>NC_136069.1:608835434-610206684 GCF_964261635.1 Lissotriton helveticus | reverse complement strand
AAATCTCCACCTTGATTCTGACTCCGACACAAATGCGTCCTGTTTTAAAGATCTTATAGATATATTAGGGTTGACCCTATTGACACGGGCCCCTACGCACAGGGCAGGACACTTATTGGACTGCGTATGCTCGAACCTAACATCTCTAAAGGTTAAACCGCCCCGCCCCCTAACCTGGACCGACCACATGTTCATCCTATTTGACCTCTTAGTGGAAGGAAAGGGGATCAAAAAGGGTTTCCCTAAGGTAAACACCAGTATGAAACATGACTGGAAGAAAATAAGTAAGGACCCGGATTTGCAGCAGAGAGCTGTGGCACTTAAACCCATTCGGACGGGCATCACGGAGGTAGATAATAAAAAATGTAATCACTGGCTTGAGGAAATATGTGCTCCCCCTAAGGCCACAAACCCCTGCAAACCACTCCATAATAAAAAATCGGCACCCTGGTTCTCACTCTCCTTGAAGGAGAAACACGTAGAAGTTCGAAAATTGGAGAGAACATGGCGCCGTTTATATAAGGAAGAAGACCTCAGCCATTATAAAGAATCTAGGAGGCAGTACCATGCTCAGATTAAAACTGCTAAAAAAGAATACTACCTAAAAGCAATTGATTCTTCTAATAACAAACAGAAAGAGATTTTTTAAGTGGTCAATGATTTTATGAAACCAAGGTTCCTCCTATCAGAGATTCCGCCCTCCCTTACTTTATGCAACTCGATTGCGGATTTCTTTGAGCAGAAAATACTAAACCTTACCAAAGGCTTCTCCGAACAGCCCGCTGTCATGGCAGCAGAGGACCTTGAAATTGCCCCTGGAGTAGCACAATTCAGTGATTTCCTGCCTATTAGTTTAGAAGACTCACGTCAATTGATCCTGTCCACTAAATCTGGTTCTCCCTTTGACCCCTGCCCCCCTATGATGCTACATGCCCTAGTAGACACAGTTAACCCCATCATAAATAACATTATAAATTCATCTCTATCCTCTGCTGAGATTCCCTCGGAATGGAAATTGGCGGCAGTAAAACCCCTGCAAAAAAAATCTCTGCCAGACCCATCAACACTCTCCAACCTCCGCCCAATTTCCCTGCTCCCGATGCTTTTTAAAATGACCGAAAGGGTGGCGAATAAACAGCTGACTAAATTCCTGGAGGACGAGGATATCCTGCACCCTAATCAATCTGGGTTTCGGGCCTCACACTCAACGGAATCCGCCCTTCTGTACAGCGTGGAGACACTGAAGACCGCCATGGATCAAGGGAAGAAGGCCGTCCTTATCCTACTTGATCTATCGGCGGCCTTCGATACGGTGTCCCACTCAATACTAATCAGGCGATTGAGGGCAGCTAGGATTGGGGGCACCGTGTTGGACTGGCTGAGGAATTTCCTCGACCATCGTAGACAGGTCACGGTGTTAGGAGATTACCGCTCTGAGGAAAAAGTCACACAAACAGGGGTACCGCAGGGCTCCAGTTTAAGCCCGGTACTGTTTAACGTATACATGATCCCCTTGATTGAGCTGATTTCGTCTTTTAACATCAGTACTATATCATACGCTGACGATACTCAGCTCATTCTAGTGCTAGACAGGGAAAATGGAAAAGCAGAGGAAAATCTAAAAGCCTGCCTTACCGCAATTTTCATTTGGATGCGGGACAATCATCTAAAATGTAATGCCGGGAAGACCGAAATCATACCCTTCGGCCCCCAAAACCCCTTTTCCCCTAGCCTATGGTGGCCACTGGGGGTGGAGTCCCCTCCGGATACCATCACCATGGCCCGCAACTTAGGGATCAGGTTTGACAGTGCCCTATCTTTCAAACAGCAAGCAGGGGCAGTGGCAGGGTCCTGTTTTAATATCATCAGAGGGCTTAGAAAGTTTTTTGATTTTCTCCCTCTGACAGCCAGGAAGACGGTGACAGTAGCACTTGTAACATCTCGCTTGGACTACTGCAACAGCTTATATGCAGGATTAAATCGATCCGTCCTGCATAGGTTGCAGGTTGTCCAAAATGCTGCTGCCCGTCTGGTCCTAAAATGGCCGAGGAGGTCATCTGCCTCGGCCGCTCTCAAGGCCCTACACTGGCTACCCATTCACAAACGCATACTGTTTAAAATCTTAGTGATTACCTTCAGGGCATATCACCAAAAAGGACCCAATTATTTCCTTCCCTGGTTTAAACAGTATGCACCAACACGCTCCCTAAGATCAGCCAACATGAATTTGTTGCAGACCCCCAAATTCAAACTCTCAACTAGAGGAGGGAAATCTCTCGCAACACTGGGCGCAAAAGCTTGGAATAGACTCCCTCCCAACTTGCGCTTGATCTCTGTTGAGAAGAATTTCCGTAAGGCTCTGAAAACTTGGATTTTCAACCTTTCAGACTTGGCCAGTATGACTCTGGTTTAGACACAGCGTTCTGTTTAGAGGAGATGGATGTGTGAGCTGGCTTTTCCGGCCTTCCACCTAGGCTACGGGCTACAAGCGCCAAGATGCTCCTTGGAGTGACAGTCGCGCTATAAAAGTGCATACTTACATTACATTACAAGAACTTCCACGAAGGGTCTGAAGTGGATGAGCTTTTTGGAAAGCATAGCGAACCGCTGTCAAATGGCGCCTAAGTTATTAGCAAACCAAAACATCTATTATCTATGGAAAATTGGTCCTAAACATATCTACCTAGTGGCAGTTAACAAACCCAAAGATTTCTCTTTTTTTCTGTTTTGTAACCAGTGTGAAGATGTCTATTTTTCTCAATTGTAAAATAACCTGTAAAGAGACACCAGTTGCACTGTACATGTTGCAGATAAGAAGTAAATCACTTTAACACAAAACATAAAAGACAGGAATGTGCATTTGGAATGTGTACATATTGACATTCTCCTTTTTCCCCACATATTGTGTAAATCAGGAGCAAAACTATGGTGGTCCCCCAGAGCCAAAATTATGTGCACAGCGGAGTTTGTGCATGGCACACTAAATAACTGCTTATATTTGCAAATGCACAATTTGGGTGTTAAAACATATCTAGAAGCTGTTTGGATACTCTCTTCTTACTTCCCAGCATTTACAATGGCCACCTCATCCCCTCTTTGTGGAAGAGCCATGTTCCATTAATAACAGTGTAGTGGAAATGTGACTATCTGCGTCGCCCATAAGGTAACAGCTTAGGCAGGCAGCAACTTAGTGTGTATTCCCCTGTAAGGTTGCACACTTTACTCCCTCTGCTTTCGCTCTATCCACCTTTGGGGTCAAGTGTTGAAGTCCCACCACTGGCGAGGTAGGCCAAACCCCCTTCAGGAAAAGTCACTTCCAGGGCAGGCGTGGGAACCTTTACGTTAGGGTGACCAGGCATCCCGCATTTGCCCGTACAGTCTCCGTTTTTCGCTTGTTGTCCCAGCATATTTCAAGAAATTAAACTCATATCCCGGTTTTTAGAGAGGGTCGGCTGAAAAGAGTGGGGGGTATCTTTTGATGTTTTGCAAAGCAGGGATAGTTAGCATCTATTATAAGAAAGCAATCTAATTAACAGGCATGCTACTGGCTTTAAAAGTGGCATTTTATGCATGTTCCTACTGCCTCCTCTGTAATTTTTTGCTAAAGAGCACAATCATTCTATGAGCTGGGTTGGAGTAAAATTGCAGTCCTTCTCCTATTTCTGGGAAATGTCCCAGTTTTAGGCTTTAAAATTCTGGTCACCCTACTTTATATGCAACTCAGCACACGGGGTCCTCCTCTTTGAGCACTCCTGTCTGTGAACCTGAGGAGCAGAGGATTGTTTCAGATTTTTCGAGCATGTACAAGGTGAGTAGGGGACAATATAGGAATCTTTTTTGTCACGTACCTCCTCAGCCACCTTGTTCCCACCATTAACAACAGTGTCGTGGAAAATATAGCAGCACATTTTTTGTAGTACTAACTTCCATGTACGGGCATAATTACACACAAATTCTGATTCAATCACTCAAGCATGGGCGTCCGCAGGGCAGGCAAGGAGGGGCACTTGCCCTCCCCCTGGAGCGCCTCTCCTTGCCCCCCCTGCACACGCCCATATGCACAAATGCATCCCAGAGGGAGGCCTGACGCCGGGGCTCCTCCTCAGGCAGGACATCATCCAACCGTCCACCTTAATTTTAGGCATTGCAGGGAACAGAGCTTTTCCCTGCGAAATGCCTCAGCACCCTGATGGGGCCCGCCTAGCACTCCCCTGTGCACAAGAGCAGCCCCACCCCGCCCATTATCATTCTGTGTGGAGCTGATTGCCACATACAGAATGACAATGGGCCAGTCTGGGCTGATACAGCATGTGGTGGCCTCTTACAGCCTCAATCCTATACTTTTTGTGGATGATTTTGAAAACAGATTCATTTATGACTTGACTGTTAATCCTTATTTTGACTGTATACGTCATTGGCGATGATACATTGACGACATTTTTTTTCATTTGGACTGGGACTGAGATTGATATATCCTTGTTTTTGGACTGGTTGAATCTTTGTTCCCCTGACCTGAAGTTTACCTCTACCTGTAGTAATTCAAATGTAGACTTTCTTGATTTAACCATCTTTCCACATGATGGTAAATTATCGACAAAATTGTTTACAAAGCCTACCGCCTATTACACTCTGTTGGAGTACTCAAGTAACCATCCAAGGGGACTGAGGGACGGCTTGCCCTTTGGACAGTTTTTACGCATTCGGCGAAATTGTTTTTTTAAAGAAGACTATTTACAAGGGTAAGAGTGTTGCGGATCTAACTATTTTGGCTCGGGGATTTAGGTACGACAGGTCTGATTATTTAACACATTCCCTCCTGTCTTAATTTTTAATTTCTAATTCTTGGTTAAATTGCCTGGTTGCTGACCAACTTATTAACAACTCTATGTGTGCCAAAAGATGTAGCTAATGGGTATCCGTTTGAAAATACACACCTTTATGGGTTCCATTGTATTCAGAACTCTTTGGCTCCTTCCCGATACGATATTGATTTTTGCAGCCTTTTTGGAGCCTGCTAATGTATGTCTAATTTGGATTGTCTCTCGGGTTTTCCGAATGTAGCTTGAATCCGTTGATAGAACAGGCTGTTTGATCTTAGCTACCAGGTCCTATGGATGTATGACAATGCATGCAGTATCTGCATGCTAGCCAGTATAAATGAAATCCACCCTTCGTGTTTTCTCGCAGGCCTATTGCCGGATGCCAAATTGATTTATGCATCCTGGACGGAGGATTAAGCTTCTTCTCTCATATATCTATTGCTGGATGCCATATTCATTTATGCATCTAGGACGGAGAACTACGTTTCTGCTCCACTACTACATTTCTGCACAAGCGCACAGAAAGTATTAACTCCTGTGTGAATTGGATACACCTTTTAAGTAAGTGGCCCCTGATCAGTATATTATACATTACTCTTTCGAGTAGGGCTGACAATCTTATTGAGTTTCCTTTTCTTACAGCTATTCAATATTGAAATTTATTGTGAGCACGCAAAGAATTACTCTGACTGCTCTGTTCTGGTTTTAAATACAGGTGAATGTTTTTAGGAATTTTTGCACTCATTGGTGGTGGTAGCTATTTGCACTAATAGGGATATGGTAGCACTATCTCCTATCATATTTTCTTGCGTCTATGTAAATCTCACGATTGAAGTAAAGTTTCTTTCTATTTCTTTCTTTAATTACTTCCTCTCCCCCCCCTTTTTCTTTCCCCTTCTTTTCTTGTTTTCTTTTTTCTTTCTTTTAAGGGAGTCCAAATAAATGTTATTGTATTTATGTTTTCAGATCTCTGACGCTCTTCCAATTGTTTTGTCCTGATGATGACCGCAATTTATGACTACGGTCGAAACGCCGTCGACGAATATGTGGCATATGAACTGTAGAGGGCACATAATTTCTGTATATGTTGCATCCCATCTTATATAACACAATTATTGTTTGCCACTTGTTTGGTTTTTGTATATGTTTTGCCTTTAAAAAAACAGCAATTACCTGTTGAGCGCATTATTTATAATAAATTTGTGATATTTTTCTAATTTATTTGGTGACAGTTTTGATTTATAGTTCCTTCTTGACTCCTGGTTTCTTTTCCTTTTTTTCTTTTTTGTCCCTTCTCCTTCTTTTTCTTCATTGTTCAAAAATATCTTTTCTGGTGTTCAAATTGATTTTGTTTAAATTGTGATTTGTTATTTGCCTGAACTGTTGTTCGGAATACTTAACTACTGCCCCTTGTTCAGGTGGGTGGGTTGCCTCTGTTGCTGTTTTTGTGGTCCGTCCAGGGCAGGGCATTCTGTGACATGGAAGTGCAAAAACGCCCATGCTGCTGCTAGGTGAGAATCCAGTTGGCCAAAGGAAGGCAGTGAAAGAAGTTGAAAGGAAAGGATTATAGTTATAGTATAGAGGCCATGGTTGCTGCTTTTTTATTTTATGCAACTAACAACCATAGACAAAGCAATAGTTCTGGCTTCTTGTAGGTGGAACGTTACTTGTTCCAAGTGTAACGTTACTTGTTGTATTATATATCTGGATGCAATGACAGAAGCAACAAAAATACCAGTCGGGCGGCACATTATATTAAGCACAGATTTTTAGCTTATGTGTTTTAAGACATGCATTTTATTACATCAAACACCCTTTTGGACAGACCCCTTAGTTTTTTCATCCCACTTAACGCTCTGGAAACAACACCATGTCAGTCGCCCCACGTCAAGGCACTGTGCATCATTCATGACTCATGCCTTCCACTTTTTCAGATTGCCTAGGTGCAGTGGCATAGTGAACCCTGTCCACCCCACACCTTGCTTTAGGAACTACAGCAAGGGTGGAGTTCTTGATAGGTTTCATAATTAATGTGAGAAGCTGAGTGAGTAAGTACGTGAATGGATGGGTGGATGGATGGCTGGATAGATGAGTGAAATGATGGATGGATGAGTGAAAGGGTGGATGACGGGCGAGTGAATGGGTGAATGGATGAGTGAAATATTTGATGGATTGATGAATTGATAAGTGAAAGGGTGAATGGATGGACGGATGAGTGAAAGGGTGGATGTAAGGCTGGATGAGTGAGTGAAAGGGCGGGTAGATGGACAAATGGATGGATCAATGAGTGAAGGAGGGAAAGGGTGGATGAATGAGTGAAAGGATGTATGAATGATAGGTTCAATGGATGGATTCATGAGTGGATGAGTAGATGGATGGGTGGGTGGATGGAAGGAAGGATGGCTAAGTGAAAGGGGAATTGAAAGAGGAAGGGGGATGGGTAAATGGATGACTGAATGGGTGAATGGCTGGATGGATGAGTTAATGGATGGATGGGGGAAGAGTGGATGGATGAGTGTATGGATGGATAAGGTGAAAGGGTAGATGGATAAATGATGGATGAGTAAACGGGTGGATTGAGGGATAGATAAGTGAAATGATGGATGGAAGGAAACCTGATGAATAGGTCTGTAAATGGATGAATATGGACATTGTTGGACACACAGATGGAAGGACCGAATGAATGGTGAAAGACTGAATGATGGATGAAAGTATGATTACACATTGTAAGCCCAATTATCTTAAGCAACATTTCCTATACATTGACTTTACCATTTATATGAGTGATTGTCTCTTTATAATATGTGTGTGTTGTAATGCACTCCAAAACTCTGCCCCGCATACTTGAGATGAGTAGCACTATAGAAGAAATTAAATACACATGAGAGAGGGTCTATGTGAAGATGAGGGGCGCCATTGGAGGGTGGTATCAAGGCCTGACTGGCCGGACCGGGCATCAGGTGTTTTTTCTGGGAGCTGGAAAGGTGGGGGCGGTTTTGTTACCACAAAAAGACCTGCACATTTGCTTCAAGCTGCGCTTATTCTGACAAACCATGATATGCACAATTGTCTCAACCTAATATAAACGTATTTTCACTTGTACTTTAGTGGTTGTCTATTTACTTACTTACATCAGAGAAGGTTGCGCGATAGTCTATGTCTGTAAACCTTACCTTTTGCCCTGAATTTTGACCCACTGTCCTGAATTTTTGTCTCGAATTTTGACCCTTTGTCCTGAATTTTTACACTCACTGTTCTGAATTTGCACCCATGTCAGTTGCCTTGTAAATCTGCCCCAAAGAGTTCAGCTTTTTAGATGCCAGTGGGGTAATTTTAGGGTTCCGGGTGGGTATGGGTTTTGGGGTGGCAGTGATAATTTTAGGGTTCAAGATGGGTATGAGTTTTGGGGTGCCAGGGGTAATTTTAGGGTTCAGGGCGGGTATAGGTTTTGGGGTGCCAGGGGAAATGTTAGGGTTCAGGGTGAATATGGGCTTTGGGGTGCCAGGGGTAATTTTAGGATTCAGGGTGGGTATAGGTTTGGGGTTGCAAGAGAGGACAATTTAGGGTTCAGGGCGGGTATGGGTTTTGGGGTGCCAGGGGGACAATTTTAGGGATCAAGGCGGGTATGGGTTATGGATTTTGGGGTGCCAGGGGGCTAATTTTAGGGATCAGGGAATGTATGAGTTTTAAGGGGCCAGGGGGGGGTAATATTAGGGTTCATAAGTGTGCTCTAATTGTTGTCCAGTTTCAAATGCAGAATTCACCACTTTTTTTTCTCAGCTTGGCCTGAGCATTACCCGATCATGATTGTCTACCATTTTAGCCCCGCCCGATTGATTAACATTAGCCACGCCCCTTCGTTTGCCAGGTTAGCCCCCCCTGGAAAACTTTCTGCGGATGCCCATGCACTCAAGATCTGTCATTTGCTTCCGGATGATCTTTTTGTGCACTTAAACTAAATGAGGGTGGGTAAAAAAAAACTCTTACAGCAAGACCTAAGATTTTAACACAATAGGCTGATTTCAACTATTCTGCTACGCTTTTACAATTTGCTGACCATTCGGCATCACTGCATAAAGGCACAGGATTTATTTTTAAATTAAAATATGCATTCTAGCCCTCATGAATTCTAAAGCATTGGGAGGCTGCTTCTTAAAGAGATAACGATTCCCATCCGATGATGTGCCATGAGAAGCAAAGAGCCATGAACTCGAAGACACGGATCATTTTGAAACTGACATTAACCAGTCTGCCTCCTGGCATCGGCAGAATGTAAAACTCCGAGAGTGGAACATCTCATCCTAAAGCCGCCCTGCGGATTAATTGTTGGGTTCTGTGCATGTGCCAATTTCACGTTTCTCTCACGCGTGACACACTGCTGAAATATTGAAGGTGACAGCAGCATTTAGCATTTTAAGCACACAGCAGAACTGAGCACGCAACATCTGGCTTTGATTGGATACGTCATGCCGTATGTACTCGGGAAGTGCTTAAACACAGTCTGAAATGCTGGGATTGCTAAGCATGGAAATGTCTTTGTTTATAAAAAAGGATGTAGCCTTTTTTTTAAAGTCGTGCAAGTTACACGTTCTTTTGTATTGTTGCTACTCTTTGGTATGTATTATTACGTTTAAGTTTGGATGCTATGCAAGTCCTATATTGGAAACGCATAGAGTAGCAAACGTACAGAGTTACATGTTGTTATTTTGTATTTTAATGGTCTAACTTGACAAAGCAGCTGTCGCCAAACAATTAAATTAGGTGTGCATCACTAGAGAAGGGGTGTGGCTCTGCCCACATGTTGGGAGCCAGGAGTACATGTTTTGATTGGGCAGAGGTTGTGTGTTTCCACAAAAAAGTGCTTTTCCTACACACAGCTGTGATCATTTTGTTTATTTATCCAGCTCACTCATCTGGAACTTTCAGGGGCAAACACATGACATTGTAAAGCTATTAAAATGTCTTATACAAGTAGATAATTTCTGGTATTTGTCACTGGCTGTGGCTTGACAGGGTCTCTTGATGAAGCATAAATTTACGAGTGATTAAAACGTTTTTAAAAAATGCAAACAAATATCAACTTTTTCAACTTTCTGAGAAATCAGTTGTATTATCTAACTTGGTACCACTGGGTATTATTGTAAAAAAAAAAGGGGGGAATTATACAATCAATAAAATAACTACAAATGAGAGGTTTCAGGCCCAACCTGAACGAGTGTTGATATTCCCTGGATAATAAAAAAATACTGTGGAACAATAAAGGAATAAATCAGCAGGTCCAGAGTGGATCCGGCATCTGTCATTTAATAACATGCTACCCACTTTTAATGCTTTACATTACAATACAACACACAATTAAAGTCTGACCTATTGACATTGCCAATTCTTGAATGGTGAGTTCATCCTATTTCATTACATATTTAGATTGTTTTAAATTCTGTTAGTTACATTTTGTCATTTTTCGTTAGCGACTACATAGTTATGATTTAAATGCACCCAGTTAGATACATTTTATTGTCAGAATTGGATGGGAGCTTAGCAGCCAAGACTTTAAAAAAGAAATGTATTTAAGAGTTCAAAATGAATGGTGAGGGCAGGCAAGCAGCAATATTGTCTTGCCTGGTGGTCACCTGACCCCTAGAATCTAGGGGGAACCAATGCCATCTGATCCCTGCTTTCACAGTTGCAAAAACCATCTCTGTGATGATGGGCCCCCACAACTGGCATAACATAGCCGTTCTTGACATAGTATCTACATCCATAGCATGATGGTGCTGTCCATACCATATTGTAAGTGTCCTGAGAGCTCACTTTCCCAAGCCTGCAACATCTGCCTCACTCATCTGTCAATTGCCTGGGTTGTGATATTTGTGCAATTTCCCGGCCTGCTCCATCCAAGTTGATTCTCAGTCATAGGGGAAAGGGTGAAGTGAAGAAAGATATGACATACACATTGGAATATGAAAGGATAGAGTTTTTTTATCTGCCTATATGCGTCTGGAGTTTTGATAATAGTTATTGACTTGTGTGAAAATTGCATCATTGTGCAACATTTGTACAAAACTGTCTTGGTAAGGGTGAAAACTCAGGCCCTCTAGATATGACTGGGCTTCTTTCACACACCGTGAAAGTATTGTAATATGTCAGGAGTTCGCCTTCAGAATATCTAGTAGTCAAGCTTACATGAAAATGTTATAGTAAATGTAATATTGGGCCCACATTTTCCAACATTTGCCATGAGGAGAACCCCACGATTGTTGTTCAAACAGCCAGGGTGGAAGTTGCACTTACTGCCTCCCTGAATGCAATTGTGGACAGGCATTTACACAGATCAGTTTCAAAGTTCTCCAGCCAGCATCTTGCATTACACTTCTGTTTTGCAGCCTCCTGACCACATGGCTCATAGGTGCTGATCTCTGAGATGTGTTCTGCTTGCCTGTGGAGTGGTACAACTAGCCAGCCCTCTCCTCACTTTTCTATGGGCGTGAAGAGAGGAGACCTAATGGCATTGGGTTAAAAGCAGTGATCTCTCAGGTCATACCCTCCATCATCTCTTGAACCTCAGTTTTCTTCATGGGGGGCTGGTAAAGAGAAAATATGATGAAAGTGCCTGAATATCTTTCCCAGCACACCTCAAACTCATTGCATTCCTCTCAAAATGCTAGGTGCAGAATCAGAAAGTACTAGCTTTAAGGGCCTGAGAGACATTTTTGAATAACAAATTCTGATCCTGAGATTTGGACACCAACGAGGAGATTAATAGGGAAACTGTTGCCCTCTTTTCTCCATGTGTTCCATGATCCTTCCTCCTCCCAGTCTGACATTGGCGAATTAGATACCCGAGGAGGAAAGTCTTAAAGAAGTCATCACTTCTTACTGAACCTTCCTTTTCCACCTAGAGGTAGCCATGCAGAAGAGGAGGAGGTGAAGCAGAAAAAATATTATGAGAAGGAACAGGATGTCACAAAAAGGAATCAGCCATGGCCTGTGGAGGGAGTTCTGTGGGGCAGACAGGCAGGGCGGGGGAGGGGCAGGTGGGGGTGGAAAACACCGGAATATGGATGATTACAGGTAAGTAAACAATTAAATTAATTAAACGAATTTTGTAGCATGCCCTGCATCGCAAAACAGGGCATGCAACAAAATTCGTTTTTATTAATTTAATTGTTTACTTACCTGCAATCATCCATATTCCGGTGTTTACCACCCTCCACCCTGCCCCTCCCCTGCCCTGCCTGTCTGCCCCACGGAACTCCCTCCACAGGCCGTGGCTGTAAGGAATAAAATTGGGTAAAGGAAGAACTTAAGCAGAGGTATCAGCTGGAACAAAAAGAGATCAGAGGCTTTGAAGAGAGACACAGAGTGACACTGAAACAGAGGTGACAGGCATAGAGAGATAGAGGCATAGGTGATTGACAAAGACAAAAACATCTTTTGGCAAGTATAACAGCAATTAGACAGTTGGGGGACATTGAAATCAGAGGCACACGAAGCGTGACTAAATGATATCTAGTGGTTATATTTTGTAAAGATAAACAAATGAGCTTAGAAACAGCATAAAGGTTATTTGTACAATGTGAAATAAAGTGCATAGCGAACACTTGGTGCTCGTGGAGGAACACCGAATAGCGCAAGTGAAACACATGAACAATAGGAAGAAAAAGCAGCTCACGGACATTAAATTAAATTGAGAGATATTAAGCATGAATTAGCACTTGATTTGATATAGTTGGGTCAAAATCATGGCAAAGATCAGTGAATGAATCTGCTGATGTATGTCGACGGAGTTTCGACCTTCTTTACTTTGAGGTCATTATCAGGACAAAGAGAACACATTAAATAATGATTGCTGCCTAAAGACTAAAGAAAGACAGGAATTTAAAAGAGGGGCCAGACTAAAAACGGTGCCATTTAGGCATGAAAAACCAAGTCAAGAACAGGCTAAGGTTAGCCACAAAGGTGGAGGAAAATATTTGCGTTCCAGTACTGGAAATTGATTAAGGCTCCGTGAGAGATGAATCAAGGTATGTAGGGAGAAGAATCAGGCTCACAAAGAAGTCAAAGGCTGAGTGTGGTAGCCGGTCACACTAACAGAAGGGAGTCATTCTGAAATAAAATATGAATGATACTTTATATTTTATTCACTAGCCCCTGGCGCATAGTAGACGGAAACGCGCGTGAGTATTCATCCAGTGGTGAATATGAAAGTCTTGGTCAAAAAAAGTGGTTAGGATGCATTTTCTCTCTCTTGTTCACGTGTTTCACTTGCACTGTTCACTGTTCCTCCAAAAGCACTAGGGGATCATAAGGATGTAGGGCGGATCGCCACCGCCCGCATGGCGGTGGCGATCCGCCCTACATCCGTCCCCGCCACCCACCCATTTACCCTGCCACATTAGTATCGCGGGGGGTACAGTGGCGGACGGGAAGAACGTCCGCCCCTTTTCTGCCCTGTCGACCGGGCGGAAAAGGGTTCAATATGGTGGCGGTGCCTGCTAGACACCGCCAGCCATATTAGAATGGGGGAGGAAACATGCCTTTGAGTGGCGGCATTGCCGCCACGGAAAGGCATGCAGAGTTTCCTTATGGGGGGGGTTTCCTTGCGGGCCCTCAGGGACTCTGGGTGGTGGGGGGTGGACACCCCCTACATTGTCATGGACATGGTGACAGGCACCTCGCGGTGCCTGACACCTTGTGCATGACAATGCACGCAGTGCATTCACAGCATTGTGGCGGGCAGTGCTGTGAGCACCGCCCGTCACAATGCTGGGGATTGAGGATGCCACCACGACGGTGGCGGTGGCATCCTAATCGTCAGGGTGGGACCGCCGCACCACAGGCGGTCGGTCCCAGCTCTGCTAGGGTGACGGGCAGACTGAAGTCCGCCTGCCATCCTAATGGCCCCCATAGTGTTCATTATGCACTTTATTACACATTGTATAAATAACCTTGATGCTGCTTCTAAACTCCTTTGTTTATTTTTTGAAAATATAACCGCATAACTCTACCACTGGTGCCATTTTTCTTGTCTTTCTAATGTAGTAATATTATATGATTTATTGTTATAATTGTTACCTGGAGGAACATTGTTTAATGATACTATATACCACCCAGGTCTCAGATGACTATACAGGTTTCTCCTGTTGTCTATATCATTAAATGAGATAAAGAGCTCAGAGAGGGGAACACTAAGGGGCATATTTATGAGAGGCTTGTGCTAGCGGTGTGCCATGTAGTGTAATGCAAGAACGGTGCAAGCAGTAAGTCATACTTAAAAAACAACCATTTAATATATGCAATGTAAGCTTTCCTCTGCAAAATCTGATGCATATGTAATGCAGTGGTATTTATTGGTGTACCACTGCGTCATGCATCTTGGGATAGTTCAATGCAAAGCTTGAAATGCACCAGGATTCCTGCGCATTGGCAAACTAGGCATGTGAAGTGACACAGTGGCTGTAGTATAACATTCTCAATATAACAGAACACTTTGGCAAGCACAACTCTGTAATGGAGTTTTACATACTACAACTGGGAGTAGCTAGGAGACCACCACCACCACCACCAAGTAAACAGTGAAGGAGGAGGGAGCGTATTTTCTAGCAGCACATATCCGTCATTGACCTCAGGGTGGAGGAGGTCATACAGTTCTACAGACTCAAGAGGAAGTCCATAACAGAATTTCTGGAGAAGATTTTGCCAAGTTTACAACCGCCAACTGCACGGCCCAATAACATCCCATCACATGTAGAACTTATGTCTGTTCTCCACATTCAGGCATCCGGTTCCTTCCAAGTCACAAGAGCCAGATTGGCAGAAATTTCACAGGGAACATTTCTGCGTTGCTCCCCTCTGTTTTGTATGTCATAATTAAACTCACACTCTAGTACCTTCTCTTTCCCCAAAACTCCACAAGAACAACTAGCTACCAAGCAAGGATTCTACGCAATAGCTGGATTTCCTCATGTTCTTGGTGCAATTGATTGCACACATATGCAATTGATGCCCCCTGTTGCAACATCCCACCTGTATGAAAACAGCAATCACTCATACTCCATCAATGTCCAGGCCATAGTGAACCGTCAGGGGTTGTTCATAAGTGTACTGCACGTGGTACATTTATCTTCCACCACAGTACCATCAACGAGCGGTATCAGAATGGCATATATGGGAATGGTCTACTCATTGGTAAGGAAAGTCAAATATACCTAATACCAACTATATAGTTGTAATGTATGACATAATAGCCATCTCTGTGTTTTTTAATGGATCTCATGTTGTATGCACATAGTGGGAATAACTTACTCCAACATATAGGGCCCGATTCACAAAAGTAATTTGAGACAAAATCCTAACTTTACGACTTTCGGTATTCATAAAGGGCATTTGGTGAATACTAATGGTTGTAAAGTTAGGATTTTGTCTCCGATTACTTTTGTGAATCAGGCCCAAAGACAATGTCCCATTGTGTCATTCCCTCACTAATCCTGCAATGGAAGTAGGGAAAGTCAGTTGTGAGAAGTATTGTGTCATCTCACACTGTGTCAGTAGACAGACCACATTTTTTGCACTGGTTAAAAAATCAACACACAAATAATGTGGTTCACAAGTAAAGTCCATATGAGTCGAAAGGGTAAATATTAGCAAAGTATGTGATGTGTTTATGTTCATTGACACCACTGAACATACATACATCTAGTGTCTGTAATTAGTTAAAGTTCCACTAAAATATCGGGTGTTGCACAAATCTTGTATTCCTAAGTAAATGTGTCACTCATGGCAGAAAAAATGTATGTTGACCAAAGTATCAGTAGCACTAATGAAAGAATAAAGTTGTAAATTCCATTTATGACATGCACTGTAAATGTAGCTTCTTATCATGTGTAATTGTCAAATCTAGTACATATCTGATACCAAAAGTACAAATTGCACATATATCTCAGCCATTCTACAATCTACATCCGAACATACACATCATTCTAAACCCACATTGACAATGATACTTCATCAGTCTGATAGTTGGCCTATTTGGTTGTTCAAGTTGTCTACATTTCCTCCATTTCAGTCCATCAATGTAAAACTTACATAGTAAATTATTATGCTGTCAAATAGGTCATACACAACTAAATAGCATAGAATATAATGCAACCAAGGTAATGTATCACAGTGTACTCAGGCACCTAAACTGCACACTCTCTTGCCACATTAATGATGTCATAATAAATATAAGTACTGATTCACCTACAAGGCAATATCACATGCATACATGTGACATCTGAAAGTGTTGTGTGTAGGTCTGCAGTGTTCAGCACAACACCTTGCCATACAAAAAGCATTAGCTGTGTTTTGGCTATATACAACTATGCAAATATGCATATCACATGCTGGAAATTTATTGCATGTACTAAGCAAATAGCCATGCAAAATTAAGTAAACAAATCAATGGGTGTGCTAATGTCATGTAGGCAAGCAAGGACATCGTAGGTGACAGAATTACAAATGTATGTGTGAGTGTCAAATGTTGGCACTGTGGTAGCCAATAAAGGGCAGACTATTTGCAAGAGATTCTAATCATGTTTGTAACTTTGCACACATAGTGAGTGCAAATAGCATAGAGCTGTTAAGAACTTTCCAAAGTACCTATCATAGTAATCTACTGTCTTAATATGACCGTCAGCATGTAGAAGTGTCCTATGTCTGAGGACATGGACAATATGTGCAATGGCACATGGAACTAGAAGATACATCTGAAATGCAATGGTCAACAGTACCTAACACATATCTGTTAAATGTGAAAGAAATTTGCATGAGTTTGCCAGCATACATAATGCACATGGTCAGTTATGTCTAAGTAACAATGTACAAATACATTTACTGTTGCTACTTTTCAGGTGACCAAGGATATGGGTTGCAGCCATTGGTCCTGGGCCCATCATCAATCTTCAGACGGAGGCAGGAAAAAAAATGGTCGAACAGTGCTCTGACCATAACAAGGAATGTTGTTGAGAGTAGCTTTGGGGTCCTTTAGTCCCAGTTCTACTGTCTGAACATGTAAGGCAGAAGACTATTGTACTTGCCCTCTATGGTGTGTAAAATCATCTTCGTATGTGCAATATTACACAATATCTGCTTCAAAACAAATGTGCTGTGGGACCCTAAGTCACAAAATCCAGAGGAACTGGAAGAGGATGCACACAATGATGGAGATATACAGCACACATTGGCAGGTTGGTGGAGACAGGACCAAATAGTGGCCAATTTGTTTGCCTAATCTATAGTACTTGATGGTGATACTGACAGAAAGTATGTCAACTTATCAACCAATACATTTTTTTGGGAACTCATACATTGTGCGGTATATGTGTGAATGTCAATGTAAAAAATCTAGTCAATCACAACTCAACTAGATGTAGGCCTCATTATATATTAATCATGTTGTCTGAGCTGTTGATAAACTTGGGGCCATAAGTGCAAATAATGAAAAATTAACGCAGCAAGCCAATGTGATGCAGTGTACTGCATGAAAGGGACAGGGCAGGATTGCCACGTATCTGGATAGAAATGGACAATCCGGTCCTTGCGCTCTTAAGCAGTGCAGTGCAGCACAGCAAGCTGTCTTGCTGTGTTTTGCAGCATCAAAGTGTATTTCATATGGTACTCAGTGTATGATGGATCACAAATCTCCCAAAAGGTCAGTCGCTGAGGTAAACTCCTAATTGTAGTATATCTCACATATGCACCAGTATGCAGAATGGCAGCGCTTTGCAGCAGCAAATGTCACAGCAGATACCATCACAGATCATGGGTAACAGTTGTCATGGACAAAGGCCTATTCTCAGTTGTACATTTTAAAATGTCATTTGTGAAGAATGCTTTTATACCTGTGTAAGGATCCACAAACCAGCACACCTGTAACATTTTTCCTGGGCAGATTGATGTATATACCATACCTTGACACAGTTGACACAATACACGTTTATCATGCTTTGCACAGCAATGCAAGGAGACTCAAAGGTCTGTAACAACACATAATACACTGATTAAGTTCCAATGTGTGGTATTAACCAGAGAAGTAAAACAAGAGAGATGTTTGCAACCATTACATAACATCAGGAAGATAGAGATGGTTAATGTGTGAAGCATCCATTTTAAAATCCAATCACAAATTTATGTGTACTTACACAGTTTCATTAAACATGGTGTAATGGAGTTGGTTGTTGGGTAGAACATTTGCCATGGCTGGTAAGAGTAGTGTACCCCTGACCTGAGTGCCCCACCGCAGTTATGTGGCTCACTAATTCTGGTATATACTCAAAGGGGAACATGGAATATGTGTGTGTGGAATGACATAGGCCTCTATCATGGATTGCAGTCTGCTTGGACCAGGATGGCCCCACAAAGACCTGTCCTCATAGCTGATGGATGCTACTACCTTCACCAGGAGTAAGTCAGACCTAAAATGCTTTTGGCAGCATACTATGTAGTGGTCAGTAGTAGTGAACATGACCATACAACCCTACTGGCTGACTCACTTTTTCAAACCTTTGTTGTTGCTGTGTGTTACACTCACCCCTGCCCAATATCAGGTAGATTAGGAAATGTGTGCATGATAAAATCATATGCAGAGTGCCTGTGCCTGGGCAAAAAATACACAACATATAGGTTGAAATGTGGAAAAGTGTGCACATGGTTAATGTGTGTGTGTGCTGGTAGTGTGTGTTCAATGTGACACACTCTAATACAGTTTAAAGGGAGTGTAGAATTAAACATTGAGCGCAGACTGAGTGTGTGTGCTGCAGGTCATATGCTGATGTTAGCATGATACTTGTAGATTACAGTATCGGTCAACCGAATGTCCTGTGACAATAGACTGAGGCCATATTTATGAGATGTGTCACGCAGTACAGTGCAGCTAGTAACCTTGCTATGCTACAGTGAGTGACAGGGAAAGGGCAGAAATGCTCTGCATTTAGAAGAATTCGAAGCATTCCTGCCTTTTCCTCTGCGCTGGCACAGTTTTGGCTGATGCAAGAGTGCCTGTGTTTCATGCAGGATTATTTTTGTGCAGGAAAAGGCATCTTCCTGCACAAAAACAATCATTAGATGCATATTCCTCTATCTAGGTGTACTGCATAATACAGCACAAATTGAAAGAGGAAGTAACGTGCAGAAATAAAGATAATTCTTCTAGTTAATTCAGGTGTGTATCCTTGGTAAATAATGTGAAAATTGATGTGTGAGCATTCAGATCTTGATTCCTGCCTGGCTGTGCTGCACAGGCATTCCTTGAACCCATAGTGAATACAAGGGAAATCTGCATGGCCTCCTGTCATGAAGTCTCAGGGACATGAAAGACTTCCAACTACCCTGCATCAGCACCTGGCCACTGTCTTCTGTCACTCTGACCTTCCAAATGGTCCTACCCTGCCCTGGACCAATGGAAATGGGCATCAGGTGTTTGCTCCAGAAGAAGACACACTTTAAATGTAGATCCTGCATATGGGCCCTGTGGCGCAGGTCTGAACCCACATATAACAGCTGTTGTGTGGATCCGAACTCACGCATCACACCAGTTGCACTAGTCGGAACCAATGCTTTGCCACCTTTGTGTGGAACTTACTGTATCTGCGGAAGTGCTACTCCACAGTACATCCATCATGTGATATATTGCGCAAAAATGTCAAAAATGTGCTGGTCACACCCAGTGTTAGAAGCGGCTGTCTCTAGTTGGCAGAGGTATACACTTCTGACAAATAGGGACACACCTTTTCTAGTCAGGGCAAGGGGATCACACACTTAGATAACCCCTGCTCACCCCCTTGGTAGCTTGGCAAAGCAGACAGGCTTATCTCAGAGGCAGTGCGTTAAGCATTTATGACCACATACAGTAATAAAGTGAATACACTACAAATGGACACGACACAGTAGTATTATAAAAATAAGGATGTTTATATAAGGCTTAGCACAAGACCAAATAACGACAAAAATGTATCACAATCTTAATAAATATTCTTGGAAGGAAAAATAATAGTTCATGTATGGGTTCTTCTTAGCACAAAGTCTTTAGTAACAAAAGCAACTCTTCTTCTTTAAATCACAGTTCTTGGCAACAATGTAACCCCCACAGAAGTCACACGACGTCGAGGCAAATTTAATCCAAAGGTTTGGCGTCGACCGCGAGGAGCGCTACGTCGAGCCCGGAGTCGCACAGACCCCCACAACACAGTACCTTGGAAAAGTGAAGCACACGATGATCAGCGGCGTCGAGATGTCCGGCGTCGCGTCTTCGGCGTCGATCGGGCCTCGGAGTCGGGGGGATCTGCAGCGGCGTCGAAGATGTCAGGCAGGAGCAGCGCTCACGAGGCGAAGCAGGATACGGCGTCGTCGTCGATGACGATGATGACGTTGCAAGAGTGAGCAGCGCTCACGGCGTCGAGAGGGCTCGGTGTCGAGGCGTCGGCAGCGGCGTCGCTACTAGCGTCGATCGGGCCCGGTGGCCGGCCCGGCGGCCGGCGGCGAAGGTGCGGGATCCGGGAGCTGCACTCACGATGTCGAGCTGGATTCGTCGGCGTCCGTCGGCGTCGAGATTGCTGGATTCTTCAGAGGTGCTGGACTTTCAGGTTCCAGCAACAAGCACTTTTAGCAAATGATGAAGTCCTTTAACCTTCAACAGGAGGCTGGCACTCTTCCAGCCCTTGGAGATTTCCTTGGCAAAGCTTGAGAGTACACACTTAGTTCCCCTCCCTGGTTCCTTGGCAAAAATAAAGAAGTAACTGCAGGATTCCCCCAACAAACAGCACACTGGCAGAAGGGGTAGGCAAGTCCTTGGATCAGCAGGCTTATTGTCCTTGGTTCAGGTTTCCTTGTCAGAAGTGATCTAAATTCTTTGGTTCAGGGGTCCTTCTCTTATACCCCTTTTTGGCTTTGATCCCTTTGTCCATGCAGGGGAATTTCCCCCATCCTGGGTTTGTTGTGGGTGTTGCCAGGCCGAGGCACCTGGCCTATTCACTGTGCAGGGCAGAGTCTTCAGCCGCCCAGCAGGAAGTGGAGCCAGCATTGTCACTGGCAGGGGCAGGGCCATCAGTCACCCGGTAGGAGGTGGAGCCAGCATTGTGTCAGGCAGGGCAGGCTATCAGGAGCTACTCTTCCCCTACTCTCAATGCAAATGCCCCACTCACCCCACACTGACTCATTCAGACCTCTGGAGACACCCAGCTCCTGTCACACGCACACCAAACCAGCAGAGACCAGTAGACAGTCAGACAAGAAAATAGCAACTTTCTAAAAGTGCTATTTTCAAACACAGAGTCCAAAAACCATCCACCCAAACGAATGCGTTATTAAACTCTGAGTTCAGGGATACCAAACTCAACATTGCACCATGCTCCCCGAGCCCGCTAGGATTATACCATTTAATAATCCTGGCAACCCATTCTAACTTATGGAGAGCAGGTAACCTTACAATAGTGAAAAACGAATATGGCTGTAATTCACTATTAGGACATGCCAACCTCATCAGGCTTGTCCTACCTTATGCTTACAAGGCACCCTGCCCTTGGGCCTACCATAGGGGTGACTAACATGAAGTTAAGGGAAGGTTTAGGGACTGGCAAGTAGGTGTACTTGCGCAGCCCGTGTGACAGTACCAGACTACACGTAGGTCTAGCAATGGCAGACCCTTAGACATACTTTTACTAGGCCGCTCTTGTGGGTGGCATAACACGTGCTGCAAGCCCACTAGCAGCGTTTGTATTTACAAGCCCTGGCACTCCTGGTGCACTCTACTAGAGCCTGACAGTAAACCAAACATGGAATCCAATCAATATCAATTGTACATAGGGAGCACTTGCACTGTGGCACTGATCAGCAGTGGCACAGTGCCCAAAGCACTAAACCAGCAAAAACATCGTAAACAGAGGAGGCAAACAGAAAAAATGGAGGAGAGACTCATGCCAATGATGCCAGGTCTAACACCCAGGAAATGACACAATGGGTGTGGCAGGCTCCATAATAGGAAGTGTGAAAGTTAGTTTCACTTTCTTCCACATGATGTTAGTTCTAGCTGGTTGTTAATGGTGTCTGGAGAGTGTCTGCTTGCTGTTTTTGGTCTAGTCAGTGCCTGGTCTGGACCTGACTTGTGTTATTTTTGTACTTTTCTGTGTTTGCATGCTCGTTCATGCATGGACTTTGAAGCATTCCCAGATTTAACATATGTGATTGACCAGGAAATGCTCCAAAAATGCCACACCTCCTCAGGTGATTGGTAAGGAGGAGATATATCTTTAGTCTCCTTTTATTTTAAACGTTATATGTGAGCTGCATTGTGCTGCACATGTAGGTAGATGAAAATGCATCAGGCAATTGTTTTTGTGCAGGGAGGTACCTCTTCCTGTACAAAACAACAAACCTACTTTCAAGGCTTGCACACTTGCACCATTGACACATCTGAATGAGTGTGACTCAAGGATTTGAGTGATATGCAAATATTCTAATTGTGACTACATAGATATATTGTACACTATCTCACTAGGGTCAGTTTGACATATTGTAATAAGAGATATCATTGTAGTGAAGGTATGTGTTATATATATATATATCTCAAGACTTGGTGTCGATGTGCACAGGCATTTATGATTGCATGAAAATGTGACACTAGAGGCCCGATTCACAAAGGTAAACTGAGATGAAAGTCTAACTTTACAACTTGGACTTTTGCCTCAGTTTAACTTAAGTTTTGGTCTTAAGTCTAACTGAGGCCAAAACGTACGTTAAACTGAGACAAATGTCTCAGTTTACTACTCGCAAATGCCCTTTGTGAATACCAAAGGTCGTAATGCTAGACTTTTGTCTCAGTTTAACTTAAGTTTTGGTCTTAAGTCTAACTGAGACAAAAAAGTAAGTTAAACTGAGACAAAAGTCTAACTTTACTACTTGTAAATGCTTATTTGTGAACACCAAAAGTCATAAAGTTAGACTTTCGTCTCAGTTTACCTTCGTGAATCGGGACCTAAAAGTAGTAATTGTCCTGTAAATTTGCAACTTATACTAATATGTGTATACATTTACTACCTAGATAACATGACAGAAGACATGGCCAGGACCTTTGAGGATCAACAATCACGCTACATCCACGTTAGGAAAATAGGTCATGGCTATCGGAAAATGGGACGAGTCTATGAAAAGGCAAAGGCCAGTGGAACCTGGAGATCTGGAAACAGGTCAAGGCCACAGAAGACCCATGTCGCAACAGTGAGCCAGGATGGCAACCAGCAAAAGGCCCGCACACACCCGATCAGGGACCCTCAAGCAGGTCAACCAGGCCAGTCACAGGCAGTAGGAGGGCAGACCTGTCCCACCCTCCACATTTGGCTATTCTCTAGTGAAGATGATGAGATCAATGGACAGGGGAGTGGGTCGATTGGATAATGAGACACCCAGCATAAGGGAAATCCTTCTGACATGCCAGGAGGCACTGGTAAAGATAGTAACTCAGATATGACTCTCTCCTTCAGGACATTCCTCTCCGGTGGTTTTCATTGTTCAATTTTCTTAGTAGGTATAGTGATAGTTAAGTTTTAGTATGTTCTTAGTACGGTAGACTTGTTAGTGAGTGGGAGGTTGATGTTTTGTGTATAGGATAAGAAAAAAAATCAAAAAAAATATAGATTTGTTTAGGCTTCTATGCGCAGTTGGTATATGTTTAGGATGCAGTTAATGTTTGTGTTGTACTGATCTATGTGTAATAAGGGGGATGATGTTTAACTTGTCATGTGCAAATAGTGTACAAGATAGGTGTGAAGTTAGATAAGTTAGTATATGTTAGTATTAAAGATAGCTTGTGTAGGATAGGTAGTCTTAGTTATTATTTGTAGATGCTACTTTTACTAGAATAATAAATATTTTCATGGTTCTCTAGTTAGATGTTAGTTTCGTACCCGAGGTGTTGGCAATATTGTGTTATAATATCATATGTATACCTTCCAGATACAACCAAACAAAACTCATGCTGGTTTTGACAAATTAAAAGATTTGTATTTAATCAAGAATAATGGCTCCTCACATTTTTTCATGTGAGTAGCATGTTGAGCAACAAAGATAGTGGGTACATTTTGATGACAAAACAAAGTCTATTAGGGACACGTTGCAGATGACATTTTCATGGTGAGGAGTATTTCATTGAGGAGAAACACATTGCCTGTAGGAAAGGAGGGTTCCTTTCGAAGAACACAAATAGATAAAATTAACAACTATACAAACAAAAAGTACAGTGCTGGGTGATAAAGAAGGTAACATGATGTTCTACACAAAACTGTTAGAAAACTGGCCAAGGGGCACTCACAAATGTTCATCTGACAGTTCACCGATAGCAACTGGTGAAGTTCACATCTTCCTCCTCTGATGCATGTTCGGCATGCCCTGCAATTGGTGGAATTTGAATAAGAGGCAGCTGAGACACACACATATCAGAGGGGGAAGATGTGCCTCCACTGTTCCCACTAGCATTTGTGAGTACCAGTAAGGCAGCATGGTAACCCATGGCAAGAGTCTACTAGTTTACCAACAAAGCAGCAACTTTGCTATTGAGGGCACCCCTCCAGGGACTGCATGGCATGTGTGGCACCCAGCTGCCTGGCAACTTCACTGGTGTTGGATGTAGAAGGCTGTTGATTTTCTCCATGGCTCATGATACCAGCAATGTCAGCTAGGGACTCACCAATCCCATGCAACCAAGAGTAGGTGTCTGTGATCGCCTTTGTCAAACTCTTATTAGGGCTAAGATACCTCTGGACTCTTTCAAGAATGCCCGCTATGGTCTCCTTCCGCGACCACACCTTATCAGCCATGAACTGCTGGACTCTTACCACTCGCCATTGAAAGACAACTTGGGGGTCCTCAAAGTACTCAGCTGTGAGGGAATAGCTGGTTGGGCCATGTCCAGTGGGTGATAGTTCATCTTGAAACCCTTCAACGCTGTCTTCCCTTGCCAAGGCCTTAGAAGAAATCTCAAAAGAGTTCAGAAGTTGTTGAGAGGTGTCTTCATCCATGTGGGGCAGGATGGCATCACCAACAGATTGGGCATCATGGAAAGGCTCATCTATAGGAGGTTTTGCTGGTCCCTCTGGGAAGAGAGAGAAATATGTATTGAATAAGTCATGAAAGAACTTGACATAAATGATAATTGTAACATTCAGATAATTTTTACAATCAATTTCTATTACACAGGGATAAGTGGAACATATGTTTTTACAAGTAAATAAGGTCATTTTACAGTATTGTTGTTTTTCACATGGCAATACGTGTTCATTGTTCACACAACCTCAATAGTAACAAGAGGCCTATTTGTGTCATTCTACTCAACGCAATGCATCAGGCCATATTTGACATATTGTGATGCATTTCTTCTTTCTGCCAACACTAATGAAACATTTGCTTCTTAACACCACTGCTGAGGCCAATTGACTATGTTGCAAGGGTGCCAGCATTTGCTCTAGCCATCAATTAGCACCCCAGCACTAAACAAGAGATGTCATACTTTATCTCTCTCACAATTTTGCACTCAGCATTTCCAACAGCACAACACACCATTGTGCATTGCTGTACTGCTGCGCATGCAATTAGTGCAATAGTATACACTGGGGGTCATATCTGACACATAGCCACACAACTCTACACTGCAAGCAACCTTGCTGCATTGGAGGAAAAGGGGTAGGCATGTTTTGGCCATGGTTTAAATTTGTCAAGGGACTCCTTTAGTTTCTTAGCACTCACACAGACATCTCCAGACTCCACAAAAGTAGGCACTGACAACCATCTCTGAACGGGATAGCCACCATCCCACTTAGAAGCATGCACCAGCTCAAACTCACTCCATTTCATCAGAACCCAATGTTCTCATCTGCAGATTCAGGTAAATATTGTCACTCATTTCCACTCTGTTGAACTTTTATATGACTCCTCTGGCACTCATCACTCAGACCCAGGGGCTCTACATCATCTCTCACATGGGTGACAAGCATATCATACAATAACTCTTCGGAGGCTCCCACACCATCAACAGTTGTTACATTGTGCTTGTTAGACCTGTCTGCCTCTGGGTACTCCCTCCTATTAATTATTTATTTTGTCCCCTTTTTGCCCCTCTTTCCCTTTCTATCTTTTTGTGTCCACTAGATTTTTATGGTGTTGGCCTGGGGGGATAGATGCTCTTTTGCCCTCATGATTTTTCACCTCAGGCCTAGGTGCCTTTCATGACTGGAATTCACCCAGTTCAACAAAATGGTGGCTACTAACTGCCACAACTGTCATATCCTTGAATGCCCCATAGGTTAACATTAAGGCCTTCCAGAACCTTCTGGACCCTACTGGACTCCGAGTGGTCAGGCTATATAAGGGCAGAGGTCAGGAAGCCATTTTGTGCAGTACAGGGAGTTGGAGGAGAGAGGCAGTGGTGTAAGGAGGAGGACGCACTGGAAGCAGTAGTTGTCTGAGTAATAGTCAACCTCTTCAGAAAGACGTTCCCCCTCTGGCCCCTGACCAAACCCTCCCATCGGACTCCACTTTCTGTGGGAACCGGTGCAGCTGTGGCGATTGGCCCCTGAGCCCCTCTTGACCCTCTCCCCCAGTTTCCTAACTACTATCTGGGAACTTGCTCCCTTCATTTTCCCTTCGAGGACCCAGCCTACCAGTATTTCGGGAGAGAAGACCAGGGCGAGATCCGTCACCCTACGCCGCCGAAGAGCCACTGGAACGGAGGCGTGTGTTGGCGTAGGTGTTGTTGGGCTGAGCGACTGAGGGAAGTAGTGGTAATCCCGGCGCAGGCCCAGTGGTACGGTTGTAGGAGAGGCGGGGAGCCGGCGAAGCACTGATCCCCCGCGCAGGCTCTGTAGCGGTGAGCGGATCGCCACACGAGGTAGGCGGCGCCTAGCGGGAACACTGCTCACCCGCGCCTGCGCTGCTTCTTGGTCTGGGAGAGAGCCGCGAGGCTCCCGCGGTTGACTACGACTCCAGTCACCCCCGTCTGATACTGTCTCCTGGTGGGCTCTGGAGCGAAGGGCCGGTTACCGACCAAGGAGTAGCTGGAGGAAGGGAGAGCTGGAGCTTTAATTCAGCGGCCTTCAGTTAAACCCAAGTAAGGTGCAGAAAGAGGGGGGGGGAAGAGTAACAAGAGTCCGGGGAAACCGCTAAGACTCTGGGAAGGAGTTCTGTCACGTCATTTCCCTCAGGAATAACTGTTGGAGGTTCCCCACACCTTTTGAATTCATCGGTTAACTCTGTAACTAACCCTGTCAGGGAAAAGGAGGTCTGTTCAGAAGTCCTGTTGGGATAAAGGCTCAGAGGGATAAGTAAAGCAGAGAATCACCTCGGCGTTGGGAAAGTGACCTGAGACACTGAGGATACCGGGAATTGAGAGTGTTGTATATTTTGGAATTTTCTTACAGGGGAGGAAGGGAAGAAGACGTCGAGATCTCAACCTGTGCTTTATTGCGAATAAGTGATGACAGAGCTGTTTATGTAGTAGTTGTGGACTGAAATTCTGGGATTACTCACTGATTCCCAAAGCAATAGGCTGGAGTAGGTGAAATATAAAAGTGTAATTGTTCTTTTGGTGTAACCAGGAAACCTCAGCTTGGGGTGGACAATCCATCACTGTAAACGGGGCTATTAGAGTCTGTTAAGAAAGTATTTCCTAAGAATAATTCTATGTTGGAGAATTAAACACTGCTGAACGGGGTTCTCCTAATGTTACTGAGTATGTGGAAAGAACTGATAAAAAATTGCACAGTGCACCTCATTGTAAACTACTGAGAGAGAGAGATCAACAAAAATATTTTTATAAACCAGCTCGTATTTTTACACAAAGATTGGTGTAGTGTCATTTTTGAGTGGAATTGCTTGGAGTTACTGCTGGGTTGTGTGCAACCTTTACACATGTGCCTCTAATAGATGACTGTATTACCCTAGGCCAGGCTACCCTAGGTGACCTGACAACTCTAGGTCCAACATATTGGTGTCTAGCGGTGGGATCAGAACTGTGGTTGCAACTACTCTGCAGTAACTAAGTGTAATCCACTGACCTACACCAGGAGTTTTCTCCTGGCGGCCTTCCTAATTTTTTTTACTTTTGCTTTTTCCCAATTTATTCCTGGTGGTGGGGTGGAGGTAGCTTCAGGTTGCCCTTGTAACTCTATTCTTTTTGTGTGCTTGACCTTGAATTGCCTTTAGCAAAATGGAATTTGCACTGGAAGAACTGGACACTTATTCTGTGGCCCAACTAAAAGACTTCTGTCAACAAATGGGAGTGTTCTTTAAGCGTGGTGCCAAGAAGGGGGAACTCCAGACCAGTTTGAGGGCTTGGGAGGAAGCGCGCAGAGAAGGGAAGGAGGAGGATGAGGGGACAGACCGGGACACGGTCATAGAGGTGGAGGGATTATTCCACCCTGAGGTAGGAAACCTACTCCCAGGACCTATGAACTCCTCTAGGAGGGGCAGTAGTGTCTCCGGGGAAAGCTTGACCGAAGCGGAGCTCACAGACAGGAGGGAAAAAAGGAAGCTGAAGTGGGAGTTAGCTAGGTTAGAACAGGAGAAGAGAGGATGACTCATGAGCTTAGACTAAAAGAGCTAGAACTCAAGGCTCTACAGTTAGGACTCGCCAACTCTCCAAATGGTGGCAGCGAAACCAGAGAACCAACCAGAGAGTCCAGACCCTACCTGCCTAAGGATATAATTGCCAGCTATAGTCAGGGGGATGACATAGCCAAGTGGCTGGCTGCCTATGAGGTCTCCTTAAGAGCCCATGGGATCCAGGAGAAACACTGGGGGGGTGGGTTGTACAAGTACATGCCTCCTACTGGTCAGGACACCTTGTTAGCCTTAGAACCGAAGGAGCAGACCAACTACCCCACTATGAAGTTAGCGTTGATTAGAAAGTTTGGGCTAACCCCGGAAAAGTATCGCCAAAAGTTCAGGGGGAGCCACAAGTTAAGCACCCAGAACTGGGTGGATTTCCTGGATTACGCAAGGAAGGCATTGGAGGGCTGGGTACAGGTCAGTGAGGTGAGGGACTATGAGGGTTTGTATGACCTTTTTCTTAAAGAGCATCTACTCGAGAAATGTTTTCCCGAGCTGTGCCAGCACCTGGTGGACAGCAAGCTGACCAACCCCCGGAAGCTTGCAGAGGAGGCGGACATCTGGGCAAGTACCCGGGTGTCCTCAAAGGGGACTGGAGGGGATTCCCAAAAGGCCGGACAGGGCGCCCCTCAGAAGAAGGAGGGGGGAGATAAAAAGCGGGAGTTCTCTAAAGGTCCCCAAAATAGTTTCCAGGGAAAGGGAACAGGTTTCACCCCTAAGGCTAACCTGCTCAGAAACCCTCATCCTGGCCAGAGCCAGCAGCCAAGGGTTGTCCACTGCTTTGAGTGTGGTGGTGTTGGACATTATAAGGGAGATGTCAGATGCCAGAAGAGACCACCCCCTCCCACCGGAGGAAAAGCCCCGGTAGTAGCTAGTGTAGCGCTCGGGGAGGAGTTGCCCTTAGATAAGGGGGGTGAGTGGGCGGGTGTCACCTTAGTGTCCCTGGGAGAACGGGAGATGGTTCCTAATATTCAGGTGCCCCCAAATACTACTAAGTATGGGCAATGGATCACCATCAATGGCCAGAGAGGGGAGGCTCTGAGAGATACAGGAGCCAGTAGGACTATGGTGAGAAGTCAACTGGTGTCTCCAGAGCAGGTGATTCCCAATGTACTCCAACCCGCCGCGATGGCTGACGGCAGAATGGGCCACTACCCCGTGGCCGAGGTTCCCTTTGAGTGGGAAGGGGTTGCAGGTTCACTTCGAGTTGCCGTAAGCCCTGCCATGCCAGTTGATTGTCTGTTGGGGAATGACATGGAGCACAATGCTTGGAGAGAGGTGGAATACCGGACGCATTCAGAGATGCTAGGTACTCCTGACTGGGCCTGTGTAAGCACAAGGTCTGCGACTGCCCGGAGAGGGAGTTCGCCTGGGTTGGAGCCTGGAACAATGACCCAACCCGCTGCCAAAAAGGGACAGACCCGAAGACAGGAGAAGCCTGCTTCGGCTTCCATGCCCCATGTGACAGATCGGCCACCTGCGGTGGTGGACCAGGAGTCCGTGGAGAGGGGAGTAGTTTCTCTGGAGGACCTGCCCATCCCTGCTGAGTGGCATGTGGAGGGAGGGCCTACCAGAGAAGAGTTCTGTAAGGGCCAGAAGGAGTGCCCTACCCTTGAGGGACTGAGGCGACAGGCTGAAGCCCAGGCAGCAGGGGACGTTGTGGGACACTACCACATTTACTGGGAGGATGGACTCCTCTACAGTAAACCCAAGGTACCCTTACCTGGTTCATCAAGGGCCTTGGTAGTCCCGCAACGGTACCAAGCCTTTCTGCTGGAATTGGCTCATGAAATTCCCTTGGCAGGACACTTAGGTCAGGACAAGACCTTTGCTCGGCTTGTCCCCCACTTTTACTGGCCTCAGATGAAAGTGGCGTCTAACACCTACTGTCGGACGTGTGTAACCTGCCAAGCCAGTGGGAAAACAGGGGTGAAGCTGAAAGCTCCCCTGGAACCACTGCCTGTCATTAGCACCCCCTTTGAAAGGGTGGGCATCGACATTGTAGGGCCATTGGATCCACCAACAACAGCTGGTCACAGGTTCATCCTGGTTCTGGTGGATCATGCCACACGGTACCCAGAGGCAATTCCTCTGAGGACTGTCACTGCACCTGTGGTGGTGGGTTTCCCCAAGGAATTTGTGTCCGACAGGGGGACCAACTTTATGTCAGCGTACATGCGGGCAATGTGGAAGGAGTGTGGAGTGACCTACCGGTTCACCACTCCCTATCACCCCCAGTCCAATGGACTGGTAGAAAGGTTCAACAAGACCTTGAAGGGCATGATCAGAAGTCTACCTGAAAGCCTGCGGAGGAAATGGGACGTCCTCCTACCCTGTTTGCTATTCTCCTACAGGGACGTGCCACAGAAGGGAGTGGGCTTCAGCCCCTTTGAGCTTCTGTATGGGCACCCTGTACGCGGTCCTCTCAGCCTGGTGAAGGATGGATGGGAAAAGTCTCCCAGGAAACCCCCCCAGGATGTGGTGAGCTACATGCTGGCCTTCAGGAGCCAAATGGCGAAGTTGTGGAAGCAAGCTTCTGACAACTTGGAGGCCAGCCAGGCAGTAATGAAGGAGTGGTATGACCACAACGCTCACCCGGTGGAGTTGGAGCCTGGCCAGAAAGTGTGGGTGATGGAGCCTGGAGAGCTAAGTGCCCTCCAGGATCGCTGGACAGGCCCCTTTGAGGTGTTAGAAAAGAAGGGTAAGGCCACATACCTGGTGGACCTTAAGACCCCTCGACAGCCCCTACGGGTGCTACATGCTAACCGACTCAAACCCCACCATGAGAGGCCCGAGGTCATCTTAATGATGGTGACTGATGGAGGAGAGGAAGCGGAAAGCGAACCTCTCCCAGACTTGTTCTCGTCTCAGGAAAAGGATGGGTCAGTGGAGGGAGTGATTCTCTCCCCATCCCTAACTCCTGAACAGCGGGAGGACTGCCGCCAGATACTGGAGCAGTACTCTACATTGTTCTCCCTTGTCCCGGGAAGGACTCACCTGTGTACCCATGATGTGGACACAGGGGGCAGCCCACCAGTGAAGTCAAAGACCTACCGGCTGTCGGACAAGGTGAAGGCTAGCATCCATGGTGAGATTACCAAGATGCTAGAGCTAGGAGTTATAGAACCTTCCAGCAGCCCCTGATCCAGTCCGGTGGTTCTAGTGCCAAAAGCCGCTCCACCAGGCACCACTCCAGAACTGAGGTTCTGTGTGGATTACCGGGGACTGAACTCAGTTACCAAAACTGATGCTCATCCGATCCCTAGGGCGGATGAATTAATTGACCGGCTAGGAGCTGCCCAATATCTCAGTACCTTTGACCTCACTTCAGGGTACTGGCAGATCTCCTTGACAGATGGAGCAAAGGAAAGGTCAGCCTTCTCCACGCCTGAGGGACACTTCCAATTTTGTGTGATGCCCTTTGGGCTCAAGAATGCCCCTGCTACATTTCAGCGGCTGGTGAACCAGGTCCTCTCCGGAATGGAGGGTTTCTCCGCTGCCTACCTGGATGACATTGCTGTCTTCAGCAGCAGTTGGGAGGACCATTTGCAACATTTGCAAGCAGTTCTCCAGGCCCTGAAACAAGCTGGTTTGACAATCAAGGCCATTAAATGTCAGATAGGGCAGGGGTCGGTTGTGTACCTTGGACACTTGGTGGGTAGGGGAACAGTGCAGCCCCTCCAGGTAAAGATTGAGGCAATCATGGCCTGGGAACCCCCCAAGACCCAGACTGAGGTCCGAGCTTTCCTGGGCCTCACAGGTTACTACCGTCGCTTTGTGAAGGGATATGGCACTATGGTAGCGCCCCTCACAGAGCTCACCTCAAAGAAACAACCTCGACGGGTAGTTTGGACAGAGGCTTGTCAGCAAGCCTTTGAAAAGTTGAAGCAGGCAATGTGTGCAGCACCGGTCCTGAGGGCCCCAGACTTCTCCAAGGAGTTCATTGTCTAGACAGATGCATCAGAACATGGCATTGGGGCAGTGTTATCGCAACTCAATGAAGAGGGTCTGGATCAGCCTGTAGTTTTCCTATCCAGGATACTACTTCCCCGGGAACAGAAGTGGAGTGCAATTGAGTGTGAGGCTTTTGCGGTGGTGTGGGCTCTGAAGAAGCTGCGGCCATACCTGTTTGGCTCGCACTTCCTGGTTCAGACTGACCACCGCCCCCTTCGTTGGCTGATGCAGATGAAGGGGGAAAATCCCAAGCTGTTGAGATGGTCCATCTCCCTACAGGGAATGGACTTCCGGTGGAACACCGGCCTGGAGTGGACCACGCCAATGCAGACGGTCTCTCCAGGTATTTCCGCCTTAGTGATGAGGACTCCCAAGGGGTTGGGTAGCTCTCCCCACTTTCAGCTGGGGGGGACGCGTGTTAGACCTGTCTGCCTCTGGGTAGTCCCTCCTATTAAATATTTATTTTGTCCCCTTTTTGCCCCTCATTTCCTTTCTATCTTTTTGTGTCCACTAGATTTTTATGGTGTTGGCCTGGGGGGGATAGATGCTCTTTTGCCCTCATGATTTTTCACCTCAGGCCTAGGTGCCTTTCATGACTGGAATTCACCCAGTTCAACAAAATGGTGGCTACTAATTGCCACAACTGTCATATCCTTGAATGCCCCATAGGTTAACATTAAGGCCTTCCAGAACCTTCTGGACCCTACTGGACTCCGAGTGGTCAGGCTATATAAGGGCAGAGGTCAGGAAGCCATTTTGTGCAGTACAGGGAGTTGGAGGAGAGAGGCAGTGGTGTGAGGAGGAGGACGCACTGGAAGCAGTAGTTGTCTGAGTAATAGTCAACCTCTTCAGAAAGACGTTCCCCCTCTGGCCCCTGACCAAACCCTCCCATCGGACTCCACTTTCTGTGGGAACCGGTGCAGCTGTGGCGATTGGCCCCTGAGCCCCTCTTGACCCTCTCCCCCAGTTTCCTAACTACTATCTGGGAACTTGCTCCCTTCATTTTCCCTTCGAGGACCCAGCCTACCAGTATTTCGGGAGAGAAGACCAGGGCGAGATCCGTCACCCTACGCCGCCGAAGAGCCACTGGAACGGAGGCGTGTGTTGGCGTAGGTGTTGTTGGGCTGAGCGACTGAGGGAAGTAGCGCTAATCCCGGCGCAGGCCCAGTGGTACGGTTGTAGGAGAGGCGAGGAGCCGGCGAAGCACTGATCCCCCGCGCAGGCTCTGTAGCGGTGAGCGGATCGCCACACGAGAGAGGCGGCGCCTAGCGGGAACACTGCTCACCCGCGCCTGCGCTGCTTCTTGGTCTGGGAGAGAGACGCGAGGCTCCCGCGGGTGACTACGACTCCAGTCACCCCCGTCTGATACCGTCTCCTGGTGGGCTCTGGAGCGAAGGGCCGGTTACCGACCAAGGAGTAGCTGGAGGAAGGGAGAGCTGGAGCTTTAATTAAGCGGCCTTCAGTTAAACCCAAGTAAGGTGCAGAAAGAGGGGGGGGAAAGAGTAACAAGAGTCCGGGGAAACCGCTAAGACTCTGGGAAGGAGTTCTGTCACGTCATTTCCCTCAGGAATAACTGTTGGAGGTTCCCCACACCTTTTGAATTCATCGGTTAACTCTGTAACTAACCCTGTCAGGGAAAAGGAGGTCTGTTCAGAAGTCCTGTTGGGATAAAGGCTCAGAGGCATAAGTAAAGCAGAGAATCACCTCGGCGTTGGGAAAGTGACCTGAGACACTGAGGATACTGGGAATTGAGAGTGGTGTATATTTTGGAATTTTCTTACAGGGGAGGAAGGGAAGAAGACGTCGAGATCTCAACCTGTGCTTTATTGCGAATAAGTGATGACAGAGCTGTTTATGTAGTAGTTGTGGACTGAAATTCTGGGATTACTCACTGATTCCCAAAGCAATAGGCTGGAGTAGGTGAAATATAAAAGTGTAATTGTTCTTTTGGTGTAACCAGGAGACCTCAGCTTGGGGTGGACAATCCATCACTGTAAACGGGGCTATTAGAATCTGTTAAGAAAGTATTTCCTAAGAATAATTCTATGTTGGAGAATTAAACACTGCTGAACGGGGTTCTCCTAATGTTACTGAGTATGTGGAAAGAACTGATAAAAATTGCACAGTGTACCTCATTGTAAACTACTGAGAGAGAGAGAGAGAGAGATCAACAAAAATATTTTTATAAACCAGCTCACATTTTTACACAAAGATTGGTGTAGTGTCATTTTCGAGTGGAATTGCTTGGAGTTACTGCTGGGTTGTGTGCAACCTTTACACATGTGCCTCTAATAGATGACTGTCTTACCCTAGGCCAGGCTACCCTAGGTGACCTGACAACTCTAGGTCCAACAGTGCTATTGACCAACATGGCTGGCTTTATGTGAGAGTAATGGCTCAGCTCATACTCATCCTCACAAGATGGTGGTGCTGATGTTCTGCAACATTAACTCACCATGGTTGTTGTTAGCCCTGGAATTATTTGGTGTGTTCCACAGTCTTTTTACTTTCTGACCTCCAGTATTTTACTCTGTTTTTGCTGGTTTAGTGTCCCTGCACACTTTCTCACTATCACTATCAGTGTTAAAGTGCAAGTGCTCCTATGGTAAATTATGGTTATGGATTAGTGTTTCCATGGTTGGTTTATTTGATTTACATTTAAGTCCCTATTACAGTGCACTGTGTATGCCCCGGGCCTGTAAATGGACTGCTAGTGGACCTGCAGCACTGGCTGTGACACACACACAAGCAGTCATTCAAAGGGTTCTCAGACAGACCTGCCAGTGCAGTGTCTGTGTGCAATTGTTACTGCCATGTTGACCTGGCAAGGGCACCCACTTGCCAGGTCCCAAACCATCCCTTTTCTTACATGTAAGGCACCCCTCAGGTAGGGCCAAGGTAACCCCATGGGCGGGGTGCAGTGTATGTGAAAGGTAGGACATGTACTAGTGTGTATGATATGTCCTGATAGTGGAACACAGTGATGTTTTTTTGATTTTCACATACCATCTGCGCTTCCATCAATCAATTATGGGCCTCTGCTCTGTATCTCTTGCCCTCACCACCACCAGCAATATCCATATGAGCAAGAAGGAGCTAGGGTGGTCCCTTACATGGCAGGCAACACCAGTAAAAGCCTAATCAGCGCTTCAGGACTGCTGCGTGCAATATGGATGTGTGCTAGTGACTTTACACCTGACTCTTCAAATGATCCTATTTGTAGTGCATGCACATGCTCAGCACCTGGCTATCCTCTCAGTGACAAGTTGACCCTGTGCAAGCCACATTACTTTACATTACATTACACTTTTGGCTGCCTAGCCTCAAGACAAGCACCCTTGCATCATGGTACAAGGGGGACTGCACTGGCACAGATGTATCTTCTAAGTTTCCAAGGTCCATGTATTATGGGCTGCTTCAGTCCTGTTGTTTTTTACTTTGTATTGTGGGAATTAAAGTCCTGGTCGATAATGTTATGGATTATACCATATGTCGTAGGATTCATAGGACTACCTGGAATGAGATAGTACATCACACATGCACCAGAAAAACATGGCAGGGCTTGAGTGGACTGAATAAATTATGACTGGGCACTACAAGAACAGTTATTATCATAATTTTTGTTTGTCCTCATTTGTCAAAACAGTTGAAACTTGGAGATAAAATGGGTTTTCGGCTTTTTTTTTTCAGGCATACAGTACGAAGTGTATCCGATCACTCCTTTACGGAGGGGGTGTATTACATTTCGGGCCCTCGATTAGCCTAGCTGCTTTTTCATTTTCTCTGATTGTACAGGTGCACTCGGATTGTCTAGCCCAGGGCAACCAATCCTACTTGGCCACTCCTGAACAATCCCTGACAACCTGTAGTACTGCTTCTTAATCATAGGACTAAATAATAAGACAAAGGGAACAAAGAAATAAAGTTAAAACAAGGAAGAAATCAAGAGTGTAAGACTAAAGTAACATGTTAATAGCGTTTCCCCTTAAGAAGATGTGTTCTTACACCAGTTATCCCATAAACACCATCATTTTGTTCTTTTTGTGTTATAAATTGCTCTGTCTCATTTTGCAATTCTATGTATTGAGATAATTCATTCGTGTTCTAAGGGAGAAACCGGAAACAATCCATTTAATACACAGCTCTCTACGTGCCAGTAATATTAACATAAAAATACAAGTTTTGTGTTGTTTAGATAAAGTAGTTTTGGAGTCTTCATCCGGGATTACCCCAAATATTACCAGCGGTAAACTCACCTTAATTTCGTGCCCCGCAATACCGGACAACGCTGCACCCACTTTCTCCCAGAAGAGTTGATTGGAAGGACACCGCCAAAACATATGCACTTTGTCTGCATTAACTTCCCCACATTTTGGGCACTTCTTCACAGCTTGTAGACCCATGTTTGAGAGCCTTCAAGTGGTCCAATATGCCTTATGAATAGTAAATAAATGTTTTTTTCTTCGATGTGCCGACTTCACACTGTGCAATAAAAAAGATAGAGATACTTGCCATAATATGTCAAGCTCATAATCTGGCAGCTCCTTCCTCCAAGTCGTTTTAAACCAAGGCTGTGATTCTTCATGTGGTTGTATCAGCATCCAATACCATACTGAAACTTCTTTTTGACCAAGTGGGCACGAAATTGTTTTTGACTCAAAAAACTTCCTTTCTCGCTTTTTTTCCTGGCTTTGGACCAACTTAACAATTGATAGTACTTGAATTTGGAGATAGTTCCTTCCGTAATCTCCTGCATTTTTTGCCAAGAAATTAGATCTGTACCCTCTAGCAACTGACCCTATCTGTAGATTCCTTTTTCCTTGATTGGCACTGCTAGAGAGTCTTGTAGACAGGCTGATGATCCAGCTGATCTCCAAATTGTGGCGTAACAACTGTAGTACGGGATTTATAATATGCCCCGAATTTGTGACCATACTTTACATGCTATTTGGAGAATTTTCAGTCTCACTTAAATGTTTCGGGTGCTCAGAATTTAAATAGAAAAAAATTGTATTGATCGGAAAGGCCGAAAGTAAGGGCTTGAAATAATGGTGAAAGATTAGCAGTATCCTTTAACAATTGCCTAAACATTTTTAGATGGAAGGCTCTCTGATATTGGAGGAGATCTGGACTTGCAATACCTCCATTTTTCTTTTTTTCCCTGAGCTTCTGCCAAGCTATTCTATGTCTTTTTATAAACTGGAAAAAATGCCTTGAACTTTCTATATCCATTTTTTCTTAAACTCCAGTGGAATCCAATCGAATAAGAAAGTATATTTGGGTAAAATTGACATTTTTAAAAGATTGGACTTGCCTAGGAAGGCTAAAGGGAGTGATTCCCACTGTAGTTGTTTTTTGACTTTAGAGGTGACCTTGTCAAAAATTTGTTTTGGCTAAGGGTTCGAGATTCTGGACCACCTCAATCCCTAGATATCTGATATTTTATCGAACTGAATCACTGCTATAGTTTGTGTTCCATTGCATAATCTCTGTCTTTGCTGGGTTGATGGTGTATCCAGATAGTTCACCAAACCTTTCCAGCTATTCCCATATGACTGCAATTGACTCATGTAGCTGACGGGTAAATATCATCAGGTTGTCTACATAAAGCCCAGGAGGGGGTACATGGTGGCCGCTATGCAGTACCGATCACAAGCTCTCCTACACCGATGGCGGCCATAAGAGTCTAGAGGCGTTTTTTTGTGCTTACCAAAAGGTTCTGGCAACGCAGTCCTGCAGTGAAAGTGGAGCAGGGGTGATTTTTCTCTTTTCGCGGTCTCAGGTGGCATTTGTTTCTCTGCAGTCTCAGCAGTGCAGCGACGCGGTGAAGCAGTGGAGGTATCACCGGTGACACGCTGGGAGGCGAGTGGGCGAAGGCGGGAGTGCGGCTCGCAGGGGGCCACCGCGCCGCAGCAACGATTGGCTTCCCACGAAGTGGCATCGAGGGGAATCAAGAACAGAGAGCCATCCAGAATCAGAAAAACAGCATTGAGAAGCGCATGATTAAGGCTGCACCTTCAATTCTAAAGCAGAAGGACCAGGAAAATTGGGATAGTGCAACAATACCGATGACCCAGGTAAGGAGGTTGTAGCAGATTTCACCAGAGGAGGGTGAATCTGGGAGAGGGGCTGGAAAAGGGATTCAAAATTCTGGAGAATCCGAAAGCGCTGGGCAAACCACAGATACTGCAGAGAGTAAGGAGAAAAAAGATATAAGAAGGGGGGAAAAGGCGGCAGCAAGCAATAGCAGCAACGTAAACCGGTACACATTAAGGAGCAGGGGGGTTTGGAGAAAAGAGGATCTAACCCTAAGTACAGGGGGGGGCTAAACCTAAAATCCAGGTGATTTCCCTGACATTGCAGCACGATTTGCTTGCGGAGACCTTAACTCCATTGGGTTCAAGCAGAAGACCTAAAGGGAAAAAAGGACATAGTCAACTGAAACAACCTAATCAAGTAATGAAGGGAAAGCCTAGAAAGGTAAAAGTTACCCCCTCTTTGCGCTCCTATTTTAAGGTACAGATGGAAATCCTCCATACCAAAACAAAAGAGAACCTCAGTCCACAGCAACCCCTAAAGGCTATATTAACTAGCCAAAGGGAAGAAAATATGGCTACAGGTAAGATAAGGGATCAACCATAATTGAAATATTGACAAAGAATAGATTTGATCCTTTAGTAGACATTGAAGATGACCCAGCACCAGGTACACATAAAACAACCCTCATGGTTGAGCAGAATACAACCACTTCACAACCCTCTCTGGAGCATCAAGTGCAAGCCTTTCCCAGTGATTCAGGGACAACGACACAATTCAGTACCCCAGATTTAGAAAGTACAATGTCAATTCTATTGTCCGAAATAAGGGAGAGATTCGCTATCTCTAAAAACAATCAGCAAAAAATACAAGGGCATTGTGAAACTATGGAAGATAAAACCAATAGTCTAGTTGAGCGAGTTGGAGTTATTGAATCTGCATAATAAGAGGTCTCAATAAAGGTGGCTGATAACCAGGAAGAGATACTGAAGTAAAAAAAAAATGAAAAAGAAGTAAGAGATGAGCTGAAAGCTCTTGAAAATAATGCAAGGAGAAGCAATATAAGAATTCTAAATGTCCCTGAGGGGCAGGAAGGTGGGGACATTAAGACCTTTGTAGTCTCTCATATAATGTATACGGTCCTAGACCAATCCACATTGGAAAATGATATACAAAGAGCCCAGCGAGACCCCTTCATCCTTCGTGTAGGTAGGAAAACAGCTAGAAGAATTCTTGTACATTTTAAAACCTACTCACTAAAAGAAAGTAATCTTACCGGGGCATTAAAAGCAGGATCATACAGGAAAAATGACTGGTCTTTTCGCATCAGGTCTGACATATCTCGCACAAGCCTTGATAGACAGTGGGAGCTTGGCAAATATATCCAGGAACTAAGAGACCTTGGCGCCACTGCAACCATCCGGTTTCCTGCATCTTTAAGGGTCATGAGGCATAACAAGATGCATCATTTTCGGGATCCAAACGATGTGAAAGCTTGTATAGAGCAAATGAAAGCACAAGAGGTTTAAAACCAATATAACTAGACCATCAGGAGGTAGAGGAGCTCAAAATGAGGTGTCCAAAGTATACCTCTAGGGTTGGGAGGGTCACGGGCACAAAATGCAATCATAAGAAAAAACAAAAAAAGATTTACGTATGGTGGGGAAGCATGTGGGAGAAAATAAAAAAAAGTCCTCTAATGTCATGTATGTTTTATTTTTACCTGGCAGTTAGTCCAGTAGTGCTATGGCTGTCTCGGCCGTTTGAATTCCGAGGTCATCCAGAAAAACACAGGAAAACAGTCTCACTAAATGGCAAGTGTAAATTATCCCACAAGTCTGAACATTTTGACATGAAATGTCAATGGGCTTAGAGTGATACCGAGGAGGAGGAGGAGCATTTGACGCTGTGTGACTCAGATGTTATTCTTATTCAGGAATCACAACTTCTAAAAGAAGAATGGTCGGATATTTTAAAAGCTCATACATGGATAGAGCATTGTATCTGCACCACTCACGCGGCTACAGTAAAAGGGGTAGCAATTTTGATCAATAAAGCTTCCCAATGTCTTTTAGGTGAAACTCGGGTCGACCCATTAGGTACATGGGTAATAGCAAAGGTGAAGATCCATGGAACCTGGCTTGCATTCGTAGGATATTATGGGTCAAACCTGGATGACCCCCTTCCCCTAAATACATTATTTTTACATCTCATCGATTTGAATGAACCTATTATTATGGGAGGGGATTTTAACATAGCTCTTAACTTTGGCCAGGACACCACATCTAAGAGTGTGGTTGATGCTGTACCAAAAATGAGAGCGGCCCTAAGACAAACGATCCAAGATTTAGGTCTTGCTGATATATGGATCTTGAAGGGCGTAAAGTGGGGAGCAGAAGCGAGAAAATATACTTTCGATAATAAAAAGCATGGCCATCGAGCGAGGATAGATTTTTCCTGGTAACAACCGCCATTAGTAACCATATAAAGAGTGTTGCTCATATACCGGAGCATCTATCCCATCATTCAGCAGTTTCACTTCAATTTCTGGAAAAAGAAAAAACAGCTGAAAGGCGTTGGACCTTAAATCGATCGCTAGTCTTAGATGTTTCAATAATTGGTAAATTGAAGAACTTAACGAATTAGTTTGTTCTTTCTAACCTTGATTCAGAGCCCTTAAATAAGGTATGGGACACGTATAAGGCGTACCTTAGAGGCATATTAGTCGGTTTAAATGTGTCACATAATAAAAAGTCAAAAAGGAGATTAAACATCTAGAGGACCCAATTAAAACAATACAAAGAATATTGGACATTCTTTAAATCCAGTAAATAACACAAATCTAAAGATGGAGGTAGCTACAGCCAAAGCGATCCAACAGACTATTTGGAAAATAAGGTAAAACAAGAATGGGATGGAATTAAACTTGCTAATTACGAATATGGGGAAGGCTGCGGTAAACTTTTGGCCTGGAAGGTTAAAGCTGACCAGACCAGAAATGACCATTAAAGAACTAAAATGTCAATCTACAGGCAACAGTATCACTGACGATGGGGAGATTGAACAGGCATTTGCTCAGTTTTTTCAAGAACTTCACACAGAAGATCTAAATCCAGATAAGGATCGATTGGCGGCCTTTTTTCTGGACCTGAATCTCCCTCTCCTTAGTGAGAACTCGGAGAAGAACTATCTGCCCCCTTTTCAATCGAAGAAGTTTATAGTGCAATAAAAAGTTTAAAATAGGGCAAGGCTGCGGGGCCTGATGCCCTTCCTAATGAAATCTATTCCCACCTGAAAGAAGAGGTGCCCCCTATTTTGCTTAACCTGTTTAATTCAGCCTGTTTTTTAAACCATGATCTTCCCTCATCCTGGGACTTAGCCATGATAGTCATCTTGCTAAAACCCAAACAAAATCCAAGGGTATGTGAATCATACAGGCCGATCTCCCTTCTTAATAGTGATTATAAATTGTATACACAGATAATACCGAAAAGGTTGTATCGGATGGTCGGCCTTTTGATTCACAGTGACCAAAAAGGTTTCATGAAGGGCAGGCATTTCCACGATTTGACTCATGAATTAATTGGCACAATAGATTTAGCAATGGAAAGCGCCAGCTCGCTGACCATGATGAAATGCGACGCTGCCGAAGCTTTTGACAGGGTCAGTTGGCCTTTTTGTTCAAGAGGTAATTCAGCGTTTTAATACGGGTCATACATTTGTCTCTGCAATTAAGGCTTTATATAAAAACCCATCCGCCCGAATTTTAGTGAATGGCAATTTATCTAAGCAGGTTAAAATAGGTAGGGGCACAAGGCAGGGTTGCCCTCTTTCCCCCCTACTATTCAACTTATATAATGAACCACTAGCCATTAAATTAATGCCATGTAGTGACATTATACCATTTTCCTGTAACAGGTGGGAAAACAAAATTGGGCTTTATACAATAACAGTTATGTGATGGATGAGAAAACATGCAACTTCAATGGGTCCAACTCCTCCTAGACATCAGGTCCTTCTTCGATCCTCATGGCTGCCTGAAGGTTCCTTGCCATTTTTTCTTTGGTTCCGCACTTGTAGTCCTGCTACCTCTTCTTGCACTCCAGTACTGTCCTTTTATATTTCACCTCCATTGCTTCTCTTATTCACTGTGATTTTCCAAATGGCATCCTTCTTTCCTAATGGTAATTTGGAGGTGACAAAGAGAAGGTGTTCATTTTTTTCAACTCACTGATTAGTATTTGTATTCGCCACTGAGATTGCGTTTTCTCATCCTCTTCTCCTGGGCTGCTGTCTGGTCATCTTGACAAGGGTTTGGGTTTTTGCCCTCCCGGATGAGAGAAGGTGGAGTTTATAGGGGCATGGATATAAGGGAAAGCAGGTTCAGAGGTGCCAGGGTGGTTGATACCTATATTGATTAGAGATGCTTATGTCAGCAATATATCATAGGCAAAAGAGAGTGATCAGAGGAAAAGGTGTCAAATGGATAGAGATGAAAGGCACAAGGCTGAATAGAAAATGAAACAGTTAGAGGCACCTGCAAAATAGACTGAGATTATAGGGAAAGAGATAAAAGAGAGATAGAAATCGGGGGCATTGGTGAAAGAGAGCTCATACACCACAGTGAGTAAAGACAGCAAAGGTACAGAGGCAAGAGACAGAAAAGAGTGCAGGGTAAAAGAGAGAGGTCCATAGGTGTGCAGCTAGGACTAGTCAGGTCGCTGCTTCTCTGAATAGCAGACCGAGTCTCACATTTGTTGTGGTGTGGGGGAGGGTGCCTTTAAACTAATTAATAAGCTCTTGGTAAGTTAAGGGGACTTCTATGTCCACGTATGGAATATATTCTTCATGTGTGTAATCTTCAAGTTAACTATGAAACAAATGTGTGTGTGCCTCTGCAGGTGGAATTTTAACCCAAGAATGGAATACCTCTGATCTGAATGCCTTGTGTGCCTCAATAACAAAGGTAACATTAGGGTCCATTGCCGGGGGCCAAATTCCATTAATTTAATAGTAGTTTCATGTCTGCAATTTTCTGTCTTGCAATTTTCTGTAATGTTAAGAGCAAAATCCTGATCTTCCTCCCATGCATTTGCAAAGCCATCACCATTGACAGACATTGTGAGAGGAAGTAGTAAGGAAAAGCGATAAGGTTTGGCACCATGTGGGAAGTTTTGATCTTTCAAGCTTGTATAACCTACAGCCAATACATAGGGTTTACCTACTCAGCTGTTGTGGATTTCCCTTCCCACTCTAGACATCTCTAGTTAAATGTGAGTAGGGGTCTCTGAGAAAGTACGACTGAACTATTCAGATTTGACTGTCAAATAAGGAACCATCCAACGTTGGCGGCGCCATGTCGTGTAGTTCCTAAAAATACATAAGATCTGTGCATTTGGACAACTTAAACTAAAGGATTGATGTTTAGACTGATTACAGACACTTCGCAGGATATGTCGGTCTATAGACCAGCTGGCTCACAGTGACACTATAAGCCCACTAACCTTACCAAGGAGCGAATAGCTGCTGCATCCATGGAACATGACAACCCTTAATCATTCAGGAATCGTAGAAACAGGACAGTACTTTTCTCTCAGTCAATCGTGCTCACTCAGCCTCAGAAGAATACACAGAATAAACGTTGGGGACATTTTTCAATAAGCATTTATTAAACCAGCGTCATTCTAGTATAAAACATGTTTGCTGCAGCAATCAATAGACAGAAGCTAACAAAAAATATTACAAGACTCAACATAGTAAATAGAAGGTAGAAATCTACCATGGTGCTAACACAGTTAATATATGCGGGCATATAAACATGGCAGTAATCAAGGGTACTCCAATGATGCTGTCCCTACCTAAGTGTAACTAAATGTACCTAGCATGTATGTGGGTGTAAAGCCAAGAATCCCCTAGGAAAGAAACAACCACATTACCTGATGAGATAGAATGAAGGACCCTGTCTTGGGTTTGAGTTGGACAACCCACAAGGTATGTCAAAATGCAGCATGTTTAAGCCTCAGCAGTGTTTGTCAGTATGGAACTGTCTCCTTGCCTTCACTGGTGAAGGTGGAGTTCTTTTATACAGAGAAGGTAACCTCTGGGGTTCTACCACAATCAATATGTTGTGAGTATGATTATGTAGAAGAGCCTGAATCGATAATTGCATTTATGCAAAGAAGCCTGGTCACCCTAGGATGAAAGATAGCACTGACTTGTGTACAGGGATATGTACGTCATGGGCAGGAGATTTTACTAAGAATCCTCATGCATTATAAATTAGGCGAGTTTCAAAGAAACCAATAAAAATTCAGTCAGCACTGAATCTAGGTAAAAGGTCAGTGTTAGAACCTCTTATACAGAATAAGGTAAAACAAATGTAGGTAAAAGGTCACTTTGCTACTTAGGCCTAGTTCAGGAGACATAACAAGAGATTTAGAAAGAAGCGTTTTCATAGAAAGAGGGGGAGTGAAATGAGGCACAGAGGGGAGAAGGGAAATAGAAAGACAGAGGTACATAGAGAATCAAATTGAGGAGAGGGAGCAAGAGAGAGAAAGAGAGAGGAAAACATATTATCCTGCTCACAAATATGTGCATACACAGACTCAAACCACAAAAGGACACAGATTGTGGGCAGTAAAAATGTAAGTTGTTCATTCACTTCGTATTTCATATAAATGTGAAGTTCTTGGACTGACCACGTAATCCAGCTGGATAAAATGCTAATTTTATCAACATAAAATTAGGTCCGTATTTACAAGAGGGCTGGAACACCTGAGCGTCACTTTTTTTGATACTCCGGTGGCACAGGCCTCTCAATCATAACTAGGAGGCGAAGCAAAGCCAGCCTGTGTGGCTTTGAATGGTCTCTTTGATATGGAGTAAGGCAAGACAGCGCAAAGCTCTACGCTGCTTTACTCTGTATCAAGAAGGCATTCCATGAGCTTTGCGGTGGATCTTGCTACTCAACACCTATGGATTTTGATGCTGCCCTAGAGTCATAAAATCATGTAAACCTAGGGCAGCACCAAAAGCTTATGCCTCCCCAGAGCAGGCAACGCTTTTTCCTCTTTCAATGTGTGCTGCATTTAGACTTGTGGCACTGCCCCATGCAATTTTCTTTTTTAAATGAGGCCTTTAGTTTCCTGCTCAGACAGATCAGAAGCTATCAACATTGCTTCACACTGGGTGCAACACCATGTAAGATTTTTGCAAACTTTATCAGATCTCTTTTCAGGTGTTGGATTCTGTAATCAAAGCAAACACAAGGAGATGATGGACGCAATGCGGAAACTTTTCAGACACTCACTCCAGGCACAGATCTGGGTTGAATCCATCATTGCTCTTTAGCTCACTTCGCCACCCCAGTTCAGACACACCTATATGCAAATCAGTCTTGACACTGTGCTCATGGGAACAGCCCAGCCCGAACTGCCAAGCCATGTCTTCCTTGGACTGGAAACAAGCATTCTGGGATTGGTTTTGGGCTGACAGCCCTCATCAGCCAGGCTAGCTTGCATCCAGTAGCAAAGTGAGCCAGAGACCCACGTCTGGGCATACCCTGCCAACTTAGAGTGAACAAAACAACATCAAGGAGATGATGGACGGCTGGGTCCAAACTGGAATGGCATGATGACCAAAAAAAAACTTTGGATTTAGGCCCAGATCTCTGAACTGGGGTGAATGTATGACATTGTTCTGCATTCTGTCCATAAATTGTTCTTTTTGCATTTGTCACCCTGAGTGGGGTGGATATGCCCAGAGGGGGGTCCCGTGCTCTCCATGCCACTGGAGTCAAGCTATCCTGGCTTATGAGGGTTGAAAGCCCAAAACCGGTCCAAGCATGCTTGTGTCCAGTCCAGGGAGGTCCTGGCCTGGCAGTTCGGGCCGGATTGTTCCAATTGGGTGCACGGTCAAGACTGATTTGCATATGGCTGGGTCCAAACCGGAATGGCATGGTGAGCAAAAAAACAATGGATTTAGGCCCAGATTTCTGTACTGGGGTGAATGTATGGCATTGTTCTGCATTCTGTCCATCAATTCTTCTTTTTGCATTTGTCACCCCGAGTGGGACGGGTGTGCCCAGGCGTGAGTCCCGTGCTCTCCATGCCACTGGAGACCAGCTATCCTGGCTGATTAGGGCTGAAAGCCTGAAACCGGTCCTAGGTTGCTTGTTTCCAGTCCAGGGAGGACTTGGCCTGGCAGTTCGTGCTGGACTGTTCCCATTGGGCGCAGGGTCAAGACTGGTTTCCATATGGCTGGGTCCAAACTGGCATGGCATGGTGAGCAAAGAAAACGATGGATTTAGGCCCAGATCTATGTCCTGGGATGAATGTATGATATTGTTCTGCATTCTGTCCATCAATTCTTCTTTTTGCATTTGTCACCCCGAGTGGGAGGGGTGTGCCCAGACGTGGGTCTCATGCTCTCCATGCCATTGGAGTCAAGCTATCCTGGCAGATGAGGGCTGAAAGCCCGAAACCGTTCCTAGGATGCTTGCTTCCAGTCCAAGGAGGACCTGGCCTGGCATTTCGGTCTGGGCTGTTCCCATTGCGCGCAGGGTCAAGGCTGATTTACATATTGCTGGGACCAAACTGGAATGGCAAGGTGAGCAAAAAAATGATGGATTTAGGCCCAGATCTCTGTATAGAGGTGAATGTATGACATTGTGCTGCATTCTGTCCATAAATTCTTCTTTTGGCAATATTTTTATGAGCAGGAAACTACAGTGGAAAGGAGATGCTGGTCCTAATCTCCGAAGCATGATCAAACAAAGGCTCTAGATTTTGAAATGAATAATAAAAACCTCGCATGGATCCCAGAAAGTGAGGTCTTTGGGAATTTTGAAATAGTAAAGCTCTCTATCCACTTCGAAGGCTTTGAAGAAGGGTGTTAAAGCAGGAATGGCTCCTCTAGCGCACACAGAGCCTCCAAATAAAAGTGAAGAGGATAATGAGTGGAATGAGAAAAGGACACAGATAGGAGCAGAAATCCTTGAACTAAGACTTGCAACTAATGTCAGGAGAAGGGATTATTACACTTGTCACTAACAACAATAATAAATAGCAGCCAAGGACTCCATTAGGTCAGATTGCAAACACGGTACCCTACAAAAAAGCCAGTGGATCAAATGGGGTATTTGAAAAAAGTATATAATTGTAACAAGAGGGGAGAGAGAGAGACTATAGTGGATTCATTCTCCCTGGGCAATGTAAATAAACAAAGTGGAATCCACTAGGGATCAGGAGAGTGGTCCCTACTATGGTGGGGAGCACACAGTGTTGTTTTAATACCCCTCACATACCAAAAGGACCCTTGGTGTCATTCTACCATCATTGGGGTCTTCCCACCCCTCTACGGAATGCGGCGTGCTGCGACCAAACGTTTACGCGGGAGCACTTTATTGTGTTGACTATGTGTGGTGGTGTGTGGGGTATAGAACATGAGTGGTGGAGTGGTGAAAGTGATGTTTAAAAAATACCTGGTTCATGGGGTTGAAAAACCTTTAATTAAACCCCCAGCTGGTATTATTAAAAACGTGCTCTACGAGGTAGTGGCTGTGTAGTTAAGTACAGCTACCTCTCTAGTGCGTCGACATGGACATGTTTCGGAGTATCCAACTCCTTCTTCAGGACGGGAAAGCACTTAATTCCCCACCTTACTAACATGTGATATATATTTGAAAGTGTATTATACAATAATTATATAGAAAAATTTGGTGTATGTGTGCCTAATATGTATGTTTGTCACGAAGTCCTAGCGCCCAGTTGCCGATTAAGATCGAACCTGGAGGAGAAACAAAGTATAGAATCAATACCTATACTAGAAGAGGCATAGCTGTCAGAACAGGTAGTAATGACCTAGTTGACTCGGAATATGCTATTACATGTAATTCACATGAAGGGTTAATGATTGCCTCCATCAAATCATAATCCCTGTGGAAAAAAGGAGAAAAAAGACAAAGATACACATACAACACTTATGTGACATAAAACTCTAGGAATGATGATGGTTTCAGAACATATCCTAGATAGAAGAAAGATGTCTCACTTATTTTTAAAGGTTACTTTGCCTCATGAGCTTTTGCGCAAAAATATTGGGGCGTCCCATCAGGCTAAGAATCATTGAAATAAGGCCTCTAAACCGAAAACAATTGTGGACCCGACTTGATTCTATTCAACCCAGCCCTTTTTATATATGGTCTAATTTTTCAGATCTGACAGAAAGTTTTAGCCTTCAATTGCTATGTCCCATATGAGGAATTCCTTTCACTTTTATGTCCCAATTATTTGTCAATTCTATAATCGTTTTTTGACATCCTGAACCTTTTTCTCTACAAAACTAACGACGGACTCCTATATGTTCTGGGATCATTTTATAATGTGATTTAACAATGTTTGGCTTTGCTTGCAACGTAAGTTCAGGAAAAGTAGGTGCACCAGAGAGATCTCCTCAGACAGCTTCAAACTCAGATGCCCTTTTGTTTGGACATTTCAGAGAACAGTCATAGGTGTGCTATACCACTGTGTGACCTTCTAAACCTGACCAGTGTGCATATTTGCTCCTGCCACTAAGCAGTAGCTTAATGGATGGGGAGAGACCTTATTCCCATGTCACCACTCTTCGTGCTATCTCTCTCCATGCCCCTGCCTTGCAGAACCCTTTGTCTACACTCCTCCCCATATGTCTTTCTCTGCTGTCTCAGCACTCAGTTAAACCTCAGGCACCAGATCGCAGTTCAGTACCACATGCACAATGGCAACCATCAGCACGCCACACCACCTTTAGTCTTTGTACACCAATGTGCACCAATCCCCACCAGCTGTTTCTGATGCTGATCCACCACAAGTGTGAATTATTCTAAAAGAGGGTATGCTTTGCCTCCATGAAGTCAGTGTAAACCAATAGAACTGCTATGTGAGTAACTTAGGGCTGACACAAAGCCTGTGTTGTTTGAAGAGAGTGTGTCATACATGTCCAAAATGAAGTCTGTGGAGACTATTTGAAGAGCATGAAGAGGTTATGTAGGACCACGAGGAGTTGGAGTGCAAAAATTGTTACCATGAGATCAATGCTTTGCAAGGAGCATGTAACTTGGACTTCACAGAAATAGCATGAGATGTAGGGAGGCAACCAGGTTTGCAAAAAGAGGATTTGCAGGATCTCCAAGTAGTCCAGGCATACCAAATGGAGTGCTAAATAAGTCTATTCCAGACAAATGTGAGTCGGAATAAGGCTATGCAGGGCCACCAGGAAGTCCATGCAGGACACCATAGGGTGAAGTGTGGTCATGCAGGGCTGATATCAATTGTGTGCATAAAGAAGTATAGCTAAATGGATATATGGACGGCCACATCGAAGTCCAAGTAGCACTGGAAAATAAGGTCATGCAAAGCTGGCAGGAGGTCTTGGTTACATTAGGGTTTTTCTACAGTACAACATGTACAACCAAAATGGACTCTTGTCAACATTTTGAAAATGCAATACAAAGCTGCTTAGAAGAGACAGTTTTTACTGACCATCAACAGGAAAGGTATTTTTCTAAAAGTCTCCTGTACAATAAGACACCACTCCAAAGTGGTGCTGCCAGGACATAAAGTCATTTTCATCCACATCTGCTCCACATAAAGAATATGAGACCCAGACAATAAATAGCGCATGTGAACCATGCACAATAACATGAAAGTAGCTTACTCTGAAATGGGGAGTCACTTAAATGAGCATAATGATGGTATCTGGTAGTTCCATCAATGCCGGTCATTGAGGGTACGTGCTGTGACATTTTCTAGGATTTGTAGATTTTTCAGGTGATATTTAAGGATACCAAAGAAGTAACTGATGGCATACTGCATTCTAGGTTGTATTACTGGGTTTTACTGCTGGGATTTACTACTGTGTTGTACTACGCTAATATTGTCTGCATTCAGGTATTGAAAAAACATTTCTAATGACCCCAAGATGGTAAAAAAGTGGCCACAACCCAGGATACTTCCTGAGCTATTGTCAATTGTGACCCTACCTTTTTTGCCTTCTCCACAGATGTTTAAGGAATTCCTAGCCAGTTGGGGTAGATGTCTCTCAAACAAAGCACAGACTAAGGTGTTCTTAACTTCTCTACTTATGGATTCATTTATGTGAGGCCATAAGCGGTGTATTGCATGGAGCGCTGTCAAAGCTCCCACCAAGTCAGAGCACACAGCTATGTCCTGTTTTGTGGACACCCCGGGACATATCAGGAACCAGCCCTGGGGATGGCGGTCCAGAAGGCCATATATGGCTCCAGGAGGGGGGCTGTGCAGCCCTCCTCTGTCTCTGAGCACAGGCCTGCCCCAAGGAGGCGGTGGTCCCCGGGGCCATACATGGCTTGAAAGAGGGCCATGCGGCCCGCTCCCATTCTTTTAAGAAATATTTGGCTCCAGGAAGGTGGTGATCCCCGGGGCCCATTCCTGGGGCTCTCCTAATTTGTGTTATTTAGTCACAGGGAAGAGGTGGTCCCCAGGGCTTGACTGGTCCATGCAGCCCCCCCAACAATACTTCTTTAGGCCCATAGAGGCGGTGGTCACTGGGGCTTATAGAGTCACAGGAGGGGGGCTCTGTGTGCCCCCCTCCTTTTTACACATAAAGCCCCTGGAAGGTGATGGTCTCCGGGGCTCTTTTTTATTAAAATGTCCCTAGGCCCTTTTGAAAACAATCTTGTTTTTTAAAAAAAGAGTGCAAAGATTTTTGTGAATCTGCAGCAATTTCGTTTAAAAATAGAGAAGCTTTTTTGCTTTACCAGGGTCCCTTTGGGACCCCAAAACCAAGATTTGGGGGCCAGGGTATTCCTACCATGCCTCCTTTTTTCACATTTTTTTGGGGGCTCTCAGCTGAAGCTAAGTCCCAAGATGGCTGTTAACACTTCGTAGTTGAAGTGTTGGCCATCAATTAGAGCTCTGTAGTTCTCTGTATGTGCTTGTTATTATTCACAAAATAGCCACGATCACAGATATACAACTTTGGATTTCCTTAGATTTCCCAACAACTACTGACTGAACAGATTTATACCAAATTACAAAAAGCACATTCTACGGACCAAAAGCTAGCTTTCTGACAAATTTGGTGTAATTCCGTTCAGCAGTTTGGGCTGCAGCAGTGTCTAAAGAGTCTATGGGAATTAACAGTTGAAACCCACTTTTTCTAGCCCTCCCTTTTTCTCAACCACTACTTGACAGATCTCCCCCAAACTTCCCATGCACAACAAGACTCCCTATGACACTTTTTTGGAAAATATTGTGAAGATTCATCAAACGTCGCCAAAGATATAAGCAAGTCAAAAAATATTTTTCCTATGGAAGCATGGTCCTAACTATAACTACCTACTGGTATACAATATATAGTCTTGAGGGCAGTAGTGTGCAAATGGACCTTTCCTGAGCAAACTAATAGAAAGAGTATAATTTGCATAGATGTCCCAATTCATTGAAGATAATGCAATACTTTCAGAATTCCAAATGGGATTCTGTCCAGAAAGAGGCACCAAATCTGCCCACTTTGCCATTTGGGATGACCTGAAGAACACAGTTGACCACAATGGGGTTGCTGTGCTACTTGTCTTGGACCTCTCGGCTGCCTTTGACATGGTTGACCATGATACTCGGATGCAAATTCTCTATGAATCTGGCATTTAGGGACTGTTGTAGATTGGATCATATCCTACATTCGCAACAGAACTAATGTCATCCATACACCCCCTTTCTCATCCAAACCGTACTACACAAAAGCAATGGTCCCTCAAGGCTCTATCATCTCACCCATGCTTTTCAACATCTACATGAAGTCCTTACCGGCACTGATCAATCATTTTCACCTCATGTGCTTTAACTATGCAGATGACATGCAAATACTCCTTTAACTGGAATGCCCCAAAGACATTGGAAACACGCCAATTTTCAGTTGGCTCAGAGCTGTGGATCAATGGATGACATCAAGCCATCTCAAATTGAATGCTTTCAAAACAGAAATACTCACATGTGGAGATTGGAAACATTATGACCCACTCGCCGCATGGCCCAATGATCTGGGAACACCACCTAAAGTATCAAAGGAAGTAAAAAACATCAAAATGACCATGGACTCCAAGCTATCAATGAATGCCCGAGTGAACAAACTAGCGAGATCAAGCTTTGTTACAATAAAAACTCTGCACATAATCTTCCCCCATTTGGGATTTCCACACAAGATCCAGGCAACCATCTCCATTGTTCTGTTCAAACTTGATTATGCCAATAGCCTCTAACACGGATCATCTTTAACAACCATGAAAAGACTACAACGGATTCAGAACTCGGGTGCCAGACTACTCTTACATATAAAACCACAAGACCACATGTCCCCTGTCTTGAAGGTCCTGTATTGGTTATCAGTTGCCAGAAGATCCACGTTCATGCTGCTTTGTATCACCCACAAAGCGATACTTGGAACAGGATCGCTCTTCATCAGAAATAAAATCTCAAAACACATTCAACAAATGATCCTCCACTCTAGAATGGAACCTTGCCTCAAAATCCTAACGTACAAGAAAAAAAACATGTGTGGCACATCCTTCTCTGTTCAAGCAGCCAAACTATGGAACTCTTTACCCCAACATAAGATCCACGGATAACCACTTTATCTTCAGAAAACAACTCAAGAATTGGCTCTTCCCCACATAACCACAATACGCAAACAGAAATATACAGTATATCCCTGGGAATATAATCATTTTTTTGTACTATAGACATGTACCTATATATGTGTATTGCTTTGTATAAACACGTAGAATAATTTTGATTTAAAAAAATATAGATATTCATTATTTCTGCTTAACAAATGCACACATTACTGATAGTTCCATTATTCTATCTTTTTAACATGCATATAAGTGACTGCATAAATGAGTAAATATTTTACCATAACTATCTACAACTGCTTTACTATTGAATTATAAAAAAATGGTAAAGCACCTTCACCCAACATCCGTCACCCCGCATGCTGGCACAACGCGGTCGTTATAACGACTGCGTTGTGACAACACATACCATTATTGAGATGTCATCAGTGATGTCATCAGTGATGTCACTGACCATTTCATGAATGATGTAATATGTGACATCATCAGCAGTGCATTGCGGGCGCGCGAGTTATAGTTAGCAGAACTAACTATAACGGAGGAATTTCTATGGTTTTGTACGAGTGAACTGTCCAGCTAACTATAACACTCCTGAAACCTATGTTTTTTTTCTGTGAATTTCAAAGGTTTTTTTAAATGCAAATTTCCAACTATAACGTCTCTGAAACCTATGTTTTTTTCAGTAATTTTCAAAGCTTTTTTAAATGCTAATTTCTAACGATAACGTCTCTGAAACCTTTGGTTTTCCAGTGAATTTCAAAGGTTTTTGAAATGCAAATTTGTAATTGTAATAATAGTTATACCTATTTTTTGTACTGATTTTCTACAGTCCTTTAACTGTTTATTTATAAATATTTTATTCATTAAATAATATATATTTTTGTGAAAATTGCAACACAATTTTTTCAAAAAAATTCAAACTGAAAAATTGTTTAATTTTTTTGATTGATTTTTTTAATATATTTATAATCTTTTCTTTTTAAAAAAAAAAATCCCACATTTTTTTCGGATCGCTCACACAAAGCGTACACATCACGGTGGGTGCGCGGATTCTAGCTGCCATTTTAGAAAAGTCGTGAAGGATCCTCGTACGTTGTGCGACGGCTGCATGTTTTTCAGTTACGTCATATACATTTAATATTACCTGATGTGCGCGATTGGTATGCGACCAGTCCGCGACACATGCGCATTACGGTAAACGAGGCTTGGGCGGTGACCTGTCCTGCGTTACATCATATACGTACTTGGGCGCGTGGGTGCGCGACTCCCGCAAAAAAAAGTATATTCTACAATGATATAGGGCAAGAGATTATCTAACATATTCATAAAAATAATATATTTGTACTTATAATAAACGTATATTATTTTTAAATATATTTTTGCGAAGTTGCATCGGGTGCGTGCTTCCTGAGGGCAGAGTGCGCGGATCCCATGTGACCTAAAAAAAAAATGAATCATTCTTGTTGGAGCATCTTTAGAGAGACATCTCATTTCCTACAAGAACCCTTTTTGCATGGTTTTTGGGTGTTTTTCAAAAAATATCAAACAAAATGGCATCTGGACAGCAGCACCAGTAGGAGGAAGTATCTTCTGAAGTAGAATTCTTGCAGGAGGCACCACGTTCACATAGGCCGGAATCTGTCGTGTGAAAATTCTTCACTTCTCCACCTTTATGGAAGAAAGTAAATGCGAGAAAGGTGACGTGCAAAATTTGTGACTGAGTCCTGTCAAGAGGCAGTGAAAAAAAATACTCTTGTGGCACTGCTTCAATGTACAAGCATCTTTCGGATGACACATCCTCTCAAACGTGCTCGGGAGGAAATGAGGCAAGCTGCATTGAACCACCTGCTGTGGTAAGTACGTCTGGAGCGTCCTCAGGAACACCTGCAATGGACATTAGGCCATAATTCGCCTTTCTCGAGCAACACTGCGTGAAGTGTAAGAAACGTATATGCTTCGGTGAGCAGTTGGTGGATGCAGTTTGTGCTACGCATCGCAACCATCGTTGCTAATTTTTTTTTAATGATATGCAATTTCAAAAGTTTCCTGTTTCATTCGTTCTTTTTTTTGTGAATTGTTTGGAAAAAACACCAAAAAATACAAAATTAAAAAAAAAATATTAAAGAAAAAAGAAGAAAAAAAAAGTTATAATCAGAATTACCTTATCTGGTTAAAGAAAGAACTATAATTGCAAGGTAATGTGTGAAAGTTTGGTTGAATATATGTATACCGCATGATTGACTGAAAGAATGCATTAGTAGTGTATGGTGAATTTATTGGTGAAGATTTATGAGGAAGTACTGCAGCGTGACACTGCAAGCTCTTTAGCTGCACGGCGGCACTTCAGAAGCACAGGGATGTGACATATGTACATGAACATGTTGCAACTCTGTGCTTCCCTCTGCACTCCTCCACAAACTGTAGCCATGCGGTGACGCAGGCACCCTTGCACCATGATGCAAAGATGTCTGTGTCGTGCGGATATTGTTTTGGTGCAGGAAGGGACACCTTCCTGCACAAAAACAATCAGTAAAGGGATTTTCCTCTTTCAATGTATGCTGTGGAATGCAGCATGCATTGAAAGAGGAAAACATGAGGAGAAATGAAAACAATTCTGCTTGTTGCGCCTTGCCACACCAAGTCTTGGATGGCGCAGAATTCACACACATCTTCAGATTTACGATTTCTCATAAATATGGAGATGTGTCTTGTTCTATGGTTGTGCGTGCGAACACCCACAGCAACACCTATGGAATGCCCTTTCAATGTAAAGTTCTGTGTATGAAGGGGTCGTATTTATAAGTAGAGAAAAAAAAGCGCAGGGTGGCTTTTCCTCTCCTTGTAACTATGAAGAAGTGCCTGGCGCCATCACTACATTACAAAAAGTGACGTACTGGTGGCGCAGGGTGCTTGTAAATCTGCCCCATAAGTGCTTAGGTATTGGCAGACTGATACAATAAGAACATAGTGCTGGATGGGTGATTGAAGAATTGCATGAGATTGACAGGAGGTATCCTACGCTGCATGGGTACTACTTCAGTATTTAATGGAGTTGACCGATAGTATGTATCTGCTTAGAGATTTGTAGGGATTATGCACAGAATATTTTATGGGCACTTGTGTTGGTGCCTAGTCATTTTCTAAGAATACCACTAGTAACTGGAATGATGACAGTGCTGCAAACAGAGTGAACACTTAATTTATAAGTGCTTACGTATTGGTGGAGTGATAGGATAAGTAGATAGAGGTAGATAAGTGATTAAAGAAGTGCATGGGACAGACTGGACGATTCCTACACTGCATGAGTACTAACTGGGTATTTAGAAGAGTGTACCAATAGTATGTAGCTAGTTAAAGGTCTGCTTGGATAGTGCACAAAATATTATAGCTCTACTTGTGTTAGTAGCTAGGCCATTCCATAAGATCATGACTAGTAGCTAGAATAATTACAGCATTACAAACAGAGTGTATAGTGAATTGGAGAAGTGCATGGGACAGACAGAAGGATTCCTAGACTGCATAGGTACTAACCAGGTATTTAGAAGAGCGTATCAATAGTATGTAGCTGGTATGAGGTCTGCATGCATAGTGTACAACATATTGTGCCTGCACTTGTGTCAGTGGCTAGGCCATTCCTTAAGTATATGACTAATAACTGGAGTAAATTCAGTGCTGCAAAGATAGTGCATGCTAAATGTGTTAGTGCTTACATATTGGCAGAGTGATAGGCTACATAGATAGTGCTGGATGGTTGAATGGAGAAGTACATGGGACAGACAGAAGGATTCCTAGACTGCATAGGTACTAACTGAGTGTTTAAAAGACTGTATCAATGCTTTGTAGCTGATTAGAGGGCTGCATGTATAGTGCACAGAATTTTGTAGCTGTATGAGTTTTACTGACTAGGTCATTCCTTAGGTACATGACTAGTAACTAGAATAATTTCAGTGTTGCAAAGCGAGTGAATGCTAAATTTATAAGTGCTTAGGTATTGGCAGAGTGATAGGATACGTACATATTGCTGGATGGGTGAATGGACAAATGCATGGAACAGACAGAAGGATTCCTGCATAGGTACTAACTGAGTATTTAAAAGACTATATCAATGCTATATAGCTGATTAGAGGTCTGCCTGCAGAGTGCACAGAATATTGTAGCTGTACTAGTATTGGTGTGTCTATGGTTTGTAGATTGGTAGTCTGTGTTTTAGGGTGTGAGGAGGTGCATCAGATGATCACGTGGATGATGTCATCAGTGATGTCATTTGAGATGTCATCAGTGATGTCACTGCCCATGTCATGAGTGATGTAATATGTGACATCATCAGCAGTGCATTGCTGGGGCGTGAGTTATATTTAGCACAACTAACTATAACAGCCGAATTTATCTCGTTTTGTATGAGTGAAATGTCCAACTAACTATGATGTCCATGAAACCTGTGTTTTTTTCAGTGAATGTCTGAGGTTTTTTAAATGCTAATTTCTAACTATAATGTCCCTGAAGTTTGTGGCTTTTTCAGTGAATTTTGTATATATGTATTTAATCTCCTCTCACTCTTACAAGGAAGGAATCAGCACTCAGGTTGTAGTTTGGAAGTATTAACTCTGCAAAGGACGTGATCCACACGTTTTGGCTCGTCCGAACCTTTATAACGATACAAGACGTCATTGTAGCATCCTTATTTAAATGTACAAATGCCTTCAGTTGCCAACATTAACAAAGGACTACATATTACTTTAATCCAAAAAGCTGGCGGCCATATTAGCCTGGTCACGATGTGAAAATTCAGGCATTGATACAATAAAGAAAAGAAAACAAGTGTTAATATGCACACAATGTCATTTCAGCATATCTTGCCCCGCGACCGCCATACCTGTATGTTCGTCAACGCAACAAGTTCATAGTAAACATACTTAGGATTGCAAACATCAACATAAACAATGGACCACACATTACTTTGAAGTCAAAGGCTATCGGCCATATTAATCCGGGCACGTTGCCTATTATAATGGTTCTTACACGAAAGAAAAGAAAAAAAAGGGGTGTTAATATACATACACTACCCCTAAATAAAGTTCTAGCGATTATAGTTCCATTCCATTCCCAGCTCATTTGAGATGTTTTGAGTGATGTCATGAGTGATGTAACTGACCATGTCATGAATGAGGTAATGTCTGAGGTCAATAGCAGTACATTGCTGGGGCGTAAGTTATAGTTAGCTCAGGTAACTATAACTGCTGAATTTCACTGGTTGTGTATGAGTGAAATCTGAGTCTAACTATACCGTCCGTGTAATCTTTGTTTTTGTCAGCAAATTTCTAGGTTTGTTTTTAACGTTAAGTAAGATGCATATCACAATGCAGGGTCTGGCATTGTGCTGGCCCACCCAAGCTTGTTGCTCCTGCCTTCCCTCCTCCTACCATCCATTGTCCAAGTCCATGTCCGTGCTCCCTTATCACAGCCCTATGTGGCTGTTGTTCTGCCACTGGCCTTCCCTCCTTCTCTGAACAGTTAGCTTGCTTCCCCATCCACCTTCTCCCTCTCCTCTGTTGTATGAATCCATGGACTAACCTCCTCCCTCCTGCCATGTATGGTCTGATGTGCTGCCACTGCCCTCCATTTAGCATGATGTACCATTCCACTCCTCCTGTCCTCCATTGCCCAATTCTATGCCCGATCATTGACCTCCTGCTTAGCCTCTGTGCTCAGCTCGCCGCCCCTATTCTCCTTCCCCCTGCCCTCCGGTGTCTGGGTGCATGCCCCTGCTCCATCCTTTTTGTCCACCATGTTCTATGGACCTGCCACTCCACTGTTCTGTTGAGCTGCACTCCCCTCCCACCTGCCTAGCATTGTCAGATGACTGTAACCTGCCCCTGCCACCTCCACCCTTCCTATCCACATTCCAGGACCCTAGCCCCTTCCTCCTGTCCTACATGGTCCATTTTACTGTCACACGCTTGTGTCCTCTCTGGTCTGTTGTGCTGCAACTGCTCCTCCTGCCTGCCCCGCGTGGTCTGTTGTGAGGCCCCTTCCCCTGAACTCTCTTGTCTGTGCCCAGTTCCTGACCCTCCCTTCTATCCTCCATGGTCCTTTGTGCATGCCCCTGCACCCTCCTTCTTGCCCATCATAGCCATTGTGCTGCCACTAACCCTCCTGCTTGCCATGCATGGTCTTCTGTGCTGCCACGACCCCTCCCACCTTCCCTGTGTGGTCAGCTAGCTGCCCCTGACCCCCCCACCTTCCTTCCATGGTCTGTGTGTATGCCATTATAGTCTCACTGTTGCTCTCCATGGTGTGTCTTGCTTCTAGTGCCCATCCTGCCTGACCTCCATGGTCATCTTGCTGCTCCTGCCCTGCCCCCTTGCCCCCAGCCCTCTGTTTCCCTGTACAGACCCCTATTCCCTCCCGCCTGACTTGTCTGTTCCATTGTAATGCCCCTGATCCATCCCTCCCGCCCTTTATGGTCCGTTATGCTGCAGGTTTCTCTCCTGTCTGTCCATTATGGTCAGCTAGCTATCATTGCCTCTTTCCCCTCGGTTCTCTGTTCTCCATGTGCATGGTCCTGTTCCCTCCGTATTGCTTTCTATGGATTGTTGTGCTGCACTCCCGTCCAGCATGCCCTGTATGGTGTATTGTGCTACTGCAAACCCTGATGCCTGCCGTGTAGGGTTAGTTTGGTGTACCTCTCCATGTCCCTCCTCTCCTCTGTTATTCGAGTCCATGCCCCTACCCCAATTCCTCCTGCCTTCCATTATCCAATGTACCATACTTGCTAAAATTTTGAACTTGGTAAGAGCGAGATTTAAAAAAAAAAACTGGGGTATTGATTTTCCCCTTTGAGTTACATTGAAAAAGAGGAGATTGTAGATAAAAAACAGATCAAATAAAGCCCATTTAGGCTTAAGCCCTTCGCTGTGTCGGTAATTCCCCCACGGTGTGGGGGGGGAGGAGAATCTGCGGCTCCGCGGTGCTCGTGACGAGCCCAGGTCGTCATGAGTCACAGTGGAGCTGTGCTCATGTTGAGCTGGGCTTGTCACAACCCTGCCCACTGATTAATTCTCCCGCACAGGCAGGGAATCAATCATGCATGGGCGGCGCGCAGCCGTTATGATGAGCCCAGCTCATTATGAGCACAGCTCCACTGTGACTCATGACGAGCTGGGCTCATCATGAGCACAATAGGAGCTAAAAACATTGGACGTTTCCTGGCTGAATTGGGTCTGTTGTCGTGTATGGTTGTACTACCACTGCCTCTTCCTTCTGCCCACAATGGTCTATTATATTGCCACAGCCTCTCTTGCCAGTCCTGTATTGTTGGTTTGTTGCCCCTGCCCTCCATAGTCTGTTGTGTTGCCACTGCCCTTCCTGCCTGCCCAGTGTGGTCAAATTGTTGCCTCTCTACCCTCCCACCTGCCTTCAATTTTCAGAGACCGTGCCCCTGGTCTCTGCCTCTTAACAGTATCCTAATGAACTAGATTGCTAACATTCTATATTTATTACAAAAGTGTGGAACGCCGGACGTCATCTTGATGTAATCAAAACTGTAATACCTAGAGCATTTCCTTTAGAAATTACATATATGAGAGGGTTTTATTTGCATTAAAATTATGATTAGTGCTTTAAAAAACTAAAATGAGGACATATTTTCTGAGTTTTCAAATCGTGACAAAGCACTTTTAAATTATTTGTTATCTTTATGTTTTTTTATCCAGTTGACCACTTCATTAAATGTTGCACTTAGGGGAGAGGATGTGGTGATACTTCCAGAGCTGCAGACTTTGCAACTGGGGAACCAGGTTGGAGTTTCTGCTTCAGCTCGACATTCTCCCCATGTCTATAACCAAAATGAATTTGTTCTTGTGTGATGTAACCAATGCTCATGTAAAGCACTCCAATACCTGAAAAGTCTGCACTATATAAAACTGCAAAAACACAAAAAATCAAAAGTGTTTTGCACACTTCTGTCATTGGGCTACATGTGGGCTACATCTGGGTGATATGTGTGCTACATTTGGGCTCCTTTGTCTCTGGTGGCCATCTTGGGAGATTTATTTGTTATGAAGTTTCCTACTTTCTTCATTTACTACAGTCTCCTCAGTAGGAAATACTTTCAGTTTTTTACTTTGATTCCATCAAGAAGGCATTCAGATGTGTCACACATTTGCCATAAATTCAGAATGTTAGCAGTCTAGTTGATTATTAGATCACTGTAGTAAAGCTACTGCTCCCCAGGGAAGTCTGCTGCTGCTGGTATTGAAAGTGCATGTTTCAGTCTGCATGTCAACATTTTTTAATGAAATAGAAGAGGATTTGAGAAGTCACTCAAAATGTGCCCTAATTTTTCTTTCTGCAGCACTAATCATACTTTCTATGGCAAAATGAACACCCTCATTTTGTTCCTTTTTAAATTAAATGTTTTAAGAGTTACCACTATTCCAATCAAGATGGCTTCAGGTGTGCAACACGTTTGTCATAAGTAGGACTGTTAGCACTCTAGTTGTTCTTTAGAACACTCTAGGAAGCTGCAGTATAACACAAAGGAATCAACTGACAGTCTCTGCCCTTGTTGGATGTATATGTTTTACTGAGAATGTCAGACTTTATTCTCACATGACTGAGAAAGATAATGTGAATTTACACAAAATGTGCTCGCAGTTTAGCTTATAGATCACCTTTCAAACCTCTGTGGGAAAAGCATGAGGGAATAGTTTTCTCTCAAACATGATTCATGACATCCCAGCAGAAGGTTTTTTCACATGGTAAAATCACCTTAGAACACACCACAATTCCTAAAATGAGTATGGTACTATCAACAAATGATTTATAATGTAACTAAAGTCTTAAAACCTTCTATTAACTGCAATCCTTTGTAATGAGTTGCTATCATGTATATTGGTCCCAAGATGGCTGCCAACACTTCTTGGATGAAGTGCTGACAGCCAATCAGATCTCACTGTCACAGTGTGGTTATCACTAACCTGAAAAGCTGGATGCAGCAGGTGCGATGAGGATGCTGTATTTCTCCTTCCCCTGTATGGTACTACCTGAGAGTAATAGCAACACTCCCCATATATCACCACATTCGGGGAAGGGGAAAAAGGGAGAAAAGAAACAATAACGTAGCAGCAGTGAAAATAATGTAGATCAGTACTGAAGATAGTAGGCTGAAGTACCTCCCTCTGGTTTGTCAAAGGTTCCTGTATGAGAGAGAACCAAATACACTTAAAAGGCACACATCACCAGCAGTTACTATAAATATTCATATGTGTGGACCTTAACTTACAGTTATGAGCTGTTGCACATTCTCCATAGAAAAAAGGCTCAAAAGGTAAAAATAAAGTAAAGAGAAATAAAACAAGTCTATATCACTTGGAATATTCAGTGATAAAGCAGAGCTATCATCCCAAGATAGTTAAATGTTTACACCATCTGCACACAGTACTTATCTGTCGCCAGGCCTACCACTGGCACGTAGAGAATCAGTGAGGTATAATTCCAGCTCCTTATGAAACCTAATCCGAGCCCTCAACAGCGCAATGGGGCTAAAAGATCTAGGATAAGAAACTTGAAAAACCAATCCTTAGAACAGTAAAGAATAATGAAGCAGGCACTTGCGCTAAATGCTGGCTTCAAAAGGCTTAATCCAGGGTGATGAGAAGATACCTGTATAGTCTCCAGCAAAGTTCAAACAATCCATCAATGACGCCCCGCGTCTAATGGAACACACTGGGGCAGAAAACAAAAAGCGCTCCCCTCATATGTTTGGGGATTCAATAGCGCAACTCGCGCTATTCTCTTCTTAGTAATAATGAAAGTCTAATACACGCGTGCCTTCAATGTAGAAGTGCCCAAGGCGCGTAGACTCCTCCTACGTTTCAACATGATATCGTGCTGAATGTATTTAGGCTGCGGCGGCAAGGTTTTCCGGCGGCAATCTCCACGAGGGCCCCGAGCTCGAAAGTTCTTTTGTTCGTCATCGCGTCTTCAGCGCTGACAGGATCATATATCAATGGCGGTACGCGAATGCCAACTAGATTCACAAAGGCGCCCCAGGCGCTAGGAACAGCAGGAATGACAGCACGATCCTGTGCTGAGATGGAGGCAACAACTATCGGGAAACACAGAATCTACAGGGAGCTAGTCCAGGATTACAGGTGACAAGCACCTTCTCCTTGTTGTGAATCTATCTAGGACCCTAATTAGATATCCCTGATTCATGCCCTTATGTGGTTATAACGAAACATATCCTTATAAAGGCATAGGAATCATGTCCATATTTAGTCATAGCCAATGCAGTCCAAATACGGCAAGGCTACTCCCATAGACTCCTAGAAAGTACAACGCGTTCTTGAAACAAACCAAGCCTCCAGCAGCCCGGGAATTCCCCCTGCTTTTGTTTTGATTTGCACAAGAACTCCTGGAGTCCAGAAAGAACTGTTAGTTCTTAGTGACGTCTTATGTCCAACCTTACGTCAAACCCGGCACCTGCCAGGTATAAATATACCAACGTTGCCTTAAGCAAACACACGGTGGTTTGGAGCAGAGCGGCTATCTACTTGCCCGATGCCCAGCTGATGTGAGTGCTGAAGGAAGCTGACCCTCCCATTTGACGCACTGAGAGAGACGCTGTCTTTTCTCCTGCCGAGAAATTACAGCTCCGGTGTTTCCAGTCACCCTTGCGGGCTGCTGGGAGATCGAGTCCTGAGAGAGAGATAAAAGACCTCCTACATTCTAGAACCAAGGTACGGAGCTGATTAAAACCTTAAGAGAATTCTTGATTCAGATTCTTGGCAAAAACCAACTTAACTTAAACTGCAACTTACTTACTCCTTCCCAAGTATTAGGCTTAGGTCAGGTACACCGGGGTAGGCGTATCTTAGAAGCACCAGTTGAGTACGTTAGTCAATGTTTTTATGTATGTATATATTTTATCCATTTTAAAGTATCATATGGTTCAGAAACCATATCAATGCTTTTACAGTATTATTTCATAATACTCCTTTTACTGTACGCACTTTACTTCATGGTAAGTATTGCAATTGTGGCAACTCACTTCTCTTGCATGAGAAAGAGGACTGCTCAATAAATAACACCTTTTAATGAAAACGCCCGTCTATCTATTTCTCTGCACTCTGGTGAAACTAAGTATGCACGATTGACTGAGTGAAATAACTGTCTATTGTTTTCACACGACTCTAGAGATATACTCTTTATTCTGAGGGAGCAAAGTTGTCATGTTTATGCGGTTGTCAGAAACTAATCCCTTCTTGTCTAATCAGGAAAGGTAACTCATTCCTGTTCATTCGAGAACGTTTCTAGTGACCTCTGAGCTAGCTGGCAAACCTAATTAAGTCTAATATAGTCAGTAGAGACCTAGATGACCCCAGTCCTACGTCCACACTGCTGTTTATTAAGCATGGGCGGATTTTGCGGATCCACGATTCGCGGATTAAGCGGATCCACGGATCGTGGATCCGCAAAATCCGCGGATTTAGCGGATTTGCGGATTTGGGGGCGGGGCTTCATCGAGTGTGTGGGCGGGGCCAAACGGACGGGGCTTCCACGCGAGCGCACATGCCTCTTGTGTGTCTAAAAGGTCAGAGACCGATCAGAGCAGCATCACAGCGGATTATCGATGGTATATTTGGGAAGAAGGCACATCTGCCCAGCCTCCCAACGCTCACGATTTTTTTTGGGCTGATGAATGAGTCACTGCATTTGCGCTTCAACTAGTTCCAGCGACCAAGTGTGTGTTACTATGCAATCGCGCCGAAGTGCGCAGGGGTCCCTTGAGTGAAATGTCCATCATAGTGGGTAAATGGCGGGAAGACGGTGCACACCTCGAGTGTGTGGGCGGGGCCAAACGGACGGGGCGTCCATGCGAGCATGCCTCTTGTGTGTATAAAAGGGCAGAGACCGATCAGAGCAGCAGATTAATTTTTGGGCTGATGAATGAGTCACTGAATTTAAGCTTCAACTAGGGCACATGCTTTATTGATATCTGCAAGTGTTTCCTGTTGAGGTTTATTTTTTTGTGCCAGGACCGTCGTGCCCGAATGAACCCTGCCTTTCATATTTATTCAAGAAGAGTAAAGACACCACCGTTGAAATAATTTACGATGGCGCCGGCAAGCTGCCAGCGCCATCCTGCAATAGTTACTTAATTAGCTTCAACAGGAAGCTCCAACTGTTAAAATAAAGCAGGCGCTCGAGCCCCTGCTGTATCTTATCTATTAGAGCTTCCTGTTGAAGCTAATTAAGTAACTATTGCAGGATGGCGCTGGCAGCTTGCCGGCGCCATCGTTAATTAGGCTCGCCTGAACTTTTGACCGCAAAATCCGCTCCGATCGCGGATTGCGGATTTTCGGTAAATCCGCGAGAGTTCGCGGATCGCGGATTCACAGAAAATCCGCAAAATCCGCGATCGGAGCGGATTTTGCGCTCATGCTTACTGTTTATATTATTCCAATGCGCAGAGCCTATTGGGAATATAGGAACTACACACATGCTTTTTCACACAGACCCCTTTTCCCGTAAAAACTCCAATAGACTTCTGGAGTGGGTAAAAGTTTAATATCCGCCGGAACTTAGTAGGATGAGAATCCTATGTATTAGTTTTTGGTTTAGTCAACGATGAAGGATACAGTGTTCCAAAATATTGTGACCTAATCCTTGTTTCCTTGAAACTTCATCTGCAACAAAAAAACGTTCTGTCAGTAAAATGCCAAAAGGTGATGAAGAAAGAGATGTTTTAGCATCTCAACTGTTGTTAGATGACACAACTCTCCAACAGAATGACCCGAATGCTACAATCATTCCGGTCAATGTAAGAAGAACTAAACTATTAAACTTATAGAAAATGGACTATCATCGAGAGGTGGTACAGTCATATTTGTGGTAGAGGCCCATGAATATTGGCAGACAGAGGTATTCTATTCATGGATACATTTTCCAGCAGCAAACGCTGTGACACAAGATTTCCACTATTACAAAATAGAGGAACCTCCGCATGAATACGCTCCTTTCGAGGACGTTGAAATCCCACTAACTTACCAAGAGCACCTGCTCTGGTTTAATGACGCCCTAAAACATCAAAATCACATCACCAGGCTCGGTTCACTAGGTAGACCAGGAGCCACGTGGCCGGTTCTAGCCAGCTACACACCACATCCCGACATTAACAAAATGTCAAGCGAAGAACTCTTAGTTAAATTAAAAGAATTAACAAAGGCATACAGAGAATTAGTTCAATTGGCAATTGACGACACAGCATACCTCCAGAAATTGAAAGAGACAGATATAGCAGAACAACCTTTTGAACTTGCTAGAATCATAGAAAAATCCTATGAAGAACTAGGCATACAGATAGTTTGGGTGGGAAAACACTAAAACCCCAACTAACTGAAAATCCTGAAAAAACTTTTATTAAAAATAATCTGAACACTCCAAAAAAGAGTTGGGAGGGTAATAAACAATCCACTCCCAGAGAAAAATGTTTTCAATCCAGAGGAAGGTCTCCTCAACGGAGAGATAGATCTCCAGAACGAGGAAGCAAGTCTCACCAAAGGGATCCCTCTGAGAAAAGATATAGGGATAAATTGAGAAAACCTGACAGATATCAAGATATTGATACACGTCCCTCTCGATCTTTTCAGAATTCCTCACAGAAATCGGAAAGAAGAGGACGGTCAGAACACAAAGAAGAGCACGTCAAGTCCAAAGACAAGGAACCTGCTCATCAAAGTAAAAAATTACAATATCCAAAAAAGAAGGTAGCTAGTATTAAAATAAAACATGCCGAGGATTCTGAGGACACAACTGAAAAACGGAGAGTGGGCCCAGACAATGGTAGACAGCGCAGCAGAAGTAACCATAGCTCGCAAGATCCTGATGAATCTTCTGGAGACAGTGGACACGAATGAATACATTCAAGTGGAAACTGCAGACACCAGAGTTAGCAAACCCCATAAATTATATGAAATAACATTGCGTATAGAGGGGGACAAAACTAGGAAAATAAAGGGTCTCTTTTGGGACAACCTTTCGAAAGGCTATGACATCCTGTTAGCTGAAAAAGACTGGCCACCAGAGTTTGTCAGGGAGTGCCCTCATGGCAAAGAAATGATTATGCCTGCCTTCTCAAATCATATTCCAATTCATAAAAAATACACATTTGCAAGAAAATGGGCAGTAGCCCAAGCTCCTGCATTATATAAAAATCATGTAGGATGGGATGAGGATTCTCCTGACCACAAAATCCAGTTAAAAAATCAACCGACTGCACAGAGGCAGTATCCTGTTAAGCAAGAAGCTTAAAAACAAGTCAGGGAGATCTTAGATCAACTTGAATATCAGGGGGTGATTGAAACATGCACCTCACAAATGAACAATCCTTTGTTTCCTGTCTCCAAGCCAGACGATTCATATCGTCTAGTTTTGGACTACAGACACCTAAACTCTTGCTGAAAAACATTTCCAGTACAAAACTCACACAGTGCAGCACTAATGAATAACATTGTGCGCAAAAAATATAAACCGAGATTACATATCTCAAAAGGCTTCTTTTGTCAAAACATAGCACCTGAAAGCAGGTATTTGACCGCTTTCTCAACAATGGGGTCGCAAAAACAATTCTGACGACTCCCACAGGGATTCAAGAATAGCCCAGGATTATTCTCAGCAAGGGTAATAGAGTTACTACAAATATATGATGATGAGGCATTATCTTATGTCGATGACATCTATCTCACAGATGATGACCTGGAGACACACTTGAAAAGAGTGAACACCATAATACTTGGGTTCACAGCTGAAGGGTACAAATTCAACTTTAAAAAGTCACAAATTGCTCATCTAACTGTCCTGTTTTTAGGATATGAATTATTAAGTGAAGGCAAAAGCCTAGCAGACAACTTCTTAGAGAAGTGTGCTGTACTCCAAGCTCCAAAAACGCTGAAGAACTTACAATCAGTACTAGGTTTCCAGAATTTCGGAAGAACATACATTCTAAATTATGCAGAGAGGGTTAAACCTCTCTACGAATTAATAAAACCTGATTTCAAACCAATTAATTGGACTCAGAAACACACAGAAATTTTAAGATCATTACAAACATACATGTTAACTAAAACAAAATTGCAAACACGTGCAAACGAACGCAACCTTGTAATCCGAGTCATCCCAGGAAGATGCGGATTCACGTACCTGACCTCTAATGAGGGAGAAACGGTACCAATAGCTTACAAATCACACTTGTACACACAAGTTGAAATGAAATTCAGTTCTACTGAAAAAATTCTAACTGCGGTTCAAAGTGCTGTAGCAAAAGAAAGAGCCCTAGCACAAGGTAAACGAATAATAATCGTTACACCAGTACCTGCACTCGAAGCAGTAACAAGAGTGAGCATTCCAAATGCTAAAGCACTACATCCGAGATGGATACAATGGGTTAATTCTCTTGCTGCATCAGACGTAGTATACGAATTTGATCCTAATTTAAAAACACAAGAATTTCTCCAATATGAATATGAATGTCCTCTGCCGACCGAAATCCTGCCTCTGGAACATTACGGCTGTCTAATATATACAGACAGATCAGCACAACCCGCAGTTGGGGGTAAACAAGCATACAGTGCTGCGTGCGCGATTGTTAAAGGTCGTTGGCACAAAGGAAAATTTAGACCCCTGGTCACTAAAACTCAATCTCTAGGAGATTGTACAGCTCAGCGAGCTGAACTACTGGCTTTTAAGATGGCGCTTGAAAATACAGATCGCGAATTCCTTAAACTAATAGTGTGCGATTCATGTTACTGCGTCCAATCTTACAATGAATACTTGCAGAACTGGGTTCAAAACGGCTTCAAAGATGCGAAAGGTGGCACAATCAAGCATAAAACGCTTTGGGAACAAGTAGTTCTTTTACAGAAAGAACTACAAAAGACTCTCGTGATACATACACTGAGTCATCAACGTGATGGCGTTCACGTTGGGGGGAATTCATTGGCTGATGAGGCCGCGAAGGCAGCTGTGCAAACGGCTTCCGTAGCTGCTATCACCCGGTCAAAAACAAAAATAGACAGCGATATAATGCAAGCTGTCAGTGCTTCAGTAAAAGATGATAGAAAAACACTCCCGAAAGGATTTCCAGTTAAGTACTCATACATAACTGATTCGAATAATGTTCCTTTTGCTCGAATCCCTGGAGTGGGGGATAGGGCAATTCCAAACATTGAACACAGGTTAGGACTAATTTTAGCGGCACACGAAGGGCTCGCTTCTGCACATGCTGGTGTTTCCGCCACAGTATCATTATTAAAACAGAGATATTGGTGGCCACGCATGAGGAAACAGACTAGAAACTATGTTCTAGAATGTGAAATATGCCAAAGAATGAAAGTATCAACAGTGCAACGACCAGCACAGACGCCCCTTCTAATCTCAGATAAACCACTAGCATGTGTTTACCTGGACCACTGTGGTCCCTTACAAAGGGATGGCAACTATAAATATATCATGGTCGCAGTGGATTCCTGCACGAGATTCATTTGGATGTGGCCTCAGCGCTCGGCTGACGCCAGAACTGTAATAAAAGATTTGCGAGTCTTTATCGGCCCATACGCAATTGGCATGCTACATTCTGACCAGGGTCCTGCGTTTAGCTCTTGAGCTTACAAGGAGGCCATGACCAGCATGGGCATTGCATTGCGGTACTCTTCCCCCTTCCATCCTGAGGGTAATGAAGTAGTGGAAAGAAAAAACCGTGACATAAAGCAATCTATAACGGCGAGGGTATTAGGTTCGGGTGATGGGTGGGTCAAACATCTAACAAGTGTCCAACGTAGTCTTAACAATCTGCCAAGAAATTCTCTAAAAGGTATCACTCCATACGAACTATTGTTCGGTACTAGAATGCACATCCAGGACTTAGATTGTCAGACTTCAGTGGTAAATGAAAAAGCCTTTGATATCAAAGACCGTTTGGCTGTTTTACAGGACTTAAATGGAACAAGAAGAAGTCTAAGTAACATAAAGTTAAAGCCAACAGCCACTGAAGAAAAACCACCTGTCCCAGCAAGACCTGTCTGGATTCCAAAGATTGGGGATCTAGTCAGAGAGAAGATCGCGGTGAAGAAGGAATTTGGGCCTTCTTACAGAAAAGCAGTACCTGTCTTAGCTGTCAGCGGAACAAGATCAGTAGTACTACTGCCCCTTGCTGGTAAAAAGGAGAACAGAGTTGTATCCATCGACCTGGTAAAACCACAATCATGTGGCCAATAATAAGTAGTAGGCCCAGTGGACTCCCAAGAAGTAGCAGAAGACCAAACCTTGCTACAATCCAAGAGGTTCAAACTGAGAGACTAATCACTTTTGATAAACCTGCAGTGAACAAAAAAGGACTATGCAACAAAGTCATGGAACTTGTGCCTCTTGAAACCCAAATTGCAACAGTTCGTCAAGAAACACCAGTCTACAATGATGTAGCATCGGACTATACTAATGTACCAAAGAAAGATCCAAAGACTAATGAAAATCCGGAAGCAATTCCAACAATTGACAGAACTGCATCTGGCTACTTCATCAATTTCGATGACTTTTCTGAAGATCCAAGTGAACATGAAGAAACGCCAGCAACAAAAACTTTCAAAGACAAAGTAACTGAACTCTTTCATCAACTAAAAGAAACATATCTGATTTCACCATGGATTGAATTATGGATTGTGTTAGGTGTACTTTTCCTCCTGCTTTAGCTCATCATGGTTTTATGTTTGGGTAGATTTATTGATGGAAAATATAGTACAATGGACACAGCAAGTCAGAACATCAACTTGGTCCTAAAGCCACACAAATCATCTCACATCGAGAAAAGAGAACTGTCATCAGTGAACATCACAGCCAATCCAATACCCGGTGGGGTAGCATGGGACAAAACGGATTATGAAATGTATGGCCGGATTGAGCTCTTGAAATATCTACACCAGTTCGAGGTTTCCTTAAGTGACTTTCTGACACCAAGTACTTTCTCTGATGATTGGGACTTTGAAAATATTAATAATATGATGTCAGATTTAGCAATGTCAGCTAAATTCACAGAACATGATTATTTACAGGGTTCATCAAATTATGAAGAAATGTATTGCTATAATCACTTTGGTCATCACTATTTGCATAAATCTGCTCAACCTAGAAATGTTTTAAATTATAATCAATGGGAACATTGTCCAACACCGCCAAAAGGCAGCTCGAAAACATTTTATGAGAAATTCCAATACTTCTCAGGGTTTAACAACAGTGATCCAGAAACGTTTTATTTTAAAATGTTAAATGAGACAGGAATGAAAACAATGTTAACAAATACTATATTAATTTATTCTGAAAATGTTTATGATACAATGGCTACATTTGGTTTTGAATTTTGGAAAAACAACAGTCAAACAAAAACCATCTTGGGTACAAAAGACTGGCAGGTACAAGGTCCAGAAGCATTATTTAGAGCCTGCATGATCCCAGAACAGATAATATTCCTGAATGACACTGTTCAAGATATTCCCAGAGACAACATCCAGGGATAGTTACAACATACAGTGTAGGGAAACTATGCTTTGAGTGGCTACAGAAATCCACACTGGCTGAAATTAAGCAACACTTGACTTTACTTAAAGAAGGTGCTGACTTGCGAAATTTCATATTGGGACCTCGCAAACAGCGTCAAAAACGTTTCATATACGCCAGTATATTCGCTGCTTACAACGAGGCTTGGAAAGTAATGCAAATTGAAACTGCTGAAAAAATACGAGAAATTGATCGTATAAATTTGGAAAAATCACTTTCTGTAGTGGACAATGGGTTAACGACTCTGTCCTCCAGAATGTATTCACTGAACAGCATTGTATCATCTGCTATTGATATAATAGAGCAGGACTCACTAATGTTACAACATGGTCAGTCCCAATTGCGTTCTATTGTACAGCTAGGCTGGATGTTGCAAAACCTGCATTCAGGCTACGTGCCATGGCGTCTAATCAACATAACGTCATTATTTTCTATCTTTAACCTTACTGATAAACAAATCAGTTTGGCACAAAAAGGAGCAGACTATACGATTCTGAGCATTGAAAAACTTGAGAGATTACCATTGAGAATATCAGAGAGACCTGTCATTGAATGGATAATACACGGAACAATTACAATTCTGATAACAACTTTCCAGTTTAATTATTGCCAAAAATATATACCGGCAGGCCTGTATGAAAGGTTGGGTAAAGGATACATCAAATCAACCTGGGATTTACCTTATACACACAAATGTTATAGTGAAGGGAAGAAGGAGGTATTTCTTAGTGGTAACAATTGTAAAAAATCACTAAGCGGTACACTTCTGTGTCAAGGTATTAACTTGCATGAAGCCTGCGAAGGTTCATCAAATAACCTTTCATGTCACCTGCATGGCACTCCTGCAAAACAGATAGAGCCATTTTTCAGACAGCTTTCCAACGGCAGTTATGTTCTAATAAGTGACCACAGCTGTTGTGGCATGGTGCCAGGAAAAGCCTATCTCGTAACCGTTACTTCCGGTGTCATTTGTTGTATGCAAGTATTGTATCCAAACAGCAATCCAGACATGGAGGCGGCAATATGGCCTTCTTTGAATATCTCTTCTATTCGAATTGATACTTTAAGCAGAATGAAGTCTATTCTTTTACAGACAACTGTCCCTTTAACCTCGTCCAAAGAGACGTATGATCTGCAAGTTGTAAGGACAGCGGCAGAGATACATACCCTATTATCGACAAATTGCCCTGTGCATTTCGTAGAAATGTTAGGTCAAATTTTAAACCTGTCTGATACCAGTGGCATTGCACATGTATTTAAGACAATTTTTTCGGGACTGTTAGCACCCTTTGAACCAGTTCTGGGCATTTTCCCGAATTTTGTGCATTCGTTATTCGGCGGCCTGCCTCTTCTTTTGGGACTCGTAGCAGGAATTTTATTTTTGATCCTTCTGCTCCGATATGGCAAGCCAAGCCACAGAAAAAACTGCAGCTACGATGGGAGAAACGATCCTAGCAATTCGCTACCGAGACCGAATCACTAAAGTCCTCGGATTAGCCCGGCTAAGAGATCTGAATACAACTTGGTTTCTTTCATTCAGACCAATCTGGCAAGATTGCATCTTACCTGTGCAGGGAAGAATGCGTGTTGGACGTCTGTCTTACACTACCATCAGCAGTACCTATGGATATCGATACTTTGCTTGGTTCGGTAACGGCTCATGCAACGTGTTGTCCCCAACGGCTACCTATTCTGATGACGGCATTCGTTGAGACTTCACCATTACGATTAGGTGGCGGTGAAGTACGAGTTGAAAGCAGCACCCCACAGGTACAACCTTCTGTGTGCATTGCTGATCCCGACATCGATGATGGCAATAATTCTCACATATGCACTATTGCAGCTTTTTCGAACTTGGTCGATCTTCCACCTGATGTTGTAGACCAATTTTTCGCAACACTGTCTGATATGATGTTTTCTCCTAACAACGAGAATAACTTTTAAAACAACGAGCACACAGCGTTCCCTGAACTCTGAATTTGGCCTTCAGTTTTTGATAAACAACACTACTGAAAACAATTGGAACTATTTTTTCCACTGAAAGCGAAATTATTTTTTCCATTTCCAAAATATTTACTTTTTTTTGGCACATGGTACTCTGCTTAAAGTAGAACTATTCTTAGAGAACAGAGCTTCTATTTTTAGAGACACTAGAGACAATATTTTACCTCAGCCTCTAGCACATGTACAGTATTGTATAAATATGTGATGAAATGGTCTCGACCTTCTTTTCTGTATTAAGAGCCCTTTCATAAATGTAATTTTCGCAATTAATTCAGTGGATATTTATATATGCATTATCTGAATGATACAACTGCTTGAAAAATGTACAGTATAAATACTCATTTTCGTGTATTTACCATATACCATTTCAAATGCAATTTATGTATTTTGGGGTGGGTTGGAAAACACATGCATCGTTATATGTTTAGTATTGCTTAGTATTTAGTAATGATGGACATTAATACGTGGAGTGGGTGTTGTGAATCTATCTAGGACCCTAATTAGATATCCCTGATTCATGCCTTTATGTGGTTGTAACGAAACATATCCTTATAAAGGCATGAGAATCATGTCCATATTTAGTCATAGCCAATGCAGTCCAAATACGGCAAGGCTACTCCCATAGACTCCTAGAAAGTACAACGCGTTCTTTAAACAAACCAAGCCTCCAGCAGCCCGGGAATTCCCCCTGCTTTTGTTTTGATTTGCACAAGAACTCCTGGAGTCCAGAAAGAACTGTTAGTTCTTAGTGACGTCTTATGTCCAACCTTACGTCAAACCCGGCACCTTCCAGGTATAAATATACCAACGTTGCCTTAAGCAAACACACGGTGGTTTGGAGCAGAGCGGCTATCTACTTGCCCGATGCCCAGCTGATGCGAGTGCTGAAGGAAGCCGACCCTCCCATTTGACGCACTGAGAGAGACGCTGTCTTTTCTCCTGCCGAGAAATTCCAGCTCCGGTGTTCCCAGTCACCCTTGCGGGTTGCTGGGAGATCGAGTCCTGAGAGAGAGATACAAGACCTCCTACATTCTAGAACCAAGGTACGGAGCTGATTAAAACCTTAAGAGAATTCTTGATTCAGATTCTTGGCAAAAACCAACTTAACTTAAACTGCAACTTACTTACTCCTTCCCGAATATTAGGCTTAGGTCAGGTACACCGGGGTAGGCCTATCTTAAAAGCACCAGTTGAGTACGTTAGTCAATGTTTTTATGTATGTATATATTTTATCCATTTTAAAGTATCATATGGATCAGAAACCATATCAATGCTTTTACAGTATTATTTCATAATACTCCTTTTACTGTACGCACTTTACTTCATGATAAGTATTGCAATTGTGGCAACTCACTTCTCTTGCATGAGAAAGAGGACTGCTCAATAAATAACACCTTTTATTGAAAACGCCTGTCTCTCTATTTCTCTGCACTCTGGTGAAACTAAGTATGCACGATTGACTGAGTGAAATAACTGTCTATTGTTTTCACACGACTCTAGAGATATACTCTTTATTTTGAGGGAGCAAAGTTGTCATGTTTATGCGGTTGTCAGATACTAATCCCTTCTTGTCTAATCAGGAAAGTTAACTCATTCCTGTTCATTCGAGAAAGTTTCTAGTGACCTCTGAGCTAGCTGGCAAACCTAATTAAGTCTAATATAGTCAGTAGAGACCTAGATGACCTCAGTCCTACGTCTACACTGCTGTTTATATTATTCCAATGCGCAGAGCCTATTGGGAATATAGGAACTACACTACATCCTTGGCTCACCGAGAGTAAAAAGGAGAAAAAGGGGCAAGAGAGAAAGGACTACCATCACCCTCAGAGACTTCTGGGAGATGTAGTTTTTACAATCATATCACATTCACTCTCTTCTAGCCCTCAATCTGCCCTGAGTTGAGACAGAACCCCACTCTCCAGGACCAACGTCCTGGCGGTCTACCAAGTTTCGAAGGATAATGTACCAGGTTTCGAAGGATAACGTGTGTGAAATCGCCTTAAAATACCTGGGCAATGTAGATTACATCTAGGTTCCCATGATCGGGCTTCCGGGCCGTACCCCTTCCAAGCAATCAAGTAGTACAGCCTCCCCCTGATATGTTTGGAATCAAGAACATCCTGCACCTCATATTCCTCCTCCCCCTCAACCTCCACCGGCAATGGTTTCTTCGGCACCCTAACACTGGGGAGACATTGTTTCAGCAGAGGTACATGAAACACAGGGTGGATATGCCAAGAGGCAGGTAGAATAAGCTTCATGGCCACAGGGTTAATAACACTATGAATGGGATAGGGCCTCACATACTTGTGTTGTGTTGCAGACGGGTGTTACTCTTGAATCTCAAATGTTTTGTGTTTAACCACACCTTGTCCCCTACCTGATACGTAGGCTCAAGTGTTCTTTTCTTGTCTGCATAAAGCTTATCTCTAGTTCTAGATATTTCAAGATGTGTTTTGGCATCCAAGAGGACTGATTTGAGATGTGCATGGCGTTCTTGTATGGTGGGATGCGTGGATGTAACAGGTTGTTCAAATGGCATCATGTTAGGATGATAACCGTGGAGGCAGTAGAATGGAGAGCAACCCAGTGAGGAATGTTTAGTATTATTGTATGCAAATTCTGCAGTCCATAAGAGAGTCCTCCATTCTGTTCCATATTGCAAGGTAAAACATCGCAAATATTGTTCCAGTGTCTGATTCAACCTTTCTGTCTTACCATCCGTTTGAGGATGGTAGCTTGTGGATAATCGGGAATCAATTTTCATTACATCGCACAACGCCATACAGAATTTAGATGTGAATTGAGTGCCTCGGTCTGTGATGATGACAGAAGGGAGTCCATGCAGGCTGACTATGTGTTGTAGGAAGGTAATGGCCAATTCACTTGATGTAGGTAGTTTCATTAATGCAATAAAATGCCCCATTGTGGTTAAATGGTCTATGATTACAAGAGCTGTTTTATGACCCAAGCTTGGAGGCATCTCCACAATGAAATCCATGGATATAGTGTGCAAGGGAGCAGGCGGTACAGGTATAGATCTGAGCGATCCACTAGGTCGCTGGTGTGATACCTTAGCCTGAGCACAAATAGCACAATTCAGTACATATTCCTCGGTACCCGATGTTAAGGATTCCCACCAGAAATATCTTCTCATGTTTTGTAGCGTCTTCTGCTTTCCCAAGTGTCTGGCCAGTGATGAATCATGAGTCCATTGTAGTGCTTGTTGCTAAAGAGGACCCTTCGGGACATACAGTCGCTTATCGTAGAACAGTAGTTCCTATGTAGTAGAATGATGTTGCTGATCTTTGTGGACCCACTCCTGTACATCTAAGTCCTTGATTTGTTTCTGTATCGCATCTAAGAACGAAGCTGTGGTAGTTAGGGCCAATGCGTCTTTTGCAAACGAAGCTTTCTGTAAGATACAGGGAGGATCTTCTTCTTTCTCCACTCCGTTGTCTTGCACCATCATAGGTCTAGATAGAGCATCCGCCTTTCTGTTCTGTGGTCCAGGTCGGTATTTGATAATAAAATCGTAATCCGCGAAAAACAAGGACCAACGGAGTTGACGAGATGTTAAAGCTCTGCACTTTTCAAGAAAAGCAAATTTCGGTGATCCGTGTAAATTTCCACCATGTGACGGCTCCCAGCAGATGGTGCCTCCACTCTTCGCATGCTCTTTTTATGGCCAACAGCTCTTGGTCGGTGATGCTGTAATTGACTTCGCAAGAGGACAATTTTTAGAAAAGAAGGCAACAGGATGGAGTTGTCCTGTATCAGGATGTCTTTGAGAAAGGATTCCCCCTAAGGCGTAATAGGAAGCATCTGATTCCAATATGAAGGGTAAACTGGGATCTGGATGTCTTAGGATAGGAGCACTGGTAAAACAGGTTTTCAATGCCTGAAATACTTTTTCAGCCGCCTCATTCCAATGAAAGACAGCTCCTTTTCTGAGAAGGTAGGTCATTGGTTGGATGATTTTGGAGAAGTCCCTGATGAATCTTCTGTAGAAGTTGGCGAAGTCAAGGAAACTTTGTAATTTCTTCATGCTTGAGGGAGATTCCCACTGTGTAATGGCTTCAGTCTTCTTTTTATCCATACGAATTCCGCCTGGTCCAATGACATATCCCAAAATTTCTACTTCCGTCGAGTGAAAAAGAAATTTTTCCAACTTTGCATATAGAGAATTTCTTTGTACACGTTCCAGCACCGCAGCAACAAGAAGGACATGATCTTCCTTTGAAGCAGAGTGGATAAAAATTTCATCAATATAGACTATGCAGGACACATCCAACAGTCCCCGCAAGACTTCGTCCATGAAATATTGGAATGCGGCGAGGGCGTTACATAGTCCAAAGGGCATCACCTGGTATTCATATAGCCCAAACTTGGTGCGAAAGGCTGTCTTCCATTCATCCCCAGCCGCATTCGCACCAGATGATAAGCTCCTCTGAGATCCAAATTGGTAAATATAGTGGATCCTTTTAGCTGGTCCAGAAGAACGGGTATCAGGGGTAGTGGATATCTATTTTTCTTAGTTACCCTGTTGATCGCCCTATAATCGATGCAAGTCCGCAGGCCACCTTCGCGTTTCGGAATGAAGAACAAAGGCGAAGATGCAGGGGAGGTGGAAGGACGAATGAAGCCGGAGGATAATAGATTCTCCAAGTATTGCTGCAAATAGAGGGTTTCTGCCTCTGTTAATGTGTATACGCGGCTGCAGGGAATGCTGGCTCCTGGTTCCAGGTCTATTACACAGTCATAGTCTCTATGAGGAGGTAATTTATTAGCTTCCTGTTCGTCAAACACTGATTTGTATACAGAATAATCCTGTGGTAATGTTGACATACTGCATACCCTCTGTATGCTACAAGCACCTGCTAACACCTTGGCATTACTGTCAGAGTGTCTAGGATTAGGCATCCGTTCTCGAGTACAGTGTTCCGCACAGAATGAAGAATTCATGGTTACAGTGCTAGCCGCCCATTTTACAAGTGGGTCAGGCATCCCTAGAATCAACTTAAAGTTCGGAGCATCAATAAGGTCAAACCTTATTGTCTCAAAATGATTCATGCCAAACTGCATGGGCAAAGATTCTGTATGGAAATGCACTGGCCCTGATGTTAAGGCAGTTCCATCCACCGCTCGAACAGGTTCTGGTGTCTCTTTCCTTATGCATGGGATACTCAGTTCTTGTGCATATTGCTGGTCGATGAAGTTTCCTGTAGCCCCTGAATCCAGTAAGGCGTGTACTAAAATAGGTTTCCCATCGGGCAGTTCCAATGTAACGCACACATTCATGTGAGCCACGGATGTCTGAACGGTGTTGGCTACTGCTGAAAAGACCTCTTCCATATCCTGCGTCAAACAAGGGGTCTCCCTCTTGTTTGAGCATTCTAGTTTTCCGAGAGTCCCAATTCTTCTGTCGACCCATCCACCACTAGTACACTTCTAGATCCCTTCAAATCTCTATGGATAGTTCTCTGTTTTTATTTACATTCCTTTATGAAATGGCCTGGCTTTCCGCATTATATACATAGCTTTTGATTGCGTCTACTATTTCTTACCTCTTGGCTTATAAGTCCTCTTATTCCGCTGATTTGCATGGGTTGTGTTCCGTCTGAGACTGATGGAGTCACCTCCGGTAGGGGTTTTGGCCGAGTGTAGAACTAACAAGAGTCTGAGCACTGTTTATCGCCTTTCCTGTCCTGCAGCCGATGATCCAGTTGTACCGTTAGGTCTATTAATTCATCACAAGCAGTGGGCATATGAATTACCTGAGCCAATACATCTTTCAATTCGGATCGGAGACCCTGGTAGAATAATGAGGTTCCCTTTTCGGCAGGCCACTCAGTTTCCACTACTAACCTATTGAATGTGGTTATGTATGACAGTAAGTCCTGGGAGCCCTGCTTCAAGGTAAGAACTTCTCTATCGAGGGTGAGATGATGCGCCTTTCTATCGAACAACTTGTGCATTTCATCACAGAAAAGAGGGAAGCTACATAACATAGGATCATTTCTTTCTATGAGAGGGAAGGACCAACTAGCCGCATTTCCACCCAAATAAGAGAGAACAAAGGCAGTTTTAGCCTTGTCATCAGGAAACACAGTGGGCTTGTCACTCTGTCACAGTGCAGTTATCACTAACCTGAAAAGCCGGATACAGCAGGAGCGACAAGGATGCTGTATTTCTCCTTCCCCTGTATGGTACTGCCTGAGAGTAATAACAACACTCCCCAGATATCACCACATTCGGGAAAGGGGAAAAAAGGGAGAAAAGAAACAATAACGTAGCAGCCGTCAAAATAATGTAGATCAGTACTGAAGATAGAAGGCTGAAGTACCTCCCTCTGGTTTGTCAAGGGTTCCTGTAGGAGAGAGAACCAAATACACTTAAAAGGCACTCATCACCAGCAGTTACTATCAATATTCATATGTGTGGACCTTAACTTACAGTTATGAGCTGCTGCACATTCTTCACAGAAAAAAGGCTCAAAAGGTAAAAATAAAGTAAAGAGAAATTAAACAAGTCTATATCACTTGGAATATTCAGTGATAAAGCAGAGCTATCATCCCAAGATAGTTAAAGGTTTACACCATCTGCACGCAGTACTTAGCTGTCGCCAGGCCGACCTCTGGCACGTAGAGAATCAGTGAGGTATAATTCCAGCTCCTTATGAAACCTAATCCGAGCCCTCAACAGCTCAATGGGGCTAAAAGATCCCGGATAAGAAACTTGAAAAACCAATCCTTAGAACAGTAAAGAATAATAAAGCAGGCACTTGCGCTAAATGCTGACTTCAAAAGGCTGAATCCAGGGTGATCAGAAGATACCTGTATAGTCTCCAGCAAAGTTCAAAGAATCCATCAATGACGCCCCATGTCTAATGGAACACACGGGGGCAGAAAACAAAAAGCGCTCCCCTCATACGTTTGAGGATTCAATAGCGCAACTCGCGCTATTCTCTTCTTAGAAATAATTAAAGTCTAATACACGCACGCCTTCAATGTAGAAGTGCCCAAGGCGCGTAGACTCCTACGTTTCAACACGATATCGTGCTGAATGTAATTAGGCTGCGGCGGCAAGGTTTTCCGGCGGCAATCTCCACGAGGGCCCCCAGCTTGAAAGTTCTTTTGTTCGTCAGCGCGTCTTCAGCGCTGACAGGATCATATATCAATGGCGGTACGCGAATGCCGACTGCATTCACAAAGGCGCCCCAGGCGCTAGGAACAGCAGGAAAGACAGCGCGATCCCGCGCTGAGATGGAGGCAACAACTATCGGGAAACACAGAATCTACAAGCAGCTAGTCCAGGATTACAGGTGACAAGCACCTTCTCCTTGGCTCACCAAGAGCAAAAAGGAGAAAAAGGGGAAAGAGAGAAAGGACTACCATCACCCTCAGAGACTTCTGGGAGATGTAGTTTTCGCAATCATATCTCATTCACTCTCTTCTAGCCCTCAATCTGCCCTGAGTTGTGACACTCACGATGAGATGTGTGGTCAGGCTCTGCCCAGATATATATATTTCTTTTTCCATTAATATTTAAAAAACTACTAAACGGATTTACACCATTTAACAAAAAGAGTTCTTTCTGAAACAAGGGCTACCTTTTTGCCGAATTTGGTGTAATTCCATTCAGCGGTTCGGGCTGTAGCTGTGTCTTAAGTTTCATATGGAAAATAACATGGAGAAAACATGTTTTGTGACACCCCCCTTTTTTCTCAACCTCCACTTGCCGAATCACCCCGAAACTTTCAGGATAGGAGGGGACCGGACACCCCACGAGTTTGGAAAATTTCGCGAAGATTCGTCATCTGGCGCCAAAGCTGTTAGAATAGAATGTTGTAATTTTCCTATGTTAAGTAGGTCCTAACTATAACTACCATATATATATATATATATATATATATATATATATATATATATATATATATTTCAAGTACTCGTCTCTGCACTCCACAGTTTTCGGGAAAAAGACAAAGCGGACCCAGTATTCCAGTGCTTAATCTGCGTTTATTATCTGCCCAGCACCGCCGCCATTACGCGTTTCGATCCTCATGGGACCTTGATCACATGAGGATATATATATATATATATATATATATATATATATATATATGCAAAAAAGAAGGAGAGAACTCTGGGTAGTTCTCAAGTTTTAGGTGAAAAGCAGCTCCTGTTAGAGCACTCTCATCACCAGCGACACTCTAGATCTGCTCACCTCAAATGTCTGTTTTTCTATCAAAGTCTTTAAGCATAGGATTAGCATAGTGCCATCCACGTCGAGATAGAAAAGGACAAAGTCTTTTGCCGTTTATCACTCCAGGCACAGTATTACAGCTTTGAATTGGTAAAATACCAACTCAAGCCAAACTGAAATGAGTAAAAGCAACTTCTGATACAGTGTTTCGCTCTAATTAGAGCTCTTCAGAGAGGTATAGCTTTGTCCAGACACAAGGGAGCACCCAGTATAAATCAAAACAAAACCGTTTCAGGCATAGAATGACGCATAAATTATGCAAAAAAAGAAGGTGAGAACTCTGGGTAGTTCTCAAGTTTTAGGTGGAAAGCATATATATATATATTCACTGAAAAAACCATAGGTTTAACACTCGTTATAGTTAGCAATTAGCATTTAAAAAACCTTTGAAATTCACTGAAAAAACCATAGGTTTCACACCAGTTATAGTTAGCTGAACATTTTACTCATAGAAAACCATTGAAATTCCCACTTTATAGTTAGTTGGACTCACTATAACTCGCGCGCCCGCAATCCACTGCTGATGATGTCACATATTACATAATTCATGACATGGTCAGTGACATCACTGATGACATCTCAAATGACATCACTGATGACATCACTGATTACATCATCCAGTGTCTGTGTGTTTCTGTAAAGTTTAAATATGTTTTACATATTGAAGAATGAGTGTATGTATAAGTGTCTGGATGAAGGATTTAGTAGGTGTGTGACAGACTGTACGAGCGAGTGATTAAATGTGTCTTACTGAATGCATGGGTTAGTGACCAAACTGTCTGAATGTGTGCATCATTAGGTCTGTTGTTGTGTAAGCTGCTGCATGTGTTGATCAGTAGCTATCTGAGTGGCTATATGGGTTATTGATTGGTTGCCCAAGTATTTGTATGTGAGGGTGAGTGTGTGTGTGGGTGGCTGGGAGGTGTGTGACTCTGTGCATAGATGTGTGAGCAGTTGATTCTCTTGGTGTATGGGTTCAAGAGTGCATGTGGAAACAGCTGTATGGGCGGTTGACTGTGCGCATGGGTGTGTTGGTGAGTGAATGGATATCTCAGTGCTACATGTCCAAGTAAGTACATATGTAAAACACAGTGCATGTGAGAGTTGGTATAGATCAATGACTATACATGAGAGCCTGTGATTGCGTAAGTGACTGTATGGATCAATGTGTACTTGTATCAGTGATTGTAAAAAGAGAGTAAGTATGTGTTAGTATATGTTTATATATTTGAGGTGTTGTGTGTATAACTGTATAGATGAGGAAATGGGAGTGTGATGGATTCTTTGCATGACTGACTAGGTGTGTGAGTAACTCTATGGATGAGTGGCAGTGTGTGAGTGTCTGTATAGGTGTATGAGTGCATATGATAGTGTTGTATTGATGAGTGACTGTATGTATGAGTGATTGTATGGGTGAATGAGTGGATGTGTGTGTAGGCTTAGGAATCAGTGAGTACGTATGTAGTAACTGGTATTGGTGTGTCAATGGTTTCAGGAATGGTAGTCTGTATTTAACACTGGATGTATCAAAGGTTAGATTAGAGTGTGAGGAGGTGCATCGTATTATCACATGAATGATGTCATCAGTGATGACATCAGTGATGTCATCAGTGATGTCATCAGTGATGTCATTTGAGATGTCATCAGTGATGTCATCAGTGATGTCACTGACCATGTCATGAATAATGTAATAATTGACATCAACAGCAGTGGATTGCGGGCGCGCAAGTTATAGTGAGTCCAACTAACTATAACGTGGGAATATCAATTAAGCATGGGCGTAAAATCCGCTCCGATCGCGGATTTTTCGGATTTTCCGCAAATTTCGCAATCCGCGAACTCTCGCGAATTTGTCGAAAATCCATGAATCCGCTCGCTTCGGATTTTTTGCTTGGTTGCGGCGCGCGGCGTGGTGCACGGCGTTCACTTTCCGTCATTAAGCGTTTGCCGAGTTGTTTTTCTCGATCATATTTAGCGAGTGCCGCGCCATTTTGGATCTTGCTGCGTGATCCCGCGGGAGTTTGGCGCCCGCGAATACGTAATCGCGGCTTGCCACCTTGCACAGCATACCTCGCGAGAGTTCGCAATTGCGAACACGTAGTTGCGGCGGAAAGGAACAATCTCGCACTCGCGAAATAGAGATTTTGCAATTCTGCACAAGAATATCACCAGCAAACAGGATAAACCTTCAGAAAATTATGATTTTTATCAGAATCACTCCTCAGGTTGACATTTGCATGGCCTTTTTTTTTGCAAGGAGTCCATTTTTGGGGGGGGGAGGAAGGAAGTGCCCCACAGTCTCCAACTTCCTGTTCCTGTCCAGCAGGCTCCTCCCAGTGCTTTGTCCATCTCCTGGTCACTTTCATTTGGATCTGGAGCTGGAAGGGTTACTTTTTGTGGGTGCTGCTGGATATTTGGATTTGAGGCCTTTTTGACTGTCTTTGGATCACTTTTGGATTAGAAATCAACTTTCACAAGTAAGTTTGTTTGGGGCATTACAGTTGCTGCAAGTACAATTTTGGAACTTTTTCAGAACATTAAATAAATTATATTGTTGGTAGCCACAGTATCCAGTAGGACCAGGGTTGGTTAGGGGTGCATGATACAACTGTTTTGTTGAATTTAAACACCATTGAGGCCATGGATGGGCTGGGATTGTGCTGATTTTATTGTTTTTTGTCGTTTTTTGGGGGCTGCTGGTGGGGCCTTTTGCCAAGGGGTAGTGGTGCATGGACTGAGTGTGCCTGTAGTGTGGTCTCACTCTCTTTAATGTAAACATCATGGATGGCATTGGATTGTGGTGATTTCTGGCTGGTTTTCAGTTATTTGGGGGTGTACTGTTGATGTGGACTGTGGCCATGTGGGTGGTGGTGGTGGTCATCTTGAGTCCTGGCTGGTACAGGCAACATGTGCTTGGGGTGTAAGGGGCCATTTTGAAGAGAGGCAGTGTCTGAGGCCTGCACTTATTTTGCCTACTTTTCATCCATTATGCCCAGGGGTAGTGAGTGTTGCATGGGCCTAGTGTTTCTGAGGGGTGTCTTCTTGAATTTAAACACCATTGAGGCCATGGATGGGCTGGGATTGTGCTGATTTTATTGTTTTTTGTCGTTTCTTTGGGGCTGCTGGTGGGGCCTTTTGCCAAGGGGTAGTGGTGCATGGACTGAGGGTGCCTGTAGTGTGGTCTCACTCTCTTTAATGTAAACATCATGGATGGCATTGGATTGTGGTGATTTCTGGCTGGTTTTCTGTTTTTTGGGGGTGTACTGTTGATGTGGACTGTGGCCATGTGGGTGGTGGTGGTGGCCATCTTGAGTCCTGGCTGGTACAGGCAACATGTGCTTGGGGTGTAAGGGGCCATTTTGAAGAGAGGCAGTGTCTGAGGCCTGCACTTATTTTGCCTACTTTTCATCCATTATGCCCAGGGGTAGTGAGTGTTGCATGGGCCAAGTGTTTCTGAGGGGTGTCTTCTTGAATTTAAACACCATTGAGGCCATGGATGGGCTGGGATTGTGCTGATTTTATTGTTTTTTGTCGTTTTTTTGGGGCTGCTGGTGGGGCCTTTTGCCAAGGGGTAGTGGTGCATGGACTGAGTGTGCCTGTAGTGTGGTCTCACTCTCTTTAATGTAAACATCATGGATGGCATTGGATTGTGGTGATTTCTGGCTGGTTTTCTGTTTTTTGGGGGTGTACTGTTGATGTGGACTGTGGCCATGTGGGTGGTGGTGGTGGCCATCTTGAGTCCTGGCTGGTACAGGCAACATGTCCTTGGGGTGTAAGGGGCCATTTTGAAGAGAGGCAGTGTCTGAGGCCTGCACTTATTTTGCCTACTTTTCATCCATTATGCCCAGGGGTAGTGAGTGTTGCATGGGCCTAGTGTTTCTGAGGGGTGTCTTCTTGAATTTAAACACCATTGAGGCCATGGATGGGCTGGGATTGTGCTGATTTTATTGTTTTTTGTCGTTTTTTCGGGGCTGCTGGTGGGGCCTTTTGCCAAGGGGTAGTGGTGCATGGACTGAGTGTGCCTGTAGTGTGGTCTCACTCTCTTTAATGTAAACATCATGGATGGCATTGGATTGTGGTGATTTCTGGCTGGTTTTCTGTTTTTTGGGGGTGTACTGTTGATGTGGACTGGCCATGTGGGTGGTGGTGGTGGCCATCTTGAGTCCTGGCTGGTACAGGCAACATGTGCTTGGGGTGTAAGGGGCCATTTTGAAGAGAGGCAGTGTCTGAGGCCTGCACTTATTTTGCCTACTTTTCATCCATTATGCCCAGGGGTAGTGAGTGTTGCATGGGCCTAGTGTTTCTGAGGGGTGTCTTCTTGAATTTAAACACCATTGAGGCCATGGATGGGCTGGGATTGTGCTGATTTTATTGTTTTTTGTCGTTTTTTTGGGGCTGCTGGTGGGGCCTTTTGCCAAGGGGTAGTGGTGCATGGACTGAGTGTGCCTGTAGTGTGGTCTCACTCTCTTTAATGTAAACATCATGGATGGCATTGGATTTTGGTGATTTCTGGCTGGTTTTCTGTTTTTTGGGGGTGTACTGTTGATGTGGACTGGCCATGTGGGTGGTGGTGGTGGCCATCTTGAGTCCTGGCTGGTACAGGCAACATGTGCTTGGGGTGTAAGGGGCCATTTTGAAGAGAGGCAGTGTCTGAGGCCTGCACTTATTTTGCCTACTTTTCATCCATTATACCCAGGGGTAGTGAGTGTTGCATACTTGCATGGCCCTAGTCTTTCTGTGGGGTGTCTTCAATATAAACATCATGGATGGCATGGGATTGTGCTCATTTTTCTGTGTTTTGTCGATTTTTTGGGGTGTATAACTGAACTGATGTTCCTCTGTCTTCCATTGCTTTTAGGTGCACAAGACTCAAGAGAACCACCAGTGCCAGGAAGAAGTCCTGCAACGGTGTGTGTGTGCAGCATAACGTCACGCGACGTCACGTCTGGACACAGACAACTCTGCAACTCGTGCAACTGCTGCCTGCTGTTCTGACCTGCTCTGAAGAAGATGGCCCCAAAAAAAGTAACCCTTTGCTCCTCTAGCAAGAAAGGTGCCAGTAAGGAGCAGAAGAAGCAAGTTACCAAGGAGACTGGTGTGCCACCCGCCCCTTTTTTTGAGAGTAAAAAAAAAAGTATGCCTGCAGCAGCAGCGGGATCTGCTGGGGACCAAGCTGGCAGCAGCACCCCCGCTCCATTGGGCTCAGTGCCACCACCACCACCACGCCAACTTAAGTCCAAGCCCTTGAGTGCTGCAGAGGCAGCCAGTATAGTTCTTCAATCACCATCGACCAGTGATGTTGGCTCATTGCAAGAAAGCAGCAGCAATGTCCCTCAATCAACACAGGTTGTTGTAGCTCATCTGACGAGTGTTGAACAACCACAGCCGCAACAACAATCACATGTGCAAGTACAAGCCCAAGTACATGTGGAAGGAGAGGCAGCGCAAGGAGATGCGCAAGCACAGGTGCATGGAGGGTCACAAGTGCCCACAATAGTTGTTCCTCCCGAAGTAGGGGCACATCAGGAAATCGACAATCAAGGCGAGGTATCATTTGAGGAAGCCACTCCTCCTGATGATCCTTCATTGTCTTCCACACCCCTAGCAAGGAAGAGATCAAGGGTGGTGTCTACATCTTCTTCAAGCACACCTCCTTCTGATGATACGGATCAAACTTGGGAACCAGCACCACTGCCGTCTGAGAGTGAGGCACACCATGATCCGACAAAGGTAGTTAAGCGTAAAAGGAAGCTCGTCCAAAGTCTCAGAGTTATGGAGTGTGATGAGGCTCAACAAGAAGTGGCGGATACTGCTGCTGATGAAGACTCTGCCAACGACGACCCAGTCATCATAAAGGTCACTGCAGCCCCAGCGGGCATGCAGCAAACAGACATTTTGACCCTAGCCCGAAGAGCTGCTGAGCGTGATGATGATGATGTTGTCGATGAGGAGGCAGTGGAAACACCACAATCATTGGAGTTAAGTAGTACACCAACTCGTCCCGCTTCCATATTTCTTTCTGGCAAGAAGAGACCTCCATCCACCTCGACCTTAATTAGTGGCGGTGAAAGTGCACAACGTACAGAAGTTGGGCAATCCAGATCCTCCACTTCATCTGGCATTAGCTTCATGACCACCACCACCAGTATCGCCGCCTCCTCCAGGTCCCACAGACACTTCAAGTCCCCAGTTTGGGACTTCTTTACTGTTTGTCAAAAAAATCCAAAGTTTGCCATTTGTACCCTTTGTAAGCTTGCAGTTAGTCGTGGTAAGCCAGGTACCAACTATGGTACCGGAGGCCAGAGAGGTCATCTTAGGAGACAGCACACTGTCCAATGGTTTGCGCACCTAGATGCGATCAAGGAAGGCCGAATTCAAGGAAAAGTTGATGTTGCATCTGATGATGACGAGGAGGAAGAAGACGTGTCAAACACTTCCCTTACACCCAGTACCCCTGTCAGCAGCACACCCAATGTGAGGCACACTAAGAGTGTTGGAGCGAGTGAGACACCAACGCACAAAAGTTCACCAGCGAGCAAAATTGGGTCAACGAAGTCATTATCAGCCCGTAAATGCTTGGTCCAGGGCAACATTAGAACAATGCTTACTTCAGACGTGCCATATGAACGCAACCACCCACTGACGCGTCTGTATAACACTAAGCTGGCTAAAATGCCAGCTGTGGACCTTCTCCCTTTTTCTTTTGTAGAAGCGGTAGGTTTTCTAGAATTAGTGGCAACGCTCTGCCCTAAATGGAAGGTTCCTAGCCGGTTCTATTTTGCCAGAGTTGCGGTTCCAGCACTACATGAAGATGTGCTGGAGGCGATTGGGGCAGCTTTGCAGAAGAGTGCTGTTCACACAATACATCTGACAACAGACATGTGGACCAGTGGCGCAGGCGCTGATTACATGTGCATCACTGCACACTGGGTCTCTTTTTCAGGTGCTAACCCCTTTAAAGCTAGTAAACAAACCTCCCCAGTGCTGCGCTGTCCATTATCCGGTGCTGAACTGGACGTCCAGCGGTCGCACGCAGCACTGGGGAGGTAGTGCCCGTGACGACCGTTGGCCGACGGCAGCACTTAAGGGGTTAAAGCAAAGCTAAACGCAGGTGTTGACCCGGACAAAGTTTTCAAAGCTGCTCGGAAACATGCAACACTAGCCATGTTTGGCTTGGAGAAAAGTCACACATCCCAAAACATTTTGGACGAGTTTGACAAAAAGGTCTTGAAAATGCTATCCCCAAAAAAACGCCAGATTGGTTATGTTTCCACGGATAATGGCGCCAATGTAGTTAAGGCCATGGCGCTGGGTCGCTATTTTAGAGTGCCGTGTTTGGCGCACTGTATCAACCTGGTAGTTCAAAAATTCTTGAGTGATAGAGACAGCGCAGCGTTCGCGGTAATGGCCACCTGCCGCAAAATGTGCAACCATTTCAGCCATTCTTTTAAGGCCCGGAAGCATCTGAGGAGGCTGCTACTTCAAAGTCGAATACCAGTGAAAGCACTCATCCAGGAGGTGGCAACACGTTGGAACTCAACCTTCTACATGCTTGAGCGTCTGTATGAGCAGTATACGGTACTCGATCACTATTTCTTCACAGAGAGTACATCTCAGAAGGAGGACATGCGGATGGGTGCGGCGCAATGGGACATAGTTAAAAGCCTGACAGACATGCTTCGTCCTTTTGAGTTCTTCACGCGTGCAGTCAGCCAGGAGGACTGTAATTTGGGAAAAGCTATCCCATTGTTGTGCATGCTGGAGCACCAACTGATGGCGGTGTCTTCTGAGTTTGAAAAAGATGAAAAAAAAAAGACCATTTTATTTTGTCTGAGAAATTATTAGAGCGCCTACGTGGTGATGAACGTCTTCAAAAGATCAAGTCAGAACAGCATTACATTTGTGCTACTATTCTGGATCCACGCTACAAAAAGGCGCTGGCAGGCGAAGCATTCTTTCCTTTTGCTGATGCAGATGTTCAAAAGTACAAACATTGGTTAGCCTGGTCAGCCAAGAGGTTTGAAAAAGAACTGCAGGTTATTGAAGGAGAAGACAGTACATCAGCATCAGCATCAGCAGGCCATCCCCAGTCACAAGAATCCACTTCTGCACCTGTGGCTGGGGCACAAGTGACCTCTCAGCCGTTAAAGACACCGGCAACCGGATCATCTGCACCACACGCAAGAGTAACAGTGGCTGCTGAAGAGGATTGGCAAAGTTTGCTTGGGTATGGTACTCGAAAAAAGGTCACAGGCACAGCAAAAAGTAAGCAAAGTGGAGGAACCGTTGAGGACCTTGAGTCGATGGTGCAGGACTATCTGAATGACTCAACAGAGGTCTTTCTTAATGATGAGCCATTGCAGTATTGGCATGGGAAAAACAATTGTGGCCAGAGCTCTCCAACCTGGCTATAAACTATTTGTCTTGCCCACTCGCAAGTGTGTCTTCTGAACGTGTTTTCAGTGCTGCTGGTGGCATTGTAACTCCCAAACGGAGCCGCCTCTCGCCCAAAAATGTGGAGCGGCTGACAATGATCAAGATGAATCAGCACCTCATACCACCAGATTACAAAGTACGAGAAAGCACGCCGCATGAAGACGAGGAGGACGGCAACGTAGATGAGGGGATTTGTTCTCTGTTCGGTGGCACTGACCTCATCCTGCCTGAATTCGCAGAGTATGATGACGAAATCTTCTTCTTATTCCCTGACACCGAGCCCTGAAAATGAGACAATGAATCAATAACTTTCTTTTTCGTCCTTATTCACTTTTATTCCTGTGTGTCTCTCTTTCTTTGTTTTGCACAGTTAATTTAATTCAAACTTTAATCACCTAATCCCAAAAACAAGACCATCAGCAGAACTGTCTTCACTTGTTTGCTTATTGATTTGAAGGTGCCGCAGTCTACATTCCTCAGGTTCACAAGTTCTGAAGAACATGCTCCTCTATCCTCCTCCTCCAGACTGCGATTTCCCTCAAAGCAGAGTGCTGGATTACGCCCAATGAAGAAAGACTCAGCACTTGTGGGGGTGTTCTACTTCTTTGCGGGTGAGTTGACGGATTTGGGCCCATTGCTGTGAAGCTCTAATGGATAAAAGTGTTTTGGACCAAATATGAGGTGGAAATTTCTTGCCGTTTTTGCTGACTTGCTTGCCTTTGAGGTGCTCTTTGGCGGGGTTCCGGGTGTTTGTGGGTGAGTTTTGGGGTCTGGGAGCACTGCTGCGACAGTCTAATCTTGATTGCATTTGCTTTTCAGGAAATCCGTGGTGGAAAACAGGAGTTATGATGATTGATGATGACCTAGCTGCACAGCGCGTTTGGACCGAAGGCCGAGAGATATTGTAAGTATGAGATTTAGCTTTTTCGCTGTTTGGGGGTGTTGTCCCGTGGTTTATTGCGGGTGGGTTGGCGGGTCTTGGCAGGGGCATTCCTGGGAAGGTCTAATGCCGGATAGAAGTGTTTTGGACAAAATCCTTAAGGAAAAGCCTTTTTTTTGCTATTTCTTCTGACATCTTGCTCAATGTAGCGTTTTGGGGGGCTTCCTGCTGTTCGTGGGTGGGTTGCGGCCGGGGTCTCTGTCGAAGCACTGCTGCGACAGTCTAATCTTGATTGCATTTGCTTTTCAGGAAATCCGTGGTGGAAAACAGGAGTTATGATGATTGATGATGACCTAGCTGCACAGCGCGTTTGGACCGAAGGCCGAGAGATATTGTAAGTATGAGATTTAGCTTTTTCGCTGTTTGGGGGTGTTGTCGCGTGGTTTTTTGCGGGTGGGTTGGCGGGTCTTGCCTGGGGCATTCCTGGGAAGGTCTAATACCGGATAGAAGTGTTTTGGACAAAATCCATAAGGAAACACCAGATTTGGCACTTTTTGTAAGTTAGGGTTCGTTAGGGTTAGCCCTAGCAGCAGGATTGCATGTGTTTCGGGGTGTTCTATTGCAACGCAGTTCTGGGGTTTTAGAGCACTGTTGGAGCGATGCTGGCTATGGATACTTTTGCTTGCTTGCAAGTGGTTTGAATACAATCCACGGTCTGTATTTGGGCCTACTGTTACTTTCAAAGTACGTTTTGTCTCCATTTTTCTGCTAGGCATCATTTTTGGAGATCTGATTGGGGGACTTCTACATTTTTGCGACTGGCTTTAGTAAGGGTCTTGGTGGGAGCATTGCTGGGAAGGTCAAATTTTGTTCTAAAACACAGTTTACAGTACACCTACCTTGAGGGGAAAGATCCGCTATAATATTTTGGCCATACTTATTTATCCTTAAAAAGGTGACTCAGACAGAGCACGCAATTTCAAAAATATTCTACTGTCTATTAGGGAAATCAAAGTGTGACTTTTTGCACCACACAGCGTGCATACCTTTTATTTATTTATCAGTGGTATTGTAATAGCACTTCCTGTTTTCCGTTCAATAATTACAGGCCGGGTTTCAGTCAACATCCGCCAGGCAGGCAGTGGACAGGGTGTCTTCTGTCAGTGGTCACCAACATTGATGGACGAAGCGTCAGCTGGAATGGAGGAGTGCCGCTAATAAGAGGAATTGTTTGCTGCATGCAACTTACTTACCAAATTCAACAGGACAACTCCAACAACATACAGAATACAGATACAGTATCCATTGTTTTCTTCTATGAGTGTGACTGCATGTGCTTAGCTTTAGTTTGTACCCAAAGATTTCTTTATCTTCAATTATTGTTTGTCCAGGCTGTGCTTTTTTTTTCTTCTCTCAACAAAACCTACCCAAAAAGAAACCCCCATTCCCATCCATTTTCCAAACCCTAACCCTCTTCCCCCGGGCTGTGTTGTTTTGCTTGATGTCTGACTAAAATGACATCAATAATTCCACACACTTGCTGGGGAGGATAAGGTCATAGCAACAGGCTGGTGAAGGAATACGAGGATATCTTCTAGACTTACTCAGCTTCAGTACTATATCTTCTAGTAGTAGGAGCCAATGTCAAATAAATTCAACGCAAGTACTAGTTATACTTGCAAGCAAATACTTTACCATTTGTTAGGCTACATTATGGCACTGTTCTAGTGTACTGTCACCTGCTATATTCTCGATCGTACCTTAACCGTTGTAATGCTACAGTAAGGACAAACCAGGTTTCGTTTTCTTTTTTTCCATAGGCATGCAACTGCCACTGTGTCACACCACTAGTACCACCGCAATGAGGAAATTTCACCCGCCCAGGATTGCCAACGTTAATCCCCATTTCACGTGGAGCCAGCCCTGGGCCTAGCCCTAATTTCTAACACAAATTACAGGTAAGATAAGCGTTTGGTGGGAGGTAGTATAATGGAGTATTATTTAGGACTAGACGAGAGATTGACGGTAGTACTACTAAAGTCCTACGACTGTTAAGGAAAACAAACTTACTGTTACACCCCCGTCCCCCACCCACCAGACTGAAAAGCAGTAAAAAACAGGTATGGTCAGATAAAGTTTAAAAATGTATATTTATGTAGCCCTAACAAAATAATCTCCCTCAAGACCCACCCTAACCCCAATGATTGTCTTTGAAAAGTCCCAAAAAGAACCCAACTCCCAAATCCCACCCCCCAAAAGTCTCTAAAAAAAGGGCAAGGGACACTCCACTACTGGAGGGTGCTGGTGCATTTTGCGGCATGGGCATCATACTCCTTGCGGAGGGTGGCAAGCTCGAAGCGGAGGCCCTCCACCAAGTTCTTATAGTTATGGACCTCCTGCTCCAGGTAGGACATTCGGACTCCTAGGCGGCGTTGGCGTGCCTTGCAGCTCCTGTGGGGGGCAGCTGGTCTTTCTGTTGCTTGGCGGTGGCGGTTGGCTTTGTTAGCCCGGCTCGGTCCCGCTGGAGCACTGCGCATGCTGGCGTCCCGTGGGGTCACGGAGGAGGATGCAGCTGTCCCAGTCGAGGATGTTGTTGTTGCACCGGTCGACTGCGTGTCCTCCTCCTCCTCCAGGGCCACCAGCCGCCGATATTCGGCGACAGTGGCATCCAGCCTCCGTTGCCGGGCCATTCGAGCCTGCTCCCTCCGTGATGTCGATTTGGAAGGAGCAACTATATGAAGAAAGAAAGACATAGTCTGTAACCAATGCTCCTTAGCATTAATAACACAAAGTGATTGAGCCGAAAGTTGGGTCACAGTACAAGTAGCAAATTGAAAGCACAGTACATAACTATTGAGGACAGTATCTATGTAACCTCCCACTTCTGCATCCTTGCTCTAACATTAGTGGTAGTTTAATGAACAAATTCTACGACCACTATGGACTTCCATTACAGTCGACTATGACAGTACACCAGTCTTATTCTTCTTCTTCTCTCTTGTTTAGGAAAATTGGTACGTTATCTTATGCAAGCCGGCAGAATGGCAGCACAGTGAACTTGCACCCGAGAAAAACAGTTGCACACCATGATGAGTGAGACAGACTTGCGTTACTGTACCGGTCCAGTACATGCAGGTGGTGAAGCTATTACTTTTCTATTACCGGTGGCACTGAGAATACTCTGTTACAAGGGCTACTGCTTAATTAATTTACCTTTCACCCTACAGTGCAAATGAGTACTAGAAAAGGAAAATGAAGAAGCTAAATAATTTGATTATCTATCACTTCACATGGGACGTATTTGATGACATATGGGATGACTTTAGGTGCTTTGCTTAATATTGAGTGAACAGTGATACACCCACACATGAATGACGTACTACAACTAAACTAAAGTTATTAAGAGAGGTACGGAGTGTCCACCGTAATAACCAGATATATGCTGTGCTTGCAGTTGCAATACAAAGTACTGCTACTATTCATGGTAGTATTGGACACATTTACAATTTCTTTTCCTTGCCTTCCCTACACTGGAACGGACGTGCGGGTGCGGTGGTACATGCTCTTCAAGGTAACACTTAGTTCATCCAGCGACCATCTACTCTCTCTAGATACACATGTGCTATATAAGAGTCAGAGAATACCATGCTCCAGGCATCCATTCATTCAAAGTATACGCACACATACAGTTTCTGTTTCACCCACCCAGGCTGCTGTCCTTCCACCCATCCTTGCTTCATCATTGACCCAGCCATGCACCATACCATATTCTTTCCTTCCCAGCCACCTCGGGGGCCAAGCAAACACATATCGTTCTTCTTTGCCAGCCATCATACAATTTCGCGTCCCACTTACTTACACCCTTCTTTCGCTTTTCGTTCATCCCATCCATCACGTTCATCTAAGAACTTATTGGGATTCTTCTCACCAAAAACTTCACAGCTAAGTCGAAGTACATTTCGAGGAGGCTACTACCTGGTTGATTTGTAATACACCCGTGCAGAAAGCACACTATGCAGTCTTCAATCTCAATAAGTAAGGAATATATAGCTTACCTGTTCCCACCACCACCGTGCGAACCCCCACAGGACCGTCCGCCGGCTCTTGCACCGCCTCCTCCCCAGAGTCCTCCGAGTCCTCGCCCAACACCGCCACCTCCGCGCTGGCCCCGTCACCAGATGTTCCACCTACAAAGTACATTTAAGAATGTTAGAATACACCACTCACTACTATATAATATTTGGTCTAGGAGTAATAAAGAAATGTTAAAAAAACAGAATACAATGTAATAATTTGTGACTGTCTACTCTAAAGTAAAAATGTCCCTTTTTCCAGGGAAGGCTGCTGTCTTGCTGCACTTTTATGCACAACTGATGAATGCTTGCTTTTTATTTTTAACACGCACCACTTTTTCTCCTAACAGACAGAAGCTTGACTCCTAAGAACACGACCAGGATCAAGTTCAAACCAGGTGAGAGCTCGGCTCGACCACAAGAAATGTGTCCAATTAATCGTCAGCACTAAGCACTTTTCCGTTTTCAGTTAAATAGTTTTATGACAAAGTAGATTTTAATAAATGTGTTTACTTTTAATAAAGCTTTTAAACTTAAATAGACTCTGTGGTTTTTGGTCCTCCAGACTAGAGTGGATGAGCTAAAGGTTTTGGAATTTTTGCAAGCATGAGTGCCTCTGACACTTCTTGACTGTGACTCCGTACTCTTGTCCTGCGTACGATAATCTAGAGATCATTGGGGATCAATCATCGGTGACTTCAGGAGCTAAATGACTCTGCCACACTATCTAGTCAGTAAGGAGACAGTGCATAGAGCTATTGCTGAATAGAATGGGAGTCCAATGGAATTGCCAAATGTCCAATCTTAGTTAGCTACACAGACAGACTAATAAGAATAATCTAGTAATACCACAGGGAGTCATATTCGAGGCAGGATAAGAATTTATATCCAGTATACAAGAAGATCAAAGACGATTTAGAAAAAATCGAATGAGGAACGCTAGGAAAAAATAGGTACTCTTTATTACAATTAAAACTTACTGGGGCCAGCAAAGGAGCCCTCGCCTGCCCGATCCTGGCCTGCATCCTCCTGAACAGCACCCTCCTCCTCCTGTGTCCTCTTGCCCTTGGGGGGAGCTGATGTACAACATGAAAGAAAGAAAGACCAGAAAACATGGATGAGATTTGTCAACCAAATCAACCATTTCAAAAGAACAATAACAAAATATTTTGGAGAAATAGCAAATAGATAGACAACTATTCCACGGGATCTATCTCATGTGGTATACTACGTTATTCGTATTGCCCGATTTGCGGACCGTTGACTTAGAAAGTTCCTATGTAACTCAATAAACAGACTACTAAAGAGGTTTGCCTAGGCCTGGCAGGCAGCAGTCCGCAGCACGCGAAGTGACAGACAAAGTCCATCCTGCTTGCAGATCAGTGAATACTCAAACTATCAATCCACCCACCACCACCACTATTTCTTCTTATAGCCATGTGTCTAAAGGAAGGACTGGACTTCAGTCTGTTGGGGCTGATTTAGAAGTCCCTTGTGGCTCATTTTCCTCCATTGTTGCGTGACTTTTGTGACGCAGCGGCAGAACAAAAGACTCGCCATGGTGTTGGTGCGGCGTATATATTAAAAAAAAAAATTATGGGCGATGCATCACGTTGTAAAGCCCTGCGCCATCAGGGGGCGTTCCGGCGCAAGGGAGGGCGTACCTGCGCAGGAACGAATCCTAAAAGTGGCTGAGGGAAATCTACAAGATGTCAATCAGTCACTTTTAAGACAATGATGCATGACTCAAACCCTGCGTCCTTGAAGCCGACGTACGGCTTGATGCAGCATTGGGGAGATAGGGTACCCCAGAGCATTGCTGGAGCTGCGCCATCGTTGGCACGCAACTCCAGCAATGCGCCGCCTTTACGGCACAGATGTGTAAGGCTTCTGTGACGTTTTGGGCCAATGGGTGGTGGTGGCATGGCACACAATTACTGCCGCATCCCTGCTACTTTGCAGGGATGCGCCGGTAATTGAAAATATGACCCTTAGTGTCTAGCATTACGCAGTTCTTATCTTTACACTACTCTCATACATAATTTCTCAGGCCAATGAAATGAACACAATTTACAAAACAAATAAGCATAGTAGCAAGCAAGGCTACTGAGAAGGAGAGCAGTGCACCTGAAATGCATAGAAGATTTTGAAATATAATTTACCTACAATGTAATCGGCAGCATTATTGCTCTTGGTAAAGAACAAAGATTTGCAAATAACAGAGCCGGATAAAACAGAGTAGTGATGAATAGCTACTACTACTCACCAAGCCCGGGGACCTCTACGCCGAGCACGTCCAGCAAGTCCCGTTCCCGGTCCATGACATCTGTCCAGCGGTGGGTGGCCTGGTTATATGTGCGCCGGACCCCAGAGAGCTTATACATGGCCCGGCACACCTTCTCCCACCGCTTCCGGCGCTCCCGGATGCCATAGCCGGTTGCGATCTTGCCGCCTCCCAGGATCGTCTTGGGGAGGCGGCGCTGGACGTGGAAGATGAGTGCGGCCACCTCCTCCGCACTAAAGATCTCCCGTGGCACCACTTGCTCCCCCCTCAAACGCCCGCACGGGAGCCGGGCACGGGGTGCGGGACCCTTCCCCTTCTCAGGGTGCTTCCCGGCTCCCTTTACCATGGTCTGGGCAGAAATAAAGTTAAATGATAAAGAAGAAATAGAATAGTGAAGAAGAAAAGAAAAGAGTTTAAAAAAGTAGTTTAAAAGTAACTAAAAGTAGCAGAAAACACAAAAATATACAGCTAGAAAAATAGAGGGATAGATAATAAGTAAAATAGATTAAATAAACTTCAAACAAGCAAAGGATGGCAGAGATTCAGAGAGGATACAGAAAGCATGCCCAGAACCATAGCAATGAATGAGAAACAAGATGGCCGCGCCCGTTCACGACCGCGTGGGTAAGTTCGCGCGAGATTTTCCTCGCGAGCACGCGCAAAATTGTACTAGCGAGCAGCACACTTTGCGAGATTACACATAGCGGCCGGAAACGGAATTACGTCACGCAAACAAGATGGCCGCGCCCGTGTACGACCGCTAGGGTAACTTGGCAAACGTATAGCTACAAGCGCCTCGCGAACACGCACAAAATCACGCGAACATACACGTCGCAAAAAAAAAATTTGTGTATTCGCAAGCATTCGCGGCTTCCGAAATCGATCTCGCACGGATTCGCGCCCCAAAAAACGCGCGAAATTGCAGAAAAAACGATTTTTGCTAAACTGAAAGCAATGAGCAGGTGCAAAAGTTCAAACTTAACATTAGTAACATTCACTGTAGTGCTTCCTGAGGGGCCCCTCCAGAGTTTGCAACTATTCTATGACCCTGCTATGACCCAAACAGCAGGCTCATAGAATAGCTACAAGTAGACCATAAAGGTCCTGTGAAAAAAAAATTCACTGCAACAGAAAGCAAATTACAGATAAGGAAGGAAGCAGGTGCCAGCCAGACTGGAGCTTTCTAAATAACTGACACATTAATCAACCCCAAATTAACTCATGGCAGTTGAAGTAGGGGAGGTGTGCTTGCTTTTTTCACCCCCCATAAACTACAGTGATAAACAAACCTAATGGGTGGCAGTGAGGATGTACCAGAGGGTGGCATGGGTGTCCCAGAGGGTGGCAGTGGTGAAACAGAGGGTGCTGTGAACCTGTGATGATAAACCAGACGTAGAAACAACATAGTCGCGGCCGTTGCGAGCCGAAAAGTAAGTTCGCAATTGCGAAATTGTCCCAAAATCGGCGCGAACGCTCGCCAACACAAAAAACGGGAAAATCCGCAAATCCGCGAGAGTTCGCGTATCTTCGCGGATTGCGAATCCGTAAATCCGCAAATTCGCGTACACGCGAGATCCGCTAGATCCGCCCATGCTTAATATCAATGTTTTGTATGAGTAAAATGTTCAGCTAACTATAACTGGTGTGAAACCTATGGTTTTTTCGGTGAATTTCAAAGGTTTTTTAAATGCTAATTCCTAACTATAACGAGTGTTAAACCTATGGTTTTTTCAGTGAATTTCAAAGGTTTTTTAAATGCTAATTCCTAACTATAACGATTGTGAAACCTAAGGTTTTTTCAGTGAATTTCAAAGGTTTTTTAAAAGCTAATTCCTTTGTATATAGAGTTTGTAACCTACGATTTTGAAAGTTTTTTTTTTATTAGTTGTTTTTTATATTTATTAATTATTATTATTTTTTTATTAAAAACTAATTTTTTCAATGTATTTTTCATGTTTTTTTTCTTTTTTTTAGCATTTTGTCCTGGTGCGCTCAGGGTGCGCGCACCGGTAAGCTCTTCCGTGAGCGCAGCGAGAACGCTATTTCCGCGTGCGTAAAAAAATATGTATTTAAACTAAATATTAACGCAAGACATTCAGTAACATACTTATAAAAGTAGTATTTTTGGTTTTCCGAATTAAAATGATTTTGCATTTCCGTAAAGCTAGCAAAACGTCATTTAGGCGGGCCGCGTAAGCGCCCACGGAAGCGCCTACGTTCGTGCTGCGTAAGCGCCCCCGGAAGCTCTCCGGTGCGCGCAGCGTAAGCGCGTCAAGTCATGTGACCTTAAAATAACTCTTTTCATTCGTTGTTAACAGTCTTTTTTACAAGTAATGAAAACCCTACCCATTTCCTTCACTTCTTCTTTCACTTTGGAGACAGCAAGACCTGTTCTTTTCTGTTCTACCTTTTTGTGAAAAGAATGGCTGCTAGACCCCCCAGTAGCAGTGAGGACTCGGAAGAGTTCATTCAGGAAGAGGCTCCTCAGCCCAAGGTAAAGAAGCACTTTATATGGAGAAAAAAATTCCATACCACCTGGAGAGAAGAATGTTAATGCTCCAAAGGTGGAGTGTAAAATCTGCAAAACTGTTCTTTCTAGGGGTGACCCTACAAGAAAGTACAGTTTTGGCAACTCCACAATGATTCGCCATGTCCAAAGGAGGCACCCCCAGAACTATGCCCGGGAGAGTGTCAGGGCCCTGGCACGAAATCCCCCGAGGAATGGTGCTTCAACATCTACTGGAGGACCAACTACATCATCCATGAGAGGGAGACCTGAGCAGCTGATTCCTAACATTCAGCCTGTTTTTGATGGCATCACTATAAAATGTAAGGGCAGTGATGAACTCCTTTGTTACGGAGAACAAAGTATCATGAACACTGTACGTACAAGGGAAAACCACCGGTGCCGTCTCCACCCCTAATTTTTACTCTTTTTTTTGCTCCTGTTGAGCAGTTTGACATTCCCTCTTTTTGTTTACAAAGAAAACCTAAAAAAGAAGAAAAAAACAGGTCTTTTTAGAACTACCTCCAATTCTCCAAAAAGAGCTGTATTCTTAACAAATTCAAAAGGAGTGAGTGAAGTGGAGTGCAGTGAGAGAGGAAAGGAAAATGAGTAAGGGAGCAAATAAAGGGACGAGAGGGGAAGGGAAGTGAAGTAGGGGGATTGAAAGAAGGTGAGTGTGGGAGTATGGCTGAGTTATAGGGTGTGAGCGTGACAGAAGAGGAGTGAGACACTAAGGGGACGGAGAGAATGAGGCTAATAGAGAGAGAATGAGGGAAGGGGAGTGTAGAACTAAGAGGACAGAGGGAGTAAGACAAGGAGTTATTAAAGTGGAGTAAGGAGAGTAAGGGAAGGGAAAAGAGTGAAGGAGTGAAAGAAGGGAAGAGAGAGGAAGAAAAGTAAAGGAGAAAGTCTGAAAGAAGGTGAGTGTGGGAGTATGGCAGAGTTATAGGCAGTGAGCGTGATAGAAGAGGAGTGAGAGACTAAGAGGACGGAGAAAATGAGACTAACAGAGAGGGAATGAGGGAATGGGAGTGTAGAAGTAAGAGGACAGAGGGAGTAAGAGAAGGAGTTAGTGAAGTGGAGTAAGGAGAGTAAGGGAAGAGAAAAGAGTGAAGGAATGAAGGAAGGAAAGAGAGAGGAAGGAAAGTAAAGGAGAAGGTCTGAAAGAAGATGAGTGTGGGAGTATGGCTGAGTTATAGGGTGTGAGCGTGACAGAAGAGGAGTGAGAGACTATGGGGACGGTGAGAATGAGGCTAACAGAGAGAGAATGAGGGAAGGGGAGTGTAGAACTAAGAGGACAGAGGGAGTAAGAGAAGGAGTTAGTGAAGTGGAGTAAGGAGAGAAAGGGAAGGAAAAAGAGTGAAGGAGCGAAGGAAGGGAAGAGAGAGGAAGTAAAGTAAAGGAGAAGGTCTGAAAGAAGGTGAGTGTGGGAATATGGCTGAATTATAGGGAGTGAGCGTGACAGAAGAGGAGTGAGAGACTAAGGGGACGGAGAGAACGAGGCTAACAGAGAGAAAATGAGGGAAGAGGAGTGTAGAAGTAAGAGGACAGAGGGAGTAAGAGAAGGAGTAAGTGAAGTGGAGTAAGGAGAGTAAGGGAAGGGAAAAGAGTGAAGGAGTGAAGGAAGGGAAGAGAGAGGAAGGAAAGTAAAGGAGAATGTCTGAAAGAAGATGAGTGTAGGAGTATGGCTGAGTTATTGGGTGTGAGCGTGACAGAAGAGGAGTGAGAGACTAAGGGGACGGGCAGAATGAGGCTAATACAGAGAGAATGAGGGAAGGGGAGTGTAGAACTAGGAGGACGGAGGGAGTAAGAGAAGGAGTTAGTAAAGTGGAGTAAGGAGAGTAAGGGAAGGAAAAAGAGTGAAGGAGCGAAAGATGGGAAGAGAGAGGAAGGAAAGTAAAGGAGAAGGTCTGAAAGAAGGTGAGTGTGGGAGTATGGCTGAGTTATACAGAGTGAGTGTGACAGAAGAGGAGTGAGAGACTAAGGGGATGGAGAGAATGAGGCTAACAGAGAGAGAATGAGGGAAGGGGAGTGTAGAAGTAAGAGGACAGAAGGAGTAAGAGAAGGAGTTAGTGAAGTGGAGTAAGGAGAGTAAGGGAAGGGAAAAGATTTAAGGAGCGAAGGAAGGGAAGAGAGAGGAAGGAAAGTAAAGGAGAAGGTCTGAAAGAAGGTAAGTGTGGGAGTATGGCTGAATTATAGGGAGTGAGCGTGACAGAAGAGGAGTGAGAGACTAAGGGGACGGAGAGAACGAGGCTAACAGAGAGAAAATGAGGGAAGGGGAGTGTAGAAGTAAGAGGACAGAGGGAGTAAGAGAAGGAGTAAGTGAAGTGGAGTAAGGAGAGTAAGGGAAGGGAAAAGAGTGAAGGAGTGAAGGAAGGGAAGAGAGAGGAAGGAAAGTAAAGGAGAAGGTCTGAAAGAAGATGAGTGTAGGAGTATGGCTGAGTTATTGGGTGTGAGCGTGACAGAAGAGGAGTGAGAGACTAAGGGGACGGGCAGAATGAGGCTAATACAGAGAGAATGAGGGAAGGGGAGTGTAGAACTAGGAGGACGGAGGGAGTAAGAGAAGGAGTTAGTAAAGTGGAGTAAGGAGAGTAAGGGAAGGAAAAAGAGTGAAGGAGCGAAAGATGGGAAGAGAGAGGAAGGAAAGTAAAGGAGAAGGTCTGAAAGAAGGTGAGTGTGGGAGTATGGCTGAGTTATAGGGAGTGAGCGTGACAGAAGAGGAGTGAGAGACTAAGGGGACGGAGAGAATGAGGCTAACAGAGAGAGAATGAGGGAAGGGGAGTGTAGAAGTAAGAGGACAGAGGGAGTAAGAGAAGGAGTTAGTGAAGTGGAGTAAGGAGAGTAAGGGAAGGGAAAGAGTGAAGGAGCGAAAGAAGGGAATAGAGAGGAAAGTAAAGGAGAAGGTCTGAAAGAAGATGAGTGTAGGAGTATGGCTGAGTTATAGGGTGTGAGCATGACAGAAGAGGAGTGAGAGACTAAGAGGACGGAGAGAATGAGGCTAACAGAGAGAAAATGAGGGAAGGGGAGTGTAGAAGTAAGAGGACAGAGGGAGTAAGAGAAGGAGTTAGTAAAGTGGAGTAAGGAGAGTAAGGGTAGGAAAAAGAGTGAAGGAGCGAAAGAAGGGAAGAGAGAGGAAGGAAAGTAAAGGAGAAAGTCTGAAAGAAGGTGAGTGTGGGAGTATGGCAGAGTTATAGGCAGTGAGCGTGATAGAAGAGGAGTGAGAGACTAAGAGGACGGAGAAAATGAGACTAACAGAGAGAGAATGAGGGAATGGGAGTGTAGAAGTAAGAGGACAGAGGGAGTAAGAGAAGGAGTTAGTGAAGTGGAGTAAGGAGAGTAAGGGAAGAGAAAAGAGTGAAGGAATGAAGGAAGGAAAGAGAGAGGAAGGAAAGTAAAGGAGAAGGTCTGAAAGAAGATGAGTGTGGGAGTATGGCTGAGTTATAGGGTGTGAGCGTGACAGAAGAGGAGTGAGAGACTATGGGGACGGTGAGAATGAGGCTAACAGAGAGAGAATGAGGGAAGGGGAGTGTAGAACTAAGAGGACAGAGGGAGTAAGAGAAGGAGTTAGTGAAGTGGAGTAAGGAGAGAAAGGGAAGGAAAAAGAGTAAAGGAGCGAAGGAAGGGAAGAGAGAGGAAGTAAAGTAAAGGAGAAGGTCTGAAAGAAGGTGAGTGTGGGAATATGGCTGAATTATAGGGAGTGAGCGTGACAGAAGAGGAGTGAGAGACTAAGGGGACGGAGAGAACGAGGCTAACAGAGAGAAAATGAGGGAAGAGGAGTGTAGAAGTAAGAGGACAGAGGGAGTAAGAGAAGGAGTAAGTGAAGTGGAGTGCAGTGAGAGAGGAAAGGAAAATGAGTAAGGGAGCAAAAAAAGGGACGAGAGGGGAAGGGAAGTGAAGTAGGGGGATTGAAAGAAGGTGAGTGTGGGAGTATGGCTGAGTTATAGGGTGTGAGCGTGACAGAAGAGGAGTGAGACACTAAGGGGACGGAGAGAATGAGGCTAATAGAGAGAGAATGAGGGAAGGGGAGTGTAGAACTAAGAGGACAGAGGGAGTAAGACAAGGAGTTATTAAAGTGGAGTAAGGAGAGTAAGGGAAGGGAAAAGAGTGAAGGAGTGAAAGAAGGGAAGAGAGAGGAAGAAAAGTAAAGGAGAAAGTCTGAAAGAAGGTGAGTGTGGGAGTATGGCAGAGTTATAGGCAGTGAGCGTGATAGAAGAGGAGTGAGAGACTAAGAGGACGGAGAAAATGAGACTAACAGAGAGGGAATGAGGGAATGGGAGTGTAGAAGTAAGAGGACAGAGGGAGTAAGAGAAGGAGTTAGTGAAGTGGAGTAAGGAGAGTAAGGGAAGAGAAAAGAGTGAAGGAATGAAGGAAGGAAAGAGAGAGGAAGGAAAGTAAAGGAGAAGGTCTGAAAGAAGATGAGTGTGGGAGTATGGCTGAGTTATAGGGTGTGAGCGTGACAGAAGAGGAGTGAGAGACTATGGGGACGGTGAGAATGAGGCTAACAGAGAGAGAATGAGGGAAGGGGAGTGTAGAACTAAGAGGACAGAGGGAGTAAGAGAAGGAGTTAGTGAAGTGGAGTAAGGAGAGAAAGGGAAGGAAAAAGAGTGAAGGAGCGAAGGAAGGGAAGAGAGAGGAAGTAAAGTAAAGGAGAAGGTCTGAAAGAAGGTGAGTGTGGGAATATGGCTGAATTATAGGGAGTGAGCGTGACAGAAGAGGAGTGAGAGACTAAGGGGACGGAGAGAACGAGGCTAACAGAGAGAAAATGAGGGAAGAGGAGTGTAGAAGTAAGAGGACAGAGGGAGTAAGAGAAGGAGTAAGTGAAGTGGAGTAAGGAGAGTAAGGGAAGGGAAAAGAGTGAAGGAGTGAAGGAAGGGAAGAGAGAGGAAGGAAAGTAAAGGAGAATGTCTGAAAGAAGATGAGTGTAGGAGTATGGCTGAGTTATTGGGTGTGAGCGTGACAGAAGAGGAGTGAGAGACTAAGGGGACGGGCAGAATGAGGCTAATACAGAGAGAATGAGGGAAGGGGAGTGTAGAACTAGGAGGACGGAGGGAGTAAGAGAAGGAGTTAGTAAAGTGGAGTAAGGAGAGTAAGGGAAGGAAAAAGAGTGAAGGAGCGAAAGATGGGAAGAGAGAGGAAGGAAAGTAAAGGAGAAGGTCTGAAAGAAGGTGAGTGTGGGAGTATGGCTGAGTTATACAGAGTGAGTGTGACAGAAGAGGAGTGAGAGACTAAGGGGATGGAGAGAATGAGGCTAACAGAGAGAGAATGAGGGAAGGGGAGTGTAGAAGTAAGAGGACAGAAGGAGTAAGAGAAGGAGTTAGTGAAGTGGAGTAAGGAGAGTAAGGGAAGGGAAAAGATTTAAGGAGCGAAGGAAGGGAAGAGAGAGGAAGGAAAGTAAAGGAGAAGGTCTGAAAGAAGGTAAGTGTGGGAGTATGGCTGAATTATAGGGAGTGAGCGTGACAGAAGAGGAGTGAGAGACTAAGGGGACGGAGAGAACGAGGCTAACAGAGAGAAAATGAGGGAAGGGGAGTGTAGAAGTAAGAGGACAGAGGGAGTAAGAGAAGGAGTAAGTGAAGTGGAGTAAGGAGAGTAAGGGAAGGGAAAAGAGTGAAGGAGTGAAGGAAGGGAAGAGAGAGGAAGGAAAGTAAAGGAGAAGGTCTGAAAGAAGATGAGTGTAGGAGTATGGCTGAGTTATTGGGTGTGAGCGTGACAGAAGAGGAGTGAGAGACTAAGGGGACGGGCAGAATGAGGCTAATACAGAGAGAATGAGGGAAGGGGAGTGTAGAACTAGGAGGACGGAGGGAGTAAGAGAAGGAGTTAGTAAAGTGGAGTAAGGAGAGTAAGGGAAGGAAAAAGAGTGAAGGAGCGAAAGATGGGAAGAGAGAGGAAGGAAAGTAAAGGAGAAGGTCTGAAAGAAGGTGAGTGTGGGAGTATGGCTGAGTTATAGGGAGTGAGCGTGACAGAAGAGGAGTGAGAGACTAAGGGGACGGAGAGAATGAGGCTAACAGAGAGAGAATGAGGGAAGGGGAGTGTAGAAGTAAGAGGACAGAGGGAGTAAGAGAAGGAGTTAGTGAAGTGGAGTAAGGAGAGTAAGGGAAGGGAAAGAGTGAAGGAGCGAAAGAAGGGAATAGAGAGGAAAGTAAAGGAGAAGGTCTGAAAGAAGATGAGTGTAGGAGTATGGCTGAGTTATAGGGTGTGAGCATGACAGAAGAGGAGTGAGAGACTAAGAGGACGGAGAGAATGAGGCTAACAGAGAGAAAATGAGGGAAGGGGAGTGTAGAAGTAAGAGGACAGAGGGAGTAAGAGAAGGAGTTAGTAAAGTGGAGTAAGGAGAGTAAGGGTAGGAAAAAGAGTGAAGGAGCGAAAGAAGGGAAGAGAGAGGAAGGAAAGTAAAGGAGAAAGTCTGAAAGAAGGGGAGTGTGGGAGTATGGCAGAGTTATAGGCAGTGAGCGTGATAGAAGAGGAGTGAGAGACTAAGAGGACGGAGAAAATGAGACTAACAGAGAGAGAATGAGGGAATGGGAGTGTAGAAGTAAGAGGACAGAGGGAGTAAGAGAAGGAGTTAGTGAAGTGGAGTAAGGAGAGTAAGGGAAGAGAAAAGAGTGAAGGAATGAAGGAAGGAAAGAGAGAGGAAGGAAAGTAAAGGAGAAGGTCTGAAAGAAGATGAGTGTGGGAGTATGGCTGAGTTATAGGGTGTGAGCGTGACAGAAGAGGAGTGAGAGACTAAGGGGACGGTGAGAATGAGGCTAACAGAGAGAGAATGAGGGAAGGGGAGTGTAGAACTAAGAGGACAGAGGGAGTAAGAGAAGGAGTTAGTGAAGTGGAGTAAGGAGAGAAAGGGAAGGAAAAAGAGTAAAGGAGCGAAGGAAGGGAAGAGAGAGGAAGTAAAGTAAAGGAGAAGGTCTGAAAGAAGGTGAGTGTGGGAATATGGCTGAATTATAGGGAGTGAGCGTGACAGAAGAGGAGTGAGAGACTAAGGGGACGGAGAGAACGAGGCTAACAGAGAGAAAATGAGGGAAGAGGAGTGTAGAAGTAAGAGGACAGAGGGAGTAAGAGAAGGAGTAAGTGAAGTGGAGTGCAGTGAGAGAGGAAAGGAAAATGAGTAAGGGAGCAAAAAAAGGGACGAGAGGGGAAGGGAAGTGAAGTAGGGGGATTGAAAGAAGGTGAGTGTGGGAGTATGGCTGAGTTATAGGGTGTGAGCGTGACAGAAGAGGAGTGAGACACTAAGGGGACGGAGAGAATGAGGCTAATAGAGAGAGAATGAGGGAAGGGGAGTGTAGAACTAAGAGGACAGAGGGAGTAAGACAAGGAGTTATTAAAGTGGAGTAAGGAGAGTAAGGGAAGGGAAAAGAGTGAAGGAGTGAAAGAAGGGAAGAGAGAGGAAGAAAAGTAAAGGAGAAAGTCTGAAAGAAGGTGAGTGTGGGAGTATGGCAGAGTTATAGGCAGTGAGCGTGATAGAAGAGGAGTGAGAGACTAAGAGGACGGAGAAAATGAGACTAACAGAGAGGGAATGAGGGAATGGGAGTGTAGAAGTAAGAGGACAGAGGGAGTAAGAGAAGGAGTTAGTGAAGTGGAGTAAGGAGAGTAAGGGAAGAGAAAAGAGTGAAGGAATGAAGGAAGGAAAGAGAGAGGAAGGAAAGTAAAGGAGAAGGTCTGAAAGAAGATGAGTGTGGGAGTATGGCTGAGTTATAGGGTGTGAGCGTGACAGAAGAGGAGTGAGAGACTATGGGGACGGTGAGAATGAGGCTAACAGAGAGAGAATGAGGGAAGGGGAGTGTAGAACTAAGAGGACAGAGGGAGTAAGAGAAGGAGTTAGTGAAGTGGAGTAAGGAGAGAAAGGGAAGGAAAAAGAGTGAAGGAGCGAAGGAAGGGAAGAGAGAGGAAGTAAAGTAAAGGAGAAGGTCTGAAAGAAGGTGAGTGTGGGAATATGGCTGAATTATAGGGAGTGAGCGTGACAGAAGAGGAGTGAGAGACTAAGGGGACGGAGAGAACGAGGCTAACAGAGAGAAAATGAGGGAAGAGGAGTGTAGAAGTAAGAGGACAGAGGGAGTAAGAGAAGGAGTAAGTGAAGTGGAGTAAGGAGAGTAAGGGAAGGGAAAAGAGTGAAGGAGTGAAGGAAGGGAAGAGAGAGGAAGGAAAGTAAAGGAGAATGTCTGAAAGAAGATGAGTGTAGGAGTATGGCTGAGTTATTGGGTGTGAGCGTGACAGAAGAGGAGTGAGAGACTAAGGGGACGGGCAGAATGAGGCTAATACAGAGAGAATGAGGGAAGGGGAGTGTAGAACTAGGAGGACGGAGGGAGTAAGAGAAGGAGTTAGTAAAGTGGAGTAAGGAGAGTAAGGGAAGGAAAAAGAGTGAAGGAGCGAAAGATGGGAAGAGAGAGGAAGGAAAGTAAAGGAGAAGGTCTGAAAGAAGGTGAGTGTGGGAGTATGGCTGAGTTATACAGAGTGAGTGTGACAGAAGAGGAGTGAGAGACTAAGGGGATGGAGAGAATGAGGCTAACAGAGAGAGAATGAGGGAAGGGGAGTGTAGAAGTAAGAGGACAGAAGGAGTAAGAGAAGGAGTTAGTGAAGTGGAGTAAGGAGAGTAAGGGAAGGGAAAAGATTTAAGGAGCGAAGGAAGGGAAGAGAGAGGAAGGAAAGTAAAGGAGAAGGTCTGAAAGAAGGTAAGTGTGGGAGTATGGCTGAATTATAGGGAGTGAGCGTGACAGAAGAGGAGTGAGAGACTAAGGGGACGGAGAGAACGAGGCTAACAGAGAGAAAATGAGGGAAGGGGAGTGTAGAAGTAAGAGGACAGAGGGCGTAAGAGAAGGAGTAAGTGAAGTGGAGTAAGGAGAGTAAGGGAAGGGAAAAGAGTGAAGGAGTGAAGGAAGGGAAGAGAGAGGAAGGAAAGTAAAGGAGAAGGTCTGAAAGAAGATGAGTGTAGGAGTATGGCTGAGTTATTGGGTGTGAGCGTGACAGAAGAGGAGTGAGAGACTAAGGGGACGGGCAGAATGAGGCTAATACAGAGAGAATGAGGGAAGGGGAGTGTAGAACTAGGAGGACGGAGGGAGTAAGAGAAGGAGTTAGTAAAGTGGAGTAAGGAGAGTAAGGGAAGGAAAAAGAGTGAAGGAGCGAAAGATGGGAAGAGAGAGGAAGGAAAGTAAAGGAGAAGGTCTGAAAGAAGGTGAGTGTGGGAGTATGGCTGAGTTATAGGGAGTGAGCGTGACAGAAGAGGAGTGAGAGACTAAGGGGACGGAGAGAATGAGGCTAACAGAGAGAGAATGAGGGAAGGGGAGTGTAGAAGTAAGAGGACAGAGGGAGTAAGAGAAGGAGTTAGTGAAGTGGAGTAAGGAGAGTAAGGGAAGGGAAAGAGTGAAGGAGCGAAAGAAGGGAATAGAGAGGAAAGTAAAGGAGAAGGTCTGAAAGAAGATGAGTGTAGGAGTATGGCTGAGTTATAGGGTGTGAGCATGACAGAAGAGGAGTGAGAGACTAAGAGGACGGAGAGAATGAGGCTAACAGAGAGAAAATGAGGGAAGGGGAGTGTAGAAGTAAGAGGACAGAGGGAGTAAGAGAAGGAGTTAGTAAAGTGGAGTAAGGAGAGTAAGGGTAGGAAAAAGAGTGAAGGAGCGAAAGAAGGGAAGAGAGAGGAAGGAAAGTAAAGGAGAAAGTCTGAAAGAAGGTGAGTGTGGGAGTATGGCAGAGTTATAGGCAGTGAGCGTGATAGAAGAGGAGTGAGAGACTAAGAGGACGGAGAAAATGAGACTAACAGAGAGAGAATGAGGGAATGGGAGTGTAGAAGTAAGAGGACAGAGGGAGTAAGAGAAGGAGTTAGTGAAGTGGAGTAAGGAGAGTAAGGGAAGAGAAAAGAGTGAAGGAATGAAGGAAGGAAAGAGAGAGGAAGGAAAGTAAAGGAGAAGGTCTGAAAGAAGATGAGTGTGGGAGTATGGCTGAGTTATAGGGTGTGAGCGTGACAGAAGAGGAGTGAGAGACTATGGGGACGGTGAGAATGAGGCTAACAGAGAGAGAATGAGGGAAGGGGAGTGTAGAACTAAGAGGACAGAGGGAGTAAGAGAAGGAGTTAGTGAAGTGGAGTAAGGAGAGAAAGGGAAGGAAAAAGAGTAAAGGAGCGAAGGAAGGGAAGAGAGAGGAAGTAAAGTAAAGGAGAAGGTCTGAAAGAAGGTGAGTGTGGGAATATGGCTGAATTATAGGGAGTGAGCGTGACAGAAGAGGAGTGAGAGACTAAGGGGACGGAGAGAACGAGGCTAACAGAGAGAAAATGAGGGAAGAGGAGTGTAGAAGTAAGAGGACAGAGGGAGTAAGAGAAGGAGTAAGTGAAGTGGAGTAAGGAGAGTAAGGGAAGGGAAAAGAGTGAAGGAGTGAAGGAAGGGAAGAGAGAGGAAGGAAAGTAAAGGAGAATGTCTGAAAGAAGATGAGTGTAGGAGTATGGCTGAGTTATTGAGTGTGAGCGTGACAGAAGAGGAGTGAGAGACTAAGGGGACGGGCAGAATGAGGCTAATACAGAGAGAATGAGGGAAGGGGAGTGTAGAACTAGAAGGACGGAGGGAGTAAGAGAAGGAGTTAGTAAAGTGGAGTAAGGAGAGTAAGGGAAGGAAAAAGAGTGAAGGAGCGAAAGATGGGAAGAGAGAGGAAGGAAAGTAAAGGAGAAGGTCTGAAAGAAGGTGAGTGTGGGAGTATGGCTGAGTTATATAGAGTGAGTGTGACAGAAGAGGAGTGAGAGACTAAGGGGATGGAGAGAATGAGGCTAACAGAGAGAGAATGAGGGAAGGGGAGTGTAGAAGTAAGAGGACAGAAGGAGTAAGAGAAGGAGTTAGTGAAGTGGAGTAAGGAGAGTAAGGGAAGGGAAAAGATTTAAGGAGCGAAGGAAGGGAAGAGAGAGGAAGGAAAGTAAAGGAGAAGGTCTGAAAGAAGGTAAGTGTGGGAGTATGGCTGAATTATAGGGAGTGAGCGTGACAGAAGAGGAGTGAGAGACTAAGGGGACGGAGAGAACGAGGCTAACAGAGAGAAAATGAGGGAAGGGGAGTGTAGGAGTAAGAGGACAGAGGGAGTAAGAGAAGGAGTAAGTGAAGTGGAGTAAGGAGAGTAAGGGAAGGGAAAAGAGTGAAGGAGTGAAGGAAGGGAAGAGAGAGGAAGGAAAGTAAAGGAGAAGGTCTGAAAGAAGATGAGTGTAGGAGTATGGCTGAGTTATTGGGTGTGAGCGTGACAGAAGAGGAGTGAGAGACTAAGGGGACGGGCAGAATGAGGCTAATACAGAGAGAATGAGGGAAGGGGAGTGTAGAACTAGGAGGACGGAGGGAGTAAGAGAAGGAGTTAGTAAAGTGGAGTAAGGAGAGTAAGGGAAGGAAAAAGAGTGAAGGAGCGAAAGATGGGAAGAGAGAGGAAGGAAAGTAAAGGAGAAGGTCTGAAAGAAGGTGAGTGTGGGAGTATGGCTGAGTTATAGGGAGTGAGCGTGACAGAAGAGGAGTGAGAGACTAAGGGGACGGAGAGAATGAGGCTAACAGAGAGAGAATGAGGGAAGGGGAGTGTAGAAGTAAGAGGACAGAGGGAGTAAGAGAAGGAGTTAGTGAAGTGGAGTAAGGAGAGTAAGGGAAGGGAAAGAGTGAAGGAGCGAAAGAAGGGAATAGAGAGGAAAGTAAAGGAGAAGGTCTGAAAGAAGATGAGTGTAGGAGTATGGCTGAGTTATAGGGTGTGAGCATGACAGAAGAGGAGTGAGAGACTAAGAGGACGGAGAGAATGAGGCTAACAGAGAGAAAATGAGGGAAGGGGAGTGTAGAAGTAAGAGGACAGAGGGAGTAAGAGAAGGAGTTAGTAAAGTGGAGTAAGGAGAGTAAGGGTAGGAAAAAGAGTGAAGGAGCGAAAGAAGGGAAGAGAGAGGAAGGAAAGTAAAGGAGAAGGTCTGAAAGAAGGTGAGTGTGGTAGTATGGCTGAGTTATAGGGAGTAAGCGTGACAGAAGAGGAGTGAGAGACTAAGGGGATGGAGAGAATGAGGCTAACAGAGAGAGAATGAGGGAAGGGGGGTGTAGAAGTAAGAGGACAGAGGGAGTAAGAGAAGGAGTTAGTGATGTGGAGTAAGGAGAGTAAGGGAAGGGAAAAGAGTGAAGGAGCGAAAGAAGGGAAGAGACAGGAAGGAAAGTAAAGGAGAAGGTCTGAAAGAAGGTGAGTGTGGGAGTATGGCTGAGTTATAGGGAGTGAGAAATGTCCAGCTAACTATAACTCCCCTGAAACCTATGTTTTTTTCTTAATTCAAAACCAAACTGCACATTTTAATTCGTTGTACATTTCAACACTTTGAAACTCACATAATATTCACCCATCCCCCCAGTGCTCATTCAGCCTGTTACCATGGTAACTCCCACCTTACTGAGCAAACAGGTGAAAAGTTCATGATACTATGTTGCAAAAGAATCCAGCAAGGGTGTTTGACCTCTCAATGTACTAGCTAATCATGTGCAATGTTTCTTTCAATGACTTTTTTCCACCATTAAAATGACTTCTTTAAAAAAACAAAAGCATGCACCGTAGTTTTCAGTGGAGAATGTTAAGAAAGCACCAATCATTTCTTGTTTTTCAAGTACACTGAATGTCAACCACTTTTTTTTCATAACTTCTACTTTCAAACTGCCATTTCATTTCCACAACTCATCTGAATACAAGCACATCTACCTTCAAGACCTTCAAGATGCCAAAAGTCTGGTTTGTGGCTCATAGATTTGTCTACTGGAGTGAAAAATTTGCAAGTAACAGAGGTATTTACAACCTTGATTTACCAAATGTGGACATTGTGTGGATTGGACAGAGAGAATTGAGAAGTCACCAACTGATACCATTGATAAAATCCTTTATCCATCTACCACAGCCTGACCTTATAATTGTGCAATGTGGTGGCAATGACCTGGGCACTTTGACTGGGGTAAGTCTGGAAATGCTTTTAAAGGACATCTTTGGGCAATTGATGTCACTTTTTCCAAAAACTCCCTTGGTATTTTCTAATATATGCCAAAGGCAAAAATGGAACTGGTCCAACCAATTTTGTCCACAGATTGAGAAAGCAAGGACACATGTGACTAAATCTGTTTCTGTTTTCCTCAGAGACTATGGTATGGGTTCCATTTATCCCAACAACTTGCGTTACAACATGCAAGGCATCTATAGGAGAGATGGTGTACATTTTACAGATGAGGGGAATAGAGTCTTCCTCTTGAATTTGAGACTCTGCATTGGTATCTACTTGTAGGTACAAAAAACACCCACATAACACAACAGCTCTTTTCAGAGCTACCCTACCTCTAAGCACTCTAAATTATTTTTTTACTATATTTTTTTACACTGTTTTTCCCTGTGGTGCACTCAGGGTGCGCGTACCGGAGAGCGCACATGAGAACGCACCCAGCGCTTACCCGACAGAAAATTTAAAAAAAAAAAAGTTTTTGGGCCCTTCAGGGTCCTTCTAGGGCCCCCACATAAAACCTAGGGGGTCAGGGGGTGTCTACCCTGCCCCCTGTTAATCATTCCCCCCTTTTTATTTTCACCTCTTGTGTCTCGATTTTACCGAGACACAAGATGGCGGATTCTCCGGACTTTTTAGAATGTTGACAGACACCCGAGAGCTAATCAGCTTTCCGCTCGCGCACTCCCATAGCGCGCCGGGTGCGCTCCCCGGTACGCACACCGGTGAGCGCTCAAAGCGCGCCTATAGATATATATGTGTTTTTGAAGTTAATTTTCATAAAAACCACTGGAGCAATTTTCACCAAATATAGCAAAGGCACATCTGCGTACCAGTCCCTACAATTTTGCCAAGTTTGGTGTAATTCCGTTCAGCGGTTCGGGCTGTAGACTTGTCAGAACGTCCTATGGAAATTAACATGGGGAAAACACGTTTTGGGACCCCCCTTTTTCTCAGCCCCCACTTCACGAATCCCCCCAAAACTTACAGGGAAGGAGCGGAGCGGAGCTGGCCAAAATTTTGGAAAATTACACGCAAATTCCTCAAACGGCGCCAGAGTTATTCTCAATAGAATGTTGCGGATTTCCTATGGTAGCTAGGTCCTAACTATAACTACCTACTGGCGACCGCCAGTAGGTTATATATAGATATATATATATATATATGCAATGTTTTTTTGCATCCCCTTTTGTATTGCTTTGCAATGGTAGGGTGGGAGCCTCACGGCTCCCACCCTGCCATTGAAAACTGCTTTCCTATTTGGAAGAGGGAGCAGGGAACCTGCTCTCTCCTCCAAATAGGAAAGCAGATTGCTTTTCCAAATGGGGATCAGCATGTTAGCTGCTCCCCATATGGAAAAGCAATGCCGGCTCCCGCAGGAGGCGGGGAGCCGGCGGGACCGTGGGAGGATTGGGGACCCCACCCACGGTTCCCAACAGTGAGGGCCAGCTCCGGGGAATGGGGTCCCCGGCGTTATTAGTGGCCGGGGAGGGGGGCCACACAGCCCCCCTTCCCAAAAGGAACATTTAAAAAAAAAGAGCAGGCCCTGGGGGATGGGGTCCCCGGGGCCAAAGTGGCCACAGGAGGGGGTCAAGACAGCCCCCCTCCTAATAAAAAAATAAATAAAAAAGGCCCATTACCCAGGCGATGGGGTCCCCGGGGAAGACTATGGCCTCAGGAAGGGGGCCACGGGCCCCCTCCCAAATGTTTTAATTAAAAAAAAAATTGGGGGCAGGCCCTGGGGGATGGGGTCCTTAGGGCCAAAAAATTGAAAAAGAAGGGGGGCTACAGCCCCCCTTTTTCAAATAAAAATATATTGAAAAAAGGGATCGTGGCCGGAGGCCACTCCCCCTTATTGCACCACTCTGCAAACGCACCCCCTGGCAAGTTTGCAGAGGGGGAACAAATTCCTCTTGAATACTGGGGGTCCCTGGGGGCCAACTAGCCCACCAGGTACCTCCAGTATGTACCATGGGGCTGCGTTGCAGAGAGGTGTTCTGAGGCCATGTCCCTTTTTACACCTCTCTGCAATGCAGCTCTGTGGCGCTTACTGGAGATAGCTGGTGGGCTAGTTGCACCCCAGGGACCCTCAGTATTCAAGGGGCGTTAATCCCCCAACTTAAAATGCACCATGGGGCGCATTTGCACAGTGGTGAAGGGAGGGGGCGGGTCTGAGTTCACATGTGTGCAAACACGCCCTGTGGCGCGGTTTATGTTGGGGAATTAATTCCTTGTCAAAACTGAGGGTCCCTGGGGGCCAACTAGCCCACCAGGTACCTCTAGTAAGCGCCACGGAGCTGCGTTGCAGAGTGTTGTAAAAAGGGGTGTGGCCTCTGAACACCTCTCTGCAACGCAGCCCCCTGGCACATACTAGAGGTACCTGGTGGGCTAGTTGGCCCCCAGGGGACCTCAGGATTCAACTGTACTTAATCCCACAACTTAAAACGCGCCACAGAGCGTGTTTGCATAGGTCACCTCAGGCCCCGCCCCCTTCCTTCACCATTGTACAAATATTCCTCTAAAATCAGCCGAACTACGAATTCCGATTTACTCACCTGTTATCAGGAGAGAACCCAGTGCGGCATCTTTTAGCCCAGGACTGACCCTGAAAAGTAATTCTAAGTGTACTTACAGAAACTTGTATTTCCTTCCATAGGAATCCATCATGTGGTTTTCAGCAGAAAAGTTTCTAAGTGTTGATTTTTGAAACGTACAAATATTGCTCTAAAATCAGCTGAAGTACGAATTACGATTTACTCACCTGTTATCAGGAGAGACGTCAGTGCTGCATTTTTTAGCCCAGTACTGATCATGAAACCATACTTACCAGTTACTTGAATTTCCTTCCATAGGCTAACATTAACTGGTTTCACTTGGAAATTCTTCTAAGTGTGGAGTTTTTGAACTTTAAAAAATTCCTATAAAATCAGCCGTACTTCCAATTCTGATTTACTCACCTGTTATCAGGAGTGACCTCGGTGTTGCTTCTTTGAGCCCAGTACTGATCCTGAAAAGTAATTCTAACCGTACTTACCAGTAACTTGTATTTCCTTCCATAGGAATCCATTGTGTGGTTTTCACCAGAAAAGTTTCTAAGTGTCTATTTTCACAAACTAAAAATATTCCTTAAAAATTGCCTGTATGACTTAAACGCATTATTTTGACTGTTTACAGGAGATGCACCCGTGCTGGAACCAGGATCCACCACTGAGTAAGAAAAAGTAATGTCAACAGTACTTACCTGATAAGTGAATTTCCTCGCAAAGGATAACATTGGTGATTCTCTTTGAAAAAGTTTGTCATTTTTTCAAATACAATAAAATTCCTCAAAGATCACTACTGTAACCAAAACGCTTTTACTCAACTGTTTACAGGTGATTTCTCAGGACTTAATTTGGGATCCAGTCCTGTGGTTAGAAAAGTAATCCAAAAAGTAATTAATTGCATTTAACTAGAAATTCACATTGAACTCAATGTTGCATTGTGTTTGAAATTGAGTTGCCCATTGCAACAACTGTAACTACTGTATTTAAAAGTCTATTGCCTATTTGCATTTAAATTAAAGTAATTCATTATGAGAAAGTATATTTTGTAATGTAATGTAAATTGTAATTATAATGTAATTTAAAAAATAAAATATCTAAAAATAAACTGTTTAAAAAAATGTAAAAAATCAGCATAAAGAAAAAGAACAATAAATACATTTAAAAATTGTCATTTACAAAACCTTTGAAATTCACAGAAAAAAACATACGTTTTCAGACATGTTATAGTTAGGAATTAGCATTTAAAAAACCTTTGAAATTCTCTGAAAAAAACATAGGTTGAGGCCACAGTGTATTGATGAATCAGTAGGTGTATGAGTGCCTGTATGGATGACTTAGTAGATGCATGACTGACTGTATAAGTGAGTGATTGAACATCTCAGTGATTGTATGGGTAAGGGCCTAATTTGTGTGAGTGTCTGTATCAGTCTGTCAGTTGATGAGTAAGTGGCTGTATAGGTTGGTGAATAGGTACATGAGTGGTTGTATGGGTTATTGATTGGTTGTCTGTGTGGGTGGGTGAGGGTGTGTGTGACTCCCTGTATGGATGAGCGAGTACGTTAATAAATGGCTGTATATGTACGTGTGTGCATCTGCAAGGGGCTGTATTGGTGAGTGAGCATGCGAGTGGCTGTGTTGGTGAGTAAATGGATGTGTCAGTGGTATAGGGGTGCGTATCTTCATATGTGAAAGGCAGTATAGGTGAGTGTTGGAGTATATAAGTGACTATGTGTGAATGAGCGATTGTGAGAGTGGCTGTATGGGGGAGTGTTTGCTTGTGTCAGTGACTGTATAGGTGAGTAAGTATGTGTTAGTATCTGTATGAATAAGTGAGTTGGTGTGTGTATAACTGGATAGGTGAGTAAGTAGCTGTGTGATTGACTTTATGGGTGAGTGAATAGATGTGTTAGTAGTTCTATGGGTGACTGAGAGTGTATGAGTGGCTATGTGGCTGCATGAGTAGATATATCAGTGGCTTTATTAGTGAGTGAGTTGGTGTACAAGTGGCTGTATGGGTGACTGAGTGGATGTGTATGTAGACCTATGAATCAGTGAGTGGGTATATAAGTACTGGTATGGGTGTGTCAATGGTTTTGACAATGGTAGTGTGGCAGTTATTCATTTTCATGCTGACAGCATCCACCACCACATTCAAAAATTAAAACTATATAATTAAGTCTACCCATCACAGTAGATAACTCACTATATAAATAACCCTATAAAAACATTTAGCAAAATCTCAATGTCTCTATAAGAAAGCATATTAATGATTCACTAATATATTTTTTTATATTTCCACAAATTCACAAAGACGTTGATAATCACAATTTCTTTACGATAATACACGGGCCGCAATAGCGGTCGTGGCATCGTCGCAAATATCGCACACGATCTAAAAAAATCCGTTTCGGACACATAACTTGTCACTAACACCCCTATTTCTCAAACATGGGGTTAGAGTAACTCTACTCTAACCCCTTATGTTAGCTTTTTCAGAAAGTTCCAGCCCAGGGAACCATTGCCGATTGGTAAAATGGTGGCCACAACCTTCTGTTTAGGTTGCGTCTAGCCAATCAGAGCATTCCTGTTGGCGCGTGCATTCACAAGTAATCGCAAAACCATTGCAAAATATCCAAAGCCAGAGATATCACTTTAATTTCAGCCTAAATTTAGCAAAAACTACTGAACAGAATTATAGCAAAGAGGCAAAAGGCACTTCCTAGAACCAACATCTACCTCCCTGCCACATTTGGAGTAAGTCCCTTCAACAGTTCGGGCTGTAGGTGTGGCTAAAGGTTCCTATGGGAATTAATATTACAAACGCACCCTTATTTTGTGTCCCAAATTCTCGGTCCCAATGCATGAGTCACAGCCAAACTTTCCTTGACAACCAGAACCTACCTTGACACTTTTTGGGAAAATGTCATGAAAATTGGCCACATGACGCCAAAGGTATATGTAAGTCTTTAAATTTAACTTTATTCAACCTTAATCAATAAGATCATACAAGTACAATAGGTCATAAGTTCAATTCAATTATATATTTCTTTCCACAACATATCAACAAATATTTTCAGATGGAAACTGTATAAAAAAAGCTAGGGTTAAAGAAATACTATCAAAAGACATATAAATTGATCTAAAATGTAGGAATACGTGCAAAACAGTGCCAAAATCAATTAAAGTGTAAGCTATGGCATGATCTATCTCTGATTTACTAAAGCCAAACATAGGTAGAACGCAAGAAAAAAACATACATAAGGATTAGGGAGCCTTTGAAGGAAAAACAAGGCTGTGCGACATTGTGCAAAATCATATTTCTGAAATATAGGACAAATATTCTTTTTGCTCTCATGTATATTGAAATTAATGAAAAATATAAGATGAAGATTGGACTAGGGGGAAATACCATCGCATGGGCAAACTGGCAATTTGTTAATTGAATAGACTCCTGTAGGAAAACCCAGCATGCAAGGAATAAGATTTAATCTAAAACGCAACAGTACATACAAGTGGCGAATGTTGGTCACAAAAACCTAGTATGAATTTGTTGCCTCAGGGACAGGAGGCAGTCTCAATTATAGTGCTACCATTGTTTTATTACAATTAGATGCATGTCTTTTGTTTTCCCTATATGTTTGAAAGCGAGATTTGATTTCAGCTTTGGGAATTTTCTGACAGTTGGAAGGATCATTATATAAGGATTCCAAGCCCAAAATTGACAATGTTTCTCTTACATATTTGAGCCATGGTGCCTTAGGAGCCTGTTCACATGCAAGACAGTCCCTGCTAATATATTGGGTTAGGCCCACTGTGTCCCTTCATCATAATAAAACTGGCACGAGTGATGTTAAGTCTGTTATATATGGTACATTCAACACTTGATGCATGGTATGGTTAGAGCAACTATTAGGCAAAGATAATAATTTTTTAAAGAAACAATCTTCTTTTCATTGTAAGATATCAGCGTTCGATCCTTGCTCCATATGTAGCTGATGAGATGGCTTCAGCAGAATAGATCTTTTTAATTGGTTCCAATGGCTTAGTGCGCAGTTTTTTCATGAAGGAGAATATTGCCATAATACACTTTTCTAATGCGTTGCATCTATTTGCTATGATATTTGGCCAAGCAAATTAGTAAAGAAAAAATAAACGTATATGTCTAGGGACGAGAATCCTCCGCGGATCCCACAGATCTCATTCTGAGATCTGATCCGCTGCCAAGACTTTTGCTAGGAAGTGTTGGAAGCCATCTTGAGACTCAGACTTGTCCAAGTCCCAAGAAAAAAGGCAAAAAAAGAAAGGGGCAGGGTAGGAATACCCATACCCCTAGACTTGATAGTAGAGTCCCACACATTTGTGGAGGATCTATGAATCCACTGTACAATAAATGAAATACAAGCACATTCTCAGTTACTTGTTTTGTATAGGCCCCCAGATGGGCCAGGTCCCGGGGGGTGGATTCATCATGATAATAGGGGGAAGAGGGCACATGTGGCCTCCCTCCCAAGGCTGATTTTGTCCACAGGGATTGCCACCCCTGGGGGCCTGGCTATTAACTAATAGAGGGAGGGGGGCATACACCCCCTCTCCCTGGGTCATTTTAGGCCCGGGAACCCCAACACCCTGGGCACGGCCGTGCCATCAAAAGGTAGGGGGAGCTATTAATGGCCCGGGGGACCCCATCCACCAGCATCGGGCTCCTGCTATCTCCCACCCACTTAGATCAGACTTTTCATCTGTTTCCTTGCCTGCTGTGAAGCAGGCAGGGAAACAGATGAAAAAATTGCTCTTGCCCGCAGGGAGCAATGTTTTTAGCTGCTCCCCATGGGGGGAGCAATGCCGGCTCTCGCAGGAGGCCGTGAACTGGCAAGGGAAGTGGGGCATTGAGGCTCCTCCCATGGCCTCAAACAAAAAGGTTGTGGTGCCCAGGGCACCAGGGCACCAGGGCACCCACAATGTAGTGCACAGGCCCCCGGAGTTGGGGTCCATGGTGCCAACATCGACCTTAGAAGGGGGGCTGCATGCCTCTCTCCCCCTTAACATCCTGGCCAAGGTCCGGGGGATGGGGATTTGTTCCTGGGAGTGGAGCTGCATAATAATAATAATAAATAACAATAAATAACAAATACATGTATTACATTCCTTCAGCATTGCTATGATGTCCCAAATTATGCTTGGAAATTATGCAGTGATTAAACTCATACTTTGAGAAACAAAAAGCAACCCACACTTCACATTTAGCACCATACAGTTTTGGTGGAAAAGAAGATAAACAAAATTTAATATGTTTATCCTGGCAATTAATTGCCTCGTTTTTATTCAATAAAAATTTTTTGGGTTGTTATTCATAAAGTCCAGAGAAATGACATTGCCTTTCATGTACTAGCCATAAATGTCGCGATGTTCACTTGATACAACACAACACAGAAAATTAAATCAAAATTCAATATACAATGTGCAAAAAATTTTGAATCAAAATTACATATACAATGTGCAAACATATAAATATTGTGCAAAAAAAGTGATACCATATCTCACAACAAGAAGAGAAGAAAAATATTTCAATCAAAACATGATGAATGCTTATTCACAATTATTTGACCATCAAACAGACTATCACTGTGTCTGTTGAAAGCACTGCCAACGTTCTGTGGAAGTGCTAGTAGGCTACAAGTTCCTAAGCAATTTAACTATGAATCCGGACTAAGGACTTGATCCTGTTTGCCTACGCGTTTCGAGTTTGGGAGGATTCTTCACAAACTCTCATCAGGGCCAAATGAATTCCTTCCTTCGTTTCTCAAACCTAATAGTGAAAACATAAACCAAATTGTGGACATTTAATATAAATTGCTCCACTCAACCTTCCCGGTCCTTCTCATATCTACAACTGTAAAAATGGAACATACCTCAGGGGACTTGAGGTAAGTTCTGATCTTCCATAGCAACATTCATGAATTCATGGAGTCTGTGGGTATTTCTAGAAAAACGTATTTTCACGTAAGGTACTGATATTATGCAGTTCTGACCATTTGAAATGCTAATAAAACAGAGAGAGAGACAAATGACTGGATGTCTCTTACCTGAATTAAAATGGGGAGAGTGCCTGTTGGATTCCTGCTATTTCCTATTTTCTAATTCTGGAATTTATCGCCACTCGTTTTTTAGGAAGCACTGTAACACATGTTTTAAAATTGCCCATTACTCGCTTATAGTGCTCTGTATCACATTGTGACCCAACATTGCAGGCTGGGGGTTCGGGCAACTTACTGCGTTTGTATCCCGCTTTCGTGATGGGGGTGGCTCACGAGCCTCTCACGAACGTCTTCATTTACTGAATTCCAAGAGTCTATCCAGTTACTCTTGCCGCTCAACCCAGGTGCAGAGATCCTGTATAGATAGACATGGGCACCCCTTATTCACCCTGAAATTTTACATTTGTTCACTAAACACTAGAAGCCGGCCACCGAGTTTAGGCTTGAAGTCGTTTTTGTGGAAAACGCGCGCGGCGTTGTTTACAAGCGGCGCGTTTCCACTGCGGGCTTCTGAAGTTGACGTGCTGTTACTTGAGAGACAAGCGGTAATGCTTTGGCAACCCGCTTCTTAGTTTGAATGTCAGATAAACGGGTGCGCTTCCTATTTGCAAATGTTAAAAAGACTTTAAATCATTATGATGGAGGCGCGCGCGGGGATGTTTACATGCGTCGCGTTTATACTTTCAGCTTTTAAAGTTGAATGTGTGCAGGCGCACGTACTGTTGCTTAGGAGCAGCGCGGAATTGCTTTAACGAACAGCTTCCAAGGATGATTATAAGGAAAACGTGGGCGCTTGTTACTAGAAAATTTTGAGATTAAAAGTGTCTTCATTACCGAGGCGCAGGAACTATGTCTTCTCCTGTCGACTCTAAGTCAGTCAAGCTGCACATACCTGAGGATTTGGCATCGCCTTTCACTTCCTCATTCCATTACACAGAGAGAGGGGGAGATTCACTTGCACTGGCCTATCTAAAAGGTTCACTATTTTCTCCACCAATCGCTAGTGGCGCGAATTAGTTAACCGGACCAGTGCATTATGGGATTTGGAGTGTAGACTTGCATTCAACACTCAAAGTCTGGTGATTTCACTAATTGAGTTCAGACCAGTGTTTATGGTGTCAAAGCGAAGTATCAGATAGGCCTCTTTGCGCAACAACGCCTTCTCCACATTAGGCGATTTGTGCTGTGGGTCCATCCCAGCTAAAACTGTCCATTTGAAATCCGTATCTTTGTGGTCGGCTGCCCAAAAATGCTCAACCATTGGGGCATTTTGCACTTTTCTCTTTAGTCATGAACGATGTTGTGTTATCCTTACATTTACTTGCTGGCATGTTTTTCCTATATACAATTTGTTGCATGCACACAGAATCCCATAAATGACATTTTTGCTTTTGCAATTTGTATGTAAGCTGTGTCTCCATTTCCTACCGTTATGGCAAAATTCATCTCCTTCTACAACATTATTGCAGGCCACACAAGTGCCACATTTGTGGTGGCCTGTGATGGGTTTAAGATTCCATTTTGTCATCAGGTCACTTTTTGGTTTCGGTATGTAACTGTCGGCTCGAATGATTTGTTGACCAACACTCTGATTTTTCTTCATTGCGAAGATTGGCCTTTGTAGTGGGAATTCCAATCCCTCCAACAAGTGCCAATTGCGCAGTATAATTTGGCGAAATTTGTTCGTGTGAACCCCATAGGTGGTAACACAAACGAGTTTCTCCAACTCCTTCTTGGCTTTTACTTTCAACAATTCTTCCCGTGGTGTGAAGCGTGCCCGTTTCTTCGAATGCTTCAAAAGCTTTTTTGGATAACCTCTTTTTGCTAGTTCCTCACAAAAACTGTCTGCATGTGTATTGAACTCATCGAGTTCAGAACAATTGCGTCTAATCCTGAGGAGTTGACCATATGGTCGCAATTGTTCTGAACTCGATGAGTTCAATACACATGCAGACAGTTTTTGTGAGGAACTAGCAAAAAGAGGTTATCCAAAAAAGCTTTTGAAGCATTCGAAGAAACGGGCACGCTTCACACCACGGGAAGAATAGTTGAAAGTAAAAGCCAAGAAGGAGTTGGAGAAACTCGTTTGTGTTACCACCTATGGGGTTCACACGAACAAATTTCGCCAAATTATACTGCGCAATTGGCACTTGTTGGAGGGATTGGAATTCCCACTACAAAGGCCAATCTTCGCAATGAAGAAAAATCAGAGTGTTGGTCCACAAATCATTCGAGCCGACAGTTACATACCGAAACCAAAAAGTGACCTGATGACAAAATGGAATCTTAAACCCATCACAGGCCACCACAAATGTGGCACTTGTGTGGCCTGCAATAATGTTGTAGAAGGAGATGAATTTTGCCATAACGGTAGGAAATGGAGACACAGCTTACATACAAATTGCAAAAGCAAAAATGTCATTTATGGGATTCTGTGTGCATGCAACAAATTGTATATAGGAAAAACATGCCAGCAAGTAAATGTAAGGATAACACAACATCGTTCACGACTAAAGAGAAAAGTGCAAAATGCCCCAATGGTTGAGCATTTTTTGGCAGCCGACCACAAAGATACGGATTTCAAATGGACAGTTTTAGCTGGGATGGACCCACAGCACAAATCGCCTAATGTGGAGAAGGCGTTGTTGCGCAAAGAGGCCTATCTGATACTTCGCTTTGACACCATAAACACTGGTCTGAACTCAATTAGTGAAATCACCAGACTTTGAGTGTTGAATGCAAGTCTACACTCCAAATCCCATAATGCACTGGTCCGGTTAACTAATTCGCGCCACTAGCGATTGGTGGAGAAAATAGTGAACCTTTTAGATAGGCCAGTGCAAGTGAATCTCCCCCTCTCTCTGTGTAATGGAATGAGGAAGTGAAAGGCGATGCCAAATCCTCAGGTATGTGCAGCTTGACTGACTTAGAGTCGACAGGAGAAGACATAGTTCCTGCGCCTCGGTAATGAAGACACTTTTAATCTCAAAATTTTCTAGTAACAAGCGCCCACGTTTTCCTTATAATCATCCTTGGAAGCTGTTCGTTAAAGCAATTCCGCGCTGCTCCTAAGCAACAGTACGTGCGCCTGCACACATTCAACTTTAAAAGCTGAAAGTATAAACGCGACGCATGTAAACATCCCCGCGCGCGCCTCCATCATAATGATTTAAAGTCTTTTTAACATTTGCAAATAGGAAGCGCACCCGTTTATCTGACATTCAAACTAAGAAGCGGGTTGCCAAAGCATTACCGCTTGTCTCTCAAGTAACAGCACGTCAACTTCAGAAGCCCGCAGTGGAAACGCGCCGCTTGTAAACAACGCCGCGCGCGTTTTCCACAAAAACGACTTCAAGCCTAAACTCGGTGGCCGGCTTTTAGTGTTTAGTGAACAAATGTAAAATTTCAGGGTGAATAAGGGGTGCCCATGTCTATCTATACAGGATCTCTGCACCTGGGTTGAGCGGCAAGAGTAACTGGATAGACTCTTGGAATTCAGTAAATGAAGACGTTCGTGAGAGGCTCGTGAGCCACCCCCATCACGAAAGCGGGATACAAACGCAGTAAGTTGCCCGAACCCCCAGCCTGCAATGTTGGGTCACAATGTGATACAGAGCACTATAAGCGAGTAATGGGCAATTTTAAAACATGTGTTACAGTGCTTCCTAAAAAACGAGTGGCGATAAATTCCAGAATTAGAAAATAGGAAATAGCAGGAATCCAACAGGCACTCTCCCCATTTTAATTCAGGTAAGAGACATCCAGTCATTTGTCTCTCTCTCTGTTTTATTAGCATTTCAAATGGTCAGAACTGCATAATATCAGTACCTTACGTGAAAATACGTTTTTCTAGAAATACCCACAGACTCCATGAATTCATGAATGTTGCTATGGAAGATCAGAACTTACCTCAAGTCCCCTGAGGTATGTTCCATTTTTACAGTTGTAGATATGAGAAGGACCGGGAAGGTTGAGTGGAGCAATTTATATTAAATGTCCACAATTTGGTTTATGTTTTCACTATTAGGTTTGAGAAACGAAGGAAGGAATTCATTTGGCCCTGATGAGAGTTTGTGAAGAATCCTCCCAAACTCGAAACGCGTAGGCAAACAGGATCAAGTCCTTAGTCCGGATTCATAGTTAAATTGCTTAGGAACTTGTAGCCTACTAGCACTTCCACAGAACGTTGGCAGTGCTTTCAACAGACACAGTGATAGTCTGTTTGATGGTCGAATAATTGTGAATAAGCATTCATCATGTTTTGATTGAAATATTTTTCTTCTCTTCTTGTTGTGAGATATGGTATCACTTTTTTTGCACAATATTTATATGTTTGCACATTGTATATGTAATTTTGATTCAAAATTTTTTGCACATTGTATATTGAATTTTGATTTAATTTTCTGTGTTGTGTTGTATCAAGTGAACATCGCGACATTTATGGCTAGTACATGAAAGGCAATGTCATTTCTCTGGACTTTATGAATAACAACCCAAAAAAATTTTATTGAATAAAAACGAGGCAATTAATTGCCAGGATAAACATATTAAATTTTGTTTATCTTCTTTTCCACCAAAACTGTATGGTGCTAAATGTGAAGTGTGGGTTGCTTTTTGTTTCTCAAAGTATCTTGGGCCCTTACCCCACTTCTGTCCATATGGGTCAAACTCTTTTTTGTTAGAAAGTGATTAAACTCATAGGCATTTTTCTTATTATCACTTTTATATGCTGCACCATTAAATAAGGTGCCCTGCAATTGTAGGATTTTTAATGTCATGAAAGGTGCATTTGAATGGTGTTAATGTGAGTTCTACAATTACACCTCGGATGTTGTATTTGCATGTAAGGGCGGCCTACTTTCACATTATTTCTGTTTCAATAGTATAATTATTTACTGATTTTTTTATGAGAACTATTTCAATTAAGTGAGGTATGTCAAAGATTAATTTTAAATAATAGAATAGATTCATTTCATGATAGTAGTCATTAGAGAGAAGACTTTGGGCATATTCTGATAAAGACACTATTGTCATAAATAACTTGTGCCAACTACTCTTTTCTTTTGATTTTTCTTGAACAAAAAAATTAAATCATTTGCAATATGGTCTTAAATGCATTCCATAAAACTCCATATTAAAGAATACAGTTACAAACCAATTACAAATCATATCTGGCTCCTTTAATAACAAAATGGAGGTCTAGTGTTTGTATGTAGGTGAAACTCTGTCCTAATAGAACAAATGCACCCTCATTTGGAGGAGTGCTTCAGCTACCCCAGCTAAGTGCAGTTGGCTCCCATATATTTATGAGTTCTTTCGAAGTGAGTTGGGTACTCAGCACAGTATACTTTGAGAAAGCCGCTGTATTGGGAGTCATGTATTTTGCTAGTAGTACCACTTTCACAGATATAATGGGCTACACACAACTGAATTCTGAGAATTTACTAGGTTATGTAAGCTTGTAATCCAGTCATGAGTGACCAGACACTCAGGTCTATTACAATTGATACCTGCCATTGTCTTCATAAATTACAGGCAGTAGCCTGAGAAAATGACAATGGGGGCTGTTAACAAACTGCATTTTTCCAATGTGTTCAGTAGTACTACAATAGTACTGCTCAAGTACTACAGAATGGTATTGTTGCAGCGTAAGCTTAGTAAAACATTTATAATGTGCTTACTCTCTTTTACTACTCTAACCGTACTGGGCCCTTCATGATTAGACAGTTTACACCACTCCCATTTACCACAGAGGCACTGATCCTCTGACGAATCTTTCTCCGCAGATTGGAATGGTGGAAATTAGGGTAAACAAACACAATGTTAGATGTCCAATGAGGACCATTAATTGACAGCCAACTCACAGATTCGAAATCAGATTTAGGTACAAAACTCTCAAAACCACACTGTAGAAATAAAAATAGCAACATGGAGACCCAACCTCATGAAGAAGTTAAGTCGAATTAGTATTATACAAACCAAATGCTCGGCATTAGCAAAACAGAATAAAAGAACTAAAGCTCAATGTCCTGTGAGAGCTCAATGATTCTCCCTACAAAGACATTAAGTCATTATTAAACAGCACAGTTTGAATGGAAGAACCAATAGGACTCAATAACAGACTCAGACAGATATTTGATTAATTCGGTTATTATATTAAGGATTCAAAGTTCATTGCCACAAGTAATTTCTTGAGGAGTTCAGTTAAAAATATCACAGTTTGTATAATATTGCCAAACATTTAAGAAGGCTTTCTCGGATGGTTGTAATCAGAATCAACTACAAAGTTACAGAGCACTACCACCATTAAGGCAGAAGAATAGTTAGTTGTTTAACAGTTCAAATTTCCTACGAAGAAGGGAAAAGTGTACCAAATTAAAGTCCATTAAGGGTGAGTCCATTGGCATTAACAAAGAAATAAAAGAATAAAAAATGAAAATTATTCAGCAAAGAAAGTTTAGTCCATCAGATACCGTCTGTAGCATCAACCAGATAGTTCAAAATTTGATGAGCATAGCATCCAGGTCTCAAGTAGGAAAATAAGAATGGCGATGCCGCTCCTTTGGGGTTTCTTCTTTTATAAAGTTTTTAAATCATCCCAGTGGTGTGGCATCACACCACCATCGAAAGACAATTGTATTGTTTGAACCACGTAATATCACCTGAGATACTTGAAACAATGAGATGCTTCCCTTGCTAGTAATGAGAAACAAGAGATTCGAAAGTCCACATAGGCCGAACATTGATGGAAAAGAAATACAAAGTTGCCATTTGTAGTGACAGCTAAGAAACCTGTTCCTAAAGGAATATCTCACTGTGAACACTGAGGAAACATCCGAAATATCAGGAATTACACATATACAGAACAAATAAAGTAACATTTCACTAGCTGTGAAGAGGTGTATTAGCCATTGGGAAAGGTCAGCCTTAGAGGAACATCATTTCGAAAATCCTTTAAGTGACATTACAAATTTATATGAAATTAACTTTAAATCAATAGCAAATATAATGAAAAAAAATCAATTCAACTAAAGAGTATGTAGAACATTCACTAAGTATTATTACATTGAAATAGCTATCATTAGAAATACCCTTCTACAGCAATATTTCGCAATATTTATATATGCGCATATTTTTCTAAATTCACATCACAAAAATCCTTTTTTGTTTTTCATAAACCATAGGTTCTATAGTAACATTATGTAAAGTTTCAAGCTTGACTTCATTTCTAAATGTTTTTGCACTGACTTTTCTAAGTGGTGCATTCTGAAAGGAAGTATTTGAACACTATGCCACTTCTCTTACCATCAGAATTTCATCAGTATACATTAATAAGCAACATATGCATAAGCAACATATGCATAGTATTGTCTTATTTGCACGTTTTCTTCATTTCACATTTTAAAACCCGCTATAACAGTGCTTCTACCACACTCAGAAACGTTTTACGGCATGGGCAAAGTGGGCTCTGGCCCAGGGCCCCAGCTTCTCCGGGGGGCAACCTGATGGAGCCAGTTCTGTTCTGCAAAGAGTCTTGCCCCCCTGACGACCTTCAATAATTCTTAAAGAGGTTGTTTTCGTTTATTTTACTTTTAATGTGGGTGATGTGTGAGAATCTATTACAGACATTTTGCTTGAAAATGTGTTTATGTTTCATGGAACATGCATAAAAAAAGTTTTTTTAGATCCAAACAGGACCTCACATGTGAGAAATGGCAGGGTATCATAGAGATTATTTGCAGTAATGTTAGTGAACTGCTGTTGTGTTACAATATTGAATACACATGTCTCTATCCCTGAATAGGAGATGTTAACATATTTAAAATTTGGACCTGGATTCCTGTGCACTGTCAGTGGCCTGGCCAAAGAGGGTAATGAAGAGCTGACATTGGATCATAAATTCAAAGCTGTGCCGAACAGGGGCCCCCAGAATACGTTTGGCCCAGGGCCACCAAATTCTTAAGATGTCCCTGACCACACTATTCTCGTATTCATGTGTCACTGTTTCTAACGTGTGCAAAGCGTACTTTTAGCCTTTTGTGTCTTTAGTTCGCAAATTTGTCACTCATTATGATTTCTAAAATCGCGCAAAATCAGTATTCACAAACCTACGTACATTCTGTGAAGAGATCGCTATCCCATATGTGGAGATCTACATTTCAGTAGTAGATGTGATAGGGATGGGAAAGTGGCTGGAAAATGGAAAATGGTACAAAGTGGGAGAGATTTAGAGAGGAAAAATGAGGGGTTAAAGGAGGGGTTTAGAGAGGGACCTGCAATCACCAACAAAATAGTAAGTACATTGCTATTCCCAAATTGCAGTTCCGTAGTTACTACAGCCAAAAAGACCCAAAACAGTAGTAGATGTGGTTATGTGCTTGTGTTAGGTCCATGTAGCAACACTGAACATTTTCTTACATTCTCCTCTTTTCTGCACAATAACATTATTGCTTCATCATTCTTTTCCTCACCATGCCATTCCAGTTTGGACCCAGCCATATGCAAATCAGTCTTGATTCTCCTCCCCATGGGAACAGTCCAGCCCTAACTGCCAAGCCAGGTCCTCCCTGGACCAGAAACAGGCACCCTTGGACTGGTTTTGTCGTATCAGCCCTCATCAGCCAGGCTAGCTTGAATCCAGTGGCACATTGAGTAAGGGACACATGTCTGGACATACCCTGGCCACTACAGCCATAAAGACCCAATACAGTAGTAGATGTGGTTATATGCTCGTGTTAGGCTCACGTAGCAACACTGCACATTTTCGTACATTGTCCTCATTCTGCACAATAACATTATTGCTTCATCATTCTTTTCCTCACCATGCCATCCCAGTTTGGACCCAGACATATGCAAATCAGTCTTGATCATCCACCCCATGGGAACAGTCCAGCCCTAACTGCCTGCCAAGCCAGGTCCTCCCTAGACCAGAAACAAGCATTCTAGGACTGGTTTCAGGGTATCACCCCTTATCAGCCAGGCTAGCTTGAATCCAGTGGCGAATTGAGCAAGGGACCCATGTCTGAACATACACTGACCACTTAGGTCAAACATAGCAACAGAACAATATGATTGACAGAGTGCTGAAAGTTTTCTAACACTGAACCCCAGTCACAGATCTGGGTTTAATCCATCGTTCTTTTGCTCATCATGCTACCCCAGTTTGGACCCAGCCATGTGTAAATCAGTCTTGGCCCTGCTCCCCATGGGAACAGTCCAGCCTGAACTGCCAAACCAGGTCCTCCCTGGCTGGAAACGGCTGTGACCTTAACATCTGACAAAGAGACATTTGATCTCCAGGTTGTGAGGTCTTTGTCCGAGATACAGACACTACTTCATACTTACTTCCCACTGCATTTTTGGGAGCTGGTCCACCTTATCTTTAACATGTCTTGTACAAAGGGTGTAGCGCACTTTTTTAAATGTATTGGCTCTGGATTGGTAGGCACCTTTCAGTCAGTATTCAGTGTTATACCATCATTCATATACACCCCACTAGGATGTTTTTTGGAGGTCTTCCGCTTGTTCTGCTACTTGTGGTGGGGATCCTTGATTTATTTCTTTGGGCTAAGCAATGGATGTCCAAGTTCAAACCAGAATCGAGTCAGCACTGCTTGTGCTGCAATGACGTGAGCACGTGATACACTGCTTCGGCACACCTCAGCTTCAAGAACTGAATGAACATTGGTTCTTATCATTCAGGCCTGTATGGCATCACTGCATACAACCTGTATTCCTCTGCCTTCTGTGCAGTCATGAATGCATACTACATTTCTGTCTTGGATAGTAATTGGTTGCACCATTGGACTTTAAAGTACTAATGGCCCTGTTGAAGGCCCATGGGTATAGTTGTCCCCTATGTATTGTTTTGCTGATAAATGCATTCTTCTAACCACCCGGGGATGCTTTGGCTCCTAGTAAACTGTATATCTGCACTGCTGAACGCATACAGACTGTAGTCCTGCTCTCTCGCAGCTGCTGTGGGAACCGGATGGAATCCCCTTTGCGCCATAAACCTGCTTCGAGGTGCGCCACTGGGAAAGTTGTCTGCAGCTTCTGCCAAAAACAATGTTGCAACTACCACTCAGTGCACATCAACAATTGGCTTCTCTGTTTGGTGGGAACTATTTGGCCTATTTTTAAACAAAACTAAATGAATCAATGTTTTTCTGCTTTTATTATAGGCACTGTGGCTTTCAGAGTGCTTGTGGTTTCAAACAACATAATCAATCAATCAATCAATCAATCATACCATTTGTAAAGGGCACTACTCACCCGTGAGGGTCACAAGGTGCTGAGGTGGGGAATGCTGCTACTGCTCAAAAAGCCTGGTCTTGAGGAGTTTTCTGAAGGTCAACAGGTCTTGGGTCCGCCGTAGGTGGATAGGGAGGGTGTTCCGGGTCTTGGCGGCAAGGTGGGAGAACGATCTGCCCCCCAAGGTTGCTCTTTGGAAGCAGGGGACTGTGGCAAGGGCGAGGTCGGCGGAGCGGAGCTGGCGGATGGGGGTGTAGAAGCTGAGTCGTCTGTTGAGGTACGTTGGTCCGGTGTTGTGGAGTGCCTTGTGTGCATGGGTGAGGAGTTTGAAGGTTATCCTCTGGTTGACTGGGAGCCAGTGCAGGTCTCTCAGGTGGGGTGTGATGTGGCTGCGGTGAGTGATGTCGAGGATCAGGTGTGCAAAGGCGTTCTGGATGTGTTGGAGCCATCTCAGGAGTTTGGCCGAGGCTCCTGCGTGGAGGGCATTTCCGTAGTCCAACCTGCTGCTGACGATGGCTTGGGTGACCGTTCTTCTCGTTTCATTGGGGATCCACTTGTAGATCCTGCGGAGCATGCGGACGGTGTTGAAGCAGGAGGAGGAGACAGCGTTGACCTGTTTAGAGAGTGGAGTCGAGGATGACTCCTAGGTTGCGTGCGTGGTCGGTGGGTGTTGGAGCGGTTCCCAGTGCGGTCGGCCACCAGGAGTCGTCCCAGGCAGAAGGGGTGGATCCTAGGATGAGGACCTCCGTCTTGTCTGAGTTCAGCTTCAGTCGGCTGTTCCTCATCCATTCAGCGACGGCCTTCATTCCTTCGTGAAGGTTGGTTTTGGTGGTGTGTCCTTGGTAAGGGAGAGGATCAGCTGGGTGTTATCGGTGTAGGAGATGATGTTCAGGTCGTGCTGACGGATGGATTTTATGATAGATATCTTTTTTTAGGTTGACCCTTAGTATGAGAATTGGGTATAATGTGCCCGGGTGAGTTCCCTGGAGTACAACTGCAAATGTTCTTCCACTGTCCTCTTTTCTGCACAATAACTTTATTGCTGTGACCTTTTGCACATATTCGCATGTGTGTCAATGTTGGATTGGTTTCTCTGAAACTCCTTTGCTTATACATCTGGCTTCGCACAACATTATCATGATGCCTTGACCATTAAGTGCAAGGCCTTTTACACACAATGTACACATGCTGTTCTATCCTTATCCACGGGGCGGCATGGTTATCCACATATCCATAACAATGCTAATCTGAATATACATCAACAATGCTTTTTATTATAAATAAAGAAGCATTTCTGTGGGTTAGCAGAAGAGACACCTCAGCTGACGTCGAGGGGTCCATGAAAGCTGAGACTTCACTAAGCGGCTGTCTAACATCTCCGTGAGGGAGGTCAAGTTTGTGACCAAGACGGGGTCCTATATTCTTTCCTGAGAGGTAATGGATTTGGATCACCCTGTGGGTAGATTCTTTGCTCTACACCTACATACACTCTAGACATACAAAGAGTAGGGATTGCCCAGTAGGAGTTTGACTTATTTCTACCTTGTCTCATGTACCTGCATATATACACTGTTTTAGCACCATGATGGGACTGTATCTACCGTTTACACTTTTGGTGCTTGTAATCACTTTCATCTGCTTCTGTCTACTGATTATCGCAGCACATGTATTCTATATAAGAATAACTATGGTTTAATAAATATATTGAAAATCTCTTGTGTATTCTCTGTATACTTCTCTGAACACAAGAGTGCACGTGGGACTGAGCAAAAAGATTCAAGGTCTGTTACCACAATCCCTGAGGGGTCAGGGTTGTCATGTTCAGTGGTTGCCAGAAAGCATTCATTCCTTGTTTGGATTAGGGGGTGCTTTTGGTGACACTGTGAGCTAGCTGATGTCTAGGCCAACACATTCTACATGGGTGCGTGGAATCAGTCTGAGCACCTCACCCAAGTTTTATGTTGTCCACAAACACGCAGATCCTATGGATTAGTGGGAACTACATGACAATGTACTCCAGCTCAGACCTGGGTAAGTCAACCATCATACATAGCCAACCACTGGAACTGCAATACCCTGCTACGGAAAATAATGGTGGAAGGGACTTAAAAATACCAATAGGAAACAATGTTAAAATATGAATTAATGTATTTAGAGTTCTTAAAAATATGTATACATTAAATTAAATATTAAAAATATATGTATGAATAAAAAATAATTATTAGTTTATTGTACAATATTTTAGTAAGGTGTTTTAATTAAAAAATGTAGCTATTTGTGAACGTTTGTTCAATATTTTATCTTAATTGTATACATAATGTTGAGTATTTTAATAGATAATCAAAACATATAAACATTTTATATTAGGTGGGTTTTTAATAAATCTTAAAACAATAATTTTAATTGAATTTGGTACATTTTAATTTATTTTATATTTAATTCAAAACTAATTAGCTAGAGCTCTACCATTTTGTGTGTGCATTTCAATTAAATATATAAACTTAATTTATATTAATGTTTATCTTTAAAAGTACTCATTCCTTTTAAACTTTATAAAACTGTTAAGCATTTCCCTATACTTTGCAATAGGGAGATTTCAACTTCGCTGGTCGGGATCCCCACCTTCTTGTGAAAAGTTACAAGAAGTAACTTTACACTTGTAAATTTGGCACCACAACCTGGTTTCAGGGGGTGGAGACAAGTGACCTGCACTTAGTAGGAAATTTACCCTCAAAGAATTGTCATTAGCTTAAGGTAATTTTTACTACAAAGGGGCCGATTCTGATCTCGCTCGGAAAGGCACCAAATGTGATCCAGCCGGAAAAAGTATGAGCCGTATGCGTGTTTTCTGCCCGACTCATACATCTGTACGAGCGAGCAAGTACGATGCGAGCAACGTGAATTTAACCAACCGAGTCGTTTCCAGGTCCGAACCGCTCCCGTACGCCTCGTCCGTAAGTAAACCGTGCCGTGCAATGGATGCGATTTACGTCTGAGCCAGTACGATGCACGCGTCGGACATGTGGTGCAAGACGAAGTTTCCAGCTCACAAAATGTCCGGGAAGATGCCTTTGGGGGTCCGCGTCAGACCCCTGTCACCAGCAGCCTTATGACTCGGACTAAGCCAACACAGGCATGTACGGTGCAGATGGCACTGACGGGTACCCACTGTAGGGGATGCCCTTGAGCGAGACGTACCAATTCAAACAATGGGAGCCCATGTATGTGTCATACGACCGGCTCCTATTGACTTCTATGGGAGTCCGACCTAACCGAGTCCGGCAGCATGCTGCCGCATCGTACTCGCTCGGTTGGACTGCAGGACTCCGGCTCGGTCGGAAAACACTCCGGATCTGGCTCGGTCGGAGAGCTTTCCGACCCAGATCAGAATCGGCCCCTCAGTGTAGAAGTAAACCTACTTGTGTAGATTTACTCATGTGGAATAGCCCCACTGTGTTTCAGTTGCAGTACAACTAAGGCAAAGAGAGAAATCCCTTCTTAAACTCAGTATATAAAAGCTTGGCAGGAACAAAGTGACTTTCTCTGCAAGGCCATATAGTGGATCAATCCAATTGCCAATACCAAGCATAAAAACCAGTAGAACATATGTGAGACCAGCAGAGCAGGGGAGGAGCCCCACTTGCCATTTCTACTCATTCACTATACTGTCAGTAGCAACATTTGATATGAGACAAAGAGATTTTGCTACTTACCATGAAGATTAACACACCATCAATGCAATTTTTGGTATTTTTAATCAGAGACTGAATAAATTGTATGTGGAATGGCACAATATTTTTGGTGCCAACACAGGTTACCCCGCAGTTTACAATGTACATTTCTGTTTCAATATGCGGAAAGCATCTCAGGTATGACAATATTTATGTAAAGATATGTTTTCATCTTATTTCATTATATTCATTATGATCAAGTAGAACACAAATCAACTGCCACTTCACTTTCTTTTTGCTTCTTATTTATTTTAACATAAAAAATTAGGATGTCTTTAGATTTTCAAAATTCAGTAACTTTCCTTTCCACAAGATTAAAATGATCAGCTTGTTCAGCGTCGCTTTATTACAAATCTCGTAATCCACTTTTCTTTACATTTCATCATCCAATATGTGTTTCATAGAAACTGATTTATCATGCTTAGTATATTTTAATTATTTCTCAAAAAAATCCGTAGAAACTGATTTATCATGCTTAGTATCTTTTAATTATTTCTCAAATAAATGGTCTCCAATCCTTCAATATAAATTGCATCATTTGGCCCAAATACTCATTAAAAAATGCCATCACAATGATTCCGTTTGCTTCTTTTGTCAGCAAAGCAATGGACTTTCGTACTTTGACCTACCTGTTTCTTGTATACTGTTATGGTTCCATTTCTTTCAACGTAGAGCCCATTATACGGCCCTCTTTATCACATCACTGCTTCATTAGGTATGTACAAGGTACAAGCTGAGCAATGTTGTCAAGAACAGTAATTCAAACCCACTAATGGCCGCCCAACTGACATTGGAGCAGAAACAGAACTCCATCAAAACTATTGTGAAACCACTCAACCCCGTGAATGTCTCTACCAGCTTCTGGATGCTCTTCTCTATTTGTTTTCCATGACACCCACTGAGTGAAACCTCTTATTTTTTTCTAATGGAATATCATTGATCATAATTGGTCTTGTTGGATGATAAAACTGGGTGAAACCATTATTTTGTATTTCTGTTTGCCTCATCCGTTGTGCTTTAAATATGGCTGCAGGCTTTAAAAACACCAGGTCTAGTATTACAGAAGTACCCTGTGGGCACATCAGGCATTTTCGCCTGCTTTGTGCACCACTGTAGCATTATGTTATGAAGAAGGGGCTGTTGATTCTTGTGTAGCCCATCCTCAAATACAGATAGCTCTGGTGCACATGTTGCGCCAGAGCTATCTCAAGAGGGCGTGGCCTCATTTTCATGGGGGTGTGGCCTCATGCAAATGAGGGACTGTCTTTACCTCTCTGCCCGTGTTTTATTATCGATGTGGGCGCAGAGGTAAAGAAGCTGTTAGCAGGTGCACTGACAGTGTGCCACCTGTGGCGCACTGGTAGTTCATCCCCTAATGGCAGCCCTCTGGAGGGGACCCATACATCTCCATACTTGCATCTCCAGTAATTTATCTCCAGTCACTCACTGAACCCGCCTACTATGGGATCTCTCTCCTCATTAAAGTGCATGTATGTGTCGCCTACACAGTGAAACATGGAGTGGATTTGAAGCAGCTGCTCCATATTTCACTTGAATGTGCTTCCCCCAGGGCAACATGAGTTTGCAGCTGCCCTGAGGCAAAGCATTCAATCTAATAGGAGCACTTTCCCTGTTTGTGCTCAGCACACCTGTTGGAAGGTGCCCTGTGGCAAAAACAGGAAAAGTTCACCCTTTCCATAATAGGGCCCAAAGTGGTCTCTCCCAACAGTATGTATTCCTCACAAACAGTACTGCATTACTGGCCTATAATAAGCTGGAAACAAAAATATTTTCAGTTTTTGGCTGTGTCGTTTACAGACTTGTATATGGTCTACAAGAATTTTTTATAAATATATTAAATTATCTATGCTCATATGTATACCTTGCAAACATGTGGGATGACGGATACAAGGGTGGCTCTTCCTTTACAGAGCAGAGTTACTGGCAGAGAACAGGGAATTCATATTTATAACCCCAGATCTAAGACAGAGTTTGCCAAAGAAATGTCAATTCTGAATCCTGAAAGGCAGTTTACATCTATAAAAAAAAATTACAAAAATCAAATCGTTGTGGCGTTGTTCCTTTTGATGTACTTTATGATTAACAGGCGTACTTGAAATCCCTGTTCTCCAATATTTTTATTTTGTATAAATTCTGCCTGGAAGCTTGAAATAATGCCACCTGCATATATATAACCCTGCAGTCTTGTCAGAAGTAATTTCCCAAAGACCATCCCTGCAGTATTGCTCTTGCCTGCCTTTATAAAATTGGGTATGTTTCACCCCATTGCCAGTGAACATGAAGACTAGGGCCCAGATTTACTAGGGGCTTGCATTGCCCTTGTGTCACGTAGGGAAATGTAAAGGCAATGTAGCCCTTTAGTCAGATTTGCTAGTCCATGCAATGCCATCTTGTGTGGTTCAGCCTGATTTACTTTGCATTGGGAAGGCGTCCCATGAGTGGAGTCTGGGCGTTCCCAAAAATCCATCCATGGATTTTGGTGAATTCCCAGATTTACAAAAGTTAGTAATCCTGGGAATGCATCAAAATGCTATGCCATCCCAACAGAGGCGTACTGAGGGGAAATATGTTTATTTCTACTTGTTATTCAACTTTCTACGTGCTCTGAATTCTGACGCACACATACAAAGAGGAAAATGCCTCTTAGTCTTGTTTTTGTGCAGAAAAGTGTACCTTCCTGTACAAAAACAATCCTACCAGCATTGGCGCTAAGCTGTACTCAGTGTACCAGCGCAGAGAGAGAGCAGGAATGCACCATGTCTTAAAAAATATGGTGCATTCCTGCTGTCTCCATTTGATGCAGCGCATCAAGTTGTCATGCTGTGTTGCACCAAATGTTAGTAAATCTGGGCCTGATTCACAGAACCTACTTAAGACAAAATCCTAAACTTAATACTTTTGGTATTCACAGAAGCATTTTGTAGTGTAGTTCCTATATTCCCAATAGGATCTGCGCATTGGAATATAAACCCTGTAGATTTGACGTAGGACTTAGGTTGACTAAGTCTGTATCGAATATATTAGACTTATTTGTGAGTGCCAGCTAGCTCAGAGGTCACTAGAAACTTTCTCGAATACACAAGAAGGGATTCGTTTCTGACAACCGCATAAACATAACAACTTTGTTTCCCCAAGATAAAACTGATCTTCAGAGTCGTGGAAACAATAGATAGATATTTCACTCAGTCAATCGTGCATGCTTCGTTTCACCAGAGGTGCAGAGAAATAGAGAGACGGGCGTTTTCAATAAAAGTATATATTGAACAGTCTTATTTCTCATTCAAAAGAAATGAACTGCTACAATCGTAATACTGGCTGTAAAGTATAATGCGTACAGCAAGAAGAGTATTATAAAATAATACTGTAAAAGCATGGTATGGTTTCTAAGCCATAAAATGCATACATAAATAACAAAGACTAAAAGTACTCAACTGGTGCTTCTAAAATACGCCTACCCCCATGTACCTAACCTAAGTCTAGTACGAGGGAAGAAGTAAGTATGGGTTTAGTTTCTTTGCCAAGAATCTACCAAGATTTCTCTTGGGGACTAATCAGCTCCGTACCTTGGTTTTTCGAATGAAGGAGGTCTGGTATCTCTGTCTCGGACTCGATTTCCCAACACCCTGCGTGGGGAGCTTGGAAACACTGAAGCTGGATTCTCAGCAAGAGAAAGGACAGCTTCTCTGTCAGTGCGTCAGCTGGAGGGTCGGCTTCCTTCGGCACTTGCTGTAGCGAGATGCGTCGGGCAAGTAGATAGTCGAACTGCTCCAAACCACCGTGTGTTTTCTAGGGCAAGTGTGAGCATATTTATACCTTGAAGGAGCCTGGTTAGACGTAAAGTCGGACATAATAACATCACCAAAGTACCCCAAGGGAATGGTAGTTCTTTGAAAACGCCATGATTTCTAGGACAAATCAATATTCAAGAAAGGGGATGTCCCTGACTGTTGAAGCCGGGTTTTCCAAGAAATCGTTGTGGCTTTTTGGAACTAGTGGAAGTAGCCATGCCTGTATTAGGACTGCATGGGCTATGTATAAATATAGGTATGATTTCTATGCCTATATAAGGGTAATGTGAATTATACCTATATAAGGGAATGAATCGGGAAAATTACACTAGGGTCCTAAAACGCTATACAACACCCACTCCACTTTATTATGTTTGACATTACTAAATACTAAGCAAAAACATATCTAAAGCATGTGTTTACAATCCCACCCAAAATACATAAAATGCATTTGAAAATGGTTGTACATGAAAACGAGCATTTGTGCTGTACGCATGTAAAAAAACATTATTTTCATTCAAAGCATGTTGTGTGACATTGGAAAAAAATTCTTTTATGAAACGGCTCTGAAATACAGAAGAAAGGTTGAGACTATTCTATGACAGAATATATAACATTTTTAGGTTGTGGACAAGGTCAAATATTGTCTTTTGGAAGTGTTCAAAGAATTCTTGTTCTCTAAGAATAGTTCTACTTTAAGCAGATTATTTTGTGCCAAAAACACAAAAAATCAATTTGAAAAATAGTTACTTTGAAGAAAAATAGAGTTCTAAAGTTAGATGTTTTGTTTTGAAAAGTGAAGGTCGAATTCAGAGTTCATCAGAATTCTGTGTGCTAACTTCAAAAGTCACTCTCGCTGTTGGGAGAAAACATCAAATCTTCTAAGTTTGAAAAGAATTTGTCTACTACTGTGGGTAAAAGTTGGACTGCCTTGTTAAGCAGATTAATTGTACACAGATGAGAAGCATCGCCGTCAGTCGCATTAGCAATGTTCGCAGTAGATGGTACCTGTGTGCCTGTCGGTCCACGTATCTCACTATCAGCTGGTTGTGCTGTTGAGACCTCCATGAATGCCGTCATCAGGATTGGTAGCTGTTGGGGACAACACAATGCATGAGCCGTTACCGAACCAAGCAAAGCGCCAACATCCATTGGCAGCGCTGATGGAAGTGTTAGACAGATGTCTAGCATGCATTCTCCTCCACATAGCAGGCATCATAGAACAGGTAAGATGCAATCTTGCCAGATTGGTCTGAATGAAAGAAACTATGTGGTATTCAGATCTCTTAAATGAGCCAAGCCCAGAATTTTGATTATGCGATCACGACACTTCATTGCCAGGAGAGTGTTCTCAATGGTAATCTGGGTGTCGTTGGTGGATTGGCTTGCCATATCAAAGCAGAAGTAGCAAAAATAAAATTCCTGCTGCGAGTCCCAAAACAAGAGGCAGTCCGCCAAACAGTGCACGAAGTTTGGAAATATGCTCAGGACTGCTTCAAAGGGTGCTAACAGTCCCGAAAAAATCGTCTTAAATACACGTACAGTACCACTGGTATCAGACATGTTTAAGATACGACCTAACATTTCTGCAAAATGTATGCGGCAGTTTGTTGATAATAAGCCATGTATCTCCGCAGAGGACCTTGCAACTTGCAGATCATACATCTCTTTGGACGAGGTCGGAGGCACAGTTTTTTGTAAAAGAATGGCTTTCATTCTGCTTAAAGTATCAATTTGAATAGAAGAGATGTTCAGTGAAGGCCATAACAGCCCGTCTGTCCTGCTTTTAGGGAACAATACTTGCATACAACAAGTGTTCCTGGCTGACACACTTTCGAGATAGGCAAGTCCTGGCATCATTCCACAACAGCTGTGATCATTCAACATTATGTAACTCCCATTGGAAAAGCTGCCTAAAAATTGGATCTATCACTGCTGCCGGAGAACCTTGCAGGTGGCAGGATATGTTGGTCGAAGAACCATCACAGGCTCCGTGTAAATTAATACCTTGACATAAAAGTGTACCGCTTAGAACGCTGTTACATTGTGTACCACTAGGAAATACTTATTTTCCCCCACTCCAACATTTGTGTGTGTATGGTAAATCCCAGGTTGACTTAATGTATTCTTTACCCAACCTTTCATACAGGCCTGCTGGTATGTGTTTCAAGCCGTACTGAAACTGGTAAATCGTCACTGGCAGCGTAATGGTGCCATGTATTATCCATTCGATGTCTGGTTTCTCAGAAACAGTCAATGGTAATCTTTCCAGTTATTCTATGATCAGCACCGTATAGTCTGCTCCCCTTTGTGCCAAAGAGATTTGTTTATCTGTAAGGTTAAATCCAGTAAACAATGACGTGGTGGTGATTAGACGCCAAGACACATAGTCTGAACGAAGATTTTGTCCAGCCTAGCAGCATTATAGAACGCAATTGAGAATGTTCATGTTGTAACATGAGCAAGTCCTACTCCATTATGTCTATGGCAGAGGATACAATGCTGTCCAAAGAATAACTTCTGGATGACAGTGTTGTTAACCCATTATCAACTACAGAGAGAGCTTTCTCTAAATTAATACGATCAATTTCTTTTATTCGTTCTGCAGTTTCCATTTGCGTGACTTTTCATGATTCATTATAAGCTGCATAAATACAGGCGTATATGAAACGTTTATGACGTGTTTTATGAGGCCCTAATAAGAAGTCTCTCAAATCAACGCCGTCTTTAAGTAAAGTTAAGTGTTGTTTTACCTCTGTAAGTGTAGATTTTTGTAGCCACTCGAGGCACAGTTTTCCTACACTGCAAGTTGTTACTATCCCTGGATGTTGTCTCTGGACATATCTTGGGTCTGGCCTAGTTACTGTAAACCCTTGTGTCTTGTTCAGTAATCTATCTTGACAGTTATTCGTGTCTGTGGGCCAGATTAACCATTTTTTCCAATCAGGATCAGTTCTGTTTGTTAGTAAAATAGTTTTTACGTCGACCCTTCCCTCTGAAGTGTTTTTACTCTCAACTGTAGGTACAGGTATGGACGGTTTATTTAAATCTTTTATCTTGGCTAGTCCAAGCCAGGATGTTTGCTGAACAGTGTCATTTAAAAACATTATTTGTTCAGGAATACTACAGGCTCGGAATAAGGCTTCTATTCCCTGTACTTGCCAGTCTTTTGAACGCCAGACAGTTTTTGTTTCTATGGTGTCACTCCAAAAGTCAAAACTTAATGAGGACAGCTGGGCATAAAAGGCTGCTGAATAAATGGAATCACTGTCAAAATATTGAAGGACAAAATATCGACATACAGAAAAATCGACGCTGGAATATCGAAGGCAAAAATATCGACATCCTATCTACAGCATGGTAAGTACCAAATATCGAGAAAAAGAATATTGATGTTAAAAATATCGTAATTAAAAATATCAGGGTTTTTTTGTAATTAAAAAAAATTGTAAAATGAAGTAAAACATACTTATAAACCAAATAAACATAGTTAAAAAATATTTAATAATGTTTAAAATGTATAAATAATACATATAAAATAATATAACATTAAATAAACATATAGATAAAAGAGATAATATACACTTACCTAATAATAAGTTTTAATAATTATTTTAATAACTCAAAAATTATTAAAAAAATTATAAATTATAAATACACCTAAACATAAAACAATAACATAAACAAAAAGTAAATAATTATATTTAATACATTAAAAATATATATATAATTTCTATATTTTTAAAATATTATTATACCACATTATCCAAAATATTAATAAAAATATTAAATAGCTAAATAAAAAAAAATACTATCCAAAGTCCCCCAAAAACTACAATAATGATAACATTGGGTGCTACAGTAGGGAAAGCGTTGGATAGCGTAGAGGTAAAACATACTATTCCAACTCCAGAGGGGGCAACAGTAGGGAAAACGTTGGATAGCGTAGGGGTAAAAATTACTATTCCAACTCCAGAGGGTGCTACAGTAGGGAAAGTGTTGGATAGCGTAGAGGTACAAATTACTATTCCAACTACAGAGGGGGCAACAGTAGGGAAAACATCGGATAGCATAGGGGTAAAAATTACTATTACAACTCCAGAGGGTGCTACAGTAGGGAAAGCATTGGATAGTGTAGGGGTAGAAATTACTATTCCAACTCCAAAGAGTGCTACAGTAGGGAAAGCGTTGCATAGCGTAGAGGTAATAATTACTATTCCAACTCCAGGCGGTGGAACAGCAGGGAAAGCGTTGGATAGCGTAGGGGTATAAATTACTATTCCAACTCCAGAGGGTGTAACAGTAGGGAAAGCGTTGGATAGCATAGGGGTAAAAATTACTATTCTAACTCCAGAGGGAGGAACAGTAGGGAAAGCGTTGGATAGCGTAGGGGTAAAAATTATTATTCCAACTCCAGAGGGTGTAACTGTAGGGAAAGCGTTGGATAGTGTAGAGGTAAAAATTACTACTCCAACTCCAGAGGGGGCAACAGTAGGGAAAGCGTTGGATAGCGTAGGGGTAAAAATTACTATTCCAACTCCAGAGAGTGTAACAGTAGGGAAAGCATTGGATAGCGTAGGGGTAAAAATTACTATTCCAACTCCTGAGAGTGTAACAGTAGGGAAAGCATTGGATAGCGTAGGGATAAAAATTACTATTCCAACTCCAGAGGGTGGAAAAGTAGGGAAAGCGTTGGATAGCTTCTGCCCATCTGAATCCCTCTTCCGTAGTAAATTAAAAACTTGGCTGTTTTCCAGATCATGAATCTAGTCCTACAATTATCCGGTTCTTCTCCTTTGTTCCTGGGTTTCTGTTTTAACGCCGGGACACCCCTCCGGGGGTAGCTGCGCGCTGTATAAGCCACTTAAATAAATAAATAAATAAATAGCGTAGGGGTAAAAATGACTATTTCAACTCCAGGGAGTGAAACAGTAAGGAAAACGTTAGATAGCGTAGAATTCAAATATTACATACTTATAAATAATTTTTGTATATAAAATAATGAATAATTAAATGTTTAAAAAATCTACATCATGTACAAACAATTAATAATTATTAAAAGCAATTACAATTGAAAAATTAACTAATAATAAATTAACAATAAATACCAATAAATATTAATTAATAAATATTACTCACCAAATAATAAATATTAAACAGTAAAATATTTTTCATTACAAAAAAAATTAATTATTTAAAATTAATTAACAATTAAAAATTACCAAACCATAAAATTATTTTTCATACCAAATAATACTTTTTATGAAACATTGATTACCAATTAATTAAAAATAATTTCCTTCTAATAAAAATTATTTACCAATTAAAAAATTATTACTAATTAAGAAAATTAATTATCAATTAAAAACATTAATGACCAATTACATTTTTTTATTAACAATTTAAAACATTTACCAATTAAAAAAAATAATTATCAATTAAAATAATTAATTGCCAATTAATGATTAATTATAAATAAAATAATTAACCATACCAATAAATAAATATAAATCATTAATTAATTACAATAAAATTACTTCCAACACAATTCCCCTATAAACCCACAACCCGCTACAGAAATAAAAACAAAAATTATTTAAAATGTATTTATAATTCCTAAGAATTAATAATTAATTTAGCATATTTAAATTACTTCCCACCCTATTCCCCTATAAACCCACAACCCGCTCCGGTACTAAAACATAAAATTTACTTAAAAATAACATTATCAATATATAAAAATAGTACACATATAATTAAAATACATTTTTTTAATACTTAACAAAAACATATTACACATACATAATAAAATACATAACAATAATACAAATATCAATATTACTAACTTCGATATTACTTACATCGATATAAAAAAAATCGATATTACTTACCTTAGGGTCGATATTCTGTCCAACAATATTCTTGACCTCGATATTCTATACCTTCGATATTTCCAACTCTGTATTTTTGTAGGTCGATATGAAAAAGTCGATATTTAGATATTCCTGTCTATTTAACATTTTTAAAGTAAAATGTTTCCGGATTTGAGACATTAAAACCTGAGAAGTATGGAAATCTGTTATAGAATGTTTTTGAGGTACCTTTTGGTGGCGTTGGACAATGTTCCCATTGATTATAAGCATATACATTTCTAGGGTTTGTAGATTTGTGCAAATAATGATGACCATAGTGATTGTAACAATACATTTGTTTATAATCTGATGAACCTTCTAAATATTCATGGTTTGTACGTTTTGCATACATCTCTAAATCTAACATCATATTATTAACAGTCTCTAAGTCCCAATCATCAGAAAATGTGCTGGGTGAAACAAAATTACTCAAGGAAACCTTGAATTGATGTGGAATCTTCAGCAGCTCTGCAGGACTATAAATGTCATAATCAGTTCTGTACCATGCTATACCACCAGGTACAGGAACGGCTGTGATGTTCACTGATGACAGGTCTCTTTGTTCACGATGAGATGATTTGTGTGGCTTCAGGAGCGAGTTGATTTTTTTACTTGCTATGTCCATTTTACTATATTTTCCATCTATCAGGTTTCCCAAACTTAATACAAAAATTAGCCTAAGTAGGAGAAAAAGTACACCTAACACAATCCAAAATTCAACCCATGGTGAAACCAGATAAGTCTTTTCTAGTTGCTGAAAAAGTACTGTTATTTTGTCTTTAAAAGATTTGTCTGCTGGCGTTGTTTCGGGCTCATTGGGATCCTCAGAAAACGTATCAAAATTTATGAAATAGCGAGAGGCAGTTCTGTCAATTGTTGGTATTGCATCCGGATTACTTGAAATCGCTGGAGCAGCTTGGTCCCTTGGCATATTAGTATAGTCAGAGGCTATATCATTGTAGACAGGAGTATCTTGACAAACTGTTATTTGGGTTTCAAGAGGCACAAGTTTGTTTGCTTTCTTGCATAGTCCTTCTTTTCTTACTGCAGATTCTTCAAAGGTGATGAGTCTCTCAGTTTGAACCTCTTGGATAATAGCCCGATTTGGTCTTCTGCTACATCTTTGGAGTCCACTGGGCCTACTACTTATTATTGGCCACATGGTGTTGTTTTAGCAGGTCAATTGATACGAACCTGTTCTCCTTTCTTCCAGCAAGGGGCGGCAGTAACACTGTTGTTGATCTGTGGATTGCTAGCACAGGTACTGGTTTTGTGTATGACGGCCCAAATTCCTTCTTATCCGCGATCTTTTCTCAGACTAGGTCCAAAATCTTTGGAATCCAGACTGGCCTTGCTGGGACAGGTTGTTTTTTCGTCAGTGGTCATTGGCTTCAGAAATTTGTTGCTTAGACTTCTGCTTGTTTCATTTAAGTCCTACAAAACAACCAAATGGTCTTTGATATCAAAGGGTTTTTGTTCTACCACTGAAGTATGACGATCGAGGTCTTCGACAATCATTCTAGTACCAAAAAGGATTTCATATGGAGTGATTCCACCCAGAGAATTTCTTGGCAGATTATTAAGACTACGTTGGACACTTATTAGATGTTTGACCCACCCGTCACCAGAGCCTAACACCCTTGCTTTTATAGATTGCTTTATGTCACGTTTTTTTCTTTCCACAACCAAATTTCCCTCAGGATGGAATGTACTTGAGTACCACAATGCAACGCCCAAGCTGGCCATGGCGTCCTTGTAAGCTCGAGAGCTAAACACAGGACCCTGGCAAGAATGTAGCATGCCGATTGCGTATGTGCCGATAAAGACTCGCATATCTTTTATAACAGTTAGGGCGTCAGCCGAGTGCTGAGTCCACATCTAAATGAATCTGTCCTGTTAGTTGTGGGACCGCATTCGTCCATAGCGACGTCTGCGTGTAGAAAGCCTAATGCTATCTAACAATGGTGTCTGTACTAGGCTGGCTACACTGTATCCGGTCCGAGCGGAGAGGGGTAGGCGCACAGAAACGACCACAGGAGATAGAACCCTAGATACAGAGGCTTCTTTCCTTATGGACGACTTGCTGGGCACTGTTGACACACATAATTCCTGACCATTAGGCAAGAAATAGTGTCAAACAAGTATCCTTTTCTAATAGAATATGTCACACTGATACTTATGTAGATCATGTTGTTGTAGACAGTAGTGTAAATTCTACTTAGGTCCTGAAGAATCGCATGTCATTGTACTATCAGCGAGAAACATGTTGACCACACCGCTCACATCCTAGTTCTGTCTCACGCTCGGACAACTGTAGTTCCAGCTAGTACAGACTAGTCCCGGTTTTAACTGAAGCAAAGGACCACCAGAATAAAATTGTTTTCCGGTACCTATTACTTCATTTTAATTCACCACACCGTCTACACCCTCCTGGCTCCTCACCCGCACTTCACCCATAGGCAGTTGGATAAAAGATCTCCGCTAAAGAGCCCCTCTTTGAGGTGTTGCCCGTTGGGGATTGCACCGCCTACCCAACGAGGAGCATTGCCTATGATGAAGCATGACACCTGCAAGGGTGTGTGAGGCCATTATATCCAACATATTGGATACCGACTGGTAGGTCTCTAACGAGCCCACCTCTACACACACTAGTGACCTCTTACACTCAGATTCCCTAAGAACAGCCCAGTTTCCTTTTTGACAACCTGGCTACACTGTAGTCAGATATCTGGTGGCGTTCCTTGCTGCGATCTCTATTGCAGTCATGGCAATTAATTGCAAACTCGTGAATGTGGGCATTCATCCCTGGTCACCAGTACGTCTCTTTTAATTCCATAATGGATTTAGAGATCCTTTGATGTATCAGACCCTCTCCCATATGTGCTTCTTGTATCAAAGCTCATCTACGTCTCCTGTTTGGGATTACTCCATCCCCACTCCAGGGATTCGAGCAAAAGGGACGGAGTTGGCATCAATTATGTATGCATATTCGAGTGGACAGTTTAGAGGTTATGCTGCACCACTGCCTTTGCTTGTGGCATTGACAGCTAGCATTGTTTCGTCATCTATTTTTGTTTTTGAACGAGTGATTGCTGCTACGGAAGCCGTTTGCACAGCTGCCTTCGAGACTTCATCAGCCAATGAATTCCCTTCACCATGAACGCCATCACGCTGATGATTCAGTGTATGAATCACGTCAGTCTTTTGTAGTTCTTACTGTAAATTAACTACTTGTTCCCAAAGCAACTTATGCTTGATTGTGCCACCTTTTGCATCTTTGAAACCGTTTTGAACCCAGTTCTGCAAGTATTCATTATAAGACTTGACGCAGTAATATGAATCGCACACTATGAGTGTGGGGAATTCGCGATCGGTATTTTCCAGCGCCATCCTGAAAGCCTTTAGTTCAGCTCGCTGAGCTGTACAGTCTCCTAGAGATTGAGTTTTCGTGACCATAGGTCGGAATTTACCATTGTGCCAGCGACCTTTAATGATCGTGCACGCAGCACTATAAGCTTGTTAACCCACAATTGCGGGCTGTGCTGATCCATCTGTATATATTATACATTCATACTGTTCCAGAGGCAGAATTTCAGTCGGCAGAGGACATTCTTGTTCGTATTTTAGAAATTCTTGTGTTTTCAAGTAGGGGTCAAAAACGTATTCAACGTCTGTTGCAGCAAGAGAGCAAGAGAGTTAACCCATTTTATCCATCTTGGATGTAAAGCCTTTGCATTTGGAATGCTTGCTTTTGTCACTGCCTCTAGGGCAGGTACAGGAGTAACGACCTTTATACGTTTTCCCTGTGCGAGAGCTCTCTCTTTTGCTACTGCAGTTTGAACCGCTTTTTCTGTTGAAGTGAATTTCATTTCAGCTAGTGCGTACAAGTGTGATTTCTTTTTTAAGCAATTGGTACTTTTTCTCCTTCATTAAAGGTCAAGTACGTGAATCCGCATCTTCCTGGAATGATTCGGATTACAAGGTTGCGTAGGTTTACGCGTGTCTGTAAATTTGATGTTGCTAACATGTCTGTTTGCACTGAACGCAAAACTTCTGTGTGTTTTTGAGTCCAATTTGTTGTTTTAAAATCAGGTTTGATTAATTCGTAGAGAGGGTTAACCTTTTCTGCGTAGTTTAGAATGTAAGTTCTTCTGAAATTCAGAAAACCTAGAATTGACTAAGTTTTTCAGCGTTTTTTGAGGTTGGAGCAGCGCATACTTTTCTAAAATGTTTGCTGCCAGGCTTTTGCCTTCACTTGAAAGTTCGTATCCTAAGCATAGGATATTGAGGTGGGCAATTCTTGATTTTTTAAAGTTGAATTTGTACCCTTCAGGTGTAAAACCGAGTATTACGGTGTTTACTATGTAACAACTCATCGTCTGTTAGATAGACGTCATCGACATTAGATAATGCCTCATCATCATACATTTGTAGTAATTCTGTTACTCTGGCTGAAAATAACCCTGGACTATTCTTGAATCCCTGGGGGAGACGACAGGAGTGACGCTGTGTCCCCATGATTGAGAACGCGGTCAAGTACCTGCTTTCAGGTGTGATATTTTGACAGAAGAAACCGTTAGAAATATTTAATGTGGTTTTATATTTTTTGCGCACAATGTTATTCATCAGTGCCGCACTGTGTGCATTTTGAACTGCAAAGGTTTTGCAACAAGAGTTTAAATATCTGTAGTCCAAAACTAGACGATATGTATTGTCTGGTTTGGAGACAGAAAACAAAGGATTGTTCATTGATGAGGTGCATGTTTCAATCAGCCCTTGGTATTCAAGTTGATCTAAGATCTCCCTGACCTGTCTTTTAGCTTCTTGCTTAACTTGACTTAAGCAAGTGCCTCTTGCAAACTTACAAACTTAGGACAGGCTTAAGACAGACTTAAGACAGGCTTAAGACAAACTTAGAACAGACTTAAGACAGACGTAAGACAAAATCCTAACTTTACTACTCCTAAATGCCTTCTGTGAATACCAAAAGTAGTAAGTTTAGGATTTTGTCTTAAGTTAGTTCTGTGAATCGCACCCTCTGGGCCTAAATGTTAGTGCATTAGCCAACCTCAGGAGGACAGGTGCCCAGGTGTTAGCCTTAGCTCAAAACAGACCTGTCAGTAAATTATGTTGAAGGATGGCTTTGTGCTTACGCACAGATCAAATAAATTTCATGTAAACAGAAAAAGAGTGACTCCAACCAACAGCATCCCTGTCTATCCTGAATTGTACTAGATAGCCATTACCATAAACCGGCTGTCCTATCAGCATCTCAAATGTTCAACTAATAGTTGTGCCAACGGTTTACATAGATATGAGACTTGAGGCAGCCGCCTACTCAGCGAGAGCCCCAGGCCGTCAGGCTCATAATCAGATGCCAAACCACCCCTCTGATATTTGTGTGGGTGTATTTGTAGCTTCTTGCTGGAATTCAGGGGTAAGGCAGGAGTTTTATAAGTGTATGCCACACATATTCATAGCAAAAGTATTTGTGTACCGGGCCTTAAAACTTTTAATAGTTTTCAAGAGCACTTCTTTTACCTGCTTGTAATCTAAATGTAATAGTTTAGCAATTTCATGTAATGAAGCTATAATTCCAGATGGATACATTAAAGTATAGGAGAATTAAGTCGGCAATACCAGGGCCAATGCCCTCTTGATCAAATGCACCCATTCAATGGCTTCACAGTTCTTTGTAGCCGAGTTCTTTTTTTTTTAGCAAACCTGAAGCTAAATCATTTTTGTATGAAATAGCATCACAAAGAAATGCCCTTTTTAGTTGCATGAATAGGGTATGCAGTATTCTGGCCAGCATAACATATACATGAAAAACTATCACCAGTGAAGGTGTACACTATTGCCAAAAAGATATTATCATTATAGCTTTGAATAACGTAACTCAAGAATTTCACTTTTTGCAGAAGAATTAGAAATGTTTCTCCTAATTGTGACTTTTAGCCATGCACTAATATGGAAAAGTGAATACCTTCAAAACATTAGCGATGCAGAACAAGTAGGTGGAGTGAAGTCTGAAGAGCCAATGACATAGCTTTCAGTAACCTCGAGAATAGGTAAACCCAGCAGCATAATTAATCCAGCCATCCGTGCAATGTTTTATGATAACAGATATTGTGTGCCATTTGTATGGCTCTTGCAGCACTGTAATTCACTCCTAGGTCGGTGGCAAATGGATTTGTAGTTGCCAAAGGGAATCCAAGTGCATTTCTATGAGCTTCCAGCCATCCTCTAAAACTCTGCCTAGTTTTCTTGTTTAGGTAAAGATTCCATTTAGCTGGGCCCAATTTTTTTTATCCGATATAATCTGTGACCAGTTGTTTCTGAAAAGGTACCTGTATTTCTGGTATTTTTCTTCGAGGAATATTATCTTATGGCTATTGCACGCCTCACTCAGCACTTCCGATATTTTTGTTTGTACATTAATGTGGTCACCATGCTCATTTGGTGTTGAGGTTTCATGCAGTTCCACGCTGTAGATACTAGTGAGAGTACATCTGATGAGGATTGAGGTTTGTAAGGAACTGCAGGTGTTTTGAAGAAGGATCCTTGTCTACCTTAGCCCGAAGGACGAGAGAAAACATATTCTTTCTTCTCATCTGCTAAAGACCTGTACAGTGGCATTGACAGCCTGGAGGTATATAGGCAGAAGTGTTGTGTAGTTCCTATATACACTATACAGGATCTGCGCATTTGGATAACATAAACTGTGGGAATGGTGATAGACTGATTCCGAGCAACCCCACTGGATATGTTAGACTGTTTGCATCAGCTAGCTCACAGTGCCACTAGAATCTCCTCTTATCAGGGAGAGAATAGTTTCTGGCAACATCAGAACATGACAAACTCTGATCCCTCAGAAGAGTGGAAACAATATACTACCTTTCGCTCAGTCACTCGTGCTCACTTAGGGCCCCATTAGGATGGCGGGCGGATCGCCCCCGCCGGGTCAGCGGTAGCCACCGCCGGCCCGGCAGGGGCGATCCTCCCGCTATCCTTGCTGCAAAGACCCTCTGCCATATTACCATGGCTGGGGGGTCCGTGGCGGACACCGCGGATGGAAAGACCTCACGCCGCTTTTCCACCCCGTCTACAAGTCGACTGGGCAGAAGAGGGATCAACGAAAAGGTCAAACTTAACCCGGCTCAACCTGCCAAAACCAAGATCTGGAAGAGGGATTTGAGGAATCTTAACCCAAACTCCTTGCCTGCCCACACAGGCAGTCTCCTTCTTCCCCCGACGGGCGTCTCTGATGTGCATTCACTGACCGACTTCTACCTAGACACTATGTCTGCACTAATCAATGAAGCCTCACCCCTGCAAATGAAGAGAGTCGCCACCAAGAACTCGAACCCATGGTATGATGGTAGACTCAATGAAGACAGACGTACTATGCGCATGGCAGAGCGCACGTGGAGAGCTGACCCCTCAGCACTGCACCTTCGAGCGCTTAAGAGTAAAAGAAACGCTTACTTCAGAAAAATCAAACGCTCGAAATCAGTCTTCTTTAGCCAACAGCTGGATCAAGCAAAAAACCGACCAAGAAAACTGTTCGAGTTAGTAAAAACCCAAACCAAGACGCAACCTCTGCAACCTAACAGCTCAACAAAGGATATTCCAAGTTGTGAAGACTTTTCTGCTTTCTTCAAGCAAAAGACCGACAATATAAGAAGTGATCTCCTCAAGGATGTAAGTCGATACTCCTGCTCCATATGCATAACTAACACTCAACCTAAAAACTTCCTTTCTGCACAACAGGTCTCAAAAGTTCAAGATCAACAACGCATTGTCCTCGCCTGTACCCGTAACACTAGGAGTCCCGCAAGGCTCCTCCCTATCCCCCACATTGTTCAACCTCGTCATGGAACCACTCACCACCTTGCTTCAAGCATCAAATGTACACTTCCATATGTACGCTGATGACACTCAGCTCTACCTCAAGCTTCAATCCCCTGAAGACATCAAACTTTTGAATGCCACACTAAGAAACACCCAGGCATGGCTGGCCGACAATCACCTTAAACTAAATGCTCTGAAAACTGAGTTCCTTCTGATCTCACCTCCTGCGAAAAAGGCCATCACCCAAACCTGGCTCAATCATCTAACCGCTCTAAATGTCCAGCCCACCATCGTGGACTCGGCGAAATCCCTTGGCATCACACTTGACTCCAATCTCGACATGCAGCAGCATATTAGCAAAGCAGCTAAGGGAGCCAACTTCCAATTCAACACGTTGAGAAAACTCAAACCCTTCCTACCACCCAAAGACTTCCGAATTGTTGTACAAGCCCTAGTCATTCCTCGCATAGACTACGGAATTGTGGCTCTCAGCGGGCTCCCCCTAACAACAACGGCGCCCCTACGAGCCTCCTTGAACGCGGCCGCGAGACTCATCACTGGTTCAAGAAAACACTTGCATATATCCCCTGACTTAAAAGCCCTGAACTGGCTGCCTTTTGAAGCCAGAGTTCAGCTGAAAATTGCCTGTATGACACATTCGGCCTTACACCACAAGTCACCCAACTACCTCACTCACAAGCTGACTATATCAGGAGGCTCAAGATCCAACAGAAGCACAAAGAATCTCCTCCTGAAACCTCGTAGATTCCGGAAGGAAAAAACATACAAACGCTCCTTCTCAGGGATGGCACCTAGGATCTGGAATGCACTCCCGCCAGAAACTAGGCGTATCCCCTCCTCTGTACTCTTCAAGGAAGAGGTAAAAGCCATCCTTATGGCTAAGTTCACCTGAACCCTATTGCTACTGGAACAATGACAGTACATGGCTCCTATATTATCGGCTACCTGAATGCTTATCTATGTTAGACTCTTTTATGGCTGCTACTGGACCAAATTCACTGCACGGATGCTATATTATTGGTTTCCTGATTGTTTATTAAGGCTGTACACTATGACTTGAGTGCTTTACTAACTTGCATTCCACTCACTACTGCCTACTATGCTTTCAATAGTGTGTTTACTCACCCTCTGGAGTGCTATAATCTTATTCGAGTCGACATTGCACGGCTTCTATATTATTGCTTATTGATTGTTATTATTGTGCATACTCTTGTGCGATTTCTACCCTAATTAGCAAATCACTCCCTACCGAATTCTATACTGTTTTCGAAAGTTTGTCTATCCTACCTACTGTTTCTGTAAAGCGCTCTGATATCTGCAAAGATCTTGTTCGCGCTATATAAAACTTTAAAAATAAATAAATAAAATAAATAAATATGGTGGCGGTGTCTGTTAGACAGCGCCAGCCATATTAAGATGTGGGCGGGAACATGCCTTTCGGAAAGGCATGCGGGGATTTCTTGCAGGGCTTGCGGGCCCCCAGGTACTCTGGGGGGTGCACATGGGAGGTACCTATGGTACCACCGTGCATTTCAATGTACAACGTGGCAGGCAGCGCGCGGTGCCTGTCATGTTGTGCCTTGGCATTGCGGTGGGCGGTGCTACTGCAATGTTACAAATGCGGGATGTACCCGCCAGTGTGACAGGCGCATCCTACTGGGAGGTGCGGGACCGCCGCACCCTTAGCGAGTGGTCCCATTTCCCACAGGTATAGCGGGTGGACAAAGTCTGCCCGCCATACTAATGTGCCCCTTAGTTTCTCTCAGAGATACACAGAATAAACAGTCTGTGTCTGTGTCTAAATAAGAATTTATTGAACAGTTTTTATTCTAGTGTAGAATAGATGTGCTGTAACAACCATTAGACAGTAGCAGAGATATATGATTAGCAGTACTATGAAAGTAAAGGGATGGTATAGTTCTATCATTTTGCAGTAATCATGAATATATACAAGTACATAAAACACATGATAATAAATGCGTACTCCTACAATGCCTCCCTAACTAGATGTACCCAAATGTACCTAGCATCTCTGTAGGTGTTATGTCAAGAATCCCTCTAGGATCTAGTCAACCCGATTACCTGAGAATGAGAGAATATGGGACCCCGTCCTGGTCTCGAGTTGGACATGCCGCGAGGGATGTTAGACCACTGCTTGCTGGAGCGTCTTAATGCAAGAACTTCAGCATCTCTGGTCAGTGTGTCAGCCAAGAAGTCACGTCTTCTCTGTCTTTCTAAGCAAGACATAATTTATATATCACCCACAGGTCTCCCCAGGGGCCCTATTTTGCGGTGTTACTGTGTCGGCCTAAAGGATGACGTTGGGCCTGAACTTTATACAGATATATTATACAGGAGATGGTAGTCTTGCTGTGCTTCCAAGTAACGTCATGCATAATGTATGAGATTCGAACTAGGGAAAACCTGTGTTCTGAAGGCAGTGTCGTATCTAGGTCAGTCCCTATGTACCGTTATGTATGTAATGTAGTGAAGGATATAGGTGAAAGGTTGCAGTGTTACCTGCGTCTATATAGCGTAACTATATGGAATATAACAGAAGGTGTTCCAAGCATAGTAGCTGGGTATAGACTAAGAAATCTGAATGGCTTGGAGTTGTGACCAGTCTGATGAATTGAAGTTAGTCGGCCTTGAATGCTGCAGACATACGATTTGTCAGACTATAGCTGCAAAACGAGAGTCATTTTATCAAGTCATGGTGGTGTTCTTTGTGGCCTAGTGGGGCTCTTCTGAAAATATTCTTTCAGTCTGAGAAGATTTAAATAGTAAATTAGTTAGGATTCATGTCTACAGATATTTAGGTACCTTACATTATCATAAAGTGGTTGCATATTGCACACCAACTTGTTTACTAATGGAAAAAGAATTTGTGAGTTCATCTAAGTACTAATAGGTTGGTTCACAAAGTTCTGAATCATAGTGGCAATCCAACCTACCTCAGCAATATTCATGAGGCAGATTGCAAATTGCGACTCACTGCAATTTGTTACCATGAAGGTGATGGTGGCCTACTGGGGTCAGCAGACCACCATGTCTGTGATCACATATTAAATAAAGTCAACTTTGTTTTAGTGCAGCAGCTTTTCCATAAATGAGACTAACCTGCATTTAAATGGAAAGGTTTTTTTATTTTAGTTTTTTGAAATATAACAGTCAAAGGGGATGGGATCTTTTCAGACCCTTTTCCTTTTATGAATGTGTTACCCCCTCCCCCCCCCCAAACTGGGAGTCGGTGTCTTTTCAATGTTTTGCAATTAGATTGTGTTCACAAAATGTTATTAAATACATAACAAATCACTATTTGGAAAGTATGCCTTAAACACACCCCTTATAATCAGAAATTTGTCATACCGTTCTAAACCCATTTGGTGATTCAGTAACATGTCACCAAATCTTAAAACCGGTTTCGTGAATTTAAAAAGCGATTTTGTGGTCACACGTCTTGTGATTTTACGAACCGCAGTCTTCATGGCTGCAAAATGGAAATTACTTTGTACATTAGGCCCTAAGTCACTAATTAGGACATTGAAAAAGCTGGGATGGCAAAATACATGAAACAAATGATAGTTGTAGTTTGGGGGGTGTGCTGCGCTCTGACCTGGCCATATCTCAAGTTAGGTGGAAATTGATATCTGTATTCAACACATTTCATAACTACAGCTGATACAAGGCTAAAGTTAATGTAGAAGCTGACAAAGAGGACCAAACACTTGCTTGGATGACGAGCAGGCTTGAGAGGCTTCCCCTGTGTCTTAGAACTAACCACTAATGCCGGTGGCAGGGTAATTGCACAGATATGCATACATCACGAATAATAATGGATTTGCCCAGAGTTATACCTTCAAGATGAACTAAAGATAGATTTCTTCCTACAACTTGTGTAGATTTCAGACTTTCTATCTATTCACAAAAATACCCTGTGATGTATTCCTATAGGTTCTGTATCGATCCCCCTAATCCTGACCCTGTTCTGGTTAACAAATTAACTAGCAGCCATCCCATGATGCAGAAACCGTTATCTCATTAAGCCACACCACGGCACAGGAACGCGTTATCTGATTAGGTCATAACGCTTGCCATCTAATTAGGCAAGCAATATTCCTCCAGCCCCTGATAAGGCATACGGAGTTCTCAAAACAAATCAAACCTATGACAACCTGGGAAAATCCCTGCGGCCATTGTTTTGATTTCACCGAGAACTTCAGCAAAAGAATGTGCTAACGACCAGTTCGTATGACATCCTTATTGACGTATCTATGTCCATCCTTACGTCAATCTCGGCACCTTACAGGTATAAATATTACCGATATTGCCTTAAGCAAACACACGCGGTGGTGACGAGATCGGAGCAGCGAGACTTGCCGAAGGAGCCCAGCACAGAGCGGACCCCGCTGGCGCAGCCCTGCCTTCCTGACGCGCTGAGAACGAGACGCTGCTTTCTCCTGCCGAGAAATCCAGCTCCGGCGCTTCCAAGCGGCCCTTGCAGGCAGCCTGGAATATCGAGACCAAAGACGAGAGATACCATCCCTCTACCATCCTAGATCTCAGGTACAGAACTGAATAACCCCTTGCAGAGAATTCTTGAGTCAGTCACTTGGCAAAACAAACTTAACTTAAACTGCTACTTTCTATTCCCGCCCACGTATTAGGCTTAGGTCAGGTACACCGGGGTAGGCGTAGTTAGAAGCACCAGTTGAGTACGATTAGTCAAATGTATATATGTATGTATCTATTTTATCCATTTTAACTAGCATATGGCTTAGAAACCATATCAATGCTTGTACAGTATTATTTCATAATTCTGCTTTTATTGTATGCACTTTACTTAACCACAAGTATTGCGATAATATCGATCCATTTCTCTTGTACGAGAAAAGAGACTGATCAATAAATAACATCTTTTATTGAACACGCCCGTCTCTTCCTTTTCTCTACAATCTGGTGAGACTAAGAATGCACGTACTGACTGAGTAAAATAAGTTGTCTTTTGTTTTCACACGACTCTAGAGATACACTCTTGATTAGGGGAGAGCAAAGTTGTCATGTTCTATGGTTGTCAGAAACTAAATCCCTTCTTGTCTATCCAGGGAGGTTCAACTCCTCCTTGCCTATTCGAGAAAGTTTCTAGTGAACTCTGAGCTAGCTGGCAAACCCAAAACTTTAAGTCTAATATCGACAATAGAAGACCTAGTTAACGTCTGGTCTAGGCCTATACTATTGGAGGTATTATTCCAATGCGCAGAGCCTATTGGGATAATAGGAACTACACTACATGGCGCCCAAACGTTTGGAAAGGCGATAAAACTAACGCAAGACATTAGAGTAACTCAGTCGTGCTTTTTCACACAGAACCCCTTTTTTTCCCATAATACTCCAAAGACGTCTGGAGTGGGTGAAAGGTCATATCCGCCAAACCTCGCATGAGGAGACTCCTATGTATGGTTCTTGGTTTAGTCAACGTTGAAGGATACACTGTTCCAAAATATTGTGCATCTAATCCTTGTTTCCATAAGAAACCTGATCTGCAAACAAACGGAATAACCTTCTGGACAGTACAATGTCAGACAGTGAAGGAGAAAGAGAGGCAGCTAGAATGGCAGCTGAACTCATAGCAGCTGATAATACTATGCAAGAAGCAGACCCGGATATAATACTCATCCCGGTCAACATAAGAAAATCCATAACTTTAAAACTTATAGAAAATGGACTGACACCGAGAGGTGGCACAGTCATATTCGTAATTGAGGCACACCAATATCGGCAGACAGAGGTATTCTATTCATGGATACACTTTCCAACAGCAAACGCTGTAACAAAGCACTTCCACTATTATAAAACAGAGGAACCTCCGAATGAGTACATTCCTTTCGAGGAGGTGGAAGTACCACTCAAATTTCAAGAGCACCTGCTCTTGTTTAATGGCGCCCTAAAACGCAATAATCACATCACCAGGCTCGGTCCATTAGGTAGACCAGGAGCAACGTGGCCGGTCCTAGCCGGATACACACCACATCCAGACATCGAAAGAATGTCTGCAGCAGATCTTTTAATACAACTAAAACAATTAATAATAGTACATAGACAATTAGTCCAATATGTAATACAGACTTCAACAATCCAACCAGCAATTAAAATTCCACAGCTGACCCCTCATCAGGGGAACACAAATAAAATTACACCACAGAACATACAGTCCTGCCTAGGTAAAGTACCAGCTAAACGGGAACAAATACCATTCTGGTTAGCACAAAAAATCACCCAAATAGAGGCGGTGTTTCCAGACACCACCCCGTTAGAAAAACACAGGATTCTGACTATCTGTCTTCCAATGGGGATCGCACCACACGTGGAGGACTGTGACACTTGGGGTACAGTCTTTGCTTCAATTTACACAAAAACGCATGGTGTTCCATCCATCTCGGTAATACCAGATGTGCCAAAAGAAATTCAAGATGAATACGGTCCAGAACCCGCTGTAACTCTCGGTATGAAATTACTAAAAGACTTCAAGCAGGTCTCGGCAATACTATTAGCCAACATAAAGGGAGAAGCAGCAAACGTGGCGATCCGCCAAAGGTTAAAAGAGACAGATATAGCAGACCAACCAGCTGAAATTGCCAGAATTATAGAAAAATCCTATGAGTAACAAGGTAGAGATAGTTTAGGTGGAATACCAGTAAAACCCCAACTGATTGAAAGTCCTGAAAAAGTATTTTTTTAAAATAATTTAACAACACAAAAAAAGAGCTGGGATGGAAACAAACAATCCAATCCTAAAGAAAAGAAATTCCAGTCCAGAGGAAGGTCTCCTCGGCGGAGAGAAAGATCTCCGAACCAAGGACGCATGTCTCCCCAAAGTGAGCCCTCTGGGGAAAAATACAATCTTAGAAATAGGGATAATATAAAGAAGCCTGATAGATATCAAGAAATTGATACACGTCCCTCTCAATCTTTTCAGACTTCCTTGCAGAAATCGGAAAGAAGAGGACGATCAGAACACAGGGAAGAGCACGTCAAGTCCAAAGACAAGGAACCTGCTCATCTAAATAAGGAATTACAATTTCCAAAAAAGAAGGTAGCCAGTATTAAAGTAATCAACAATGCCGAGAATACTGAGGACACAACTGAAAAACGGAGAATGGGCTCAGACAATGCTAGACAGCGCAGCAGAAGTGAGCATAGCTCACAAAGTCCTTATGAATCATCTGGAGACAGTGGACACGAATAAATACCTTCAAGTGGAAACTGCAGACACCAGAGTTAGCAAACCTCACAAAATATATGAAATAACTTTACGTATAGAAGGGGATAAGACTAGAAAAATAAGGGGCCTATTTTGGGATAATCTCTCCAAGGGCTATGACATCCTTCTAGCTGAAAAAGACTGGCCACCAGAGTTTGTCAGGGAGTGCCCATATGGCGAAGAAATAATTATGCCTGCCTTCTCAAATAATATTCCAATTCATAAAAAATACACACTTGCTAGAAAATGGGCAGTAGCTCAAGCTCCTGCTTTATATAAAAATCATGTAGGAAGGGATGAGGACTCTCCTCCTCACAAAATCCAGTTAAAATCACAACCTACTGCACAGAGACAGTATCCAATCAAGCAAGAAGCTACAAAACAGGTAAAAGAAATCCTAGATCAACTAGAATACCAGGGGGTGATTGAAACTTGCACCTCACAAATGAACAACCCTTTGTTTCCTGTCTCCAAACCAGACAATTCATATCGTCTAGTTTTGGATTACAGACACCTTAACTCATGTTGCAAAACTTTTGCAGTGCAAAACTCGCATAGTGCTGCACTAATGAATAACATAGTGCGCAAAAGATATAAAACAACATTAGACATCTCTAATGGATTCTTTTGTCAAAATATAGCACCAGAGAGCAGATACTTGTCCGCGTTCTCAATAAATGGCGCTCAAAAACAATTCTGTCGGTTACCCCAGGGGTACAAGAACAGCCCAGGATTATTCTCAGCGAGAGTAACAGAGTTACTACAAACATATGATGACGAAGCATTATCTTATGTCGACGACATATACCTAACAGATGATGACTTGGATACTCACTTGAAGAGAGTGAACACCATAATACTTGGGTTCACAGCAGAGGGTTACACATTCAACTTTAAAAAATCTAGAATTGCCCATCTAACAGTCCTGTTCTTAGGATATGAATTATCAAGTGAAGGCAAAAGCCTGGCTGACAATTTCCTAGAGAAATGTGCCGTACTCCAAGCACCAAGAACACTAAAAAACCTACAGTCAATTCTAGGCTTTCTAAATTTCGGAAGAACATACATTGCAAATTACGCAGAAAGGGTCAAACCCCTTTATGATCTAATAAAACCAGATTTTAAAAGAACCAATTGGACTCAAATACACACAGAAATTCTGAGATCCTTACAAACAGACATGTTAATTAAAACAAAATTAGAAACACGTGATAACACACGCAATCTTGTGATTCGAGTCATCCCAGGAAGATGCGGATTCACATACCTGACCTCTAATGAGGGAGAAAAGGTACCAATTGCATTCAAATCACACTTGTACACAGAAGCTGAAAAGAAGTTCAGCATTAAAGAAAACATTGTTCATGCAGTTCAAACGGCAATAGCTAGAGAAAAAGATAAAGCTGACGGTAGACGTATCACAGTCAGAACAGCAGAATCAGCCTTTGAGGCATTAACAACACCGTGTAATTTACCAACAACAGCATTGAATCCTGAATGGGTAAAATGGGTGAATTCAATTACAACGGACAGAGTAAAATACTACTTTGATCCAGAATTAAAAGAATTAAAAAATCTAGAATATGAAAGAACATTCCCTCTGCCAATCGACATTCTGCCATTACGACAGTACGCTTGTGTAATCTATACAGACGGACATGCTCAACCCTCCGTTTGGGGAGAACAAGCATACAACCCCACATGTGAGATTACAAAAGAAGTGTGGCGCGGAGGTAAACTAAGACCTCTATTAACAAAAACACACTCAGTAGAAACTAATTCAGAACAACAGACTGAAATAATAGCATTGAAAATGGCGCTAGATAATGCAGATCGCGAATTCCCGACACTTATAGTGTCCGATTCATATTACTGGGTCAAATCATATAACAACGATTTGCAGAAATGGATTCAAAACGGTTACAAAGATGACACAGGTGCAACAATAAAGCAAAAACTGCTTTGGGAACAAATAGTTCTGTTACAGAAAGAACTACCAAAGACTCACGTGACACACTCACTGAGTCATCAGCGTGATGGCGTTCACGTTGCAGGGAATTCATTGGCTGAGACAGCCACAACGGTAGCAAGTAAATCGGCTTCCGTAGCAAGAAAAAAGCGTACAGTGAAATACATTGACGGTGAAACAGTGCTGGCGGTGAAAACGTCATCAAAAGGCGACTGCTCAGCGCTACCGATCAACTATCCACTCAATTATACATACATAATCGATGCAAACTCCGTCCCTTTTGTTCGAATCCCTGGAGTGGGGGATAGAGTAATCCCAAACATGGACAGGAGAACTTTGTTAATTGTAGACGCACATATAGGAGAGGGCCTTAGTCATCTCAAACTAAAAGATTCTCTGGAAGAACTTCAATCAGTGTACTGGTGGCCAGGCATGAGCCTGGAGCATCACATTTTTGTAAAAAAATGCCCGGACTGCAACAGAGATCGCAGCGGCGAGAGAAACGGTATAATACCATGGCGTTTCACTCAAGAAGGGCTAAACAATAATCAATAAGACCAGTGTAAATAATGCGTCCAATTAATAAACAAAGACTAGTTTCCACTTATAATGTAGACCCCAGCACTCGGCTGACGTCGGGACTGTTATACAAAGATTTGCGAGTCTAAATGGCATATACGCTAGGAGCATGCTACGTTTGACCAATGTTTTCACTTTAGCCCTCAAGCCTGTGGGGAAGCATGGCCAAATGAGCATAGCGAAGCGGGATTCTTCTCACTTCCTTCCTGAGGGATACGGGATGGTGTAAAGAAAAAACCAAGGCATAAAGCAATCTATAACAGAAAGGATATTAGGTTCGGGAGCTGGGTGGGTCAAACATCTAATAAGTGTCCAACGTAGTCTAAACAACCTGCCAAGAAATTCTCTGAAGGGATTCAGTCCGTACGAATTATTGTTTGGGACTAGGATGATGGTCTTAGATCTTGACAGTCAGACTTCAGTGGTGAAAGAAAAAAGCTTTGATATCAAAGATCGTTTGGCTATTTTACAGGACTTAAACGAAACAAGAAAAGACCTGAGCAACATAAAGTTGAAACAGCAGCCAACAACCACTGAAGAAACACCACCTGTCCCAGCAAGACCTGTCTGGATTCCAAAAGTCGGGGATCTAGTCAGAGAAAAGATCGCGGTAAAGAAGGAATTTGGGCCTTCTTACAGAAAAGCAGTTCCTGTCTTGTCCATCAACGGGACAAGATCAGTAGTACTACCGCCGCTTGCTGGTAAAAAGGAGAACCGAGTTGTATCCATCGACCTGGTAAAACCACAATCATGTGGCCGATAACAAACAGTAGGCCAAGTGGACTCCCGATAAGTAGTAGAACACCAAGGTTTGCTACAAATACAGAGGTCCTAAATAAGAGGCTAATCACATTCGAAACGCCTACAGAACAACAACAAGGACTTTGCAACAATGCATTGGAACTCAGACCTCTAAAAACCCAAATAAAAACATTTAGTAGAGACACACCAACCTACAATGAAGTAACAAATGAATATGCTGAAGCCGCAAGAAACAGTAATCCTGAAGCAATTGGAACAATTGACAGAACAGCATCCGGCTACTTCATAAATTTCAATGATTCCTCTGAAGACCTCAGTGAATCAAAGACACAGGCATCAACAAAAACCTTTAAAGATAAAGCTAAGGAACTTTTGAAACAACTGAAAGAAACCTATCTGATTTCTCCATGGATTGAATTTTGGGTGGCCTTTGGTGTATTTATCCTCATACTTTGGCTCATCATGGTACTATGCTTGGGACGCTTCATTGAGGGAAAATATGCAAAAATGGACACAGCAAGCCAGAAAATCAACTTGATCCTCAAGCCACACACATCTTCACACGTCAAGAAAAGAGAACTTTCTTCAGTCAACTTCACAGCCAATCCTATACCGGGTGGGGTAGCATGGGACAATACTGACTATGAAATTTATGGTCCGGTTGAAATCCTGAAATATCCACACCAAATCAAGATCTCGTTGAGTGACTTTGTGAAACCAAGCTCATTTGCTGATGATTGGGACTTTGAAAGTATTAATGATATGATGTCTGACCTAGTGATGTCTGCTAAATTTACCAAACATGATTATTTGCAGGGTTCGTCTAATTATGATAGTATGTACTGTTACAACCACTATGGTAACCATTTTCTACATAAATCGGCACAAACTAGAAATGTTTTAAATTATAATCAATGGGAACATTGTGCAACCCCTCCAAAAGGAAGCTCAAGAACTTTTTATGACAAATATTCATATTTTTCAGGGTTCAACACAAGTAATGCGGAAACATTTTATTTCAAATTGTCAAATAAGACAGGAACAAAAACCATGCTTACAAACACGAAATTGATATATTCGGACTCATTTTTTGAACAAATGAATACATTTGATTTTGATTATTGGGACAAAAATGTTGAAGTAAAAAGTGTTTGGGGTACAAAAGAATGGCAAGTACAAGGTATAGAATCATTGTTCAGAGCCTGCATGATCCCAGAACAAATTATATTTTTGAATGACACTGTTCAACAAACTACCTGTCTTGGCCTAGCCAAAATCAAAGACTTAAACAAACCGTCTATTCCAAAGCCAACAATGAACAGCAATAGCTCTACAGATGAAGAGATAGACGTAAACTATGTATTAATCCAAAACAGAACACATCCTGATTGGAAACAATGGTTAGTCTGGCCCACAGATACTAATAACTGTCAAAACAGATTCCTGAACAAAACACAGGGGTTCACATGGACCAGGCCAGACCCTAGATATTCCCAAAGACAACACCCAGGGATCATTACCACCTACAGTGTGGGCAAACTCTGCCTTCAATGGCTACAAACTTCCACACTGACAGAAATTAAGCAACACCTAACTTTACTTACTGATGGTGCTGACTTGCGTGATTTCATTATGGGACCGCGCAAACAGCGTCAAAAACGCTTCATAGCAGCCTCTATATATGCAGCTTACAACGAGGCCTGGAAGATAACTCAAATTGAGACAGCAGAAAGTATACGGGAAATTGACCGTATTAATTTGGAAAAATCACTTTCTGTAGTGGACAATGGGTTAATGACTCTGTCCTCCAGAATCTTTTCATTGGACAGCATTGTGTCTTCAGCAATCGACATAATATCGCAAGACTTACTGTTGTTACAACACGGTCAGTCTCAATTGCGTTCTATTGTACAGCTTGGCTGGACGTTACAAAATCTGCGTTCAGGCTATGTGCCTTTGGCGTTTAATCAACACAACGTCACTATTCAATATCTTTAACCTTACTGATAAACAAATCAGTATGGCACAGAAGGGTGCTGATTATACAATCCTGAGCATTGAGAAACTCGAGAGATTACCATTGACAATGTCAGAACGACCTGCCATTGAATGGATAATACATGGGATAATTAATATTCCAATATCTACTTTCAGGTTTCAATACTGCCAAAAATATATACAGGCTGGCATGTACGAAAAATTGGGAAAAGGGTACATTAAGTCAACATGGAACTTGCCCTATTCACATGCATGTGTCAGTAATAAAGGACAGAAAGTGTTTCTTAGTGGCAATAATTGTGCAATGTCACTAAGCGGTACACTTCTGTGTAATGGAATTAGTTTGCATGGAGCCTGTGAAGGGAACTCAAATAACCTTTCATGTCACCAGCTAGGCACACCTGCAACACAGATAGAACCATTCTTTCAAAGACTCTATAACGGGATTTACATTCTAATTGTGGATCGCAGATGTTGTAGTTTACTGCCCGGGGTTCCTTATCTCGTAACTACGACTGCGAATGTCATGTGCTGTGGACGCTTATTGTTCCCCAGCTCCCTTCCAGACAGGGAGGCAAGGACATAGCCCAACTTGAAAATTACTTCTATTCGAATTGATACTTTAAGCAGAATGAAAACAGTGCTTCTTCAGACGCTGACCAGGCTCACGTCATCGAAAGAAACGTATGATCTCCTAGTCGCAAGGACGACTGCAGAGATTCACTCATTGTTATCAACTAATTCCCCCATACATTTCGCAGAAATCCTGAATGAAGTCTTAAATATTTCTGATACCAGTGGGGTCTCAAATGTATTTAAGACATTGTTTTCAGGGGCATTAACACCATTCAAAGCCATACTGGGTATTTTTCCCGACTTTGTCCATTCGATTTTTGGCGGACTCCCCCTCATTTTGGGACTAATTGCAAGAATCCTATTCTTGGTCCTTATATTTCGTTATGGCAAACCATGTCACAGACAAAACACCTGCGACAAGGGAAGAAACAATCCGAGCCTTGGATACCGGGACCGGATATCAAAAATCCTGGGACTATCCCGGCTTAGAGACCTAAACATGACTTGGTTCCTTTCATTTCGACCAATGTGGCATCGATGTGTTTTACCTGTATTAAGGTGCATGCTGTGCGGAGAAGAATGCGTGTTGGACACCTGTCTGATGCTACAATCGGATGCGCCAATGGATGCAGAAACTTTGTTGGGTCCGGTCACGGCTCATGCATTGTGCTGCCCTCAACGGCTACCAATCCTGATGACGGCATTCGTGGAAACTTCACCACTAAGATTGAGGGGTAGTGAAGTTCAAGATGAAAGCAGCATCGATCAGGTACGACCTTCTGTCAGCAATACTAATCAAAACGTCAATGGAGACAATCATGCACATGAATGCATGGTTACATCTTTTTCCGAGTTAGTGGAACTTTCACAGGAAGCTGTTGACAGCTTTTTCGACAGTCTCAATGATATGATGTTCTCTCCAGAGCAGAAATAACGACTTTTGAGCAAGCTAGCACACGGCATTCCCAACACCCTGAATTTGGCCTTCAACTTTAATAATAAAGTAGCATGAACAATTTTCCTTCCAGTTCACGGACAGCAATTTTTCAGCAGCCCCAAAATATTTTTTACAATTTTCGGGACACTTATCTTCTGCTTAAAGTAAAAACTATTCTTGGAGAACTAAATTTCTATTTTTAGAAACTTCATAGACATCAGCTGCCCGCTGGTATGTTCATAAATATTTTGATCTGTGATGAAGTGGTCTCGAACTTTTTTCTTCTGTATTAAGAGCCATTTCATGTGTCATTCTCATATTCGATTAATAATAATGTATACATATGCGTGATTAATTTAGCATTATTCTACAGCTTGAGTGCATATAGTACATGTGACTTTTTTTTCCGTATATTACATAATTTCGAAATGCATTATATGTATTTTGGGGTGGTGAGGTATACAAGATACTCTACAGTATGTTTTACTATGCCTAGATTCGTAAATATGGCCATAGTTAGCGTGGAGTGGGTGTGATGTATTCCTATAGGTTCTGTATCGATCCCCCTATTCCTGACCCTGTTCTGGTTAACAAATTAACTAGCAGCCATCCCATGATGCAGAAACCGTTATCTCATTAAGCCACACCACGGCACAGGAACGCGTTATCTGATTAGGTCATAACGCTTGCCATCTAATTAGGCAAGCAATATTCCTCCAGCCCCTGATAAGGCATACGGAGTTCTCAAAACAAATCAAACCTATGACAACCTGGGAAAATCCCTGCGGCCATTGTTTTGATTTCACCGAGAACTTCAGCAAAAGAATGTGCTAACGACCAGTTCGTATGACATCCTTATTGACGTATCTATGTCCATCCTTACGTCAATCTCGGCACCTTACAGGTATAAATATTACCGATATTGCCTTAAGCAAACACACGCGGTGGTGACGAGATCGGAGCAGCGAGACTTGCCGAAGGAGCCCAGCACAGAGCGGACCCCGCTGGCGCAGCCCCGCCTTCCTGACGCGCTGAGAACGAGACGCTGCTTTCTCCTGCCGAGAAATCCAGCTCCGGCGCTTCCAAGCGGCCCTTGCAGGCAGCCTGGAATATCGAGACCAAAGACGAGAGATACCATCCCTCTACCATCCTAGATCTCAGGTACAGAACTGAATAACCCCTTGCAGAGAATTCTTGAGTCAGTCACTTGGCAAAACAAACTTAACTTAAACTGCTACTTTCTATTCCCGCCCACGTATTAGGCTTAGGTCAGGTACACCGGGGTAGGCGTAGTTAGAAGCACCAGTTGAGTACGATTAGTCAAATGTATATATGTATGTATCTATTTTATCCATTTTAACTAGCATATGGCTTAGAAACCATATCAATGCCTGTACAGTATTATTTCATAATTCTGCTTTTATTGTATGCACTTTACTTAACCACAAGTATTGCGATAATATCGATCCATTTCTCTTGTACGAGAAAAGAGACTGATCAATAAATAACATCTTTTATTGAACACGCCCGTCTCTTCCTTTTCTCTACAATCTGGTGAGACTAAGAATGCACGTACTGACTGAGTAAAATAAGTTGTCTTTTGTTTTCACACGACTCTAGAGATACACTCTTGATTAGGGGAGAGCAAAGTTGTCATGTTCTATGGTTGTCAGAAACTAAATCTCTTCTTGTCTATCCAGGGAGGTTCAACTCCTCCTTGCCTATTCGAGAAAGTTTCTAGTGAACTCTGAGCTAGCTGGCAAACCCAAAACTTTAAGTCTAATATCGACAATAGAAGACCTAGTTAACGTCTGGTCTAGGCCTATACTATTGAAGGTATTATTCCAATGCGCAGAGCCTATTGGGATAATAGGAACTACAATACAACCCAGGACACATAAATGTGCTTTACGATTTAGGAATTATGTGCATAAAAACATTTTTCTTTATTACTCCAGAGAGTAATTACTTTTTGAGCTCACACCTACCTCTGCGTTTTGGAGGCATAGATTTTTATTTGTTTCGAGAGTGGAAGATGTTTGTGAATACTCTCAAAAGTACAACTTCGTGGTGGTCCCCTAAAGCTTGCATGACCCCCCCCCCCACCAGAGTGATATGCTTCCCTCACCCCCTAACGCTAAACATGATGATTATTGGTATGTCAGATTTTATGCAGTGATCATATGCAGAATTGAATGTCGACAGATCCTGATTTTTGGCATCAGGATCTTGCCATTTATAAATACTGTAATCTCCGCCTTTTTGTGTGTGGTATATACTTTAGGTCGGAGTTTTTATAGGAGTCTTACTCAGTGGTGTAACAATAGCCCCTGCAGCCCCTCGGTGAAGGGGGCCGAGTCCCAAGAGACCCCCTCCGGCACTGTGCATGAGCAGCGGGCCCCTGCCCTGAAAACTCCTGACTGGGTCCGGAGAGTGGGGAGGGGCATCCATGGACTTTGCAGGCGGCACCCCTCTAGTTTTGTTACGCCTTTAGTCATCCTTGTTCAAGTTAATACAGCAAATTTTACATAATATTCACACAACTATTCATGAAAATCTGCTGTACTGCAGAAACAGGTGTGTATATCAGGTGTGATTGTATTGTAGTGGAATGCTAAGCATTGTGCTGTGGTATAAGGACAGTACACGTATGCCTTGCATGAGATAAGCACTGGCAGAATTCCCTCCAGGACTAATATCACTGCAACAGCATCTATCCAGGGGTACGTAACATAGCATATATTTGTAAAGTGCACGTTCACCCAAGGGTAAGATACCATTGAATAACAGATGTTTATTGTTACCCAACTCAATGGTACTCATTTGATCAATCTCAGAAGAATGAAAGACTGAGTGGACCTGCCAGGATTTGAACTTGTGACCATAAGGTCGAACACAGGCCCCTATGGTGGATGCATTAGTCCACTAAGCCACCAGACCCAGCTTAAAATGTGTCCTTTTGTGCTGACACATCTTACATGTAGGAATGTCATGCACCATTATGCTGGCCCCTTGTTTGGGCCTGGTTTCATTTGAAGTTAGAATTTCACTGAGGCCAGGTCACATTCTTTTAGTATACAGCCTTCTGTGAAAACCTACGGATGTTTGTATTGACCTCAACCCTTTATACTTCCATTGCATAGACAATGAAAAGGTGCTGCACTTTCATCAACTTTCACAGCAAAATTGCTTTTTGCACAAGAAAGTTAATTGGCGCAGCAGTTCGTGCCATGTAAAAAGTCTGGACCTACGTTAGGTTTCCTGAGTGCTCGGTTTCAAGCTTTTGCTTGCTTTGTGCTTGATTATTTATGTGCGTGCAATCCACAGTCATTTTCCAAAAGGCTGAAACTTTCCAAAATGCTAATATTAGAAAAAATCCTCGAAAGAAAAACAAAGGTTTAATTAAAAGTATTACCCTACAATATTATCTATTCGAATTATTGCAATGTTTTAAACTGTCAATCTAAAATAATGAGGCTATTCCTGATGTGATTGTAAAAAAACAAAAAAATAAAAAATGTAAGCAGCTGGAAAGACATTCGTTTTGCACTTAGAAAGAAATTATTGAAACTGAGAACATATAACAATACCATGTCATGTGTTGTACACTTTCAATTGAAAAAAGGGACAGTCATTTTTAGTTTAAAATAAGGGAAAGAGCAATGATGCTGGAAAACAACAAGCGTGAATTGCTGAGATGATTTTATGCGCAACTGTAACAAATGAATTCTAGAAAATGTCAACATATTCCAGTTTCTGAAAACAACATTTCAGCGTCAAACAGGATTAGGAAATATGTATACTCTAGCAAGAAATGACATATTCAGAGCAGACTACAGTAAAAATAGCAGATCCCAGTGGTTACAGTGAATAGTAAATTTGCCTGGGAGAAATCAAGACCATACATTGATGAAAGGATCGAGCTAACCTTAAGAAAATAGCAAAAGGTTTTCAATTACACTGACGATGGCAATAATGGGAAAGGGGGGTAATAGGAAAACGTGAATACAGAATGAAGGGATAAACTCTGATTGGTTTGTAGCTCAGGATTCCCTTCTATTATGCTGAGGTTTTTCATTTGCAGCGTGAAACATGCATCAAGTTAATGCGCTGAAAAACCTATTGAGCTTCATTTGGCCAGACTCATGCACAACAGATCTTGGCTTTCAGGTTTGAGAACTGAGGTCTTAAGCAAAACAAAGCAAACAGCAAATGCACGGTCCAGTCGAGTATGTGGAAACTATTATCATATTATGCTGTATTTCTCATCCTAAAGCAAACGAAACTGTATGTAAAGAATAATTGCACACTTTGCTAAAGTTACGGATAAAAATACTTAGGACTTTTTAGCCCTTGTTTTCATGTTACAAATGCTGGTCTGGCAAAGCAGACGGTTGGTACCCTGTGCCAGAATCTATTGAATACAAGGGGGCATATTACCAAGCAATAGCGATAATTATCGCTATTGCTTGGTTAGAGAGAAAATGTTACCGCTAAGCTGCGGCGATTTTTACCGCAGATAAACCTTGGTATTACCAAGGTTTATCGCAAATGCGATAAAAAACGGCCGCAATGCATGAATATCGCTGAAAAGTCAGCGATAGTCATGCATTACCGAGCTAATGCTCTTAGCCATGTTATCCACCTCCCATTGGATAACATGGCTAAGAACTGCTCAGGGGCAGGTGTTAGCTTTTGGAGATATTCGCGCTTAGCGAAATGGGAGATAATTGCTGGGGATGAGGTGCTGGTGATCTGGGACTGTATCATATAAAAGGAACACTGGGAGCACTAAGGGGCATATGCACAAGGAGTTAATGCTGCCGTAAAGTCAATTTGTTGACGTTATGGCGGCTTTTTTTCATCGCCGCATTGGCAAACTGCCGCTAACCGCAGTTAGCAGCAGTTTTCTGGCGAAAACGTGCATTTTTTTGATTGCCAGTTCTGTTAGCGGGACTTAACGAAAATGAGATGCAAGGTAGGCGTTCCCGTGCAAAAACAGCCGCTAACCCCACTTTGCGATTTTCTTGCATGGTGCAAAACCCAAAAAACTCCCTTTAACTCCAGTTAGAGGCAGTTTTTCAAGCCCAGAAAATAGCTGAACTTAAAAATGGTGCAAACACTTGAGGCCTCATTTCAGAAGGCTTTGGTGCTTGACAAAGCTGCAAGGAATGTTTCTGCGCTGACCTGTGACAAAACCACAGGGCAGGAATACGCACCATCAATAAGATAGGGCGGCCTGTGAGGGCCAACCAGTCATTTCAAACTTGAGTGGACATACCACTCAGCCCCTGCCTGCTCCATGGGTAGTGCAGCCTCACCGACCTGCAAAGGAAACATAGCATGAGTACATCAATAAGTTATCATCATGTTATGTTTCCTCGTTTTGCACTGCTTGAATGCAGGGGGGGGATGTTTTTCATCCACAGCGGATGAGCCGCCACTGGGAGTGCGTCACCCACAGGTGCTAGGCCTTGGCCCGACGCGACCCCGGACTTCTTCCACTACACGTCCCACCTTTGCCTCACCTGGGCATTGACACCATAGCGCAATCCACTGCACACTCTCCAAATCTGTGACTCAGCCAACTGGAGCCTCGACCAGGTGGGATTTCACAAGCCAGGGTACAGCAATTGACACCAAGTCTGCAGGGCAAGCTCCGGATGCAGGTGATGCAATAAGGCCTCCTTAGGTGTGAAGTTGCAGCGCTCCCGCCACACAAGTTTGGCGCAGCCCAAGGGCCTCACCCTCCACAGCATCTTTCCAGCGTATCATCCTCCGGCCTATGATGCAGAGAGGTGCGGCCCACCATTGGTTCTCACCTCCATTCACCCCAGTATAGTCGTGGCGCTTGGTATGCAATGCAGACCTTTGGTACACAGGAGAGCCTCTACCGTTCATAGCTCAAAGGGGCACCAGGAGGTCTTCTCACACAGGTCAGCAACGTGTCTCCATGCGACCTGGCAAACTTCATCACCAGGTAAGGGTGATCACCAATGCCTCAATGTCTACCACCACATGCCAGCAACTCCAAAGCACCCCTGCATACCACCAAACGAGGCATTTGGGCCCCAGGGACTGTCCACGCTTTCAAGGTTTTGGATGCCATGGTGTTCCAAGGAGTGTGCAATGATAAGTGATGAATCACTGGTTTTGCCCAGTAATGCAGAGGCTGCAAGCTTTCTAGCTGACATGGCCACATTAGGCTTAAATAAGATCAATTCTGGGCCCACACACTCAGCCGGACATCCGCTGGATACTATACTTTCCACATTATCACATATTGTAGGTGATTCTGCCTGCCCATTCATGTGGTCAGATCATTTTATGATTCCTTTAAGGATCAACAGCAGCATTAGACCCCTAATGATTGGTCGCCCTTTGAATGGTCATCAAAGGTGTTGGCACAGAGTCTCAACCGAATCTCTTAGTAAAATATCCGTAGCCCCTGTTTTTAATGAGCAAATGGATGGCACCATGAAACTTAGGGTTTTCAATAATACCATGAGTGATGTGATAGACAGGCTAGCTCCCATGACACATCAACCCACCCAAAAAATCTAGATGCAAACACCTACAAATATCCTGGCGTAAATCCTAGTTAGAAACACAACAATTTTAATCCAAACTGGCCCTCACTACCTACCATAAGAATTTAAAAAAGGCATGTAAAGACCATATTATAACTAAACTTAATCAGGCAGGTAATTCGTCAAAGGATCTCTATAAATTCCTGAACTCCTTTACCAATCCCACAGTATGCACACAGCTAGTCACCCCCTCTCAGGGTCGGTGTGATAAAATAGCCACACACGTTGATGATAAAATCAACCTGATTTATAAACAATTTACTCAAAACTCTTGGCAGGTGCTACCTACTAAATCTGAGCACGTACCGCTAGTAGGCTCAGGTGAAGATCTGAAAGAGTTTAAGGACATTAAGGTCTCGCAACTAGAAGCCATGCTTAAAAAGGTGAAATCTGGATCTCCTTTGCATATTATGCCCGCCTACAAATCTGCTCTCCTTGCCCCTCTCCTGGCCGCCCCCATTGCTGAGATCTTGAACACATCGTTAAGTGAAGGCAGTGTGCCTGTAGATTGAAAGGTCGCCCAAGTGCTAACTATAAAGAAGAAAGATCAGGTGCCTGCCGAAGTGCTCTCCAACTACCGTCCCATTTCCCTCCTTCCACTTATGGGGAAAATGGTAGAGAACCATGTTAACACGCAATTAATGGAATATTTTGAGACCAACGGCATCCTTGATCCTTCAAAGTCTGGGTTTAGATCCAACTAATCCACTAAGACAACTCTAATTGGGGTAACGGATTATATTAAAATGGCCTTGGATGATAACAAAGGAGAGATGTTAGTCGTGTTGGATCTAACAGCAGCCTTTGACACTTTCTCTCATCAGAAACTGATAGTTCGACTGAGAGAGGCCGGTCTGCAGGGGCTGGCTCTCAATTGGATTGTTAGCTTTTCAGATCAGCATATGCAAACCATCAATCTGGGCCCTTTTCGATCTCACACTGTGAAGCTTAGCAAGGGGGTGCTACAAGCCTTCTGTCTGAGCCCGACCTTGTTTAACATCTATGTGCCCCCCCTTGCTAAAGTCATCCGAGAGTAAGGCTTTACGCCGTTCTCCTACACTGATGATACACAGTTACTCCTATCCTTTGATAAGGACATGGAGTTAGTCGATCAGCGTTTTGCAAAGGGGATGTCCGCCATAGCAGATTGGATGAGAGAACACTTTTTGCAGCTAAATGTGGCAAAACAGAAATCTTGCCGTTTAGTGCTGCACTAACTTCCTGGTCCCCTGACTGGTGGCCGACAGTGTTAGGACCTGCTCCTTCTCCAAACGCGGTGGCAAAAATTCTAGGGGTCTGGCTGGATGTACGGTTATCGATGAAGGATCAAACCATGGCCACCTCCGGGACCTGCTATCATACCTGGAGCCTTTTGCGCATGAAGAATCGGGTTTTCTTAGAACCCAGCGGTGCCAGGGACACACCCAAAGTCTTCGGATTCTCCTGTCTTGGAATACAGAGGCACGGAATACTTCTGGATGGCGTCAAAGATCAAATTTATTAGCTGCAGCTAGTAACAGTAAACCAAGCAATACAACACGGTGTACAACTCAGGAAACTGCTCAATTTTCATAGAGCAAGACATCTCTTTTTATACACAATATTCTCATTATAAATGTACACCCACTGCGCAAAATTCTGACCAATAGGACACATTTTCTAACTGAGTATCACATTAATAAAAACCCAATTTACAGTAACCCAACCCAAAAGTTAATTATTAGGACTGTCCCAAATTCAATTTCCACAAGCCGGACAAACCCATAATTGAAAGCACTACTCATGTAATGAAAAGTCGTAAGGAAAGAAACAATTCAGATGCTGATTAGGATAAGATATGTGCAAGGAAACTAAAAGTTAACAATATCCTGAACATTGATTGGCAATTTAAGACAAGAATCAAACCAAGGGAAATTGGCCTCGCGAAGGGTCAGTTTCAGGTGAAGAGGTCAGCATCCTGCAGTTCACTCACAAGTCAGAAAAGGGCCTGTTAATGCATACTTGAACAATGAGGCCCATGCAACTTTGTTCGTTTGGTTACCTCCATGGCCTACGTGAGGGCAACACAAAAATGGCGTCATGAACAACTCAAACAAAATGGAGTCTGGTTCTAAATCACGGAACCTCACGCAGAGGGTTTATGTGGCTTCCCCTCTCGGTTGCCTGGACTATTGTAATGCTTTATTGGCATCGGCGAATGAGTTTTCTCTTTGCAGACTGCAGACCGTCCAGAATGTGACCGCACGCCTAGCTCTCAATAAACCACCCCGCACCTCCCCTGGGCCATTACTGAAATTTCTTCATTGGCTTCCTATCCACCAGAGAATAAAGTTTAAGCTCTGTTGCTTTGCTCACAGAGCTGTTTATGGCACGTGCCGGAGCTATATGGAGGATAAATTCAAAGTGTACTGCCGGAACCAGTGTCTCAAATCAGAAGGCAAAGGGTTGCTGGTGGTCTCTTGTTTTAAGGAAACAGGATCTGGAGGCAAACCCGTTGCCTATCTGGCCCCAAAATATTGTAATTCTCTGCCAGAGGATTTAGGTAAATGCCCTAGTCTTGTTCGCTTCACAAAACTTTTGAAGACAGAATTATTCAAACCTTGAGCTATGGTAGTCTGTGCCTGTCTGACCCATGTTTCTATGTGAGGCTGGAGATACCCCTTCAGGGGTGATCCCTGCGCTCTATAAATTTCCTAAATACATACATACAATGCACCTCTTTTCATGATTGTAGCCCTGGATTTCCTCTTCCCCTGGGACTCTGGCTGATCATCCTGGCTGTTGGGGGCTTGGGGGGGCTGTTAATCTGTGCTGTACTTGACCCTGGCCGCTCCAATCTGCATTCCATTGGTTGTGTTTCCTATTTTTCAATAGGGGTCGGCTTGTAGGCTATTTTTGCCTCTATAGGCAAAAAAAGTCACTTTGGGCTTACTAACGTGAATTTTTTTCCCACAAATTGGTCTTTTGTCAGTTTTCACACGCTAACACCAGAAATTGTATCGCCTTCACACTAGTGTTAACGGCAGTTTTCACTACAGCTACCTGGAACAATTGCCATGTAGCAACGTATTGTAAATCGCTAACAGGGCAATGGTTTTTGGTGGTAAGCTGCGTTAAGAAAACTGCTGCTAACTAGCATTTGCGGTATTAGCGGCAGTTCTTGTATACATCCCCCTAAATCAGGACCAGGGGCAGCTCCTCCACTATGGTGGAGAAGTGTCGCCCCACTGCTTTTAAGCAGTGCAAGGAAGAAGGGACATTAAATGCTAATAACTTAGAGTCATTACCATTTTATGTTTCCTGGTTCTTTGATGGCGGGTGGGTGGGCGAGGCTGCTCTGCTTTCAGAGCAGGGCAGGGGAGGAGAGGTTTGTCCACTCCTAAGTGTGCAAGACTGTTTGGTCAGCCCTCTCAGGCCTCCCAAACCATTCATGCCCACTTTCCTTGTTCTTCATGCAGGCTGCATTACAGTCAGAGTGTAGAACAAGCCCAGGCCCCCATTCCCTGGTTGAGCGTTGAACCAGGACGCTAAAAACCAATCACAACGCTGAATTGCAGCATTGTGATTGGGCAGGGGAGCCTGGGTGATTAGCAATCACAACGCTGCAATGCAGCATTGGGATTGGTCAGGGGAGCCTGGCTGTACTTCCTGTGCCTGGCTCACGAGTGGAGCAGAGACAAAGGAACCGTCGCATCAAGGTAGGTGTTTCTTTGTAATATTTATTTTTAATTGCACACCATTTCCCCCTTCACTCCACCCCCCCTTGCGCCCCCTGCGTGCTGGAGCCCGCACCCTGCCTGCCACCTGCTAACTGGCCGCCACTTTTTATGACACAGTCTTACACCAAAACCAGTCCCAGGAAGCTTGTTTCTGGTTCAGGAAAAGAACTGGCTTGGCAGTTCGGGCTGGACTATTCCCGTGAGGCAAAGGGTCAAGACAGATTTGCATATGGCTTGGTCTGAACTGTGATGCCGAAGTGAGCTAAAGAACGATGATTAATTCAACGCAGATCTGTGACTAGGGGTAAGTGTCTGAAAAGTTTCAGCACTCTGTCCATCATCTCCTTGTGTTTGCTTTGTTTGCCCTAAGTTGGCAGGGTATGCCCAGACGTGGGTCACTTGCTCACTTTGTCACTGGATTAAAGCTAGGCTGGCTGTTGAGGGGTGTTACCCCGAAACCGTTCCCAGGATGGTTGTTTCTGGTTGAGGGAAGACCTGGCTTGGCAGTTGGGGCTGGACTGTTCCCATGAGGCACTGTGTCAAGACTGATTTGCATAAAGCTTGGTCTGAACTGAGGTGGTGAAGTGAGCTAAAGAACAATGATGGAGCCAACCCAGATCTGCGAATGGGGGTGAGTGTCTGCAAAGTTTCAGAGCTCCATCCATCATCTCCTTGTGTTTGCTTTGTTCACCCTAAGTTGCTATGGTATGCCCAGACGTGGGTCCCTTACTCACTTTGCCCCTCAATTCAAGCTAGTCTGGCTGATGAGGGGTGTTACCCCGAAACCGGTCCCAGGATGCCTGTTTCTGTTTCAGGGAAGACCTGGCTTGGCAGTTTAGGTTGGACTGTTCCCATGAGGCACAGGGCCAAGACTGATTTGCATACAGATTGGTCTCAACTGAGGTGGGGAAGTGAGCTAAAGAACAATGATGTATTCAACCCAGATCTGTGACTGGGGGTGAGTGTCTGAAAAGTTTCAGCACTCTGTCCATCATCACATTGTGTTTGCTTTGTTCGCCCTAATTTGGCAGGGTATGCCCAAACATGGGTTCCGTGCTCACTATGCCACTGGATTCAAGCTAACCCGGCTGATATGGGGTGTTACCCCGAAACCAGTCCCAGGATGCTTGTTTCTGGTTAAGGGAAGACCTGCTTTGGCAGTTTGGGCTAGACTGTTCCCATGAGGCACAGGGTCAAGACTAATTTGTATATAGTTTGGTCTGAACTGAGGTGACGAAGTGAGATAAAGAAAAATGATCGATTCAACTCAGATCTATGACTGGGGCTGAGTGTCTGAAAAGTTTCAGCGCTCCATCCATCATCTGCTTGTGTTTGCTTTGTTCACCTTAAGTTGGCAGGGTATGCCAAACCAAGGGTTGCTTGCTCACTTTGCCACTGGATTCAAGCTAGCTCGGCTGATGAGTGGTGTTACCCCGAAACCGGTCCCAGGATGCTTGTTTCTGGGTCAGGGAAGTCCTGGCTTGGCAGTTTGGGCTGGACTGTTCCCATCAGGCACAGGGTCAAGACTTATTTGCATTTAGCTTGGTCTGAACTGAGGTGGCAAAGTGAGCTTAAGAGCGATGATGGATTCAACCCAGATCTGTGACTGGGGGTGAGTGTCTGAAAACTTTCAGTGCTCCGTCCATCATCTCCTTGTGTTTGCTTTGTTTGCCCAAGTATACAGTCTCTGCCACAGTTTTGAGCTCATTGTTTTTTTCAGTAGTAGAAAATCTGGAGCAGCATTATTTCACCACCTTAAACAGTGGCCAATGGTTGCTTGTAACAGGACCTTTCAAGACATGTGCTGCTTTTGCCTGGAAATATAGCTGCATTTGCTGACGTATCTAAAGTAAAAAACAAAACAATGCACAATCACATGCAAAAAGCAACTAACAATACAATTTAAACATAACAGGGCACATCAAAATAAAACAGTGTGGGCCGATTTACAAAGGTAAATTTACACTTTTGTGTATGTTTGTTCTTTTTCGGAGTTCACTAACTATGAATTAATAATAACTTTTCGACTGCTGAGACTCCTCAGTCAGGGGGGGAGAACTTAGAAAATTCAAAAAGATAGGCCTGTCCTTTCTTTTTATGTGTAGAGTTCCCCCTCCACCGACTGCAAAGACTCCGCACTTATAAAGTAGTGATTAAAAAATATAAAAGTTAAAATTAAATAACAGAACACTAACCTAATACAAACAGATCTAGAGGGGTTTGTGAGCACTAGACCAAAAGAAGCCATAATATTCACTCAGTACAAACATGTCTTCAAACCTTTGCAGAAAGACTAAATTGAACAACAGTTTCTCAGTGACTCTGGAAGGTAGTTCCACAGTTTTGGACATAGTACTGCAAAAGAACGCCCTCCCATCCTTTCACCGACATATTATGTCGAGTATTCGGAGCACCAGATGACAAGAGGGCGTTATCCAGTTTTACATCTTTTTCACCTTAGATTTCTCGTCGAAGTATATATGAACAATTCTTTGGCCCTCGGTCATGATAAAGCGACCCCTTCATAAGATCGGCGGACTGCATCATATACCACTTTTATGAACATTCTCATATATCAAGTATTCCTCATCATTATAGAAATGATTTTTTATCTATCCTCGCCTACAATTGAAGGACTTTCATCACCTTCACAATTTATGTATCATGCTGTGACTATCATCCTTTTCTGGAATACAAGGCTCCGACGATCTACATGTTTTTAATTCAGCACTTCTTCAAATCTTAATCTATTCACTCATTGCCAATGACGGGTCACCTGATGAAGGCTCCCAAGCCAAAACGCGCGTAGCGTGTCACCCACCGCTTTGTCTGTGTGTTACCTACCACGTTGCCTCCATCATTACTTGGCGTATGCTCACTTATGTGTTTGTTATGCACTTTTTTAGACTTGTTTGTGAAAATTCATAGAAATATCGATATATTATCAGATGTTTTGGAATGTATCCATGAAATGTATATTTATTTTTCTAAAAATTAAGTTACAAAAACATACAAAAAAATATATATATATGTGAAAAATAAAATTGGAATAGAATACACCTATGTAGTTGTTGACAAGTTTGTATATAGTGGGCATATGATATAGATGCATCTATCGAATTAGGTTTTCTCACTAGCTATAGACCTTTTCAAACACACGCCCTCCCATCCGGGCCATTGGAACCTAGGCACAGTGCATAAAGCCAGGATAGCAGATATCAGAGGGCGTGCAGGGGAATAGGGTTTCACTAGGTCCTGAATATACTGTGGGTATAATAGAAATTTTAGTGTTAAAAATGCCATGTTGACATGCACCGTTCATCATTTTACCAAAATGAATATTTTATCAATGCAATGTAATAGGCCTCTGGCTTTCAATGCATCAGATAAAATATCAGTCGCTGCAACACCACCTGTGAAGTAAGGAGTCACACACCTTCTGGCTTTACTCACATGTGTTGTGGAAAAATAGCATCACTCTGGTTAATTTCTAGTTTAAATGCTATTATTCTGATAGGAAACTCACTAAATAGCATTTAAGTGCTTACATATTTTCTAATAAAGTCTCTAATTTTGACTAAACTGTTAATGTCATATACCACTTTAAAAATAGATTTGATCTACAGCTCCTCACAAAACCACACACTATTACAATTGTTCCTGCAATTGTGATCACTAAATTCATGTGCCTGTGTATAATTTCCAAAATTCCAACCTAATCCTGAGACATCCAGTAAACAATAGCGTGCAATGTGAGAGAGCAGTCACTGGTTCAGGCATGTCTCCAAGGCGACTAGCATGTATTTATGCAGCTAATCTGCAGAAAATGATATAAAGAATTAAGTAACCTCTACATGTATGCCTTAGATATACTATACAAACAGGAGAGTATATACATGTATGCATAAATAAAAACATTTTCATGTTGGGTTGATAACAATTATCACATTAGAACCCACATAAGTACAAGGCTTTAAAACTAACAGTTGAATGAGACTTCAAATCAATCATATATCAAGCACTAAAACAGAAAACTAGTCCAGGCCCCCCCTCGGTTAAAAATCTTTACTCTAGAGAAGCACGTGTTGTGTTGTATAGCTCCCAACTGCGGGGATTTGCTAACATAACTTAGCTCTGAGAATACGTTCCTGAGAAGTCTAGCTTGCCTCCCTGCCAGCACCCCATTGGTGCCATTAATGCTAGACATGGGTGGGAATTCCTTAGCTGACAAAGTTAGACTTCTCCCATTGTTATTGGGGGAAGGCTCTGGCCTCAGACAGAATTGGCCCAGTATGGATTGGCTTTAAAAGACATGATAGAGGCTGGCACATTCAAAAAATGTCCTGGCTCTGACAAATTAAAAAGCTTCTAACAACTATTGGCCTGAGAAACCCTATGGGACAACCCATGATCTTCATCATGCTTGACAACAGTGAAGCTAAAAAATATATTATTGGGTGTGGGTCAGACATTCAGAGGCACAACTGGCCGTTAATTCATCCTTAACAGATGCTTTCTTAGATTTTAAATGTAGCTGTTTCCTAGAGCCTCACTGGGATGCCATCACTGCCCCTCGGGACAGGAACATATATTTCCAATTCAGTGTTGGCAATCTGCCCCTGAAAACATTTACCAACAAATGGGCTCCAAGCTGTGACCTTTTGTATTCGACTTACAAGAACTCCACAAAATCAATTGGTCATGTCTATTTTGCTTGTTCAGGCTACATTGTTTCCTGACAGAAATGGATTAAATCGTTATGCAGACGAATGGGGGCCCATAGCAGTTGGACTGTAATTCGAATTCTTAGATGTGACCCCAAACTCACTTATGCATTTGCCATTGCAAAGTTTATGGGGTGGATATGGGTCATTAGAGCTAGGATTGCAAGTACATTTTAAACAAATGTTAACTACATCATCTGGTTTTTCCATATCATGGACAGTGATGAATTGCATTGGTAAATTAATGTTTTCGTATTCTTACCCTTAATTTATGTATCACGTGATTGACGTTTCCCGTTCTGACATGCAGGGACACTAATGATTTCTTATTTGCACTAAACTCACTAGGCATTTACTATGGGGACAGAGAGGCCGACTGTTGTTTTTACCGTGATCCAAAGTAATTTCATTCTTGTATGCTGGAACCTCTGCCCGATGAGAAGGAACTGGGAAAGCTGCAAGGAGGAGTACTGTCCCTGTCCTGGGGGATTGGCCTGCAGTGGTTGCCTTGCTGCGAGAGGAGAGGATAAGACTGGAAAAGACTTTGTTCAACTTGTGCTTCTGAAAAGATCTCCAAGGGCTTGTGGGTGAGCTTGCCCCCTAAACGGAGTCCCAGGACTATTGGACTCCCCCTGCCTTCACAGAGCTGCTGGACATTGCCTGATCCCCCCCTGCTGCTGGAGCCGCGACCCAAGTGCGTCTCACAAACCCTGTCCGCTGTGAAGCCCGTGCCCGTGGCCGCCCCGCACCGTGTGACTCCATTCCATACGAGCCGTAGCTCGCACCGTCAGAAGAAGGGCCGCACGCACACCGCTTCTCCCTCCCCCCTTCGAGCCGCACTGCTCACCACACTGCTCGCTGCACCCCTGCAGCTGTAATTCGTGTCCAGAGCGCACCGCAAGGATGAGTACGGTCCGTACGCTCGCAGCTTACCGGCCACCTTACAACGCGCTATCCGGGACTAAAGGCATCCCCGCTCTGGAAGGTGCGACGCGCATGCCACACTGTATGTGAACGCCTGAGAAACCAGCATTGTCCGCCTCGCTCCTCAGGGCCCCCGCTCTACACCTCCCAAGACGCCTATAGCAAGCCGGGGTCAGCACCGCAGAGAGGCCAACAACGCTACTGATTCGCCAGCAATCCCACAGTGCACCGTCCGCGACGGACGTCTCTATCAAAGGTAATTGTACGACTCGCACTGTGACTGTGTGGGCAACGAACCGGAGAGTCCGCGGCACTTATTTTAACTCTTTCCAAGTACGATCCTCCCTGAGAGAGCTGCACAGACAGCGCGAAGCTCATAGAACTGTAAACTACGCATTTTTTAACAAGAACTACAATCCTAACAATACTGTGGCCTATTTTTACGTTATTTGGGTCTTATGCTAAGCCTTTATATAAAGATAACTATTTTTATACAAACCTTGGTGTGGTGTCCATGTGTGGTGTTGTCACTGAGTTGCTGTATGTGTTCACAAATGCTTAACTTATAACGCTCTGAGATAAGCCTTGTCTGCTCGCGCCACACTGCCTAGAGGGTGAGCAGGGTTTTTTTTAGAGGGTAATCCCCTTGTCCTTACTAGAGGAGAGGGTCCCTGCTTGTCACAAGTCCTTACGTGTGCCAACCAGAGACCCCCAAATCTAACACCAGGCAGTCCAATGGTAGAGCATCACCGCTCTGCTGCTTGACTGCCCTTCTATCCCTTTTTGCTGCTGCTTCTCCATCTCTTTCTGCTTTTCTCTTCGATTTTCTGCCTCTGGCCCTTCCTTTTTCCCTTTTCCTCCTTTCTGCCTCTGTCTTTTGTTTTTCCTTTTGCCTTTTACTTTTCCTCTTTCCTTTTCCCCCTTTCTTCCTCTCCCCTGCCGCTGTGATGTCCTGCAGCCCGCCAGCTCCACTGTCCTTCCCGTGTTTCCCCCCCAGCTGTCCTGCCCCCCGCAACACTACTTAATGGCGGCTGCACCAAAGGCAAGCCCGTCTGCACCCATCTGTGCCTGGACTGTGCCTGGACCACGCCCAGTGCCAGGGACCCTGCTTCGCAGACATTCCACCACTACGACGCCAGGACCCTCCTCGCCCTCAACCCGGGATACCATGCCACCTGGCTCAATCGCATCCTTCTCAACGTGCGATCTCTCCACAAACATGCCACAGAAATCTGGGACCTTCTCGATGCCACCTCTCCTGACACCGCTTTTCACGCGGAAACCTGGGCCAACCCCTGCTTTGGACTGGACACCGCCATCGTCGTCCCCGGTGGCTACAAAATCACCAGAAAGGACCGCCGACTGCCCATGAGGAGGCATCTCCGTCATCCACAAAAGCACCCTCCGAATGACCACGCACTCCAACAACCCAACGATGACCATGGACCACCTCCACTTCCAGATCCGGACCAACCCCAACACCAACCTTTGTGGCACCCTTGTCTACATGCCCCCTGACCACCCTTTCCCGACACCATCGTAGACCTCATCGCATCCCAGGCACTCGCATACACCAATTACATCCTACTTGGAGACTTCAACTTCCACATGGACAACCTCAGTGACCAGAACACTGCCTCCTTTCAGGAGAACCCCAACAACATTGGTCCCAAGCAGCTAGTCACTGCATCGACTCACACAGCCAGACACACGCTTGACCCCGTCTTTTCTGCCAGTGGGAACATCAGCTATAGCCACACCACTGAACTCTCGTGGACTGACCTTCACTGCGTGCATCTCACCTTCACCATGCCCACCGCACACCACCATCATCATCGACCCCCAGTGACATCAAGGGTCAACGCCACCGAAGAACTTCTCATCAACTCCCTCAGCACAACCACTCTGCCAACGCCAATGGACACCAACACTGCAGCATGCAACCTCCACCGTTGGCTCTCCAACTGCAGCGACACCCTGGCATCCCTTAAGAAAAGACCAGGCAAGCAACACTCAAAGAATGCCAGCTTGTTCCCTTCTGCCCTCCACAATTCCAGATGCAACTGCAGACGACTCAAAAAGAAATGGAGTAGCAACAAAATCCCAGAATCTCATGCAACATTCAAATCCACCATCAATGCACACCACCCCCTCTTGAAAACCACAAAGAAAACGGCCCTCCAAGAGAGAATTAACACCAATGAACACAACAGCATGGAACTCTTCACCATTGTCAAGGAGTTTGCCAGGCCCGACAGCGAGACCACAGACTTTCCCCTGTCCCAAGACCTCTACAACAAACTTGGCACCTTCTTCCACCACAAGATCAGGAAGATCTACAACAGCTCCGACTTCCTAGACCCTGTCACTACGCCCACACCATCACACACAAACAAGCCGCATTCTCTGCTGGTCCCCACTCACAACAGAGGGCACGCTCAAGACCATGAAGAGCATCCACATATGAGCCCAATGGATCCCTGCCCGTCCCACATCTTCTCACGGAGCAGCTGCCGACATCGCTCCCCAGCTTTGCCGCACCATCAACTGCTCCATCAAAACTGCCACCTTCCGTGACGACCGCACTCTTCGCCACCACCGACGGGATCCGCTCCCTCCTTGACCTGGAATAGACCACAGTCCTACTCCTGCTCAAACTCTTGGCTGCCTTCAACACCGTCTCCCACCGAACCCTAATCACAAGGCTCCACGTCACCGGTAACCATACAAGGCTCTGGACTGGATCCACTCCTTCCTCAGCGGCATGACCATGTGAGTCAGACGGCAACCATTCCTCTCAGAACCCACAGAGATCAGCTGTGGAGTGCCCCAGGGTTTGTCCCTGAGCCCCACCCTCTTCAACGTCTACATGACTCCTTCACAACTATTGTCAGAAAGTGTGGACTCAACATCACCTCATATGCAGATGTCACCCACCTGATCCTCTCACTCACCAACGAACCCACAACTGCCAAAGCCAACTCCCAGAGTAGAATGAAGGGCTTTGCTACCTGGATGAAAAGTAGCTGCCACAAGTTCAACTCAGACAGAACGATTGTTGGAGATGGCCGTTTTTGCAGGGTTATCCCTAAACTTGCTGCTTCTTCCTCCTATTTTTTCCTGACCTGCTGTTGTTAGTTTTAGGACTCTGGGAACTTTACCAATGCTGATCAGTGCTAAAGTGCATTTTCTCTCTGTGTAAAATGTGTTATGAATTGGTGTTTCCATGATTGGCCTATTTGATTTATGTCAAACACACCAGATGATGGACAGAATGTTGCACAATGGCAAAACATTCACCCTCAGTCACAGATCTGGGTTCAATCCATCGTTATTTTGCTCACCAAGCCACCCCAGTTCAGACATGGACATATGAAAATCAGTCTTGACCCTGTGCCTCATGGGAACAGTCCAGACCGAACTGCCAAGCCATGTCTTCCCTGGACAGGAATCAAGCATCATAGGACCGGTTTCTGGCTAACAGCCGTCTTCAGCCAGGATAGCTTGACTCCAGTGGCGTAGTGAGCATGGGACCCACGTCTGGGCATACCCTTCCCACATAGGGTGAATAGTAAAACACACAAGATGATGGACGGAATGTTGCACAATGGCAACACATTCACCCCCCAGTCGCAGACTGGCATGGTGAGCAAAAAACGATGGATTTAGGCCCAGATCTCTGAACTGGGGTGAATGTATGACATTGTTCTGCATTCTTTCCATCAACTGTTGTTTTTGCATTTGTCACCCCAAGTGGGATGGGTATGCTCAGATGTGAGTCCCGTGCTCTCCATGCCACTGGATTCAAGCTATCCTGGCTGATGAGGGCTGAAAGCCTGAAACCGGTCCTAGGATGCTTGTTTCCAGTCCAGGGAGGACCTGACTTGGCAGTTCGGGCTGGACTGTTCCCATGTGGCACAGGGTCAAGACTGATTTGCATATGGCTGGGTTCAAACTGGAAAGGCATGGTGAGCAAAAAAACGATGGATTTAGGCCCAGATCTCTGTACTGGGGTGAATGTATGACATTGTCCTGCATTCTGTCCATCAACTGTTGTTTTTGCATTTGTCACGCTGACTGGGACAGGTATGCTCAGACGTGAGTCCCGTGCTCTCCATGCCACTGGATTCAAGCTATCCTGGCAGATGTGGGCTGAAAGGCCGAAACCGGTCCTAGGATGCTTGTTTCCAGTCCAGGGAGGACCTGGATTGGCAGTTCGGGCTGGACTGTTCCCATGGGGCACAAGGTCAAGACTGATTTGCATATGGCTGCGTTCAAACTGGAAAGGCATGGTGAGCAAAAAAACGATGGATTTAGACCCAGATCTCTGTACTGGGGTGAATGTATGACATTGTTCTGCATTCTGTCCATCAACTGTTGTTTTTGCATTTCTCTCCCGAGAGGGATGGGTATGCTCAGACGTGAGTCCCGTGCTCTCCATGCCACTGGATTCAAGCTATCCTGGCTGATGAGGACTGTAAGCCTGAAACCGGTCCTAGAATGCTTGTTTCCAGTCCTGGGAGGACCTGGCTTGGCAGTTCGGGCTGGACTGTTCCCATGGGGCACAGGGTCATGACTGATTTGCATATGGCTGGGTTCAAACTGGAAAGGCATGGTGAGAAAAGAACGATGGATTTAGGCCCAGATCTCTGTACTGGGGTGAATGTATACCATTGTTCTGCATTCTGTCCATCAACTGTTGTTTTTGCATTTGTCACCCCGAGTGGGACGGTATGCTCAGATGTGAGTCCCTTGCTCTACATGCCACTGGATTCAAGTTATCCTGGCTGATGAGGGATAAACACCCAAACCTGTTCCTAGGATGCTTGTTTCCAGTCCAGGGAGGACCTGGCTTGGCAGTTCGGGCTGGACTGGTTCCATGGGGCACAGGGTCAAGAATGATTTGCATATGGCTGGGTTCAAACTGGAAAGGCATGGTGAGCTAAAAAACGATGGATTTAGGCCAAGATCTCTGTACTGGGGTGAATGTATACCATTGTTCTGCATTCTGTCCATCAACTGTTGTTTTTGCATTTGTCACCCCGAGTGTGACGGTATGCTCAGACGTGAGTCCCTTGCTCTACATGCCACTGGATTCAAGTTATCCTGGCTGATGAGGGCTGAAAGCCCGAAACCGGTCCTAGGATGCTTGTTTCCAGTCCAGGGAGGACCTGGCTTGGCAGTTCGGGCTGGACTGTTCCCATGGGGCACAGGGTCAAGACTTATTTGCATATGGCTGGGTTCAAACTGGAAAGGCATGCTGAGCAAAAAAACGATGGATTTAGGCCCAGATCTCTGTACTGGGTTGAATGTATACCATTGTTCTGCATTCTGTCCATCAACTGTTGTTTTTGCATTTGTCACCCCGAGTGGGACGGTATGCTCAGACGTGAGTCCCTTGCTCTACATGCCACTGGATTCAAGTTACCCTGGCTGATGAGGGCTGAAAGCCCAAAACCGGTCCTAGGATTCTTGTTTCCAGTCCAGGGAGGACCTGGCTTGGCAGTTCGGGCTGAACTGTTCCCATGGGGCACAGGGTCAAGACTGATTTGCATATGGCTGGGTAAAAACTGGAAAGGCATGGTGAGAAAAGAACGATGGATTTAGGCCCAGATCTCTGTACTGGGGTGAATGTATACCATTGTTCTGCATTCTGTCCATCAACTGTTGTTTTTGCATTTGTCACCCCGAGTGGGACGGTATGCTCAGACGTGAGTCCCTTGCTCTACATGCCACTGGATTCAAGTTATCCTGGCTGATGAGGGATAAACGCCCAAACCTGTTCCTAGGATGCTTGTTTCCAGTCCAGGGAGGGCCTGGCTTGGCAGTTCGGGCTGGACTGTTCCCATGGGGCACAGGGTCAAGAATGATTTGCATATGGCTGGGTTCAAACTGGAAAGGCATGGTGAGCTAAAAACAATGGATTTAGGCCAAGATCTCTGTACTGGGGTGAATGTATACCATTGTTCTGTATTCTGTCCATCAACTGTTGTTTTTGCATTTGTCACCCGAGTGGGACGGTATGCTCAGACGTGAGTCCCTTGCTCTACATGCCACTGGATTCAAGTTATCCTGGCTGATGAGGGCTGAAAGCCCGAAACCGGTCCTAGGATGCTTGTTTCCAGTCCAGGGAGGACCTGGCTTGGCTGTTCGGGCTGGACTGTACCCATGGGGCACAGGGTCAAGACAGATTTGCATATGGCTGCGTTCAAACTGGAAAGGCATGGTGAGCAAAAAAACGCTCAGACGTGAGTCCCGTGCTTTCCATGCCACTGGATTCAAGCTATCCTGGCTGATGAGGGCTAAACGCCCAAACCCGTTCCTAGGATGCTTGTTTCCAGTCCAGGGAGGACCTGGCTTGGCAGTTCAGGCTGGACTGTTCCCATGGGGCACAGGGTCAAGACTGATTTGCATATTGCTGGGTGCAAATTGGAAAGGCATGGTGAGCAAAACAACTATGGATTTAGGAGGCTAGGCCCAGATCTCAGTACTGGGGTGAATGTATGACATTGTTCTGCATTCTGTCCATCAACTGATGTTGATGCTTCTATTTGATTTATGTGTCAGTCCCTAATAAAGTGCACTGTGCGTGCCAGGGCCCACAAATCAAATTCTTTTGGTGGGCTGCAGCACTGGATTGTGCCACCCACGCAAACAGCCCGTAAAGTGTAACTCTGGCCTGCAATTGCAGAGCCGGTTTGCAGTATGGGACTGCCATGTCGACTTGGCAATTGCACCCACTTGCCAGTCCCTAAACCTTCCCTTTTATACATTTTAGACACCCCTAAGGTATGCCCAAGATAACCCTGTGGGCAGGGTGCATTGTATGTGAAAGGTAGGACATGTCCTGGTGTGTGTGGCATGTCCTGATAGTAAAATACAGCCAATTTTGTGTTTCACGATTGCACGGCTACCTGTTCCCATAGGCCAGAATGGGCAGTTTTATTATAACATCTTATAATCCTAACTGACCCAGGGAACATGGTAGAAAAACGAATTTAGTATGCCTGAACTCAGAATCATAAAATACATTGTTTAGTGAAGTTGGTTTTAATATTCTGTGTTTGAAAATGCCACTGTTAGAAAGTAGATATTTTCTTGCCTAATCATCCAGCCTGCCTCTGCTAGGTTATGTATTGCATGTCTGGTTTGTGAGTGACAGGGGCTGGGGTGGCCCCAGGAGGCAGGGTGAGTCAGCACTAGGCTGAATAGATCTATCTGCATTGGGAGTGGTGGGAGGAGTATCACCTGGACCTGAATAGGGCTGTGCCTGCCTTCCACAATGCTGGCTCCACCTCCTGTGGTGCGTCTGATGACCCTGGCCCACACTGGCAAATAAAGAAGTTGTGCACTGGGGAAATGCACCCAGAACTGGTTTGGACCAGCTACAGACACTCTCTGCCTTCAGAGAACAAAGGATTTGGTGGTATAAATATTGGGCCCAAACCCCAGAACTTTAAAACTATTTCGGATCAAGAAGACTGCCAAGAAAAGAGCTAGAGAAGCTGTGAGGAGGAACTACCACTTTGCTATGTGCATTACTGTGTTGGCCTGCAGTGGCTGCTCCTGTCTTGGGCAGTGAAAGGACTGGACTGAACTTTCTGCAATCTACTTTTATGAGTTTTTCCAAGGGCTTGAGGTAGAGCTTGCCCCCTTTCAAGAAGTCTTAGGAAAAGCAAAGACTTCACGCTCTTCTGCCCTCAGCACTGGGGACTGTGTGTTTTGTGCTGCAACAGAAGAAAAGCAACTCGACAATGTCTATGATGCTGCTGCCGACTCTGTGTCCTGATGGCAGTACAGAGGTCACCGCTGCAACGCCGCACCGCGACCCTGGTATCACCAACGACACCTCCTGATGCCGCCACTGAGCCGCTGCTTGCACTACGACCTGTGGGCACAGCACTCCACACCACCTCACTTCACGATGACGCCTTGGTTTCCCCAATGACGCCGCTCCACGCCGGAATTGACGCCGCTGCTTGCACCGTGGTTTGAGGGCACCCCTCATAAAGTTACACAATGCACCACCCTCATCCCGCACCGCAACCTTGGCCTACTGATGCTGGTGCCATCGACTCCAGTTCGTCAGCCGATGACTGCGCTTCAGTAACGGCGACGCCTCTGCTTGCACCGTGACCTGTCAGCACCGCGACATGCACCGCATTCACTTCGCACAGTGACCCTGGTCTCACCAATGTCACCATCTGATGCCGCCAAAGAGTCGTTGCTTGCACCGCGACCTGAGTGCACCTCATGCCGCACTGCTGCACCTCCGCACCGCAGCACACGATGGATGTCGACGCCAGTGCTCCTGACTTCAACAAAGAGGAGTTCGACCTGCAACGCGTGTGACTTCGAGGGCCCCGACGACTCCTGCACTGACCTCCGGAACCGACGCCTGCAGACGCCGTGCTTTCGGATGCTCAACGAGAAGTCGCCAAGGCCCTGCCTAAAAGGTACTGTTTGCGTGTCTTACCGACACCGTAGCAGGCCCCCGACACCGCGTTCAGCCAGAACTGTTTGGATTTGTTTGCTCACGACACCGTGATAGCCCTGGACGGAGCTATCAACATCAAGGAACTGATTTTCAAGCTTATTTTGATATAATTGTTAAGTACTGTATTGTGAATTTTTATCGCTTTGGTCTTGTTTTAAGTGTATAAAATATTTGATATTTTTCTGAACTGGTGTGGTGTCCTTTTGTAGTGCTTAAACTGTATTACTGTTGGTTATGTGCAAATCCTTTACACACTGCCTCTAAGATAAGCCTGACTGCTTGTGCCAAGCTACCATTGGGGTGAGTAGGGGTTATTTTAGGAGTGTAACTCCCTTATCCTGACTAGGAAGAAGGTTCCCTATTTGAACAAAGGTGCAAGCTCTTGCCAACTAGAGACCTCCGTTCTAATACCGATGTACTCATCCTGGGACCCACCCCTTCAGCTTGGGAGGACTCCTGGTGGCCAGCCACTCTGCAATCTCACCCCACCCGACGGACCACACACTTAGCCTTGGCACCATACTGGACTCATCGCTCACTATGAACTGCCAAATCAATACAGTTTCCTCGGCCTGCATCTAAATACTCTGCTTGCTTTATAGACAGTCACATGGATCCCCACCGAATCCAGAAAGATGGTCACTCACACACTCATCACCAGCAGATTCAACTACAGCAACACACTCTATGCCAGCCCCACCCAGAAACAGCTCAAGAAACTACAGAACCTCCAAAACACCACAGTCAGGCTGATACTTGGAATCCCCCGCCGCAGCCACATCACACAACACCTCTGACAACTCCACTGGCTCCTATTCAACAAGAGAATCACTTTCAAGCTCCTCACTCACGCTTACAAAGTTCTACACGATTAAGAATAAGCATACCGTAACCACCAACTCACCATCCACGCACCCGCCAGACAACTTCGATCTTCCAAACTCGCCCTTGCCTCCATCCCCATGATCCACAAGACCAGAACCAAAGAAAGGTCTTCCTCCTACCTTGCCGCAAAGACCTGGAACACCCTACCCCTCCTGCTCCTAATGTATTTGCCAATGCTTATTACACTATCCACCCAGACAATGTATTCTAGTTCGCCAACTATAATACTGCAGGGTCACCCCAGATGTGTGCCTTTCTTTGCTCAAACCGTTTTTTTAGCTTTATGGTATCTCTGCAATTTACTCCTGCTAATCAGTGGTAAAGAGCTTGCGCTCTCCATTGTTGGAAACATAGTAAAATTGGTCTACAACTGATTGCTATATTTAATGTACTTATAAGTACCTAGTAAATGATACTATGTGTACTCAGGGCCTATACATGAAATGCTACTAAAGGCTGAAGCACTCATTGTGCCACCCACAAAATAAGCACTGCTAACATGCCTCAAGCCAGTAACTGCAGCATATAGTGCAGTTTTAAACTGCCTTTTTGACATGTCAAAATAAAGCTCTTTACAGGCCCATAACTTAATACTTATTATCCTCAAATCTCACAAGGAAGGGTGCATGGTATTTAAAAAAGTAACTCCAAAACAATAGAGGAAGTATAGAGGAAAATGATAGAATCACCCTCCTTGCAGATCCATTCAAACAAAAGGATTCTATCAATGTGTGTTGGTGCAGTGTTAAGTGATATCAGTGAAAAGTAGGGACCTAAAAAATGTGAATATGAAAGTTTAAAAATTCCCTGGCTAGTAGAAAAAATAATTTATTCGCTTCTCTGGCTGGGAATGTTAAAAAGGGGGTTCAGTGGTAGAGCTATTAGCTAGCTACAAGGTCGACATGTTTCACAAGCAGTCCCCTACTGCACCAACACATAGCCTTCTGTCACAAAAATAGTGCTCCCACGTAATCCGTAGGTCGTAGCACGCCCCGCCCCGTGGAGGGACGGGAAGACCCCAATGATGAAGCATGACACTAAGGGATTCTTAGTGTGTGAGGGGTATTTTAAAAGCACATAGTACCCTCGTCTTGTAGCAGGGTTTCTGTTCTCCCACAGAACTGTGCACAGAGGATTGGAACCTCAGCGAATTAGGGTGACCCAAAACTCACCTTAGTACCCAACAAACCCCTTACCGAGCTAGCTACAGTGTCTCATTGGTCATAACAAACTCCCAATGTTTAGACAAACCAGAACATGAGCTTACAATACCTCAGGTTACGTGGAACACATGAGCACTCTTTCGTTATACAATCATTTCCAACCAGAACTTGGAGTAAATGAGGACACGTGCATATTTGAAATATTTATTTACTAATGCCGTCTTCTCAGGCGCAGTATCTTAGATAATACAAGGAGACATATTATCAGAAGCAAAGTTATCAGCATAGTTACTAGTCCATAGAAAGCAAATGGTGACAGCATGCTAACATGCTGTAATGAATAAGGGTTAACAACACTTATTTCTCACCCTCCCTAACACACATATTATATTAATAGCTAAGAAGGTCTCTTTGGGTTTTAACAGGGCGGGCCCATACCTCAGTATCCTAAAATGAAGAGATCACATCAGCATACACCAGTTCTCTCTGCATGCGAACAGCATCAAGTGTGTTTGTGTGCTTCAAGCAAAGCAATATAAAACCCGCCTAAAGCCCAAAGTTGGCAGAAGCTGCACTTATGTTATGTCTATGAAGGCGCGAAGATCAGACCTCATAACAATTCTGTATCGTGTTATTCCTGAAGCTTCAGCACTCTCTGTACAGACATAGTTTATTAAGCAAAGCTGATATCAGAGCAATAACATATTATTCTCATGTAAACCACAACGAACTAGTAGGTTGAAAGCTAAATCAACAATTAAGTGTCGTGTGCAGAAGCAGCAAAAGGAAAAATGGCGTTTAAACATGTAATGAGCCTATGCTAACTTAACGCATTATAAAGATATACAGTAGCTATATGACACCCCCCCATGATCCGAGGACGGATAAGATAAGATAAGATAAGGGCAACTTCATGAAAGCAGAGTTCAAGGACTATGAACAACCTTATAATTATAATACAAAAATACAGTAATCAAATCCAAATATAAAAATGTCAATTTCAGAATTCAACAGCACTCAAGCCAATAGGACTGGGAGGTGAAAAAATGCAAAATGGGGCATCATGATAAACCAATAAGGTTCATCAAGGCAAGACCGAATATGCAAAATATGCAGCAACAGCCTCCAACAGGAAATCACCGTCTTCATCCGAAAACAGTTCAGCCATCCAATTCAAAAGAGGAAAAGAACAAACGTGTTCTCCTAATACTGGAGCCTCTATTACCATCAGAGGACAACTCGGTGGGTTTTCAAGAAAGCTCAGTGCCAAGAAATCTTGCGCTGCTGTAAGAATGTTCCAAGGACCCATTAGTCCATGCATCGCTGCTAAGGCCATAATCCTGTCGCCAATACAAACCAACTCGTGAGTAACGATGGGACTCATCAGCTGATTAAAGTCGACTTCAGGAGAAACCGGTCCGCAGAGACACAAATCAATGGCCCAGTCAAAATCACAGCTTAGGCAATGAAACACAGGCTGGGCACAGGTGAAGTAGGAAAATCGAAACGATAATCCATATGCCGTGCTTAAAATCGCAAGCGGCAGCGTGCCATAATATTCAAGCATCCGGTTGCGAAACAACGCCAGGAGGGGCTGGGCGGCTCCTTCCACATGTGGGGCATCCATATTTAAGGAAGCAAACAATCACTAGAACGGCTGCCGCTAGTAACCGGGAATCAACCAAACAAACTCGAAAAAATGGAATGGAAGAAAGCAGGGATGACTCCAAAGATTTTTTCAAATGAAGTTACAAGACCACTGCTAACAGATTTAAAAAAATGCGCCAGCCCAGTTGTGGAGGACGCGTTAAAGATAGAATGTACCATCTCGCTGAAATGCAACGGTAAATCAGTGTTTAAAAGGGCCTGAACCTCAGTCCGGGTGTTAGCTATGTGAAGAACAAAAGTCTCCCTAGCCGAACTCAAGGCCACTTCTTTCTGGGACAATAGAGCCCTTATTCTGCTCATGCCGCTGAATTCTGCTTTCAAGGTTGGGATGCGTGGCCAAATGGAAACCTCCCTATTTTCATGTGTGGGTGGGTACAGGACATTTCTGCAGCAAACGACACGCTCAGTTACGGTTACCACATAAGCTACACCTTTAATTAACCCGCAACAATCTTCATTATTCAAAAGTAAATAGCTTCCGTTCCCCAGTAAGGTAAAAGTCGGGGTGATTGCTGGTACAGGAGTCCCTTTCAAAACACAGGCTAAGTTTGGTCGGTCCTGGTTGCAAGAACCGTGTAATTGTATATGCCTACACATTAGCGAATGGTCTGGTGTTTCTGTACATTCCTCCCCATTCAGATAAACTTCCTGTCCGTCTTTCAAACATCTATAAGTGAAAGGAAGGGACCAGACTTCATTGAGGAATGCACTACTTAAGGGCTCATAGCGACCTATGGCAACATATCGCATACAATTTGTAAATTTATACAAAGCAAAAGGTAAAGTTATTAAACGTGGATTAGCCACGTTGCATCGTTGGCCTCTGCCACCGAAAAAGGCAAGGACTCCAGTCTCTCAATGTGTAACATAGAAAATGAGGCATCCCGCATGGAAAGCAAGCGCTGCTTGTCAGTCAAATTAAAGGGGGCAAAGAGAGAAGAAACATTCATGTAGCTCCATGGCACCTTGCCAGTTTTCAACGTTTGAAGGGTCCATGCAAATTGCATGATAGAACGCAATTGATTCTGACCATGGTACAACACAGACACTTCATCATGCACAATATCCACTACAGAAGACACAATATTATCTAAAGTGTAAATGCGGGAAGAAAGCATGTTAATACTATTATCTACCACAGCAAGTACCTTTTCTAGATTGGCTTGATCTATAGGCGTGTCGCAGCCTCAATCTGTGACGTCTTCCAGATTTCATTGTAAACAGCATATATCCATCTTTATGATCTACCACTAGCCGGGCCCTTAATGAAATCATTCAAATGTACATCATCATTCAGCTTTGCCAGATGTAATTTAACCGCAGACAATGTTCAATGTTTCAGCCAATTTTGACATAATTTGCCCACAGAGTAAGTTGTGACAGAATGCTCGGTTGCAAAACGTGGATCTGGTCCGACCTGTGTAAAGCCATCTGATAAACCTAGAAAACGGTGCTGGCATGAATCAGCACTTCTGTGCCACATCAGCCAACCTTTCGGATCCATACTGGATATGTTAAATGATGAATTCAGCAATAGGGTTTGCAAGTCCCTAATCGAAAACTGAGTATAATTACTCCAGCCAGAATATTCTTCTAACTCTGGGATGTTTGGAGAATTTATTTTTTTAGAAGTAGCCAATCCAAAGCACGTCGTTTGTGAAATAGAAGAATTCAAAAACAACAATTGATTCGGGATGAGACAAGCACGGTGCAAAGCCTCAGTGCCTTGTACCTGCCAGTTTTTTGAACCCCAAACAGATTTTAGGTCAATAGTTTCCTTCCATAATTCATAGCCGCCAACAGCCAGTTGATCTAGAAAGGACTTCGAGTACAATAATTTGGTATCGGTAAGTCTAACCTTAGACATAGGCTTCTGTGTCATTTTGAAATAAAAGGACTCGGGATTAGACTGATTGAAGTCAGTAAAATAAGTGTACTTCTTCAAAAAAGTATTCGAACTGCCCTGTTTAGGAGCTGGGCAATGCTCCCATTGTGTATAATTTACAGTACTCCTTCTGGATGTTGTTTTATGCAAGAAGTGATTGCCAAAATGTTGAAAGCAAAACAAATCACCATAATTAGCAGACTCTAAGTACAAATCTTCAGCATCAAAGGCAGCATAGTATTTCAAATCAGAAAACAAAGACTCTACGGCCTGAACATCCCAATCATCAGAACGTATGTTTTGTTTTACCACATCCCCCATGTTAACTCTAAGCACATTGGGGACATTAACAACCTTGGTAGGGCCATGAATTTGAAATCTAACGGCATCCCACACAATCCCATCAAGGACAGGCCAAGCAGTGATGTTAACAAATGTCAAGTCTCTTCTCAGTCTGTGTGCAGAATGCGACGAGGAAAGGGGGGCCAAAGTTCCATTTAGATGTCGAATGCATGTTCTTTCCTCGACATAGTGTCCATTCATAATTCGAAAAAAATAAAAAAATAAACCAATTGAAATAAAAAGGTAAATTGAAAACAGCACTAGCCAAATATATGTCCAAGGGGGAATTAAAAAATGTTTTTTAAATAATCTGGCATAAACTGCAAAACGTGAGGGTTTCTTCGAGGCATTGGAAACAGAGTCAAATGAAAATCTGGATTCTGTGGCCAAACGTGCTTGCAGGTCAGGCATGGATAAGTCAGTGGGGTAGGTATAGTCTAATTCATCATGATCTGTACCGGGCAAAGTACTTAATAAAGGACTGGAAATTGCAGGTAATTCGATGGCCACTTCATTTTCATTATTAGAAGCAGTGGGCAAAACTGAATTTCTCACAATGGAAGGACAGGAAACAGCCGGTGTCATGCTAAGAAGAATCGGCCACTGTGTGTATCTTGACATTGTCAATTGAGATAGACCTGTTTTCCTTACGACCAGGAAGTGGTGGTAAAATGACTGTTCTTGTGCCCTTCACTCCAAGCACTGGAACCGGAGCTCGATAGGAAGGACCAAATTCTTTCCTGTTATCGATCTTCTCACGAACCAGTTCTCCAACTTGGGGTAGCCAGCCGACTACCGGGATCTGCAACGCAACATCCGATGTGGAGGGCAAATGTTCCTTTGCAAGACTGTCTCTGGTCTTTTGTAGATTCTGTAAAACAGTACAATGTTCATCTACGTCAAAGGTTGTGGCGCGAGCCACGCAGTCTAGACCGTCAAGGTCAGGGACGTACATCTTGATGCCAAAGAGCATTTCGTATGGGGTCCGCCCACCCAGAGACATTCTAGGGAGATTATTAAGAGCACGCTGCACGCCATAGAGGTGGGCTAGCCAGTTTCTGCCAGTGCCTATAACTCGAGCTGTCAAAGATTGCTTTAAATCACGGTTCATTCGCTCCACTACACTGTTACCCTCAGGTCTGTAGGGAGACGAAAACTTGACTTGGACCCCCATCGAATTCATGGCATCCTAATACGCCTTAGAGGCGAAAGCCGTACCCTGATCCGAATGGAAGGTTCCACAGGCAAAAATCCCTACAAAGATGCGCAAATCTCTAATGACAGTCCGTGAATCAGCGCTGCGATGGGGCCAGACCCACACAAAGCGTGTGCATGAATCAACTGCAACTAAGATGTACTTATACGCAGTATCAGATGAAAAAGGACCGCAGTGATCTAAGTAAACACAACCTAGCGGTTTATTAGAAATGTACAACTGTGTCTGTGGCGGACGCGCAGCAGTCAAAGGTTTAATCTGCTGACAAATGTCACAAAGAAGGACATAATCACGCGTCTGTTTGTACAGTCCCCGCCACCAGAAACGTTGTTGTAATTGAGTTACAGTGGCCGAGACGCCCGCATGCGCAGACGCCACACCTTCATGAGCCGCTGTAATCAAGTCAGCCCTGCGATCCGAGTTGGGAATCAAACGTTCCCCAACATCAGGAATTTTCACAAAAGGAACCTTTTCGGGACTTAAGTGGTACGTGACGTGTACTTCGAAGGGAACCCCGTAGGATGTTTACCTCCCTTCTCAGTGGCAGCAACTGCCGCCAAGATGTCACTATCAATCTTACTATTGGACCGTGTAACTGCTGCAACTAAGTATGTAGACACCGCTGATTTCGCTGCTTCATCAGCAAGCGAGTTACCGACAGCGTGGACTCCAACACGCTGGTGGCCGAGAGTATGAATCACAAAAACGAGCGGCAACTTAGACTTAAGCTCTGCCACTCGAACCCAGATCATCTTATGTTTTATTGTGCTACCCTTGGAATCACGAAAATCATTTTGAATCCAAAAGAACAAGTTTTCATTGTAAGACTGGACACAGTAGTAAGAATCACTTACAATAAGAGTTGTCACACTAGGATCAGCGTACTCCAACGCTAGTAAGAGAGCACGAAGCTCTGCCAATTGTGCGGTGCAATCTCCCAGAGGCAGCGTGTGCACCTCCCTGGATATGAACTCATCGTTCAACATGGCACCGACCACAATGGCGCATGCGGAAACGTAGGCGTGTTTAGAGCCATGCGCAACCTGCTGTCAAGTTCTCACTACGTCGTCCCTTACCTTATCTTGAGGATGACGTAGTAGATTTAGCAGAGACGGAAGTGACCAACTTCCCAAGTAACTAACTATAAACTTGGCTGACTCTAATTCACAGCTAAGGTTAAAACTAGAAATTTGGGAGGAGGGCCGGTACTGGACGTTGTTGCCTGGTTTTTAGCTTGCTGTCGACCTGCGAAACAACAAGTGGGGATGAATTAGTTTAACCTGCACCTTAAGTCCTACTTACTTCTTAAAACCAGAGCTTTTCTCCTCCTTAAGAATAGCGCAGATTTATCACTAAAATGACTCCTACCTGCGATCAGAGCTGTTCTGTCCTAGTCCAGTAGTTCTTTGTCTTGTGTTGTCGAGAAGTCTCCTGAAGTTCTGGTCTGATGTTCATGGGTTAAATAGGGATATATGTCCTTTGTAGTCATCTATAAAACAAGAAAATTCCTTTAACATAACATCTCACAAGAGTTATTTTATTTCCCCCTTGACGCCAAAACTTACTTGCAAATGTTTTCATAAGACGATCTTAAATGAATTCTAGAAGCCTCATGCGATCCCAGAAAACCTGTAGTGAAAACACGAATGGAAAACAAGGCACTTCCCAAGCGAACACCTATTTTGAGACCCCCGAGACTAATGACAGTTTTATAGAGTTGAAATTAAATATAACATTCCCATTACAATACATTCTTGTAATGATTTTTTCTCAAAAAAAATACAACAGATAAACTCTAGCAATCAGTTGCTTGTCTTTTCTCTTGAAATGTCCTGAAAACCACTTTTCTTTTTAGCTTTCTTTAGTTTCAAATCGTTTCTTCCTTCTAATGAAGAAATGAATGTCCCATAATCTGTATTAGGCTTTCTTGCGTAGGGCGCCTGGATTGTCAAAATAATTTAGAACTTAACTTTGTTCTTTCTCTTTTATTCCGCAGGCTCTTCGTGAAGAAAAACGATCCCAAGGCGACTCGCAGGAGCTGGACTTCTTCTTACAGGTAAGTATGCTGAGCTGACTGCAGACGCGACCTCTCTCCTGACTGGCAGGAAGGCAAAGCAACTTCTGGAAGCCTGGGTGCGGTTTAAATAGCCGACCGTACCCAGGAGATAACGTGCGCACGTCACGTTTTAAGCTGCTGCGAGTGAGAAGCCCTCAAGCGGCTTAAACGTGCAGAATAATCGAATGGACCTTCAAGATGCTTCACTAGCACAAAACTTCCAGGAACCTTTCCCTAAAACAAACATTATTCACAATCTTCGTTTCAGGCCCCAAACATGGCATTTCCGTCACAAGTAATCACGAATAAAAGCACATCCTAAAAAGAATTACTAAAGCACATATTACCAAAATACATACATTCATACATACCGGAGTGCTGGTGCACGGGAAAGGGGTGGGTTTTTTCAGGACCTTAACAAAGGCATCAGCCTAGGTTGAGGGGATCATGACAGTACTCCCTCCTCAAGATCCCCCCTAAAACCGGTGAAATAGGTTTCGGTTTGTTCGGATATCTTACATGAAAGGATCTTACCAGTTTGGGTGCATTCTTTAAATGTTCTAGAGGTTCCCAAGATCTTTCTTCGGGACCAAAACCCTTCCAATCCACTAGATAGAAAAGTTTCCCACTAACTCTTTTTGAATCCAAGATTGTCTTTACCTCGAATTCTTGATTTCCATCTATAAATACTGATGAAGGAGGTTGAATGAAACGAGTCTGAGGGTGAAAAGGTTTGACTAGTGATACGTGGAATACAGGATGGATTTGGTATCTTTGAGGAAGGGTCAATTTGACACAGACAGGGTTAATAATCTTTTCGATAGGAAAAGGTCCAATAAATCTTGGGTTGAATTTACGATGACCCTTCATTCTTAAATTCTTAGTACTCAACTATACCTTGTCTCCCGGAACATAATCAGGTTGTTTAGTTCTATGCTTGTCTGCAGATTGTTTTTGATCTTCTTTGGCTTGTGCTAAATTGAAAGTGGCTTGTTCTTGGATGGAAGATAATTTGGAAACATAATCTGAAACTGCTGGTACTGAACAAACCTTTTTTACGTCACTAGGAAAACTTTTAGGATGAAAACCAAAATTACAAAAGAAAGGAGACATACCTAAGGAAGTATGATTCTCATTGTTGTAAGCAAATTCCAATTGACTCAACAACTCAGACCAATCCCCCTCTTAATGTAGTTAACATGCAACGAATAAACTGTTCAATTGTCTGATTAGTACGCTCAGTTAAACCATCAGTTTGAGGGTGATAGCTAGATGATAATCGTATTTCCATGTTCAGTAGAGAACTCAAGTTTTGCCAGACACGAGAAATGAACTGCGACCCCCTGTCTGAAATAACCACAGAAGGAATTCCGTGCAGACGAACAATATTAATCATTAAAAGATGAGCTAATTCCATAGCAGTTGGTAATTTCTTAAGAGGAATGAAATGTGCCATACGAGAAAACTGATCGACAATAGTTAAAATGGTAGAGTAGCCTTTCTTGGTTTCTGGAAGTTCTACAATAAAATCTAAAGAGATAGTATGCCATGGATGAGGTGGAACTGGAAGTGGAGTTAGTAAACCACTTGGTGCCTGATGGGTAGGTTTATTTTGAATGCAAACACTACAGGTTTCTACAAAAAGCTGTACGTCTTTAAACATAGCAGGCCACCAAAAGGTTCTCTTAACCAACTCATAAGTCTTCACAACACTGGGATGGGCTGAAATAGAAGTGTCATGATGGAAATGAAGTATATCCCTTCTAATAGAATCAGTTGGTACGAAAATTAGATCATGCATAAAAATCAGATTCTCTTTTTCCTGTAAAAAAGGAAATTCCTTTTTCCAATGGTCTAGACCTCTTTTGTCAATTTCTTTCCTGATTTCAGCAATTATATCACAAGAGGACAAACTGGCTTGAAATCGAGAGGGAGGTAAGAGGGGCGCTCTCTCTACAGAGGGTTCTGGAATATTACAGCCCATTCGGGATAAAGCATCAGCTTTTAAATGTTCTTTTCCTGGTCTGTAAGTGATAACAAAGTTGTAATCATTAAAAAACATCGACCATCTTAACTGTCTAGCAGATAGCGCTTTAACTGATTTTAAAGCTTGCAGGTTTCTGTGATCAGTATAAATTGTTACAGGATGTCGAGCACCTAGCAAGTAGTGACGCCATTCTTCAAAAACGGCCTTAATTGCCAAAAGTTCCTTGTCTGCAATAGCATAATTCAATTCTGCTTCAGATAATTTCCTGGAATAAAAAGCTATAGGATGCATTTGGCCAGTGTCTTTATTTCTTTGAGATAAAATGCTTCCTAAAGCAAATTGAGAAGCATCAGCTTCCACAATAAAAGGTTGAGTGGGATCCGGATGACTCAAAATAGGAGCAGAAGTGAATTTTTTCTTTAAACTCTGGAATGCTGTTTCAGCCTGATCTGACCAGATAAACTTTTCTCCTTTGCGAAGCAATCTTGTGATGGGAGTGATAGTTTGGGAAAAGTTTTGAATAAAACGACGATAAAAATTTGTGAAGCCTAAAAAGCTTTGAACCTGCTTTACAGTAGTGGGACTAGGCCAAGAATCCACAGCACTTATCTTTTTTGGATCCATTTCAATTCCTTTAGGGCTGATGACATAACCAAGGAATTCTACTTTAGTAACATGGAATAAGCTTTTTTCCAATTTTACAAAAAGTGAATTATCCAGCAGTTTTTTAAGAATGGCACGAACTTGCTGTACATGTTTTTCTTCGGAGTTGGAAAAAATCAGAATATCATCGATATAAACAACACAGCAAACATCAATGAATTCGTGCAGGACCTCATTTATAAAAAACTGGAATGCAGCTGGAGCATTGCAGAGTCCGAATGGCATGACTTGATATTCAAAGAGGCCGAATTTCGTGCGGAACGCAGTCTTCCACTCATCGCCACTTCGGACTCTCACAAGATGATAGGCTCCTCGAAGATCCAATTTTGTATAAATGGTTGCGTTTTTGACCTGGTCTAATAAGGTAGGAATCAAAGGCAAAGGGTATCTATTTTTTATGGTTACATTATTTAAGGCTCTATAGTCTATGCACGTGCGCAATTCACCTCCTTTTTTAGGAATAAAAAAAGAGAAGATGATACAGGTGATCTTGAATGCCTAATGAAACCATTTGCAAGATACTCGTCTAGGTATTCTCTAAGATGAACATTCTCTTTCTCTGTAAGGGCGTAAATTCTACTACAGGGAAGAGTTGCTCCAGGAACTAAATCTATTCGACAGTCAAAATCTCTGTGTGGTGGTAGAGTGTTAGCTTTTTTTTATCAAAGACGTCAAACAGATCTGAGTAGATGGATGGAACTCCTTCTAAAGCCAAAATGCTGGTAGAGTCTGCACAAAAGTCAAAACCCTGGATTACATCCTTAGACTTTTCTAATAGGAAACATTGAGTTGAGCAATGATTGGAATTAAATGTTACAGTCTTTGATACCCAATCTATAATAGGATTGTGTTGAAATAGCCAAGGTATTCCCAAAATTAGTTTGAACTGAGGGGCATCTATAATGTCAAAATGTATTTCTTCTCTGTGAATGGGTGAACAGTCCATTTTTAATAACTCTGTTTGTCTGTTGATAGGACCTGAAGTCAGTTCTTTACCATCTACTGCCCTTACTATTTCAGGATGATCTTTTTGAATAGCTTTAAAACCTAATTGTGAAAAGTAATGAGTATCTATGAAATTGCCAGTAGCTCCTGAATGTAAATGTAAATGTAAATGTAAATGTGGGATACTTGTAAAAAGCACTGTTACTCTACCCGAGTGTCCTGGCGCTGTAGACCGCTGGGGAACCCATCCTGGTTTTCCCTGTGAGATGGTCCCTTTCTTCCTGAATCAAGTACTGCTTCTACTTTCTTAGGTTGAGATGAAGGAAGTAAACCTTTTAATTCTACAATAATACAAAAATGCTTACATCCAATAGGTGGAACAGTAGAGGCCAAACTAGAAATTGAACTCGATGAACTGACCTCATCCTTCATCGAGTATTCTAGTTTTCCGATTGCTCTTGAATTAAAGCTACATCAGAGGACTTAGTTTTTGGCTTATTGGGTCGAGCAGGACAGTCTCTAACAAAATGACCTGTCTTACCACAATAAAGACATTGATTCAATTTTCGTCTCTTATCTTTTTCGTCTTTGGACAAAGGACCTCGAATAGAACCTATCTGCATAGGTTCAACAGGATCTAGCTTAGGAGGTTTGTCTCGTGAAGTTGAACTTCTTTCCTTCACAAAGAGAAATTTTTGATCCCCCTTCCCTCTTTCGCCTTTTCTTTCTCCAAGGCGATGATTTAATTTTACCACTAAATCAATGAAATCATTGATATCTTCTGGAGGTTCCAAAATTTGCGTCACCATGTCTTTTAAATCATCTTTCAAACCCCTATAGAAAATAGACATTCTTTTTTCGTATGGCCATCTTGCTTCTAAAACCAATCGATTAAACTGAGAAATATAGTGCAACAAATCAGAAGATCCCTGTTTTAAGTTTAGCAACTCGTTATCAGCAGATTGAACAAAAACATGTTTAGCGAAAATTTTCTTTAAAGCACGTTCAAAATGTTTTAAATTATATAAAATGGGGTCGTCCTTTTCTACCAGGGGTACAGACCAAAGAGCGGCATCACCTCCAAAATATGATAACATAAAAGCCACCTTAGATGAATCATCAGGAAAAGCGGACCTTTTAGCTAAGAAGTGTAAATGACACTGTTGCATAAATATGGAAAACTTGTTTACATCTCCATAAAACCTTTCAGGCTGAGCTAAGGGAGTTGGTATCGGAGTAATTACTTGGATTTGAGATTGAGCTCCTGAATCAGAAGATGAACCTTGAAAGGTTGCAGGTTTTACAACTGGCTTTTGTTGGAAAGCTGTTTGTAGCGCAGACATGTCCCTACGAATAGATGCATTTTCATCTTTCAAGTCTTTTAAAACTGCTGCTATATCTTGTAAGGTAACTTGGTCCATTGCGTCTGGGCGAAATATTACTCGTGGGCTTTGCCTTCTGTCAAGTTCTCACTACGTCGTCCCTTACCTTATCTTGAGGATGACGTAGTAGATTTCTCAGAGACGCAAGTGACCAACTTCCCAAGTAACAAACTATAAACTTGGCTGACTCTAATTCACAGCTAAGGTTAAAACTAGAAATTTGGGAGGAGGGCCGGTACTGGACGTTGTTGCGTGGTTTTTAGCTTGCTGTCGACCTGCGAAACAACAAGTGGGGATGAATTAGTTTAACCTGCACCTTAAGTCCTACTTACTTCTTAAAACCAGAGCTTTTCTCCTCCTTAAGAATAGCGCAGATTTATCACTAAAATGACTCCTACCTGCGATCAGAGCTGTTCTGTCCTAGTCCAGTATTTCTTTGTCTTGTGTTGTCGAGAAGTCTCCTGAAGTTCTGGTCTGATGTTCATGGGTTAAATAGGGATATATGTCCTTTGTATTTATCTATAAAACAAGAAAATTCCTTTAACATAACATCTCACAAGAGTTATTTTATTTCCCCCTTGACGCCAAAACTTACTTGCAAATAATTTCATAAGACGATCTTAAATGAATTCTAGAAGCCTCATGTGATCCCAGAAAACCTGTAGTGAAAACACGAATGGAAAACAAGGCACTTCCCAAGCGGACACCTATTTTGAGACCCCCGAGACTAATGACAGTTTTATAGAGTTGAAATTAAATATAACATTCCCATTACAATACATTCTTGTAATGATTTTTTCTCAAAAAAAATACAACAGATAAACTCTAGCAATCCGTTGCTTGTCTTTTCTCTTGAAATGTCCTGAAAACCACTTTTCTTTTTAGCTTTCTTTAGTTTCAAATCGTTTCTTCCTTCTAATGAAGAAATGAATGTCCCATAATCTGTATTAGGCTTTCTTGCGTAGGGCGCCTGGATTGTCAAAATAATTTTGTACTTAACTTTGTTCTTTCTCTTTTATTCCTCAGGCTCTTCGTGAAGAAAAACGATCCCAAGGCGACTCGCAGGAGCTGGACTTCTTCTTACAGGTAAGTATGCTGAGCTGACTCCAGACGCGACCTCTCTCCTAGCTGGCAGGAAGGCAAAGCAACTTCTGGAAGCCTGGGTGCGGTTTAAATAGCCGACCACACCCAGGAGATAACGTGCGCACGTCACGTTTTAAGCTGCTGCGAGTGAGAAGCTCTCAAGCGGCTTAAACGTGCAGAATAATCGAATGGACCTTCAAGATGCTTCACTAGCACAAAACTTCCAGGAATCTTCCCCTAAAACAAACGTTATTCACAATCTTCGTTTCAGGCCCCAAACATGGCATTTCCGTCACAAGTAATCACGAATAAAAGCACATCCTAAAAAGAATTACTAAAGCACATATTACCAAAATACATACATTCATACATACCGGAGTGCTGGTGCACGGGAAAGGGGTGGGTTTTTTCAGGACCTTAACAAAGGCATCAGCCTAGGTTGAGGGGATCATGACACCTGCGCCGAACCATCAGTGTAAATGATGCAATGGAAGTCCTCCAAAGGTTGCATAGCTAGAGGAGCAGGATGAACAAATTCATACTACAAGTACTCTTGAGACCGCAATGAGGCGTCCAAAATAAACGTGACATCCGTGGACGTCAAGGACGCAGCCCACTGAATCCACCGAGGGTGCAAAGCTTTTGAATTTGGTACACTGGCTTTCGTGACTGCCTCCAGATGAGGACAGGGTGTAACAACCAACATGCGTTTCCCCTGTGACAGAGCCCGTTCTTTAAGAATAGCCATCTGCACAGCTGTTAAAACCTTTTCCACAGTGGGAAACCGCATCTCAGCCGAAGTGTACAAGTGCGACCTGCAAAGATGGCAAGATGGCTGAGTGCTCAGGCAGCCAGCATGATTTAGAAAAAGTTGGTTGTATCAATGCATACAAAGGCTTGATACGCTGGGCATATTCCGGAATGTATGTCCTCCCGAAATTCAAAAAGCCCAGTAATGACTGTAATTTTTTCAGTGTTGTTGGAGCGCGCAACTGGGCGTATTTCTCCAAGAAGTGAGGAGCCAAACCTCGTCCTTCATTGTTGAGCTCATAGCCCAGGAACAACACTGTGTACTCAGCAATGTGCGATTTTGCAAAGTTAAATTTGTAACCCATGTCTGCAAAGGTACAAATTATCGAATTTACACGACACAGATGCTCCCAAATTTCGTTGTCTGTGAGATAAATGTCATCCACGTACGAACAAGCATCTGGGTCGATTCTCTCTAAAAGAGAGACTATGCGTGCGGTAAATATACCAGGACTATTCTTATAGCCCATTGGGAGATGCCGGAATTGTTTTTGGACCCCAGCGCACGTAAAACTGGTCCATTGGGAGCTTAAACTATCCAATCTGTGGGCATAAAAACCGTTGGAAATGTCAAGCGTTGTTTTAAAATGCTTACGCACAAGACCATCCACTAGGGCAGAGCCGTGAGTATTCTGTACTGCACAGTTACGGCAATGCGAGTTTAAATGCCGGTAATCCAATACCAAACGATACGATCCGTCAGGCTTGGTCACAGTAAAAAGAGGATTATTCATCGGTGACACACACGTTTCAATAACTCCCTGATATTCCAATTGTTCAAGGATTTCCGCGACGGAAGCCTTGGCTTCACGCCGAATGGGATATTGAGGTTGAGGCTGTGGCTGAGACCGCAAAGGAATCTCGTGGCACGGGGACAATTTATCCCAACCACATTGGTTACGGTACAGAGCCGGTGCGAGAGCCCGAGCCCACTCTTCTGCAAAATGCTGCGCATGCTCTTTCGAGACTGTGTTCGCGAAACTCGGGAGGATTACCTCCTCCCCTCGCGGCGCCGCAAGCACAAAAGGTGGGGGCCAGTCAGCCTCCGAAAGCAAAATATCATACGTAGAAGAAAGATTTTCCCAAAATACCCCTTTGATGGTACGCTGTATGTCACCTTCAATTAACAGGACAATTTCATATAGTCTTTCAGGGGGAGCAAGTCTTGTATCGGCTGTTTCAATTACAACGTAGACATCAGTCGCTGTCACCCTCAGTAGTGGACGCAGCGCCTCTCTCACTATGGTAATCTCCGCCGCGCTGTCCAGCAAGGTCAGAGCCCACGTCAGATTCCGAAGCCGCGTTCTCACTATCTGTGGCATATCGATGCGCTGTTAAGGCTGCGACTTTCTTTTTCGCAAACTGCGGTCTCTTAGGCGTAGAATCCTCCTGCTTCCCTGCGCCGTCTGTCTGGCGGGGCTGGCCACGTCCTTGTTGGCCACCACGTCCCCTCCCGCCTCCTCCTCCACCGGTCTTCGGGGCCGATGAGTCCTGAAAGGAACGAGGAGAGCGTTGATCAGAAACCTGAAATCGATCAGGTGATTTAATCATCGCGCGATCGCGCAAATCATAAACTCTCTCTGTCGGCGCAGGAACTTGCGGCGCAGGATATGATTCCTGAGTCTGCTGTTGTTGCTTCCCCTGATTCTGTTTTTTAGGCCAATTCTGTTTTTTGGACTTGGACTGGACATCCGTCGTAGCAGGCTGCCCTTGTGGTTGTTATTTCTCCTTGATAGCAAAATATTTCAGAACTCGACTTGTGCGACCAATAGTTTTATAAGCGGCCACAACAATCTTCGCTAACTGTCGGGGTTTATCGGCATCGGGCAGAGCAGCCAAAGCATTCGACACCTGAAAGTTCACTGCATCTCCCTTTATATTGGAGAGGATGAGGTCGCTAACAATCTCAAAAGAACCACACAGGCGCATACCCAATTCAACCGCTGCTTCCGGTCCGTGATCATCCTGAACACGCTTAACGATCGTAGGCAGTACGTTCAACGACGGGGTGCCGAAACACCTCGTATAAACGGCCGCAAAAGTTTTTCCCCAACTTTCACAGTCAACGAGTTCAGGAGTTAAATCCTTAGGCAAAGTAATCGTCAACATTCTATGTTTATCAGCAGGAGTAGAATTCGGAAACACAGCCTCCAGCTGGTCAAATTTCTCAGCAAGCCAGAAAGGGAATTCATCTTTATCATCGGGGTGCTTACCAAAAACCGAATTGACCATAACCGGATTAAGCCTTAAACCGCCATGTTCCGTTTGAACGGCCGGACCCCCCGGGGGACCACCCGGGAGGTGACGACCTATGTATTGCACTAATGCACGAATCACGGCAATCGAGACAACATGTAGTCTGCGAATATCCGCTAGGGGACATGCACCGTGATTCGGGTGCGGGGTGAATCCACCCAATGCAGGCCAATTGGTGCCTGGAATGGACAAAGGACCTAACCTCGCAGCGGACAAAGAGTGGGGTAGGGCGCCATCAAACCAAACGCGATGCTGCCAATGATCAATAGGTATTTCCAGTGCCCTGTACGGTGTATATTCAGCCGGTACGGGGGAGGGTGTGTAGGTGTGGAACACATTAGAATTAGCGTCCACTTCCGGAAACGTTACCCACGAATAGAACAACTCGAAAGGGTATGCCGGATCTGCACACACCACTAAAATCACAGCCAAGCCCTCCAATGGAACTTGGAACGCCTGTAAATGGTTGCGCACCGCAATGCGACTATGCTGCGGGATAGCCACAGCCTGTGCCATGATTGCACCGGAACTACTGAAGAACAAAGGAAACTTTGTAGCACAACTGGGTAGTAATTCAAAGAAACCGTTTTAGATAGATTCAAGCTTGAAAAAGACCTATTTCAAAAAATAGGCAGGTTTCACCGACACCACCGTTTTCCGGAAACGACAGTGAAGGGGTTAAGGTTTGAATGATATACTACTCGAGTGTCATGATATAAGACCACCAACGTATGGGCGCCATGTAGCAGGGTTTCTGTTCTCCCACAGAACTGTGCACAGAGGATTGGAACCTCAGCGAATTAGGGTGACCCAAAACTCACCTTAGTACCCAACAAACCCCTTACCGAGCTAGCTACAGTGTCTCATTGGTCATAACAAACTCCCAATGTTTAGACAAACCAGAACATGAGCTTACAATACCTCAGGTTACGTGGAACACATGAGCACTCTTTCGTTATACAATCATTTCAAACCAGAACTTGGAGTAAATGAGGACACGTGCACATTTGAAATATTTATTTACTAATGCCGTCTTCTCAGGCGCAGTATCTTAGATAATACAAGGAGACATATTATCAGAAGCAAAGTTATCAGCATAGTTACTAGTCCATAGAAAGCAAATGGTGACAGCATGCTAACATGCTGTAATGAATAAGGGTTAACAACACTTATTTCTCACCCTCCCTAACACTCATATTATATTAATAGCTAAGAAGGTCTCTTTGGGTTTTAACAGGGCGGGCCCATACCTCAGTATCCTAAAATGAAGAGATCACATCAGCATACACCAGCTCTCTCTGCATGCGAACAGCATCAAGTGTGTTTGTGTGCTTCAAGCAAAGCAATATAAAACCCGCCTAAGGCCCAAAGTTGGCAGAAGCTGCACTTATGTTATGTCTATGAAGGCGCGAAGATCAGACCTCATAACAATTCTGTATCGTGTTATTCCTGAAGCTTCAGCACTCTCTGTACAGACATAGTTTATTAAGCAAAGCTGATATCAGAGCAATAACATATTATTCTCATGTAAACCCCAACGAACTAGTAGGTTGAAAGCTAAATCAACAATTAAGTGTCGTGTGCAGAAGCAGCAAAAGGAAAAATGGCGTTTAAACATGTAATGAGCCTATGCTAACTTAACGCATTATAAAGATATACAGTAGCTATATGACAGTCTTACCATCGTGAGAGAGAGCCTAGTATCGCACTTATATAATTTTTTTAAAATAATTTTTTTTTTCACCAACACACATTGATAGAATCCTTTTGTTTGAATGGATCTGCAAGGAGGGTGATTCTATCATTTTCCTCTATACTTCCTCTATTGTTTTGGAGTTAGTGGCAGCGCACAGCTGCGGAAGTTCAAAAGACACTTTATCTTAAAGCACACAGCTTGACTCTGCACTTGATGGGCGCCCGACGAGTGAACTGATAGAAGTGATCAGAATCATCATCTAATTTCCAAAGATGGATGAAGCATGACAGTAAGGGATTCTTAGTACCCTTGTCTTACCATTGTGAGAGAGAGCCTAGTATCGCACTTATATAATTTTTTAAAACAAAATTTTTTTTTCACCAACACACATTGATAGAATCCTTTTGTTTGAATGTATTTTAAAAAGTAAGACACGTGGATTTAAGTTTTATATGTCCTGATAGTGAAAAAGTATTTTTCGCCCAGGTAAGACTTTCTCTCCTATACATAAACACTATTACACCTAATAAGTGATAACTTCAGTTAGAGAACATTGAGAAATGTTTTCCCTCAAAAGTGCCCTGACTGTTGGAAGTCAAAACACACCCTGTTATCTATTTGATTCTTCAGCACAGGGTTCCCCTGCCTCTTCTTCTCAAAGGTGGGAGGGAGCTACTCTTCTCCTTTCTGGGGTTCTAGGGTACTGAGGGAGTGCCTGTGGTGTGCTTATCACCTCCCTTGATAGGTTTTTGTGGACCTAATCCTCCCCCTTACTGAAGTCTCCCCGCTGGGATTGTCATCAGCTGCTTCTCCCAGCTCTCTGGGATCAGACAGTTTTGAGTCCACTAGGTACTGGTGTAAGCACAATGAGTCAAAATATGTTTTCAAAACCAAATTATACAATCCCTCATATGTGTCAACATTGTTACCAGCACTCTAGCCTTCTACTGCCTTCACTGAAATGTTCACAAAGCCCACCAAGGACCGTGTGCCCACTTTGTGGGTGTCTCTGAACTTCACCCTGTACTGCTCTGGAATCAGACTTCATGACTAAGCATTGCCTCATGTGAGAATAGGACTTTGCATCATCTCCCAGCAGGGTCAGGAGCCTATCCCTCCGAGCTACTGGAATAAGTTCCAACAAGAGTGCACTCCAATGCTTGGCTTGGGGTGGATCCCCCATATCTCAAGGGCCCTTTCAAATGCAGTCAACGGTTTGTCAATGTCATCCCCCTATGTGTACCTGAGGACTATACCCTTGAGAAGCTTCCGATCAAACCCACCACCCCTGAACATCTCAATCTCTACACCATTACTGACACACTTTCTTATTGCTTTCCTCTCCTACCACTGCTCCCTAACTGATTAATATTTTATCTCTTCTTGTGCCAGCTCCCTTTCTCTTATGGACATCCCTAGCCCTTGTATGGGAGAACCCCCTCTCTCGCCTCTTAGAATTATGTACCTACTACTGGAAGCACTGGAGGAGGCATCATCCTTGCCCTCCTCAATGATTCTGGGAGAGTCATCCTTCTCCTCCCCTGCAATATCTTCAGCTGCCCTAGTCCAAGCCTTTAGGCACCTAAGCAACCCTGCCGTCCTAAACTTGTTGGAGGCAGGTAGCTCCCTAAGCCTACACTGTGTCCTAAGATCAACTATCTTGAGTTTAGTAAGTTGATCTAGGTCTGGCTCCATGGTAGCCCTAGTTTTAGGGAACAACAACTATCAATCAGACTTAGAACACGTTTGGAAAAATAAAAAAATGGATTAAAAATCAGTGTAGTCCAAATTCTAAAAATTCATAACTTAAAAGTTTTGTTCTAAGACAATTTAGAGGACTTTTAAAATCTTAATTCACTTCACTGAAAGGTGTACTTTTAAACACAAGTCCTCATCAACACCACTGAACACCAAATGTTATAAAGTGGGTTATTAATAGAGGTAAATATGCAACTACCACTGGCAATAAGGCCACTAGCACAATCTAGGGCTTAGTACAGGTCTCAGTAAATTATTCCCATGCTCAACCCTGGGTGAATTAGCTGCGAACAGGCAGGCTTAATTTAGGAGATAGGTATGTAAAGCATTTAAAAAATACCTATTCAGTAAATAATTAAGACACAACATGCAATAAAAATCAAACACCAATTTATAAAAATAGGAAATATGTGTATCTTAGAAATGACACCAAAATGACAAAACTCCAATGTAGGGAACCAGAGCTATGAATTTTTAAAGATTAAACACTAAATAGCACTTATAAACCTATAGCACCACTCTGGGACACCTGGTCGTGCTTGACTGGGACAAAGTCAAAGTTCCAGACTGACTGCGATGGAGCCCTACTTGGATACCCCACAGGTAGGCCTTGGTCAAACATTTGCCTTCAGACTTAGAAACGTTCCTGGAGATTGTTCTGCTGGGGTTCCTCAATGCTCTTCACCAATATGGATTCCATGAGGGTTCACTGGCTTGCTTTTCAGGGAGCTCCTGGTCCAACTTTGGAAGTTGGACCTCCAGAGCTTTTCAGCAGGTCAAACCAGCAGGTCCAGCCGGTTTTGGGTTGTAGGTGGCAGTCATGGCTGCTGAGGTTGAGTCGGTCCCTGTATGGAGCTTTTGTCCAAAGTTGCTCCAAACTTCTGGAACTTTTTCCTGAAGTTCCTCTTAGGGGTCCAAATTGTCCAAAACACAATCCAAGGGTCTGTTATCTCCAAGAGAGTCCTTGAAAGTTGGGACCACAGTTTCCCACAATGCACCTGGACAAAACCCCTACAAATCTGAAGGATGCTCTCCTGGCAGAAAATTCTTGGTGGTGATGGTCCAGGTGAGCTCTGTCAACCTGTAGCTTGCAGGGAATCAACTGTGTATTTGTCTTGAAGCAAGGTACATTCATAGGGCTGTAGTCCAGGTAATGCAGCAGGCACAGTCAGTCAGAATGCAGGACCTGATTGTGCAAATCAAGTTTCCAGCTTGGTAATTCTTCTCCTTCTCTTGGTTTCAAGCAACAGATCTGAGAGTCTCTGATCATCTCATATATTTATTCAGTGTTCTCTAGGGTCACGCAGGAGAGCAATCCTACCAAACGAGGTGCAGGGCAACACCCCAGAGCATGGCAACTTCCTCCAAAGTGTGGCATAATCTTCTCCCAGAAAGCACTATTCCTTCAGAATTCAGTATGGCTGAAATCTCAGCAGAGGAGCAAGAACTAGCTAAATGAACCTCCAGTTTGGCTCATTACCATAACTCTACTCCTCCTATCATATTCAGATTCCTGCCTTAAGACTGCTATCTGACTGAGTCATAGAGGATGGGGGGTAGATTAACCTGGCGTACCCTGCATTCCCATTTTGAAGCTTCATGTTTTATGACTCCTCCCCCTGCTGTGGCATTCCCTTGTAGCAGAGCTCTCTCCAACAGATAGCCTCTCCCTGGTTGAGCCACTTATCACTTCATCAAAGCAGCCTGGCAAATCCTGTTAACTCTGACCAATCAGGGAAGACCACAGGAATGCTGAATTTTGGCTTACAGACAAGAATGTCTTATACCTTCCGTTCTGTTTTAAAAAAGGTTTATTGTTGGATTTATCAATACTATTCTCCTAAAACCTTAAATGGTATTTTTTAATTAAGTCCTAGAAATATTTATGCATTCATAAACCAGTGCCATGTTATTCTTTGGGACTAGACATTTACAATGGAAAACTGCAATGAGCAATTTCACCATCATCAGGGCATATACATTTTATAAGGCCCCTGTTTATAGTTACTGGACCTCCTCCCCTGGGACACCTAGGGGAGACCTTAGGGTTCCTGAATATGGAAAGATATTATAGATCCTCCCTCCACAGGGCTCTTAGGCCAAAAGTGAATTTTGGAAGGAACGTTACTCAGTGGGGAATGTGAAGTGTGAAATGTCTCTATCTCCAGGGCATGTAAAACATCTTTTATAAGGACCCTCCTTATAATTACATGACCCTCCACCCCTGGGCCACCTTGGGGAGACCCTGGTGGGGTTCAGGGGTAACTAATATGCCAATTTATTGTAGGTTACCAAGTTTTAAGAGGCCCTACCACCAAAGTTGAGTTTGGGTACAATTTACATTCGAAAGCAGGACTGCCGCACAGGGCTGCTTTTAAAATGACCTCAAGCTCTCAACAGTGCACAAATGTAAGTGCAACAAAGGCTGCTGGCCTCTAAACTGCAATGCCCTATTATATACTAGGGATTTAATGGTAGTTTTAATCTCCCTGCTCTATTATCCACTAGGGATTTATAGAATAGGTCATACCAATCATAGGTGTACCCTAACACATAGTGTACCCTAATGCATGTGTGTGTTTTCACTGTGTGTTCATTGTGATGACCTGTCTCCCTGTGTGGTCTGGTTCCATGCTGGAACTAAGAGCTTGGAACCATCCGTCACCAATGTTCTTCTAACATGTAAGTTCCATAGTTGTCAGTTGTTAGCTGACTGTTGGTTGGGGCTGAATAAATATTACTTGCTAAACCTTATCCTGGGAATATTCTACTTTGTTACACTGGCGACGTTTGAGGGTGGGATCTACATGTGCAAGTCAGCCTCAACAACAGGTGAATAGCTGAAAGAAAAGAGGAAAACTCACTTAGCTGCTGTTTGGAAGAAGGAAGGTCTATCCATATCTTCCAGGTATAGCTGTGGCTCAGCGAAGGAAACGCGGTGAGAAACGATAAGAAAGAAGAAAACGCAACGAAAATCGGCAAAGGTAGTCATTTTCAATGATTTATGAAGGAAAATATTTAAAAAACGGAGTTTGAATGTGACGTCGATTTTCGAGGGTAATCTCCCTAAGAAAAAAGACTATTTGTTGAAAGGAAGTTGGCTGACGCCTTTGAATGGGAAAGTTTAAAAAAAAAAAGAAAAAACAAGCGAGATTGACAATAGAGAGAGATACAATTGTTGCTTGGCGGCCATTTTGAGTCCGTTTAAAAAAAAAAAAAAAAGCAAGCTCAAAGAACCAAAGAAAGAAGCACTAATGTTTCGTGGCGGCCATTTTGACTTGGTTTAAAAAAAAAAAGCTCAATCCACTTAAGAAAGAAGACCGAATGTTTGTGACGAATTAGTGCCGGCCATCTTGGAATTTTTTTCTTTTCGTTTTTTTCTGTTAATTCAAGAGGTGGACAACAGGAAAAGCGGTAGTTCGACGTGTGGCATTGTAGGAGTTCTAAATTGAATAGTAAAGGAGGACAGAAAGACCTGTTGTACACAAAAAAAAGAGTGAAAAACGGAAGGAGGAGTAAAGTCGGAGGAGCTTGTTGGACAGAGAAAGGGGCACAAACTGGAAGAGGTGACAAGAGGTGCTGGAAAGGAGAACCAGGCTCAACTTGTTAAAGCTGCAAGAGAAGCTTGGAGCCTGTCAACGGTGATGGGCACACCTTTTGGGGGAAGGGAGGAAGTACATTGATGTTAAAAGTATAAAGGTGAATAAGGTTAAAGTGTGTTAAGAGGAATTGGGGTAGCAAAATGCAGAATGTAACTGCACCTCCTTTTTTTCTGATGGAACCAGGGGAACCACTGATTAGATGGAAAAAATGGAAGAAAATATTTGAAAATTACGCGAGGGTGTGTGGTGCGAATTTGAGTGGTGAAAGAAAACATGCCTTATTAATGCATTGTTTGGGTGGCGAAGGACAGGAGATTTTGGAGACTCTTCCAGTTATTCCACAAGCAGATCAAAGAGGATTGAATGAGAATGAAGTATGTGTTAGGCAGTTGGATTTGCATTATCTTCCTAAAGTGAGTACCATCATGGAAAGGTACTATTTCGGGTTACGAGAGCAGGGTAAGGAAGAGAATGTTGAGGAGTACATTACCGCACTAAGAAAGTTGGCATCAAGTTGTAAGTTTGGGGGTTTGGTGGAAGAAAGAATAAGGGATCAGTTCGTTTTGAGATGTGTGAGCGATAAAATAAGGGAGGAGTTGTGGCTAAAGGATGAACCTGCACTTGAAGAAGTAATAGGTATTGCAAAAAGGGTTGAACACATGTTAAAATGCGTTGGAGAATTGAGCAAGGAAAAAAAGGATGAAAAATCAAGTAGTTGTTCAACACAAGAAGTGGTGTGTCAGGCTGTGAAGAGAGATGATGAGAAGAAAAAAAAAGAAGTGTGCGAGGGAGAAAAATTAAAAGGGGAGGTTGACAGTGGTATTCCAAAATTACAGACAAGTAAGAAATTCACAACACCTTTTCAAGGAAATTGTTATAGATGTGGGAAATATGGGCATATGGTGAATGCGAGAGAGTGTCCTGCCCTTAAGTTCAATTGTAATGTGTGTGGTAGAAAGGGGCATATTGGTAGAAATTGCAGATCAAGGGTTGGGAAAGATACGAGGACCGAGACTAAGTTGGTTAGTTTTCAGATTAATGATGATGTTGTAGAACATCCTTCTGATTATGTGTTGGTTGGGGAAGCAAGTGTGTTGATGAAATTTGATTCTTGCTCACATGTTACTTTCATTTCAAAAGAGGTGTTTGAAAATGTGTTTGAAAGTAAAAAGACTTTGTGTAAACCGGATATAAGACCAACAGGTTATCAAGAACAACCCATAAAAATAATGGGTTACTTTTTTGACTGCATTGAATATAAAGGGAGATTTGTGGAAGCAAAAATTTATGTGGCAAACAGGGGAGACAACTTGTTGAGTTGGTCTCATCAAGCAAGGTTGGGTGTGAGTCTCAATCCAAATGCACATCCAGTTATTCAAGTACAGTCTGTAGATGATGAAGAAAATAAGTTTGTAAAGAATTTTAAGGAATTGTTCAGTGAAAAACTTGGATGTATAAAAGGTTACAATCACAACATCAAACTGAAGTTGGGTGCGGTGCCTGTTGCTGCTAAAGTAAGGCGCATTCCAATTTGTGTAAAGGATGCTGTGGGAAAAGAGATTGAGAGGTTGTTGTCGACTGGTGTTATACAACCAGTAGAGGCAACTGAATGGCTCACACCAATTGTGGTCGCGAGGAAGCCAAATAATGAGATTCGGCTGTGCGTTGACCTTCGTGCATTAAATAAGGAGGTAATAGTTGACAAGTACCCTTTGCCAAACATAGAGGAGTTGGTTTCTACATTAGATGGGGCATGTTACTTCACCACCTTGGACATGGCTTCGGCGTATCACCAGGTCCCGCTAAAAGAAGAGTGTCAAGAGCTTACTAGTTTTATAACACCAATGGGGGCATTCAAGTTTTTAAGGATGCCTTTTGGGCTGGTTTCGGCAGCCTCAGTATTCCAGAGAATTATGGAAGATCTGTTCAAAGGAATACCGAGGGTAAGATGTTATCAGGACGATGTTCTCATTTCTGGTAAGAATGAACATGAACATGATGAAAGGGTTTGTCTTGTGTTGAAGAAGATGATGGATGTTGGATTAACTTTACGACGGAGCAAATGTAAGTTTGGTGTCAATGAGCTAGATTATTTGGGCCACCACATTTCAAGGAAGGGCATATGTCCAAAAAAGGAACTTGTAGATACTATTGAAAAATTGAAGGAGCCATGTTCAAAAGAAGAAGTGTCATCATTTTTGGGCATGGCTGAGTTTTACAATAAGTTTGTGAGAAATTTCGCAGATAAGACTGTTAATCTTAGGAAAATCATGGGTAGAAACTCTGTGTTTAATTGGACAGAGGAGTGTAGTAGAGAGTTTGCTCAGGTAAAGATGGATCTGAGGAATGCACCAAATTTGCAGGCGTTTGTTCCAGGGGATCCAACGTTTATTGTAACAGATGCTAGCAGTAAGGGTCTTGGTGCTCTGTTGTTACAGCTGAGGAAAGACAAAGAGGTTCTAATAGCTTGTGCTTCGAGATGTTTGAAGGGGGCGGAGTTGAATTACTCTGTCATAGAGAAAGAGGCGCTTGGAATATATTGGGTTGTGAATAAATTCAGGAAGTTTGTTTGGGGTTCCTCCTTTACCATCAGATCTGATTACAAGCCACTTAAGGAAGTGTTTGAAAAGAAGGGGTTAGACTCAATCTCGGCGAGAATTAGGAGGTGGGTAATTTCTTTGCAGGAGTTTGTGTTCAGGTTTGAATATATTCCTGGAAAAACTAATGTCTCAGCTGATTGTCTGTCAAGGCTGGTGGATGTTGTAGAAAATGTTGATGAAGCTTTGGTTGACGATTTTGAGTGTGGATTAAAGGTGTGTGACATTACTTTGGGTGCGGTGAAGGAAGATGTTTGGAGAGAAGAGTTGAGTAAGGATGAAGAATTAAAGGAAGTCATTAAATTGTTGGAAGGTGGTATGTCTCGTTCTCTAAAGAAACCTTGGTCAATGATTGTTGATGAGTTATCAGTGGTGGATGGTTTACTCATGAGAGGTACTAGATTAGTCCCACCTGTTAATCTCAGAAGTGTTCTGGTGGACATGTCTCATGAGGGACATTTGGGCATTTCTAAGATGAAAGAACGCATACGAATGGACTTCTGGTGGCCAGGTATTGATTTGTTGGTGGAACGCACTGTTAGGGATTGCTCTTCTTGTCAGGCAAGTGATAAAGTTTTAAGAACTAGGTTTTCTCCAATGGTTTGCAGGAGGTTGCCTAGGTCCCCTTGGGATGAGATTGCAGTTGATATTGTGGGGCCGTTACATGGTGAGCATCAAACTCCTTTTATGTTAGTTCTATTGGATTTGTATTCAAGATGGGTGGAGGTTAGTTTGGTAAGGGAGATTACAAGTGAGTCTGTTATTTCTTTCTTGGAGTCTGTCTTTAAGCGCGAGAGTTTCCCGAACTCTATTCTTTCTGACAATGGGCCACAATTTTGTTCTGGGAAAGTTGAGGATTATCTCAGTAGATGTGGCATAATTCACAAGAGGATTTCTTTGTATCATCCTGAGGCAAATGGTGCTTTAGAAAGACTTAACAAAACTTTGAAGGAAAGCATTCAGTTGGCAAGGGTTAACAATTTGGACTGGAGAAGGGAGTTACAGAACAGAATTTCAGCTTATCGATTCTCTCCACACTCAACTACAGGAAAAACTCCGTTTGAGCTCTTCAAGGGTAGGGCGCCTAATACTTGTTTATGTCCTGCCTGGATGGCTGCAGACAAGGGTGTAAAGAATAATGATGTGGGTGCATGGAGAGAAAGGGAATTGAAACTACAGAGGCAAAGGAAGTTGTATGTAGATAGAAGAAATTCTGCAAAAGAATCAAAATTCAAGGTGGGGGAGCTGGTAAAGATCAGGGCTCCTGTGGGCTGTCAAAACTGGTCAAAGTTTTCTGTTCCTAGAACCATTGTGAACATTTTCAAAAATGCTGTAAAGACAGAGGATGGTCGTATCTGGAACAATAGTCGTGTTTCTCATTTTGGGGAAAAAGGGAAATGTGAAGACAATGTTGTTGTTCCTGATTTGCATTATGATACTTCTCGTAAGAGTGTGAGAGTACGCAGGCCTCCTGTTCACTTGCGTGATTATGTATAGTAATCTTCTCTTTTGTTTCTTCATATGTTTCTGTTCCCTATTTTATTACTTGACATGTAAACGTGTTTAGTGTTTAAGAGGGAGAAGTGTGATGACCTGTCTCCCTGTGTGGTCTGGTTCCATGCTGGAACTAAGAGCTTGGAACCATCCGTCACCAATGTTCTTCTAACATGTAAGTTCCATAGTTGTCAGTTGTTAGCTGACTGTTGGTTGGGGCTGAATAAATATTACTTGCTAAACCTTATCCTGGGAATATTCTACTTTGTTACATTCATCATAGCAGAGGACATTTTCAACATAGCACTGGCCCTGGGCCTGCCCAGAGCAGCGCCCAGGGCACTCTTAGAGTCAGTAAAACAGCATCCAGTGATCTCAAATGGGGAAAAACACCTTAATTGATACTCATTGCTGGTAGGTTGTATTGTGCTCCTTTTTATGCTACTCCTGTTATTCTCCAGAGTGTTTGCACCTGCTTTCAGCTTGTGCTATTTATGTTTAACATTTTTGCATATAAGCTTCTTCACATGACTTTCTGTCACACAAGTAGGTTGTTTTAGCGCAGCTATTCATTGCTGTTTTCTACTGGCTCCACCTCAGATCCACCACTTTCCTTACATTAAAATACTTTGACCACAACAACACAAAGCAGTTTTTTGTCTATGAAAGTAAATCAGCACACACCACTGTACCACTTTGTGCCGTCAGGTTCTTGCACAAAACAGTGGTAAATCTATCTTCTATGTGTGAGACACTGTGAATGAGTGAACCTATTTCGATGTTTATTTATTTTGTATTCATTCATGTATCAAGGCATTCTTAAATTGCAGACTTCACAAGATAAATAAAATTCTGTAAAGATGTCAAACACTAGCATGGTTGGTAAATTAAAAGTCTTTTAAAAGATGTGCATGCCCTTTGTTATAGTTTATTCTATTGGCATTTTTATACCACTTTCTATCTCCCTTGAAAGGCGCAAAACGCCTACAGCAGGAGAAAAAAAAGAGCATGTTTCAGCAATGAAAATTAAATGTGAAAATATCGGTTTTCAGGGTCTTGCGGAAAAAAAGCAGATTGGAAGCTTTCTGTGTGTCTTCTGGGATAGAGATTTACAGTGTAGAAGGAGGGCCGGAGAATGCTTGAAGCAAGGATTTCTTTTTTGATCAGCGGAATAACCAGGATTTGTATTGATCTCGTTCTTGTACAGTCATAGCCAGCACGTTTGCTGCAGGATAATGGGTGCAGAAGTGAAGGGCTTTGAAGATGATGCAGCCAACTTTTACTGCAGTGCAGCTCTCCATGCCGAGCAAGTTGAAGGTCCTAGGATTGGAGAAATTAGATAGATTTACTTGCTCCAATAACCAGATAAGAGGCACTGCTTTTGTGTGACTCTGAGTTTCACACTATGTGAGTGAGACTGATTGTGTGTGTGTGTGTGTGTACGCACGCGCATGCTTATGTGCATTTTGTTATGCTCTGTGTCTCATGAATGAAGAAATTATACAATACACCAAAATGTTGCAAGTGTTATACGATTTGAAAACAGTCAAGAAGTTCAGAAAAAAAGTGAGACAACAGTGTTGCTACAATCAAATATAATGAACAAAAATAAGTCTGGCAATAAAGTTTAAATAAAAACAATTCTTTAATATAGGATCATTAGATCGGTTGCAACAATAGTTAAGGTTGGGTATGGGTGATCAGGGCTCCAAAGGCTTTGTGTCAGAGCGCCCTTGGAGATCCCCATTGTAAGGGACACTTTTTTGTAGTAGACTGCTGCTTATCATACACCATGGAGGATGTTTCACAGGCCGGTTTTCCTCTTTGCATCTTTTTCGAGGAGTTCCTTGTACGCATACATCGGTGCGCCTTTGGCATTTTGCATGCTGCTAATATTCCATTTCTCATTGGCACATTATCTCCTAATGGTGCCTAGGGTGCAGATTTACAAGAAACGTAAGCATCTGTAGAGATGCGTCAGTTTCCCTGCACCAGCCCGTGATACCCTTGCCCCACCATGGATGCGCCGTATTTACAATACGGCACACCATGGAGCAAGGATTGACAGATGCGTCAGAAATTCTGATGCATCTGTTGGCCCAAAAGTTACGCATTGCTGAAGTTGTGTCACAAGTAAGATGCATCTCCAGCAATGCATGCTGAGGCCTATACTTATTGTACTGTGTCACTCCTTACACCTGCTTCAAGCAGGCATAAGGTCTTGACGCAGTGGCATCCTAGAATTGTCGCAGTGAAATCCTGTAGATTTCACTGCAAACTTCTATGAGGCTTTCCTGCGTGGAAACGTCCACCCTGCATACATTATACCTGACATGGGCTTTACAACGTGGCGCATCTACCTAAATGCGTCAAGTTGTAAATTGGCCGCATTGTTTATGCCGCCGCTGCGTCACAAAAGTGACGCAATGGCGGCGCAAAAGAGTTGCAAGGGGCTTGTAAATCTGCCCCTAGATTTGTACCAGTAATTGTACCCCTTTACGAAAATGCACTCTTTACTAATTGGGCAACCTCTGTATTCTGCCCTTCATCGTTTTCAGTTCATGTATTTTGGGTGCTTAGGATTTCTTCTACTTTTTGTCATGATGAAATTCCCCAAATTATGGTTAGACAGAAATGCAGGTGACAAGAAGGACAACTAGCAACATATATGATTTGTTGTGCCTTGTACATAGCTGATTTTAATTTAACAGACCTGAGATTGTTTATGCCTGGCTTACCGTTATAAATACAAAAGGATTTTTTCACTATTATTTCTCCGCGAAGTGAAAGAATAGTGCTCATTTAAAATGTTTTGGCAGCGATTCTCATTCATTCTATTTAACAAAGCATAAAGTGCATCCTAGTGGTTCATTGGTTAACCAATCATACATCACGTAATGTTCCCTTCTATACACAAGAACTAACAAAACTGGCAACATTTCATAGCACAGCATTTTGTCAACAATGTAGCTTCACCTAAATCCTTTGTAGAGTGGATTGAATGGTATATAGATATTTAACGAGACCCCTGGCGCTGATTGCGTCTGAGCAGGGGCCCCCCATGGGTGCGCTTTGAAAAGGATTGAGGTAACTCAACCTGCTGACAGGGTCTGCAGTAGCATGTTTGCCCGTTCCCAAATGTGCCCTGAAGAGCAGAGTAGATTTGTACCCTTTCTTGTGTGCCACATATTCAGCATGCCCCAGGAGTCTTTTTGTCCATGTTCTAGTGTGGACAGTGGACAGGGCAGCCGCGGCCGGGAGTGGGAGTACCTGCCGGGCGGTGACCTGGGGAGGGGGAGGGGCAGGGTGGGGGTAGTAATGTATGGATTACGGAGTTTAACAGGTAAGTAAACATATAAATAAATAAAACAAATTTAGTTGCGCGCACTGCATTGCATTTGGTGATGCAGTGCACGAATCTAAATTCGTTTTATTTATTTATATGTTCACTTACCTATAAAGCTCGGTAATCCATACATTAATACCCCCCATACTGCCCCTTCCCCTCCCACGTCACTGCCCGGCAGGTACTCCCACTACCGGCCGCGGCTGGGACAGAGGCAATGGGATCCCCTCATTGGATGGGTCCAAGCCTTTATGAAACTGCACACATTTCCTCTTTGAAAGTGTATTTCATAATAAAGAGGTGACCTTCTTGCTCCTTCTGTAAAAACAATCCACACCCCTGCAGGCCCAAACTCGATTTGCACCTGGGCTGTAAAATCAATTATAAGGTCCTAGATTATTACAAGACTGTTTTTTAGTGTTGAGATGAGTGTAAAAACTGCATCCCTAATTATAAATGAATGGCTCTAACTTTCAATGTAGCAGATAGGAACCGGTCATTGCAACTGGTTGCTTTTCGACACTGCTAAACGCTTTCCTGCATATTTTCACTTTTTCATCGCTTTAGAGTATTTTGTGTGGGTAATATGTGCATGACCATATAGCACATATATAACACACGTGTACTAATGTACTTTCTGCCATTTTCTTCTGGGGCAAGTCTAGTTTACTCCTAGCCCCTTTGATTGTTTTCAACCGAAACACCTGGTTTTCTCCACTTAGTAGTGCACTTATGAAGTGTTTCCTTCCTGCACAGTACTTTTTGCAGGAGGGTTGACTTTCTGAAGGGTTTGAAAAGAATACATCTCCATATTTTTGTTTAATCTCGTGTCACGAAAATAGCTTTAATTTCCGTGCAGAATCAGTTCCAAATGCATGACCGTTTTAAAGAGAAATGTGTCGAACTGATGACTATTAGCAAAGCATCTGTAAGCACAGAAAGTGTTGTTTTCTTTCAATGCTTCTGGTAGCGCCGCCACTCTGCGAAAGTTTATGAATACATTGGCATCTTCACAAAATTACCTAACAGGGAACAGATGGTGGAAGTAAATGAGCACAGCTGGGCCAAAATGCGGGGAGGATTGTTTTGCAGTGGGCTGATGTATCACACTTCAGATCCCCACATTTGGGATGAATAAACCCAATTCTGTCTCCAAAGTGTCGGTTTGCTAAAGATGTAAAATGGAAAAGGATAGCTGGAATTATTTGCGCGGGCGGAAACTTCATGTAAATATAGCACTGTTCCTCGACGGTGCAGAAGACGTGCTGTGAAAAACGAAGCAGACATCACCGGAATAACCCTTACAGTCTAGCGCCTTGGTTTGGTAATATAAAATACAGCGCTAATTAAAAGAAAACACCACCAAATCATGAAAGGGATGAGATTATAAAGCTGACCAATGGAACAATGTGTGATCAGAAAGCGTGAACAAAATTAAAGTTTCCAATCGCTTAACAGTGTGCCTTGCTAACATATACCTCTGTGTTGATTGATTGATTGAAAAAGCTTTATTCGATTTCAGAAAACATAAAATCATAAAAGCCACAAGTTCATTTCTTATACAAGCAATACATTAAAAACTTCCATTTAAGAACAATAAATACATATAATGTTAAAAAATATTTATGCTTTTCCTTTTTTTAAAGATACATTTTAAAAAACCAGTCATTACGGCCACACAGTGTACATCATATAATGATAATAAAAGCAATAGGGCCGGACGGCACTGTCGCCATGTTCCCTGTTTTTTTAGGAGTGGTTTAATCCACCTGGACCTTTCAGCAGCATAGAATTTACAAAATCAAATCGCATGCATCATAGATTGTTGTGACATATTGTCACACGGGCATTTACACAGCGATTTATCCCAATTATTCACTTTGGGAAATGAAATTAATCGAAAGAAGACATCAAACCTAAATCTTGTCAATAGATACCTGTCGAAACCCTCCAGGCACCAGGTTAAATATGGTTGAATTGAGTTTGAGACTAGGCTAAGTTGATGCTGCATTACAGATTTTTTACTTAGTTCTACTCCTAGTCTTAGGGTTTCAAGGTGGTTCCAACAAAGCAGTTTTAAATCCTTCCTCGAAATGTTACACAGCGATTCTGGCAAATTAAAGTACCCAGGTCTTTCCAAGTCCTTTGTAAATTTACAGATATAGGACAGCCATGTTATCCTGGTGACCTTGTCTAGACCCAGACAATCATTTATAATATCGCTATTTAATACAAGGTCAGGCGAAGTCCAAACTCTATGCCATAACAATATCGGTTGCATGCTAATTAGATCGCTGACATAACGAATGCCCAACTCTGAGTGACAATTAAAAACAGGTGAACTTTGGGGAATTGCCAGGATGAATCTTAAAAATGCATTTTCTACCTTTTGTATAGATGTAGAATCAGAAATTCCCCAAACACCTGCCCCATAGATGGCTATACTTATGCACTTGGCCTGATAGATTTTTAATAATATTTCAGGCGGTCTTTTCCCCATCTTTTTTGACAATATCATAAGTGCAGCCGTAGCTCTTTTAAACAACAAAGATCTGTTTCTAATTGCTGGTCCCCATGAACCAGATGCGTCCAATACAATACCCAGATATGAGAACGTTTTAGTAGGAACAATTTTCTTATTCCCTGCGAATAGGAGGAAATCTCTATTTTTGCGTTTACCTATGGTCATTACAAATGTTTTGGATATGTTGAGTTTCAGCCCTCTGTTATCCATGAATTGTATGTATGTATCTAATGCCGTTTGTAGGCCTCTTTGCGTCCGTGCCATTATCACGGCATCGTCAGCATACAAAAGTGACACAATTTGTTTATGATTTACCTACGGGGAGTCACGCACCTCAGCCACCAGTTCTTTTTCCAAGTCGTTAGTATACAGTGTGAAAAGAAAAGGGGCGGGTATGCAACCTTGCCTTAACACCCGCATGACATGAAACGGCCTAGTACATTCTCCTTGAGTGTCATATCTCACTTTCCCCCTAGCACCCACATAGAGTTGTCTCAAAAAAGATATTAGCACCTCGTCCACCTTCATTTCCTCTAAAATCTGCCATAATCGACTGTGAATAACACAGTCGAATGCTGCACTTAAGTCAACAAACACTGCGTGGAGTTTACCCTCCTTTGCCTGAGCATATTTTCCCATCATCATTGAGAAATTCTGGACCTGCTCCACTGTACCCCGACCCTCCCTAAACCCATATTGTACCGGGGATAAGATATTTACATCTTCTGCCCATTGTTGTAGACGGTTCAGGATTACCCTCCCTGTAACTTTCATAAATGAATCCATGAGGGATATAGGGCGGTAGCAGGAGGGATTTTCCCGATCTCCTTTCTTAAATATTGGAATGATTATTGAGTCAGACCAGGTATTAATAAAGCCCAATTCACAGCTTGCCTCCAGCACACGTGTAAGGAGGGGAGACCATAAATCAATCGAAAATTTAAATAAATCGATCGGGATACCATCCGCTCCCGGAGCTTTGCCTCCCTTACTTTGCTTGATCACCTCTCCAATTTCCTTATTAGTGATGGTGATGTTAATTTGTTCAAAATTTTCCAGTTGGCCCAGCCTTATTGACCCCGTATCTACAATTTTCTTTGCCCCGCCAGGATTATAAACTTCTGCAAAGAAGTTTATCCAAGAATCTTCTGTTATTGCCACCTCAATTCTTGCCATATCCCCCGGGCTAAAAAAAGGTGCCTTAACTGCTGCCCAGAACGAGGTGCTATCCCTTCTAATGAAGCCTCATATAAATTCACCCACGCATCCTTTTTAATTTTGCGCTTACAGGACTTTCTTGCTGTCATGTACTCTTTCCTGCAGTCTTTTATCTCGTCCTGGTTTCTGGGATATTCATGCAGGGCCCGTTTAAGTCGTGAATGGTCCTTCGTACAGGTCGAATCGAACCACCGGTTTTCACAAGATTTGTGTTCCCTACTAGGGCGCTTTAACTTATCTTGAATAATCCTTGTGATATCAGCAAAGGAGTCTAGGACCTCTGAATGCTTAACCTCTTCCTGTAGGCATTTAGTAATTGGTATTATAGGTTGCTTTATTATATTACTATTTGTGACTTCCGGATTACTGTGTGCCCATTTTAGAGGGTATCCGTTTTGCCTACCCAATGTACAACCTTTAGTCCATGCCAGGCTTTCAGCCAGTGAGCGTTCTTTAACCTGTGGTAGTATTATGCGAAAGCTATGTGGAAGATGATCACTAAGTCCGATAATGTGGGTTACAAAATCGAATAGCCAGGTTGCATGACTTTTCAAGATTGTAATAAAGTCAATCAATGTACTATGACCTCTCCCCACAAAAGTCGACTGAACTCCACAGTTGGTGAACATAGTTTGTTGACAAAACCCAGGTTATAGGTGACCATCATCTCATTAAAGGAGTCTCCCCGATTATTATGGCTGAAGTGCGTTTGGTGCTCCGTATCATCTGCCTCATAGTCGCCACATCCGCTCAGGAGCTGTTGGCAGAGGCTATGATTAAAGTCACCCCCCCATATAAGAATCGAATCCCCCCCTGGTTTAACAGACATAGTGCTGACATCCTTATTAAGGGAGTGCACCATATCGCTTACTTGGGACTTTTCTAGATTGTTGTACATGTTGATGATAATTATCTCGACTTTTGGGGAAACATGCAAAGCAATAATTTGGTAGGAAGTGCACGACTTTACCATTTTAATCGTTACTATCCCCAGAAGATTTGAGACGTACACACAGAGCCCCCCTTTATGCCTCCCGTGACTAGAATGGTCTGCCGGAACATGATAAGTTTTAAAACCATCCATGTGGATTTCCTCAAGGGACTAAGTTTCTTGCAGGCATAAGATATCTATGTCTTTAGTAAAATCTACCCAAATTGGGTTATTTATCTTAGAGCGAAGCCCTCCAATGTTCCAAAATGCAACCATCAGCCCTCTCTTGGTGTTTACATTTTGCATTCCTTGTGAAACTGTTAAATTCTGTTGATTACCTGGGCTGGCTGCCAAGGTATGTTCTGGGTAAGGTGATAAATTCACATTATCGTGAAGTCTCGTTGGTGTTATAGGACTTATGTTCACCAACGAAGGATACGATACGAGTTCAACATTTGGGCCTAGGCATGATGGATGTATTGGATCAATTGGACATTTATCAACTAGCGTACTAGATTGCTCTACCCCTGACAGAGGAAGAGCATTACAAACCCTCTGTCAGTCATTTTCTTCTAGATTCGATAGTGGGGCATATCTGTTATAGGATAGCAAGGATTGTTTTGAAACACTTCCAACATTCCCTGAGAAGAGGGCATTAAATGTACCAGGTCTTTTGGGAGGCAAGTAGGGAGTTCTGTGATAGAAATCACCTAGTTCCCAGGTTACTATGCAACCATCTCCTATTTGTGGTTTCCAGCTTCGTAGGAACGGGATCACACGTTTATCCCTAAAATTTACAATGACCAGGTCTCCTGGAATATCCTTGGTCATATTTCCAATCCACCCTACCCTTCTAATGTTTAAAATTCTACCATCCAAGTTGCGGGGGAGCGGTCTATTTTTAGTTAACCAAAAGCTAACCTTATTCTTTAGATCTTGATGTCCCTCTATTTTCCCATTTAAGAGCACTGGGACCCCAGAGAGAACACACACATATGGAGCAGCCTCTGGCGGGAGGTCGATACAGATATTACTTCCATTGCTGCTGCCGGGTTTTATGATTACCCCATCAACTTTAGAACCAAGGTTAGGAGAAGTACTCTTTGTCGGGGTAGGATCTTTATTTTGTTTTGCGTCCTGCTTGGTGGTGGATTGATTTAGATGGGCTACTGGCTGACTTTTGTTCCCTTTTATGGCACCATTTGACTTAGCTGCAGCAGTTACTGCTGGAATCACATTATTATTTTTTCCAGCTAACTTATTAATTTCTACATTGTTAGCAATAGTCCCTTCCTCGATTTTTCTCACTGATTCCCCTAGTCTCCTAAGCCTTTCAAGCAGTGGAAAGATTAGTGATCTTACTAGATATTCAATGTGTGAAAGGAGTTCTGATGGTGGAGTTGGTAAAGGCGTATGTGGGAGCAAAAGAGGCTTCGTTGGTTATAGTATGATGTTAATGTCCTTGGGAGGGCTTGAGTACAGTTTAGCTTGTTTTGACAACCTCCCTCTATGCTTAGCACCCTTATGTTTCCTTTTTGTGGCAGGGACCCACTCAGATGTAATATGTGTAGAGTTATTTTTGTTCTGTATAGGTGTAGCCGGGTCATGAAAACTTTCCTCCAACAGGATTTGGACATCTGACGATGTGCCTGCTTCCCCCTTCGACAAGTTGGAACTGTCTAACACGGTTAATGCTAAGTCTAGCTCCACTGGGGACACTGGTTCATTTGTGATGTTGGTGGGCTCATTTTCACCCCCTAATATCGAAAGTATTTCCGGAGGTTCTACATGCACTAAGGGGGGTCGTTTGTTAAGTTGGGTTTCTGGGGATAACCTTTGTTCAGCCCTCACTATTTCCCATTCGATGGCTGATGTAGCCCTCGTCAAATAGTGGTCAATTGTCCCTTTGAGAGACCTGCCTTGAAAGATGACGTTTTTAGGGACGCCCTTCATGGGCATAATGATAATGATATAGAGTATGTCACACAATGGGATCAATCACAGGGGCGAACAAAATAGAAAATATCACACCCCCAGTACACTTAGTCCTGAACAAACAAACAGAAAAAGGAATGCCACCCTGTTGCAGCTTAAGCTTACTTTTCTAGGACCGAATACTGTTCAGGTCAAGTCAGGCGAATCAAAGGGGGTAGCCCAGCCCAGCCTCCTTCAGCCTAAGAGGGCCCGCCCTTTGCCCAGGCTTCGCTCGGCGCAGATCCTCGCGTGGTCCAGCGACGCGGGTGTCCTCCGTGTTTTAACACGCCTCCGGGCACACAGGTGACGTCGCGTGAGTGGGGGAGGCTGGGAAATGTAGTTTGCCCGATCGCCTGCTCGGCGGCCTTCAGGGTGCTGCGGCGGCGAGGGACCAGGAGCGTCAGGTCAGGAGACAGGAGTCAGAAGTGATGCCGGTTCTCGTGCGGCAAGTAGCCAGAGAGTTCAAGTACTTATGCAGAGGATTGACTGTGTGCTTCTTTGGCAGGTTTCGTGGATTGAGACTTTCTGTCAATGAGTCTATATGATCAAGAAAGGTGCGCATAGTAGACATCAGGAAATAAACACATACTCAGGGCCTCATTTATGAAAAGGGTCACCTCGCTGCGGGAAAACAACGCTGCAACACTTTTCAGTGTGCCATCTTTGCGACACCAAGGTTGCGCCATATTTACTGTACAATCAAGCAAAGAAATTCCTTTCTGTGTGTTCCAACTCATACACTAGCATTTACTTTCCACAACACCATTTGTTTAGACCAATATCACACTACATATATAGCCCCATGTAGAATATTATAATCAAAACATAAAAATTGTATGTATCTAAGTCCTTTTTATTAAAAGAAATTCGAAATAGATGCATTAACAATGCATTAAAAACATTCATACATATTATGTTCAGTTTTTGTAAATTTCACAGTATGGTTTAAAAACATCAAGTCTTCATTATAATTATTAAATTCAATTTTTTGTGTACCAGATATATCCCTGTGGTCACAGTAAATGCTGAACCTCCACTTCAACTCTGTATTTAAACCATACCGTCCTGAGGAAGGTGTTCTATAAAAACGAAGCACCGAAACGCGTCGACTTACTGATTTTTTATATGTAAAAATATTGTTTTATTGAAATGATGTACTGTGAAATATGTATTGATTTACTGTGAAATTTACAAAAACTGAACAAAATGTTGTTACATGTATGAATGTTTTTAATGAATTGTTAATGCATCTATTTCGAATTTCTTTTAATAAAAAGTACTTAGATACATACAATTTTTATGTTGTGATTATAATATTCTACATGGGGCTATATATGTAGTGTGATATTGGTCTAAACAAATGGTGTTGTGGAAAGTAAATGCTAGTATATGAGAAGGAACACACAGAAAGGAATTTCTTTGCTTGATTGTGATATTTCCCGGTCCTTTCTGGGTTTATTTGGGAAAACTCTCTCTTTTTGGAGCCATATTTACTGTACTGAACTCCATATCACATGGATTTTCAGATACATCAGTGTTCATGACGTATCTGTAGGTGCAAAATTGGTACATTGCTGGAGTGTGTCTGAAAACAGACAGAACTCCAGCAATGTGTCTTTTCACATGGAGCAAGCCCGATGTGAAAAGCCCTGTGTCACTCCTTATGCCTGCTTCACACAGGCATAAGGATTTGACGTAGTGCCGGCCTAGAAATGGTGCAGTGAAATCCTATAGATTTCAATCACTTCTACATGGCTTTCCTGCATTGGAAAACCCACCCTGCATACATTATACCTGACGCAGGCATAATGTAGCTCAGGGGTTTACCATGTGATGCATCTGCCTAGATGCGTCACTTTGTAAATATGGTGCAGTTTGGTGCATTTTTTACGCTGCCACAGCGTCACAAAAAGTGACGCTATGGCGGCAAGAGGGCCTCATAAATTAGGCCCTTAATCTCCCCAATCAGCACAGGGCAGCATGCAACCAATGTGTTTCATCATGTCTTCCCATCCAATATCTACATGCATAGATCCCTTAACATCAGTTTCCACTATTTTGCATCACAATGACACATGTGCTATTCTTAGGAAATGAGAACAAAACAAAGTGATGGGTGTATTGCTTGAATTGAACTCGACCACTGTTAATTATTCTGGGATTCAATCTAGTCCATTGCTTTTTTCTCCACCATGCCATTTGCTCCAATTGGAACAGTTCAGCTCGAACTGCTAGGCCAGATCCCTACTTACCAGGAACACAGGCAAACCCAGACTAGTTTTGGCCTGTTTGGGCCTCGCCTGGGGGCCCGATTCACAAAGGTAAAGTTAGACCAAAAGTCTAGCTTTACCACTCTTCAGTATTCACAAAGGTAAGTTCCTACAAGTAAGGTTAGACTTTTGGTCTAACTTTGCCTTTGTGAATACCCAAAAGTAGTAAAGTTAGTCTTTTGTTCTAAGTTAGACTTTTGGTCTAACTTTAGCTTTGTGAATCGGTCCCAAGATATTTTTTGTGGTATTGGCAAAAAACAATAATTTATAAAAATGTTCTTAACCCCTTGGCTGCGGCGGCAATTCCGCCGCAACGCTAGGGGGAGAGGGGGGCCGCACGGCGCTCCTATGCTCGTGGTGGAACCGCTCCGTCACGAGCCTCATGGCGCTCTGCTTGTGACGGAGCGGTTCCATCACGGCCCCACCCGCTCAATGAATCAGCACCGTGCAGGCACACCAATCGGGCCGTGATGGAACCGCTCCGTCACCAGCACAGCGCGACCGAGGCTGGTGACGGAGCGGTTCCCTCACCAGCATGGGAAGGGTTAAGATTATTTTGGCCAAACTGTACAGCAGACTATTTTATCCAAATGAGGATTGTTAATCTTACAAACTATCTGTCAGAAATTATGAGTTCTCTCTTACATGTCTCCGGCATGCCAGCTGGGTGCCAATTTAAGAAAAGTGCATTTTTACTAAAACTAGATATTTTATTATACAGCTGCATGAGTACATAAATGTAACAATATAATATTGGACAAATTCTCCTGGGATTGTAATGATAACATAAGAAACCAGTGATAATTATATGGGCTTGTCCAAGACTGCAAAAGTATGGAGTCTATCTTTAAATGTATGTGCTGAAGACTATTTTTTGTGGAAGTATACTACATATGAGCATTCTAGAAAAAAGAGATGAAAAATTACTAATTATTGCCATCACCCCCGGAAATTATGCATTGGCAGCAAAAAAATGATTCATATACATAAGCTGCAATATTGTTATGCACAGAGAAATGGTGCACTGAAACGTATTATAAAATAAGTAGTTTGAATTAAATTGATGATGTGCTCTAACTTGAATGATGAAAGGAAAAGTGATGGCATGGTTGCCAGGGCTGGATTGGGGGCCCAAAAACAGCCCTGACCAAAATGTTGACGCCAGCCTCACTCCCTTAATCTTCTTGCTTACAGTCTCTCTTTCCATGCATTCTATTTCTTTCCTTCTCCATCTCTGATTACTTTCTCTCTACCTCCCCTGTTCTCTTGAAGCCATCCTTACCTGCGGAAGTTAATCTTAGGGAGCTGCAGAACGTGACAGAGGCACAAGGAACAGCCCTGGGTTATCAAATTTGGCGTCCAAGGGCTCCAACCCACCAGGGAAATGCACAGTAGAGGTCAGTGGTGGGAGTGCTGCTGGACGGTGACGTGGGGCGGGGGTAGTAAACTACAGAATACGGTCAAATAAAGGTAAGTAATCATATAAATAAATACAATGAATTTCGTTGTGCGCACTAAATTGCATTTGCCCGCGAGTACAAAACAAAATAAATTGATAATGGTTTGGAGCTCTCTAGTTCTGTTCTTCAGGGACTGAAAAAGAAATCTGTACCTGCCTGTCTATCAGATGCCAGAACTGCAACGCGCTGTTCCTAGAAGTCTTCTTTGTGATAAGGATGAAGTGACACGGTAGATGTTGTCACTTACCTTTGGTTTCCCGTGGCCTAACAAACTATTACATTTTACTTACTAACCAAGCTATTGATACTAACTTTTAAAATTACCTTATCAAGCATTTTATTGCTTAAAGACTAGGATATGGGTGTTCTATGAGCTATTCAATACATTGTTTGCTGGCTGCTGATTTTGGTTATTCTTTGTCCAGCAAGACTGTATTAATACATTTCTCAAGCACAGTATTCTATTGCATTCGCTAGTGTTGGTCGTGATATCCGTGCTATTAGTTAGGTAGTCTCTTAGATGAACGTTCTAGCCAAAGCCCTTTTAGAGCCCTCCCCCCTTCTTCACCCCAATTAAAGCAGTGATGGTGCCTCGCATCAGAAAAAGAAAACACTTCGAGAAAAACACAAGCTCACTTTACATTCCAGATGATCTTTCATTCATGGGTACAGGAGAGCAACATATTGCATGTGTGGTTTTAACCATATATGTTTGTTCAGATACAGAGACCTATGTGCAGTACACAACAATATATATTCGGAAGGTAGAGTTCCCCTTAGAATTGCTCATAACTTTACTATTAATCACATATGTGACTGTGTATAACACAAGCAGTCAGCAAGTATGAATGCGCACAATTGAAGGGAATAACTGCTTAGGGTAAATGATAGAAAATGTATGTAAAATATAAGTTGAAACAGTTCTACAAAATGTATATTTGCTCATTTACTGATATGCCTTTTTCCAGGTTTCAAAAGTATTTTGAATTTATTTTGAAAAAATCAGTCTACTGAAGCAGGGTTCTCTAAATGTTCTCCTGGAGGGCTAGATCCATACCAGATTTTTAGCATGTCCCCATTTAGATAAATGTAGTTATCCTACAAATCTGGCATGGATCCGACCTTTCAGGACTAACTTTGGACAACCTTCTACTAGAGAAAGACAGCAATACTATCATATACCAGTGGCGGCTCCTCCGCTAAGACGTAGGAGTGTTTGCCTACTGATTTTAGCAGTGCGAAGAAGGAAAAATAAAATGATAACAACACAATGTTGTTATCATTTTATTTTTCGCGCTGAAGCAGCTTTTAGGGAAGGGCTTGGATTTCTGACTATGAGGCTAGAGGGCAGTCTCTTCTCAGTTGCAGAACACATATATTTGAAAGTTAAAGGGCTAATGAAGAAAGGTGGTCATAGAGGCTGCAGTGATGCCGCGTGATGGTGTTCAAGAACAGGGCAGGCAGGACAGTGAAAACTCGCCTGCTCGTTACTTTTCAAATGTGGAATGCCTGAAATTACAAGGCCATGCGTCGTTTTCCATGGCCTTGCAGACATGGAGTGAGGCAACGTAGCGCAAGTTGCTGCGTTGTCTCACACTACGCCTGGGAGGCATGCCATGGGCATTGTTGTGGGTGTTCTCATGCAACCAACGCCCATAGGTTTTGACCCATTCCCAGACTTACAACAGGACGTAAATCTTGGAAGGCTTTAAAACCGTTCACCTCCCGGGGGGGGCATAATGGGAAGAAATTACATAATTTCTCCTCATTGTTTCCTCTTTCCATGCGTTTTGCATTCTGCATGACACATTGAAAGAGTAAAACACCTCCAATTATTGTTTTTGTGCAGGAAGGTGTTGCTTCCTTCACAAAAACAATCATGCTAACAACACAGACACCCCTGCACCATGGTGGAATGGTGCCTTTGTTAGTGCGTGGCTGCTAACTGTGTGCCAGCACTGGCCAAAAGGACAGGAATGCACTATATCTTGCAAATATGGTGCATTTCTGCCCTTTCGAATTGGTGTAGGGTTGCGCAGCGGTGGCACTGCCCTATGCCAATTCTTTGTTAATATGCCCCTGAGTGTATGGTCAGATGCTGCAGTTGTCACCTCCTGAGGAATGTGCAAGACCACAGTGAGGACTGAACACCTTAATTTGGATACATGGCCAGCAGTCCTCCTCAAATAAGTAAGCCCGTAGGCATTCTCTACTTTGACAGAACAGCATTCAGGAGAGGTCAACCTGCAAATGGAAGTGGGACCCAGGTGTAGAGTATGTGATGGAACACTATATCTGGCAGCATGATGGGAAGTTATCTATTGACACCCTAAGAAAAGTAAACACAACCCCAAAGGTAATATGGACTTCAATGAGCCAAGAAGTAAACATATAAAGGATGGTGATGATAGCAACCCTCTGAGACCATGTAATCCAGCTCAGGGGATTGTATATGGTGTTAGAAAGGAGGGTCTCTAATTGGAAGAGGTAGGTACCTTAGTCCAAGTAGGGACCCTTGCTTCTACTCAGGGAAAAGGGGATACACACTTAAGATAGCCACTGCTCACCCTCTTGGTAGCTTGGCATGAGCAGACAGGCTTCTCCCAAAGGCAATGTGTAAAGTATTTGTACTCAAAGCACACGGTAAGACAGTTAAAACACCTCAAATGGACACCACACCAGTTTAGAAAAATATCTAAACCAAACAAGACCAAAACAACAAAAGTCCAACATACTTATATAAAAACAGCAGTTAAAAATAGTTACTTGCAGAAATAGCGCGTGTAGAAATAAATAGCTCCACCTGGGGCTATGACGACATTGTGACAGGCATAAATCCAAAGTACGGTGTCGACTGTGAAGTGCAAGGCATCGGGCATGGAGTCAACCGGACCCCCAAATAACAGTTCCTTGAAAAACAAACTCTATAGATGATGCATGGCATCGTGGAGGTGAGGCGACCGTGCCGAGGTCCAGGCCGGTTCCCTGGTTGACACGGGGGGAGGTGAGGAGTCCAGGACATGGGAAGTTAGGCTGCATTGGCAGTGAGGTGTCGGTTCCGGTATGGCGATAAGAAGGCGAAGAGTTAATGAAATCACCCTCGTCAGTTATCAGCTCCACGATAAAGGAATGCAGGTGCTGGCAGTGAAGGCAGCATGAGCACTGGATTCGAGAGGGCTGAGACCTGCAAGCATTGGCAGGCGTTGAAGGGTGTTGGAGCTGCGGTGCAGGCAGGGTGGGGTGTCACTGGTGGCATCACCGACGGCATCAGAGTTGTTTGTCGTTCTTTCTTTAAGTCTCTTCCAGCTACCAACAGCAGGAATGACCTTCAGAGGCTCCAGACTGGAATAGGTGCTTCCTGGCAGGTCAAAACTCCTAGCAGTGGAGTTCAGGGGAGCTAGTGGGGAAGTCTTTGTGTCCCTAAGACTTCAGAACAGGAGGCCAGCACAATCAAGCCTTGGAGATTCTTCTTCAAGCAGGTTCTCCACAAAGTTCCAGTCTTTGTCCTCCTCCTTGGCAGAAGCAGCAACTTCAGGCCAACCCAGCAAAGCACACAGCAAAGGGGCAATACTCCTCCTTACAGCTCTCCAGCTTTTCTCCTTGGCAAAAGGTTTTTCTTGAGCCCAGAAGTGGCCTAATTCTCTGGTGTTTAGGGTCCACTACTCACACCCCATTTTTTCTTTGTTCACTTTGTGGCAAGGGCCTCTGAGCTCAGGCCAAACCAGTTCTCTCCTCTCTGGTGCAGAATCACTACAGGAGGTGGATGCAGCATAGAGGAGACACTGCCTGTTTAGGTGTAAGTGAAACTCCTCCCACCCCTTTAAATGCAGCCAAGGTCTATTCAGGTGAGCTATGAGTCACGCAGGAAAGGCAGGACACACCTCAACACCCACCCTGGGGGGCTGTCTACAGTGAATGCATATCCCCAGCCCCTGTCACTCTAAAACCAGACAGTCAATACACAAACTAGCAAAGGCACACAGACTAGTTAAATTGTGCCATTTTCAAATACACAGTTTAAAAACAAACTCCCTTAAAAATATGTTTTTATTAAATTCTGAGTTCAGAGAGCCTAAACTCTATTTCTCTATCTTTTCCAAATGGAAAGTTTTTCTTGTAAGTTGTCACAAAGTAACTCCCATGTTAGGCTATGGGACAGATATCCTTCCAATAGTGAAAATCGAAATACACAGTATTTCACTACCAGGACATGTCACACACATCAGTGTATGTCCTGCCTCAAACATACATTGCACCCTGCCAATGGGGGAATCTTGGGCTTCCCTGAGGGGGTTTTTTCATTTAAGAAAAGGGAAGGTTAGGGCCTTGCACGTGTGTGCACTTCCCAGGTCAACATGGCAGTTTCAAACTGTGGCACAGATACTTCAGTGGTACGTCTGGAAACAAATTTATAGGGCTACTCCTGTGGGTGGCACAACCAATGCTGTAAGCCCACTAGTAATATTTGATTTACAGGACATGGGCACACACAGTGCACTGTACTAGGGGCATACCAGTAAATCACATATGCCAATCATGTATAACCAATCATAATCATAATTTACACAGAGAGCATATGCACTTTAGCTCTAATTAGCAGTGCTCAGTGTCTTAAAGACAGCAAAAACAGGTCCGAAAAAATAGGAGGAAGAAGCAAAATGTTTGGGAATAACCCTGCAAAAAGGGCTGTTTCCAACAGATGGTCATTCTGAAAGCAGGGGGTATTGCTGTGAAGGGCCTTACCGTGCCACTCAAGGAGTGTTGAGAGGGACTGTGGATTGCCCCTCCAGGATGGCCACTCTGCCATGTGACAGTATATTGATTCTTTGTCCACATTTTCACAATTTACTCTATAGTTTTACCCAGTAATTTCCAGCAAATTAGACCCGCTGATGGTGCCTGAAAACATTGGGGTACAAGTTTTTGCCACATTCCTCATATTTCTGATTCCTGAGTCAATGGACTTGTGTAGGGATCAGAATTTCCCAAACGGGGATATAACCCTAAATTATGTGCCCCCTTATTTTTGGAATGATAGCTGTATTAAAAAAAGATGCAACATACTCACAAAAATATCTGCCACCAGATCCGGCCGTACTTACGTATCTCTTTGTGGTATATTAGTTCAGCATTATTAAGCAAAGGCAATACAACGAAAATCACCCATGTCTTTCATACGGCAAGATATATGGGGAGGCTAGGTAACAATATCATGAAATGAATATTTTATAGCTATGTTTGACACTAGGACAGAGTACTGGTGAATGGAACACTCTCAGAACTGTTTCTCTGAAGAAGGACACCAAGCAGGGGTGTCCCTTATATCAGTTGCTGTTTCCTTTTGTGGTAGTGGTTAATATCAAATTTAAGACTCACAAAGAACAAATCAAAATCAGCCTCTTCACAAATGGCATTCATATGTCACTGAGTGACCCTAAAAGAACACTCTTATCCAAGATACAAGAAATGTAGCAATCTTCAAACAATTCTGTGTTTCATGTGAGTGAAATCAGTGCTCCTACACATTTCATTTTCCAGGAACAAAGAAAGGAAATAAAAAACATGATGCTATTGCCGGGAGCATTGAGAGCTCTGAAGCCTTTGGAGGTTAAGCTCACAAGGGACTTGTCCACTCTATACAGAGCCACCTACCTGAAACTATTCCGAATAATAATGATTGAGCTGAGAATAGCCATCTTGAAGAGAGTAAATCTGTCAGCACAATTTTTCATGTTTCAGATCCTTATGATAGAAGTACCAAGGATGAAGCTGGATGGGATCCGGAGACAGATTACGGAATTTATTTGTAATAGAAACCAAGAATGGATTAGGAAAAATCTCGGGATGATGCCCAGGTCAGATCCTGGGTACTCCAGAATGAAGCATTATCGCTGTTATGCTCAAACAAGAGCCATCAAGGACTGGCTTTTCCTAGATTCAGAGACACATTGGCTGTTTACGGAGCAAGCTGTCATGTGTAAACTATTGTATGTTCCTCATAGTTACCCACATACCTACAAACCTTCCCCTTTCAACCATTTCACGTGATTCCAGCTTTCACGCTAGCTCAGGATTGTTAGACCTTTAATTTCAGTTTCAGAAGAGTTTTATTTAAGAATATAGGTGTATCATTGTACAATATATGCTATTAAGCAACAGACACTAAGCAACATATATTGCAATACAATTGTATTCCAGAATAAATACTTGAGTAAAAACAAGGAACAATAGTATCCTGAAATAGGTAAACAAGAAAAATATAATAAATGAGTTACAAAAGAAAGAGAAGGAAGTTAGAGAGACTATGGGGGTTTGAGTACTTCTTGTTGAAAGGGCTACAATAAGGAATGTTTTTGGCACAGGAGTCAAAAAATGTCGTAACTGGCAACCATAACTGAAGTCTCTTGAAAGCATTGGGTGAAGGTGAATTAGAGAAGGTATCCAGTCTGTGGTTGTGGCACACATCCTACCACCAGGCCTTGCATGAAATTTTCGTAAAATCCTTCCAATTTCTTGTTATTTGTTGGAAAGCAACAGCTATTAATAGATCAATTATTTTAAAATTGGCTGCATTATTATCCTATATTGAAGAAAGGCTACCTAAGAAGATGTGTGTCATAGAGAACGGGAGATGTGGACCAAAAATTAGGTTAATTTGAAGCCAAACTCGCTTCCAACAATTATGTACTGGTGTGCAAGAGAACAACAAATGAAATAAATATACATTTGGAAAAGTACAAGTCCAGCATGTATCCAGAGTACTGGGGAATCTTTATGTAAAAGTTGTGGAGAAAAGAAAAGTCTATTGTACACATAAAACCATTTTTGTGTTAAACTATCTGACCAGGAGGATTTACGTATTTTAGTCCATAAATTAATCCACAAAATAAGAGACCATTCTGTATTGAAATCTTTTTCCCACGCCTCTTCAGTACTTGTTTTCTGTCGCAGTGTGCAAAAAACCGTACAATTTAGATGCCTTAGGCTGAGTGTGCAGTGGATCAGAAAGGTCTTTATGTGTATGAGTGATGGGATTGGCATTAGTGTTATTGGATAACCGTATGTATACATCAAGGACAGCCTTACGAAGAATCTGAAATTTGGAATTGAAGGAGGTAGGTAGGGCGTATAATTGTTTGAGCGAGTAAAATGAAAGAAGTACTTCATTTGAGAACAACTGTTGGATCCGGATTATACCACGTTGTCTCCAGGATTTCCAGTAAAAAGGTCTATTATGTATTAATAACTTTTTATTATGCCATATGGGCGAATTCATTAAGGATTCGGGAGTGTTCATAACGTGAAGGAAAAATAAGGCTCAATAATTTTGAGGTAAACTTGATTAATGGAGTAGAAGTGTTTGGGGCTTGCGGGAAAAAGAGAGGTATTCTTGAAATGAAAACTGAGAGCTCTACTGACGTCCAAAGAGGATAATCCTCTACAGAGTCAAGCAACCAGTATGAAGCTTGTCGCAAAAGAAAAGCTTTATGATAAGCAAGAAAGTTCAGAAAATTAACTCCACCTTCAGCTTTAGGATGTGATAACTTTAGGATAGACATGCACGGCCTTTTATTGTTCCATAAAAAGGAGGATAATACTGAATTAACAGATTTAAATAATTTAGTAGATATGGAAACTGGAGTGTTAGATATGGTATATAAAACTATGGGGAAAGCATCATCTTAATAGTATCCAGACGACCCCACCAGGATAAATAAAGAGGATGCCATTTGTTGGTGAGCTCTGTGAGCTTTTGGATGCAATTATTTAAGCACAGTGTGCCTGTCTCTTTTATTGTCATTGTAACATTTGAGCCTAAATATTTAATAGAGGATGACTTCCATGTAAAATTAGTTGAAATAAAATCAGCTTTAAAGGTATACTTAGTTAAGGGCAGTATTTCACATTTATCACTATTCAATTTATAACCTGATATTAATGAAAAGGAATTAACTTCATCTAAAAACTCTGAGATCGACTCAGTGGGATTTGAAATAAAAAGCAACATATCATCAGCATACTCTGCAAGTTTGACATTGGTTGTAGGGGTTTGAAAGCCTTGTATGTGCACATGTTGAAGAATTCTTGAGAGGAAGGGTTCGAGGGCCAAATTAAAAAGAAAGGGGATAAGGGACATCTTTGCCACACCTCTCTACCGAGATCAAAGAAGGAGGACAATCACCCATTCGCACAGACAGCAGCATGTGGATTCAAATATAATAGGGAAATCAAAGAAATGAAATTAGGTCAAAATCCAAACCATTTAAGGGTGTAGAATAAATAATGCCATTCTAGTCTATCAAATGCTTTTTCAGCATCCAGTGATATAGCTGCAAGGAGATGTTTCAAATGCGTAGCCTTGGATATAATATTGAAAAAAAGTCTGGTGTTGTCTTGTATAACACGACCTTTCACAAAACCAGATTGATCCTTGCCTAATATTTTGGGGAGATAGGAATCTAAACGAAGGGCCAGTGATTTGGAAAAGATCTTATAATCAATATTAACAAGTGAAATGGGTCTAAAATTCTTGCAGTACCTAGGACCTTTCCTTTCTTTAGGAATTAAGCAGATATGGGCGTCTGAAAAGGTACCTCCAGTCTTTCCTAAGGACTGAAAAGACTCAATTAAAAGGTGGAGTTTGGGCATTAATAAATTGGAGAAATGAAGAAAAAACACAACAGTAAATCCATCTGGCCCAGGTGCCTTGTCTTTTTTCAAATGTTGGAGTGCAAGTAAAAGTTCTTGTTGCGATATCGGAGTTTCCAATAGTGACAGATCAGTAGAAGACTGTTGGGGCTGTTGTATGAGTGAGAAGAACTGTGAGAGTGAATGGTCTGTAGAATTTGTTTCAGATGAATATAATTGTTTATAAAATAAAGCAAACTCTTCTAAAATTTCCAAGTCCTTAAACTTTAAGATAGAATCATCATCAAAAATAGCATCAATATTAACTTTGTTCTGTTTCGTTTTTAAATAATTCGCTAAGAGTTTTTCCTGCCTTATTTCTACTACCATAACATTTTGCGCTAGATTTTAATAAATTTAATGAGGCATTTTCTGTTCATTCCTTATTAAACTGTAACTTTGCTTTGATGAGAGAATTAAGAACATCTCTGGAATTGAAAGTGTAAAAAGAATGCTCCAGTCACTTAATGTCTTGGAACCAAGAACGAGTATGATTGCGAGCAATAGTACGCTTCTTTGACACATAGGATATAATAAAATCCCTGGCGGAGGCATTAAAAGCATCCCAAATAGTGAAAAAAGGCAGGGAATTAGTATGGTTTAGGAGAAAGTATTCGTTAAAAAATGTTTTGAATGAGGAAGAAAATTCTGGATCCAAAAGCAAGGTATTATTAAAACGCCCTCTTCTGGGAGTGTTGGGCTTGGGTAAAATGTCCACATCAATCAGAACAGGAGCGTGGTCTGATAATACAATAGGGCCTATTTCTGCATGTGTAAGTGCTTGTGAGATGTTATGTGATACAAAAAAAGAATCAAGTCATGATTGGGAATGATGCACAGGGGAATAAAAGGTGTACTCCCTCGTAGTAGGATTACATAATCTCCAGGCATCTAAAAGTTTATGTTGTGTGACCGTGTGAATAAAGGACTTATGTGTATTGTTAGGAATATATGACACTTTAGAGTTCCGATCTATAAAAGGATCAAAAATCTGATTACAGTTTCCTGCCAAAATAAAATTGTCTGAGTGATTTGTTTGGCCAATGAGCGCCAAAAGGAGGCGTCACCGCCTGTTGGGGCATAAACGATGAAAAAAGAGACTGGAACATCCTTAAGCATCAATTTAACAGTAAGCCAACGGCCATCTGTGTCAGAGTCTTGTGAAATAAATTTAAAGTTGAGCGATCTACGACACAACATCATAACTCCATTACGTTTACCATCACCATTGGAATAAAATAATTGGAATAAAATAATTCTCCCACCCAACCTTTTTTAATTTTAATGACTCATCTCCTGTAAGATGAGTCTCTTGCAGGAATACTATGTCAGCATTTAACTTAGCCAGATAAGTTAGTACTCTCTGTCTTTTTATAGGAGAATTGACTCCTTTAACATTCCATGAAACTAACTTTAACGACACGATAGATTAGGAGAAATAAGAGATATCAAAAACATACCAAAATCTGTAGGAAAAGGTAGACTACGAGAAGAAGCATAAGAAAAGAAAACTGTGATGAACAATAAGAATTGGAAAAAGGAAAAAGGAAAAAGGATTCAATAATACTATTGCGAAGAAAAAGACAATGACACCTAGAAAGAACAAAAGAAGAGAATTTGAAAAAAATAGGAAAAAGAGGGTTAGGGACGAAGGAGAAGTAAGGATAAAGGAGAAGAACATACCTACACGGGAAGGGAAACATGAAGAAATGAAGGAGGGATGGAACCACTTAGGATAAACGACACATCCGAGGTCGGCTGGACGGAAACCAGGAAGACAGCATAGGACTGGGAAGGGGAACCTATGAAAACAAAGGGAATGATAACATGTTAGAATATTAGATAAGGACAAACAAAGATAACAATGATGCTGATAACCAGGAACAACAATTAACAATTACATAAGATCATAAACTGAGAGCATAGCATAGTACAAGTAAAACAAACTGCAAAGCTCAGTTCTCAAACAACTGCAATAAGAAAGAAAAAAATTCAAACAGTATATTAAGCAAATGTAGTATCCGAAATTCAAACATGAAACAAAGAAGAAGGTCCAGATGAATCCATGGTGGGTACTTTGCATGAGTTAATGAAACTTTGCAGATGGATTGGATCCTCGTATGTGGTTGTCTTGTTATTGTAAGTAACTTTGAATAAACAGGAATGAAAGAGACTTTATCTGGCTCCCAACAAACGTAGATCAGCCCTCATGTTGAGAAAAGCTTTGCGACGATTGGCGGTAGCTTTAGCGTAGTCTTGGACAAAGAATAAAGATGATCCTGACCATGTGATTTTTGGAGAAGATTTACCTGCTGCTAGTACCTTCAGCAGGTTGGTATATTCTAATACAAGATGACTCTTCTTGACCTTTGTAATGGTGATGCTTGAGATGACAAGCGACCAAGTCTGTGCGCTCATTGGATGTTTAGCATCATGCCATCTGGCATATGAAGAAGCTTAGGAAGAAACGATTTGAAGAAAGTAAGAGAGTCAGATCCCTCAAGTCCTTCTGCCAATCGGTAAATAAGTAAATTATTCTGCCTGTTGCGATTTCCCAAATCTTCAACCTGTTGTTAAACCACATTAACCTGAGAACGAAGATCAGAAACATGGACACGAGTCTCCTTGAAGGAAGTACCATTTTGTTCAACTGAAGAGACCCGTGCTTCAAGTTGCGACCAGTTGTCTGTTAAGACTTGCAGTTTAGAGTTAGTCTCTTCAATAAAGGACCGAAGGGCCCTCATTTCTTCGAGCAATAGTTCCATAGAAACCAGTGACGATGACTTAGGAGGTGAGGGAGGGTCCTTATTGAGACATTTAGTGTTAGTTTTCCCAGAAGCAACTTGGGAGGATTCCACTGTTGTATCTAAGCCTTGCGAAGACGATGGTAAAGAGTCTTCGAATTTGGAAAATGCAGAAAAAATCTTAGAATTTTTAACAAAAATGCGCTTTGGTTTGGTAGCCGAGGGAAACTGTGACTTTAACCTGCCCATAAAACTCACAGAGCACCAACTGTCTTGAGAAGTGGACAGCGGGTAACGTAGAGCTTGCACAAGGAGGAAGGCTTATGAAGAGAAGCTCAATACAAATGTTGTGAGTGAGCCTATGAGTTCAAAGCCATTTAGTTGAAAAAAAACATCCATAAATAAAATAAAAAGATAAACGAGACATCCGCAGAAGAAGTCTAGCGTAGGAACAATGGAACCTCACAAGAACAGTACTATAGACTGGCATGCAAAAGACCACTCACAGCTCACCTCAGCAATACCCAAAGTTTGAAATAACAAAGTGTAGCGCAAATCAATATGGAGGCAGCGAATTGAAGATTGAAGGAGCCAAACCAGTCTTTGATGCGCTATGATTGAGGTGTAGCACAATTAAAGAAGCATATTGATACTGGCTCAAAAAGGTGTGCTTAAAGAGAGAAACAATGTTCCTAAAATGGCCGCTGCTAATTCCCAATTAAAATGCTGAAGAAAGATGCTGAGTAAATGAGCTTGGTGCTTAATACCACATTATGCTGCTGAAGAGCTGTTCTCTGTAGAATAGTAATCTGCTGGTAGAATTAGGATCATTCCACAACTAGAAGATAGTGAAAAGGGTAGTTCGTGAGGAGAATCATTATTGCGCAGACAGGGCAAAATGGCAGCCGCAATCTGAGCGGAACCGCGATAACTTACTGCGCCAAATTAAAGTGGTGAAACACGCATCAAAAATGAACGCATGCATCTCAAAGCGTTCCCGGCAACTTCCGACAACCGTTCATGTCCCCGACATAGGGAAGATGTTCCGTGCAGAGGTGTGTCTTCAAGGCGTACCGCAGAGCCTCACTCACCTGCCGCCATATCCATCAACTGTGTTTTTTGCAATTTTCACCCCGAGTGGGCTGGGTATGCTCAGACGTGAGTCCCAGGCTCTCCACACCACTGGAGTCAAGCTATCCAGGCTGATGAAGGCTGATAGCCAGAAACCAGTCCTTGGATGCTTGATTCCGGTCTGGGAAAGACATGGCTTGAGAGTTCGGACTGGACTGTTCCCATGAGGCACAGGGTCAGAGTTGATTTGCATATAGCCAGTGTCTAACCCAGGGTGGTGTGGAGTGCAAAAAACGATGGATTTAGGCCCAGATCCTTGTACTGGGGTGAATGTATGACATTGTTCTACATTCTGTCCATCAACTGTGTTTTTTGCCATATCCTTCGGGCACCAAGCCACGCCCCCATTGTTAGACCTTTAAGAAAAAGCTCAAGGAATGGTTTTGCATGGAGAAAGACATGTGTTAAAAAAGTGAATATTAAAACACCTTAGACCTCTAATGCTATTAGGTGGCAGATACAGGGTCTGATTTACAAAGGTAAACTTAGCCTTTTGGTGTAAGCTTATGTATTTTTTGCAATTTAGAAATTTTGGCCCATATTTAGCATTTTTTCATGCAGTGCAACTCAACCAACCACCTTGCTGGTCTGCACTGAGTGAAAAGGAAAGGACAGGACTGCTCCATATTTAACATTATACAGTTCATCCCTGTCCTTTCCTAGCATTGGCACACTTTTGGCCGCCTAGCACCAATGCAGGCACTCTTGCGTTATGGTGCAAGGGTGCCTGTGTTGTAGGCGGGATTGGGGGTTTTTGCAGGAAGGGGCACCTTCCTGAACAAAAACAATCATAAGAGGCATGTTCCTCTTTCTAATGCACCACACCTAGAAAGAGGGAAAACTAGGAAAAATAAAGATACTTCTCCTCGATACGCCTCACCTGTGGAGGCGTAGCATTTTGACACATTCCTAGGTCTATCACTAATAGGAAATCTGGGAATGTGCCAAATTCCATGGGTGGATGTGTGGGAACACCCACGCTCCACCTTTGGAACGCCTCCCTGGGGCAAACTAATACAAGGCAGTAGTTTGCGCTGCCTTGAGTTACTCCAGGTTGATAAAATCATGCAGGGCCACTCAAACTGTTCTTGCATGGCACGATAACTCCCATTTAGGTATTCCGTTGCCCTTGCACCCCCTTGTGTGGCGCAAAGGCAACGGAAAACCTTGATAAATTTGGCTCAATCAGCGTAGTTTTTGCATATAGCATTTTTATGACTGCAGAGACTTGTGTATCTTTTAATGTGCTGAGTTCTCCACAGTTGTACAGATACTACACGTGAAACTGCGCCTGTAGTTTGTGAATAGCAAAAAATTGTAAACTTACACCAAAAGTGTACGTTTCCCATAAGACCCATAGACTTCTCAGCCCAGAAGCTGAATTCCGACATCAAGATTAGAGCATTCAGAGATCGTACTGAGGGGCTGATCTTTGGTATTTTAGAAATGTGGTAGTCTGATTTTTTTATTTGTATAGAACGCCACCCAACGAGGGGGGGGAGGTTTGGCTTCCTCTAGTTGAAACTAAGAGGCAGAATTGGGCCGAGCTATAAGTACACACAAGGGAGAAACCCTAAATAAAAGATTATTTCCTAATATTGTCTGTTGCATTATAAAATAGTTCTGCTAAAATTCTCTACTGGATGTAGTATACATTCGTGCAAATAAAGAACATGGATCAAATTATGTTTGTCAAAAGTTGGACTAAATATGAGGAAAGTGTGTACATGTTCCATGCATGGTGGGAACGCCAGAACATAAAATCGTACTCGAGATTAGTGAGTGGTATGGGTATAAGAGTTCGCTGTCTGATAAGTACCCTATTAGTACCAAATGATGAAAGGGGCAACTTCACATAAACTAGGGGAGGAGGGTATTTTGTGCGAACAAAGATTAGCAGCAGCTAAACTCAAGGTTGCCAACTTAACTGAGAAGGAACAAACTCATCTTATACAGTGTGGTACATAAAATGTAGAATATGATGTCCATCAGATACATAAGGTATGCTATGAGAAATGACCTGGAGTAAACCGGTCACATGTGGGGGCCTTAGCTTAAACATACAAATAAAGATAAGAGAGAGATCATGAGACTGCTGCAAATTAAATTGCTCTAGATAATTGCTTACTCTTTAACATGACTCAATACACCCGTCATCACAAACAGTAGAAAAAATATAAACTAGAATGTAACATGTTACTTTAATATGTGTGCCTTTGAACCAGATGTTCAATACTTCATTTCAGTTGTGGGAGATAGGTGATGGGGGATATCATGGAAAAAAAAACTTACATTGAGATGTCACGATCAAACAAAGTGGGTTCTACTTTGTTATATGTCTCATTTTTTAATATTAAAAGAGAAACTACAGTAGTTTTATTCATAGGGGGACATAATAATTCATCCTACTTAACATGATAAACATGTTTGCAGTTAATTAGTCTACTAATTAGCTAATTATCCTACACACAATGTAATACATCTAATATATGTTAATCTAAAATAATGTTTAGAAAGAAATGCAATGGAGAGGTGGGGGATTGCGAAAACATTAGAGACTAGCTAAGAATTTCTCTTTAACAACAACAACATTGTTATACATGTGAAAATCTTTGATGGTGGTCGCAGCTGTGGTACCATATTTACAAATCTACTGTTATTGTGACCCTTCTCTTGCATCTCTGTATTCTTGCACTGCACTGCTCTATTGCTTTGAATTGATTCGGCCTTGGTGGTGTGAAACACTGTGACATGTGTGATTTAGGCATTGTGTTGGTTTTGTCCTCAATAATGGAACAGCATTAGTCTGTGATTATTGCTAGGGACATTTATTAAGGCCCTGGTTGCCTCTATGTATATTGTTGTGTAACCTGCCTTACATTTGAGTTTATGAGCTCAATCACCTTGTTAAGCAAATCTAGGTGTTTGGAGGGAAAACATTGTAAGGGTTTAGATTATGGTCTCCATTTGCACACAATGCAGGAGTGTTCCTTTGCTGCAGTTTGCATGAAAGAGTCTTTGATAGCAAGTATAGGCTTTTAGTCGATTTTTAAAAATATTTTTTACGTTTCTCCATGTCAACCTGGTGGTACTCTTTTCTGCTTTTTTATTTAATGTACTTTCTGTGCAGCAAATAAGTACCTGCCAGACATCACTGCGCAAGGTCAGCACAATAAAATGCAAACATTAGTAATTATTAATTTTTATTTGTCCCCTTAGCTGCTGAGGATTTTAAACCTCCAGTGTAGAGGACACTTGGGGCACTTTGCGCTTAGTCTTTCATAACATTTTTTCCACAAAAGGCATCAATACCATATTTGTGTCCTTTAATTCCCAGATCATGGAGATTCAACAGTACCCACGGTTTCTGTATTCCCTTGTAGGAACCAAGAAAATAGCCAAAGCATAGAAAAATTGAAGTGTTGTTCGAAAAATATTAAAATGTGTTGTGCAAAAGACATTTTTTTATATAAATGACATCAACAAAAAGTTTGTTGTGCCAAGATCACCATGTTCCCAGCTTTCAGGAACAAACAGTTGTAAAAGAACATTGTGTTTTTTATCACAGTCTGTGCCTTTTTTCAACTGGTAGTTAATTTTTCCTGTTTTTGGTTGTTTCACCGTACTTGCAATTTGTGATGAAAATTGGTGTGAAATGCATGGGTCAATCCTTGTACAATTGTGAAAACTGGAGAAAATTCTAAAGTCAGCAAGAGTTTAATTCTATTGATGGCTCATTAGTTTCACGAAGCGACCAATTATTCAAATACGAAAATAATTAAAGTAAGTAGGAAAAACAGCAATTTGTGTTGTTTTCATCTGTAATTTGTTTGCCCCGATGGCCGATTTACAAAATGTACATACTGTTTCATTCCTCAGATGCTTCTGGTCACAGAGCTATATTGTAGTTATTGGTTGTCCAAAAGCACACACTATTTCATTTTGCATCAATCATATAGCAATAGATAGGGTAAAATCGAGTGAATAAAAAATTGCTATGAAGAAAAACAGTTTTGGCATTTCTGGAGGCTGGCAGGGCCCCAGCGGTGTTAGATTTGGGGGTCTCTAGTTGGCAGAGTTAGGTACCTTTGACCAGGGACCCTTCGGTCTAGTCAGGGTAAGGGGGTACACTCCTATAATAACCCCTGCTCACACCCTTGGTAGCTTGGCATGAGCAGGCAGCGGCAGCGGCAGCATGCCTCTCCGGTGATGCAACGGTGTCTGCTGCGACGGCGACACTCTGCTCCGGTTATGCAACGACAACGGCTTTAGTGGCGACATGCTTCCAGCTCCCAGCGACACACAGTCTCTCAGACGGCCCATCTCAGCAGCAGGCACTTCAATTCCCAGAAAGGGAAGGCAGGGGAGCTGGTTGGTGAAGTCTGTTGTCCCTAAGACTTCAGCAGGGGGCAAGCTCTATCTCAAGCTCTTGGAGAGCCTTTACAAGTTGATTTGAAAGTAGCACAAAGTCCTTTCCCCTTTCTTTCGCAGTCAGGTAACCACTGCAGGCCAATCTCCCAAACGCAAAAACAACAGTTGATGTACAGAATGCAGAACCATGTCATACATTCACCCCAGTACAGAGATCTGGGCCAAAATCCATCGTTTTTTTGCTCACCATGCGGTTCCAGTATGAACCCAGCCATATGCAAATCAGTCTTGACCCTGTGCCTCATGGGAACAGTCCAGCCCGAACTGCCAAGCCAGGTCCTCCCTGGACTGGAAACAAGCTTCCTAGGACCGGTTTTGGGGTTTCACCCCTCTTCAGCCAGGATAGCTTGATTACAGTGGCATGGAGAGCACGGGACCCACGTCTGGGCATACCCTTCCCACTCAGGTGACAAATGCAAAAACAACAGTTGATGGACAGAATGCAGAACAATGTCATACATTCACCCTAGTACAGAGAACTGGGCCTAAATCCATCATTGCTTTGCTCCCAAACAGCACTCAGCTTAGGGATAGTCTCCTACTCAGTTTCTCTGGTTTCTCTCCTCAACAAAGATTCTTCCTGTTTCCCAAAAGTGATCCAAAGTTCTGGGGTTTGGGTCCCCTCTTTTATACTAATTTTCTCTTTGTTCTCTGAAGGCAGAGAGGCCTTTGCCTAGTCCAAACCAGTTCTGGTCAGTCCTGGAGCGCTCTGTTTACATGACTCCTTCTTTCCTTTCACAGTGTAGGCCAGGACGTGGAGCCAGCATTGTGGAGGGAAGGAACAGCCCTATTCAGGTCCCAGGTGCAACTCCTCCCACCCATCTACATGCAGATCTCTCTATTCAGCCCTGTGCGGACTCACCCTGTCTCCTGGAATCCCTCATCCCCTGTCACTCAAACTCTAGACAAGGAATACACAACCTAGCAGAGGCAGGCTCAGACAATTAGGCAAGAAAATACCTACTTTTTAAAAGTGGCATTTTCAAACACAGAATGTTAAAACCAACTTCACTCAAAGATGTATTTTATCAGTCTGAGTTCATTCATACTAAACTCGAATTTCTACATAGTTCCCTGAGTCAGTTAGGATGATAAGATGTATTAATCAAACTGGGGAACCGGTAGCCCTGCAATAGTGAAAAACGAAAATGGGTGTAATTCACTATTAGGACATGCCACACAAACCATAGGCGTGACTAATATGTAGAAACGGGAAAGGTTAGGGACTGTCAAGTTGGTTCACTTGCCCAGTCAACATGGCAGTACCAGACTGCATACAGGCTCTGTGATGGCAGACCTGAGACACACTTTACAGGATGCTTCGGTGGGTGGCACAACCAGTGCTGCAAGCCAACCAGCAGCATTTGATTTACAAGCCATGGGCACACGCAGTGCACTGTACTGGGGTCTGACAATTAAACCAAACTAGCCAATTATGGAGTCGCCAATCCATGCATCAATTTAAAATAGGGAGAGCATATGCACTTTAGCACTGATTAGCAGTGGTAAAATGCCCAGAGTCATAAAACAGCCAACAACAGGTCAGAAAAAATACAGGAGGAAGGCAAAAAGTTCAGGGATGACCCTACAAAAACAGCGGACTTCATCATTTACACTGCCTCTGCTTGGCCCTGGATGAGCAGTCCATGCCCTTATAGTGCGATACAGAGACCCGCTGCTTGGGACTCATTTTTGGCATTTCTAGCAGCTGGTAGTGCCCCAGCGGACTTCTTCATCAACACTGGTCTCTGCTCAGCCCTGGAGGAGGAGTCTATGCACTTATAGCGGGGTGCAGAGACCTGCAACACTTTTGGCATTTCTGCCAGCGGGCAGGACTCTGGGGGACTTCATTATTCACATTGGCCTCTGATTGGCCTTGGAGGAGGCGTCCACGTGCTTATAGCATAAAACAGAGATTGGGATGTACTTTTGGCATTTCTTGCAGCGCCCCAAGGGACTTCATCATCCACACTGCCCTCGGCTCATCCCTGGAGGAGGAGTCTATGCACTTATAGCGTGATACAGAGACCCACTGTGTGGCCGTCTGTGTCTGGTCAAGGCTAGGCTGAACTCTCTCTCTTTCATCTGTGCCCTGAGCTGCATTTTGTGGTCTTAAAAATGGTGAAGAGGAAATTAGCCATTAAGTGCTTTATTAAGGTTCACCCAGGTGTTCCTAGCATCACTCCTTCTTTTATCTAATGCAAGGGTTGTTCTGAATAATGAAATGAAAAGCGTGGAGGAGAAATTGGAAACCGAAAAAAAGGAAGCAAGAGATGGAGATGAACAGCACAGCTGTAGGAATGTTGGATGGAGCAGGAGGAGGAATGAAGAAACTGCCAGAGGGGTCATTGCAGGGTAGGCCTAATCCCAGGGTAATCGAGGACTCATTAGAGATTGAGCATTTCTTATCTCCTGATAACAGTGGGCTCCCACCAGCAAAGAAGGTAAAAGGGCCTTTTGGAAGGTAAAAGCAGAAGCCAATGGCCAAAGCGGCCTTAGCAGCAACTGTAGTGTAGTTCCTATTATCCCAATAGGCTCTGCGCATTGGAATAATACCTCCAATAGTATAGACCTAGACCAGACGTTAACTAGGTCTTCTACTGTCGATATTAGACTTAAAGTTTTGGGTTTGCCAGCTAGCTCAGAGTTCACTAGAAACTTTCTCGAATAGGCAAGGAGGAGTTGAACCTCCCTGGATAGACAAGAAGGGATTTAGTTTCTGACAACCATAGAACATGACAACTTTGCTCTCCCCTAATCAAGAGTGTATCTCTAGAGTCGTGTGAAAACAAAAGACAACTTATTTTACTCAGTCAGTACGTGCATTCTTAGTTTCACCAGATTGTAGAGAAAAGGAAGAGACGGGCGTGTTCAATAAAAGATGTTATTTATTGATCAGTCTCTTTTCTCGTACAAGAGAAATGGATAGATATTATCGCAATACTTATGGTTAAGTAAAGTGCATACAATAAAAGCAGAATTATAAAATAATACTGTAAAAACATTGATATGGTTTCTAAGCCATACGTTATTTAAAATGGACAGAATATATACATACACATATACATTTGACTAATAGTACTCAACTGGTGCTTCTAACTACGCCTACCCCAGTGTACCTGACCTAAGCCTAATAAGTGGGCGGGGATAGAAAGTAGCAGTTTAAGTTAAGTTTGTTTTGCCAAGTGACTGACTCAAGAATTCTCTGCAAGGGGTTATTCAGCTCTGTACCTGTGATCTAGGATGGTTGAGGGACAGTATCTCTCGTCTGAGGTCTCGATATTCTAAGCTGCCTGCGAGGGCTGCTCGGAAGCGCTGGAGCTGGATTTCTTGGCCGGAGAAAACAGCGTCTCGTTCTCAGCGCGTCAGGAAGGCGGGGCAGCGCCAGTGGGCTTCGCTCTCTGCTAGGCTTCGGCAAGTCTCGCTGCTCCGATCTCGTCACCACCGCGTGTGTTTGCTTAAGGCAATATCGGTAATATTTATACCTGTAAGGTGCCGAGATTGACGTAAGGATGGACATAGATACGTCAATAAGGATGTCATACGAGCTGGTCGTTAGCACATTCTTTTACTGAAGTTCTCGGTGAAATCAAAACAATGGCCGCAGGGTTTTTCCCAGGTTGTCATAGGTTTGATTTGTTTTGAGGACTCCGTATGCCTTATCAGGGGCTGGAGGAATATTGCTTTGCCTAATTAGATGGCAAGCGTTATGACCTAATCAGATAACGCGCTCCTGTGCCGTGGTCTGGCGTAATCAGATAACGGTTTCTGCATCATGGGATGGCTGCTAGTTAACTTGTTAACCAGAATAGGGTCAGGAATAGGGGGATCGATACAGAACCTATAGGAATACATCACACCCACTCCACGCTAACTATGGCCATATTTACGAATCTAGGCATAGTAAAACATACTGTAGAGTATCGTGTATACCTTACCACCCCAAAATACATATAATGCATTTCGAAATTATGTAATGTACGGGAAAAATAAAATAGCCATATGTACTATATGCACTTAAGCAGTAGACTAATGCTAAATTAATCACGCATGTATACATTATTAGTAATCGAATGCTGAAAAAGCTGTCAACAGCTTCCTGTGAGAGTTCCACTAACTCGGAAAAGGATGTAACCATGCATTCATGTGCATGATTGTCTCCATTGACGTTTTGAGTAGTATTGCTGACAGAAGGTTGTACCTGATCGATGCTGCTTTCATCTTGATCTTCACTACCCCTTAATCGTAGTGGTGAAGTTTCCACGAATGCCGTCATCAGGATTGGCAGCCATTGAGGGCAGCACAATGCATGAGCCTTTACCGGACCCAACAATGTTTCTGCATCCATTGGCGCATGCGATTGTAGCGTCAGACAGGTGTCCAACACGCATTCTTCTCCGCACAGCATGCACCTTAATACAGGTAAAACACATCTTTGCCATATCGGCCGAATGAAAGAAACCAAGTCATTTTCAGGTCTCTAAGCCGGGTTAGTCCCAGGATTTTTGATATCCGGTCCAGGTATCCAATGGCTCGGATTGTTTCTTCCCTTGTCGCGGGTGTTTTGTCTGTGACATGGTTTGCCATAATGAAATATAAGGACTAAGAATAGGATTCCTGCAATTAGTCCCAAAATGAGGGGAACTCCTCCAAAAATCGAATGGACGAAGTCTGGAAAAAATACCCAGTATGGCTTTGAATGGTGTTAATGCCATCGAAAATACTGTCTTAAATACATTTGAGACTCCACTGGTATCAGAAATATTTAAGATTTCATTCAGGATTTCTGCGAAATGTATGGGGGAATTAGTCGATAACAATGAGTGAATCTCTGCAGTCGTCCTTGCGACTAGGAGATCGTACGTTTCTTTTGATGACGTGAGCCTGGTCGGCGTCTGAAGAAGCACTGTTTTCATTCTGCTTAAAGTATCAACTCGAATAGAAGTAATTTTCAAGTTAGGCCATGCCCTTGCCTCCCTGTCTGGAAAGGAGCTGGGGAACAATAAGCGTCCACAGCACATGACCTTCGCAGTCGTACTAACGAGATAAGGAACCCCGGGCAGTAGACTACAACATCTGCGATCCACAATTAGAATGTAACTCCCGTTATAGAGTCTTTTAAAGAATGGTTCTATCTCTGTTGCAGGTGTGCCTAGCTGGTGACATGAAAGGTTATTTGAGTTCCCTTCACAGGCTCCATGCAAACTAATTCCATTACACAGAAGTGTACCGCTTAGTGACATCGCACAATTATTGCCACTAAGAAACACTTTCTGTCCTTTATTACTGACACATGCATGTGAATAGGGCAAGTTCCATGTTGTCTTAATGTACCCTTTTCCCAATTTTTCATACATGCCAGCCTGTATATATTTTTGGCAGTATTGAAACCTGAAAGTAGATATCGGAATATTAATTATCCCATGTATTATCCATTCAATGACAGGTCGTTCTGACATTGTCAATGGTAATCTCTCGAGTTTCTCAATGCTCAGGATTGTATAATCAGCACCCTTCTGTGCCATACTGATTTGTTTATCAGTAAGGTTAAAGATATTGAATAGTGACGTTGTGTTGATTAAACGCCAGGGCACATAGCCTGAACGCAGATTTTGTAACGTCCAGCCAAGCTGTACAATAGAACGCAATTGAGACTGACCGTGTTGTAACAACAGTAAGTCTTGCGATATTATGTCGATTGCTGATGACACAATGCTGTCCAATGAAAAGATTCTGGAGGACAGAGTCATTAACCCATTGTCCACTACAGAAAGCGATTTTTCCAAATTAATACGGTCAATTTCCCGTATACTTTCTGCTGTCTCAATTTGAGTTATCTTCCAGGCCTCGTTGTAAGCTGCATATATAGAGGCTGCTATGAAGCGTTTTTGACGCTGTTTGTGCGGTCCCATAATGAAATCACGCAAGTCAGCACCATCAGTAAGTAAAGTTAGTTGTTGCTTAATCTCTGTCAGTGTGGAAGTTTTTAGCCATTGAAGGCAGAGTTTGCCCACACTGTAGGTGGTGATTATCCCTGGGTGTTGTCTTTGGGAATATCTAGGGTCTGGCCTGGTCAATGTGAACCCCTGTGTTTTGTTCAGGAATCTGTCTTGACAGTTATTAGTATCTGTGGGCCAGATTAACCATTGTTTCCAATCAGGATTTGTTCTGTTTTGGTTTAATACATAGTTTACGTCTATCTCTTCATCCGCAGAGTTATTGCTGTTCATTGTTGGTTTTGGAATAGACGGTTTATTTAAGTCTTTGATTTTGGCTAATCCAAGACAGGTAGTTTGTTGAATACTTTCATTCAAGAATATAATTTGTTCTGGGATCATGCAGGCTCTAAACAATGATTCTAGACCTTGTACTTGCCATTCTTTTGTACCCCAAACACTTTTTACTTCAACATTTTTGTCCCAATAATCAAAACCAAATGTATTCATTTGTTCAAAAAATGAGTCCGAATATATCAATTTCGTGTTTGTAAGCATGGTTTTTGTTCCTGTCTTATTTGACAATTTGAAATAAAATGTTTCAGCATTACTTGTGTTGAACTCTGAAAAGTATGAATATTTGTCATAAAAGGTTCTTGAGCTTCCTTTTGGAGGGGTTGCACAATGTTCCCATTGATTATAATTTAAAACATTTCTAGGTTGTGCTGATTTATGTAAAAAGTGGTTACCATAGTGGTTGTAGCAGTACATACTATCATAATTAGATGAACCCTGCAAATAATCATGTTTGGTAAATTTAGCAGACATCACTAGATCAGACATCATGTCATTAATACTTTCAAAGTCCCAATCATCAGCAAATGAGTTTGGTTTTACAAAGTCACTCAACGAGATCTTGATTTGGTGTGGATATTTGAGGATTTCAACCGGACCATAAATTTCATAGTCAGTATTGTCCCAAGCTACCCCACCCGGTATAGGATTGGCTGTGAAATTGACTGAAGAAAGTTCTCTTTTCTTGACGTGTGAAGACGTGTGTGGCTTGAGGATCAAGTTGATTTTCTGGCTTGCTGTGTCCATTTTTGCATATTTTCCCTCAATGAAGCGTCCCAAACATAGTATCATGATGAGCCAAAGTATCAGGATAAATACACCAAAGGACACCCAAAATTCAATCCATGGAGAAATCAGATAGGTTTCTTTCAGCTGTTTCAAAAGTTCCTTAGCTTTATCTTTAAAAGTTTTTGTTGATGGCTGTGTCTTTGATTCACTGAGATCTTCAGAAGAATCATCAAAGTTGATGAAGTAGCCGGATGCCGTTCTGTCTATTGTTCCAATTGCTTCAGGATTACTGTTTCTTGCAGCTTCAGCATATTCATTTGTTACTTCATTGTAGGTTGGTGTGTCTCTACTAAATGTTTTTATTTGGGTTTTCAGAGGTGTGAGTTCCATTGCATTGTTGCATAGTCCTTGTTGTTGTTCTGTAGGCGTTTCGAATGTGATTAGCCTTTTAGTTAGCACCTCTGTACTTGTAGCAAACCTCGGTGTTCTACTACTTATCGGGAGTCCACTTGGCCTACTGTTTGTTATTGGCCACATGATTGTGGTTTTACCAGGTCGGTGGATACAACTCGGTTCTCCTTTTTACCAGCAAGTGGTGGTAGTACAACTGATCTCGTCCCGTTGATGGACAAGACAGGAACTGCTTTTCTGTAAGAAGGCCCAAATTCCTTCTTTACCGCGATCTTTTCTCTGACTAGATCCCCGATTTTTGGAATCCAGACAGGTCTTGCTGGGACAGGTGGTGGCTCTTCAGTGGTTGTTGGCTGCTGTTTCAACTTTATGTTGCTCAGGACTTTTCTTGTTTCGTTTAAGTCCTGTAAAATAGCCAAACGATCTTTGATATCAAAGCTTTTTTCTTTCACCACTGAAGTCTGACTGTCAAGATCTAAGACTAGCATCCTAGTCCCAAACAGTAATTCGTACGGACTGAATCCCCTCAGAGAATTTCTTGGCAAGTTGTTTAGACTACGTTGGACACTTATTAGATGTTTGACCCACCCAGCTCCCGAACCTAATACCTTTGCTGTTATAGATTGCTTTATGCCTTGGTTTTTTCTTTACACCATCCTGTATCCCTCAGGAAGGAAGTGAGAAGAATCCCGCTTCGCTATGCTCATTTGGCCGTGCTTTCCCACAAGCTTGAGGGCTAAAGTGAAAACATTGGTCAAACGTAGCATGCTCCTAGCGTATATGCCATTTAGACTCGCAAATCTTTGTATAACAGTCCCGACGTCAGCCGAGTGCTGGGGTCTACATTTATAAGTGGAAACTAGTCTTTATTTGTTAATGGGACGCATTATTTACATTTGTTTCACTGATTATTGTTTAGCCCTTATTGAGTGAAACGCCATGGTATTACCCCATTCCTCTCGCCGCTGCGATCTCTGTTGCAGCCCGGGCATTTTTTTACAAAAATGTGATGATGCAGGCTCATGCCTGGCCACCAGTACACTGATTGTAGTTCTTCCAGAGAATCTTTTAGTTTGAGGTGTCTGAGACCCTCGCCCATATGTGCGTCTGCTATTAACAAAGTTCTCCTGTCCTTGTTTGGAATTACTCTATCCCCCACTCCAGGGATTCGAGCAAAAGGAACGGAGTTCGCATCGATTATATATGTATATTTGAGTGGGTAACTGATCGGTAACGCTGAGCAGTCGCCTTTTGATGACGTTTTCACCGCCAGCATTGTTTCACCGTCAATGTATTTTACTGCACACTTTTTTCTAGCTACGGAAGCCGATTTAGTTGCTACCGCTGTGGCTTTCTCAGCCAATGAATTCCCTGCAACGTGAACGCCATCACGCTGATGACTCAGTGAGTGTATCACGTGAGTCTTTGGTAGTTCTTTTTTTAACAGAACTATTTGTTCCCAAAGCAGTTTTTGCTTTATTGTTGCACCTGTGTCATCTTTGTAACCGTTTTGAATCCATTTCTGTAAATCGCTGTTATATGATTTGACGCAGTAATACGAATCTGACACTATGAGTGTCGGGAATTCGCGATCTGCATTATCTAGCGCCATTTTCAATGCTATTATTTCAGTCTGTTGTTCTGAATTAGTTTCTACTGAGTGTGTTTTTGTTAATAGAGGTCTTAGTATACCTCCGCGCCACACTTCTTTTGTAATCTCACATGTGAGGTTGTATGCTTGTTCTCCCCAAACGGATGGTTGAGCATGTCCGTCTGTATAGATTACACAAGCGTACTGTCGTAATGGCAGAATGTCGATTGGCAGAGGGAATATTCTTTCATATTCTAGATATTTTAGTTCCTCTAGTTCTGGATCAAAGTAGTATTTTACTTTGTCCATTGTAATGGAATTCACCCATTGTATCCATTCCGGATTCAATGCTGTTGTTGGTAAATTACACGGGGTTGTTAATGCCTCAAAGGCTGATTCTGCTGTTCTGACTGTGATGTGTCTACCGTCAGCTTTATCTTTTTCTCTAGCTATTGCGGTTTGAACTGCATGAACAATGTTTTCTTTAATGCTGAATTTCTTTTCAGCTTCTGTGTACAAGTGTGATTTGAATGCAATTGGTACCTTTTCTCCCTCATTAGAGGTCAGGTATGTGAATCTGCATCTTCCTGGGATGACTCGAATCACAAGGTTGCGTGTGTTATCACGTGTTTCTAATTTTGTTTTAATTAACATATCTGTTTGTAAGGATCTCAGAATTTCTGTGTGTTTTTGAGTCCAATTTGTTTTTTTTAAATCTGGTTTTATTAGATCATAAAGGGGTTTGACCCTTTCTGCGTAATTTGCAATGTATGTTCTTCCGAAATTTAGGAAGCCTAGAATTGACTGTAGGTTTTTTAGTGTTCTAGGTGCTTGGAGTACGGCACATTTCTCTAGGAAATTGTCAGCCAGGCTTTTGCCTTCACTTGATAATTCATATCCTAAGAACAGGACTGTTAGATGGGCAATTCTAGATTTTTTAAAGTTGAATTTGTAACCCTCTGCCACGAACCCAAGTATTATGGTGTTCACTCTCTTCAAGTGAGTATCCAAGTCATCGTCTGTTAGGTATATGTCGTCGACATACGATAATGCTTCGTCATCATATGTTTGTAGTAACTCTGTTACTCTCGCTGAGAATAATCCTGGGCTGTTCTTGTACCCCTGGGGTAACCGACAGAATTCTTTTTGAGCGCCATTTATTGAGAACGCTGATAAGTAACTGCTCTCTGGTGCTATATTTTGACAAAAGAATCCATTAGAGATGTCTAATGTTGTTTTATATTTTTTGCGCACTATGTTATTCATTAGTGCAGCACTATGCGAGTTTTGTACTGCAAAAGTTTTGCAACATGAGTTAAGGTGTCTGTAATCCAAAACTAGACGATATGAATTGTCTGGTTTGGAGACAGGAAACAAAGGGTTGTTCATTTGTGAGGTGCAAGTTTCAATCACCCCCTGGTATTCTAGTTGATCTAGAATTTCTTTTACCTGTTTTTTAGCTTCTTGCTTGATTGGATACTGCCTTTGTGCAGTAGGTTGTGATTTTAACTGGATTTTGTGAGGAGGAGAGTCCTCATCCCATCCTACATGATTTTTATATAAAGCAGGAGCTTGAGCTACTGCCCACTTTCTTGCAAGTGTATATTTTTTATGAATTGGAATATGGTTTGAGAAGGCAGGCATAATTATTTCTTCGCCATGTGGGCACTCCCTGACGAACTCTGGTGGCCAATCTTTTTCAGCTAGAAGGATGTCATAGCCCTTGGAGAGATTATCCCAAAAAAGGCCCCTTATTTTCCTAGTCTTATCCCCTTCTATACATAAAGTTATTTCATATATTTTGTGAGGTTTGCTAACTCTGGTGTCAGCAGTTTCCACCTGAATGTATTCATTCATGTCCACTGTCTCCAGATGATTCATAAGGACTTTGCGTGCTATGCTCACTTCTGCTGCGCTGTCTAGCATTGTCTGAGCCCACTCTCCGTTTTTCAGCTGTGCCCTCAGTATTCTCGGCATTGTTGAATACTTTAATACTGGCTACCTTCTTCTTTGGAAACTGTAATTTTTTATTTGGATGAGCAGGTTCCTTGTCTTTGGACTTGACGTGCCCTTCCCTGGGTTCCGATCGTCCTCTTCTTTCAGATTTCTGCGAGGAAGTCTGAAAAGATTGAGAGGGACGTGTATCAAAATCTTGATATCTATCCGGTTTCTTTATGTTATCCCTATTTCTAAGGTTGTATTTTTTCACAGAGGGCTCCCTTTGGGGAGACTTGGGTCCTTGGTCCGGAAATCTTTCTCTCCGCCGAGGAGACCTTCCTCTGGACTGGAATCTCTTTTCTTTTGGATTGGATTGTTTGTTTCCATCCCAGTTCTTCTTTTGACTGTTTAGATTATTTTTAATAAATATTTTTTCAGGACTTTCAATTAGTTGGGGCTTCACTGGTATTCCACCCAAACTATCTCTACCTAGTTCTTCATAGGATTTTTCTATAATTCTGGCAATTTCAGCTGGTTGGTCTGCTATATCTGTCTCTTTTAACCTCTGGCGGATCGCCACATTCGCTGCTTCTCCTTTTATGTTGGCTAGTAATATTGCCGAGACCTGCTTGAAGTCTTTTAGTAATTTCATACCGAGAGTTAAAGCGGGTTCTGGACCGTATTCGTCTTGAATTTGTTTTAGCACATCTGGTATTACCGACATGGATGGTACACCATGTGTTTTTGTGTAAATGGAAGCAAAGACTGTACCCCAAGTGTCACAGTCCTCCACGTGTGGTGCGATTCCCATTGGAAGACAGATAGTCAGAATCCTGTGTTTATCCACAGGGGTGGTGTCTGGAAACACCGCCTCTATTTGGGTGATTTTTTGTGCTAACCAGAATGGTATTTGTTCCCGTTTAGCTGGTACTTTACCTAGGCAGGACTGTATGTTCTGTGGTGTAATTTTATTTGTGTTCCCCTGATGTGGGGTCAGCTGTGGAATTTTAACTACAGGTTGGATGGTTGAAGTCCGCATTACATATTGGACTAGTTGTCTATATATTTTAATTAATTGTTTTAGTTGTACTAAAACATCTGCTGCAGACATTCTTTCGATGTCTGGATGTGGTGTGTATCCGGCTAGGACCGGCCATGTTGCTCCTGGTCTACCTAGTGGACCGAGCCTGGTGATGTGATGATTATTATGTTTTAGGGCGCCATTAAACAAGAGCAGGTGCTCTTGGAATTTGAGTGGTACTTCCACTTCCTCGAAAGGAGTGTAGGTATCCGGTGGTTCCTCTATTTTATAATAGTGGAACTCCTTTCTTACAGCATTTGCTGCTGGAAAGTTTATCCATGAATAGAATACCTCTGTCTGCCGATATTCGTGTGCCTCAATTACGAATATGACTGTACCACCTCTTGGTGTCAGTCCATTGTCTATAAGTTTTAACGTTATAGATCTTCTTATGTTGACCGGGATGAGTTTTATATCCGGGTCTGCTTCTTGCATAGTATTATCAGCTTCTATTAGTTCAGCTGCTAATCTAGCTCTCTCTCTTTCATCATCACTTTCTGGCATTTTACTGTCAGGAAGGTTATTCTGTTTGTTTGCAGATCAGGTTTCTTATGGAAACAAAGATTAGATGCACAATATTTTGGAACAGTGTATCCTTCAACGTTGATTGAACCAAGAACCATACATAGGAGTTCCCTCCTGCGAGGTTTGGCGGATTTTACCTCTCACCCACTCCAGACGTCTTTGGAGTTTTATGGGAAAAAGGGGTCTGAGTGAAAGAGCACGACTCAGTTACTCTAAAAGTCTTGCGTTAGTTTTATCGCCTATCCAAACACGTTGGGCGCCATGTAGTGTAGTTCCTATTATCCCAATAGGCTCTGCGCATTGGAATAATACCTCCAATAGTATAGACCTAGACCAGACGTTAACTAGGTCTTCTACTGTCGATATTAGACTTAAAGTTTTGGGTTTGCCAGCTAGCTCAGAGTTCACTAGAAACTTTCTCGAATAGGCAAGGAGGAGTTGAACCTCCCTGGATAGACAAGAAGGGATTTAGTTTCTGACAACCATAGAACATGACAACTTTGCTCTCCCCTAATCAAGAGTGTATCTCTAGAGTCGTGTGAAAACAAAAGACAACTTATTTTACTCAGTCAGTACGTGCATTCTTAGTTTCACCAGATTGTAGAGCAAAAGGAAGAGACGGGCGTGTTCAATAAAAGATGTTATTTATTGATCAGTCTCTTTTCTCGTACAAGAGAAATGGATCGATATTATCGCAATACTTATGGTTAAGTAAAGTGCATACAATAAAAGCAGAATTATAACATAATACTGTAAAAACATTGATATGGTTTCTAAGCCATACGTTATTTAAAATGGACAGAATATATACATACACATATACATTTGACTAATAGTACTCAACTGGTGCTTCTAACTACGCCTACCCCAGTGTACCTGACCTAAGCCTAATACGTGGGCGGGGATAGAAAGTAGCAGTTTAAGTTAAGTTTGTTTTGCCAAGTGACTGACTCAAGAATTCTCTGCAAGGGGTTATTCAGTTCTGTACCTGTGATCTAGGATGGTTGAGGGATAGTATCTCTCGTCTGAGGTCTCGATATTCCAAGCTGCCTGCGAGGGCTGCTCGGAAGCGCTGGAGCTGGATTTCTCGGCCGGAGAAAACAGCGTCTCGTTCTCAGCGCGTCAGGAAGGCGGGGCAGCGCCAGTGGGCTTCGCTCTCTGCTAGGCTTCGGCAAGTCTCGCTGCTCCGATCTCGTCACCACCGCGTGTGTTTGCTTAAGGCAATATCGGTAATATTTATACCTGTAAGGTGCCGAGAATGACGTAAGGATGGACATAGATACGTCAATAAGGATGTCATACGAGCTGGTCGTTAGCACATTCTTTTACTGAAGTTCTCGGTGAAATCAAAACAATGGGCGCAGGGTTTTTCCCAGGTTGTCATAGGTTTGATTTGTTTTGAGGACTCCGTATGCCTTATCAGGGGCTGGAGGAATATTGCTTTGCCTAATTAGATGGCAAGCGTTATGACCTAATCAGATAAAGCGCTCCTGTGCCGTGGTCTGGCGTAATCAGATAACGGTTTCTGCATCATGGGATGGCTGCTAGTTAACTTGTTAACCAGAATAGGGTCAGGAATAGGGGGATCGATACAGAACCTATAGGAATACATCACACAACAAAAGTAGATACTGTCCTAAAGAAAAGGAAAAAAACGCAATAGTGGATCACATTACCATGACTTCCGTGGCTCATGTGGTGGTGACTTTAAAAACCCACTTTCAATCTATAGGGGATAATATCCTTCATTCACTAGAGGATTTAATGAAAGACCTGGTTAAGCCCAGTTATCAGACTAAAATCTCTGGAAATATCTGTGAAATGTTTGGCGGATTTGGTAGATTTGCATGATACATGGAGAAATGGGGATATTATTTGTAATGCATTTAAATCTGTTAAGGAAGTTTGTTTTCCTATCACTACCCATGTCTGGTCCTGTTGTTGAACGGTGTCTTTCTCTTATTGCTCTAAAAATTCTGACAAATGCCAACACAGGGCAGCTTGATAGGTTTACTAATGGCTTACACCCAGAAGGTGAAAGCCCGGAGAGGAAGTAAGAGGTGCAAAATTCTTGAACATGCCACCTGAATGTACGTGGTATATGATTGTATAAAAAGCGGTTCCTTGACTAAATCATGGGCGGGTGGAAGGATGGAAGAAGTTAAGAAATAAGGTGAAACACTGGATTGATAGGAGAGTTGGAAGACATCATTATATCACAAAGGGTATTACTATGGTGAGCCGCAACCAATGCATCAAGCCAGGGCCCAAAAATCGCCAATAATATTTGCTCAGTCAATTTTATTTCTGCCTTTTTTATGGAGAAGGTGCTCAAAGTATTGTTTGATCTTCTGGTTTAGACTGGCAAAATCTCAGTCTCCCCTAGGGATCTTTCATAGACCTGCCCTTTCCAGTACTGAGAACGGTAGTCTTGTGCTCTAATCCAATAATGTCCAGTTCATATAAGGTGGTCTCCCGGTCTATCTCAAACCTGATAGGTGGGTCTGTCCATCGTTTTTTCACCTGAAAGCACATTAGAGGATCAGGATTGACCTTGCCAGGTGTAAGAGCTCACAGGGGCGAATGTATTGGAGATAGTAAAGGGTTGGACGAGGACACATTTGGCAGTAGGTGGGTAGATATATGAGGGGCAGGCATCACATGGTTCCATGTTTAAATATCGAATGCAAAAATGTAGATGAAAAAAATATCAATGTAAAAATATCTACTACAAAAATATCGACTCCCTATATTTATTCAGGTAAGTACAATAATATCGACTCAAAAATATAGATGTAAAAAATATAGACTTTAAAAAATAACCTAACTTAAATTAAATTAATTAAATAATATTAATATTATTAACAAAATAAATTACATTTAATATATATTTTAACTCATTATAACAAATGAACTTAATTAATAAATATAAACACAAAAAATATGTATATATACATATATTTATTTAGTTTTATTAACTATAATCTTCATTTAATTTATAAACTTTTTGAATTATATAAAAATAAAATAAACATATAAATAAATAATTAAGAAATAAATAAAATATTCTATATTTAATTAACACATTAAACTATTTAAAAAAAATAAAACATACATTTAATAGGAAAATAAAAACATTACTAGTTAAAACGTTGGATAGCGAGGGGGTACAAATTACTATTCCCACTCCAGTGAGTGCTACAGTAGGGAAAGCGCTGGCTAGCATGGGGGTAAAAATTACTTCCCACTCTAATGAGTGCAACAGTAGGAAAAGCGCTGGATAGCGGAGGGGCTAAAATTTACTATTCCCACTCCAGTGAGTGTAACAGTAGGGAAACCGCTGGGTAGCGTAGGGGTAAAAATGACTATTCCCACTCCAATGAGTGCAAAAGTAGGGAAAGCGCTGGATAGCGCAGGGGTAAAATTTACGATTCCCACTCCAGTGAGTGCAACAGTAGGGAAAGCGCTGGATAGCGGAGGGGTAAAAGTTAATATTCCCACTCCAGTGAGTGCAACAGTAGAGAAAGCACTGGATAGCGGAGGGGTAAAATTTACTATTCTCACTCCAATGAGTGCAATAGTAGGGAAAGAGCTGGATAGCAGAGGGGTAAAAATTACTATTCCCACTCCAATGAGTGCAAAAGTAGGGAAAGCGCTGGATAGCGTGGGGGTAACATTTACGATTCCCACTCCGGTGAGTGCAACAGTAGAGAAAGCGCTGGATAGCGGAGGGGTAAAATTTACTATTCTCACTCCAATGAGTGTAACAGTAGGGAAAGTGCTTGATAGCGTAGGGGTAAAGATTACTATTCCCACTCCAATAAGTGCAACAATAGAGAAAGCGCTGGATAGCGCAGGGGTAAAAATTACTATTCCCACTCCAGTGAGTGCAACAGTAGGGAAAGCGCTGGTTAGCGTAGGGGTAAAAATGACTATTCCCACTCCAATGAGTGCAACAGTAGGGAAAGCGCTGGAAAGCGGAGGGGTAAAATTTACTATTCCCACTCCAGTGAGTGCAACAGTAGGAAAAGCGCTGGATAGAGGAAGGGTAAACATTACTATTCCCACTCCAATGAGTGCAACAGTAGGGAAAGTGTTGGATAGCGTCGGGGTAAAAAATACTATTCCCACTCCAGTGAGTGCAACAGTAGAGAAAGCGCTGGATAGAGGAGAGCTAAAAATTACTATTCCCACTCCAGTGAGTGCAACAGTAGGGAAAGCACTGTATCACAAAACAATAAAAACAAAACCATCAACATTTTTATTATTAACAAAGATAATCAAACATAATTATTTACACATTATTTAACACTATAATATCCACAACACAAACCTAAACATAATTACACAATTAAATGTAATAATTAGTAATTAAGTAATAAAAATTATGTATTATTATTTATTAATAATCAATACAAAATTATTTACTTACCACCTTTCACACTATTTACACATATAAACACCACAACACACACCTAAAATTAATTAAACTATTAACATAATTAATTAATAATTGACTAATTGAAATTAATTAACCACAAATCATGAAACTATAATTAATGAATCAATTAACACATTAATTATTCAATTCATTTTATATAATTAAATTACTTCCCACCCTATTCCCCTATAAACCCACAACCCGCTACGGAATTAAACACGCAGAATTAAACTTAAAATAAATTAATAACTAGTAAAATTCTAAAACATATAATAAAATGACAATTCTCATTAAAAACACTAAAATACATAACATTAATATATCGATATTTTTGTTAACAATATTTTTGTAAACGATATTTATTACAAAGACATTTTTGTAATCGATATTACTTACCTGTCTGTTGATATTCTTGTCAACTATATTTTTGTTGTCTCAGTTTCCCCACAATATTTTGGCGGCGATATTTAGGTCCCACGATATTTCTCCGTCGATATTCCTGCTCTGTACCCATCATATATCTCAACAACAGAACGTTAAGGTTATTGAACTGGAATGTCACTGGGTGAGAAGTGAACTAATAATAATGTAGAAGGATTGGAGCAACTTAATCCACCATTTTCCTATAGTATGCCTCCAATAACTTTGGATGACTATTCCCTTTTATTTTGATGGGTATAGTACCATTTTTACTCATGCTATTTAATCCAGGAAAGGGAGGGCAAAGGGTGGCCTCGCAATTCTTATTTCGAACAGTATGCAAGGCAGATTGAGTCATAAAAGTCTTAAGCCAACAAATGTTAAAATGATCTGTTTTGACTGGGAAAGGGGCGGAGGGTTATTATAATCAATTTGTATAATAATACTTTTGAGAGTTCTTGTATTGATTTGGTTTCTGAATTAGAAAATATTTTGGAAATATTTTTTTATCTCTGTCGCCCAGATGCTTACATAGGGGTCTATTAGGATGGCAGACGGACCTGCGTCCGCCCGCCCCCCATAGGTGGAGGGACCGTCCGCAGGGGCAGCGTCGGTCACTCCGTGCGAATTAGGATGCGACCGCCACCCTGGCGGTCACATCCTGGATTTTTAACATTGCGGCGGGTGCTGCTTGAAGCAGCACCCGCCGCAATGGTAAAACTGCAAGCAGTGCATTTGCATGCACAAAGCGGCTGGCACTGCGCGGTGCCTGCTGCTTCGTGCATGCAAATGCAGGGGGGTACCATAGGTACCCCCCATGTGCACCCCCACGCCCCCTTCACCCTGGGGGCCTGCAATGGGCCCCCAAAGAAAAGACCGTATCCCTTCACGTGGCGGCATTGCCTCCGCGGAAAGGCATGTCCCAGGGCAAATCCTAATACGGCTGGCAGTGTCTGATAGACACCGCCACCATATTGGAGCTTTTCCGCCGCAGTCTCGCGGCGGAAAAGTGTCGAACGGTCTCCCCGTCTGCCGATGACCCCCCAGCCATCCTAATCTGATGGGGGGTTGTTGCAGGGTTTCTGTACTCACACAGAACTGTGCACAGAGGAGTGGAACCTCGGCAAATTAGGGTGTCCCAAAACTTACCTTAGCAACCAACTCACCCCTTACCGAGCTAGCTACAGTGTCTCATTGGACATATCAAACTCCCAATGTTTAGACAAACCAGAACATGAACTTACAGTACCTCAGGGTACGTGGGACTCATGAACACTCTTTCGTTATATTATCATTACAAACCAGAACATGGAGTAAAGAAGACACATGTGCATTTGAAATGTTTATTTACTAATGCCGTCTTCTCAGGCGCAGTATCTTAGATAATACAAGTATACTTATTATCAGTATCAAAATTATCAGCATAGTTACTAAGACATAAAAAGCGAATGGTGACAGCATGTTAACATGCTGTAATGAATAAGAGTTAACAACACTTATATCTCACCCTCCCTAACACATATATTATATTATTAGCTAAGAAGGTCTCTTTGGGTTGTTTTAGGGCGGGCCCATACCTTAGTGTCCTAGCATGAAGGAATCACATCAGCATACACCAGCTCTCTCTGCATGTGCACCGCATCAAGTGTGTTAACAATTCTCGTGCAAAGCAATATCAATCCCGCCTCAAGCCCAAGTTGGCAAAGGCTGCACTTGTGTTATGACTATGAAGGCGTGGAGATCAGACCTCATAACAATTCCATATCGTGTTGCTCCTGAAACTTCAGCACTCTCCGTGCAGACATGGTTTAACAAACAAAACTGATATCAGAGCAATAACATATTATTCTCACATACACCACGGCAAACCACTAGGTTGAAAGCTAAGTCAACAATTAAGGGTCGTGTGCAGAAGTTGCAAGAAAGGAAAAATGGCGTTTAAATCTCAAATGTACCTATGCTAACTTAACACGATATAAGGATATATAGGAGCTATACAACACCCCCCCATGATCCGAGAACGGACTAAATAAGATAACAGAAGTGCCATCACATGAGAGCAGAATCCAATTATAAACGAGCATGAATAAAAATTCAATTATAAAAACTAATGCTAAAAAATAGCCCACAAGTATAATGTGGCTCAAGCAAATAGGCAAGAAAAAAAATGTCTTGACTAAAAGTCAATAAAATCAAGGAAATGCTATCAATCAGCATGTCAATTTGAGGCAGTGTCTATGATAAGACTGTATATGAAAAGTAAGCTGCAACAGCCTCCAGGAGGAAGTCACTGTCCTCATCCGAAAACAGTTCAGCCATCCAATTTAAAAGATGAAAGGAACATACGTGATCTTCCAGCACCGGATCCTCTATAACCATCAGAGGACAGCTCGGTGGGTTTTCAAGAAAACTTTGTTCCAAGAAATTTTGCGCTGCCGACAACACATCCCAGGGACCCATTAGTCCATGTGCCACCGCCAAGGCCATAATCCTTTCGTCAGAACAAACCAACTCGTGAGCAATGATAGGACTCATCAGTTGATCAAAATCGACGTCAGAAGATATTGGTCCGCAGAGACACAAATCAATGGCCCAAAGGAAATCACAGGTCAGGCAGCGAAATACAGGCTGGACACAGGTGAAATAGGAGAACCGAAAAGATAATCCAAACGCCGTGCTTAGAGTCGCCAACGGCAGTGTGCCATAATAATCAAGCATGCGGTTGCGAAACCGCGTCAGTAGCAGCTGTGCGTGGTCTTGCACAGGAAGGGCATCCATATTTAAAAAGGCAGAAAACCACCAATGCGCCAGCCGCTAATGCAAGTAAAAACGGGAACCCTCCAAATAAGGACGAAAAAATAGAATGGAAGAAGGCAGGGATGACTCCAAAAATCTTCTCAAAGGAAGTCACGAGACCACCGCTAACAACTTTAAAAAAATGCGCTAGGCCCGTTGTGGAGGATGCGTTAAAGATAGAACGGACCATGGCTCCGAAATGCAAAGGCAAATCAGTGTTTAAAAGAGCCTGAACCTCCGTACGGGTGTTAGCAATGTGAAGCACGAAAGTTTCACGGGCCGAGCTCAAGGCCACCTCTTTCTGGGACAATAGAGCTCTTATTCTAGCCATGCCGCTGAATTCTGCTCCCAAGGTCGGTATCTGTGGCCAAATGGAAGACTCCCTATGTTCACGTGTGGGAGGATAAAGAACATTTCTGCAGCAAATAACTCGCTCACTAACTGTTACTATGAAAGCTATACCTTTAATTAAACCACAACAGTTTTCATTATTGAGCATCAAATAACTACCATTCTCTAACAATTTAAACGTGGGGATGATAGCAGGAACTGGCGTGCCCTGTAAAACGCAAGCCATATTCGGTCGGTCCTTGTTACATGAACCGTGTAACTGTATGTGTCTGCACATTAAAGAATGATCTGGCGTCTCAGTACACTCATCCCCTGTTAGATAAACTTCTTGTTCATCCTTGAAACATCTGTATGTGTATGGGAGTGACCAGACCTCATGAAGAAAACCGCTACCCAAGGGTTCAAAACGACCTATTGGCACATATTTCATACAATTTGAAAACTTATATAAAGCAAAAGGCAGTGTTATTAAACCGTGGATAAGCCACGTAGCAGTAGTGGCTTCTGCCACAGAAAAAGGTAAAGATTCCAACCTTTCAATATGGAGCATAGAAAAGGAAGCATCACGCATTGAAAGCAAGCGTTGTTTGTCTGTCAAATTAAACGGTGAAAATAAAGAGGAAACGTTCATGTATCCCCAGGGAACTTTACCCATTTTCAGAGTCTGAAGTGTCCATGCAAACTGCATGATTGACCGTAATTGATTTTGACCATGGTATAATACTGACACTTCATCATGCACAATATCAACAACAGACGACACAATATTATCTAATGTGTAAATTCTAGAGGAAAGCACGTTAATGCTATTGTCAACAACTGCAAGCACTTTCTCAAGATTCGCCTGATCAATAGCCCTAAGGCGTGAAGCGGCCTCAATCTGTGAGAGTTTCCAAATTTCATTGTAAACCCCATATAACCACCTTTTCGACCTGCCACTAGCTGGGCCTTTAATGAAATCATTCAAATCCACGTCTGCATTCAGTTTGGAAAGGTGATACTTAACCGCAGGTAAAGTTGAATGTTTCAGCCAAGCTTGACACAACTTGCCCACAGAGTAAGAGGTGACAGTATGACTCAAATCAAACCGGGGATCAGATCTAACAGTCTTAAAACCGTCAGATTTATTCAAAAATCTTTTTTGGCAAGAATCAGCACTACGGTGCCAAAGCAGCCAACCCCTGGGATTCATACTGGAAACGTTAAAGGAGGAATTAAGAAGCAGAGCCTGTATATCTTTAATGGACAATTGAGTAAAATTACTCCAATTCTCATATTCCTCCAACTCCGGGAAAGACGGGGTGTTTAACCTTTTAGATGTAGCCAATCCAAAGCATGTGGTCTGGGAAATGGTTTCATTTAAAAACAACATATGATTTGGGATGAGACATGCATGGTGCAAAGCCTCAGTGCCTCGTACCTGCCAGGCCCTTGAACCCCAAACTGATTTAAGGTCTATTGTTTCCTTCCATAACTCATAGCCCCCAGTAACTAATTGATCTAGGAAGGCCTTCGAGTACAACAATTTTGTATCGGTAAGTCTAACCTTGGACAGTGGCTGTTTGTGAAATTTAAAATAAAAGGACTCGGGATTGGACTGGTTAAAGTCAGTGAAATAAGTATACTTTTTAAGAAACGTTTCTGAACTCCCTTGTGTAGGAGCTGGGCAATGTTCCCACTGAGTAAAATTAACAGCCTCCCTTCGGGAAGATGTTTTGTGTAAGAAGTGATTGCCATAATGTTGGTAACAGAACAATTCACCATAATTAGCAGATTCTAAATATAAATCCTCAGCATCAAAAGCAGCATAGTATTTCAAATCAGAAAACAAACTTTCCACAGCATTAACATCCCAATCATCAGAACGAATGTTTTGTTTCACCACATCCCCCATATTAACTCTTAGTACATTAGGAACATTAACGACTTCCGTTGGGCCATGAATCTGAAAACGAACTGCATCCCACGCGATTCCATCCAGAACAGGCCATGCTGTGATGTTAACCAAAGTCAAGTCTCTTTTTAATCTGTGTGTAGAATGTGAAGAGGAAAGTGGGGCCAATGTTCCATTTAAATGAGTAATGCAAGTTCTCTCCTCGACATAGTGTCCATTCATAATCCGAAAAAAATAAAACACAAAACCAATTGACATAAAAAGGTAAACCGAAAAAAGGACCAGCCAAATGTATATCCAAGGAGGAATCAAAAAATGTTTTTTAAACAGGCTAGCATATACCGCAATTTGAGAGGGTTTTTTCGAGGCAAGGGAAGCAGAGTCAAATGAAAATCTGGATTCCGTGGCTAAACGAGCTTGCAGGTCAGGCATGGACAAATCAGTGGGGTATGTATAGTCTGTCTCATCCATGTTAGTTCCGGGCAAATTATTTAATAATGGACTGGAAACAGCAGGTAATTCGATGGCCACTTCAGGTTCAATATTAGAGGCAGTGGGCATAATCGAATTTCTCACAATGGAAGGACAGGAAACAGCCGGTGTCATGCTAAGAAGAATCGGCCACTCTGTGTATCTTGACATTGTCAATAGAAATAAACCTGTTTTCCTTACGACCTGGAAGTGGTGGTAAAATGACTGTTCTTGTGCCCTTCACTCCAAGCACTGGGACTGGAGCCCGATAGGTGGGACCAAACTCTTTTTTGTTGTCGATCTTCTCTCGAACCAGTTCTCCAACTTGGGGTAGCCAGCCAACTACCGGGATCTGCAACGCATCATCCGGTGTGGAGGGCAAATGTTCCTTTGCAAGAGTGTCTCTGGTCTTTTGTAGATTCTGTAAAACATTGCAATGTTCATCTGCGTCAAAGGAAGTGGCGCGAACCACAGAGTCTAGACCGTCAAGGTCAGGGACGTACATCTTGATGCCAAAGAGCATTTCGTATGGGGTCCGCCCACCCAGAGACCTTCTAGGGAGATTATTAAGAGCACGCTGCACGCCATAGAGGTGAGCCAGCCAGTTTCTGCCAGTGCCTATAACTCGGGCTGTCAAAGATTGCTTTAAATCACGGTTCATTCGTTCAACTACACTATTACCCTCAGGTCTGTAGGGTGACGAAAACTTGACTTGGACCCCCATCGAAGTCATGGCATCCTTATACGCCTTAGAGGCGAAAGCCGGACCCTGATCCGAATGGAAGGTACCACAGGCAAAAATCCCTATAAAGATACGCAAATCTCTAATGACAGTCCGTGAATCAGCGCTGCGATGTGGCCATACCCACACAAAGCGTGTGCATGAGTCAACTGCTACTAAGATGTACTTATACGCAGTATCAGATGAAAAAGGACCGCAGTGATCTAAATAAACACAGCCTAGTGGTTTATTAGAAATGTACAACTGAGTCTGTGGCGGACGCGTAGCAGTTGAAGGTTTAATCTGCTGGCATATGTCACAAAGAAGGACATAATCACGCGTCTGTTTGTACAGTCCCCGCCACCAGAAACGTTGTTGTAGTTGCGTTACAGTGGCTGAGACGCCCGCATGCGCAGACGCCACACCTTCATGAGCCGCTGTAATCAAGTCTGTTCTGCGATCCGAGTTGGGAATCAGCCGTTCCCCAACATCAGGAATTGTCACAAAAGGAACCTTTTCGGGACTTAAGTGGTATTTATACTTCGAAGGGAATCCAGCAGGATGTTTACTTCCCTTCTCAGAGGCAGCAATCGCTGCCAAGATGTCGCTATCAATCTTGGTTTTAGACCTAGTAACTGCTGCAACTAAGTATGTAGATACTGCTGATTTCGCTGCTTCATCAGCAAGCGAGTTGCCAACAGCGTGAACTCCTACGCGCTGATGACCGAGAGTATGAATCACATAAACGAGTGGCAACATAGCCTTAAGCTCTGCCACTCGAACCCAGATCATTTTATGTTTTATTGTGCTACCCTTGGAATCATGAAAATCATTTTGAATCCAAAAGAACAAGTTTTCATTGTAAGACTGGACACAGTAGTAAGAATCACTTACAATTAGAGTAGTAATACTTGGATCTGCGTACTCCAAAGCTAGTAAGAGAGCACGAAGCTCTGCCAATTGTGCGGTGCAATCGCCCAGGGGCAACGTGTGTACCTCCCTGGAAATGAACTCATCATTCAACATAGCACCGACTACAATGGCGCATGCGGAAACGTAGGCATGTTTAGAGCCATGCGCAACCTGCGCCGACCCATCAGTGTAAATGATGCAATGGAAGTCCTCCAAAGGTCGCATCGCCAGAGGAGCCGGATGAACGAATTCATACTGCAAGTACTCCTGCGACCGTAAGGAAGCGTCAAAAATAAACATGACATCCGTGGATGACAATGACGCTGCCCACTGAATCCACCGAGGGTGCAAAGCCTTTGAATTCGGTACACTGGCTTTCGTGACTGCCTCCAAGTGAGGACAGGGTGTTACCACTAGCATGCGTTTCCCCTGAGACAGTGCTCGTTCTTTTAGAATTGCCATCTGTACAGCAGTTAAAACCTTTTCCACTGTGGGAAACCGCATCTCAGCCGAAGTGTACAAGTGTGACTTGTAAGCAATAGGTACCGTGTCACCTTCATTAAAAGTGAGGTACGTGAAACCCACCGTCCCAGGAATTATTCTTATTACCAGGTTGGTGTGGTTATCACGAGTCAGTAAATATTTAGAAGCGAGCAGATCAGCCTGCAAGGATTGCAAAATGGCTGAATGCTCAGGCAGCCAGCATGATTTCGAGAAAGTTGGTTGTATCAAAGCATACAAAGGCTTGATACGCTGGGCATATTCCGGAATGTAAGTCCTGCCGAAATTCAAAAAGCCCAGTAAAGACTGTAATTTTTTCAGTGTTGTTGGAGCGCGCAATTGTGCGCACTTCTCTAAGAAGTGAGGAGCCAAACCTCTACCTTCATTGTTGAGCTCATAGCCCAAAAACAACACTGTGTGTTCAGCAATGTGCGATTTTGCAAAGTTAAATTTGTAACCCATGTCTGCGAAGTTGCAAACAACAGAATTTACACGACACAGATGCTCCCAAATATCGTCGTCTGTGAGATATATGTCATCCACATACGAAAAAGCATCAGGGTCGAGTGCCTCCAGAATAGAGACAATTCGAGCGGTAAATATACCAGGACTATTCTTGTAGCCCATTGGAAGACGCCGGAATTGCTTTTGGACTCCAGCGCTCGTAAAACTGGTCCATTGGGAGCTAAAGCTGTCCAATCTGTGGGCATAAAAACCATTGGATATGTCAAGCGTTGTCTTGAAACGCTTACGCACGAGACTATCCACTAGGGCAGAGCCGTGGGTATTCTGTACAGCACAGTTACGGCAATGCGAGTTTAAATGCCGGTAATCCAAAACCAAACGATATGATCCGTCAGGTTTGTTCACAGTAAAAAGGGGATTATTCATCGGTGACACACACGTTTCAATAACTCCCTGATATTCCAATTGTTCAAGGATTTCCGCGACGGAAGATTTTGCTTCACGCCGAATGGGATATTGAGGTTGAGGCTGCGGCTGAGACCGCAACGGAATTTCGTGGCAAGGCGACAATCTATCCCAACCACATTGGTTACGGTACAGAGCCGGCGCGAGAGCCCGAGCCCACTCTTCTGCAAAATGCTGCGCATGCTCAGTTGAGACAGTGTGCGCGAAACTGGGAAGGATTACCTCCTCCCCTCGCGGCGCTGCGAGCACAAAAGGTGGGGGCCAGTCAGCCTCGGAAAGCAAAATGTCGTACGTAGACGAGAGGTTCTCCCAAAATACCCCTCTGACAGTACGCTGTATGTCACCTTCAATTAACAGGACAATTTCAAAAAGTCTCTCAGGGGGAGCCAATCTCGTATCGGCTGTTTCTATAACAACAAAAACTTCAGTCGCTGTCACCCTCAGTAGTGGACGGAGCGCCTCTCTGACTATGGTAATCTCCGCCGCGCTGTCCAGCAAGGTCAGAGCCCACGTCAGATTCCGAAGCCGCGTTCTCACTATCTGTGGCATATCTATGCGCTGTTAAGGCCGCGACTTTCTTCTTCGCAAACTGCGGACGCTTAGGCGTAGAATCCTCCTGCTTCACTGCGCCGTCTGTCTGGCGGGACTGACCACGTCCTTGCTGGCCACCACGTCCACGTCCACCCCCTCCTCCACCACCGGTCTTCTGGGCCGATGTTTCCTGAAAGGAACGAGGAGAGCGTTGATCAGAACCCTGAAAACGATCAGGTGATTTAATCATCGCGCAAATCATAAACTCTGTCTGCCGGCGCAGGAGCTTGTATTGCAGGAACAGGATCCAGAGTTTGCCTAGTCTGCTTCCCCTGTGTCTGTTTTTTAGGCCAATTCTGTTTTTTGGACTTGGGCTGGACATCTGTCACTGCAGATTGTCCCTGAGGTTGTTTTTTATCCTTCACTGGAAAATATTTCAGACCTCTACTTGTGCGGCCAATTGTCTTATAAGCGGCCACCACAATCTTTGCTAACTGGCGGGGTTTGTCGGCATCGGGCAGAGCAGCCAAAGCATTCGACACCTGAAAGTTAACTGCATCTCCTTTAACATTGGAGAGAATGAGATCACTTACAATCTCAAATGAACCACACAGGCGCATACCCAATTCCACCGCTGCCTCTGGACCGTGATCATTCTGAACACGTCTAATGATTTCAGGCAGGGCATTCATAGACGGGGTGCCGAAGCACCTCGTATAAACTGCCGCAAAAGTTTTTCCCCAGCTTTCACAGTCAACAAGTTCAGGAGTTATATCCTTCGGTAGAGTAATCGTTAACATTCTATGTTTATCAGCAGGAGTAGAATTCGGAAAAACCGCCTCCAGTTGATCAAACTTCTCTGCTAGCCAGAATGGGAAGTCATCGTTGTCAACAGGACGCGCACCAAAAACCGAATTTACCATCACTGGATTGAGACGCATACCGCCTCGTTCCATGGGAGCGGCCGCACCCCCCTGGGGACCACCAGGAAGATGTCGACCGATGTATTGCACTAAAGCACGAATCACGGAAATGGAAACTACATGTAGCCTGCGAATTTCTGCCAGGGTACAAGCCCCGTGATTCGGGTGCGGGGTAAAGCCACCCAACGCAGGCCAATTAGTACCTGGAATTGAGAGTGGACCTAACCTCGCAGGGGACAAAGAGTGGGGGAGGGCGCCATCAAACCAAACTCGATGCTGCCAATGATCAATAGGTATTTCCAATGCCCTGTACGGCGTATATTCAGCCGGGACATCCGAGGCGGTGTAGGAGTGGAACAAACCAGAATTAGCGTCCACAGCCGGAAACGTAACCCAAGAGTAAAACAACTCGTAAGGAAACGCCGGATCTGCACATACCACGAAAATCACAGCCATCCCATCTACTGGGACCTGGTACGTCTGAAGATGGTTGCGTACCGCTACGCGACTATGCTGTGCAATAGCCACCGCTGCCGCCATTACAGAATTGGAAACAAGAAAAAACAAAGAATACTTTGTAGCACAACTGGGTAGGCATTCAAAGAAACCGTTTAGGTAAGAATCAAGCTTGAATAAAGACCTATTTCAAAAAATAGGTAGGTTTCACCAACACCCCGTTTTCCGGAAACGGACGTGAAGGGGTTAAGGCATGAACGATAAACTACTCGAGTGTCATGATATAAGACCACCGAAACCGTTGGGCGCCATGTTGCAGGGTTTCTGTACTCACACAGAACTGTGCACAGAGGAGTGGAACCTCGGCAAATTAGGGTGTCCCAAAACTTACCTTAGCAACCAACTCACCCCTTACCGAGCTAGCTACAGTGTCTCATTGGACATATCAAACTCCCAATGTTTAGACAAACCAGAACATGAACTTACAGTACCTCAGGGTACGTGGGACTCATGAACACTCTTTCGTTATATTATCATTACAAACCAGAACATGGAGTAAAGAAGACACATGTGCATTTGAAATGTTTATTTACTAATGCCGTCTTCTCAGGCGCAGTATCTTAGATAATACAAGTATACTTATTATCAGTATCAAAATTATCAGCATAGTTACTAAGACATAAAAAGCGAATGGTGACAGCATGTTAACATGCTGTAATGAATAAGAGTTAACAACACTTATATCTCACCCTCCCTAACACATATATTATATTATTAGCTAAGAAGGTCTCTTTGGGTTGTTTTAGGGCGGGCCCATACCTTAGTGTCCTAGCATGAAGGAATCACATCAGCATACACCAGCTCTCTCTGCATGTGCACCGCATCAAGTGTGTTAACAATTCTCGTGCAAAGCAATATCAATCCCGCCTCAAGCCCAAGTTGGCAAAGGCTGCACTTGTGTTATGACTATGAAGGCGTGGAGATCAGACCTCATAACAATTCCATATCGTGTTGCTCCTGAAACTTCAGCACTCTCCGTGCAGACATGGTTTAACAAACAAAACTGATATCAGAGCAATAACATATTATTCTCACATACACCACGGCAAACCACTAGGTTGAAAGCTAAGTCAACAATTAAGGGTCGTGTGCAGAAGTTGCAAGAAAGGAAAAATGGCGTTTAAATCTCAAATGTACCTATGCTAACTTAACACGATATAAGGATATATAGGAGCTATACAACAGGGTCTTTACACACACCACAGCGGTGAATCCGCATACTCCGGGCCGGCGGTGGCTTCCGCCGGCCCGGAGGATGCGGATTCACCGCAATCATAATCGGCCCCATAGTTTGGTTTGGTGATTTTAATATACAGTGCTCCACTTTAAATGACATGGGGATCTGTGGTATGTTTGGTACCAGTGATGAGGAGAGTTCATACTTTTCCCATTTAAGGTATAGGGAGGCTCTAAATAATCTTTGTAATCAAGTATACTTTTTGTGCCTTTAGGATTTTTCCAGTACCACTAAAACGAGTTGTCCCACGTATGTGGGGAATGGTAAAAGTAGTACTATTGGTTTTATAATGGTATCTCACAACTTAAATTCCCAGGCCAGGGATTTTCAGGTTTCAGCATTCTAAGTGATCCTAATCCCCTTATTGTGGACTTTGACATTATGGTTAAGAAGGATGTGCTGTCACTATTGGGGAAAGATCTAGCAGTTAGTAGAAGGAATGGTGTTGCTGCGAAATGGAAAAAGATAGAGACCATGACATCTTTGAAAGACTTGATGAGCACACATAGGGACCTGGAAGAGGCATGTTTGGAAGTGAATGCCCCAGGAAGTACTATAGTACAGACCTTTGCCTTTTTGACATCAAATATGGGCTGGTTTGACTCAGCATGTAGTAATGCACATAAACAGCAACATTAAGTAGAGGGAGGTAGAAGCAAAAAGTGGGATACACTCTGCTTCCCCGTTCAAGCTGAGGTTATCAAAAGGAGAACACCCAAATTGGATGCACTCCTTTTGATACACTCAGTAATGCACTTAAAGCCCTCAAGTAGGGGAGGAGCTTGGCGGGCATCAGTGATGGCCGCGTGAGCACAGCGCTCTCCGGACCCCCGCCACTCCCGGCATGATATCCTGACCATATCCTGATTCTTTGCGAGGATTTGTGTAGAGGACACTGGGCTGATCTTCCTGGGACTTTTGGAATTTGATTTGGACCCGGGACGCCGAAGATACGACGGCTTGAACTTTCGGGGTCCGCCCTTGAGGTGCGCCCGGGACTGGGGATTGTGGCCGTCTTGGAGTTGAACAACAGCGGCAGGGGGATTGGACTTGTGGGTCCCCCTCTTAAGTTTCGGTTTCGATTCTGCCTCTGACTGAGACATCTGGCAGAAGAGTACGGCCTTTGCTGGGTCCGGCGCACGAGACGGCTGTCGGGCCTTTGGCTTGCTTATTCTCCTTCCAGGCTAGTCCACTCCTAGTGGTACCCTCGTCGCTGCCTTTTGGTCCCGACGCCCTACTTTCCTGCGGCCATTTCCATCGGGTCGAGTGAGTCTCCTGGTGACGCGGCCTCCGACATGGCGGGCAGGGGGGACCGAGAGACCTGAAAGACCAAGACGCCCCTGCGTGGGGGCCCGGTCCAGTCTAACGTTATGGACCGTTACACCCATACGAAGGGGTCCCCTGGAGCCGCCCTGCCTGGTCCAAGTGCGGTTGACCACATCGTGGACGCGTCAACGGAGCCGTCCTTGCAGGACATCATGGGCGCCATTTCTGGCATGAAGGAAACAATAGGCCAACAGTATGAAGCTCTGGCCCACAAAATCGACACCGTGGCCATTGAAGTGAACTTGATTCGGGCCGACCTATCTAAAACCAATGAGAAGGTGAAGTCATTGGATCTCAAATCATCCAGCCTCACGGCAGACGTCTCGGAGATACAGACGGAGATTGGCAATCTCCGTAGGGTGAACGATTTCATGACCCGGCGCTTGGAGGACTTTGAGAACAGGGCACGTCGTTGTAATGTGCGTGTGGTTGGCGTTCCGGAGAATCCAGACCCGCACTCTGTTGATCTCCTGGTCGAGGACCTGATCCAGAACTACCTCTCTCCGTCTGGATTGAGTAAATTTTTCGCAGTGGAACGTGCCCATCGTGTTCCGGGAGGCCAGGGTAGGCCGGGCGCCCCGCCGAGGCCTATTGTTGCAAAACTCTTCCACTATAGAGATCGGGACGCTATCCTGCAGGCATCGCGCGTGAAGGGCCCGGTGGCCTTTGAGAATGCCACGGTGAACTTTTACCCGGACTTTTCTCAACAGGTTCAGAAACAGCGTATGGGTTTCCGTGGAGTCAAGAAGCGCCTCCGAGAAATGGGATTGCGATATGCTATGCTTTTTCCGACCAGGCTGCGAGTTGAGTACAATGACCGAACCTTTTTCTTTGATCGGCCTGATTCAGTGAATGACTGGTTGGACTCTCTGCCGGACCGACCTCCTGTGACTGAGCCCGCCGACCACCCGGGTGGTGCTGAGGGTGGTGCAGAAAGCTGAACTATTTGTCTATGCCCGGGTCTTCGTGTAGAGTAACTTCTTCTGGGATTTTATGCCTAAGTGCCTCTACTGTCTGTGTGTTCTCCTCGTTAGTTGTCTTGATCGGGGTGGCGGGTGGGTCAGGGCCTTTCCTCCTCCGGGGTCTTTTTGTAGAATGGGGGTTCTTGGGCGACAGGCACACTGCATGTTGGGGTGGCTTTTTAGCTTCTTGCAGGGGTGCAGGGTGGGGGGTGTTTCCTTGATCGTTGGGGGGTGGGTGGAAGGGATGTTTGATGTTTGTGTTTTGTTTTCTCAAGGCGATTCTATCTTGCTAATGATGTTTTTGATGTCATGCTCATTGAGGGGGGGTTTCGGCGTTGCTGTGTGGGATGGGGGTAGCGGGTTGAGGTTTATTTCGTGGAATGTCAATGGTCTGGGGGATCGTATTAAGCGAGGTGTGGTGTTGCGATGTCTACGACGTTTGTCTCCACTCATTTGGTGGGCAATACATGTCGTGCAATGAATAGGTGGGGCTATCGCCTCGCCGCACATTCGGGGTTTACCACGGGTTCCAGGGGGGTGGGTATCCTTGTTCGGGCTTCCCTCCCCCTGGCTGTTGATGATGTGATCCTTGATGATCGGGGGGCGTTACGCCGTCCTCGTGGGACGCTATGAGGGTCGGACCCTTTCCTTGTTTGCTGTCTATGTGCCCCCCGGTTTACAGACCTCTACTTTTTCCGATTTGGGCCGGGTGTTGTTGAACCTCCCTGATAGTACTCTTTTTATAGCGGGGGACTTTAATTCAGTGTTCTCCGGTCTACACGATCGTCACCCCCCTAGGGATACTCCTTCGGCCCAACGGTGGCTGGGTGGGTTTCTGGATACGTTTGGCTTGGTGGATTGTTGGAGGCTTATGCATCCTACTCAGCTTCAATACACTTTTCATTCTGGGGCCCATGGGAGTTTGTCTAGACTGGATTATTTCCTGATGCCTGCGGCGCAGTCGCCGGCGGTTCGTGAGATTAGACACCTCCCCCGGGGCATTTCTGATCATTCACCGCTCTTGCTTTGTTTTGAGGTGGGGGTGGAGGCGGCGGGCCGTGTGGCTCCTATTAACCCATGGTACCTCACCTCCCCCGAGACCCGCGGTCTCTTGATTAAGTCTTTGGACAATTATTTCCTAGACAACGAGGGGTCCGTCTCATCGGCGGTATCCCTGTGGGAGGCCTTTAAGACAGTGATTCGCGGGAAGGCCCTTTCCCTTATTGCTGAATCTAAAAAGGCGAGGAATCGGGAGGTGGTGGACCTTGAGAGGGAGATTGCAGAGATAGAGGCTGACCTGGAGTCGAATGTCACACCTGGTAAACTCCACGCCCTGGGTCTGAAACAATTTGCCTATAGGTCTTTGGTTACAGATGCGGCTAAATTGATGTTTCGGGAGCAACAGGGTCGTTTGTATGATGTGGGGGACAAAGCGGGTAAATTGCTGGCATGGCTGGATAAGAAGGAGAGGGCGAATCATGTGGTGCCTGTGATTCAGACTTTGAATGGTGTGAGAGTGACTGACCCGGTTGGAATAGTCGAATGTTTTGCGGACTATTTTCGTGTGGTTTATTCCCCTGTGTCTGCACGGGATGTTGATGACTCTCGCCTTTTGTTGCGTGATATAGCTCTGCCCAGTGTTTCCGATTTAGACCGAGTTTCTTCGGAGTCCCCTTTCACTACGGACGAGATAGCGACGGCTATTCGCTCACTCCGTTCGGGCAAAGCTTTGGGTCCGAATGGATTGCCTATTGAATTGTACAAGCTAAGTCCTGATAAGCTGGCGCCCTATCTTCGCGCTATGTTTTTGGAATTCCGGGAGCGGGGTATTCTCCCATATGATCAGCGTCTGGCTACGATTGTTGTTATTCCCAAAGAAGGTAAACCTCGGGACCTTTGTTCGTCTTATAGGCCCATTTCCCTGTTGAATGCTGAACCCAAGGTTCTGGCTAAGCTTCTGGCTACCCGCCTCTTGACGGTCATTGGTGGCTTGGTTCATCCGGATCAATCCGGATTTATCCCGCATCGCAACACGGCTCTTAACCTACGTCGTCTCCACGGAGCTGTTGCGAGGGCGGGGCTTCTGACGGAGCCGGCCATTTTGGCTTCGTTGGACGCCTCGATGGCCTTTGATACGGTGGAGTGGCCCTATCTTTGGGCAGCTCTTGAGAAATTTGGTTTCGGACCTGAGTTTATTGGTTGGGTGAAGTTGTTATACGCCGAACCCTTGGCGCAGGTGGTGGTAAATGGTCGGGTCTCTGTCCCCTTCTGCCTTGGTAGAGGGACCCGTCAGGGATGCCCCTTGTCTCCGTTGCTTTTTGCACTCGCCCTGGAACCGTTAGCTGCGTGGCTTCGATGGGAACCTTCACTCAAAGGGATCCGTTGGTCACCGGATTTTGAAGACCGCGTCTCGCTTTACGCGGATGACATTCTTTTGTATCTTACTTCCCCGCGTAAATCTTTAAATGTATTATTTGACGTTCTTACTTCGTTTGGTGCTAACTCAGGTCTGGTTATTAATTGGGCTAAGTCTTGTGTGTATGTGCTTTCAGGTGTGTTGCCCCCCTTGCCAGACAGATTTCCTATCCAGGTCGTCCAATCTGGCTTCAAGTATTTGGGGATCTTTATTTCACTGGACTCTTCACTCCGGTTTGAGCGTAATCTCCTCCCCCCGCTTCTTAGACTGCGACAGGACGTGGCCCGCTGGCGTAAGCTACCCCTGTCTCCTCTGGGCAGGGCTGCCCTTTTTAAAATGATGTCTTTGCCACGATTCCTATACGTACTTCAAAACTCTTTTGACGACGTTCCCGCTGCCTATTTCCGAGAGATCGAGAGTCTTCAAAGACAACTGATCTGGGACGGGCGTCCACGTATTGCCCTGGCAAAACTTACCATCCCTTGGTACGACGGGGGCATGGCGCTCCCCGATATCAAGAGATATTATTGGGCCACCCAGCTGTCTGCCATTAACCACGCAATGTATTCCCCGGGTCGCGATCCGGCCTTTGAGATGGATAAACTCCAGCTGCCGGGAGGGGATTTTAATAGAGCGCTTTATTCCAGATCGGCCGGGCGCCATCTTACGGGCCCGTCCAGGATCGCAGTCAATGTGTGGCGCGCCGCGAATGTGAGTTTGGGATGGGAGAATCGATTGACAATGGCGACTCCGCTTTATGCTTCCGAACGTTTGGGATGTCTCTGGTCCTCCAAGGGCTTTGACCGCTGGGATATGATTGGGATATGTAAAGTGGGTGATGTCTGTGTGAAGGGTGGAGTGAAGTCTTTCCAGGCCCTTAAGGCCGAGTATGACTTGAGTGACAGAGAGTTTTTTCGATATCTGCAGGTCCGGCATGCCCTGGCCTCGGTTCTGACTCCTGATGTGCCACTGCCCGAGTCCTCCCCCCTTGAGGACCGCATTCTGGATGGACACCTGCCCGATAGCACTATCTCCCTGATTTACAAGAAACTGATTAATAATCGCGCTGACTTACTGGTCCGACTTAGGGAGGTTTGGGTCGGGGACGGGTTGGACTTAGATGACGAGGATTGGCAGTCGGCACTCTCTTCTCCGAAAGAGGTCGCCATCCCAGCCCGTCTTCGCTTGGTTCAACTTAAGATCCTCCACCGGGTGTATGTAACTGGTCCGCGTCTGGTAGCAATGGGTTTTTCCCCGGATGGTTTATGCAAACGTGGTTGTGGGATGAGTGCTACATTTCTACATGTTCTTTGGGAGTGCCCAGTGGTGGCAGCCTATTGGACTGATGTGCTTGCGGTGATGACTGCTGTGACTGGTATTGCCCTGCGGCCTGAGGCCCGACGATGCCTGTTGAATGTGTGGGAACCCACTGACTGTTCTGTGGCTCAGACCCGATGGGCGACCTTGGGATACATGGTCGCGAAACGGGACATTGCGCAACTCTGGGGCGCTTCCAGACCTCCCAAGGTCTCGGTGTGGGAAGATAACATGGACTGGTCCATGTTTCGAGAGAAGACCGTCTATGTGGCATGGGGCAGACCCAGGGCGTGGACGAAGATTTGGAGTCAGTGGAACGAATATCGTGGTGACATCTGTACCCCTCCCTTGGTTGACACTCCCGATGTTACCCTATCTCCCTAGGCTGGCGTTCCCGAAATTTTCATATTGTTCTAAGATTTTCCTGTCCTCCCCGCTGTCCCCCCCCCGGCCTTGCCGAGCCCCATTGACTGTGCTTTCGTCTTCCTGATTAGTGGCTTTCCCCTCCGCCTTCTGGGCTGACTTTGCTTAGTGTGTATTCGCCTTGTTTAGAGTTAGTTGTTTCTATGTTTGAAAAAACAAAAACAATTTATGTCCTGTCCTATGGTTTGAGCAATACTTGATATCTGATTTGTGCCTGGAAGTGTTCGTTTGCTTCTTATGTTGTGCGTTGCTATTAGCGGCCAGCCCGTGTGGTTGTAGGCCCATCTTTGTACTTTTTACTTTAATTGCTCAATAAAAGTTTTTTAATAAAAAAAAAAAATAAATAAATAAATAAATAAAGCCCTCAAGTAAATACTTAGGGGCCCATTATGATCGCGGACGGACTTGAGTCCGTCCGCGATCACCGAGGAGGAGGGAACCTAAGCATGGGCATCCAGAGTTCCCTTCTGTCCAATTAGGATGTGACCGCCACCCTGGCGGTCACATCCTCTATCTGTAACATTGCAGCGGGTGCGGCTTCAAGCTGCAACCGCGGCAATGTTACAAATGCATACATTGCATTTGTATGCAGAAAGCGGCAGGTACCGCGCGGTGCCTGCCGATTTCTGCATACAAATGCAGGGGGGTATGTGCACCCCCCTCCCTCCCCCCTTCACCCAGGGGGCCCGCTACGGGCCCCGAGGTGAAGATCCGCATGCTTTTCCTCGGCGGAGAAGCCGCAGCGGAAAAGCATGTTTTCTCAGCCATCCTAATATGTCTGGCGGTGTCTGAGAGACACCGCCACCATATTAGGCCTTTTCCGCCGCGGTTGTAAGCCAACCGCGGCGGAAAAGCGGCGGACTGAAACCAGGACCCACCAGCCATCCTAATGTGGCGGTGGGTCTTTGGTGGGTCCGCAGAGGATTTTCCGCATCCTCCGGGCCGGCGGTGACTTCCGCCGGCCCAGAGGGTGCGGAAAATCCTCCATCGTAATCAGCCCCTTAATAGGGTACTGAGGAATAAGGGTGCGATTAAAGAGTGTGAGGCCCATTATAAGAAAATGTTGGCACAAAGGAAGCAGCAGTTCAGGGAAAACGCCTGGGAAAGTCTAAAAGGAGAAAGTGTGCAATCTAATATTGTGACATTTCTGAAAATTATCAACACTCCTTTTTTTTGGAGGAGTCTAGTCCAACTTTTGAATCTGTCAACCCTCCTGAGGAGTGGATTGCTAATTTTTCTGCATTTTTTTCTTTAGAGCTGGACAATCTGGCTTTCAGGTTGGCAAAGAACTGTGAAAGTTTTAGAGGAAACAAGGATGGTGGTATTGATTTGACCTTGATGAAGTTATCATTGCACTTTATGGGTGCCGGCAGATGAGGTACTATTATATTTGCTTTTGGGATGTACTCACGTATGCCCCCTCGCTTACTAATATTTTAAATGCAGTCTCGAAAATGGACCCTCCTGTATCCTGGAAGAAGTCAGTCATTGTCACTATATTTAAGAAAGGGCATAAAGCTGACCCATCCTGTTACAGGCCATTTTCGCTCATAGATTGTTTCCTTAAGGTAGAAGGAAGGGTACGCTTGTCTCGACTAGTAGATCGGGCAATGGAACATAATGTACTATGCAATGTTCAAAATGGTTTTAGAAAGGGCATTGGCACTGTAGAACAATGACTCCACCTAGCACTTCTTTTAGCAAGTATACACTGGCCAAAGACAAGACACTACCTCTATCTTTCACGGACCTCTTCTGTGCATTTGTTTCAAATAATCCCTCCCTGCTGGGGGATCTTTTATCAGATTTGGGAGTGGATGTGGATAGATCATTTATTTCTTCTGGCAATTTTATTCTGATACTGAGGCTTCTGCTCAGTATGGCCATAGAGGAGACTGCACCGAGCACTTTAGAGTCGGAAGGGGGGTTAGACAAGGGTGTATATTGGCAACATTTCTTTTTACTCTGCTTGTGAATGGTATTGATACATTTCTGGTTGACAGGCCATAAATGTGCCACAGAGAGGTTCGGACCCCATTGTTATATTGCTCTGTGCTGACTATGCTGTGCTGATCGCTCGCATAAGCAATACATTACAATCACTTTTAGACATTTTTCTGACCTGTATGGAGACCTTGGAGTTTAAAATTAGTAGGCGAAAAAGATATGATATGATTGTGGGGCCAGTCAAGAAAAAGGCCTTCCGTTTTTTATACAGATGTAAAACATCCTGGATACAAATAATTTTTCATATATTGGTAACATTTTTAATTCCTTTAACTCAGAGTCTAAGCATTCGGCCAACAAAAAATGGTATTTTGAAAAATCAATACTTGCGGTGGATAGATTCAATCGGAAGTTAGGACGGATGCCATTATTAGACATTTTGAATATATATAACAGTAAAGCTGTGTCCGGGGTATGTTATGGGGCAGGGGTGTAGGGACACACCAGTGCTGTCTGGTTACAGGTAATGGAAAACAGGTTTCTAGAAAGATTATTAGATGCCCTATGAAGCGGTGTCAAATTACATTTACCATTCAAAGCTTGGTATGCATTTTATTGAGAACTCAATTTACATAGCTTCATTATTCTTATGTCATGTGGTATGGTCTAAACTGGCCGCTGAGCTGAATCAAGAATTACTTAGTGATTGTTTGCTCTTGGATGTAGTTAGCTGCATTTCATGGCTTAGATATATCAAGCCCTGATCTGTTGACTGGGTAGGAGTGTTCTGATTAACTCAGATACTCTGTCCATCACCACCCCCCTTTTTGAAATTATTTTGGCCACTATGAGTGTGGAAGAGTATGCTCAGACATGAGTCCCTTGCTCACTGCACCATCAGGATTCAAGCAAGCCGGGCCGAAGACGGCTGTAATGCCAGAAACCGGTCCCCGGAAGCTTGTTTCCTTTCCAGTGAAGAATTGGCTTGGTAGTTTGGTCTGCCCTGTTCCCATGATGCACTGGGCCAGGGACAGACTAATTTGCATATAGCCAGGTTCTGAACTGGGATGGTGCAGTGAGCTAAAAAACAGTGATGGATCAAGCCCTGATCTGTTGACTGGGTAGGAGTGTTCTGATTAACTCAGATACTCTGTCCATCACCACCCCCCTTTTTGAAATTATTTTGGCCACTATGAGTGTGGAAGGGTATGCTCAGACATGAGTCCCTTGCTCACTGCACCATCAGGATTCAAGCAAGCCGGGCCGAAGACGGCTGTAATGCCAGAAACCAGTCCCCGGAAGCTTGTTTCCTTTCCAGTGAAGAATTGGCTTGGTAGTTTGGTCTGCCCTGTTCCCATGATGCACTGGGCCAGGGACAGACTAATTTGCATATAGCCAGGTTCTGAACTGGGAATGGTGCAGTGAGCTAAAAAACGGTGATGGATCAAGCCCTGATCTGTTGACTGGGTAGGAGTGTTCTGATTAACTCAGATACTCTGTCCATCACCACCCCCCTTTTTGAAATTATTTTGGCCACTATGAGTGTGGAAAGGTATGCTCAGACATGAGTCCCCTGCTCACTGCACCATCAGGATTCAAGCAAGCCGGGCCGAAGACGGCTGTAATGCCAGAAACCGGTCCCCGGAAGCTTGTTTCCTTTCCAGTGAAGAATTAGCTTGGTAGTTTGGTCTGCCCTGTTCCCATGATGCACTGGGCCAGGGACAGACTAATTTGCATATAGCCAGGTTCTGAACTGGGATGGTGCAGTGAGCTAAAAAACGGTGACGGATCAAGCCCTGATCTGTTGACTGGGTAGGAGTGTTCTGATTAACTCAGATACTCTGTCCATCACCACCCCCCTTTTTGAAATTATTTTGGCCACTATGAGTGTGGAAGGGTATGCTCAGACATGAGTCCCTTGCTCACTGCACCATCAGGATTCAAGCAAGCCGGGCCGAAGACGGCTGTAATGCCAGAAACCGGTCCCCGGAAGCTTGTTTCCTTTCCAGTGAAGAATTGGCTTGGTAGTTTGGTCTGCCCTGTTCACATGATGCACTGGGCCAGGGACAGACTAATTTGCATATAGCCAGGTTCTGAACTGGGATGGTGCAGTGAGCTAAAAAACGGTGATGGATCAAGCCCTGATCTGTTGACTGGGTAGGAGTGTTCTGAACAACTCAGATACTCTGTCCATCACCACCCCCCTTTTTGAAATTATTTTGGCCACTATGAGTGTGGAAGGGTATGCTCAGACATGAGTCCCTTGCTCACTGCACCATCAGGATTCAAGCAAGCCGGGCCGAAGACGGCTGTAATGCCAGAAACCGGTCCCCGGAAGCTTGTTTCCTTTCCAGTGAAGAATTGGCTTGGTAGTTTGGTCTGCCCTGTTCCCATGATGCACTGGGCCAGGGACAGACTAATTTGCATATAGCCAGGTTCTGAACTGGGATGGTGCAGTGAACTAAAAAACGGTGATGGATCAAGCCCTGATCTGTTGACTGGGTAGGAGTGTTCTGATTAACTCAGATACTCTGTCCATCACCACCCCCCTTTTTGAAATTAGATATATCAAGAGCATATGTAAAAAGATGGGTAAGATTACTTATTTTACGGACCCCAAAGTACTGCTGAACATCAGTAGAAAAGACTTCAAGATGGCCGTAATTGAGTATAGGAAGAATGAGCGTGCTGCTGTAGAATTTAAAAAAGACTCTGGACTAACACCCTCACTTAGCCTGGGATTCAAACATACAGCGGCTTGGTAGACTACATGCAACATTGTTTTCTGTTGACAAGATTTTGTTTAAATATGGTTCATTTGCTTGTAGCTGTTAGGGACCAGGCCAATGACTTGTTACAGCTACCAGTATATCCACCTGATGATTTCACAGAACAATCTACTTCACATCTTGCATTTTTTGTCATTTTTATTATATCTTGCGAAAGAAGTATATCTTACCTCAAGTGAAGGATTTATCTTCTGTACAATGTAGACCTGCTTCATTGTATTTATAGCTGTTGTATGTTTCTCCAAGTTAACGTTTGATTGTGTGTTGTAAAAATAAGGAAACCTCTATCTGAGATTTTCCCTGTCAATGTGTCGTAGTGATGTGGTGCCCCCGTCTTCTCCTTCTGGACGTGGTGTTTATTTAGGTTTTTAAATATATCTTATTGTAAATTATTAACATGTCTGGATTATGTAGCTCAGTTAATATTATTGTGAATCATTTGTACGAAGTGTATGCATTTTTATTGATGTACTGTTTTAATTGGGGTTCTTTATTGCATCTTTTATGGAGTGGTATTGGCTCCGATTAAAGAGCAATAATATATTGGTATAAAGGAAACAATTTATTTAAATTGGAACATGATAAGGAGTTTCGCAATAGTGAGTATATCTCCACCTCTGTATTTGGAGAATCTTAATAAAATAATGCTCAAACTGTAAAAATCTAACTGGATGTCGGAAGGAGAAGATTATGTAGAAGGAGTGGAAAATCCCTGGCTGTAAATCAGCAATTGGGAGGATGCGAACAATATCAGTGCTTTAGATGCAATTTAAACATGTGAGCATTGAGGGTCAGATGTACAACCATGTCATTTAGCGACTAGCAAATTGCGTTCAATTGCGAGTCGCAATTTGCGAGTCACTAAATGCAATGTACAACAGTGTCTGAGACGCTGTTAGCGATTCCTAATGGGGTCGCAAATTGCATGCCTCATGCATATTTGAAGCACTCCCAATTTGCAACCCCATTAGGAATGGCTGGCCCTCCCAGGTTTGGTGGCCTTCTGGGCTCAGCTGACCTCCATGTCTGGGACTGCTTTTAAATAAAGCAGTAATGCAGCCCGTTTTCTTTAAAGGAAAACGGGATGCATTTAAAAAATGAAATGTTTTCATTTCATCTTTTAAGTGGCAGGTAGTGGTCCCTGGGAGCACTGCCTGCCCCTAAAAAATATTTTCCCTGCATTCGCAAAGGGCAAGGGGTTCCCTGGGGACCCCTTACTATTTGTGAATGCTTTACCACTATCTTGAAGAGGGTGGTAAATTGCGAGTGTTTTGCAACCGCAATAGTGGTCGCAAAACATTCTTTCTTTGGAACGTCCCTTCCTAATAGTGACTCGCAATTCCTATTTAATGAGTCACAAAAAAATTGCGACTCGCTGAATAGGGATTGTACATGGCTCTATTAGATTTTGCATGCGCAAACGGGTCACAAACCCATTTGCGCATGCAAAATAGGGCCAAACATCTGGTCCTAAAATTCTTCCTGAAGGTGATGGCATTTGGGTTGAGTGTGATAGTTTCAGTGGTCAGATTCTAGAGAATGATGGGCTAAGCAGGAGAAGGCCATTGTTCGAAACTGTCCTACTATTGGTTTTTGGAATTTCTAATAGGAGGTGAGGCCAACAGCGGCTGCTACAAGGCAGTATTGCTGGGGTGGGGAGGGAGGAGGGAGTTAAGAAAAGCAAAAAAAGAACAGGGGAAAGACCAACAAAAAGGTACTTACCTTCGCGTCGGCTGCCTTTCCAACGTCCTCGTCCTCTTCGATTGACAAAACAGGAAACACCCAAGCTTCCAACTCCCCTGAGCAATCACATTGCTGCCTTACAGCAGCATTGTGATTGGTCTGAAAGCTGTTGTTCGGTTCTCAGAGAGGGACTCGGAGGCAGGCTTTATAACACAGCCTGGTGGAGAACATGCCAAGTGTGTATGCCAGTTTGCCCAGCCGAAGATGGCTAGCCAATCCGCCATGCACACTTAGGAGAGTGCCAAAACTTCTCCCCCTGCTCTGCGGGTATCAGCCCCACCCGCACCTTAACATAAGCAATAATGAAAAATAAAGTGATAACATTTTTATTATCATTTTATTTTTCCTGTGGGGCGATACTCCCACACCTTAGCGAAAGAGCCGCCCCTGGATGAGACTTTTTTTTCATCATTCATTTGTCTTCTGTGGTTTGGTGGGAGTCCATAGTGGAGCATAGTATGGGTTGTACATGCTATTTTGAAGTTAATGTGTACTTCTAGTTGTAGGCAATTTAGCTGCTCTACTAAAGGAACGATATGCACTGATTTTATTGTGTAAGAGGTCAGGCATTCTGCTTTAGAGAGAGTGCCCTTGAGTGGTTTGTCTATGGATTTGGGAAGACCTGCTCACTCAGCATTACCTCTGCTGGTTTTGCAACAAAGCTTCAACTTTAGTTCAGAAGTCTGTAGAGGGTATAGAGGATATTATTTTCCTTATGAGGTGAAGTTGGCAGGATTCAACTTTCACTAGTGTGTTTATGTGCTCATACTGATTGAAATGCACACATCATTCATAAGATGAAAAGGTACATTAGCGTGCCAAACCTATATTGCATTGAGCTAAATTACATTGCATTAATTTGCATAACAATCCTAATAATACATGAAAAGTGTGCTTGGGCGACAATAACACAAATGTTTTCATCATTAACTCTAATGGAAAATGATTACTATTATGCTATGTGGTGCTATTTAGTGTAGGTGCATTTAGTACCAAATCCTAGTGCCAACCAAAAACAGAAACAAGCAATAGGTAGTAGTTAGGCATGTATATTTGATATCACATAGACATCACCTTTGTCTCCAACAGTCCAGAATGAGCTACAAAGAAGTTAGTAGTATATCAACACCGATATTGACTAGTGCAATGGCCGACAATTAAAACCAGGAGAAGGATGCATAGAGAATAAAACATGTTTCAACTGAGGCTTATATTCTTTGACTTGTTAGAAGACATAAAAAGCAAATGTTCATTCAAATTAGGCCTCAAATGACTCCAACAAGATCCAAGAGGGCTTTCAAGATTTTTACGCACCTCTCTACTCAGAAGGAAATAAACAGTCTGCTGATCTGGTAGAGTTAGAAATTACTAGTTACTTACAAGATATAGAGACAGGCAGCTTAACCTAGGCGATTGTGCACAGCTTGAGATTATTCCAACATGGGACGACATTTTAGTGGCCCTATCTAGTCTGCCTGATGGCAAAGCACAGGTATAGACGGTATTCCTGTGGAATTTTATAAAGTCTATGCACCCCAAATAAAAGACATATTTCTTGATATGGTTACCGCTATATTTAATGGAGGAACACCTCCTGCGTCCTGGTCCAATGCAAAAATCTCCATTTTCCATAAGAAAGATAAATCACCCTTAGAAATGGGCTCTTACAGGCCTATCACTCTGATAAACTGTTACTCCAATGTTTATTCCAAATTGCTGGCAATCAGACTACCTGCTGTAATAGAATCCCTTGTCTCAGAATGGCAACATGGATTTATTCCAAAAAAGGAACTACAGAACACATACGGAGGGCTATTACTCTTTACGATGCTGCAAAAGTGGCGGGAGACCCGATGTCCCTGATTTTACTAGACGCCGAAAAGGCTTTTGATCGGGTCTCCTGGCAATTTCTGTGGAGCATCATGAAAAGGATGGGCTTTGGTTTGAAATTCACGCAGGCAGTGCAAGCTCTGTACCATCATCGGAAGGCCTGTCTAGTAATAAACGGGAGGTTTTCTGAGAGCTCTAATATATCACGGGGTACCAGGCAAGGCAGCCCCTGCTCCCCTTTACTCTTTGCTCTCTACATAGACCCCTTAATTAAGATGATTGAAAAAGAAACGGCAATTCTAGCTATGAGAACACATGGACTAAACACCAAGATCCTAGCATATGCAAATGACCTGGCCATCTCTACCCTCGACACTGAAAATGCTATACTTGCACTAGAGTCAGAGGCACGCACTAAACAGCTCCAAAACACAGATAATAACCAATAGTGAAGTCCAATGGAGTAACAGCCGGATAGTGACAAAAGCTAAATACTTGGGGGATGATATTAACAGCAAACCTGGATAATATAGTTACGGAGAATTTAGCCCCTTTGGCCACTGAAACAAAAAAATCCCTTAAAGCAATTGCCAACTTACATTTAACACTTGTAGGAAGATGTAATGTGGTCAAGATGACGTATTTCCCAAAACTCCTTTATTATTTTCGCTCTATTCCGCTAGAATTCAGTAGGACACAGCTATCAAAATTCCAACAGATATTCACTCAGTTCATTTGGGCTTATGTGCAACCTAGACGGGCCTTAAGGCAACTGACACTACCTAAAGAGCAGGGGGATGGGCCCTACCAAATATAATATTTTATTATTGGGCATCAGTTCTGCAATATAGCTCCGACTTAATTACGGAGCATGCTCATACCCCTGCAACAGGTCTGCCATCTCCATTCCTGTTAATACTGGGGGAAGAGGCGCGAGGCTGTCTTTTCAGACAAATATCATATGGATATTACAAGCGGGTCCGGTTTAAGACACTGATGAACTCCTTTAAGTGTTTTGTGATATACGTAGGATATATGGTCTCGGAAGACTCAATCACTACACCCCCCTCAACCTAAACCGTGACCTGCCTGGCATTTTTGATCGAAGCTACTTAGCAGAGTGGTACAAAGCTGGGATTTCAAAACTAGGGGATTTGATTACCAATGGGAGAATAAGTACTTTCACAGAATTACAGAACAAATATGGCTTAAAACAACAAGAAGGCTTTGTGATGTATTCCTATAGGTTCTGTATAGATCCCCCTATTCCTGACCCTATTCTGGTTAACAAATTAACTAGCAGCCATCCCATGATGCAGAAACCGTTATCTGATTAAGCCAGACCACGGCACAGGAGCGCGTTATCTGATTAGGTCATAACGCTTGCCATCTAATTAGGCAAGCAATATTCCTCCAGCCCCTGATAAGGCATACGGAGTTCTCAAAACAAATCAAACCTATGACAACCTGGGAAAATCCCTGCGGCCATTGTTTTGATTTCTCAAAGAACTTCAGTAAAAGAATGTGCTAACGACCAGCTCGTATGACATCCTTATTGACGTATCTATGTCCATCCTTACGTCAATCTCGGCACCTTACAGGTATAAATATTACCGATATTGCCTTAAGCAAACACACGCGGTGGTGACGAGATCGGAGCAGCGAGACTTGCCGAAGCCCAGCAGAGAGCGAAGCCCACTGGCGCTGCCCCGCCTTCCTGACGCGCTGAGAATGAGACGCTGCTTTCTCCTGCCGAGAAATCCAGCTCCGGCGCTTCCGAGCAGCCCTCGCAGGCAGCTTGGAATATCGAGACCACAGAGGAGAGATACCATCCCTCAACCATCCTAGATTCAAGGTACCGAACTGAATAACCCTTTGCAGAGAATTCTTGAGTCAGGCACTTGGCAAAACAAACTTAACTTAAACTGCTACTTTCTATCCCCGCCCACGTATTAGGCTTAGGTCAGGTACACTGGGGTAGGCGTAGTTAGAAGCACCAGTTGAGTACGATTAGTCAAATGATTTATATGTATGTATCTATTTTATCCATTTTAAAACACCATATGGCTTAGAAACCATATAAATGTTTTTACAGTATTATTTTATACTTCTGCTTTTATTGTATGCACTTTACTTAACCATAAGTATTGCAATAATATCGATTCATTTCTCTTGTACGAGAAAAGAGACTGATCAATAAATAACATCTTTTATTGAACACGCCCGTCTCTTCCTTTTCTCTACAATCTGGTGAAACTAAGAATGCACGTACTGACTGAGTAAAATAAGTTGTCTTTTGTTTTCACACGACTCTAGAGATATACTCTTGATTAGGGGAGAGCAAAGTTGTCATGTTCTATGGTTGTCAGAAACTAAATCCCTTCTTGTCTATCCAGGGAGGTTCAACTCCTCCTTGCCTATTCGAGAAAGTTTCTAGTGAACTCTGAGCGAGCTGGCAAACCCAAAACTTTAAGTCTAATATCGACAGTAGAAGACCTAGTTAACGTCTGGTCTAGGTCTATACTATTGGAGGTATTATTCCAATGCGCAGAGCCTATTGGGATAATAGGAACTACACTACATGGCGCCCAACGTGTTTGGAAAGGCGATAAAACTAACGCAAGACTTTAGAGTAACTCAGTCGTGCTTTTTCACTCAGACCCCTTTTTCCCATAATACTCCAAAGACGTCTGGAGTGGGTGAGAGGTAAAATCCGCCAAACCTCGCAGGAGGGAACTCCTATGTATGGTTCTTGGTTCAATCAACGTTGAAGGATACACTGTTCCAAAATATTGTGCATCTAATCTTTGTTTCCATAAGGAACCTGATCTGCAAACAAACAGAATAACCTTCCTGACAGTAAAATGCCAGAAAGTGATGACGAAAGAGAGAGAGCTAGATTAGCAGCTGAACTAATAGAAGCTGATAATACTATGCAAGAAGCAGACCCGGATATAAAACTCATCCCGGTCAACATAAGAAGATCTATAACGTTAAAACTTATAGACAATGGCCTGACACCAAGAGGTGGTACAGTCATATTCGTAATTGAGGCACACGAATATCGGCAGACAGAGGTATTCTATTCATGGATAAACTTTCCAGCAGCAAATGCTGTAACAAAGGAGTTCCACTATTATAAAATAGAGGAACCTCCTAATGAGTACACTCCTTTCGAGGAAGTGGAAGTACCACTCAAATTCCAAGAGCACCTGCTCTTGTTTAATGGCGCCCTAAAACATAATAATCACATCACCAGGCTCGGTCCACTAGGTAGACCAGGAGCAACGTGGCCGGTCCTAGCCGGATACACACCACATCCAGACATCGAAAGAATGTCTGCAGCAGATGTTTTAGTACAACTAAAACAATTAATTAAAATATATAGACAACTAGTCCAATATGTAATGAGGACTTCAACTATCCAACCAGTAATTAAAATTCCACAGCTGACCCCACATCAGGGGAACACAAATAAAATTACACCACAGAACATACAGTCCTGCCTAGGTAAAGTACCAGCTAAACGGGAACAAATACCATTCTGGTTAGCACAAAAAATCCCCCAAATAGAGGCGGTGTTTCCAGACACCACCCCTGTGGATAAACACAGGATTCTGACTATCTGTCTTCCAATGGGAATCGCACCACACGTGGAGGACTGTGACACTTGGGGTACAGTCTTTGCTTCCATTTACACAAAAACACATGGAGTTCCATCCATGTCAGTAATACCAGATGTGCTAAAACAAATTCAAGACGAATACGGTCCAGAACCCGCTTTAACTCTCGGTATGAAATTACTAAAAGACTTCAAGCAGGTCTCGGCAATATTACTAGCCAACATAAAAGGAGAAGCAGCGAATGTGGCGATTCGCCAGAGGTTAAAAGAGACAGATATAGCAGACCAACCAGCTGAAATTGCCAGAATTATAGAAAAATCCTATGAAGAACTAGGTAGAGATAGTTTGGGTGGAATACCAGTGAAGCCCCAACTAATTGAAAGTCCTGAAAAAATATTTATTAAAAATAATCTAAACAGTTAAAAGAAGAACTGGGATGGAAACAAACAATCCAATCCAAAAGAAAAGAGATTCCAGTCCAGAGGAAGGTCTCCTCGGCGGAGAGAAAGATCTCCGGACCAAGGACCCAAGTCTCCCCAAAGGGAGCCCTCTGTGAAAAGATACAACCTTAGAAATAGGGATAACATAAAGAAACCGGATAGATATCAAGATTTTGATACACGTCCCTCTCAATCTTTTCAGACTTCCTCGCAGAAATCGGAAAGAAGAGGACGATCGGAACCCAGGGAAGGGAACGTCAAGTCCAAAGACAAGGAACCTGCTCATCCAAATAAAAAATTACAGTTTCCAAAGAAGAAGGTAGCCAGTATTAAAGTATTCAACAATGCCGAGAATACTGAGGACACAGCTGAAAAACGGAGAGTGGGCTCAGACAATGCTAGACAGCGCAGCAGAAGTGAGCATAGCACGCAAAGTCCTTATGAATCATCTGGAGACAGTGGACACGAATGAATACATTCAAGTGGAAACTGCAGACACCAGAGTTAGCAACCCTCACAAAATATATGAAATAACTTTACGTATAGAAGGGGATAAGACTAGAAAAATAAGGGGCCTTTTTTGGGATAATCTCTCCAAGGGCTATGACATCCTTCTAGCTGAAAAAGATTGGCCACCAGAGTTTGTCAGGGAGTGCCCACATGGCGATGAAATAATTATGCCTGCCTTCTCAAATCATATTCCAATTCATAAAAAATATACACTTGCAAGAAAGTGGGCAGTAGCTCAAGCTCCTGCTTTATATAAAAATCATGTGGGATGGGATGAGGAATCTCCTCCACACAAAATCCAGTTAAAATCACAACCTACTGCACAAAGGCAGTATCCAATCAAGCAAGAAGCTAAAAAACAGGTAAAAGAAATTCTAGATCAACTAGAATACCAGGGGGTGATTGAAACTTGCACCTCACAAATGAACAACCCTTTGTTTCCTGTCTCCAAACCAGACAATTCATATCGTCTAGTTTTGGATTACAGACACCTTAACTCATGTTGCAAAACTTTTGCAGTACAAAACTCGCATAGTGCTGCACTAATGAATAACATAGTACGCAAAAAATATAAAACAACATTAGACATCTCTAATGGATTCTTTTGTCAAAATATAGCACCAGAGAGCAGATACTTATCAGCGTTCTCAATAAATGGCGCTCAAAAAGAATTCTGTCGGTTACCCCAGGGGTACAAGAACAGCCCAGGATTATTCTCAGCGAGAGTAACAGAGTTACTACAAACATATGATGACGAAGCATTATCTTATGTCGATGACATATACCTAACAGAGGTTTACTTGGATACTCACTTGAAGAGAGTGAACACCATAATACTTGGGTTCGCAGCAGAGGGTTACAAATTCATCTTTAAAAAATCTAGAATTGCCCATCTAACAGTCCTGTTCTTAGGATATGAATTATCAAGTGAAGGCAAAAGCCTGGCTGACAATTTCCTAGAGAAATGTGCCAAACTCCAAGCACCTAGAACACTAAAAAACCTACAGTCAATTCTAGGTTTCCTAAATTTCGGAAGAACATACATTGCAAATTACGCAGAAAGGGTCAAACCCCTTTATGATCTAATAAAACCAGATTTTAAAAAAACCAATTGGACTCAAAAACACACAGAAATTCTGAGATCCTTACAAACAGATATGTTAATTAAAACAAAATTAGAAACACGTGATAACACACGCCACCTTGTGATTCGAGTCATCCCAGGAAGATGCGGATTCACATACCTGACCTCTAACGAGGGAGAAAAGGTACCAATTGCATTCAAATCACACTTGTACACAGAAGCTGAAAAGAAATTCAGCATTAAAGAAAACATTGTTCATGCAGTTCAAACCGCAATAGCTAGAGAAAAAGATACAGCTGACGGTTGACACATCACAGTCAGAACAGCAGAATCAGCCTTTGAGGCATTAACAACCCCGGGTAATTTACCAACAACAGCATTGAATCCGGAATGGATACAATGGGTGAATTCCATTACAATGGACAAAGTAAAATACTACTTTGATCCAGAACTAGAGGAACTAAAATATCTAGAATATGAAAGAATATTCCCTCTGCCAATCGACATTCTGCCATTACGACAGTACGCTTGTGTAATCTATACAGACGGACATGCTCAACCATCCGTTTGGGGAGAACAAGCATACAACCCCACATGTGGGATTACAAAAGAAGTGTGGCGCGGAGGTATACTAAGACCTCTATTAACAAAAACACACTCAGTAGAAACTAATTCAGAACAGCAAACTGAAATAATAGCATTGAAAATGGCGCTAGATAATGCAGATCGCGAATTCCCGACACTCATAGTGTCCGATTCGTATTACTGCGTCAAATCATATAACAACGATTTACAGAAATGGATTCAAAACGGTTACAAAGATGACACAGGTGCAATAATAAAGCAAAAACTGCTTTGGGAACAAATAGTTCTTTTACAGAAAGAACTACCAAGGACTCACGTGATACACTCACTGAGTCATCAGCGTGATGGCGTTCACGTTGCAGGGAATTCATTGGCTGAGAAAGCCACAGCGGTAGCAACTGAATCGGCTTCCGTAGCTAGAAAAAAGCGTGCAGTAAAATACATTGACGGTGAAACAATGCTGGCGGTGAAAACGTCATCAAAAGGCGACTGCTCAGCGTTACCGATCAGTTACCCACTCAAATATACATACATAATCGATGCGAACTCCGTTCCTTTTGCTCGAATCCCTGGAGTGGGGGATAGAGTAATTCCAAACATGGACAGGAGAGGCTTGTTAATAGCAGACGCACATATGGGCGAGGGTCTCAGACACCTCAAACTAAAAGATTCTCTGGAAGAATTACAATCAGTGTACTGGTGGCCAGGCATGAGCCTGCATCATACCATTTTTGTAAAAAACTGCCCAAACTGTAACAGAAATCGCAGTGGTGAAAGAAACGGTATATTACCTTGGAGTTTCACACCAGAAAGGATCAACAATAAAAAATAAATCCCAATATGAAAAATGCGTCGTATTAACATACAGAGACTAGTTTTCACTTATAATGTAGACCCCAACTTTCGGCTGATGCCAGAACTGTTATATCAAGATTTGCAAGTCTATAATGGCATATACGCTAGAAGCATGATACGTACTGACCAATATCTTCCCATTTGCCCCTCGGGTTTGTGAGGAGTGCTTGGCCAGAATGAGCATTGCATTTGCGGAAATCTTCTCACTTCCTTCCTGAGGGATACGGGATGGTGTAAAGAAAAAACCAAAGGCATAGAGCGATCTATAACAGCTAAGGTATTAGGTTCGGGAGCTGGGTGGGTCAAACATCTAATAAGTGTCCAACGTAGTCTAAATAACTTGCCAAGAAATTCTCTGAAGGGATTCAGTCCGTACGAATTATTGTTTGGAACTAGGATGTTAGTCTTAGATCTTGACAGTCAGACTTCAGTGGTGAAAGAAAAAAGCTTTGATATCAAAGATCGTTTGGCTATTTTACAGGACTTAAACGAAACAAGAAAAGACCTGAGCAACATAAAGTTGAAACAACAGCCAATAACCACTGAAGAAACACCGCCTGTCCCAGCAAGACCTATCTGGATTCCAAAAATCGGGGATCTAGTCAGAGAAAAGATCGCGGTAAAGAAGGAATTTGGGCCTTCTTACAGAAAAGCAGTTCCTGTCTTGTCTATCAACGGGACAAGATCAGTTGTACTACCGCCACTTGCTGGTAAAAAGGAGAACCGAGTTGTATCCATCGACCTGGTAAAACCACAATCATGTGGCCGATAACAAACAGTAGGCCAAGTGGACTCCCGATAAGTAGCAGAACACCGAGGTTTGCTACAAATACAGAGGTGCTAACTAAAAGGCTAATCACATTCGAAACACCTACAGAACAACAACAAGGACTATGCAACAATGCAATGGAACTCACACCTCTGAATACCCAAATAAAGACATTTAGTAGAGACACATCAACCTACAATGAAGTGACAAATGAAGCTAAGGAGCTTTTGAAACAGCTGAAAGAAACCTATCTGATTTCTCCATGGATTGAATTTTGGGTGTCCTTTGGTGTATTTATCCTCATACTTTGGCTCATCATGATACTATGCTTGGGACGCTTCATTGAGGGAAAATATGCAAAAATGGACACAGCAAGCCAGAAAATCAACTTGATCCTCAAGCCACACTCGTCTTCACACGTCAAGAAAAGAGAACTTTCTTCAGTCAACTTCACAGCCAATCCTATACCGGGTGGGGTAGCATGGGACAATACTGACTATGAAATTTATGGTCCGGTTGAAATCCTCAAATATCCACACCAAATCAAGATCTCGTTGAGTGACTTTGTAAAACCAAACTCATTTGCTGATTATTGGGACTTTGAAAGTATTAATGACATGATGTCTGATCTAGTGATGTCTGCTAAATTTACCAAACATGATTATTTGCAGGGTTCGTCTAATTATGATAGTATGTACTGCTACAACCACTATGGTAACCATTTTCTACATAAATCTGCACAACCTAGAAATGTTTTAAATTATAATCAATGGGAACATTGTGCAACCCCTCCAAAAGGAAGCTCAAGAACCGTTTATGACAAATATTCATATTTTTCAGGGTTCAATACAAGTAAAGCTGAAACATTTTATTTTAAATTGTCAAATAAGACAGGAACAAAAACCATGCTTACAAACACAAAATTGATATATTCGGACTCATTTTTTGAACAGATGAATACATTTGGTTTTGATTATTGGGATAAAAATGTGGAAGTAAAAAGTGTTTGGGGTACAAAAGAATGGCAAGTACAAGGTATAGAATCATTGTTTAGAGCCTGCATGATCCCAGAACAAATTATATTCTTGAATGAAACTATTCAACAAACTACCTGTCTTGGCCTAGCCAAAATCAAAGACTTAAATAAACCGTCTATTCCAAAACCAACAATGAACAGCAATAACTCTGCAGATGAAGAGATAGACGTAAACTATGTATTAAACCAAAACAGAACAAATCCTGATTGGAAACAATGGTTAATCTGGCCCACAGATACTAATAACTGTCAAGACAGATTCCTGAACAAAACACAGGGGTTCACATTGACCAGGCCAGACCCTAGATATTCCCAAAGACAACACCCAGGGATAATCACCACCTACAGTGTGGGCAAACTCTGCCTTCAATGGCTACAAACTTCCACACTGACAGAGATTAAGCAACACCTAACTTTACTTACTGATGGTGCTGACTTGCGTGATTTCATTATGGGACCGCGCAAACAGCGTCAAAAACGCTTCATAGCAGCCTCTATATATGCAGCTTACAACGAGGCCTGGAAGATAACTCAAATTGAGACAGCAGAAAGTATACGGGAAATTGACCGTATCAATTTGGAAAAATCGCTTTCTGTAGTGGAAAATGGGTTAATGACTCTGTCCTCCAGAATCTTTTCATTGGACAGTATTGTGTCTTCAGCAATCGACATAATATCGCAAGACTTACTGTTGTTACAACACGGTCAGTCTCAATTGCGTTCTATTGTACAGCTTGGCTGGACGTTACAAAATCTGCGTTCAGGCTATGTGCCTTGGCGTTTAATCAACACAACGTCACTATTCAATATCTTTAACCTTACTGATAAACAAATCAGTATGGCACAGAAGGGTGCTGATTATACAATCCTGAGCATTGAGAAACTCGAGAGATTACCATTGACAATGTCAGAACGACCTGTCATTGAATGGATAATACATGGGATAATTAATATTCCGATATCTACTTTCAGGTTTCAATACTGCCAAAAATATATACAGGCTGGCATGTATGAAAAATTGGGAAAAGGGTACATTAAGACAACATGGAACTTGCCCTATTCACATGCATGTGTCAGTAATAAAGGACAGAAAGTGTTTCTTAGTGGCAATAATTGTGCAATGTCACTAAGCGGTACACTTCTGTGTAATGGAATTAGTTTGCATGAAGCCTGTGAAGGGAACTCAAATAACCTTTCATGTCACCAGCTAGGCGCACCTGCAACAGAGATAGAACCATTCTTTACAAGACTCTATAACGGGAGTTACATTCTAATTGTGGATCACAGATGTTGTAGTCTACTGCCCGGGGTTCCTTATCTCGTAAGTACGACTGCGAAGGTCATGTGCTGTGGACGCTTATTGTTCCCCAGCTCCTTTCCAGACAGGGAGGCAAGGGCATGGCCTAACTTGAAAATTACTTCTATTCGAGTTGATACTTTAAGCAGAATGAAAACAGTGCTTCTTCAGACGCCGACCAGGCTCACGTCATCAAAAGAAACGTATGATCTCCTAGTCGCAAGGACGACTGCAGAGACTCATTCATTGTTATCAACTAATTCCCCCATACATTTCGCAGAAATCCTGAATGAAATCTTAAATATTTCTGATACCAGTGGAGTCTCAAATGTATTTAAGACAGTATTTTCGATGGCATTAACACCATTCAAAGCCATACTGGGTATTTTTCCAGACCTCGTCCATTCGATTTTTGGAGGAGTTCCCCTCATTTTGGGACTAATTGCAGGAATCCTATTCTTGGTCCTTATATTTCGTTATGGCAAACCATGTCACAGACAAAACACCCGCGACAAGGGAAGAAACAATCCGAGCCATTGGATACCGGGACCGGATATCAAAAATCCTGGGACTAACCCGGCTTAGAGACCTGAACATGACTTGGTTTCTTTCATTTCGGCCGATATGGCAAAGATGTGTTTTACCTGTATTAAGGTGCATGCTGTGCGGAGAAGAATGCGTGTTGGACACCTGTCTGACGCTACAATCGGATGCGCCAATGGATGCAGAAACATTGTTGGGTCCGGTAAAGGCTCATGCATTGTGCTGCCCTCAACAGCTGCCAATCCTGATGACGGCATTCGTGGAAACTTCACCACTACGATTAAGGGGTAGTGAAGATCAAGATGAAAGCAGCATCGATCAGGTACAACCTTCTGTCAGCAATACTACTCAAAACGTCAATGGAGACAATCATGCAAATGAATGCATGGTTACATCCTTTTCCGAGTTAGTGGAACTCTCACAGGAAGCTGTTGACAGCTTTTTCAGCAGTCTCAATGATATGATGTTCTCACCAGAGCAGAAATAACGACTCTTGAACAAGCTAGCACACGGCGTTCCCGACACCTTGAATTTGGCCTTCAACTTTAATAATAAAGTAGCAAGATCAACTTTTCCTCCAGTCCACGGACAGCAATTTTTTTAGCAGCCCCAAAATATTTTTTATAATTTTTCGGGACACTTATCTTCTGCTTAAAGTAAGAACTATTCTTAGAGAACTAATTTCTGGTTTTAGAAACTTCATAGACATTAGCTGCCCGTTGGTATGTTCATAAATATTATTTTTTGAACTGTGATGAAGTGGACTCGAACTTTTCTTCTGTATTAAGAGCCATTTCATGTGTAATTCTCATATTCGATTACTAATAATGTATACATATGCGTGATCAATTTAGCATTATTCTACTGCTTGAGTGCATATAGTACATGTGACTATTTTTTTCCCGTATATTACATAATTTCGAAATGCATTATGTGTATTTTGGGGTGGTAAGGTATACACGATACTCTACAGTATGTTTTACTATGCCTAGATTCGTAAATATGGCCATAGTTAGCGTGGAGTGGGTGTGATGTATTCCTATAGGTTCTGTATAGATCCCCCTATTCCTGACCCTATTCTGGTTAACAAATTAACTAGCAGCCATCCCATGATGCAGAAACCGTTATCTGATTAAGCCAGACCACGGCACAGGAGCGCGTTATCTGATTAGGTCATAACGCTTGCCATCTAATTAGGCAAGCAATATTCCTCCAGCCCCTGATAAGGCATACAGAGTTCTCAAAACAAATCAAACCTATGACAACCTGGGAAAATCCCTGCGGCCATTGTTTTGATTTCTCAAAGAACTTCAGTAAAAGAATGTGCTAACGACCAGCTCGTATGACATCCTTATAGACGTATCTATGTCCATCCTTACGTCAATCTCGGCACCTTACAGGTATAAATATTACCGATATTGCCTTAAGCAAACACACGCGGTGGTGACGAGATCGGAGCAGCGAGACTTGCCGAAGCCCAGCAGAGAGCGAAGCCCACTGGCGCTGCCACGCCTTCCTGACGCGCTGAGAACGAGACGCTGCTTTCTCCTGCCGAGAAATCCAGCTCCGGCGCTTCCGAGCAGCCCTCGCAGGCAGCTTGGAATATCGAGACCACAGACGAGAGATACCATCCCTCAACCATCCTAGATTCAAGGTACCGAACTGAATAACCCTTTGCAGAGAATTCTTGAGTCAGGCACTTGGCAAAACAAACTTAACTTAAACTGCTACTTTCTATCCCCGCCCACGTATTAGGCTTAGGTCAGGTACACTGGGGTAGGCGTAGTTAGAAGCACCAGTTGAGTACGATTAGTCAAATGATTTATATGTATGTATCTATTTTATCCATTTTAAAACACCATATGGCTTAGAAACCATATAAATGTTTTTACAGTATTATTTTATACTTCTGCTTTTATTGTATGCACTTTACTTAACCATAAGTATTGCAATAATATCGATTCATTTCTCTTGTACGAGAAAAGAGACTGATCAATAAATAACATCTTTTATTGAACACGCCCGTCTCTTCCTTTTCTCTACAATCTGGTGAAACTAAGAATGCACGTACTGACTGAGTAAAATAAGTTGTCTTTTGTTTTCACACGACTCTAGAGATATACTCTTGATTAGGGGAGAGCAAAGTTGTCATGTTCTATGGTTGTCAGAAACTAAATCCCTTCTTGTCTATCCAGGGAGGTTCAACTCCTCCTTGCCTATTCGAGAAAGTTTCTAGTGAACTCTGAGCTAGCTGGCAAACCCAAAACTTTAAGTCTAATATCGACAGTAGAAGACCTAGTTAACGTCTGGTCTAGGTCTATACTATTGGAGGTATTATTCCAATGCGCAGAGCCTATTGGGATAATAGGAACTACACTACAGCTTTAAGTACTTAGCAATTTACAACTTTCTCTCCTGAAAGGAGGGGGGAGCGGCGGGGTTCTTAGAAGTCAAATTCATTAGCATGCTACGAAACCCTATAGCGCCACGAATAGGATTCATATACGCAGCTTTAAACACAAACACACCGGATGACCTTCCTAGAATAGCTGATAAGTGGTAATCAAAGCTAAAGGCACCACATACCTTGGTTTTCAAATCGCTAGAACTCTCGCAGAATGACCTCCTGTCGGCTAAACTAGGGGTGCAACATTTCAAAAACATTTTCTTCCTGTACATAACTCCTAGCAGAATTGCCAAGTGGGGAACAGGCGAGGGGACTTCCTGCCCACGGTGCTCCGAGTTCGGCGCCGACTCTATTCACATGTTTGCCACCTGTCAAAAACTAGCCCCTACTGGTTTTACAATACGGGAATTTTTGGGAAAAGTTGTATCTCACGAATATGCACAAACTCCCACTACAATTATGCTAGGGACATGTGAAACACTTAGTCGGACCAAAGGAGGGGCACTGGTGTTTGTAGCTATGACAGTATGGAGGATCTGTGTAGCTTCAGAATGGAAAGCGGCAGACCCACCACCATTTTCTCAGTGGCTAGCCAGACTAATGGGGACGTATCATGTAGAGAAAGCTCTATACGCTAGAAAAGGGCCGCAGAGGAAAGAAAAAGGGCCTGGATATATGGGGACCTATCACCACCTGGCTTGATCGCTGTGAATAACTCGTTTTCTAACTCCTCTCTATCTCGTCCATCTCCCTCTTTATCTCTCTCTTTCTCTTCATTCGTTTTCCTTCTGCATTATTAGACTCTTTTTTGTTCTTATCTTTATACTCTCTTACTTGTTCCTTTGTATACAATTTAGATGTCCCTGATCAACTTTTGTAAACTTGTTTTTGTTTTGGACAAATAGGGGTGGGGGAGGGGGAGGGACACTACGATGTGATACAATGTATACTATGCAAATATTGAAAAATAAAAAAATATTAATAATAAAGAAAAATTAGGCCTCCTGGAAAAGAATGTATCATCCTTGAGCCAACAACAGGGAAGTCACATGCAAAGCCAGCACATGTGAAACTTCTTGCTGAACTGCCTCTGTTGACCTCTGGTCCTTTCAAGAGTTCCCTGGCACTAGGGCTTGTGTTTTTAACCTGTATTTACTCAATATGTTTTGAAAGCACCTATGATTTTCAAATGCCAGCACTCAAAGTCTTCTAAAGAAGGTCCCACAATAACGCTAGTAAAGACCAGCCTCTTTGCCATCGCCAGTTTACTAGACTTCAATGGTGCCTCAGATTGTGTCATGTCACATGTGTACCACCTGTTGACATAGCAGACATACAAAGGAACAGGGAGCACACACACTTTTTAATGAACGGGCAATATGAGATGAAAACCACTGCTTCACAAATGTTGTAGCCACATTACAACTAAGGACACCTGTGAGAGGCTTGCCTGGTATATGATGAACACTTATGTAAGTGGACACCTTGCACCAGTCCAGACAACCCTTATGGTGATTTAGGAGATTTAGACAACGTTAGAAAGCTCTCTAAGTGGTAGATGCGGAGAGCAACCTTCAGGTTTAGCCCAGAAGGAGTGTAAAGCAGCTTGTTTTATCAGAATGCAATCCTATAGGTATAGATTAAATGAAAAAGAACCACACAATGTATTTATATTTTTTTTATTTATTATATAATACTTACTAACACATAAAGATATCTCCTACCCGGATGTATGCACAATGCACACAATACTTTGCTTAGAAATCACGTAAATAGCACAGAATTCACAGTGCACCCCAGGGGGGACCTAACCATATATGATGAAAGTAGTATAAGAACCACGACTCGAGTCAAGACAATGCCCATACGGTGTAAAAGTGCCGGGGACCCAAGGAACCACCCAAGGAGAGTGACTAGGAACCCCACGGAGATCGTGTCCAGTGCGGGAACACGACTACGTTCTCCGCACAAATCAATGTTGAAGTCGCAGTTTCAATATTAAAGATTAAGGACCCTTCCCAGTGGACCCTGAAGAAACCCTGTGGAAGACAAAAGGTTGGAGAGCCACCCCACCAGTGGATACCCTAATACCCATGTTACCTACCCCAGGGAAGCCGGGTGCATAGGTGTGAAGTGGTGTCAGAAACCGCTGTTGAACCCAATGGAGGACTTCAGGAAAATGCCACTGCTGGAGAAAGTGTCTGGTGGAATCAGAAGGTGGATTCAAATTGAGAAGTACCTGCAAGCAGAGCGGACAAAGTCTATGTCACTCAGCAGTGATCCGAAGACCTGGAAGGCGAATGGCCACGGATGTCGGGCGTTGCAGGAGGGTTGACAGTGACATCGACTCTGCAGCTGTGAGGACCAGGAGATGCTGAGGAAGACCAGGAACCAATGCACAAGCTGCCCCACGTTGGATATCGAATGTTCAGGGGTGGGTGTCCGTCGGGAGCACCAACAAGTCTTGGCAACTGCAAACAACATTGAAGTAGAAGGTGGTGCAGTGTCGGGACAAGCAAGGTCCAGGGGACTCACCAAAAGCAGGGGAGTCAGGGCAGGCCTGAGCAATCAGGGGAGCCTAAAAGAAACAAAGATGACCCTCAACAGGACCAACAGTCTGGAGGCACTGGAGTCGCAAGAGGACCTCGAGCAGCTCACCAGAAGATGCAGGCCACGGTGCAAACGATGCAATGTGCACAGCATTTTTTTCCACTGGAGATGCTTGAGGGTGGGGTACTTAAAGCCTGAAGATCTTACTGAAAGGAAGCCAACAAGCCTTTGCAACTGCAAGTCAACACGGTGCAATGGGGTTCAGTACCTGCGGCTCCTTACGAGGGATACTGGCTTCAAACTTGGTGAAAGGGCAGAGCAGGTCTCGAGAGAGATGTGGAGAACTACCACCTGTGTTTCTCAGCCTTTCTGAATCAGTGTGAGCTTGGGATCAGCAGACCGGTCAGCTTAGTTGTGGTGCCTGCAGATGCAGGGAAATGACTCCTTCACTCCAAGGGAGATTCCTTCAGGTGCCTTGAATGCCCACAGGCCTTGGAAGGTTCCTGTATGGTGCACAGGCACAGACGATGCAGCAGACTGGAAGGGTGACGAAGTTGAGCCCAAACAAAGTCCAGCGAAGTCCAGAGTGCCCAGATGGTAGAAGTTGAAGAGTTGTCTGAATTGAATCGTGTCCCATAATGAATGTAGGGAATTACACCCAGGTAAGCCCTTAAGTATCCTAAGGAAAAGGTTAGGATGATTCGAGGGACCCTCCCGGGAGGGGGAGATTTAGACAGGGTGGAGTATACTCCCATGTCTTTTGTCAAGTTTCGTGCCCGAGCGGGAGCCAACGGCTCCCAGAGCTGGTTTGAACAGGACTATTCAAGGAGGCACTGAATGGGCCCTTCATGCAGAATGTGTGGTGCTGGCAAGCACACCCACCTGGCCCCAATGTACTAAATCCTGTCTGGGAGGTGGTCACACCTCCCTGTGACAGGATGCCTATTGTTCTGCCTTCCCCTGCTCGAGCTTGGCTCAGTAGCAAGAGGGCAGAATCATGTTTCTGGTCGGCAGCAGCCATGTTGTGCTGTTCGGGTCTAGAAGACTGACACCAGGAGCACTGGGAGTCAGAGGCCCGTTCCAGTGCTTGGAATCATACTCCCGCACCATTTACAGTGTGGGAGTATGATTCCAACATGTGTGATACAAACATAATAGGATTAGTTTCAGCCAATTTCGAGATGGTCATCACGTAATTACGAGGTACCTGCTATATGGTGTATGGCTGTCTCACTTACAACCCGAGATAATGAACTCCGAAGGCTGTAGGGGTGCCATGATCATGCAGGGGCAGCCCAGACTTAGAAGCAAGCACCCTGTCTATCAGACACCGCCACCCATATTAGGATTTGCCCTGGGACATGCCTTTCCGCGGCGGCAATGCCACCACGAAAAGGCATACGGTCATTTCTTTGGGGGCCCGTTGCAGGCCCCCAGGGTGAAGGTGGGGTGGGGGTGCACATACGGGGTACCTATGGTACCCCCCGGCATTTGCATGCACGAAGCGGCAGGCACCGCGTGGTGCCTGCCGCTTTGTGCATGCAAATGCACTGCTTGCAGTTTTAACATTGCGGCGGGTGCTGCTTCAAGCAGCACCCGCCGCAATGTTAAAAGTACAGGATGTGACCGCCAGGGTGGAGGTCACATCCTAATTTGCACGGAGGGACCGCCGCTGCCCCTGCGGACGATCCCTCCACCTCTGGGGGGCCGACGGACGCAGGTCCATCCGCCATCTGGGCGACAGAGATTAAAAAATATTTCAAAAATATTTTCTAATTCAGAAAGCAAATCAATACAAGAACTCTCAAAAGTATTATTAAACAAATTGATTATAATAACCCGCCGCCCCTTTCCCAGTCATAATAGATCATTTGAACAGTTGTTGGCTTAAGACTTTTATGACTCAATCTGCCTTGCATTCTGTTCGAAATAAGAATTGCCAGGCCACCCTTTGCCCTCCCTTTCCTGGATTAACTAGCATGAGTAAAAATGGTACTATATCCATCAAAATAAAAGGGAATAGTCGTCCAAAGTTCTTGGAGGCATACTATAGGAAAATGGTGGATGAAGTTGTTCCAATCCTACATTATTATTAGTTCACTTCTCACCCAGTGACATTCCAGTTCAATAACCTTAACCTTCTGTTGTTGAGATATATGATGGGTGCAGAGCAGGAATATCGACGGAGAAATATCTTGGGACCTAAATATCGCCGCCAAAATATTGTGGGGAAGAAACATAGACAACAAAAATATAGTTGACAAGAATATCAACTGACAGGTAAGTAATATCGATTACAAAAATATCTTTGTAATAAATATTGTTTACAAAAATATTGTTAACAAAAATATCGATATATTAATGTTATGTATTTTCCAGGGCCGGACTGGCTACCGGGCAGTTGTGTGTGCTGCCGAGCAGGGGGATGATTTCTCCGTGCTATGGGCGTATTTCGTTGATGGGGACCTGCGTGCACTTTGAAAAAAAAAAAGCAAAACGAATTTCGTTTTGCACACACAGGTCCCCATCAACAAAAGCATCCCCCTGCCAGGGCCGGACTGGCTACCGGGCAGTTGTGTGTGCTGCCGAGCAGGGGGATGATTTCTCCGTGCTATGGGCGTATTTCATTGATGGGGACCTGCGTGCGCTTTGAAAAAAAAAATAGCAAAACGAATTTCGTTTTGCACACACAGGTCCCCATCAACGAAAGCATCCCCCTGCTCGGCAGCACACACAACTGCCCGGTAGCCAGTCCGGCCCTGCTTTTGTTGATGGGGACCTGTGTGTGCAAAACTAAATTTGTTTTGCTTTTTTTCTTTTCAAAGCGCACGCAGGTCCCCATCAACGAAATACGCCCGTGATGTCAAGTCATGCTTTGATTTGGCCATCGAGAAGCAAAAAAGGCTATTTACGGCTATACAAGTGTCCAATATAATATAACTGTCATATCTTGGTGCATGCATGTGGATGACTGAATGTCAGATTGTCTATGTGCTTAAGTTCTTGTAGGTCTGTGTAGATGGGTGCCTGCTTGTTGGTTGTTGCATCTGTGGCTGCACGTGTGTTGGTGTGTGTGTGCATGGATGTTAGTTGGTATGTTGTTGTATTGGCAAACGTGTCTGATTGTGTCACGTATGTCAACATGCTTGTGGATATTATGCATTTGAGTATATGCATTATTTAAAAGTCAGACATTTGTATGTAAATATTATAGTATCTAGTTGCATTTTCGGTTCTCATAACAAATATATATTATTAGAACTAAAACCGCACAGCAGTTATAGCATGGCCACCAGATTCATGTGGACTACAAAAGAGCTTCCTAGAAAGTCAACAAAAACAAGAACCGCATATGCAATTCTATGAGGGTGTTGGGGGAGAAACACCGGACAGTGAGACTCTGTACAATAATGTGTGAGGCGTGAACATGTAATTTAAGCCCAATCAAATATTCTCTATAAAAAATTGTACTCTTTACCTGAGACATTTTTTAAACCATCGTGTGCACACAATGAAATAAGCCATACTTGATCAAAAAAAATCATGCAACACTTTGGAATACAATGTGTCTAAAGGATTTGGTGATTTCTAAACATAACTCTGTACTTGACTTGAGCAGCGTTTAGCTTTATAACTGGGTTCATGTGCCATATTGGCTTTTTAACCAATTCTAACTCATTGATTGTCTCCACTGGCCTTATTCTTTTACCCTTGAGAATTGCAAAATGTTCATCTTACGTTTGTTTTTACAATTTTCGATTTCCAGGTTTCTTTATTTTTTTCTTCTTACTTTTCTTTTTTTATATTTAAGTGTTCTTGCTCTTTGCTGTTTCCAAATACCAGGTTATGTTTTAAGCCTTTGCATGATTGTATATAAAGTTCTTCTGATAAAAACAAAGACAATGATGTTAACTATGAGCCAAGAAAAATGAGGTGGAGAAAGGGCTTACGATGCTAATGCAAAGCTATACATCTGTTCACAGCAGCGAAAACGATGTCGTGTGACATGTTAGACAAGAATTGAAATACAATTTCATCTCTTCAGTATCTGCTGGTCAGAGTGTCTAAGAATTGAGGGCACTGACTGATCCTTTTCAATACCAATAAATCTGTAAAATAGCGAGGCCGGATCAGCAATGGATGAAGAGCTGTCAGAGCTCATCCATCTTTTTATTGAAGAAATGTTGGCTGATTTTGTAAAGATTGGAACAGTTTAAGGAAACTGAATCCAATCTGAAGAAAGAAATTGAGTGCCTAAAAGCGCGGACAAGCACAACCAGTAAAGGGCATGCTAAAAATAACCTAGGTCTGCTCAAATCAGCAGCTTGTCTCCTGGCAGCTGGCAGGAACATCATTTCTTTGTGCAGGTTGAGCATGAAAGGTTTGCCGTGAACATGATAAGTCTGAAGACTCCATTTTTAGAACTCCTAATTGGGAAGCCAAACATAACTAAACCGAAATGAAAGAAAGCTGTCATGGTACAAATTAGACAGTGAGGCGAAAGAGCAGGCATGTGTGCAAAATTAGCTTTCACATTACTGGTAGATGGAATATGGCTTCCAACAACTGTCGAATGTGACTTGTGATGCGTGAACTTAACTGCAAAGCAATGGAGGATTATAAAGAGTTTTACAGTGGGTAGTGAAGTGCAGTAGAAGGTGCAGAGGAGAGCTGGGATACAGAATCTCAATTAAACTGCCCAGATCTCCAGTGCTAAAAACTCCCAGGCTATTACTAGTGTACAGTGCTACCGGTAGCATTATTTTATCTAACTTAGAACAAGCTGCCTGTATACACATTCAAAAATTCTCATAATATTTTGAGCATAATGTCCTTGTCCAAAGTACTGAACATCTGCCCCTTGGGCCTGCCACCTATCAACTCCAGGGAGGTGGCTGAATTAGTTATAGGTAGGGAAAGGCTCAGATCGCGGTCTGGTTGGCTACACTACCCCCTACAAAAGAAGGTCTCAAAGCAAATAGACAACAGAATCCTACACCACTGTACCCAGCAGGCTGAAGTATTTAAAAAAAAAGCTTTGCTTGGGCTTTTGAAGTCACATTACTATCCTAGAAGAGATCAAATTGATCTCTAAACAAACTGTTGTCACTTTCAGACTCGCAAGTGGCTATTCAATGGACGTGAATTCTGAAATGAAACAATTCATGGATAACACAATTGTGGGATTTCTTTTTGCTGTTCTCCGATCAAAGGGGCAGATTTACAAGCCCCTTGTGACACTTTTGCGCTGCCATTGCGTCACGTTGCAACACATTTACAACGTGACACATATAGGGTGATGTGTCATGTTGTAAAGCCCTGCGCCACATTATACCTGCGTCAGGTATAATGTATGCAGGGTGAGCGTTCTGACGCAAGAAAGCCTCGTAAAAGTGACACAGTGAAATCCACAAGATTTCACTGTGTCACGTTTAAACGCCACTGCGTTAAAACCTTATGCCTGCAGGCATGAGGAGTGATGCAGCACAATTGGTATAGGCCTTCCTGAGCATTGCTGGAGTTGCGTCGTGCTTGCGACATGACTCCAGCAATGCGGGATCTTTGCGCCAACAGATGCATGACGCATCTGTCAATCCTTGTAAATTCGACGTATCCATGGTGGCGCAAGGGTTTTTTGTGCAAAGCAAGTAAACTGATGCATCTCTGCTATAACTCAGAGATGAGTCAGTTTCTTGTAAATCTGCCCCATAGTCTTTAGTATGGTTTCTTCGTGAGTTTTCTTCACAAGAGCCCTATAGAAAGTGTCCAATTGTACATTCTGTGCTCAGCAGAGGATGATCAGTGAACAGGAAACCATAATATGGAATTTTTCAACCATTATTAGACTCAACAGGCACTGCGGACTATTGGAAGCATTTAAGTAGCTCACCACTATGGGCAACTGTCCATAATCTAGTAGGGGAGCTACTAAACGACTCAAAAATCTAAGGTCTCAAGTACAAAGGTGTAGTATGGCTGCAAGGGATGTGATTAAAAGTACAGGGTTTGTGACTACAAATTCATTTTTCTTAAAGTTTCAAAGCCCTTTGATAGTCAGAAAATTATTTCCAGGTCGTACAAGGGTTTTTGCAAATCACATCACACAATTCGAGGGGCCATGAAGGAGGCATACACTCCTATTTAGTATTTGCAATGAAATGCAGGCTGGGTTGAAACACTGTTGATTAAAATTACATGTGAAACACGAGTTATATTGGAGGAGACAACCTGATCCACCCAGCGCAGTGTGGTTTTCGTGCCGCTTACAGCTTGAAATGTCGAGTGTCTGGATGCCGGCGGGAGAGCGGCACTGATCATGCTAGATCTCTCCACGGCATTCGACAACGTACCTCATGTCAAACTCCTTAAACGCCTCTCCGACATTGGTATTGCTGGGTCAGCCTGGAACTGGATCAGCTCTTTTCTTGAAATTCGACATCAGCAAGTCTGGCTCCCGCCGTGTTCCTCTGCAGTCTTGCAGGTGCCCACTGGGGTCCCACAGGGGTCATCACTTAGCCCTCTGCTGTTTAACATCTATCTGACTCCGCTGGTTTTTCTGGCGGAGTCCTTGGGGGCGAAGGTGATGGCCTATGCGGATGACACCCAGTTGCTCTTCACCTGGTCAAAAGATGATCACGCGGTTGATTTAGATGAACACTGTCTGGCGGATGTATGACGTAACAACGCATACTTTTACAACGCCTACCTTTACATCGCAAGTTTTACAACGCATACCATTACAACGCATAATGCTTTTGGGCGCTGGATAGTGAATAGTTTAATTTACTATTCCAACTCCAGTCCCCGTGGATAGTAGGGAAGGTGTTGGATAGTACATTAAACCTATTCCCTATCCTAGAGCGCCCCCCAGTGCTATGCGTTGTAATGGTTTGCGTTGTAAAAGTTGCGTTGTAATGATAGTTCGTTGTAAAAGTTTCGTTGTAAAGGCTGTATACCCTGTCTGGCCTCGGTATTTGGCTGGCTGGCCGATGCCCACCTCAAATGTAATGAATGAAAGTCGGAGATGCTTCTCTTTGGTGCTTTTCCGGACAACTTTAGGGAGAAACTATGGCCCTCCGATTTCACCTGCCCATCTGCCAAGAAAGGGGCAGCAGAAAAACCTTGGCGTATGGTTCGATGAAGACCTCAATTTTAAAACCCATATTAGGAAATTGGCAGGCACCTGCTTTGGTCTACTTAAGATCATGAGGAAATTTCTTCCTTATCTCCCGGACAGCACAAGGGAAACGGTAGTCCGTTCCCTGATCCTCTCGAGATTGGATTACGCCAATGCTGTCCTGGCCGGCTGCCCAGGCTTTCTAGTGAAGAAATTACAGGTAATACAGAATTCTGCAGCCAGACTTCTAGTCGGTGTTTCGGCCCATCAGCCTGTGCGGCGTTACCTTCGCGCTCTACACTGGCTCCCTGTGGAGGCCCGTCTTATATTCAAAACACTCATGATAACCTACAGAGCCCTCTACGGTTCGGGCCCAAAATACCTACAGAAACGACTAGCTTTTTACTCGCCTGGGAGACAACTACGCTCTTCCAGCCAGCAGCTGATGCTGACTCCCAGGTTCTCCCGCCATCGGTTGGGCGGCAACTCCCTTTTACGCCGCTCCAGTCTGGCGTGGAACAAGTTACCCTTGGCACTGCGTAACACGCAAGATCCCTTGGTGTTTAAAAAGAAACTAAAAACATTCTTTTTCTAGTGCCTTGCTTTACAGCATTGTCTCTGTCAGTCTTCTTTCTGGATGCAAGCGCCGGGACACTCATGAGAAGCTGAGCGCTATACAAATTTAAATAACATAACATATTGGATTTACTTGTGTTATTGCTATGTATTACCAATTGTGGAGACAAACTTTTTTATGCCATTGGTCACATGTTGCTTTATTCTCATACTTGTTTATGAATTTTTATATCCCTTGTCAATCACCCCTTTGGAGCACCAAGTACATTACACATATTTACATTTTTGGTATCTGTTGGACGTGGCCCTCTCTGCAGGGTCATCCCCAAACATTTTGGCTTCACTCCTATCTTTATTGAATTTGTTTTTGTTGATCTTAGGATTCTGTTCACTTCACCACTGCTAACCAGTACAAAAGTGCTTGTGCTCTCTCCTTTAAATATGGCAAAATTGGCTTACACCCAGTTGACACATTTAATTCACTTGTAAGTTCCCAGTAAAGTGGTGCTACTTGTAAGTCCCTAGTAAGGAGCTTGTGCTCCCTCCTTTAAATTCGGTAAAATTGCTTACACCCAGATAGCACATTTAATTTACTAGTAAGTCCCTAGCAAAGTGGTACTACATGTACCCAGGGCCTGAAAATCAAATACTACTAGTGGACCTCCATCATTTATTATGTCACCCACTTAAGTATCCTTTTTGAACCTGTTCCAGGTCTGCCATTGCAGCCTGTGTGTAGTTTAAACTGGCATTTCAACTTAGCAAAATAAACCTTTCGCCTGGCCTAAACCTTCCTTTTTTAACACATATAAGCCAACTCTATTCCAGACCTTAAACATACCACGGGGCATGGTGCAATGTGTTAAATAAATACTGGACATGTATTCTTAATTTTTATATGTCCTGGTGGTGAAAAAATCTCAAATTCGTTTCTCACTATAGCAAGGTCCAGCTCTCCTATGGAATGGCATTGTGTTACCTTACCTATTACATTTAGTGAGTGATAACGTTTGATTGGAATAAGTAGGAAAGTCATCTTTGATATCTGAGGAGATGAAATTTGAAACCCTCTTTAATGGTAAAGTCGGATTCAAAGTCACAGTTCTGAAAATGTCACTTTAAGAAAGCTACAGAGAATGTGTTCCCGGAGAAATTATATCTGTACTGCTGAACAATATATTGGTCACAAAATGATTCAGCGGCAAATAGCCCATCCCGAACCAAACGGCGTACTGTTTTTACAAAATTAATTTGATATACTTATGGATTTAGGATATTCAGTGTAAAGTACATCAAATTCAGAGACTCATACATCTTGTGCATAATTAACAAATATATACATAAATCAATAAAACAACACATTAAGATCTGAATAACATTAGTTGAATACATCTAGTCCAAGGATCTTACAGAGGTGCAAATTAACCTCAACTATAAAGGTTGTTTAATTCCGCAGTCCTATGAGGCTATTCTCTTCCGCTTCAGCAAATGAGTGGACCGATGCATCAATTAGTGTGATAAATGGAGTTATAGGGAAAGAATGGATCTGATTATATTTGTTTATTATGTACAAGATGTATGTGTCTCTGAATTTGCAATGTACTGCATAACTACTTTAAACATTGCCCTAAAATCAGCCTGTCTGCTTTGTTACAATAGCTACCAGGAGGTTTGAGCTCAGGTTAATTTAGTGACTTTGAAAGACCAACCTGTCAAGGGTTGTGATTGTTCCTTGAGATGGGTAGTCACCCACCCAAATAATAATCCAACTTCTTACACGTGTCAAATGTACCACTGAACGGCCACACCACACTCTCGCTCGTGCAGTATCAGACTCTGGAGTCAATGTTGTAGAATTCCTTGGATGTGGCATGGTCTCCAGGTGCGTCACTTCATCTGTACCTCCTCAGTGACGTAGAGTCACAACACAGGTGTACAGTACAATTGATAAAACTGGGTTTTCACATGTGTCTGGAGAAAAGCAGAGCCCCATATGCGCCTCCCCTGAGTCTCAGAGGGTCTTAAAAAGTGTACTCCAGTGGTGATTTGGAACTCACAGGACTAAAGTCTGAAGGTGAAATATTGGACCAGGACGAACCTGGTTGGTGTATCTGACCCGCGCTTCAGCGGGGTCTGCATGAAATCGTGCTTAGGTTCCAGTTTACCAAAACCATTAACTATCATTGGCACTGTATGCTTCTTGGAGCTAGTCCTACTTAAAACTTTACAAATTCATATCTCTGGTTGCCCTTATTTCAATTTTTTCATTTTTTTGTAATTTTGTTTATTGCGTTTTACTCTATCCTTCTAACTCACTTTACATTTTAACGTTATCAACGTTATGGTACAGCATAATTACTTTACACATTGCCCTAAATTAAGCCTGTCTACTCTGTGCCATAGCTACCAGGGGGTTGAGCTCAGATAATTTAGTGACTTTTAAACATCAACCTGGCAAGGGTTGTGATAGTTATTTAAAATGGGTAGCCAGGGGCGGCCAAGATGGCGACGAGAGCGTTGGAGTAAATCCTCAGCTCCCGCCGACGGCCGATTTCTAGCACCGGTTCTGGCATACCGGGACCCATGAGACGGGGCCCCAGAGCTGTCGGAACTGCGGACAGCACTTACGGGACCGGAGAACCCGTCGGAGGCGAGGCAGCAACGAGATACCGCGAGCGGCGAGCGGCTTGGGCTCGGAGGCCGCGGGACGCCCATCCCCCACGGCGCTTGGGAAGCGGCCTGATCCGCGTGGAGGTGCAACGACCCAGTGCGCCCAGCGATGGCAGATGAGCGAGCCTTGGGTGCCCCGTCCCTTCCGAGACTGCAGCGCACCACCACAAGTGGCGGACCGCCCGGGGTACGGAGTCCGCGTGGAGCCCTTCCCCCGTGGCGTCGGGACAGCTGCCGTGCCCGCGCGAGGGCGTTGAAGACAGCCTAGACCCTAGAGAGCTTGGAGACGCGGCCCTTGGGACAGACGACACCCCGCCTCTCAGTGACAAGGAGGTGAGCAGCAACCACGCTTGCGGCGGTGTCCCGGAGAAGTCGAGAGGGGTCCCTATGAGCTCTGGGGAACGGAGGTCCTGCCCGGGCACCCAGCGTAGCCGACCCGCGAGGCGCAGCAAGTGGCGTGAAGCGCCGCCGACCAGGAGGGAGCCCTGAGAGACTTGAGGTGTTGTGAAAGGGGGCGCTGGGGTGACAGGGCCTGACCTGGAGTGGCGGAGGAGAGCTGTGCTCACTGGGAGAGGGGGCCCAACGCAGGAACTGAGAACGCGGTGCTCACCCGAGGTCGAGGCAGGAGGAAGTGCCTCCCGACAACGAGCTACGGTGCCCAGCCCTTGATGTGGCCTGCGACGCAATTCAGTGGCATACCTGCCCGGGGCCCAGCTGCTCGTGCATTGCTTTCGATGGTCGGCAGTGTGCAGCGACGCCGGGTGGGAGCCATCAGGGGCACGGAGACTCTCAAACCTCAGGGTGCTCAACCCTCGCGGTCCGGGCATTGAAGGAGGCTTAGCACGGGTTAGGACGCAGAGGGAAGGAGAGACACACAGAAGCGGAGCTGGGGCGTCCTCTGACTTGTTATCGGACCGGACACGCGGCGGCGTGCTTCCACGTACATCAAAGAGCTACAGAGGGGCTTTCGTGCGTGAGGATCCCGAGAGAGCACGCTGGCCCCATTGAGACCCGACACCAACCAACTGGCACGCTGAGGGTCGGGAACTATTGGACTGGACAACGAGACCTGGGGCTCCAGGTAATCCGACTGCCAGGAAAGGGGGATGTCTACGGGCAGACCACCCCGTGGCAAGAGAGTGAAAGAGATGTTCGCCAAGTCGCAGTCCCCCCCCCCCGCAGAAGGACGCGGCAGCCCAGACGCCGAAGAAAATGGAGCAGGCCTCGGACGCTGGTGCAGAGCCCATTACGAAGGCCTTTCTGGAGTCCCTCTTTGCGTCCCTGCGAGATGATATCCAGACCTTCAAGACGGAGTTTACCAGCGAAATTCGGGAAGTGCGGCGCGAGATGGATGGCATAGGAGAAAGGGTGGCAGACCTGGAGGTCAAGAGCGACGAAAGGGAGACAGAACTGTCCGCACAGCAACAAGAGATTATCCGGCTGCACGATCAGCAAGTAGATCTGCAACTCCACCTGGAGGATTTGGAAAATCGCTCCAGACGCCATAAGATTCGCATTCGCAATGTGGCCACTTCCGACGCTAGCCAAGATGCGTTCCGCTATGCTAGAGAGCTCTTCAACCATGTGCTGGGACGGCCACTAGACTCTCCTCTACAGCTAGATAGGGCCCACAGGGCCGGCCCGCCCCGCGCGGCAACGGCGCCCCCCCAGACATTTTGGTGTGTGTTCAGGACTTCCGTACCAAGGAGGAGATACTGCAGAAAGCACGCCAGAAACACCCGATAACATTCCAAGGCACGTCGCCGCTGCTGTTTCAGGACCTGGCGGCACTCACATTGCACAGCGCTGGCTCTTCAAGCCAGTCACTTCCTACCTACAACAGAACGATATTCCGTACAGCTGGGGCCACCCCTTCCGCCTCATTTTCAGGCTGGAGAATAAACAATATCAGCTCCGATCGGTCTCTGAGGCCTGCGCGCTGTTAGGAATCGAAGCACCAGCAGACGACGCGGAGGTCCAGGGAACCGCGCCGGAGGCGGACGGGAGGAGGCCGCAATGGAGCCAACAGCGTCGGAGGAAGCGAGTCAAGAAGCCGCCGGCGACGGAGATTGCAGCAGGACAACGCGCTGCGGTGGATGCAGTAGCCACGGACAATGGCACCGGCCCCATGGGATGAGAGCCTCACAGACGCTTATTGATCTGGTTGTCCGTTCTGGCCACATGGCCGTTGGCGGGAGGATGCTCCCGAATTGACTAGTAAGACTACCTTACTTTATTCCTTTTTCCTTTTCATCCTTGGATGAGAGACAATGACAATTTACAGTTGGGGGGGTAGGGGGGGAGTTTGAGTTGGGGAGGGTTTGTGGTCCATGGTCCGATCAATGGTGGGGACGGCCTCGAGACAGGGAGGGTGGAGTCATGGCACAGGGGCGGATCGGGGACTGACGGGCTTGATTACTCTAGGGCTACACAGGGGGCAGGGACGGGGTTGGAACCTTTAGATGAAGAATGACGAGCTCACTATCCTCTCATTGAATGTGCGCGGCCTGAATAATCCTGTTAAGCGCAAAGCGATCCTACTGCTGCTGGAACAGTCAAAGGCGGACATATGCCTATTGCAGGAAACACACCTTCTGCATAAAGATTGTAACAGGCTAAGGTCTGGTAAATTCCCCCATCAATTTTTCTCCTCATGCCCAGTTAAGAAAGCAGGGGTTGCGATCCTAGAGGCACAGAAGTTCAGGGGCAAAGTGCTGGGGAAGCTGGCCGAGATCAAAGGACGCCTACTGGTGTACAGGTTCGCCGTGGGCGACTGGACCCTTACGATTGGCTCGATCTACGGGCCCAATGATGGACAGGAACATTTTATCCACAGGGCACTCACTGATGTCACCGATACAACGGACAGTCACATAGTCTTGGGCGGAGACCTCAATCTGGTCTTCGACAACACTCTTGACAGGTCCTGTCAACGCACTACACAGGTGGGAGCGCTCACAGCGGCAGGCAGAGCCAGAATGCAAGACTTAGGATTAGTAGATCTTTGACGCGAGCTACATCCTGGGGAGAGAGACTATACCCATTTCTCAGCAGCCCATCAAACATATGCACGCCATGACTACCTGTTAGTTTCCACTACCATTACACCGCTGGCCACCAGCGCCGACATAGGAACTGCTTCTCTTTCCGACCATGCACCAGTGACAGTCACCCTTTCCATACCACCTACACAGCGTTCACGTAGAGTTTGGCGCCTCCGAGACTCACTACTACACAGGAAAGCAGTGGTCACGAAAATCCAAAGTGCGATCACTGACTATCTTGCACATAATAGCAACGATGACACCGCGCTATCCACGCAATGGGCCGCGCTGAAAGCGGTCCTTAGGGGTGAATTTATATCACTCTTGACTGCAGAAAATGCAGAACGTCAATCTAAACGGGAGGAACTCACACAGCAGACCAGGGAGTTGGAACAGATCCACCGGAGAACGGGGGCTCCGCGGATATGGAGGCAACTAAAAGCAGTCCGCCAACAACTCGCGGCCCTCGACCTCGATAGAGCAGAGTACGCAGCACTACGACTACGCCACGCTTACTATACGGGCGGGACAGGTGTGGGCGTCTTTTGGCTCATAAACTTCACGAGGTCACACAGCACAGGGAGGTGCGAGAGATAAAGAGGAGCGATGGCGTCACGGCAGACGGACACCAAGCCATAGCGGAAGCCTTCAGCGATTTTTATGCAAAATTGTACACCGCCGACCCTCCTACCTCAAAGGCAGAGATAGAGTTCCTGGCGGATATCCCCCTGCCAAGGTTGACGCAAGAACAAATAGACTGCCTGCAGAGAGACATCAGACGGGAAGAAGTCATCTCCGCCATCTCACGGCTTAAACTGGGCAAGGCTCCGGGACCAGACGGTTTCCCGGCAAGCTTTTACAAGACGTTCTGTAACCAGGTGGCACCACTGCTCGCCCGTCTCTTTACCTCTTTTGCGGGGGATGGAGTGATCCGTAGAGACCTGTTGGAGGCGTCCATTGCAGTGATACCTAAACCAGGTAAAGATCCTACAGAGTGCGGAGCGTATAGACCAATCTCCCTCCTGAATGTTGACCTTAAGCTTTACACAGGAATACTCGCCTCCCGCCTAGGGCCAAGCATGGGGGGACTGATAGACCCGGATCAATCCGGGTTTATTATTGAGCGCCAGACCTCAGATAACACTAAACGGGCCTTCCACCTCCTGGAAAAGGCAGCGCGAACGGAGGGTGAATACATGATGCTGGCCATTGACGCCGAAAAGGCATTCGATAGGGTGCATTGGCCCTATCTAGAGAAGGTGTTGCTGAAGGCGGGGATAGGGCCCAAATTCTGAACTAGGGTGTTCAACTGCTATAAATTTCTGACGGCTAGAGTTCGTGTCAATGGGCACACGTCACCAAGGTTCGACATCGAACGCGGCACCAGGCAGGAATGCCCTTTATCTCCCCTTTTATTCGCCCTATATATGGAGCCTCTTGCACACAGTTTGCGCTCCGACCCGGCGGTGCAGGGTATCAAGTTCGGGGGTGACATCCACACCATAAGCCTGTACGCAGACGATGTGCTGATTTCCCTCGCGAATCCGAGGTGCTCCCTGCCGGCGTGTGTCACGGACCTGGAGAGATTCGGCAACGTCTCTGGCTTCAGAGTTAATATGACTAAGTCGGTGGCCCTCGACTTGTCACTGGCTCCCGCAACACGCGCCCACCTGCAGGCGCAATTCCCCATACAGTGGACATCGGACTCAGTCCCATATCTTGGGATCCACCTGGCGCCCTCTCTTCAGACCTCGGTAGTCCTCAACTACTCTAAACTGCGGCAGAAAATTAGAAGCGAGTTAGGTCGCTGGAAATATTTCCCATTGTCTTGGCTGGGTAGGGTTGCGGCTGTTAAGATGACAGTTCTCCCTCAAGTCTTATACCTCTTCCGCACGATCCCTCTTGCACCACCCCGAGGCTGGATTAAGCAGATGCAGTCAGAACTGTCGCAGTTCATTTGGAATGGAAGGAAACCCCGCATGAAGTGCCAAATCGCCATGCTGGCGCCAGACCAAGGCGGAATCGGGATGCCGGACTTGGCAACGTACTTTCAGGCGTCCCAGCTCCGCTTTCTGGTAGAGTGGGTCCGATGGGAATCTGGGAAGCATTGGTTGTTTCAAGACCAGGCCGTCGCAGGACGGACACTACAGGAAATCCCCTTCATGAGACGGGAACATAGACCTTCCAATCTCTACGCATCCTTCATCACGCGAGTGCCCCTGGAGATTTGGGACCGAGTAGGGGTCAGTCAGGAACTAACCACCCTTCCCTCCCCCCTCACACCCATCGTAGGAAATCCGGACTTCCACCCGGGGCTGGACGAGAAGTCGTTTGCGCGCTGGAAGCCTGCGGGTTGTCGGGCTCTACATCACGTCTATGACGCAGACGGAGTGATTCCCTTCCAACAACTCAGGCAGGAGTTCGTCCTGCCAGAGACGGAAAGGCTCCATTACTACCAGGTTAGGCACTGGGCACTCAATAACCTTCCTACCTTAAGTGGTCTAGCCACTCAACCTCTACGCACTGTTGCTGTATGTGAATAAATCACATTATTCATCTTTTGAAACGAATTTATTCAAAAACACTTTACTTTTTTACTTATTTAATCATAAGCAAAAAATTGTTTTAAAACTTTTTAAGTTGTTAATTTGATTCAAGTCATCAAACAATACATTTATGACATTTCTTCTGGTAAACATACATAAGTTGAACTAATATCCATTGCATATAGTTTTTACAAAACGTGACAAGCTGATGATTGTAGCCCGATGCATTTCGAGTCTTGAGAAACTCTTCCTCAGGGGCCTGAAAATCTTGAAAACCAGATGGTACACCACCTCGGTAAGTTTTCTCTGGAATTTCAAAACTGTCACTCCCTTCCAACTAACGACAACCTTCTTTGCACCTTGACTCCTCTTCAACGTACTCCTTTTCCTCACACAACGATGATTTATTCACATACAGCAACAGTGCGTAGAGGTTGAGTGGCTAGACCACTTAAGGTAGGAAGGTTATTGTCAAGGCACGGATTGAGGACAGACGTGCCACCTCCACAGCACGCGTGTAAATAAAAAATAAAAAAACAGAAAAACTAACTGAGAAGATATAATAAGAGTTACATTAGAGGTGTGCTTCTCCGAGAAATTTATCACTGGGCACTCAATACCACAGTGAGGTCGGCGGCTGACAGACACCTGACTAAATTTGAATACTGGCTGATCTCCCGCACCAATGACAAACAACTGATTTCAGACCTTTACAAGACGCTCATGCAGAAACATAAACACAGCTATAATGCGAGTATGGTGCGCTGGGAACGGGAGCTGGGAAGGAATCTATCACACAGGGAGTGGGAGGGAATCTACCATAGAGCGCGTCATTCAGCCTATCACATGGGACTTACTGACACCCTCACGAAAGTAGCATACTACTGGTATTACACCCCCGAACGCCTGTACGAAATGGATAGCAAACAGGACCCTAGGTGTTGACGCGGCTGCGGTCACATTGGCACGTTAGTGCATGTGCTCTGGGACTGCCCACTTTTACAGGGTTACTGGAGCCAGATATTGGGAGAGGTAGACACACACTTCGAAACAGAAATCCCCCGCTTCCCAGCCTACGTGCTCCTAGGGTTGCCTAACGCACTGACATACCCACTGAAATCACGAAGGGGTCGTCTGATAGCGATCGCACTGGGGTCAGCAGTACAGAACATAGTGGCGCAATGGCGAAACAAACATCCCCACCTATCAGGGGTGGCTCCACCGTCTATGGATGGTTCTGGGTATGGAGAAACTGTTATTGTCCGGGGCGGGGGAGGACGTGAAATACGCGGAGTTGTGGAAACCATTCCTGTCCCTGCTAGCGTCTGAATTCACGGAGGTGATCTGCCCTAAATACCTCCGTCTGTTGAGATTGACAGACACCGGCACAGAACCCAAACCATGTTAACTTACTAGTGCAGATTGAGGAGGCCTAGGCGGCGGCGAAAGCAGACCATGGACCACAGGGAGGGGCGGGGCGGTGGGAGTTTGGGACGGGGGGTAGGGTTGTTGGGGAGGGTTGGGGGTGGAGGGCACGGGAGGATCTGGGATTGTTTACGAGGGGTTCCCCCTCTTTTTCCTTTCCATGTTGGGTGGGGGTTTGTTACTGAACACCGAAGTAAGGGGGTCTTGCAGTGGCTGATGAACCGTGGAAGCATGGGAAGGCGCTCGAAGAGGGACGGTCAAACATTCAGCAGACGTACGGCAGGGAACTGGGCTACGGACCCTTCAACAGACGGGGAAGTAGTGAGGGCCCGGAGATGCTATTCATCCACACTCTGTTTATGACGCGGCCGGCCCTGGTTGGGTTGTAGGTGGCTTGCTGTGTATAAGACTGTTTACCCATGTCGTACTCAGGGGATTGCGCCTTCCTTATTACTGCTCGGTGGATCTGTCCTCGGACAGTTCTTCCGCTCCTACACGTCTCCACTGTGTCTTATTTTCACATGTTGTATCTTCAATAAACATATGTAATACTAAAATGGGTAGCCACCCACCTCAAATAATGATCCGATTTCTAACACTCACTATCTGTACCAGCCGACCTGTCACACTGCCCTCTTGCTCGTATAGTATCAGACACTGGAGTCAATGTTGCAGAATTCAGTGAATGTGGCATGGTCTGCGGATGCTCCATCTCATCTGTGCCTCTTTGGTGACACAGATTCACAACATTGGTCTACAGTACAATTGATGAAACTGTGGAGAAACCAAGGGCCAGATGTAGGTCGGTCGGTAACGGCCGAAAATCTGTATTTTCGGCCGTTACCGACCGGTAATTCAGAAATGGTATGTAGGGCCCTGAATTTTACAGAATCGGTAAATTTACCGATCGGTAAATTTACCGATTCTGTAAAATACCGAATCGGTATTTTTACCGATTCGGTAAATTTGAGATGTAGGTGGGACTCTTCTGAGTCCCACAAGCCTTACAGAATCGGTATTTTACCATCAAATCCAATTTGATGGTAAAATACCGATTCCGGTGTGCATGCACACCTCTGCCATATGACAGGCAGACCTGCCCTTGGGGCATGTATGCCTGCCACATGGCACCCGAGCCTATTTTTGGGGTGCCAGAGGGTGTCAAAGTGACACCCCCTGCACCCTTGCTAAAATCGGTAATTACCGATTCTGTAATTACAGAATCGGTATTGCCCATTGATTCCTATGGGCTTCACAGCCCATAGGAATCAATAGGAAATACCGATTCGGTATTTCCAGATTCGGTAAATACCGAATCTTAAAGATTCGGTATTTACACATCTGGAAATACCTACATCTCCCCCCTTCATATTTACCACTTCTTAAATACCGAATCGGTAAAATTCGGTATTTAAGAAGTGGTAAATATGAATTACTTACATCGGGCCCCAAGTGTTTTATCTGAAGCCAGCCATGTTGGATCCTGCAAGGTCTACCTCCGAACAAGTTATTACAATACTTTCATGTGTCAGAATTTCAGAAACTTCCATCAAATGGCAAAAGACCATCTTGCATTCTCGCGTTTTGGGAGAAAAGCAGTACCCAAAATGTGTGGGTTTGCCTAATGCATCTGATAGCAACAGACAAAACCTGTAGCCATGTGAAGACCACGATGACACTAAATTGACTTCACATGGTCGAATTTCTGACCAGCTTGTCAGCCACAAATGTGGAGTACAGTTTTCATCAGGAGAAGTATGGACTTTTGACGCTGGCTTCAGGTTTCAGAGTTTTCTATCACATGAATATTTGGACATGTCGTTTTTTCACCAAGGCTTTTGCTGATATTCTTGGTAATAGAATGTGGTTGTGTGATCCTTCCAAGGAGCTACAACTTGACCCGAAGACCAAATACTGCAGCCATCCCAAATAGAAAGTGACAGAAAATTGGAGTCTTTAAGCACAGTTTTACATTTGAAGGTCATTTTGTGAAACAAAAAAGTAGCAGGGTCCATGCAAGCTACACCAACCTTGTTTTCCCAGGATCTCTAGGTTTCAGACAAACCCAGGGTTGGTAGGTTTCCCTGGCATCCAGCCAACCCCAGGTGTAAAACCGCAGTTAGACACATCCCAAAAAATTATGGAAATTCAAAATATTTTTTTAAAGTTTACTTAGTGCTTTTTTTATCCATTCCTGCACCAGTCCATAGGACTATGCCCACTAGTGGCATTATGTTTTTATATGAAATGTGCGAAATGCTGGGTGGTAGACTTTTCTTGTTCCTTGATGATTCCAGAACATTCCATCATAAAAATGTGTGATTAGTCTTTAATTGGGCCCAGAGTTTGACTTTGCAGTGTATTCTGTGTAGGAAAAGGTAGTGGGATTCATTGAGTCTGCTGAGTGTTGAGTTTTCAGATATGTCTGGTGTTGGCAGGTTTCCCATTGTGCCGGCCAAAAATCCCTTGACCAAAAATCACAGCTAACCACATCCCTAGGGGTGATTGTAATTTAATGCAAACATATTCATGTTTCCATACTGTGGTTTAAAGCCTTTCCTGTCTGGAGAAATAGGCACACCCACACAACTTTGGTCCTCATTTATTGGGAGGAGTGTAGGAACTCTTGGTGGTAGGACTTCTGTCAGTCTCTCAGATGTGATGTTTGTGGGGCAATTTAGGTAGGTACAGTAGTGAGTTTCATGCAGGAAAAACCACCCTGGACTTCCTTGGGAGTCTAGTTTTCAGTCAAAGCAAGTTTTGGGACATTTGCAGGGTGCCTGCCGACATCAGTCCCAATTGCCACAGCTCCCAACATCCCAAAATTGATTACAATTAAAAATAAAATCATGATATTTCCAAGTTGCATTTTGGGAGCTTTCTAATCCTGGGCAACATTTTTATCATGATACATTTGGAATGCTGGGTAGTAGAACGTTTGTCATTCCCTGTAGACTCTGGAATTTTCTTTACTTAAATTAGTAGAAATTCAGTGATTTTACACAAATGTTGTCATTAGCAGGGCACTTTAGGTAATACGATGTAGAAGAATCGACCATGTCATATGCCCCGGACACCCCCAAGTGTTGCTTTTTCAGAACTGTCTGAAGTTGGTAGGTTTCCTTGGTCCCTGCCAACCATAAGCCCAAATATGAAAGAAAAGCACCAACAAGAATAGCTTTGCTTCCCCAGATATTATTTCCTAGCTTCATATGGTTGTGTATTTGGGCCTTTCCTGTATCATGTATAGACCTTCTCACATGTGTGGGTCCATTAAGACAGGAGATGTGTGGGAACACAGAATTGTAAAACATGCTTATCATCTATTGAATATATCTATATTTGCCTTCCAACTGTTAGTCAGTTAGTACAAAAAACAACCTTTGAAAAATATCCTCATACTTGTCTCATAGTACGGTTAATTCCAAATTCAGAATGGTATGAATATTCTCAATTCATAAATTGAGATTCTTCGACATATTTAAAAAATGCATAGATTTCCTACATACCCTTTTTTCTTCATTAGATTTTTCCTTACCCATTGAGGCATAGTTGGTACACAATGAAAATTCTTTATATGCCACATATCAGCTGATGGCTATGAGTATCTTGTGTTCTTGGATAACAAATACATGCTACAAATCTCTGTGACTGGAAATGTTAAGCAGATGTAACTGTATACTACTTTTGCAGATAGGCCTTCAGTGCAAAAACTTATAGTTGAAAACATTGCCACCAATATCTGATTGTTCATACTTACTTTCACATTGCAACATTAATTTCTGTTTCAAATTCTTGAGTGGTATACACAACTGACACCTGTTTACGCATGGGTCGGAATAAAAACAAGTAGGTAGGTATTTAACGCATCTGCTAATTATCGGTTTCGTTAAATACCTCAACTGTTGTTAAATTTTGGCAGGCCAAACTTGCAATAATTTAACGGGGGAATATCATAAGTTATTTACCTTACTATGCGGATTTTTGTGCGTTAAACACCAAAATCCACGTTATTCCCCTCCACCTCTTTACAGGTGTTATTCATCGCAACCAGATCAATAACGCAAGTAACACCTAGACTCATAATCAGGGCCTAAGTGCCTAAAAAGCAGAGGAAGAGGCAGGACATGCACTCCATGGAGTCCATATTGACAGTAGTGAAAGGACGCAACTCATCCAATCAAAAGTGAGGGCAAAGCGGACATTCTCTATGAGGGACAAACAAAAGAATATGAAGAAAAGTAGGGGTGGGCATAGTTCGTGTAATTCAGTGTAGCATAATTATGCAAAATTAACTAAGATTGCGTATAGTTATGAGAGAAGAGTAATTCTGCACTTAGCGCCATTTCTTTGCATAAATTTGGCCCTTTGTGTCTAAAATGGGTGCCAGAATGCATTTTGCACTAACAAATAGCACTAAATGCAACAGAACACAAATATCGAGCACGACCAACTGCTTGCAAAAGCAGCTCCTTGCGCGCGCTATATGTGCTCTTGGGATGGTATTGTCTCCCAACTCACTCCCAGCAATTAGCACTATTTTCTAAGCTCAAAGTGCACTCTTGCGTCCAAAATCAGTGCAAGGACACAATTTTCAGTAAGAAACATCAGTAAATGTAGCAGAACGTATACAGTGAGTGGGGGCTTATGCTCACTAAATGTGCTCTTGCTGTAGTATTTTTCCCCCAATTTACTATTAGTGACGCAAGCAGGAGTAATCGCGTAATTATTAGTTATTCTTTTTTTTTCCTCAAAATTTTTTTATTGTCATCAGCCACAACAGGCCTTGCAATGCCAGGTTCCCAAACGACACAATATATATATATTCGCGAGTAAGATGTTGACTTTTTGGTGTTGATTAAACAATTGAAAAACAACAACAATATAACATAATGCTCCAACATAGAACTGTAGTGTCATATTACTGAAACATAACACAGCACATGGCAGGTTTAGCCACTTTATTGCTATGTATTACCAATTGTGGAGACCAACTTTCTTATGCCATTGGTCACATGTTGCTTTATTCTCATACTTGCGTATGAATTTTTATATCCCTTGTCAATCACCCCTTTGGAGCACCAAGTACATTACACATATTTACATTTTTGGTATCTGTTCGACTTGGCCCTCTCTGCAGGGTCATCCCCAAACATTTTGGCTTCACTCCTATCTTTGTTGAATTTGTTTTTGTTGATCTTAGGATTCTGTTCACTTCACCGCTGCTAACCAGTACAAAAGTGCTTGTGCTCTCTCCTTTAAATATGGCAAAATTGGCTTACACCCAGTTGACACATTTAATTCACTTGTAAGTTCACAGTAAAGTGGTACTACTTGTAAGTCCCTAGTAAGGAGATGGTGCTCCCTCCCTTAAATTCGGTAAAATTGCTTACACCCAGTTAGCACATTTAATTTACTAGTAAGTCCCTAGTAAAGTGATACTACATGTACCCAGGGCCTGAAAATCAAATACTACTAGTGGACCTCCATCATTTATTATGTCACACACTTAAGTATCCTTTTTAAACCTGTTCCAGGTCTGCCATTGCAGCCTGTGTATAGTTTAAACTGGCATTTCAACTTAGCAAAATAAACCTTTTGCCTGGCCTAAACCTTCCTTTATTAACCCATATAAGCCAACTCTATTCCAGACCTTAAACATACCATGGGACATGGTGCAATGTGTTAAAGAAATACTGGACATGTATTCTTAATTTTTACATGTCCTGGTGGTGAAAAATCTCAAATTTGTTTCTCACTATAGCAAGGTCCAGCTCTCCTATGGAATGGCATTTTGTTACCTTACCTATTACATTTAGTGAGTCATAACGTTTGCTTGGAATAAGTAGGAAAGTCATCTTTGATATCTGAGGAGATGAAATTTGAAACCCTCTTTAATGGCAAAGTAGGATTCAAAGTCACAGTTCTGAAAATATCACTTTAAGAAAGCTACAGAGAACGTGTTCCCGGAAAAATTATTTCTGTACTGCTGAACAATATATTGGTCACAAAATGATTCAGCGGCAAATAGCACATCCCAAACCAAAAGGCGTACTGTTTTTATAAAATTAATTTGATATACTTATGGATTTAGGATATTCAGTGTAAAGTACATTAAATTCAGAGACTCATATATCTTGTGCATAATTAACAAATATATACATAAATCAATAAAACAACACTGATGCCCCCATTAAGATGTCACTAACATTAGTTGAATACATCTAGTCCAAGGATCTTACAGAGGTGCAAATTAACCTCAACTGTAAAGGGTGTTTAATTCCGCAGTCCTATGAGGTTATTCTCTTCCGCTTCACAAATGAGTGGACCAATGCATCTATTAGTGTGATAAATAGAGTTATAGGGGAAAAATTGATCTGCATATATTTGTTTATTATGTACAAGATGTATGTGTCTCTGAATTTGCAATGTACTGCATAACTACTTTACACATTTCCCTAAAATAAGCCTGTCTGCTTTGTTGCAATAGCTACCAGGGGGTTGAGCTCAGGCTAATTTAGTGACTTTGAAAGACCAACCTGTCAAGGGTTGTGATTGTTCCTTGAGATGGGTAGTCACCCACCCAAATAATAATCCAACTTCTTACACGTGCCAACTGTACCACTGAACGGCCACACCACACTCTCGCTCGTGCAGTATCAGACTCTGGAATCAATGTTATAGAATTCCTTGGTTGTGGCATGGTCTCCAGGTGCGTCACTTCATCTGTACCTCCTCAGTGACGTAGATTCACAACACAGGTGTACAGTACAATTGATAAAACTGTGGATTAGCCAAGTGACCTATCCTGAGCCAGCCATCTTGGTTCCTGCAAGGGTTGCCTCTGAAGAATTAATTCCAATACTTTTATGTGACAGAATCCCAAGAACTACCATCAAATGGTAAAAGTTTTACCCTCTTGCGTTTTCACGTGTCTGGAGAAAAGCAGAGCCCCATATGTGCCTCCCCTGAGTCTCAAAGGGTCTTAAAAAGTGTACTCCAGTGGTGGTTTGGAACTCACAGGACTAAAGTCTGAAGGTGAAATATTGGACCAGGACGAACCTGGTTGGTGTATCTGACCCGCGCTCCAGCGGGGTCGTCTGCATGAAATCGTGCTTAGGTTCCAGTTTACCAAAACCATTAACTATCATTGGCACTGTATGATTCTTGGAGCTAGTCCTACTTAAAACTTTACAAATTCATATCTCTGGTTGCCCTTATTTCAATTTTTTGTAATTTTGTTTATTGCGTTTTACTCTATCCTTCTAACTCGCTTTACATTTTAACTTTATCAACGTTCTGCTACAGCATAACTACTTTACACATTGCCCTAAATTAAGCCTGTCTGCTCTGTGCCATAGCTACCAGGGGGTTGAGCTCAGGTTAATTTAGTGACGTTTAAACATCAACCTGGCAAGGTTTGTGATAGTTACTTAAAATAGGTAGCCACCCACCTCAAATAATGATCTGATTTCTAACACTCACTATCTGTACCAGCCGACCAGTCACACTGCCCCTTGCTCGTATAGTATCAGACACTGGAGTCAATGTTGCAGAATTCAGTGCATGTGGCATGGTCTGCAGATGCTCCATCTCATCTGTGCCTCTACGGTGACATACAGGCCCGGACTGGCTACCGGGCAGTTGTGTGTGCTGCCGAGCAGGGGGATCATTTCGTTGATGGGGACCTGTGTGTGCAAAACGAAATTCGTTTTGCTTTTTCTATTTCAGCACACGCAGGTCCCCATCAACGAAATGAGCTCACACCACAGAGAAATCCTCCCCCTGCTCGGCAGCACACACAACTGCCCGGTAGCCAGTCCGGCCCTGGTGACATAGATTCACAACACCGGTCTACAGTACAATTGATGAAACTGTGGAGAAACCAAGTGTTTTATCTGAAGTCAGCCATGTTGGATCCTGCAAGGTCTACCTCCGAACAAGTTATTACAATACTTTTATGTGTCAGAATTTCAGGAACTTCCATCAAATAGCAAAAGACCATCTTGCATTCTCACGTGTTGGGAGAAAAGCAGTACCCAAAATGTGTGGGTTTGCCTAATGCGTCTGATAGCAACAGAAAAAACCTGTAGCCATGTGAAGAGCACGATGACACTAAATTGACTTCACATGGTCGAATTATTGACCAGCTTGTCAGCCACAAATGTGGAGTACAGTTTTCATCAGGAGAAGTATGGACTTTTGACGCTGGTTTCAAGTTTCAGAGTTTTCTATCACATGAATACTTGAAAATGTCGTTTTTCCATCAAGGCTTTTGCTGATATTCTTGGTAATAGAATGTGGTTGTGATCCTTCCAAGGAGCTACGACTTGACCCGAAGACCAAATACTGCAGCCATCCCAAATAGAAAGTGACAGAAAATTGGAGTCGTTAAGCACAGTCTTACATTTGAAGGTCATTTTGTGAAAAAAAAGTAGCAGGGTCCATGCAAGCTAAACCAACCTTGTTTTCCCAGGGTCTCTAGGATTCAGACAAGCCCAGGGTTGGTATGTTTCCCTGGCATCCAGCCAACCCCAGGTGTAAAACCGCAATTAGACACATCCCAAGAAATTATGGAAATTCAAAATATTTTTTTTAAGTTTACTTAGTGCTTTTTTTTATCCATTCCTGCACCAGTCGATAGGACTATGCCCACTAGTGGCATACTGTTATTATATGAAAGGAGGGAAATGCTGGGTGGTAGACTTTTCTTGTTCCTTGATGATTCCAGAACATTCCTTCATAAAAATGTGTGATTAGACTTTAATTGGGCCCAGAGTTTGACTTTGCAGTGTATTCTGTGTAGGAAAAGGTAGTGGGATTCATTGAGTCTGCTGGGTGTTGAGTTTTCAGATATGTCTGGTGTTGGCAGGGTTCCCATAGTGCCGGCCAAAAATCCCTTGACCAAAAATCACAGCTAATCACATCCCTAGGGGTGAATGTAATGTAATGCAAACATATTCATGTTTCCATACTGTGGTTTAAGGCCTTTCCTGTCTGGAGAAATAGGCACACCCACACAACTGTGGTCCTCATTTTTTGGGAGGAGTGTAGGAACTCTTGGTGGTAGGACTTCTGTCAGTCTCTCAGATGTGATGTTTGTGGGGAAATTTAGGTAGGTACAGTAGGGAGTTTAATGCAGGAAAAACCACCCTGGACTTCCTTGGGAGTCTAGTTTTCAGTCAAAGCAAGTTTTGTGACATTTGCAGGGTGCCTGCCGACACCAGTCCCAATTGCCACAGCTCCCAACATCCCAAAATTGATTGCAATAAAAAAAAATCATGATATTTCCAAGTTGCATTTTGGGAGCTTTCTAATCCTGGGCAACATTTTTATCATGATACATTTGGAATGCTGGGTAGTAGAACGTTTGTCATTCCCTGTAGACTCTGGAATTTTCTTTACTTAAATTAGTAGAAATTCAGTGATTTTACACAAATGTTGTCATTAGCAGGGCACTTTAGATAATACGATGTAGAAGAATCGACCATGTCATATGCCCCGGACACCCCCAAGTGTTGCTTTTTCAGAACTGTCTGAAGTTGGTAGGTTTCCTTGGTGCTAGCCAACCATAATCCCAAATATGAAAGAAAAGCACCAACAAGAATAGCTTTGCTTCCCCAGATATTATTTCCTAGCTTCATATGGTTGTGTATTTGGGCCTTTCCTGTATCATGTATAGACCTCCCCACATGTGTGGGTCCATTAAGACAGGAGATGTGTGGGAACACAGAATTGTAAAACCTGCTTATCATCTATTGAATATATCTATATTTGCCTTCCAACTGTTAGTCAGTTAGTACAAAAAACAAACTTTGAAAACTGTCCTCATACTTGTCTCATAGTACAGTTAATTCCAAATTCAGTATTGTATGAATATTCTCAATTCATAAATTGAGATTCTTGGACATATTTAAAAAATGCATAGATTTCCTACATACCCTTTTTTCTTCATTAGATTTTTCCTTACACATTGAGGCATAGTTGGTACACAATGAAAAGTCTTTATATGCACCAGATCAGCTGATGGCTATGAGTATCTTGTGTTCTTGGACAACAAATACATGCTACACATCTCTGTGACTGGAAATGTTAGCAGATGTAACGGTATACTACTTTTGCAGATAGGCCTTCAGTGCAACAACTTATAGATGAAAACATTGCCACCAATATCTGATTGTTCATACTTACTTTCACATTGCAACATTAATTTCTGTTTCAAATTCTTGAGTGGTATACACAACTGACACCTGTTTACGCATGGGTCGGAATAAAAACAAGTAGGTAGGTATTTAACGCATCTGATCATTATCGGATTCGTTAAATACCTCAACTGTTGTTAAATTTTGGCAGGCCAAACTTGCAATAATTTAACGGGGGAATATCATAAGTTATTTACCTTACTATGTGGATTTTTGTGCGTTAAACACCAAAATCCACGTTATTCCCCACCACCTCTTTGCAGGTGTTATTTATTGCAACCAGATCAATAACGCAAGTAACACCTAGATTCATAATCAGGGCCAAAGTGCATAAAAAGCAGAGGAAGAGGCAGGACATGCACTCCATGGAGTCCCTATTGACAGTAGTGAAAGGACGCAACTCATCCAATCAAAAGTGAGGGCAAAGAGGACATTCTCTATGAGGGACAAACAAAAGAATAAGAAGAAAATTAGGGGTGGGCATAGTTTGTGTAATTCAGTGTAGCATAATCATGCATAATTAACTAAGATTGCGCATAGTTATGAGAGAAGAGTAATTCTGCACTAAGCGCCATTTCTTTGCATAAAATTGGCCCTTTGTACCTAAAATGGGCGCCAGAATGCATTTTGCACTAACAAATTGCACTAAATGCAACAGAACAAGCATATCAAGCACGACCAGCTGCTTGCAACAGCAGCTGCTTGCACGCGCTATATGTGCTCTTGGGATGGGATTGTCTCCCAACTCACTCCCAGCAATTACCACTATTTTCTTAGCTCAAAGTGCACTCTTGCGTCCAAAATCGGTGCAAGGACACACTTTGCAGTACGAAACATCAGTAAATGTAGCAGAACGTATATAGTGAGCAGGCGCTTATGCTCACTAAATGTGCTCTTGCTGTAGTATTTTTCCCTCAATTTACTATTAATGACGCAAGCAGGAGTAATCGCGTAATTATTAGTAATTCTTTTTTTTTCCACAACAAATTTTTATTGTCAACAGCCTCAACAGGCCTTGCAATGCCAGGTTCCCAAATGATACAATATATATATATTCGCGAGTAGGATGTTGACTTTTTGGTGTTGATTAAACAATTGAAAAACAACAACAATATAATATAATGCTCCAACATAGAACTGTAGTGTCATATTACTGATACATAACACAGTACATGGCAGGTTTAGCCACTTTGATCATCACACATCACCTCCATCTTATCTATTGCTAATCTATGGAGACTGCTGAAATAGGTTCCAGGCACAGCCCACAATATTCCGCCCACCTTTTCCAAATCTTAGGATGCTTCTGGGGACATCCTCTTGCTTTAAATATTGGCAGTTCTAACCCCATACAAAAATCAAGGCCCTTCTTCCACAGCCCAACTAATGGCGGGGAAGCATCTTTCCATGCCCTCTCAATGTCGTGCTTCGCCAATGTAAGGCCCAAGAGCAATAAGTGGCATTTATATATGTTTCCCCCAATGTCATCACTGATGTGGAGCCGTGCCAGGCGTGGTGAGTAAGGGATATCCAGCCTAGGACCTCAGATAGGCATTTGATGACCCCCCCCCGCCAGAACTTAGACAGTGTTGTACACTGCCACACAGTGTGTATAATGGTAACTTCTGTCATTTGGCAACGCAGACAGAGCGGGGATTCAATCAGCCCAGCGCGCCAGAGCTGATATCGGGTGAAATAAACCCTGTGAAGGTATTTGAATTGTATAAATCGTAATCGCGCTGCAATGGCAGCACCTCGTGGCGATTCCAGTGCCTCAGCCCAGTCTTCATCATCCAGGGGGCCATGATCCTACTGCTAAGCCTCCCGCGTTTTATCAAGTGTAGTGGGGCTATTTGTTACTAGTTTCTCACCCTAAAGAAACTGGACAGTGATGAGCGGGAACTTCGGAAACCGAGTGTTTGCATCTTTTTAACGCTCAAAACTACTCCCTCCCCCGAGCCTTATCTCCTGGGGTCTTCATCCACATATGAGCGTTTTTTATTGAACAAGTTTCGCATGAATCTCTTTCAACTCCTGCTAGCTAGGCCCAAAGGGTACAGTAGAGGTCAAGTGTTAGCACCCTGTGGATGCGACGGACAGTCTCCACCGGATCTGCTACATGTCATGCTTTTCTGTAATTTTTTTGCGATCCCTCGAAGGTATTTCTTAGTCCGCATTTTAAAGAGGATGAATTTTACCCAGGCTCACCCTGCCCTCCTGAATCCTCAACTGTTGAAGAAGGATTGTATATTTTTTATTGTGGGTTATCTATAATCCATTGTGAAAACCAGGTCCTGCTTGGATATGTAGCCATGTGGTTGATGAATCACCTAGATCTTAGCAGCTGAGGAGGGCCAGCTCACTTTAGAAGGAAAAACCAACCCAAGGGAGATGTTTTTAGGGTACTATTCATTTTACCATTATAGATGGAATTGGGAGGTTGTTCACTTCATATTTTATAAAGTGTGCTTTTTAATGAACTCATGTTTTAATGTATTATGGATTTATGCAATGTTTATGGTTTTATCTATGTGAAACTGAATAAAGTGTATTTGATTTACTAGTGTACAATACATCTTGGTGATTTTATGTTCTCCAAGTTCCCCCATAAATACTTTAGCTTCAATGGGATTACATTGACAGTTCCCTGGTGTGCAATACATTGGGAAAAGGCATGGCGGAACTCAAGGTATTTATAGATTTGCGATCTGAGCATTGAATATTCTGGTTGTATTTCCTGGAAGGACACTAGGGTCTGACAATGGAGATTATCCCCCACCCTGGAAATACCTATGGTCTCCCGGCTGGAGAAACCAGATAACACAACCAGCGGGGGAGGAGACTATTGTGCCAAAGGGGTGTTTCTTTTGTTTGTCTGCCCCACCATCCCATTTATTTCAGTGATCTCTTCCAAATCTTAAATACCACGGCGGTAGCCGAAGGCAGCACTTTCAGGGTCGGGCCTGTGTATAGAAACATGTAGAGTTACATATTGCCCTTCTGCAGGCATTTAACTGCATAAGCGGGATCTCTTCTGTCACCATACCACCAGTCGTTCAGGATAAGAAGGTGCAAGGCTGCATAGTATGCTTGGACTTCTGGTGTTGCTATGCCTCCACAGTACGTTGACTGGAATCATGTTTTCAGTGCCACCCAGACTGGCCCACCACCTCAGAGAAAGTGTCAGGGAGTTGAGTTCAATTGTCTAAACTAGACTGGTGATATCAGGTATGGGTGATTTTGAAGCTGGTATAATAGATGGGGCAGTGAGACCATCTTAAAAATGGCAGATCTGCCAAATTGGGAGTGTGGTAGATGTGACCAGGAACGTGTCTTCTCCTTGATCTGCGTCCACAACAGGGCCAAATTTCTTTCCCAGGACACAAGCTGTGAAGACGACAAGAAGACCCCAGGATATATAAATCCTTCTTGCACCGATGTCACCTCGCATGCCCACGAGCAACCCAACCTGCAGATGCCACAAGTATGATTTTCAGGAATTCAAATAGAGCCCAGATGTCTCACCAAAGATCTGCACGATCCTAAGTAGTCTGAGCCCCGACCAATCTGGTCGCGTCAGGGAAAATAATACATCGTTCACATAGAGAGCAATGCAGTTGGAGAGTTCTCTAGACCATTCGATGCCATGGACCTGTACATCTATCCACACCCAGGCCGCGAGGGGCGCCATGGCCAATGCAAAGAGGTATGGAGAAAGGGGCAACCCTGACAGGTTTTCCCCGCCTTATGAAAAAGGTTTGTGATGTAGAGTCTGCTACACAGACAGAAGCGGTAATATTGGTATATAAAAGCTTAATGGTTGAATGTATTTAAGGAGGTGAGGGGCAAAATTTAGTCGACTCAGGAGTGCAAATAAGTATGCCCAACTCAGGGAGTCAAACGCCCTGTCAATGTCGGCCAGCAAGATTGCAGCCAGGTCTTCAAGACAGTCCACAAATGCAATGGCGCTGTGTGCACAACAGATGTTGTGTTGTGTGGCGCGTCCTGGCATGATACCCGCTTGTTCAGGGTGAACTAAATCCATAATATGTGGTACTATGTGATTAACTATGACTTTAGCCAGGAGTTTGGCTTCAACATTAACGAGTGATATTGGGCGATATGAGGCATGTTGTACAGGTGGTAGACCAGGATTTAGAAACACTACTATTGCTGCATGGCGCCAGTCCCCGCGAAGGCTCCCATTTTCAAAGGCTGTATTAAGTGCTGCCAAATAGTGGGACGTCAAGAGGGATTAATATTTTTGATAGAATTCACACGGGAAGCCATTTGGGCCAGGTGCTTTACCCAGTCGCATCTCGGATAATGTCCTCTGGAGTTCCCCCGCTGTTATTGGGACATCTAGCTCCTCCCTCACTGAGTCTGCCAGAGCCCATGGAGGCAGGTTCATCAATAAATGTATGGACTAGGTGTCTTTGTAGGGACATATAGCTTCTCATAATAGCCAGCGAAGCTTGCTACAATTTGTAAGAGATCAGTGAGCACTTCCCCCGTAGATACAGAGATGCTCGGAATAGTCATGGGGCAAAGCATTCTCTGACAGAGGCGATGTAAAAGTGCACTAGATTTATCTCCCCACTGGTAGATTCTGCAACAAGTAACAAGCCACGGCATTCTAGCCTTGTTCGTCAGTTCACTGGCATATAGTTGCAGTGTGTGTACTAATTGTCAACATGCAATGTTTCCATCTTATCTCCTACTCCTAACCTCTAGTTCTATGAGTTAGGCTTCCATTTGTGTCAATTTCCCATGACGCTGCCTGCGCTGTGATGTACAGTATGCTATATGCACCCCCCTTAACATCGGCTTCATAGGTTCCCACAGGGTCCTGGAGGACTCTACGGTCCCGGTGTTCTGTGAATAGTAATCAGAGAAGGCAGTATGTAAATGTGCTCTATGCTGTTCATCATGGCGAGGCCATGGAGATGATCGCCAGTGGAGGGGGGGCGCATAGATTCCAAATGTTGATTTAGATGCGCTGGGGAGTGGTCGAAAAGGCCTCTACGTAGTATCGCTGTCGCATCCAGTCTATGTATGTGAGCAGCGGATAAAAAAACATAGTCGATGCGGGAAAAGTACCTGTGTGTACTAGAGAAATACGTGTAGCCTATTGTCCATCGGGTGTAATCATCTCCAGGTGTCCACCCAGTCCATCCCCAGCACAAGGAGTGTTCTGTAAAGGATTGTTGGCGCTGTTGAACTAGCCTTGTGTAATCAGGGAATATCATAATTGGGTTTGATGTGTAGTGAAGGGTCTCCCGAAGCCTAGTTTGCTGCAGGATAGTGTCCCAGTCTTTATAATAAAAAAATCTGGCAATGATGGGCCAGGGTCGAGCACCGGGCGGTGGTTTCTGTAGCAAGGCCCGTGTGCTCACTCAATTATGAAGCAGAGGGACAGAACGCCAGGAGGAAGCTAGTCCATCAACCATTTAACCAGGAAGCCCTCCATGTCGTTGCCTTCACAGTCCTCAGTGAACCCGAGAGCACCGAGACTGCCCTCATCGCCGCCACCAAAGACATCAGGAACCTGCTGGACAACGGCGATACTGCAGCACTCATCCTCCTAGACCTCTCTGCCGCCTTCGACACCGTCTGCCACCGCACACTACGCACACGCCTCCATGCCGCAGGGATCCGAGACAAGGCTCTGGATTGGACTACCTCCTTCCTCTCCGGCAGAACCCAGAGCATCCGCTTCCACCCATTCCATTCCAAAGCCTCCGAGATCATCTGCGGCGTACCCCAGGGATCCTCCCTCAGCATTTACATGGCCCCGCTTGCACACGTAGCCCGACAGCACGACCTCAACATAATCTCCTACACCGACGACACTCAGCTGATCCTCTCCCTCACCAAGGACCCCATCACTGCCAAAGCCAACCTCCACAAAGGAATGAAGGCCGTAGGCGACTGGATGAAGACCATCCGTCTGAAGCTGAACTCGAACAAGATGGAGCTCTTCATCCTCGGCTCCAACCCTTCAGCCTGGGATGACTCCTGGTGGCTGACAGCACTGAAGCAGCCCCGATACCCACTGACCACACACGCAACCTGGGAATCATTCTCGACTCAATGCTCTCAATGACCAAGCAAGTCAACGCCGTCTCCTCCTCCTGCTTCAACACCCTCTGCATGCTCCACAAGATCTACAGATGGATCCCGACAGATACAAGAAAGACAGTCACCCAGGCCCTTTTCAGCAGACGACTCGACTACGGAAATGCCCTCTCTGAGGGAGCCCCAACCAAGCTCACCAACGACTACAACGCATCCTAAACGCCTCAGCACGACTGATCCTCGACATACCACGCCACGGCCACATCACCCCCCACCTGAGAAACCTGCACTGGCTCCCCGTCAACAAGAGGATATCCTTCAAGCTCCTCACCCACGCATACAAGGCACTCCACAAGACCGGCCAAGCCTACCTCAACAGACGGCTCTCCTTCTACATCCTCAACTGCCAGCTATGCTCCACCGACCTCTCACTCGCCACCATCCTGCGCATCCGAAGAACAACCACCGGTGAGAGATCCTTCTCCCACCTCGCCGCCAAGACATGGACCACCCTCCCACTGAGCCTACGACAGACCCAAGACCTGCTGACCTTCAGGAGGCTACTCAAGACCTGGCTGTTTGATCAGTAGTGTCCCCCCCCAGCGCCTTGATACCCTCGCGGGTATGTAGTGCACTTTACAAATGATTGATTGATTGATTGACCTCACCAAGCGTAGGTTGTTTCTGTGTGCGCAACCCTTCACATCTTCAGCATGCAATGTCAGCCCCTTCGTAATTGTCTCCAGGGAGGACACTTTCTTCTGGAGGATAGATGCCGTATCTTCCGTCGTGGATATTCTAGTTTCCGCTTCAGTTACTCGCTGGACTGCATTGTGGAGATCTTGCCGTAGGAGCATGACATCGGAGCCAACCACTCCGATCTTGGCTTCCAGGGTGTCTCTAGACGTTATGGCATCCAGTATGGCGGCATTATTTGGCATAGATGGTGCCTGGTCTCCTGGGTTGGGTACCTGAGCTGCGGTGCCAGTATATTTGTCCATAGTACTTTGGTGTGCGGCTGCGCCAGAGGGTTTGTCTTTAGTCATGATTTGAGTATTTCTACGGTGGAAGCTGACACTATGATTGTGCAAACTGTGAAACAGAGCGATTCAGCCAAATCAGGGTGGCTGCACAGTCACGTAGAGTATTTAAAGGCATAGGGACTACCACCCAAGACCCCCAGGAGGACAGGGGCAGCAAGTGAATGAAGGATCTCAAATTACCCTAGCTGCTTCGTGCGATGAGTCCTCGTAATAGGGCCATCACAGGCGCAATCAGTGTAGGGCGTCCGCAATGCACAACGACGATGACCAGGCCAGCAGTTGGGCTACCTCTGTGCTCCCAGCCACGAATACGGACTATCGTAGCACCAGGCGGCTGAGTGTCTCATGGGGCCGAGGTCTGTACCACTCATGAATGGAGGACGAGGGCCATGATATCAGTGCTCCCTGTGTACCACAATGCGGGGGGGTTATTTATCAGTCCCACCAGCTGTTTGTTCCACAGCAGGCAGGTTTATGAAACCTAACGCCGTTCCCAAAGATCGGGGGTCTGAAAACAAACTGGCACCCACTTAGAGCTGCTGAAGCCCGATGCCACGACAGGCCATCCATGCTAATCAACTACGCAATTCAGGGTCCAGCATGGCCGCCGATTGACTGGCGCATAGCTGCATCGCTTGCGGTGTTAACAGCACCCTCAACGGGGGAGCACTCTACCGGGTGCAACGCCGCCTGAACCAATTGCACGTCACCCCACGCTGCACACACCATAGGCAAACACACTGCGGCCCGATGCAACCGCCGAGCCCCAGGCAGTTCTCTCTCTGCACCTCCCGAGCATCGGCCACTCACCACCTCACCATCCAAGCCACTCAAGACGGCACCTCAGCATCTGTCCCCAAGCCAGCTCCAAGCCGCAGCCACGGGCCTTACACTCCGATGTTTCCCTAACACTTGAGGCTGAGGATCTTCAGGCCTCAGCCCTGACGCCACACCCGGATCGCCTCACTGGGCTGAGGAGGGGCAACGCAGGCAGGTCCCCGGCCGGTGGGGCAAGGGCACCCACAGGCAACAAAGGCAGCATTTCAGGGGCCGATGACGGCAGAATAATCATCGGATTATGACGGGGCTACAAGAGCTCTCTTACACCCCCAACTATTGGTTATTCTATGTCAAAGAGTAATGCAGATTACCAAAACTAATCTAACATAATTGAAATTCTGCCCAGGTTTTTTGAGAAAAAAGAATTCAATAAAGGGCAGTGAACTTGGGTAGATAAAGTTATCCAATCATAAGCAAGGGGCTGACTCAAATTGCACATTATGTAGTATTGTATATAATGTTATCTGTCTAACAGAGCTGAACTTTAGTTGCAATTATCAAATGTGATCTTGAGCTCACAGCTTAATATAAATTGAGAATCTTGAATGATTATTTATTACTTTAGGTTTCAATAATTTAAGCAAGGCCAAAGAAAGTACTTACCTTCTTTAGTAGAAGATAATAGGTTTGTCTGACAAAAAAGTAAATGTTGGACAAAGCAGCATACCAAGCAGAGAGTTGAACAACTCATGCCTAATGAGGATTACAGCCTATAGCCTAAAAGAAATAAAACTAAGAGCATATCTTGGCCAAGTCATTTAGAGTTGTCAGCAACAGAAACTCTTTTCGACAAAGTTGCCATTTAGCAAAGAGAAAGAAATAAGTTAGTGAGTCAAGGAAATAGATGAACTGGAGCACACACACACATACACACAGCTACTGTTAGACAAGTACCTCTGACAAAAGCAGAACGCACAAATCACAATTCTGGGGAAGCAGTTTAATTTACTTTGTTATGGTTTTCTGTGGTTTTGACTAAATGCAGCTACATGCAAATTAAAGACAATAACAAGTCACAAGTGCGGAGATTTCAACACACTTAAATCCCCTCAAGGAATAATGGGGCATATTATCAAGAGGGTTTATCTCCGCTTTTTTGGCTTTAAAAGCCAAGAAAGCGGAGATAAAATTATCTCCCTATTACCTAGCTGTCGCTAATACCAGTTAGCGACAGCTAGTAGGAGATAGCGACCATCTTGGGCCCCACTTTGCATGTCAGTGATATTTATCACTAATGACATGCAAAGTGAGCGTGCCAAGATGTTAGCGACTGGAAACAGTCACTAACATCGCTATCACCTATTACCAACTTTTGGAGATATTCGCGCTAAGCGCGAATATCTCCAAAAGCTAACACCTGCCCTGAGCAGTTCTTAGCCATGTTATCCAATGGGAGGTGGATAACATGGCTAAGAGCATTAGCTCGGTAATGCATGAATATCGTTGACTTTTCAGCGATATTCATGCATTGCGGCCGTTTTTTATCGCATTTGCGATAAACCTTCTGCGATAAAAATCGCCGCAGCTCAGCGGTAATATTTTGTCTCTAATCAAGCAATAGTGATAATTATCGCTATTGCTTGGTAATATGCCCCAATGTTTTTCCCATATTTATATTGGTTCTAAATCGGTGATACAACTATATTATGTTTCACACATCTATTACAATTTCTCTTATCATTGTATGGTACATCCAATGTTTTTGTGCACATAGATAATAACAAGCTACAAAACATTTACTTAACTTGAAGACAGAGATACACTGTGACATGTTTGAGAAGGTCACAGCCAGATTCGTTATGACTGATAATTTTTCTTGAGAGCAGCTCGTGTACCTGGGTAGCGCTAGGGTTATAAATCACTGCAGTGCTGTCTGAATTTACCACAATAAATATGTTTACTTGGGCGAGGTTGTGCTCGTTTATGCTTTATGGAGGTCTACAATCTGATTTGGGGTCAAGTTTCAGCAGTATCACATCCCAATTGAGGACATTTCTTTGAGGACATAGGTATTTATTACATCTTTTGTCTGGGTACATTGGCATAACTCGGTTTTCTAGGGTGGGTGGGGTGCCTTCCAGTTAATTTGTATTGCTCTCCTAGCCAATGGGAGGACCATAGCCACAAACCTACAGTCTGATTTGTCAGGGATTGGCCTGGTCATTAAATCCAATAGGCATGTTTTTGGCTTGAGTAGATTCATTATTTGAGTCCACTTAATAATTTAGTCAGTGGCCGACCATCAACATGTGTGTGGAGATAAGCATAAGCATGTCTGGGGCAAGCATTTTGTTTTTGAGGGAAAATGCTATAGTATTACTGCATCACGCTGTGTCCCTGTGTCAATTTCGGGTGTAGCACGTAATTTGTCTTGGGTTCTACTGTCAATATATTCCATGCTCTTCCCACTGCCCTATATAGTGCTGTGTGTGTCTTGAACTGTCGAGCAGGGATCTCATAATGTTCTCTGAGCTCCCGGACTGTGCTAAGGGTCCCATATTCATATGTGGCATACTGGTGACGCCACATCTTCTGTTGATTTCATTCCTAACTATGTAAATACTGCCCAGTTCTGTTTGAACATACATGAATTCTGGATTTCCCGGCTGACTCAACCATAGCGCTAACCACTCTAATTGGGCCGCCAGATAGTAAGATTCAAATTCAGGCGCTCACAAACCCCTCTTCCTCTTTAGGTAGACATGGTGGCGCATATGTAGAAGCCCCTATCAGCACCACCACGTCACTTTTACCAATGTTGTGGTGGCGATAGGGGCTGTGCCTTATGTACAAGGCACTTACGGCCCCCTTCCATGCTATGGTGCAGTGGGTGTTGTGGTGGGCGTTCCACCGCAACACCCTTTGTATTTGACACTGCCTCCTATGTACCAGGGTGGCGTACATAGGAGGCAGCGCCAAAATTAAGACAAGGAAAAACCCTGGTCTTAAGTTGGCGAAACGAGGAAAAAATAAATATTTCTCCTCGTTTCTGCTTTTTCCATGTGTGCTGCCTTGGTAGCACACATGAAAAAAGCAAAATGGCATGGTTTGTTTATGTACAGGAAAGTGTCCCTTCCTGGACATAAACAAACCTTTAAAAAAATGCCATTTTGTGACGTTCTTGTGTGCCTCATGAAGCAGCACACATGAAAGTGACAGAATGGCATTTTAGGATTGTTTATGTGCAGGAAGGTACACCTCCCTACACATAAACAATCCTCCCCTGCACGCAGACACCCTTGCATTCTGGTGCAAGGGTGCCTGCGTTGGTGCTAAGTTGCCAAACATAGCGCCATCATAGGGGGAAGTGCAAGGATGCACCACATTCTTGTAAATATAGTGCAGCCTTGCATTTCAGAAGTGGCGAAGCGTGTTGTTAAGCCAAGGAGGCCAGCGGCACGCTCCGCCACTTCCTTGTACATATGCCCCAGTGTCTTCAGGATCACTTTGTGTTTGCCCAAGCCTTAGACCAAATTCACAAGCATAGTCTTCAACTCAGCAAGAAAGTGGCTGTCCAATACTATCCACATATGAACAAAAAAGTATAACAACCTATGCAGCATGACCATTTTAGTGAGGGACACCCTTCCCAGGACTGGTAGGGGGAGCTTGGTCCAAAAACTCACCCATTTTCTAGCAGAGTCCAATCCCTTATTTAGATTGACAGCCAGGGCATCACTTCGCTCCAAGTATATATTTATATTCCAGTACTGGTTCATATGGTGTAATACTCTAGGTCCTAATGTGTCTGGTGGGGTGATTTCCAAATCTGGTCTTTGCATGATAGGATAAATGCATGCCTTTTATTTGCTTACCACCAGCCTTGACAGCTTCCCAAAGTCTTCTAGTGTATGTAGTGCTTGAGGTAATGCTATTGCTGTGCGTCACAGGTACAGTAAGATATCATCAGCATATTAATAGACTACATGTCTATGTCTCCATAATTTCACTCCCATTGCACCTGTGTCTTCTCTCATGTGGCTGGTAAGTGATTAATTGTTTATCATTACTTGAATCATGTCTATACAGGGTCAAGGCTGATTTGCATATGAGCATGTCTGAACTGGTCTGGTGTGGAGTGCAAAAAAATGATGGATTTAGGCCCAGATCTCTGTACTGGGGTGAATGTATGACATTGTTCTGCATTCTGTCCATCAACTGTTGTTTTTGCATTTGTCACCCGAATGGGATGGGTATGCTCACACGTGAGTCCCATGCTCTCCACACCACTGGAGTCAAGCTATCCTGGCTGAAGACGGCTGATAGCCAGAAACCGGTCCTAGGATGCTTGATTCCTGTCCAGGAAAGACAGGGTTTGGCAGTTCGGGCTGGACTGTTCCCATGAGTCACAGGGTCAAGGCTGATTTGCATATGACCATGTCTGAACTGGGGTGGTGTAGAGTGCAAAACAACGATGGTTTTAGGCCCAGATCTCTGTACTGGGGTGAATGTATGACATTGTTCTGCATTCTGTCCATCAACTGTTGATTTTGCATTTGTCACCCCGAGTGGGATGGGTATGCTCAGAAGTGAGTCCTATGCTCTCCACACCACTGGAGTCAAACTATCCTGGCTGAAGACGGCTGATAGCCAGAATCCGGTCCTAGGATGCTTGATTCCTGTCCAGGAAAGACAGGGTTTGGCAGTTCGGGCTGGACTGTTCCCATGAGGCACAGGGTCAAGGCTGATTTGCATATGACCATGTCTGAACTGGGGTGGTGTAGAGTGCAAAAAAACGATGGTTTTAGGCCCAGATCTCTGTACTGGGGTGAATGTATGACATTGTTCTGCATTCTGTCCATCAACTGTTGATTTTGCATTTGTCACCCCGAGTGGGATGGGTATGCTCAGAAGTGAGTCCTATGCTCTCCACACCACTGGAGTCAAACTATCCTGGCTGAAGATGGCTGATAGCCAGAATCCGGTCCTAGGATGCTTGATTCCTGTCCAGGAAAGACAGGGTTTGGCAGTTCGGGCTGGACTGTTCCCATGAGGCACAGGGTCAAGGCTGGTTTGCATATGACCATGTCTGAACTGGGGTGGTGTGGAGTGCAAAAACGATGGATTTAGGCCCAGATCTCTGTACTGGGGTGAATGTATGACATTGTTCTGCATTCTGTCCATCAAGTGTTGTTTTAACAATAAAACTAAAACTAAATTATTTCTTTTATTCCGGTATTTGACAGGTATGTGTATAAAAAATACCTATTTGTAGTTTTAATTTCTTTCCTCATAATATTTTATTTCTCACTAAAATGCGACCCCTTTTTTTCACAGAACGAAATTAAATACACCAATGTGTTGATGCACTTCATGTTGTGCGTAGCTTGCACCAGTTTTGCTGTATTTACGATTGGCGCTGGATTTCCATCCAGGTACACCTATTCTACATCCACTGCATACCCCTTAATATAATGAATAAATGCCAGGGCCAGACTTGCCGTAGTGGGCATCATGTATTTGTACGGGAGGCTGGAAGGCTGGGGGCCGGCTTTGTTACTGGGGGCCGGTTTTGCAATATCGGTTTCCAGTAACAAAAGCAGCAGTGCTGGGCACCGATTTCGATACGCAGCAGTGCTTCATGTTTGCTCCAACACCCCCCCCCCCCTCTCCCCTGGGGGTGGGGACCGGTCAGACAAAATTGACAGAGCTGCTTTAGATACCCAGTTTGGCCCTGATGAATGCACTCTACCTCATGCACTGGAGAGAGCACAGTAGGGAAACACAGAGTGGCGCATGACACATCCGGTCATTGGATTTTTGCATAATTCCCCCTATGCCTATGGGAGTGGCACTTTAAGCACCCATGAGGGTGGGGGCATAATGTTATTGGACCCATATTCATATGGAGCTTTGTAGCCCTCTTCGGAGGCCAGGGTGCGTGGCACTACATTGAAACAACCAGTGATTCTCTTGCTGCATTGTCAGTGTCTTTTCAGGCTCACCTCTTGCATGCCTTGGGAGGGGGTAGAAACATTCCCACATCAGGGGGGAACTCCGTGAATGCACCTCTTGTGGGGGATTCTTGTAAAGATCCCTGGAACCTTCTGTGCCTCTCCCTTATGGCCATCATGGAGGGACATAGGTGTAATACAGGCCCCTGCAGCCCCTATTGTGCAGGTGGTTCTCAAGCCTTCGTGGGCCTCCAACCTTTCATAGAGGCCCCATTCAGCCCAAGGCCAATGAATATATGTGAGATTTGGGAGATTCAGGGGCCCGTATTCACATTGTGCAGGGCAGGCCCCATCATATTGTGTTACGACACTGGGAGGGGGGCACAATAACTATGTGCCACCTTCTAGGTGATGCAATTATTGTATCCACCCCTGTGTTTTGTGTGCATGCACATGCATCAGTAATATGGCACCTACAGTTACACTAATTCAAGCCCAGATATCACACTTTTTAAATTCAAAACAAAAACAGTTCTTCTTCTTTTTGTTAAAAGACAACTGTCCCGGGGGGTAATTCCAACAGTTTAGCTGGTCCAACTGAAATGTAGGGGAGGACGTCTCCTTTTCTATGGTGCCAGGGGAGGGATAAACAGCTAAACTAAAAATAATGTAAAGGCTGCTTGGGAGTGGGTATTGGCTTTAACTGATAGAGTCACTTTTGAAGCTTCACGATGGCAAAGATATATTCTTTAGTAGAGGTAGTGTAAAGGAGTTGATAGATGAGCTGAGGAGTGCATGATTTAATGGACACTTAAAGAAAATGTTTGCACTAGGTACAGGCTGATTGTGTATTGCTAAAATCTATATTTTGAACACAGTTTTTTATCTTAAACCTAGGTAATGCAAGTTTACATTAATCACTCATATATATTTATAATGCTTTCGTTCACAGGCTGGGACCTCCTAGCACTAAAAACACACAAGTTTCATTTCACCACTGCACCAACCAGGATTCAACTCTGGGGCTCTCTGGTTACACACACTGGCATGTCCCCTGATCTTTTTAACCAACAGAGGTTTCATAACATAAAATAGTGAATCCCACGTATTAGCTTAACTTGCATTTATTGTTAATTTAAGGTGTGAGTTCCAACGAAATAGCTATAGAATGTGTTGTACTTTATTGCCACCCCTTAGATCCCAAGCACCCACTCAGTGTCCCAGCCACAGTTGCACTCAGAATCACGTTTCCCATACATCTTAATGCACTTCAACCACTACTAATGACCCTGTGAAAATGTGGACTGCCCACTACACATTGTGGAATATTTGTAATAGTGAGTGCCATGGTGCTCTGATAGCACAGCAAATACATTTGTAAAATGTTGTGGCTGCTCATTGAGCATGTGCAATGTGTGTGTCCAGATAGGGCTCATGGAGTCTGATGTACTAATAAGGTCACTAAAATCCAGTTGCAATTTGTGACCAATATTTTTGCGGCCATCTGGAGTTTTGCTAACCGCCCTATATACTAACTAGGGGGCATGTTACCAAGGGCTTGTATCGCCGCTTTCTCGGCGAATTGTGCCCAGAAAGCGGCGATACAGCTAGAGCCCTATTACCAAGGGCACTTTAAAGTCTGGCCCGAGCCCACTTTGCATGTCAGCGATAAACATCGCTAATGACATGCAAAGTGGGTGTTCCCACGTCCAACCACATGTAAAATGTGGTTGGAGGTGGGAACACCCTATTACCAAGGCAGGCGTTGGGAGACAAAAACCTGCGATAAACTCATTTATCGCAGGTCTCCCAACGCCTGCTCCGACCAGGCGTTAGGCATTGTTAACATGGGGGTGTGGATCATAAAGCTGAATCCACCCCCCCATATTATCAAGGCCCACATTAGCGCATGAAAACAACCTTTGTTTTCATGCACTAATGTGCCATATCGCCGACTATCGCCGGATTTCTGATCGCCTGCCTGATGCGCATTGATAATTGCGCGCTAATTAGGCGATGAAATCCGGCGATAGCCGGCGATACGGAGATGTGCGTTGTGCGTTTTGCAACGCACATCTCGGTAATATGCCACTAAGTTTGCAAAATTACAAATCAGAGTGGGCTGCAAACCAACCTTCTTCATTACTATTCAGAGGTAGTTTGCAAATTGTAACTCATTCATGCAAAATTGGTCACAGGAACAGTTGCCTACAAGCCACCATGTCTGTGATTGAGTTTCAATATTTTTTTATGCAGGCCATTTTACCTAAAGGAAATTTGGATGCTCTTAAAAATAAAAAAATACTTTTTTTAAAGTTTCACTGAGAGCCGACAGTTGTATCCTGGGCTATCACCTACTCCTATTGAATATTCTGTTTTTTAAATCACAAAGGGAAAGATCAAAAGGGGACTCCTTCTCTTTTAACAATGAGTTACCACCTGAATTTGACAGTCGTAAACCATTTTGATACTTTGGATATTGATTGAATATTTGAAAGGAATGCTCACAAAATGCCACTACCAAATTCGGAATCATTATCCATTCACATTCCCATTCCCATTTTAGGATTCAGTAAAACTTTACAGACTCCTAAAATGGAATTCGTACATACCAAAGTCATATTTTGCAGTAACAAACTATCCTATTTTGTTATTCAGAGTCTTTGCAGTGCAAAATAGGTTAGTACATCAGGCCTCTGACCACCTTGGCAGAAAATACTAAACATATAGATGCAAGCACTAATGTGCCAGAATAAACTCTTGGGGGCATATTATCTAGAAAACTCTATAAATATTGCATTTCCCGCTTTGCGTGATTTTGGCCAACTCCGGCTATCGCTGGATTTAGTCACCAAGATATTGCGTTATTATTACAGCATATCTCCAAGGCGATTAAAAATCCGGCAATAGCGGTGAAATGCGGGTGATGGAGCTCAGATTTAATCTGGAGTCAGGCAATGCTTTATTTTTGTGATTCAGACAGACTGCATTTGAATTGACACGCACATTTGGTGCAAGTGGAAACACATGGCACATGAGACATGAAATGAGGCCTAGTAATTTTGAAATACTTGTGCTGAATTAACATGTGGTTTTTTTTTGCAGTGTAGAGAAAAACTTGTGATTTCAGTGCCCTTTTTAGCTTTGAAGATAATCATGGAATGTGTTCTCTCTTCCCAGCTCTTTTTCTTGTAATCTACACCCCTGTTCCTGTCTTAAGAGACTTTGGCTTTGTTGCATATTTAGACCATGTATATTCAGTTCATAACATATCTTTTTCTAATGTGTGTTACTTAACCATGCACCATCACTACACGGGGGCAAAACGCATTTTGCATGAAAAACTATTTAAAACATTAGAGCATGTTGCTATGAGTATGTATTAACTGTGTGCTTTGAAACTATACACTAGTGCTTGTTTTATGCTATGTTGTACATTGCACAATTTTGCATGTTGTGTACAAATAATAAGAAAAGTTGCTTTAACCTAATAGCTTTTGCTAGGTAATCATTTATACAGGGTATTAGTATGGTGGGGTAAACGTAATGGGTTTATTTACATAAAATGAATAGTCTTTTGTGTTTGTTTAGTTTTTGGGCCTAAGATTAAATGGCTGCCTAAGAATCCAGCATGAATGAGAATCGTGCTGATAAACACATGTGCAGGACTGCCAAGTGCCTCAAGACACGAAGGAGTCAAGGCCACTGTGAACAGTACATTATAGTGATCGGGCCAAAGTATCAGTTTTTTTGTAATATGCCCTTCCTGCGTGCGATGTGACAGGACATAATTGTATTAATCATTAACGCTTCCTCTGTTAAAACCGGTATGCTTTGGATTTGTCAATGTGAACAGGATGGTGACACCCTCATGCCATCTATGCTAACCAATCAGGTACAAGATTTTTACTGAAAACTTGCAACATTATTAGTATAGTCAGCCAAGAATTGGAGTATAAATAATGACCTCTTAGGGGGCGTGGGGGTGTATCTTTAAGCCAGGAGGCCTCTGTCAGAGAGGGAGGAGAGAGGAATGGCAGCAGATGAGATCAGCTATCATATGGGTTAGGAACGAGATTGTGCAGTCTGGCAGGAGATTGTGTCCGAGGAGAGATAGAGGGAGGTGGGAGGCATAGGCTAGCCTTGCATGTCATATTTTTGGCAAGGCAGATCACATTCCTCTGAGGACTTGTGAAGGAGGGGCATTTTCAAGGAGCAGCTTTTCTGTCAGACAATGGAGACGGAGAGAGAGAGATGAACAGACAAGGGCAGAAGGTAGGTTTAGATACTAAAATTCTAAGTTCATGCTTTGAATAATTAACTAGTTTTTTAAAGGATTTATTTGTCTTATGCCTTTATTTCTCTTTATGGGAGATTTTTGCCATTTATTAATTATTAATTAGCCTTGCGAGACTCACTCTTTTCTGACTGACATTTTGCGCCACATTTTCTTTTCTACATGTGATCCTTATATGCAGACTGTAAAATGTTCTGTATTAATGCTATTTTTCCTAATTTCCAAATTCTGTAACCTGATTGATATTTGACTAATGAACAAAGGGTCAGAAAACTTCACTTTTAACTAGGAAAATAAAACCCTTTAAAATACTCATCTACTCTTTTCATTGGCTTAAATAATAGTTGTATTTTTGATTTTTCATGTTTATGTAAAGTCTTCTGAAGGTAATACATGGTGTCAAGGGCCAAACACCTTTTCAGCAGAAAATAGAGGTAGATGAGGTTTTGCATTGAGAAATTAATGTGAAATTTCTGCTGGATCACGGGATTATAGCTAGGAATCCAGCAATAAACCTGCAGGGATAGGAGAATCCTTACTGATAGGGAGATGTGGACTTAGCCATACAATCCACCTCCCATGATACAGATAGGAAAGTCAGGATTTTTGTTGACGTTAATTACCGGCGATAACCACGGTTAGCGTGGCTTTTTTTATCGCTTCGCGGTTCTGGGGCCACGTTGGTTATAGAGTGAAGTTGTGTCTGTTAGAGTTTCCATGAAGTGTTAGTCAGGAATGCCTACTTTGCATTTCATTAGCGATATATATAGCTGACATGCAAAGTGGGAAAAAAACGACAGCTAACGCCTGTAATCCTGCGCTAACGCCTGTTAGCGCATGCTTGTTAATCGCGTGATTAAAATATTTCTGTGTTTTTGGCAAAAAGTGCCACAAAAGTGGCGATATTGCCCTTGATAATATACCCCTTGGTTTCATTAGAAACAACTCTGCAACTGTAGGGTACACACTATATTTAATCTAGCTAGATGGAGAGTTCAGGAGTCTCAGTAAAAAACATAACATAAAGGAAGCCAGTGTGAATTCTTGGGCATGAAAAGTTATATAGACATACTCAGAAGGACAAAACACCATGAATAAAAAATGATTATAGGCCTGTTTCAATAAGATTCCATTAGCAACAGGTAATAGGACGATAATGGAAATATTGGCTTGCGTTCTGCCATTTACGAATACACAAATGTGTTGGGTTGAATGCTTGAAATAATCTTAGCCACTGGGAATAACTCAGGCAACATGCCAAGAGGAGCAGGGTCAGTACTGATTTGCATATGTAAATGTAAATGTAGGTGTACTTATATAGCGCAAACCTGTCACCCAAAGGGCATCCTGGCGCTTGCTTAGGGAACCCGTCCTGGTATTCCCCTGTGAGAAACCCCGGCAGGGTGTCCACAAGGTGAAAGCCAGGCATCCCGCCGCAGTGGAGATTAAGCAAGCTATTGCCCAGAGTTGCAGAGTGTGACCCCGTGATTCGAGTAGGCACCGGAGCAAGAATTGTCGAGTCCGTGGAATTTTTGAGCCCGAGACCCGCCGAGGCGGGGAATCGAACCCTGGTCCACGGTCGATCTCAGCTTCCGGGTCTGCCGCCTCTAACCACTGAGCCACGCTTCTCCACATATATGGCAGAGGATATACTGAATTTCAGCCCAGAGTGATCTCAGGTGGTTCAGATTAATTGAAGCATTCCATTCATTGTATTGTTGTTTGCTGCAGTTCTATCATTTATGCCATTGTTCTGAGTTGGGTGATTCCCAAACACAGGAAACTTAAAGGTGTTATAACGGTAACAGATTTACTCTGAGACAATTTTAACCCCCAATAAATCAGGGCTACTTGAAATAACTTGGAAAACATTTTAGTGGCTAGAACCACGTGCACCAGTCAGGTGCATGTGGTTCTAGACACTCAAAAGTTTTTAGATAACATGAGGGTCCTAACAAACTGAAGGTCAGAAATGTTCGGCCACAGGTTTTCTCCTACATTTGATGCAGATTTCCGTATTTTGTGCAATTTACAAATATCACAAAACGTCTACTGGAAATCTGCAACAGATATAGATTTGTAGGCAAACACATGCTTCAAAAATCATTAACTCATGCAGATTTGCCAGTAGGTGTAACATCCATGTAAGCTAATGATAGAAATAATTGAAGAAATCAGAGTATTATTTGAGGGGTTGAGACCCCACCTCAAATAATATTTAGAAACCTTGTCAGGGTGAACCACTAAAGTCACTAACTGAACCTGTGTTTAACTCCCTGGGAGCTTTTCACAAAGCAGTCAAGTTTAATTTAGAAACAATAATGTAAAGTATTTATGCAGCATCCAAACAGTAAGTCAAAAGACAAAACAGGAATAATGTTAATGAAGTTAGTAGAATAGAGTACATTTTATTAAATACAATTAAACTAAAAAAGATAACAATCGAAAAAGTAGAACGGGAGATATGAAATTTTAAAGTTTGCATTTAAAAAGCCAAAACAGGCCAAAGCATCACCCACGGTTATCTGATTGCGCTAGACTAGGTCAGAGTCAAACGTTAAGGCCTGGTTTGCCCCGCTGGACAGTTTATATTCTGACTTAGAAACTTTTATGGAGGAAAGTGGTCGTCAGCAAGTTGTCGATGAAGCAAGCAGCACGTTGGCTCCAAAGCAGGGTTGGACTATGGTGGTTGGCTGAAGATTGTGGTCCCAGTGCGCTAGTCGCTAAAGGCAGGAAAGCTCCAATATTCAGAGTTCTGAAATGTTAATCGACCTTGGCTCGGCATCAGTCTTGGTGAAGTCTTCTATGTTCAGACTAAGAAGATTTTCTGGAAGTCAGTCCTCCTTCCACAGGGAAAACCAGCAAACTGAGTTGACCGACAAATCAACATCAATGGCTGTGACTTTGACAGTGACAGCGGTCTCCATCGGTTCTCCATACAGAATTTGGCAAAAAGTTCATAAATCTCTCCTGAGTCCCATATCTTGTAGTTTGGGGAAAGGAGAAGTACACTTTAACACAAGCCAAGCGTCTATGACCTGTGCCCCCTTCTGCCCCCCTTGGGTTTAGGACTCACTCCAACAGAGGCCAGCAGCAGTGTCCAGAATAGCCCAATTGGTACTTGCTGACTGGATAGTTTTCGCATAAGGGCCTCTGGGAGCATGTTGTGTCCTTGCAGTTTTAACAGGTGCTCGGCCAAGCAACCCTTGGAGTCACTTCTGAGGTCCTGGTTTCAAAGCAAGCAGGTCCAATCTTCCTTCAGGTTCTTCAGACAAAAGGGTAGTCCTTCTTCTGATTCTTCACAGGCCCAGCAGTGTTTTGAGGAGAGGTCTATTGGGTCCACGTTTATGTCCAGTTCCAGCCTGTGAGTGGAGGGCAAGCATTTGTCCACCTCTAAAATAGTTCTAGTCAATTCCTCTACCCCCACTGGATATAGTGCCAGCTTTTGTAGAGAGTAGGCAGGTCTCAGTGTGAGGTTCATCTGCCAGTGACAAGGGGAACATCTTTTGAAGCTCAGTGGGTGGGAACAACTCCCCATGCCATCCTGTCAAGGGAGGACACCCCTCCCCACTCAAAGGGGGCCTTTGTCCACTGTTTGGTAGCAATACATATCTCACCACAGAGGAGCCGTCTGGGGTCAAGTGACAGCTGGCTCTGGCAGGATGGCCGGTTGCTTTAAGGCAGGACTCTGTGCTCTTTACCACTGCTAATAAGTGCTAAAGCGCTTGTGCTCACTCCCCTAAACATGGTAGAATTGGTTTCCACCTGATTGGTATATTTAATTTACTTATAAGTCCCTTCTAGGGTGGTACACCACACCCAGGGCCTGTAAATTAATTGCTACCAGTGGGCATTCAGAACTATTTGTGCCACCCACTTATGTAGCCCCTTCAAACATATCCCCGGCCTGCAATTGCAGCCTGAATGCAGTTTTGAGCTGCCAATTCAACTTGGCAATAGAACCCCTTGCCAAGACTTAAACTCCCCTTTATTGCATATGTAACACCTAAGGTGAGCCCTAGGTAGCCCATAAAGTGCATTGTAAATAAAAGAATTGCCCATGTACTTTTAAGTTTTGCACGTCCTTGTAGTGAAAAATGCCAAAATTACTTTTTCACTACTTTGAGTCCTATGTGTCCCATAAGATAACATTGGGTTGTCTTATTTAATTTAATAAGAGATAATTTTGATTGGGGGCAGATAAGCATTTCATGATTGGTACATATAAAATTGTAATTAAATATCCTCTTTAATGGTAAAGTCAGATTTTAAATTACAATTTTGAAAATGCCACTTTTATAAAGTTTACATTTTCCTGTTCTTAGCCTTTTGGTGCCTGCAACCTGTCTTAGATCTCATGATCTGGAATAACTGGTAGTTAAACTTTGTGAATTTCTCCCAGTCACACAACAGAGGGAATCGTTGTGCCTGAATGGGCCATCTGTCGGCAGGATGGGAGGGAGGAGCTGGGCACAGCTCCACTTGTAACTGATAGGCTGTGCTCTGGCTTCACAGAAAGGACTTATCATCTATACACTCAACTAAATTCTCCCAACTTTACACTCTTCACTTTCTGGACCTGCAGAAGGACTCTCAGAGGACTGCCTGCTGCTGTGGTCTGCTGTTTACTCCACAAAACTGCTTTGCTGCACCTGGAAGGACTGCTTTGCTGCCTGGAGCATGCCTCGAACCCTCAGAGACTTGCCCTGCAGTTTGAGACCTGCTTCTTTACATGAACCCAAGGCTATCAGACTGACTCGAAGGGCTAGTTTGCTGGCCTCCTGTTCAGAGCCACAAAGACATAACAGGCTCCCATCATCTTGAACCCACACTTGGACCCATCCTGAGTGAGTCTTGAGTACCCAAGGGGTATCTCCCCAACCCTGGACCCTTGGTTGCGGTGCTGAAGATACCCAGATAGCCAAAATCCCAAACTTGGAACATAAACTTTTTTTGGCTAAAAACTGCTGTAAGAACCAAGGGACGTCTGGAACCAACCAGCTCGTCTATCTGCCCAAGGTGCATTCCCAGTCGGACTGACTTTGCGGCGGCCCCCTCTACGTTCTTCTCTGCAACATCCAATCATTTTGAGTGGTCCTTCGACAAAGAGGTATCCAACCTTCTGGAACTGTCTTTGGCTATGGCCTCCTGCCTCATCCGACTGGAGATTTTCGACTTCCATAAAAGCAGCTGAGTCCAACCGTAAAAATCTTCATCACAACTTCATCCAGCGGCTCCCCAATGATGACGCTTTTTCTTCAGACAACACCAGCAGCCCTGCTGAACTTTACCTTCTCAAAACTTTTTCCTGAAAATTCTGCTAAATCCGAAATAAGCCCCGACTGGGCTCAATCCAATTCTTGTATCTGACCCACACTCCATTGCAGTTATCCATATTTTTTTAGTCTCACCTGGTCTCACGCAACTAGTTGTCCAAGATATGCGATTTAATCTTTTGGGTGCTAGTTTTTACAAAAAATGTAAAAAATCTTAACTCCAGTTCAGCTGATTGTACTTTTGTTAATTTGGTGTCAAATCGTTTATTAAAATATACACTCATTTTGCATAATTGGTGTGGGATTATTCTTCCGTTCTGTTTTCCCTTCATTGGTGTTTGTGTGCTGCATAACTTCTTTATACTTTGCCTCTAATTTAAGTCTGACTGCTTTTTGTGCCAAGTTACCAAGGATTAAGCACTGTTTAATTTAGTGACTGTTTGTGGTTCACCTTGCCATGGATTGTGGCTGTTGTGTGATCAGGGCTTTCACCACAGTCAACCAGCAACCCAATTTCTCACAGCACTTAATAAAGTTAATAGTGTAAATCAGTGTTATTTATTTATTTATTATGTTTTATAAAGCGCAAACCTGACCATCAGGGTATCAGAGTACTGTACAACAAGTGAGCTGAAGAGGATTGGAGTACATTAAAACACCTGTCACATATGATATTCTGTATAGTAGGATACAAATATAAAATAAGAAACTCTGTACTTAGAGTTCATGTACAGAAGATAATGTCACAGTGGAGGACAGTCAAAACACGTAAAGAAAACAAGAATTATTCTATGTTGTCTAATCAAAGTCAAGCACCACTATAAAGTCATTCCCCCAAAGGATGTGATGTTATTTCATCACAACATTGCGATGAATCCAAACATAAAGTACAATGTTTTTCACATTTGAGTATTAGAAAAACGGGTGCACATATGGTGAAGTGATAGGTGCATGGGAGGGATTGTGAAAAAGGACAGTAGTGCGCCTATATACATCAGTAAATAAATAATAACAAACTATCCATACAGATTCCTGCCAAATGCATTAAATGACAAATCATAACATAGTTGCTGATACACACTCTCTGTTATCTATGTTTGACAATAGAACAATTAAGTGTCGACGTTTTGACCCCTATATAAAACAGAAAACTTTACGCCTTGGGATGGGGTCTTCATTGGGACCGATGCAGAAGGTAGGGTAGTGGGCACCTATGAACAATAGGATGAAGTTAATGGAGTGGTGAGTCAAAACAGAATGTATCAATGGGTCATCTTATTTAGAATAATTTACCAGTAAAAACAGCAAGAGAACTTCAGGCTGGGGATAAGAACGCAGGGCCTGGCGGGCTTCTACGAGAGAGAGAGCAGACAAAGACAAAACCACTAGGATCTCTATTCCAAATGGCGGACAATGGAGTATAAAATAAGAGAAGAAACTTACAAGAAACTTACTCAAACGTATTCACAGATGTTCGTGGTTAGAGGTATGTGGGCCAAGGTTGATCAGTAACCTGTGGCTGAAAAAAATTAATAAACGGTGTCATGATATGTATGCCCCCATCACTTTCTTATACTGAGGAGTATATCAATAGACTGATTCAAGGTCCAACTAATAATCTCTTACTCACATTTAACACCCCCAATATACATGTCTCACTCAATGAAAAGATCAATAAACTTGAGAGGTTAGAGAAAAAAATAATTAATACCAGACTACATGGACATCTTTTGACTACGTACCTACAGGCAAACATTATACCTGTTAACGCAAGTTTAAAGAAGGTTTCAGTTTTGTGGCCAAGAACTGCTTGTGCCACTGGATGGGTCTGGGTGTGGAAAATGCTTTGTAACAAGTTGAAAAATTGATTAAAGAGATTGCGAATTTAAAGCAGGAGGTTTCTGATGACAACGCCCTAACCAATGCCAAGGAGGATTTAGAGCATTTGGAGAAGACCGTCATGGAATTTGAGGTAAACACTCAGGCAGAGAAATTGGATAAACTTTCCAAAGATATCCGATTTTACGAAAAGAAACAAACTTACCCTTACCTGCAGGAGGACTACTTCAAACAAGACCAACAGAGACATTTTACCAACAGAGGCAGAGGAGGTTATAGAGGCAATCGGAGATTCACAACCTTCTCGGAGTCTTCTGGATCAACATGAAATGAGGGGGACCAACCAGGCACCAGCTCCAGTTACCAATATCCGGATATTTGGTACTATCCTCAACCGGGACCTTCTTTTTTAGAGGACGCCCAATGGCGACCCCCGAGAGGCAGGAATACGAATTGGAGCAGGGGCCCAACACGAAGCCCGCCCCAGCAAGGCCAGGGCTGGCACAGAGGAAGACAACGGGGCCAGAACCAGACCCAGAAACAGGTCAGGTTCCCCCACGGAGAGATGCAGACCGGATGACGGGTGTACAGATAGTAGCCAATCGTAAGGATCCAATCATCAATCTATCTACACATGAGTTGACCCTTCATGAGACTATGATCCTTAACAAAGGTTTATACTTCGTACCAATGACATACCCAAATAAGTTCAACGTTCAGACGGAACTGCATTGGTTCTATAGGAAGATTCGTTTGAGGTACCACTTCAGGCATTCACCTTCCTTGCCTGCAACATCTCACACAGGACTGTGAGTTCTTTAAACCTTCACCCTTACCTCCCAGATGGTAACCCATCGATTCCTCACCTACAAAAGAATGGTCCTACAGGAGGCTCTCAAGATATGCTCAACCAAGAAATATGTGAAATACAATGTGACGGCTGCGGAATGCACGGCGCTTGATGGCCTGACAAACAACCATTCCATTGTGATAAAATCCGCCAATATGGGCGCGGCGATTGTGATCCAAGATGTGGATGCCTACAAAAGAGAAATCTACTCTCAACTGAATGACGGGGTTAGCTACGCAAAATTAAAGAATAACCCAACAAAGACGATCAGCACTATGAGCCTACGGACTTCTGAAAGGGGCAAGGAAGCCGGTTTCTTATCTGATTTGGAATTTCAATACCTGAACCAAAAACAGCCTTGTTTGCCCATTGTTTACACCTTACCCAAGGTCCATAAAAACATGGAACAACCACCGGGTCGGCCCATTGTTTCCAAATGTGGCTCGGTTCTTGAGCCCCTTTGCAAAGTATGTGGACTTTTCCTAAAGCCATTAGCCGAAAAAACTGAATCCTACCTTCGTGACACCATGCAGGTGATTAATCTGGTAGATGGCATCCCTTTTGAAACTCAATCACAAATCCTGGTCACAATGGATATCGTATCCTTGTATACAAGTATCCCTAACGCCATGCCCTTGAGGTTATAAAAAAATCCTTGGACAAAAGAACCCTACAGGCACTAGTCCCAACAGAGTTCATTATACAATTGCTGGGAATAGCCATGACACAAAATGTCTTCTATTTTCAGGGGGACCACTATGTGAAGACTTAGGGAGTTGCAATAGGGGCTAGCTTTGCCCCAGATCTGGTAATCTTGTACATGGACAATTACGAAGAACAGGTTTTCTACAATGATCTTAACCCTTTTAAAGACCAGGAGGTAGATGTATCAAGATTCCATTTTGCGATTTCTAAATAGCGATTTTTAAGGAATCGCTATTTAGAAATCGCAAAATGGAATGTATGTAGAAAATCGCAATTTTTTAGCGATTTCTTTGTCTTCCTTATTTGCGCAATTAAGGAATCATTTTCCATGCATTCCTATGGGCCAGGAGGCCCATAGGAATGATTGCGAAATATTTCCGAATTTGCGAATTCGCAAATTGAGAATAATTTCAAGGGTGTAGGGGGGTCTCGAAGACACTCTGCTGCACCCCTGAAATTTACATGAGTGTGCATATGGCGCACATACATGCCCTATGGGCATGTATGTGCGTCACATGCCACCTTCACAAATGCCAAATAGGGCATTTTTCAGTGAAATCGCAAATTACCACCAACTACAAGTTGGTGGTAATTTGCGATTTCTTAACCCAAATTTGCAATTTGTCGAACCCACATACATCGGATTTAAGGAATCGCAAAATTTGCGATTCCTTAAATGCTTAAGCAAAATAAGGAATCGCAAATTTTTGCAATTCCTTATTTTGCGATTTTTTGATACATTTCAAAAAATGCAAAAAAGCCTTTTGCGATTCGCAAAGGCCGAAATTTGCAGAATTTTGGCCTTTGCGAATTGCAAAAGGCTTGATACATCTATCCCCAGGTTACCTGATGGAAGCACTATATAGACGATGTCTTCATGATCTGGACCGGAAGTGGCTCTGAACTCCTCTCTTTCTTTGGTTGGCTGAATGGAAGGTCCACTGACATTCAGTTTACCATTCATTCATTTAAAGTCCTTGGCGAACTGACATCGGACGCCAGGACACTTCCGAATCCGTCTTCTTCCTTAGAATCTTGTACCGCTTTAAACTCTTTTTTCATCGATAAAATCACCACCATCAAGAATTCCATTCCCCACTCACTTTTTCCTGCTACATCAGTCCCATCTCCTGCTAATACATCGACTTTCTCTCAGTTCCCCGTGCTCGACCCGGAATCTCTTGCTAAACTGTCCACTCGTGTGAAATCTGGATCCCGCAAAGACTGCTGCCCCCCCTTTGTGCTTCGCGACATTTGTCACACCCTTCCCCATTGTATCCTTCCCTTACTTAATTCCTCCCTTAACTCGGGCATAGTCCCCAGCTCATTCAAAGAGGCCGTACTGGTGCCCCTCTTAAAAAAGCCTGGCGCCGATCCAGCTGCCCTGGCTAACTACCGCCCCATTTCCCTCCTGCCCTTCCTATCTAAAATTCTTGAGGCTCATGTTACGACCTGCCTCTCACATTTCATCGAGGAGTCCAACTACCTGGCGCCTAATCAGGCCGGGTTCAGACCAGCCCACTCCACGGAGGCCGTGATCCTCGCTGTGCTGGACAATCTTAGACGCAATGATGACAGAGGACAACCCCAAGCATTAGTTTTACTCGATCTATCGGCGGCTTTCGACACGGTGGACCATAACATCTTAATCCACCGTGTCGAATCCGCCGGAGTCTGTGGGGTTGCTCTGTCTTGGATCAAATCCTTCCTAGAGGAGAGGTCCCAGGCAGTTAGCATGGGTCCTTTCCGCGCCACCAGTGTCTCTTCATCCTGTGGAGTCCCTCAAGGATCTTCTGTGTCTCCCCTTCTTTTTAATTTGTACCTTCAACCCCTCCTTCACTCCTTAGGTAAGTGGGATATCACCGTGTTTAACTACGCGGATGATTTACAAATTATTTTTCCCCTCACTTCTCCCGACGCTGCCAACAATTTTCAGACTGCCATGACACATATCCAGCTTTGGATGAACCAAAACCAACTCAAGCTCAATCCGGGCAAGACTGAGCTCCTCCTCCCGGGGAGAAGTGCCCCTTTTTGGGGTCCTCAGTACTGGCCGACTGAGCTCGGAACACCTCCTTCTCCTGCTGGATGTGTCAAGAGCCTTGGAGTCTTGATTGATTCCGGGCTCACTCTCAAGGCGCAGGTGAGCGCAGTAACATCTTCCTGTATGTTCCAGCTCTACAGGATACGGAAAGTCGCTCACCTCTTATCACCTGAAGCCTTGTTGCAAGTCCTAATAGCCCTGGTGATGTCCCGGTTGGACTTCTCAAATTCAATCTATCACGGTCTCCCTAAATCTCTGTTGTCTAGGTTGCAGATCGTCCAAAACCAGGCTGCTCGGCTGGTCTTTAAAATCCCCAAATGGCAGTCGGCCCAACCTCTATTACGCCACCCTCATTGGTTACCAGTGAACGAAAGAATCACTTTCAAGGTTCACTGTTTAGTCTTCAAAGCTCTCACTGGTCCTGCCCCTGCTTTTCTCAAGTCTCTAATCACTTCTTATTGCCCCCCTCGTACCTTGAGGTCCACTCACCTCCTGCTCCTCGTCGTCCCCCGCTTCAAACTCTCCAGATCAGGTGGCCGCAGCTTTTCTTGTCTAGCCCCTAAGCTATGGAACTCCCTCCCTCCCTCACTCAAGTCATCTTGTTCCCTTTTTTCTTTTAGGAAATCCCTAAAAACACTACTCTTCCCCCACTAATTTTTCTTCTCCCCTGCCTTTTCCCTTTCTTTTCTAAATCCGATTAGCGCCAGGAAACCTATGGTGACAGTGCGCTCAAGAAATCTGTTATAACATAACATAACATAACATATGGATAAAGAGACCATTGATTTTCTGGATATATCATTAAAAGCTGCCAACAATTGTCTGTATACCACTCTTTACCAGAAACCTACCGAAAGAAACACCTTGTTACGATACAGCAGGCACCACCCACAGGGACTACATGATAATATGCCCTTTGATTGATTCCTCAGGATCAGCAGAAATTGTACACAAAAAGAAGACTTCTTTATGGAATCTGACGACCTCATTATCAGATTGGTAGAATAAGGGTATCCCAAACGTATGGTGAAATGGGCCAGGAAAAGGGCCTCGCACAACCCGAATCACTCCTTACACCTAAAGAACGCTCTAATGACCATATGGACAGATTGATCTGAGTGACAACTTTTAATTCAATACGCAATGAAATCAGGCAAATTGTTAACAAACATTGGCCGCTGGTGGCTGGTGATTTGCAGTTATCCATCCCACAGATTCACTCCTTTAAAAAGGGCAAAAACATAAAAGACCAGGTGGTCAGGTCCTTCCTGGAGCCCCCGCCTCATCCTACCATCCAATCTATGTGGCAACTTCCGTTGGTAGTTGGTCACTACAAGTGTGAGAGCTGTAAAGCCTGTGGCCTGACAATTGAAAACGAACAGTACAACCACAACAACTGTTCAACTGATCTCAAAATGCACATCAACTGTAACACGCCTAATGTGATCTACGCATTTCTTTGTCCTTGTGACAAAATCTATATAGGCCAAACAAGACAAAAGGTCAAGGCCCGTATATTGCAACACTGCAGTAGGATACTGTGCGGAACAACAGGGGCCCCCTTAGTCGAGCACTTTCAAACCTTGGAACATCCTCTTGAATCCATAAAATGGTTGGTCATTGAAGAAATCGAACTGGGAGTTAGGGGTGGTGACTTAAGCTCCATTTTGAAAACCCTGGAATGTAAGTGGATGGACCGCTTCAACTCAGTCAATAATGGTCTCAACGAAATGGATGTAACCTATGCCCAACTATCTATACTAAATAGGGACTAGAAGATAAATCTTCTATTAACACACACATACTGATAGGAAGGATAAACGCTGCCAACTTGTATAAATGTTCTATACCATGAGAGATATACCTGTGGAGATTGTGCACCAGTTGTTGGACTTGGACAGCTACAAGTCAAACATTCCTCATGCCACTACCTTGGGGCATTGACATACTTGTGATTCAGTGTTAAATGTACTAATATGGATTACATTTGTGTAAATGTGTAAATGTTCATAATTACAAGAAAGGTGTCTCTCAACTTAAATAATGCAATACCCTATGAAAGATATGCATTCCCAGATTGTGCGCCAGTGATTGGACATGGACAGCAGCATATCTAACATCCCTTATGCCACTATCTTGGAGCATTGACATACGTGTGATCTAGTATTAGATGTGCACAAACCACAATTATAGTTTACATTTGGGTAAATGTATAAAATGTTGGGAAACACCATTTCTCCCCTTTCTCACAATACATTTGTGTGTTACTACTATTTAATTGCCTGCTTTACTCGAGTAACAATATTTTTGTAATTATGTTTGTGGAGACTCTTTTGTTTCCAACATCCACCTTGCTTAAAATTGTACGCTGCTATTTGCAGACAGGCAGCATAATAAGTCTTGTTGACAGCAATGAGGGCATAACCAGAATTGCCCGTGTCATCGTCCACGAGGCAATAGGTTGTAAAAGTCACAGAAAACCACTGGCTTTTGCTACGGATGTGCCTAGCATGCACGGGATCTCCCATTATATTTGAGCCCTGTCCCTGGCAAGACCACGGTGTTAGCTGTTGCACTCGTCCCTCCAGCAGCCCGCAGGTATGTTCTTAACGCCGGCCCAGCTGGTGGATTCATTAGGGTTTTGTTTAGCAGTAGCCTTGACATGTGCTTCGCTCTGATACATTGCAACTATCTAAATGCGTAAACAGACAAAGTTTTCAAGTTATTGGCCTTGTTTGATGTCATTCTACTAGCTAGGGCCGCCCGTATTTTCAAGTGTGGCCTGTTTTGACAGACGCTGCCCTTTTAGCTCATACGCTTGTTCCACTGTAACTATTTGGGTATTTTGAAGCATATACGGCTTTTTTTGCCCTTCAACGCAACGTGTGCTGCGCTCCCTGTTAATTGTTAGAACACTCACTATTACATATTATGCGGGTGGATTTAGTCTCGGGTTTTTCAGGTTAGCCAGCAAGACCCTGAGGAGGCGAAGTGACAGCCCCGCTGCAGCGGCGGGCGTGTTGCGACGAATCCGGTCTGTATGGGGAAGAAGGCCACTTGTATGGATTCCGGTGCGTAGGTTCCGTAGGAAGTTTGCTCTCGCAAAGGCACGATGCGACGATCTTTGGAGTTGCGCCGATCCCTGGAGCGACGATGCGCGGACCAGCGATGATCTTCTCTCTCGCAGCTCCTCAATGCGATGGCTTCGGCGATGACTCTCGCAGCGACGTGATGCGGTCCGCAAGCAGGCGGTGCGGCGATTTCACCCCAGCGAGGACAGGCTCTGCGACGACACTCGCAGCAATGTTAGACGTCCCGCACCGATCGGGTGCGTCCCGCAAACGAAGGATGCGACGGCTCTGACAGCGGCAACAGGCGCTGGGACGGTCTCGACCTTCGTAGCAGCGGGAATTTCCTCGCACTGACGGGGATGTGATCCGCAGCGAGCGATGCGATAACTTTTCTGTAGCAAAGTCTCTCAAGCTTAGTTTCCAGCTTCCCAACACAGGTACAACTTCCAGAGGCCCACACATGGGCCAAGCACTCCAGGAAGGATAGAACTCTCTCAGTGGAGCTCAGGGGAAGCTGGGGGTGAAGTCCTTTTGTTCCTGGGACTTCAGAACAGGGAGTCAGCTCTTCTCAGGCCCTTGGAGATTCCTTCAAGCAAGGGCACACAGCACAGAGCAAAGTCCTTCCCCTCTCCTTGGCAGCAAAGCAACAGAAGGGCAATCCAGCAGAGCAACAGCTGGACAATCTTCCTTCTTCAGTTTCAGCTTGCTCCTTGGCAGAGGTTCCTTCTTGATTCAAGGATGATCTGATTTTCTGTAGTCATGGGTCCTGTACTTATACCCCTAAAAGTCTTTGTTCCCTTTGTGCAGGAGTGCTCTGAGCCCGGTCTGAACCAGTTCTGGGTGTTCCTTGAGCACTTTGTTTTCCTGGCCCCTCCCTTCCTTTCAGAGAGAGGGGTAGGGTCATCAGCCACCCAGCAGGAGGTGGAGCCAGCATTGTGGAGGGAAAGCACAGCCCTGGAGCACTTTGTTGACATGATTCCTTCTCTCCTTTCACAGTGCAGGGCAGAGACATCAGACGCACCACAGGGGGGTGGAGCCAGCACTGTGGGGGGCAGGCACAGTCCTATTCAGGCTCAGGTGCTAACTCCTCCCACCACTCAAGTTGCAAATGTAGTCATTCAGCCTAGGGCTGACTCAGCCAGCCTCCTGGGGAATCCCCAGCCCCTGTCACTCTCAAACCAGACAGTCAATCCACAAACAGGCCAAGGCACACAGAAGGTCATACAAGAGAACAGCAACTTTCTAAAAGTGCTATTCTCAAACACAGGAGTTACAAAGCACCTTTCCTAAAAGATGTGTTATTAAATTCTGAGTTCAGGGATGTCAGACTTTTATGTCCTATCTTGTTCATATGGGAAGAAATGCTGGTAGCCACTGTAGCCAGCATCCCCCATGATAGCCTATGGAGCAAGATAGCCTTGCAGCGGTGAAACATGAAAATGGCTGTAATTCACTACCAGAGCATGTCACCTGCACCAGTATATGCTCTACCTTTCACATACACTGCACCCTGCACAGGTGGGTACCTTGGGCCTTCCATAGGGGTGAACAATGTGCACAAAAAGGGAAGGGTTAGGCCTGGTCAGTGGGGACACTGACCAGGAGGACATGGCAATTCACAGACTGCACACAGGCACTGCGGTGGCAGGCCTGAGACACCATTTTAGGGCTACTCATGTGGGTGGCACAATCAGTGCTGCACGCCCACTAGTAGCATTTGTCATCACCAGCCCTGGCACACCCAGTGCGCTTTACTAGGGACTTCATGGTGATACAAATATGCCAATCATGTATATCCTATTACAATACAATTTACACAGAGAGCATATGCACTTTAGCACTGATCAGCAGTGGTAAAGTGCGCAGAGTCCTATTGCCAACAGCCACGGGTCAGGAAAAATAAGGGAGGAAGAAGCAAAAAGTTTGAGGATGACCCTGCAAGAAGAGCCAGTTCCAACATTCACCCTGACTAGATTTTATTAAATGATGTGCTTTATATATTCAGCACGCAAGGGAGGCACGCCCTGCCCCTGTAATGCTGGCTTGTTTATGTGCATTTTGCTTATGTTTCAAACATGCTGTGCCCTGAACTACTGTAGTGATGGGGGCATACATATCATGACACAGTTTATTAATTTTTTTCAGCCACAGGTTACTGATCAACCTTGGCCCGCATACCGCTAACCACGAACATCTGTGAATACGTTTGAGTAAGTTTCTTTTAAGTTTCTGCTCTTATTTTATACTCCGTAGTCCGCCATTCGGAATATAGATCCTAGTGGTTTTGTCTTTGTCTCCTCTCTCTCTCGTAGGAGCCCGCCCGGCCCAGCGTTCTTATCCCCAGTCTGAAGTTCTCTCGCTGTTTTTACTGGTAAATTATCCTGAATAACATGACCAATTGATACGTTCTATTTTGACGCACCGCCCCATTAACTTCATCCTATTGTCCATAGGTGCCCACTACCCTACCTTCACATTGGTCCTGATGAAGACCCCATCCCCAAGGCTCAGTTTCCTGTTTTATATAGGGGTCGCAATGTCAACACTACTTTGTTCTATTGTCAACCACAGATGACAGAGAGTGAGTATCTGCAACTATGTTATGCTTTGTCATTTAATGCATTTGGCAGGAATCTGTCTGGATAGTTTGTTAATATTTTTTCACTGATGTATATATGCGCACTACTGTCCTTTTTCACAATCCCTCCCCTGCACCTATCACTTCACCATATGTGCACCTGTTTTTCTAATATTCAAATGTGAAATATATTGTACTTTATGTTTGCATTCATCTCAATGTTGTGATGAAATAAAATCACATCCTTTGGTGGAATTACTTTATGGTGGTGCTTGACTCTGATTAGACAACATAGATTAATTCTTGTTTTCTTTATGTGTTTTGACTTTCCTCCACTGTGACATTATCTTCTGTAACTCAATTTACCCGGGTCTAGTGGCCTTTTGGATTGCCCCATTGCTACAGAGTACTTAGAGTTCATAGCACAAATTATAGAACAATAGGATGCAGTATAAAATGGGGTGAATAGCAGTTTCAATAACATTCTCTTAAGGCACCTGTTTTTCTAGTAGTATGGCTTTAGCTTCATTCTTAAAAAGCATTAGTGAGGTAATTGCTCTCGTTGAGGGTGGTAGGGAGTTCCATAATTTTGGGGCAGATCCAGCGAGAGTGCATCCTTGAGTTTTCCTTTTTTTGATTCTGGGCTGTTCTAGTATTAGGGATTAAGCACTAATTTAATCCCTTCCTTCTCCTGAAAGCTTGATCTTATTTATCATTTATTGAGAACCAGAGTTATGAAGAGCTTTGTGTATTATGCAAGCCTCCTTCACTTGCATCCTAGCTTCAGCTGAGAGCCAGTTGATGGATCTGAGTGATGATGAGATGTGGTCATACCGATGTGTGAAAAAAATCCACAGAAACCTGTGTTATGGGGAGCACTATTCACTCGTTCACAGTAACGTGATTTGTTTTTTCTTATTTTGCATCCATATATTCAGTCCAACTTAAACATCATAAATTTAACAACCTTATGATTCATCAAAAGTTCAAACTTAATGTATCCACAGTCTTATTGATCAGACTGAAAACCTTAACAAACAAGAAAGTAAATGCTCATCAAACGGTGATCGTATTTCCTTTCTTCAAAGTTGATTTTATTCTTCTTTTTCATCAATAAATGCGACAGTCTGAGTTCTTCAAACAACTCTCCATTATTCAACAAATGAAGACATATCCCAATGCATTTAGGTATGCACCTTCGTCAGGGGAATGCACTATAAGTAACAAAAAATCTATCATGTATATATCAGATAGATACAATATTTACAATCACAAGTTCAACAATTTCATTATTTAGTGAATCGAACAGCAACCAGAAGATCTCCTAGTGTAATCCGTGCATCTTATGTGTGATTAAAAATCATGCTCACAAAAGTTCACCTGCCACCTTTATAAACCAAACCGAAAACGTGGTGAACAGCCCAGTGCTAACACCACCTCCTACTTACTACATTCCAAAAATAACCTTATCTCAACAAAAAACCATGCGAGTCATCAAATATTCTAAAGTACTGGCGGTGCCATGTCTAGGCACTCTTACCTTCACTCAAACAATAAAGCAAAGAAGTTGGCAACGGTCAAAGTCCGTGCTTTTCTTTTTCTAAAAAACAAAGACGATACTCTTAATACACTAAATCCATTGCATCATGACTAGCTTATACATTACAAATAACGCTGGTGCTTACTCGGTCTTCAAGACCCCAATTGTAAATCTTTATGGCGCTATTGCAATCAAGTCGTGCCCTTAATCTGTAACACATTAAAGGAAAAAACTCCTTAGTATTTAAATGGTTTGTATTACCATGTATCGTTATTCTTACTCTATGTAGCGTCATCTTACCTCTGTCTCTTTAGTCAAACGCTCCGCGTTACTCTGGGGTTCTCTCTTTCTGTGGTTTTCTCGCTAGATCGAGCCATGTTCAAAACGCCAGTATATGGCGTCTGACGTCATGCTGCTAAGGGAATCGAAAACGGACTACAGGCTTACACGTCCTCATCCAAAATGGCACCCGTTTATTTACTACTCGAGAAGATACGAGTTGACTGATCCCATTCCATATTATTGAAAATGAAACTATGCTCGTATTTCCAATAAACATAATAAAAATAATAATAAATATAAAAATAAAAATAAAAATAAAAGGTGTATGTGTAAATACAAGTATCAAGAAATGTGAGATTTTATGAGCATGAATGTCAATAACACCTAAATGTAGTATAAAAAACATTTAAAATGCAGATACCAAGCATGTATATTACAGCATAATTTTACAGGAAACAAATCATCTCAATCTTGTCATTGAGTCCATAGGGTGTCAGCGTCCTAAGGGACTTTATCCAATATGTTTCATTTTGTGCCAACAATCGAATTGTGTCAACATGTGGTTTTTCCACCAATCTTTCTAATACAGTAAATTTCAGTTGAGTTCATACCGATGTGTGGCCATTCTTGCCACCTTGGAAAAAGACTTTGGAGGTTTTTCATGACCAGGACATGTATAACATAAAATGTACATGTCCTGCTTTTTAAATACCATTCACCCTGCCCTATGGGCATTTAAAGGATATCTTAGGGGTGGCATATAAGCAATAAAATGGAAAGTTTAGGCCTTGCAAAAGGTTTATTTTGCCAGGTCGAAATGACAGTTTAAAAGTGCACACCCAGGCTGCAATGACAGGCATGGAGACATTTTTTAGTGCTACATTATGGATGGCACACTGAGTGCTGCAGCCCAATAGTAGCAGTTAATTTACAGGCCCTTGGTACATGTTGTATGCTATACTATGACTTACAAGTAAATTAAATGTGCCAATTAGGGATATGCCAATTCTAACATGGTTAGAGAGAAGTGGGAAATCATTTAGCACTGTTTGGCAGGGGTAACCTTCATAGTATTCTACAGTAACAAAATTTGGGCATTAAAAGAAACAAAATTCCAGGAGGCCTTGGAGGAAGGACAAGTTTCCATGTGTAAATGGTTCTGAATAAACATGAAATTATACTGCTTGGACAGGTAAAAGTGTTTTTTCTTTTTTCAGCTCGACTAATAGGAGATCACATACATTATACACATCTGAGTTAGTACAGGGGAGTTCCGAATACAATGCAAATTATACAACACTTAGGGGGGTGTAAGGCTTCCTTTATCCCCTGGTGATATCGGCGGGCTGCAGATGTTTCCCCTGTAGGAGTTCCATGGCCCCCAGACCCTGTTCCATTTCCCGGGACATCCCCATGCTACATAGACTGACTTTTTCTCGGAACATGCACCAATCCAAGACCTCCTTCCACTTTCCGATCATTGGTGACTGATGAGCTCCCCAGTTCTGTGCTATATTTCTTTTTGCAAGCATTACTGCTAATGTCACCAATTGTGTGGTATAAGAGTTAAGGTCAGTTGCTTCCCAAATGTTTAATAGGCACCTTTGTGCCTCGGGCGCAGCTCTAACGCTCGTACATCGCTGAGAATGAGGTGCAATGCTGCTTACTAAGTCTGTATGTGTTCACACTCCCATAGAATATGGAAAAAGGTGCCTTCCCTTGCACATCCACGTCTGCACTCTTCACTCTCTGCTCTACCCATATGCAACAATCTGGGCCCATCAACATACACTCTGAAGAGAATTTTAAGTTGGACCAGCCGTAGTCATGCCTGAATCGCCACCACCCTTGGGGGGGACTGCATCCCGACAGTCTTTCTCATCAAGCTCAAGGCCGTCCCTTTCCCATTTTGCTCAGAGTGACACTAATGGATCCTCTATGTTATTGATTAGTTTTTTATATATTAATGAGATAGTCTTTTCAGTTAAACTGCCATCGAGTATCCTGTCTTCCAATGAGGAGGCCTGTGGAAGGGAAGCTTTTGACGTGAGGTGTGTGTGGAGGGCATGACATACTTGGAGATACCTATAACGTTCTGACTCTGCAAGGTTATATTGTTCCTGTAGGGAGGGGGAAGAGACGATTTCGTCTTTTACCCAGAGATCCTTGATCTGAGTGATCCCTATTAGGTCCCATTTATCGTAGCCCTTAGTTTTCCACAAGTTCCCCAGTTTTTGGAAGTTCCACAGAGGGGTTGCCAGTGTAAGTTGTCCGTTCCACCCAAGATATTTATTCACTACATTCCAGACCTGGACCGCATGTGCAGTGCTAATCCTATTCTTAACCACTGTGCTGCAAAAATGGCAAAGGACTTTGTCACTTTTCTAGCTCAACTTGAATGGCACTATACTATTCCTATGCTTGAAAACTCTGCTAGAAACACAGGGGCATATTTACAAGATAATGACCCAGTGGGGCACTGCAAGCTATCTTGCTGCACTGAGCTGTATCATTTGGAAAGTGCTGGGATGCATCGTATTTACAACAATACGATGCACCCTGTCTTTTTCTCTGTGCTGCCTCACAATAGGCTGCCTAGTGCCAACGCAGGAAGCCTTACACCATGATACAAGGGTGCCTCTTGGTGGCTTCAGTGTCAGAAAGTGTCAAACCGGAGATGTAAAAGTGGTATGTGCAGGTTGGGCACCCTGAAAATATCGCATTGGAATCATTATGAATTTTGAAAATGGACAATAGCAGTTTGGTATTGATTGGCATTTGGAAATACGCAACAGACCACACCTGTAGAGGTTTTACTGTTTTCAATTGCGTAATCTGGAGGAGAAATACGACCGGCATTTTAAGACACATGCAGCCAGATTCATGAAGCAAAAATCGGCTCGCAAAGGGCCAGATTCTGCGAATCTGGCCCTTTGTGAGCGCATTTTTTGCATTTGGGATTCATCATCCCAAATGCAAAAATCGCAAATTTTGAAATCGCTAAATTGCGAAGAATTGCATTTAAGGAATCTCTTTGGCCCATAGGAATGAATGGGGAGTCATTCCTTATTTGCGATTCGCACTTAGCGAATCGCAAATAAGGAAGCAGTAGAAATCGCTATAAATTTTGCGATTTTTACATGCATCCCGTTTTGCGAGGCTTTAATAGCGATTCCTTAATAATCGCTATTAAGGACTCGCAAAAGAGGAGCATGATGAATCTGGGGGATGATCATTTTCAAAAAGAGAGATACTTTCCCATGATCAAGGCTCAGGTGAGCAGAATTGCGTTGGGCAGCATATCTCCATGTGAATAAAGTGCCTGAAACCACTGCAGCCGGACTCACTGTTCTTCTTTTTTCAAGGTGATTAAGAAGTGAGTGCTGGTTTGTTGTTTCAGGAAGCTTCGTTCCCTTGACACCCAGTCATCCTGTCAGGGTCAGAGGCTTTCTTAGCTAAGCATTCTGTGGGGGTTATTATAAAGGAAGCCGGACCCGTCTGCCTTTGCCGTGGACAAATGGGATTATCCAAATAAAAGTGCAGCAACAGCATGCAAGGGATGCAGAATAAATGTTTTCCTCTTGCTGGCAGCAGAGGCAGAAAGTGTAAAAACAAAGATGTAAAAGCAGTAAGTGGAGGTTGGGCACACTGAAAATATTGCATTGGAAACATTATGAATTTTGGCAATGGATAGTAGCAGTTTGTTATTGATTGTCATTTGGAATTATGCAACTCACCACAACTGTAAAAGTTTGACTGTTTTCAATTGCGCAATCTGGAGGAGAAATTCGACCAGTGTTTTAAACACATGGTCATTTTCAAAATCAGAGAGACTTTCCTGTGATTAAGGCTCTGGTGAGCAGAAACGCATTGGGAAAGTGAGCCTTTTTGCCAGCATATCTCCATGTGAATAAAGCGCCTGAAACCACTGTGGCCGGAGTCAGTGTACTTTCTTTCAGAAGGTGATTAAGAAGTGAGTGCTGGTATGTTTATGTATTAGTGTGTTTGTTTGTATCTATATATATTTTTATATTTAGGTAGTTATAGTTAGGACCTAGTTACCATAGGAAAATCGTAATATTCAATTCCCAATAACGTTGGCGCCGATTGACGAATCTTCGCAAAATTTTCAAAACTTATGGCCCGCTTCAGTCCGCTCCTATCTTGAAAGTTTCAGGGTGATTCGGCCAGCGGGGGGCGAGAAAAATATGTCCTCCTTTAGCTTTTTAGAGCACTAACCATAATTTTCATGCAAATAAGACCCCCTCATGTATGTCATTTCTAAAGGAAATGCTCTAGGTATTACAGTTTTGATTACATCAAGATGACGTCAGATGTTCCACACTTTTGTAATAAATATAGAATGTTAGCAATCTAGTTGTTCATTAGGATACTGTTGAGAGGCAGAGGCCAGGGGCACGGACTCTGAAAATTGAAGGCAGGTAGGAGGGTGCAGAGGCAACAATTTGACCACATTGGGCAGGCAGGATGGGCAGTTGCAGCACAACAGACTATGGAGGGCAGTGTAAAGGGGGGCAGGGGCAACAAACCACCAATACAGGACTGGCAAGAGAGGCTGTGGCAATATAATAGACCATTGTGGGCAGAAGGAAGAGGCAGTGGTAGTACAACCATACATGCCAACAGACCAGATTCAGCCAGGAAACGTCCAATGTTTTTAAGCCCAAAAGGGCTTTATTTGATCTGTCTCCTGTCTACAATCTCCTCTTTTTCAATGTAAGTCAAAGGGGAAAATCAATACCACATTTTTTTTTCAAAATCTCCCTCTTACCAAGTTCAAAATGTTAGTAAGTATGGTCCATTGGATCATGGAAGGCAGGAGGGTTTGGGGTAGGGATATGAACTCGGATAACAGAGGACATGAGGGACATGAAGAGGTGCACCAAACTGACCCTACAGGACAGGTATCAGGGTTTGCAGCAGCACAATACACCACACAGGGCATGCGGGACAGGAGTGCAGCACAACAATCCATAGAAAGCAATAGGGAGGGGACAGGACCATGCACATGGACAACAGAGAACAGGTGGGAAAGAGGCAATGGTAGCCAGCTGACCATAATGAACAGACAGGAGAGAAAGCTGCATCATAACGAACCATAAAGGGCAGGAGGGACAGATCAGGGGCATTACAATGGAACAGACAAGCCAGGAGGAAGGGAATAGGGGTCTGCACATGGAAACAGAGGGCTGGGGGTAAGGGGGCAGGGCAGGAGTAGCAAGATGGCAATGGAGGTCAGGCAGGATGGGCACTAGAAGCAAGACACACCATGGAGAGCAACAGTGAGACTATAATGGCATACACATAGACCATGGAGGGAAGGTGGGAGGGAGTCAGGGGCAGCTAGCTGACCACACAGGGAAGATGGGAGGGGCTGTGGCAGCACAGAAGACCATGCATGACAAGCAGGAGGGTTAATGGTAGCACAATGGCTATGATGGGCAAGAAGGAGGGTGCAGGGGGATGCACAAAGGACCATGGAGGATAGAAGAGAGGGTCAGGACCTAGGCACAGACAAGAGAGTTCAGGGGAAGGGGCCTCACAACAGACCATGCGGGGAAGGCAGGAGGAGCAGTTGCTGCACAACAGTCCAGGGAGGGCAGAAGGGTGTGGTAGTAAAATGGACCATGGAGGACAGGAGGAAGGGGGTAGGGGCATCGAATGTGGACAGGCAGGGTGGAGGTGGCAGGCACAGGTTACAGTCATCTGACAATGCTAGGCAGGTGAGTGGCTGCTCAACAGAACACTCAGAGTAGATAGGAGTGCCAGGTCCATGGAACATGGTGGGCAAAAAGGATGGAGCAGGGGCATGCACACAGACATCGGAGGGCAGGGGGAAGGAGAATAAGGGCAGCAAGCTAAGCACAAAGGCTAAGCAGGAGGTCAATGATGGGGCATAGAATTGGGCAATGGAGGGCAGAAGGAGTGGATTGGTACATCATGCTAAATGGAGGGCAGTGACAGCACATCAGACCATGCATGGCAGGAGGGAGGAGCCTAGACCATGGATTCAGACAACAGAGTATAGGGAGGAGGTGGATGGGGCATCAAGCTAACGGTTCAGAGAAGGCAGGAAGGCCAGTGGCAGAACAACGGCCACATAGAGCTGTAATAAGGGAGTAGGGACATGGACTTGGAAAATGGATGGCTAGGAGGAGAGAAGACAGGAGCAGCAAGCTTGGGTGGGGGCAGGACAATGCCAGGCCCTGCTTCCAACACCCCACCATCCATTGCGATATGCATCTTACTTAACGTTAATAAAAAAAACTAGAAATTTGCTGAAAAAAACTAAGATTACAGGGACGGTATAGTTAGACTCAGATTTCACTCATACACAACCAGTGACATTCAGCAGTTATAACTACCCGAGCTAACTATAACTTACGCCAATGCAATGTACTGCTAATGACCTCAGACATTACATCATTCATGACATGGTCAGTTACATCACCCATGACATCACTCATCACATCTCAAATGAGCTGTGAATGGAATGGAACTATAATCGCTAGAACTTTAATTAGGGATAGTGTGTGTATATTAACACCCTTTTTTTATCTTTTCGTGTAAGAACCATTATAATACGCAATGTGCCCAGATTAATATGGCCGATAGCCTTTCACTTTAAAGTAATGTGTAGTCCATTGTTTATGTTGATGTTTGCAATCCTAAGTATGTTTATTATGAATAAATCACGTTGACAAACATACAGGTATGGCAGTCACGGGGCAAGATATGCTGAAATTACATTGTGTTCATATTAACACTTGTTTTCTTTTCTTTATTGTATCAATTCCTGAATTTTCACATCGTGACCAGGCCAATTGGATTAAAGCTTTTTGGATTAAAGTCCTTTGTTAATGTTGGCAACTTTAGGCATTTGTATATTTAAATAAGGATGCTACAATCACGTCTTGTATCGTTATCAAGGTTCAGACAAGCCGAAGCACGTGGATCACGTCCTTTGCAGATTAAATACTTCCAAACTACAACCTGAGTGCTGATTCCTTCCTTGTAAGAGTGAGAGGAGATTAAATACATTTATATATAACATTTACTGAAAACAAACACAAGTTTCAGGGACATTATAGTTAGAAATTAGCATTTAGAAAACCTCAGAACTTTACTGAAAAAAAACAGGTTTCATGGATGTCATAGTTATTGGACATTTCACTCGTACAAAACAAGAGAAATTCGGCCGTCATGGTTAGTTGAGCTAACTATAACTTGCGTCCCCGCAATGCACTGCTGATGATGTCGGATATTACATCACTCATGACATGGTCAGTGACATCACTGATGACATCACTGATGACATCTCAAATTACATCACAGATGACATCCTCCACATAATCATCGGATGCAACTCCTCACACCCTAAAATACATACTACCATTCTCAAAACCATAGACACACCAATACTAGTACAGCTACAATATTCTGTGCACTATGCATGCAGATCTCTAACCAGCTACATACTATTGATACGCTCTTCTAACAACCCAATTAGTACCTATGCAGTCTAGGAATTCTTCTGTCTGTCCCATGCACTTCTCCATTCACCCATCCAGCACTATCTACGTATCCTATCACTCCATCAATACCTAAGCACTTATAAATTCAGCACATACTTTCTTTGCAACACTGAAATTACTCCAGTTATTAGTCGTATACTTAAGCAATGGCGTAGTCACTAACACAAGTGCAGGTACAATATTTTGTACACTATGCATGCACACCTCTAACCATCTACAAACTATTGATACGCTCTTCTAAATACTCAGTTAGTACCTATGGAGTGTGGGAATCCTCCTGTCTGTCCTATGCATTTCTCCAATCACCCATCCAGTACTATCAACTTATCCCATTACTCCACAAATACCTAAGCACTATACACTCTGTTTGTAATACTGTAATTATTCTAGTTACTAGTCATGAACTTATGGAATGGCCTAGCTACTAGCACAAGTACAGCTATAATATTTTGTGCACTATCCAAGCAGACCTCTAACTACCTACATACTATTGATACACTCTTCTAAATACCCAGTTAGTACTCATGCAGTGTAGGAATCATCCAGTCTGTCCCATGCACTTCTTTAATCACTTATCTACCACTATCTACTTATCCTATCCAACAATACGTAAGCACTTATAAATTAAGTGTTCACTCTGTTTGCAGCACTGTCATCATTCCAGTTACTAGTGGTATACTTATAAAATGACCTAGACACCAACACAAGTACACATAAAATATTATGTGCGTAATCCCTACAAATCTCTAAGCAGATACATACTATTGGTCCACTCCATTAAATACTGAAGTAGTACCCATGCAGCGTAGGATACCTCCTGTAAGTCTCATGCAATTCTTCATACCACCCATCCAGCACTATGTTCTGCTAATACCTAAGCACTTATGGGGCAGACTTACAAGCACCCTGCGCCACCAGTTCATCACTTTTTGTAACGTAGTGATGGTGCCAGGCACTCCTTCATATTTACAAGGAGAGGAAAAGCTACCCTGCATGGTTTTTCCTCTTCTTGTAAATACGACCGCTTCATACATAGAACTTTGCGTTCAAGGGGCGTTCCATAGGTGTTGCTGTGGGTGTTCCCACGCAACACCCATAGAACAAGACACATCTCCAGATTTATGAGAAATCGTAAATCTGGAGATGTGTGTGAATGCTGGCGCCATCCTAGAGTTGGTGTAGCAAGGCGCAACGAGGAGAATTGTTTTCATTTTGCCTCATTTTTTCCTCTTTCTACGCATGCTGCATTCCACAGCATACATTGAAAGAGGGAAATGCCTTTACTGATTGTTTTAGTGCAGGAAGGTGTCCCTTCCTGCATAAAAACAATCTCCGCACGACAAGACACAGACATCCTTGCACCATGGTTTAAGGGTGCATGGGTCACCGTATGGCTGCAGTTGGTGCAGCAGTGCATGGGGAAGCACAGAGTAGCAACATATTCATGTACATATGTCATATCCCTGTGCTTCAGGAGTGCCGCAGTGCAGCTAAAGAGCTGGCAGTGTCACGCTGCAGTACTTCCTCATAAATCTTCACCTATAAATTCACCATACACTACTAATGGATTCTTTCAGTCAATCATGCTGTATAGATATATTCAACCAAACCTTCACACATTACCTTGCAATTGTAGTTCTTTCTTTAACCAGATAAAGTAGTTGTAATAAGAACTTTTTTTTCTTCTTTTCTCTTTTTTATTTATTTTATAACAATTTTGTATTTTTTGGTGTGTTTTCAAAAAATGAACAAAAAAAAATAACGAATAAAACAGGAAACTTTTGGAATTACTTATCAGTCCAAAAACAACAAAACAAATTAACGATGGTTGCGTTGCGCAGTAAAAACTGCATCCACAGACTGCTCAACGAAGCATATAAGTTTCTTACACTTCACGCAGTGTTGCTCGAGAAAGGCGAATTCTGGCCTAATGTCTCTGGAGCCAGTTCCCTCGATTTCGCAAGCTGCAGGGCCTGTGGAATAATGGTTCAGAGGGAAACTTTCTTAGTCTGTATCTTCAATTATAAAGGCTGTGGAGGCAGTAAGTAGACGACAATGGGTAATGTTATTCACTACATGGCATATGTGTTAGTGTTGTATCTAGAAAAATAACTGTCAATATCAGCACATTTTGTTTGTATTTCACTTTTCCTGACTTCACCTGTGTGTATATGGCTGTACATTACAATAAAAACTGTTTTGAAAAATAAAAGTTTGGCAGAAAGGTAGGTCTTTGGCCAAAAAAGCACTCTTTTTGTTAAATTGTGTAAATACATTTTGTAGTTGCTGAGAAATGTAAAGAAATTCCCAGTTGTATAGATAGGGACGCGGTGGATTCACGACGCCTCCCGATCTCGTGCTGAGATCTGATTGGCTACCAGCACTTCAAACCAGCAAGTGTTGGCAGCCATCTTGTGACTTTGTTGAGTCACAAGATAAAATGTAAAAAGAAAGAAAAGGGGGCAGGGTGGAAACACCCTGACCGCCTACGCCACTTGGGGGGATCCCACAGGTACCCCCCGTGCCCAAAAAGTATATTTTTAAAATACATTGAGCTGGAGGTGCATTAGATCCGTGACTCCTGCTGAAATTTAAAACAAAAACAAAGCACAGATCCTGCGTGTCATTAAATAAAAGCCCCAGGTGGGCCAGGTCTCAGGGGCAGTCTATGTGGCAATGTGAGGGGATGCCTTTGTGCCACCCCCGTGACCCAGGGACCGCCACCCCCCCAGGAATAATTGTTAAAAAACAATGGCATCAGTGATGTCACTGACCATGTCATAAGTGATGTAATATGTGAGGTCATAAGCAGTGGATTGAGGGACGCGACTTATAGTTAGCGCACTAATTATAACGGCTGAATTTCTCTAGTTTTGTACAAGTGAAATGCTAGCCTAACTATAATGTCTCTGTAACCCTATATATATATATATATATATATATATATATATATATAAATATTACTTTAACCTTCGCTCTTTAACATTCCTATTTTCGTGGAAGAAAGAATACAGACTCCTGTTAACTGTTGCATATCGGTTTATTTGATAAATACTCGGCCATGACGCGTTTCGGCCTAAACAGGCCTTGATCACATGACGTGGCTGCAGAAGTGGTTCCCACCTTTAAAGTGACAAGTGCATAAACAAATGATAAATTAATAGCAAAGACAGACTCATGTTTTATAAGACAATCATATATGGTCTTAACAAGAACAGTACATACCACATTGATATTTATATTAGAATAAATTAGATAATATTACTGTTCTAAATACATTGAATACTTAAATTATGGAATGTAAATTAATAAAATCCAATGAAATAAGTTAGATAAAAAAGTAAAATTTAAAATGCATTATGCATAGACTCCTAAAAGCCAATATCAAGACTGGTAGTGCCTTGGCGACCTTATATGTTGCCTATTGCCATAACTAATACCTTACCCAGCAAAGTTATAATTTGTATAGCATTGGCTGTATACTGTAGCCCCTGTGGGCCTAGTGCATTGCTCTAATCGATGTTAAGAGTTTGTTTAAAGTGCTATAGTGCAATAAAAAGCATCAATGCCACCTAGGATTTTTTTTCATTGTGATAAAACTAAATATCATGTTAAAATACAGGAAACAGCAGCATGTGTCTGGGAAATGTTTCTGCCTGTTGTGATCCCCAACCCTGATATTATCCAATAACTTCATTGAATGAATTTAGATTTAGGTATTTCATTTATACTGGATAATTATGACTTCGGGTATTCTATAGATTGTTATTTTCAGGGGTTTTGCCAGTCTATAAGCCACTGGACTTTCTTCTGGCCACAGTTATAGTTTTTCACATTTTGAGGCATGAAGAATTATGCTAACTAAGTGCAAATCAATGAAACACAATTGCCCATATATTGTCTTCCAAGTGTTGGCTTTATAGACAGGTATAGAGATCCTCACTAGAATTAAGCCCGTGAGGGGTTTTGGTGTCAAGCTCTATGATGTATCGTGTTTCTAGTTTTCTTAGGGCAGCCTCACGATTACTCCCACATCTTGGACTTGAAATTTAATCTAACACATACATGTTCTAAGTTGTTGTTGTGTGTATTACTTTGAAGTGATGTGCAACGGGGTAAGACGGATCAGAATTAGTTATTACCCTGATGTGTTGGAGTATTCGCTTGGGGGCTTGCAACTTGGTGCTCCCCACATATTGTAATCCACAGGAGCACTCCAACACATATATTACATAGACCGTCTTACAGGTTAAACATGTCTTGATGGTGATAGGCCTGTCCTGGATGGGTATAGAATAAGTTGTTTTATTCATACCAAACTTGCACGCCCGACATGTGATGCATTTGACAAACCCCTCTCTTTGTGTTAGCCAATTCGTCATAATTATGGTTTCTGGACTGCTGCTGGCTGAAGCGTTGCTCATGGAGGTGTCTTTTCTAAAGGTAATGGCAGTGCTTTTAGGTAGTGAAGATCCTATGACCGGGTCACTTAATACAAGAGGCCAGTTCTTTTTGATTACACTGCGTAATCTGTCTTCTTGTTTGTTGTATGTGAGAATCACACTTGCTTCTAATTTTTTTTGTAGGGCTTGCCCTGTTTCCTATGATTCCAAACAGCAAATCTGATCTACTTAGGGTTTGAGTTCTTCTAATTGCTGTGTCAATTATACTCTCAGAGTATCCTCTTGCCAGGAACCTTCTTTTACTGTCCATTTGGCTGCCCTTAAGTCTGTATCATTACTACATATTCTTTTGATTCTGAGCATTTCTCCATATGAGATACTGTGTATTAAGTGTTTAGGATGGAAACTGGTGGCATGCACTTCAGTGTTCCCTGCTGTCTGTTTAGAATGTAACCTAGTTTAAATTTTTCTGTTAGCACCTCTACGTCAAGAAAAAAGACTGATTCTGCACTCAGAGAGGCAGTGAATTACAAATTGATGTGATTAACATTGATTTCTGAAACAAAATTGAGTGTACTTTCTTTTGTCCCCCGCCATACTACAAACAAATCATCAATGTATCTTAACCATACAATAACATGCCTGTCCAGAGTTTCCTTGAAGTTTGCCCTGAGGACCAGCTCCTCCCACCATCCCAGAGGAGAAGCTGGCCCCCATCTCAACACCCCAGATTTGTTGGAAGATCTGCTTCTGGAAAAAAAAGGTTGTCTTCAAGGCTGAAAAAATACATATTAACCAACATCTTATTGTGTTGATATAACCAAATTGGTCTGGTGCCAAGCTAATATTCCAGAGCTCTTATGCCATATTTGTGGTGGATACTTGTATAGAGAGTTGTGACATCCAAAGTCATTATGAGATAATCATCTTCCCATGTACAATTGTGAATGTGTCTGAGGAAGTCACTGGTATCTTAAAATGTAAGAGGGTAATGTTTGCACATGTTCTTGCAGGAAATAATCAATATAGTGTGATGCATTCTCCAGAAGACCTTATCTTGCTAAAATAATTGGTCTCCCAGGTGGCTTAGTGGGATGTTTGTGTATTTTAGGGATAAGGTAAATTACAGGCATGACTGTATATTTGTTCTTTAAGTATTTGTGTTTATCCGTACTAAGAGGTCCTGCACTTTTTCAAGCTAGTAACTTAGAATAGAACTCTATCCATGTTCCACGGGTTATCTGGATGTTACTTCTCTTGTAGCAATCCTGATCATTCAATTGCTTAATTGCTTCTTCCATGTAATCTGCTTGAAACCAGATTTCTATGTTGCACCCTTTGTCGGAATTTCGTATGACAATCTGATGATTGCCTTGTAATTTATCAATTAGCTGACAGTACATGAAATCTTGCAGATTGTACTCCCTTTGTGCTCTTCGTTTTTTTACTTGCGATATTACGTATTCATTGAATATATCAATTGAGTCTCGTAGCATGATTGGTTGAAATGTTGATTTTGGTTTAAACTCTGTGCACACTGTCCCCAAGGTATTGAGCTGTTGTTGAGCTATGACCGATTGGGTGGACACTTCCGTGGTATTCAATGTATTTTCATTTTGTAGTTGCTGTAAATCCCGTAATAGTTGGACATCTGCGGCTTTCAGGCTACTTGGACTCGGTGAGGAAACATCGTGTATATACACACAAACATAGATATATTTACTATTTGTGACAAATACTTGCATGGCAACGGCATCGGTGTGGTCAAGGCATAAGCAGTAAAGGCATTGCATGGTAATGCTATGTGGAAGACCATATTTGAGTTCCCTGCAATGGGCCACTAAGGGTTAACACTGTCATATTATAGCTTGCAGATCATTTCATTCACTAGCACCAACCACCGATCACTCCCTTTCTCACCAGTATATCCTAATGAATCCCATCATTGCCGCTTTGACACATGCTGAGGGGACTTTGCTCATGCCACAATGTGCTTCGGGGAAAATGCAGAATCTTCAGTTTGTAATGAGTCATATTGATAATTTGGGGCTGGTGGTCCAAAAAATATTTCCCAGGGAATAAGGTTGGTCCCAGACGAAGAGTTGACTAGAAGTGAAGAAAAAAGATATTTAAATAATCATACAGGGCTAAATTATAATCAAATCAAGCAGTCCCTTGAATATGGCACGTGGGAATACCAATGGCAGTCAGTATGGAGAAATAGGGGAAACCGGCGAGTAACGTTTCCAGAATCCCATGAAGCATGGAGAGATGTAGTCTTAAATGCATTATTGGAATTTGATGGTCTTTAACATGTTAGAGGAAAAAAATATTATCAGTCTAACGAAATATGGCTGTCTTTTGTATTTCTTGATTGCGACAACTGTGTTCAAAACAACACTCAAGAAAGATCCTTGGGTACAGTGTGTCTGTCAGGAGGTTTAATCACCCTGATTTCTACCAAGAATGCACTAGAACTGAAGCGTTTAGAAACTGAAAGCATTTGGCTACAAGCATGTCATATTAATTTGTGTGAGAACTTTGTTAGAATTAATACTATGATAGGTATTAATGCTTATATATTAGTAGGAGAAATGCAATTTAATGCAGAACAAATTCAGCTATTTAAAGTTTATTAATGTACTATTTCTAATATGTATGTAAATACAATATTTACATTAATGGGGGACTTTAATCTCCGTTTGAATTCAACATTTGAAGACCTTGCACGGTGGGATATGTTGAAGGCATACTCCATTCCAAATGCCATCTTTCCGCAGTGTGGTAAATAAAACCGAGATGGCCGCTTTGCAACAGACTCCCCTGCCAGGCAAACATTTTCACAGGGCACCAGAATGCCCCAGTAGACCAAATGAATAGAATGTTATGTGTTTAAGGCTTTTTAGGGCACTAAGGAAGTGGGGAGCGATCAATGGCCTCTATGGGCATCGTTAGGCGGTCCCTTTCGTAGAAAGGGACCGCCCACCAATAGTACGGTGGTCCCGTGGGGGTCATTAGGATGCCCCCGCCACACTGGAGGGCGCATCCTGCATTCTTGGCATTGCGGCAAGCGGTGCTCTCAGCAATGCCCGCCGCAATGCCAAAAAGGCCTGTTCATGGTAGGCACCGCACGGTGCCTGCCATGTTGTGCATGAAACCCCACAACGGGCCCCCAGAGACAAAACCGCATGCCTTTCTATGGCGGAGTCTCCGCAATGGAAAGGCATTCCGCCACCAGAATGCTAATATGGATGGCGGTGCCTGCAAGGCACTGCCACCATATTCCTGGGCTTTTCTGCCCGGTAGGCAATCAGGCGGATTGCCTACCGGCGGAAAACCGGCGACGGTCTTCCCGTCTGCCGGGTCCCCCCACCATCGTAATGTGGCAGGGGGAAAGTCAGGTGGCGGTGAATTTTGGCGGGTGGATCGCCACCGCCATATGGGCGGTGGTGATCCGCCAGCTATCCTAATGACGCCCTAAGTGTGGATATTAACCTGAAAATGATAAGAAGGAAACAGGCTTTACCCTTACAGATCACTTACCCTAAGAGGATGGCTATCAGAATTGCTAATGAACAGCTGGATCGGCTTAGGCAGGTTCAAAGTGAGATCAAGATGCAAATCATGAGGACCGATAAAACAGAAACTGAGAAAAAATATACTCACGTAATAACAGGTGAAGTAAGCTGCTTGAAAACCTTCCCTAAGATTAAAACCGGTATTTCTGAGAGAGGATGGAGAAGGCACAATAAAACAGTGCATTGGTTTGATGGAAGATGAGACAGCTGAGACAAAAATGAGCACATCTTTGAACTTCAAAATTCTAAAACGTTACTCTATATTAAAGGTGGAATACACTGCTAAAATTTTAATAAATGTGCTAAATTATTATGGTGAATTATGAGGAAATGATAAGTGTGATATCATCATAAGATGTACATTTTGGCGGTTGACTCAGGAAGGGAGTGCAAAGGACTTAGGTGTTCATAACCATATTGTTCCCAAACAAGTTTGGGTAATGATTTTGAGCCAACATTACGACGGTAGAAATAAGTGTGGTCAAAACTTGCAGTACTTAGCGGATGAGGAGCTATTGGCTAATTTATAATCTAATTCGATAACAAAGACAATCTCTTCCGCCAACCTAGCAAAAGCTGCTGGCCTGATGATTTGCTACAATAATATTTGATAGTAATACAGATTGGTGAATTAAACTACCACTGTTCCAGTGTTTGAATTATTTACAATAACAGGAAAATGCCCGAATAGCTGGAAAGGAGCAATAATAAGACCAATATTAAGAAAAATGACCCTCTCCAACCTGAAAAATTAAAGTTTGGTAAGTTTTATTGATGCTGGGGCAGAAATGTATGCGAAAGCACTTCTCCAATCTCGTAAATCGAGAGTCCCATTGTCACAAGTTGGAAGATATGAACATTTCAAGGGGATTCTTAATGAGTCTAAGAGAATTACATAGAGGGAACTGGGCTCGAGTGGTGTTAGGATAGGGTCCCTCTCCCTTAAAATCCCTCTTAAGAATGGGTTTCGGGAAGGAAGTATCTTGTCTCTCTTTTTGTACTATTTCTAGCCAATTTCCCTGAGAAACACAAAATACGCATTCCTTCTCACCTAAAATGGGGGGACTGTCCCTTGCTTATTATATGCCAAAGATGTGGCTCTAGTAGATTTGACCCAAATAGGCCCAAAGGAAACAAAGGGGGAGATTCTCAAACATTTTGCACTGGTTTAGCTATGTGACACTAACTAGCACCAAATGTTTTTTTCCAGATTCACATCCCTGTGTAAAACTTGTTTTGCACTGGACAGTACCCAACAGTAATGCAAAGCAGCGTAAAATGATGCTTTGCATTACTTTGCCTCAAGGGGGCGTTACATGGGTGGTACACCCTACTGCTCCACCTCAGACAGACAACATCACTGCCCATCTTCACGAGCAACCGTAAAACCTGGCTCTTCAATACACCTTCTCCTTGATGGACTGGAACCTGCACCTCCCCTCCTCCCCAGCGCCTTACGGGTGAGTAGCCGCGCTTTAACAAACACGTGATTGATTGATTGATCCCATTCAACCACCCATGCTTTTTGACGCTAAAATTAATAGACAGGGTTTAGCGCCAAAATTTAACACTCCTTTCTTTTCTGACTTTGCAGTGTACTGCACTTTACAGCACACATACAAAATATGAAAAGGTGTTTCACTTGTCGAGTATTAGAATTTTGTACAGGAAGGGTGCCCTTCCTGTCCAAAACCTATGGTTGACTCAGGCACGCACCCTAGCCCTATTACGCTAAAGTGGTGCCTGGATCATAGCAGCTAAAAGCTGTGCCGGAACTAAGGAGAGGGAAGGAGAGTGCCTGTCACACAACATAGCATAGCATTTCTGGCCTTTAAGAATCTGGACTGAAGAGCATTGAGTATTTATTGTAAGGAAAATTATTCAGAGATTAACATGGAAAAAAACTAAAATATTAGCTTTAGGGAATAAAAGTGAACCCTCTACATGGTCTATTGGTAATCTGAGGCCGCATTATAGACAAGGCACATTTTCTTTGTTTGCACCGGGCGTGCCTTTTGGAAGGTGCTCCCTCGGGTAAACAATGAAAATGTACCCTATTATGATAAATGCGCTACCACTAGGACAGCTGCAAACTTGCACTGCCCTGGGGGCAGTACATTCGGTGAAAAAATTGGAGCAGCTGCTTTACAGCCGCTCCTTGTTTTCACAGTGCAGGCATCAATGCTCCTGCACTTTAAAGTGGATTAGAGATCCCCTTGCAGTCTGGTGCAGTCTGTGACTGCACCTGCCTGCCAGGGATGTCTGGGGATCCATGGGGCACCCCCTGAGAGCTTCTTTACATCTGTGCCCATGTCTGTAATACGGCACAGGCGCAGAGGCAAAGGAATTCCCTCATTTGGATGGGGCATGTCCCCATGCAAATGATGGCACGCCCCCTGAAGATAGCACTGGCGCTTTATGTGCACCAGCGCTATCTGTATTACAGAAAAGGTTGCACAAGCATCTACAGGCCCTTCTGTAATACCAAAGTGCCCCAAGGACTCGCAAAGTGGGCGCAAATGCCCGTTACGCCCCTGGGGCACTTTCTGTAATATGGCCCCAAGTGGTGAGGAAGTCTCAGTGTGCAAATATTTAGGAATCACCCTTGATAAAAGATTAAAATCTTTAGTGGAAAATGCAGCTAGACATTTTAAGAAAGAAAGCAATGTCAACGGCTGGAGGGCTAGGAAATGTAAAAGGGACTTTGGGGGACCATCATTAAAACAGGTGTTTATCACATATAATGCAATAATGCCCCCCTCAAATCTTATATTGTGTTTAGGGAAATAAATTGATTGTCAGAAAATAGAAGGCGCTGCTTTAAAATATATTTGGTCTTCCTAACTGTACTATGGTCTAGATTCTAAGGGGCCGATTGCGATGTTGGTCGGAAAGGCTTTCCGACCGACATTGTCGGTTTCAATTCCGACCGGCTGATTACAATACAGCCGGTCAGAATTGAAAAATTGAGCATTCTGGCTGTATTTCGATGGGCTCAAGGAGCTGGTTGGCCAGTCAGAAGCCTGCCCATAATCCTTATGTCCGGATTATGATGCACGGTTTCTGCAAGGCTTTCCATGCTGGGCTTTTCTGACATAAAAAGCCTGTCAGAAAGCATCTTTGGAGGCCCCTAGCAGGGTCCCCTTCTGTTTGCTCCTGGTGGTTGTTATCCATCACAAAAAGACTGCCATTGTGCCAACATGTGTTTCGTCTTTCCATAGACTTTGTCAAGGCAATTGGCAAAGACGATCGTTCCTAAAAATCTACGTCAATTCGCAATAGTTTCCTCGTGCTTCTGGTTGCCAAAAATCCACAACCTTTTTCAACGTCTACTTCCCAATAACTTCGTGGGCACCAGTATTCTGTGTCCCATTAATGTTCCTGCTATCTCAAAGTCTGTACCGATTACTCTCATGAAGTTATCGTCAGCTAATATTGAATCTCTGACAGGAACCTTATATAAGGGGGCTGTTCAAAGTTTCTTACAAGTAAAAGAAGTATTGAAAGTCCTGTCAGTTGCACGAGGACCCTGCTCCAATCACAAGCAAACTTCAATACTCAGGGAAGGAACCCGGATACGTTCCGACCCGTATACAACTGTGGCGTTTCCTTCAAGAAAACTTCCGTGTCCCTGACCGCGTCAGGGACACGGAAGTTTTCTTGAATCGGTACAGACTTTGAGATCGCGTGTTCGTCAGGAACATTAATGGGACACAGAATACTGGGGCCCAGGAAGTTAATGGGAAGTATATGTTGAAAAAGGCTTTTTGTGATAAGATATAACAACCACCAGAAAATAAATTGACATCCAATGAGAACAATTACCTAGTGTGGCTCTGTTTCATCTCGGACGATTTGGAGTATTGACTGATCACCATGGAGTGATAACATTGCTTTGGGAATGAACATTTAGGAGCGGTTGGGAACTCTTTGAACCGTGGACATTTGAGACAAACGGATTGTGTGCGGTACACAGGCTTATTTCTAATCACATGGATGGGAGGAAGGAGCTGGGCCGAGCCTCACTTATACCTGATTTAGCTGTGTCCTGCCTCCACCCGAAGGGCTACATACCCCCTGTAGTTGACCTGGATCCAGGACCAAGAAGGGAGGGCATCATTGCACTTCAAAGGCATGCCTCTCTAAGATTCTTCCCACTTCAAAGACACAACTGTGTATAAAAGAAGGCCCACAGACACCACCACTTCAGTGTACTTCTGGACCTGTGGATACTCTTCAGAAAGAACAACTGCTATGTTTCTCCAGGGACTGCCACTCTGCTTGACTGTTGATCTAAAGGAAGTGCTTCCCTGCATGTGCTGCCCTGCTGCCTGCCACCCTCTTGCCTGGGAGAGTAGAACTGGACCTGTAACTTCATCTTGAACCCAGGACCTCAAAGTGACTGAAAGGCCTGTCTGCTGGCCTCCCGATCTGAGCCTCAGGGACATAAAAGGCTATGCAATTGCTCCTGGAATCGTCTTCAGTGAGTTCCTATCCCCCATATGGTGCCTTTCAGATCCTGGACACTTGGTGTGGCTCACAGCCTCATTAAATGAAGCTCTTGGGCTCTGTGCAGACCTGTTCACACCGTTAACCATGCTGCATACACCAAAATCCAGCGCAAGCAGCTGCAAGCCTGTCTCTTCACACAGCAGCATCGACAGCCCAGAGGGACCTCCAACGAAAAGCTATAGCCCGAATGTCTGTGACACCAGGCCTGCTCTTCGCACCATTCCGACTGCTACCTCTGATGCGCTCCTTGCTCATCACAACCCTCTCCAATGAGATTGGGACTCTTGGCACAAACCCTGAGAAGGTAAACCTCCTGCTGGACTCATCTGGGACTGTATTCGATCAGCACTGCAACAAGGTTGACTGAACGTTTGACTCTGGCATGGTCCTGCTCAACCAGATAGCTGCGGCTGGCACTTTCTGCTTTTTGACACTATTTTACAATGTAATCTTTCAAAATTCATAACTCAGGTACTACTGATTGTATGCTTGTCAATTTGATCTTGTTGCTTCATAATATCAAGCTCTATCTCTATCAGTGTTTTCACTGTTTTTCTGTTAGAAGTGTTGCACAAATACTTTACATATTGCCTGTAAGTTAAACCTGCATGCTCTGTGCTAAGCTACCAGGGGGTTGAGCACAGGTTAATTTGGGGTTTACTAGTGCCTTACCCAAGCTATGATTGTGGTTGCTGCTTCACCACGACTCACACTCCAGTCAACCAGTAATGCAATTTCTAATAGCTTATAAATGAAAATACAAGCCAGGCCTGTTGGCTTGCCAATGCTTGTTTTTATTGTGTTATTATTTAATGTCTGTAGTGATGCACATGTATTTTAATACCAGCTTATAATGCCTTTAGCCAGGCAAAGTAATGGGTGAGTGATAAATGTGGCAAAATGTGATAAATGAACATGTTAAAATTGCAAGTGTTATTTCTTTTTGTGACAAATTATAAACATTGATTTGCCAAAAGATGTATGGTGAATGTTATTCATTTAGACCAGAAGGGGATGTGATTGAAAACCGAAAGAACAGATTACCTCAACTGAAAGAGAAAAAGTGTAGTGATCTCCTTTATGGTGCCTTTCTCTGTTATGGAATGCTCAACTCTCGTGGGCTCTGATTTGTGTGCATTCCACAACAGAACCTGGTTTCAATATTTTAAATATGTGGTGAGTTGTTTTCTCTTGCCTCACGGTTGGCTGCTGCACAGTCCCTGCTGCCAATAAAGCTTCCTGTTGATACCTACAACATTTACTGTGAGTTACTTACACATTTATGTGGGGACAATCAACAATGGACTGCAGGCCTCATGAAGAGTTTCAAGATCGGCATTCCACCTTTAGATTGTTACTTCTAAGATGTTGTGACGGTTGAAGCGAGATCGCAGATGAAATTCAAAGCGGATTTGACATTGCAGCTAAAATCCGAAGCAGGTTCATACGATTACAAGGCCAGTCATCTTAAGGTACTGTGTTAAGTGCTCAGCGTTTACGCACCGCAGCAGCAGGTCAACCGTGGGCAGGCACTCACAACATCACGCACGTGTCACACAAGCCGCCATTTCAGGGTCAGGCCCATTTTTGTACAAGTCCAGGCTGAGCCGAGGTGACATCATCACGCATGTCAAGGAAAGTAGTGGCCATTTTGGTAGGACTGATCACGTTCTACGTGCTCTCGTCAGATGCCGCTGTAAATCCTGGTATTCAGGCTTTTGGCATAAGCAGCAACTTTGACACACACTTCTTCCTTAGTGGAGACTTAGTGGAGACTTTACGTTCCAACATCAAAGTTACGCAGCATCGCAGCCATTTTGGATTGGCAGATTTCGGAAATCATTAAGTCTGCATGCTAGCTGAAAACCTTGGCCATTTACATGTCTTCGTCATTCTGAGTTTCAGTATTAGGGCTGACTAAGATGCACACCTTTGACACGCAAGTATCGCGTGTCAGCATATTTTTCACCTTCAATGCGTTTGCCAAAGCTGTTTTCTCCAAGTTTTGGTGACAAGCACACCTTGCAAGTATATTTGTGTACAAGCAAATCAACCTGGTGGCAACTCAAGATGTCTGCAGTAAGTGTCGGTGACATGCACATCTTGTGTGTCATTGGTTGTTCATTCTCAGTTTAAATTCATGAAGTCATCCATACTCATCTATGGTGACACACCCATCTGCTAATTCCATTTGCCTCTTTTTACTTGTTTTTTATACATTCTAACAATGGTGGCATGCACACTGTGTGTAGCACTCATTGCTTCCTGTCTCCGTCTTCAAGTCAGTCATAATCATCCACGGTGAAACGCACACCTTGCCTTGCTAGGCTAGGTTTGTTCTTTTGGAAGAGTTTGTGCTTTTCCAATCTCTTTGCAAAACACACACCATAATCTTTGTGGTTTTCTTGTTTTCGTTTATAAATTTTTTATTGTGTAACTAGTGTACTTCACACTTCTACCATGCAGTCAATTTCTCCTCCTCTACCCTTTCTTGAAGTGCCTGGTAACCCGAAAAAAATTGTTATGATGCATTTTAACTTACTTGGGTGGTATAGGGCAGAAAGGAAAAAGTATCTCCTTCTTCATTCCCTAGGCTTTGAAGGAAGATCAGTGTTCAAACATTTGCCGCCTTTGGTACAAGCCCAAGACGAAGAGGACATTGATGAATATGTTGAGGCAGTAAAGAAATTGGAGTTGCATTTTGATGTTCAACCCAGTCTTGTCGTTATTCAACACAAGTTCTTCAAATGGGAGCAGAGATCTGGAGAAGATATTGATGCTTTTGTATCTTCCCTCCGCAAGTTAAGTGTTGATTGCCAGTTTGATGCATTTACTGAGCAATTGGTCCGGGACCAGTACATTTGTAAGTGTTCTGACAAGTCTATCCAGCAGAAGCTGATACCTATGGGTAATCCCTCCCTCAAGGAGACTATTCACACTGCGCAGAGCATCGAGCTCTCAAAAGTTTTAGTCAAAGAGTTAGAGGACAAACTAAATGTACTGGTGGCGTTTAGAGCCAAGGATGTTAAAAACATTGTTGCCACACGTTCATAAAATTCCTTTTTCAAACAAACCAACTTGTGTTTCCATTGTGGAAATCCCTTGCATGTTAAAGGGAGTGGGGTTGTCCAGCCAAAATGTTATGTGAGGGTCCTGTGGTAAGCTCATGCATTTTGCCAAAGTGTGTCAAAGTGGTAAATGAAGTGTGTCAACTCTTAATGTTGGCAAACAGCTCAACACCCTTTCTGTTGCAATTGTGTCGGATACGGAGTATGTTGAGCCGCACAATTACGCTGTATCCAGGATGAATTGAGAGATACGGTTATGGTGGTCGGTTAGAAAAGTGTTTCGTTGGTGATGCCTCTGAGTCCTTTGACCCTTACGTAGATATTGGGATTGGAGATAAAAAGGTGTGCCTGCTGGTAGATTGTGGTGCTAGAATAACCATGATCACCCAAGAAATGTTTCATGAGGTGTGGGGTTCTCACCCTTTGGAACCTCCTGACAGGGCTCCTGTTTCTTATGAAGGACAGACAAGCTGGCAGGTTATTCTGGGGGACATTCTTGAATATAAAGGTAGGAAGATCCTTGGTAAGGTGTATGTGGCCACCAAGTGGTTATCCATTCTGGGGTGGTTCTATCGAGGTCTTTTTCAGATGGTTCTTAGGTCGGGCACTAAGGAACAGGTCTCTATTGTCTTCTCTAATGATTTTTCGGATAACGTTTTCTGACATTTTCCCTCCATTTTTGGTAGAGGGTTGGGACAGATCAGAGGTTTTACCCATCAGATTAAGGTTAAGGATGATGCTCTTCCCATCAAGCACAGACTCAGGAGTGTCCCTTTCTGTGTCAGTGATTGGCTCAAATACAAGCTTAATGACTTGCGTGAAAAAGGGATTATCGAGCCCATTGAGTCCTCTATCTGGCTTTTTCCTTTGGTTGTGGCCAGGAAACAAAATGGAGATCTTAACGTTTGTGTTGATTCACGAAGTCTGAATACAAATATTTGGATCGATTCTCACCCTCTCCCAAAGATTTTGTAGATGTTGACTATGATTAATGGGTCCAAATGGTTCAGCAAACTCGATCTTTTGTCAACTTACCGCCAGGTGGCTTTGGAACCCTCATCAAGACATCTTACTGATTTTGTGTCACCCATTGGTACGTTTCAATATTGAAGGATGCCTTGCCTCTGTGGTAGCAGTATTTCAAAGGATCATATGTCACATGCTTAAAGGGGTCAAGGGAGTTGCTGTTTTCCAAGATGATGTCTTGATTTATGTTGTATCCAGGGAGCAACACAATGAATCTTTGCACACAGTTCTAGATATCAGGCAAGAAAAGGGTGTTGTTCTTAAGAAATACAAGTTAATTTCCAGGTACAGAAGGTGGAATACTTGGGACATGTTTTTTCAGAACATGGGGTGGAACCGAGGCCTGGTCTAGTCAGCCCGGCACCTACTGATAAGGTTGGGCTCAAGTCATTCATTGGACTCTGTGAGCATTACTCCCGGTTTGTTCCTGGCTATGATTCTAAGGTCCAACCTCTCACCAACATGATGAAGAGAGTGTGGCTTTTATCGGGATGATCTCTGTCAGGAAGTTTTTGAATGAACCAAGACCCAGTTAACTGTACCAAAAATTCTCAAATCTTCTGATCCCAATGTCAGGTGCACCATCACCGTTGATGCCAGCGGTGTTGGTTTAGGTGCTATTCTCACTCAGATTATAGACGGTACAGAGAATACTTTGAGTTATCCATCAAGAGTATTGCGAGGTGCTGAGTTTAATTCTTCTGTCACTGAAAGAGAGCTTTTGGCTTGTTGGTGGGCCATCACAAAATGTCATCTCTGCATTTGGAGTAACCATTTTGTACTACGCACCAATCACAGCCCACTAGTTTCCGTTCTTTCTGGGGACAAAATTAAAGAACACACTCCCAGAAACCCAAGATTGTCCACTAAGTTGCTTCGGTATGATTTTGAAGTTTCTTATTTGCCTGGTAATAAGAATGACAGGGCAGACTTTTTCTCGAGGTTTCCTGTCTCTGATGATGATTTTTGTTAAAGTGAGGATGATGATATGGACAATTGTTTTATTGCCGCCATGGTCATGGACGATATGTGTGCTGTGAGTGAAGAAGAATGGAGGGACGAGTTCTCCAAGGATGTTTTGCTGTGTCAGGTCATTAAGTGTGTTAAGCATGGTTGGCCCAAGGAAAAGAACGCACCGTTCTCCTTACAGACCTTTGGAAAGGTGTCTCTGGAACTTTCAGTGGAGAATGGTATCTTGGTGCGTGTTGATAGGTAAATTCCTCATGAAAAACTCAGAAACAGATTGATTTGTGGTGCTCACGAGCGGCATTTGGGAAAAACACTCACCAAGCGTAGGCTACACAAGTGTTTTTGGTGGCCTCTTGTGGACAAGGACATTGATACCTTTGTGGGTGAATGTGTCTCGTATTTGAATGCTGAAAAAGGATTGAAAGTGAGGACTCCTCCTCTCAAACCTATTACACTTCCAGCTATGCCGTGGGAGAAAATAGTAATTATTCTGGTTGGTCCTTTCTTCCACCCTCCTCTCGCTTTGCTATTGTTGCCGTAGATTACTAGTCCAAGTGGCCTTAAGTCTGTTTCTTTGGTGAGCCAAATTCCAAAAATGTCATTGATTTCCTCAAGGACATTTTCCTGCAGAAGGGTTTCCCTTCTACCATTGTATCTGAGTACAGTTTGTTAGTCAGGAATTTCAAGACTTTCTAGTACAGGGTGGTATTACTCACTCCAAGAGTTCCCTTTATCACCTGCAAACCAACGATCTTGTAGAACGTATGAACAGGGTTTTGAACAACTGTCTCCAGTGGGCCGTTGCTAGCAAGTGTATCGTTCAGAATGCTGTGTGCTCTATGCTTTGGTTCTACCGTACCACTCCCCACACCTCAACCAAGGTTTCACCTTTTCAATTGTTGCGAGGAAGGAAGCCTACTTCCAAGGTGTTTCCTGGATGGATATCAAGGTGGGTGAAGATGGATGCCATTAAGGTTGTGGACGATTTCGTCAGGAAGAATGTTACAAAAACACAGTTACCCCAAAAATGTTACTTTGACTAAAGGAAAAGATCTGTTCCACAAACAATTGTCGTTGGTGACTCTGTGCGTGTGAAGATTCCTGTTCACAGCAAGTAGGGGGACGCTAAGTTCTCTGATCCTATGGTTGTGGATAAAGGTTTGGCAATGCTGTTAGAGTGAGCAACAAACATTGGTGTAAGATGTCCAGGGTTGTTAAATTATCACGACATGCTCCCAACGGTCACTCTTTTATTAGTGTTGCTGATTGAACATTTGGTTGCTCCTTCCTCGTAGGGTTTGCGTAGGAGCAATAGACGACATTCTGTTCCTATTTGATTTCTCTGATTTGTTTTTCTTTTCCCTGTTTGTGTCTATCCTCCCCGGTTCTTGTTTTCTTCATGCACTTCTTCTTTTCTTTTCCCTTTTACTTCCTGCCCCTTACTATTCCCTGTCTGCCCTGTTTTCTCATTTCTTCTTAAAAAAAAGAAAAATTCTGAGGAGGGGGATGTAGTGATTTCCTTTATAGTGCCTTTCTGTATTGTGAAATGCTCAACTCTTGTGGGCTCTGACGCATGTGCATTCCACAACAGATGCTTGTTTTGAACATTTTGAATATGTGGAGAGTTGTTTTCTCTTGCCCCCCGGTTGGCTACTGCGCAGTCCCTGTTGCCAATAAATTTTCCTGCTTATACCTACAACGTTTCCTGTGAGATACTTACTACAAAAAGTTTAGGTACTACCCATTACTTTGCTCACGTTTTTTAGTACGCGGTTTACAGAGTCATCACCGGTAGTTTCAGTTCATACAAAAAACTAAGGGCTCTAATGTGAGGTTGCCAGAGCCTTATTCCACTGGGAATGCTGCTCTTGCTGATTTGCCCGATACTGCTGTACCGTGATTACCAGTTGGGCTTCTAAACTCACAGTGAGCAGAAGTTCAGGTCTTTCTCCATCTCAACCACACTCTGAGCAGCAGGAAAGGAGCGTAATACCCGTTTGTCATCCAGTGGCTTGCCCTGCCTCATCAATCTCCTCACCCTAGGTTCACACACAGCAACCTACTGTATCCCCCATTTTCTATTTGCCACATGCCAATCACAGGTGGGATATGGGAGTAATAAACTCGCTAAAAATTGGGCAAAAGGACCTATTAATTATGTTCCTGCAGATTATTCCCTATTACAGGGAGTTTAACTTGCGAAACACCAAAAGGATGAGCTTGCATTCTTGCAGTGTTTAGGATCACCAAAGATTTGCTATGCAATTTAAAAGTTTATGGGTGGCTTTTACTATTAGGAAACAATATAAATTTTAATAGTTTGTGATACAGATGTATTATGAAGTGCACATGAGCACTTTACTTTCTTTGAATGAGTCTTTGCTGAAATGTTAATTGTTTGCATTCTCTATGTTGATGCCTTGCTTTTATGGCTCCGGCCTGATAGAGATATTATGATTTGAACTTGTGAGTCCTGCTAATTCATAAGAAGCTACCATCCTGAATCATAGATTTTGGCCTGGTACCTCTCCCACTTCAAATGTAGTGCTAAGTGATTTATATTACAACCCACAAAGTCAAATGTCTAGGGTGTTACTTTCTGATGGTTGTGTGGGTGCTTATACTGCGCTGCTTAAATTTGTGATGCACCTGCAGACTTTTATAATGGTGAGTAAATCGGCGCAATGTTTTGCGTAATTTTGCTCCACACGAGTGTACTAGAACAACCTTAATAATGAATCCCTTTAATGACTCTCCAAGGACTCAAAGGGACAGGAGGCCGCATTTTAAGAGGTGCGCCAATTCTGATGAATGCGCTGGCCTGTGGGCAGCCGCAAACTTGCGCTGCCCTGTGGGCAGTGCATTCCTGTGAAAGATGGAGCGGCTGCTTTGAAGCTGCTCCGTGATTTCACAGTGAAGGCGGCAACCCACCTGCACTTTTAAAGGGGATTAGAGATCCCCTTGCAGGTGGGTGCAGTCAGTGACTGCACCTACCTGCAAAGGGATGTTTGGAGGGTCCATGAAACCCTCTTTACCCCCTCCAGAGGGTAGCCATCGGGGGTGCACTGACAGTGCGCCACCATTTAGATGGCACACTTTCAGTGCGCCTCCTGAGAGCTTCTTTGCCTCTGCGCCCATGACTGTAATACAGCACGGGCACAGAGGCAAAGGGATTCCCTCATTTGCATTGGGTTTGTCCCCATGCATTGAGGGGAATCCCCTGAAGATAACAATGGTGCTTTATGTGCACCAGCGCTGTGGGTATTACAGAGGGGGCCGCACAAACGTCTGCAGCCCCATGTGTAATACCAAATTGCCCCGGGTTGCACAAAGCAGGCAAAAATGCCCATTGTGCCCTCGGGGCACTTATGTAATACAGCTCCATGACAGCTCCTTTGTTTCTGTGCCTGTGTCTGAAATATGGCACAGGTGAAGAGGCAAAGGGATTCCCTCATTTACATGGGGCACTCCTCATGCAAATGAGGGAATGCCCCCTGAATATAGAGCTGGCGCCTTATGTGTGCCAGCGCTATTGGTATTATAGAAGGGGCTGCACAAATGTCTGTTGGCCCTTCTGTAATACCAATGTGTCCTGTGGCACGCAAAGCAGGCACAAGTACCTGTTTGTGCACTTTGTGTAATACTACCCCAGATGTACAAATCATTTTGGCACTCACAAACAGCCTAATTCTGCAAATCGGGCAGTTTGCAAACGCAAAAAGCGCTTCGCAAGTTGGGTTTTAAAATTCAGTGTTTGGAAGGGGTGTCTTGAGGATGTCCTTTCGTAATATCGAATTGGAATGTTATGTATGAATGTTTGCGACCAAAATGCAGTTGAAAATCATTTGCAATTTACTGTCAATTGAAAGTTAATGGTAACCCATTTGCAATTGGGAAAGGGTCCCCAAGGGACCACTTCTCTTTTAGGAATGGTTAGAAAAATATTTTTAAGAGCAGGCAGCGGTCCACCTAAAATATTTAACTTTAAAGTTTCCTTTTTTGCTTTTGAAACGCATCTCATTTTCCTTTGGGGCACACAGGCTGCATTTTTTTTACAAAATGCTTGATTTTAAAACAATCACAGGCATGGTAGTCTGCTGACCCCAGCAGGCCACAATCTCTGTGATGGCAGGGAATCCAAATGGTTCACAAATTGTGACCTATCTCACTAATATTCATGAGGTTGGTCTCGTTGCGACCACTACAAATTGCTAATGGAACTCAAAAAAGTTTCATACATTAGGAATAGTGACTAATAGCGATTCGCAAAAATCTCAATTAGGTATTCACTATTCCTATTATCGTACATCTAGCCCAAAATCTTTAAACTATCAATTGTTTGCTTAATGGTGTATCTAAAATCCTGACTATGTTGTGAGTTTGCTAGTGATGCTGATATATTCTACACCAAGGGCCAGATGTGCTAAGATTCCCATTTGTTTTTCTTAAATAGCAAGACCATAGGAATCACTATTTAAGGAATGCAAAACAATGGGGCACATGCATGAAAGTTATATTTTGTCTTTACCAAATAGGGATTTTTAGGAAATCGCTATTCGGTAATCAAAAAATCCAGTGCATCAAAACAGGTTGCAAAAGCGATTCTCTAATTGCGATTCATTAAGAATCGCAAACGTAATTAGGGAATCGCTATTTGCTATTGCAACTCCATTCTTTCCCTTAGGAGGGAATGGTCTTGCATTGCCTAAATTACGATTACCTAATTGGTAATCGCAAATTAGGTCATGCAAAGGCAAGGGTGCCCGGGGGCCTGAAGGCCCACTGAGGCGCCCCTACAAAAAAAAGGTGCCCATGTAAGGCACACACATGCCCTAGGGTAATGTGTGCGCAACATGGCACTTTGAAAAATGCAGTTTTGTGCATTTTACAAAGTATGCACATAATAGCATCAACTTGAAGTTGATGCTAATTAGCGTTTCCTAAATGCACAGTTTGCATTTAGGAAAAAATTCTTACATATGCATTAGGGAATCACAAATTTTGATTCCCTATTTGCATTCTCAATTTAGGTAATCGCAAGATATTGTGATTACCTAAATTGCCAATCTCAAAAACTTTTGTGCATTGCAAAAGGCCATTTTGCGATCGCAAATGGCCAATTTTTGCGATTTGCACTGTTTGCAATCGCAAAATACCTTGATGCATGTGCCCCAATATGTACAAAATATGCGATTCCCTAACAGTGATTTCTGTAGATTAGGAATCGCTATTAGAGAGTTGAAAATAGGAAACGCTATTGCATTCCTGCCTTTGGGCGAAATAGGAAATGGTTTGCATTTCCTAAATTGCGATTTCCATAAAAGGGATGCCCAATTTCTCATTTAGGAAATGCTTTGTACATGTGCTTTACGAATCGCAAATAGGTAATCCCTATTTGGGATTCCTAAATCACTGTCGCTATTTGCAATTTCTACCATTTAGAAATTGAAATTGCGAACAGTTTTGGCCTTTTGTACATCTGAAAAGGTAATTTAGCATTTCTTAACCAGCCGAAATATCGACATGGCTCGTTAAGAACTACTTAATGGCTTTGTATATCTGGGCCCAAGATCCCAATCACAAGAATAGAGAGAATAAACACCTGTCCTTTTGCCATCCGTTGCAACTTTTTTTGGTATTGTAGTGCATTTGTATAGCACATCATATTCTTGATGCACTGAAGTGCATTTGCAGACTAGGCTAAACCAACGGCAAGTGCATCGCTGTTTGGGTGTAGGAAATACTGTGAGGATTTTGGGAGAATCACATTGATGTCATGCATGTACTACAGTCCTGCTTTTATCTTGTCTTGGGTCAATCATGGAGGCAGTGGGAGAAAGAACAGAAACACTTAAAATTAATTTATTGTTTTTAAACATAAAGATGAGTGCTTCTCTAAAGTCAATTTAGGTTTCCTTTAAACCGGGGTGGTTTCTGCATTGGGTCTCTGGGGCTGAACACCTCTGAATTCCTCACATATTTTCTGCATATATGAATAAATTGCTGTATTAAAATCTGGGGCTGCCTGTCATAGCCTGCCTTCTATGCCTCGCTCTGAACAAGGAGCTGGAAGCCAGGCAATAAATCAATTTTCTGCAATGTGATGCACAACGCAAGGTTTACCTCTCCACAGCCCTCCAGTGCCTCGGGAGTTTTTGATGATATCCACTGTAGGTGAGTGTCAATGCAGGCCCCATGGTTTTGGGCACTGGGCTGCAACCCTACATCAGGCCTGACTGTTTCACAGGCATGGATCACACACTTTCGCATTCATCAAAGGGTTGCATGGTAAATGAGATTTGGTGCCTTCTCATTGATTATGGTAAATGTTAATGCTAAACTTGTATTAGATATGATGTGCTGAAACACCTGGTCGCACTGACCTCCCCCACTGTAACACCCCAGGCTGTATCTGTAGGTCGCTGGTCCCTTAAGAAATGGAGCTACTGTTTTTGTTCCCCTGCCAAGCTGATCCAAAAATTGAACCTGGATTTTGCTTCCTACCGAAGTTGATTCAAATATTTTCAGCTTTTGAAAGAATCAGGTGCAAAGGAAGAAATATGGGCATATAGTGTGCTGATTTGCGGTAGACAAGCAAAATAAAAAATACAAATAATTGCTATGAGTATGCATGTTTAGGATTTGGCACACGTACTTGGTGCTTATTAAGGTCCTGATTTGTTTAGATTGATCGGCACATTGATTCTAGAATGTTATAGCCCGACTCTGTACATGTTTTTTGGTTGAATAATTATGGGGATGTTTATGGCAATAAAACAGAGAGTGAAAAGGGCCCTATATTCATGCCCTTAACATTAATACCAAACGCACTGATTAATTTCTGAACAATTAATGTGAACAATTTTGAGGCAATGCATGTCAGCGATTTAGCTCCTGTTTCTATTTCACATGTTTTACTTAATATTGCATTCCCTAAGAGTGCTAGCTATTTCCATCATGTTGTTTCAGTGTTTCTTTCATGCATCAAATTATTTTTGCATAGTGCATACTTTGACTCATGCCAGGCATTTATGGCAGGTCCCAAGAGCTCCCGTGCTGAGGCCGAAGGCAGTGTGAGGTTCTCACAGTCGCTGTCAATGGGTTGGCCACCTTGAAGAGCACACAGAGTAATGGTCATGTAGCCAACTGGCAATTGAAATTCTGTATAAATATGTGTGAAGTAATTGTAATTGTAATTGCATTTATATAGCACTTACTACCCCTGATGTGGCATTGAAACGCTTCTCGGCGAGTAGCATGCTTCTGCGGAACCCAAACAGGATTAGTGGAGAAATAATATAGGGAAATATGAAATCAATTTGAGCAGTGGACATGTGAGTCTGCTAGTTGGATTGAAAATGATAGTTGAGGGATAGAAGAAGGTCCTAGAAAGTGTTTATTTGTAGATCATAGCAGCAGGAGGAGGTTTGGGATAAGAACAGGGAGGAGGGGACGAGAGGAGACGAGTCAGAGGTGAGAGTTTAGAAAGGCTTGTTTGGTAGATCTGAGTAGTAAAAGAGGTTTGAGATGATGCAAGGAGAGGTAGAGGTGGGAAGAGTCTAGAAAGGGTTATTTTGGGGATCATAGTAAGGGTTGAGTAGGGAAGAGTCTAGAGAGGGTTATTTTGTAGACCATAGCAGTCAAAGAGTGGAAGTAGAGGATATATTGAGAGAGGTATGAGGCGAGTTATAGGGTAGGGCACTGGAGATGCTGAATTTGGAGTAAAGTAATAATTATAAAGATAGATAGGTACATGGAAGGTATATATGTATAAGTATGGTAATATATCTAGATTTAAGTTGTATTCTAATCTAATTTATTTATTTGTATATATATATATATATATATATATATATATATATATATATATATATATATATTATTTTTTTTTTAGTGTACCCGCTACATCGATGATTTATTTTTGGTGTGGCGGGGTTCACAGGATGAGGCTGAGAAATACATTGCGGAATTGAACAAGAACAAATTAAACCTCAGCTTCACCAGTAATATCAGCAGGAGTGAGGTATTCTATTTGGACCTTCGGGTCTATATAGAGGATGATGTAATTCAAACTGCAGTCTATAGAAAACCGACTGCGGGTAACACAATTCTGCACTCACACAGCTATCACCCCCGCAGTGTAATCAACAATATCCCCCTGGGAGAGTTCTTGCGGATGAAACGCAACTGCTCGACCAAACAGGAGTTTATCAAAGCAAAGGAACAATCTAAAAAGAGATTTTTGCAAAGAGGATATGGGAAAGGGATCTTGGATCAAGCTGAGGTCAGAAGCAATTTAGTGAGGAGGGAAGATCTACTAATAGATAGACCGAAACCTGCTGAATCCAAAATCAGAATGATTACTGACTATTCAGAGAAGTCACCAGAAGGTTTCAATATTATGCGGAAAAACTGGAACATTTTAAAGACGGACTCTGTAATAGGGAAATCCTTATCAGATTATCCTCTTATTTCTTACAGAAAGGGAAACTCTTTCAAGGACCATTTGGTTAACAGTCACTATGAGAATAGAAAAAAGAAAAAAACGACTGCTGTAGGCTTCTACCCATGTATGAAATGCAAGGCCTGCAAAAACTCAAAAACAGTCAAAGAATATCAAATCCCAGGGAAAAAGAACAAAACAAAAATATCAAAGCTTCTTAATTGTAACACTGATTACACTGTGTACTGCTTGATATGCCCATGTGGGAAAAGATATATTGGGAGCACGGTAAAACCAACTAAACTCAGGGTTCTAGAACATATGAGGGCCATTACCTCGAAGGATCCAAACTATCCGGTAGCTCGCCATTTTGAGCAAGTACACAATAGTAACAGCAACCTACTAACTTACTTTATACTGGACCAACTAGTCAGAACAGAGAGAGGGGGAAACTGGATAAAAAAGCTAAGAACCTTAGAATCAAGATTCATTATCCAGCTTCAGACCAAAACCCCGGGTGGGATGAACAATGAAGAGGATATGTGGACTCACATCTGAAATAATATCATCCTAACCTGCCCTGAGACTATGTGAACCCTGGAAGAAGAAAACACAGAAATGATCCGTATATAAGAACACAATAGTTGTCTGCCCAATCCCTTAAAACTTAACAGAAATAGGAACAAACTCAACAGATGATGGTGTGAGCACACAGCATGGTCAAAATCAATTGCCCATTCAGGGCTTGATTGTACTGAAAATCCGAGATAGAGAATTGTTCCATACACTGTGAACATATGTGAACTATTTGTCCAGCCCAAAACGGGATCGTAGCGGGCTGTATGAAATAATGGCACTGTCTGAATTGGCGCCCTACATTGTGAATACAAATCACTAATCATCACGAATACTACAATGATTATATTAGTGAACAAATTTGTTGAATGAATAACGTGATGGTTTTGGATGTTATGTTAATGATTAATGGAAAATTGTATATAACCTATTACAAGATGGCCGCCACGAGTAATGATGAAATTACTACATATGTGCCGTTTTTTATGTTTATTTTTTAGAACACGTGACAGGGTGTCACTATGGTTTTATTTTAATTCACCAAACAAACCAATGCCAGTTTACACTGACGAAGGCGGCAACGCCGAAACGCGTTTGTGAACTTGACCGAACTGCGATAAGTTTCTGTAAATAAATTACTCGGCGAAACTACGCTACACTGGCTCTGAGTGCTCTTCATTGGAAAAAGAATCCCGAGGACTGTGGGGTTTGGCGTTGAAAATATATATATATATATATATATATATATATATATATATATATATATCTATATATCTATATATATATATATATTACCTACTGGCGGTCGCCAGTAGGTATATATAGTTAGGATTTTTTCTCTATGGGTTTTTTGAAAATTCTATGTCTAATAACTTTGGCGTTTGTGGACGGAATTGGCTGAAATTTTCAGGAAAATGGCACATTTTGTTTCTGAGCAGCCCTTGAAAATTTGGGGGGGGTTCGTCCAGTGGGGGCCGAGAAAAAAGGGGGGTCCCAAAACGTGTTTTTAACATTGAGTTTTCCATAGGGCGGTTGGCCTCACTTTTAGCCCGAACGGCTGAATGGATTTGCACGAAACTTGGCAAAATTGTAGGGACTGGTAGCCCGATGTGCCTTTTGTAGGTCTCAATATATGTGCTCCAGTGGATTTTGAGAAATTAACGTTTAAAAAAAGATATATATCTGTAACAGCGGACCGGTTAGCGCTCTGGTTCGCGGACTTTTCGCGCAACGGAGCTTTGTGAAGCGAAGCTGATTGGTTCTCCGGCGTCTGTCAACATTCCAAACAGTCCGTAGCGGCCGCCATCTTGTCTCTCGGTAGGATCGAGAGACAAGAGGAGGTCAAAACAAAGGGGGAAATAACTATAAGGGGGCATAGTAGATCCTCGCTGACCCCCTAGGTTTGATGTGGAGGTTTTAAAAGGGCCCCGCGGGGCAAAAAAAAACCAAAATAATAATAATCGAACGGCTGAGGATTTGCACGAAACTTGGCAAAATATTAGGGACTGGTAGCCCGATGTGCCTTTGCTAGGTCTCAATATATGTGCTCCAGTGGATTTTGAGAAATTAACGTTGAAAAAAAGATATATATCTGTAACAGCGCTCCGCTTCGCGTACTTTTCGCGTTACGGAGCTTTGCGAAGCTGATTGGTTCTCCGGCGTCTGTCAACATTCCAAACAGTCCGTAGCGGCCGCCATCTTGTCCCTCGGTAGGATTGAGAGACAAGAGGAGGCCAAAGCGAAGGGGGAAATGACCATAAGGGGGCATAGTAGATCCTTCCTGACCTCTTAGGTTTGATGTACCATTTTGCCAAGTTTGGTGTAATTCCGTTCAGCCATTCAGGCTGTAGACGTATGTAAATGTCCTATGGAAAATTGCATGGGGAAAACACATTTGAAAGTGTTGAAATTTAGAACCAATTAAAATGTTACTTTGGTTTTGTATTTGTGTGTGATGAAAGTTAATTGGTTATGTATATATGTCAAATGAGAGGAAACCACAGCCATTTTGTGATACTACTGTCTGAGGTACATTTGTGAGGAATTTTTGGTGGTGAATTTCTGGTGTTTGATTTACACAGTACTAACACTTCTGCTACTTTTAAAAAGGTGAGTTGTTAATTTGTATGGGGAACTATGTTGTACACTTGAAGATAATTTGAAAAATGTTTTCTGTTATTTATTTGCAGTCCTTCTGTTATACTAAATACTTGATAAAGTTAGTTTTATATTATGTATTACTAAAGACGATAAATGAAAGTGATTATTTTTTTCTGCAATTTACAGCAAGCAATTTCAAAATAAAATGGCTCACAATGAAGAGACCGTGGCAATTTCTTTTGAATTGTCCAACACATTGATTGAAATTGAGAGCACCAATAATGAAATATTGTCACAAGGAGGACATGACTTGTATGATTCCATTAGATTGATTGAAATGGACAGCACCAAGAATGAAATATTGTCACAAGGAGATGACTTGAATGATTCCACTACATTGATTGAAATTGAGAGCACCAATAATGAAATATTGTCACAAGGAGGAGATGGCTTGTATGATTCCATTAGATTGATTGAAATGGACAGCACCAATAATGAAATATTGTCACAAGGAGGAGATGACTTGAATGATTCCACTACATTGATTGAAATTGAGAGCACCAATAATGAAATATTGTCACGAGGAGATGACTTGAATGATTTCACTACATTGATTGAAATTGACAGCACCAATAATGAAATATTGTCAGAAGGAGGAGATGACTTGAATGATTTTTTTGATCAATCTCTTGATGGCGAATTTATCGAGTGTTTGGAGACCATAGAGTTACAAGAATCATCATTGGAGACTTTTAATGAGGACATTGCTGATGAGGACATGTTACTAGTTCTTTCAAATTTAGAAAATTCTGAAGAATAAATTTATATTTAGAAATCAAAAATTGTTTGAGACATTATTCATTTTTATTTTTAATTTATGAGGTTGTAGCGAAGTGATTGTAGTATAAAATGAGACTTATAGTATAGAGTGCAACATTTTTATGTTACATGGTAAGTTTACTCATATTTACTTCCCTTCTGCCACTATATTATCTCCAATGTGTATTTGACATGTCTTCTTCATCTCCGGCCTCCTTTCTCTCACTGTGTGTCTCCGATGCATCTTATCGCTGGTATTTTGTGTAATTACAGAAGAGAGTAAAATAAAATAGTTCGGAACGTGAAAAGGGGGCAAAGTAGAGTACTCCTCACCCCCTAGGCCTTTTTAGGCGGTCCCAAAAGGATCAGTTTCTGCTTTCCTGAGAGATTATGGTATGAGTTCCATATACCACAATAACTTGCATTACAACATGCAAGATATCTATCTCCTATTACCAACTTTTGGAGATATTCGCGCTAAGCGCGAATATCTCCAAAAAGTAACACCTGCCCTGAGCAGTTCTTAGCCATGTTATCCAATGGGAGGTGGATAACATGGCTAAGAGTATTAGCTCGGTAATGCATGAATATCGCTGAGTTTTTAGCGATATTCATGCATTGCGGCCGTTTATTATCGCATTTGCGATAAACCTTGATAATAGTAAGGTTTATCTTCGATAATTTCTGACGATGCTTAGTGGTAAAAAATTGGTTGGTAAGCATTGTTAGCGATAAATATCGCTTAACTTTGGTAATATGCCCCAACGTCTGTTAGCGTTCGATTCGGAGGAAATGAGGAAGTGTTGAAAAACATTGTCTGCGCCATCTTGCCTTTTTTGAAATGCCACACTTTTGTCGTGCACGGCAGCCATTTTAGATGTCTTGACCAGACCCACTCTCTGCACGCTGTCGATTCGTAGCATGGCTCCTCACCCTCGTAAGCATCTCCCCCAGGCACTGGTCACCACCGCTCTCTGTCTTATGCATGGGCAATAAACCTCCCCCCATCTGCGCTGCTCTTCCCTGAGAATCACACTCTGTGCCCGCCCGACACCTCCCTTTCGCCCTATTCACTACCGCACCCTCTGACACTCCTCTTTCTCTGTGTCCGATTGTCCAGGCTATCAGCTAGCCCTGCAGATGTAGTTTATGGCCCCAGCTGTAAAGAATCACCCCTCTTCAAAGGAGTTATAGTAGATCAAGGCCCACACCCGATGAGATCCGTCACACCACACGTGTTCCTACTATCTGAAAACCATCCTGTATTGTGATTGGGGAGGGGACCGAGCCTGAAGCGGAAGATTCCAGGAATGACTCTTTGTACATCAAAGTTTTTACAATTATGTGTCACATTAAAAATATATAGCACTCCAACAAAGTAGTAGGAATATAAAACTTTAATAACATATAAATATATACAACAAAACAAAAACAGTAAAAACATTTAAACAACGAAGAGACCGTGGCAATTTCTTTTTAATTATCCAATAGATTTATTGAAATTGACAGCACCAATAATGAAATATTCTTGTCAGTAGCGGTCTGTTGTGCGAATAGTTCCAAGGCAGCAGAACGCGCTGAAATCTAGATGGCACGAAAGTGATGTCTAGTAAGTTGCCGCCCAGCAAAAAACGGCGTGGGGCGCCGCGGGGGTGAGTGAGTCCAGTAGGCACCACAGCTATTCTTACCGGCATTGCAGAATTACTGCTGGGGACAATGCCTGTGCTGTAGCAGGGTCACAGCAGAAACAAAAAGGATTCTGTTGAAGATGTTGTTGGTTTTCAATTTGAAAACAGTTCTGGTGTCAACTGCTATGCTAATGTAGTGGTTAATGTTTTGTTTTCTCTAGAAAATGTAAAAGAGGGGGAGGCAGTCCAAAGTTCCGTTAAAAGGGCAAAGGAAAGGATCGGTGGTTTGAACTATCAGTCAAAAAGGGGAGGGGGTGCAATAATTTTTCCTACCGGGTCACACTGTGCTTTCACCGGAAGTGAGGTCTGCAGGATTGTAGTAATTCAAAGTGAGGCTGGCGCCAGCATGGGAGCGCCGACGTCCCGCGGATACAGTTTCGTCACTCCACGGGCGATCATGGCAGTCATTCCCCATCGGGGGTCGGAGACTCCCGCGGCTCCTCTAGAATCTTCAAGGTCGTGGAGGACTACGGTGGTGGAGTCAACCAGTGACCGGGCCATTTCTTTATGTTGGGCCCGCTCTTGCCAGGTCGACCGCCATTTTGAGAGTTCGGCAGCTACCGGCGATCGCGGGGTCACATGAGCGGACGGGCTCCACCCTGCCGGGCGAGACGTTGCAGCATGGCCACAGTGGAAGAACCGTTATCTAGGTCGTTCCGAAACTGTGCAGCACTGTAGTTGTTAGGATGCCACCGCCTGGAGCGCTGAGGGTGCAGCTGGGAAGTCTCCACCTGGGGAGGCGGGAGAGGCCTGTTCGCACCGTCTCTCCCTCCCAGTGCACCCCACGGCGTCTCGCTTGAGATTTGTTATGGCCGGACCAGGCGATGAGGACGAGGGGGGGGTCGGAGGCATGTGCAAGACATCCCCCCCCAGTGTTGTCGCAGCCATTATAAAAGAAAGAAGTGTCCCGTCCGTCTTCGGGCCGGGCTTCCGGTGGATGTCGGCCGGACGCCCCTGGCTCTGGCCCCATGAACGGGTTTCTTGGTTTATCGGCTGCAGCCGGATCCCGTCGGCCTCGGCCCCCCGACCGTTGGTGGTCGGACCGGAAGAGCATGTGGCGGGACTACCTGCAACTCTCAAGGGCCACCGCGGCCGGACTGGGAGAGAGAGGGGAGGGTCGAGGAGACATTCCCCCCCCCTGCAACTGTTCAGCGTTGTAAAGGCAATCCCCTGGCCGGGTCCCGCTGGTCTCGGCCTCTCCTCCGGCTACACCCTACGTTAGGATCTCCTGGCCGAGGCGTGGCAGCAGGACCTGCCTTATATGGGCTGCTCCCGGCTGGGCGTAGCCGGAACCCTGCCCCACCTTGGAAGTTTCCAGAGTGGGGGTGGATGTTCTACTGACTTGCATTTTCCCTAGTCTATCGATTTTTTTGGCGTGGCAGGCGGTGGGACAGCGAGGGGTGATTTGGTTTCTCTTACTGTTTTTGTGGTCTCTCACCACTGGCATATTTTAACGTTTTCTTGTTTCTAGGACATTAATAGGTTTTATCATTACGTTATGTTATCGTTTCTTTGTTCGTTGTTTAATAAAAGTTCATGTTCATCAGTGGCCTACTGATTTTCGTTTTCCTATTTTTTTCTTTCCAGGTTGTTTCATGGTAAAGTTTCTGTTAACAGGATACAGTGATCACTTCGTTATTATTGCATATGTCCTTTTCACTAGGGGTGCTCTCTGGTCGGGCCAGATGACGTATCTCTAGTAAATGGTCCGGGTGAAAAAGGTGCATCAATCAGTGGGAAGTAGATAGGCATGACAGATTACAACGGGGGAGAACGGTCCGCATTACGTACCCTTTCACTACTTGCAAAGATTTTCCTACGTTTATTTGCAAACAGGGAATACCTCCAAAAAGAACTAATTCCCAAACAGTCAATGTTCGGACAATCAATCAATCAATGAGGAATGAAATAGGTACGACGTGTTAAAGGCTTGCGTTACCTACCCTTCACTATCTGCAAAGGGAGATAGAATATTCCTATTCTTCCTCGTTTGCAGGTAGAGAAGATCGTTAAGAGAATTAACTTCGAACAATTCAATGCTCGATTGAAACAATCAACAAGGGGTACTGTGAACACAAATGAACGCCGCTTATATACATACGCATTGCTATTTTCAACAGGTTGTTCCTAATGTTTCTATTTTAGCGAGGTCAAAAGAGATCCCATTAGTGGTCTACTGATTTTGCTCGATTCCTTTTGTTTTTTTACACGATTTTTCGCTATCTGCAAAGACTAAACAGAGTATTGCGACTCTGTGCTTGTTTGTAAATAGAGAATGAACCAAAGAGAACAATCAATCAAATGGAGAGAGAAGCAGGCACGACGGATTACAAAGGGGGAAAGGGCTGCGTTAACTACCCTTCACTATCTGCAAAGAGAGAGTACTCCTAATAGAAATGAGGGGTGGGGGGCAGCAATCAAAGCAGATCAGTGTGCATAAACACGAAAAAAAAAATTCTTACCACGTACTTGACATTCGACAGCTTATGATATTTGCTATTAAAAAACCATTGAAATTCACTGAAAAAACCATAGGTTATAGACCATATATAGTTAGGAATTAGCATTTACAAAACCTTGAAAATTCACTGAAAAAACCATAGGTTATAGACCATATATAGTTAGGAATTAGCATTTACAAAACCTTGAAAATTCACTGAAAAAACCATAGGTTATAGACCATATATAGTTAGGAATTAGCATTTAAAAAACCTTATTTTACTCACACAAAACCATTGAAATTCCATATATAGTTAGTTGCACTAACTATATATCGCGCACCCGCAATCCACTGCTGATGATGTCACATATTACATCATTCATGACATAGTCAGTGACATCACTGATGACATCACTGATGACATCTCAAATGACATCACTGATGACATCACTGATGACATCTCATTTGACATCAATGACCACATCACTGATGATATCATTCATGTGACAATACAATGCATCTCTTCACACTTTAATATAACCTCTGTTACACCCAGTGTTAAATACAGAGTATAATTTTTGAAACCATTGAACACCAATACTAGTTACTACATACGCACTCAGTGATTCCTATGTTTACACACACATTCACTCATTTACCCATACAATCATTCATACATACAATCACTCATCTTTACAACACTATCATATGCACTCATACACCTATACAGACTCTCACACTCTGTCACTCATCCATGGAGTTACTCACACACCTAGTCAGTCCTGTAAATTATCAATCACACTTCCATTTTCTAATCTATACAGTTAAACATAGAGCACCTTACATTTTGAAACATATACTAACACATAATTACTCTCTTATACAATCATTGATACAAGTACACATTGATCTGCACAGAGTCACACACCTCCCAGCCAGCCACACACACACTCAGTCTCCCATACAAATATTTGGGCAATCAATCAATAACCCATATAGTTACTCATATAGCTACTGATCAACACATGCAGCAGTTTACAGAACAACAGACATAATGATGCACAAATTAAGACAGTTTAGTCACTAACCCATGCACTCAGTGAGACACATTTAATCACTCACTCATACAGTCAGTCACGCACCTACTAAATCCTTCATCCAGACACTTCTACATCTACTCATTCTTCAATATGTAAAACATATTTAAACTTTACAGAAACACACAGTCACTGGATGATGTCATCAGTGATGTCATCAGTGATGTCATTTGAGATGTCATCAGTGATGTCATCAGTGATGTCACTGACCATGTCATGAATGATGTAATATGTGACATCATCAGCAGTGGATTGCGGGTGCGCGATATATAGTTAGTGCAACTAACTATATATGGAATTTCAATGGTTTTGTGTGAGTAAAATAAGGTTTTTTAAATGCTAATTCCTAACTATATATGGTCTATAACCTATGGTTTTTTCAGTGAATATATATATATATATATATATATATATATATTCCTTGTACTCGTCTCAACACCAGGAATTCGTTCCAAAAGAGATGAGGCGAACCCAGTTGCGTGCTGATATTTTTATTATTCTTTTTCACCCAGCACCGCCGCCATGACGCGTTTCGGTCCCACTCGGACCTTGATCACATGACACGTTACATGGGGCAGGCCACAAATTTAAAGTGACAGTGTAACATAATAAAATATAATCATGGACAAAAGACTGTTATCCTGCCATGTTAGAAATTGCTGTAAAATACATAACATTTTAGTGCAAAGCGATGCAAAAACGTATGTGCAAATCATCAATAAATATTTATAATAAATATCCATGATAAAACCAACTTGATCCATTATCAATTGTTAAAAGAAATCTTAATTTATAAAACACGATTAAATAAAATCTGTGTTATAATTCCTAATAGACAAATAGATTGTATCTCATAAAATTTAAAACAAGATAAACATGGATTGAACACAAGGGTTAATACCAGCTTCAGTTACAGCTATGGCAGCAAACTGAGAATAAAGCCCAAGTGGGCATTCACAAATCTTTGTCCGTTCTTAAAATATGTGCCTACCCTAACACCAGATATGTGCAAAATAATAATTTAAAAATCTGTACTTTCATTTAAGCAAGCGGAAAGGATTATTCATTGATGGACACATTACGAAGATAAATATCTAAAAAACAAACTTCTAATACTCTTCACAGGTATGTATAAAAATCCTCGCTGGAATTCAATCCATTAGGGCTTTTTGTGTCCATTTCAAGTATATAGTTAGTTTCCAACTTTCTTAATTTCATATTGCGATCACCTCCAGGTCTTAGCAGGGGGGTACAGTCAACCACATAATACCTTAGCTCATTGGACTTCTTGGCATGCATTGCATTAAAATGACGGGCTACTGGATATGATTCATCCCCATTGTTTATTGCGCGTATGTGCTGAAGTATCCTCTTGTGGCACTGAAGTCTAGTACTTCCCACGTACCGTAGGCCACAGGGACACTCCAGCACACACACAGCAAACTCTGTCTTGCAAGTTAGTTTTTTGTCTATTTTGATAGGCCTGTTCTTAAATGGACTGTGAAACTCTGTTTTGTTCATGCCATGCTTGCACGCCTTACAGGAGGCACATTTGATAAAACCCTTACTCCCCATAATCCACAAGGAATTAGTAATCACCTCAGGACTGCTGGAGACCAGCGTATTACTCATAGAGCTGGCATTCCTGAAGGTTAAGTTGGGAGACCGCGTCAATTTCTCTCCCAATATAGGGTAATTTCTGATGAGAGGCCAATTCTTATTGATGATTTTTCTGATAGCGAGATGTTGATTTCTATATGTAAGAATTAGCCGCAATGGTTGTTCCTCACTAGAGATGTTATTGACTGTGCTCCTGGTAACCAATGCCTGAGTTCTACTCTGTGCGTTGGCTCTATTTGTGGCTTTATCAATCGCTTTGAGACTGTATCCCCTCTCAACAAATCTGGAACGACATTCAGACTGAGCTTTAAAACAGTCAATATCAAGGCTACATATTCTTCTAATCCGCAACATCTCCCAATAGGGGATGCTGCGGATTAGAATGGCTGGATGATTACTTTCTGCATGCAGCACAGAGTTACCTGCCGTGCTTTCTCTATGTAGCCTAGTGTTCAAATGATTCTCTGAGATAAAAATCTCCACATCAAGAAAGAATACAGAAGACTTACTGATGTGGCTGGTAAAATTCAAGTTCGTATTGTTCACATTCATAGAGTCAATAAAGACCTGGGCCTCACTCTCTGTACCCTTCCAAATGATTAATAAGTCATCAATGTACCTTGTCAAGCGTATTACCTGATTGTTTGCAAACTCATTATTAGCTGCCATGAGGACCTGCTCCTCCCACACCCCCATGTGCAGACAGGCGTAGCTGGGGGAAAAGCAGGCCCCGATCGCCACGCCCCTAATTTGCTGGTACACTTGTTTTGCAAACAAAAAATAATTGTTTTCTAGGCACAAAGTTGTGATTGCCAACAACATTTTGTTATGCTCCAAATAACAAATTGGACGTCTCTTTAAAAAATGGTCTACTGCTTTTAATCCATCTCTGTGATGGATACTAGTATATAGTGAGGAGACGTCCAATGATATTAGCATAAAATCATCATTCCAAACCACATTTTCCAATTTACGTAGCAAGTCTCCTGTATCTAAGATAAAGGAAGGCAGAGTCCGCACAAGTTCCTGAAGGAAGTAGTCCACATATTTGCTGGCGTTTTCCTTCAAACTACCACAGGCCGATATTATGGGCCTGCCAGGAGGATTTTCTTTGCTCTTGTGAATTTTAGGTATAAAGTATACCACGGGCATTATCGGATAGTCATTCTTGAGAAAACGGAACTCATCATTTCATAGCAAACCAGTGCTTTTCCATGCTATCAGGCTGGAATAGAATTTTTTCCAGGATGCTCTTACAATCCCCATATCACTACGCCTGTAGCAATCTGTATCACTAAGTTGCCTGGTTGCCTCTGCCATGTACATATTACGCGGCCATAGGACAATTTTGCCTCCCTTGTCAGACTGGCGTACTATTATCTTTATGTTTGATCTTAACTTCTTCATCAATTTAAAATAAGCATCGTCCTTAGCTGTGTACCATTTTTTAACCTCATTTTGGGGCCTATTATGATTGCGGTTTTTCCGCATCCTCCGGGCCAGCGGAAGCCACCGCCGGCCCGGAGGATGCAGAAAAACCGCAGTGGACCCACCAAAGACCCACCGCCACATTAGGATGGCTGGTGGGTCCTGGTTTCCGTCGGCAGCTTTTCCGCCGCGGTTGGCTTACAACCGCGGCGGAAAAGCTCTAATATGGTGGCGGTGTCTCTCAGACACCGTCCGCCATATTAGGAAGGGCTTTCAAAAATGCTTTTCCGCGGCGGGTTTTCCGCCGTGGAAAAGCATGTGTAACTTCACTGCGGGGGACCGTTGCGGGCCCCCTAGGTGAAAGGGGGGTGGGGTGCACATGGGGGGTACCTATGGTACCCCCCTGCATTTGTATGCAGAAATCGGCAGGCACCGCACGGTGCCTGCCGCTTTCTGCATACAAATGCAATGTGTGCATTTTTACCATTGCGGCGGATGCAGCTTGAAGCCGCACCCGCTGCAATGGTAAAAATAAAGGATGTGACCGCCAGAGTGGCGGTCACATCCTAATTGCACAGGAGGGAACTCCGCAGGCAATGCGGAGGTTCCCTCCTGCTCTATGGTGGCAGACGGACTCAGGTCCGTCCGCCTTCATAATCGGCCCCTTTGTCTTTTGTACAGAATTTTAAGTTCCTGTGTCACTTTCTCATGAAAGACATCGATATTGTCACGTATCATCACCGGGCAAAATTTAGATTTTAATTTAAAGGCAGTCAATGGTCCTTGGGCTTGTTCTCTTGGCATTTGACTGAGAGTCTCCATTGTGATGGTTCCTTCGTCTCTCAGCTCATAGAGATCTTGCATTAAGCCAACATCCTGTACTGTTATACATGCTGGAATTTCACTTGTTGCCGCCATTGGTAGTTTCCTTGTTCCTTGCAGGAGATGGAATTTTTTCAATTTTACCTTTCGTACAAACTTGTATAAATCTATTCGACAGCCCGCATATTTGAAGTCTCCTTTGGGACTGAATGATAAGCCCAGTGATAAGGTAGAAATCTCATTTTCAGATAGCTGGACATCCGTTAGATTTATTACAGTCTGTGCATCCTCTATGTGCCTTAATGTGTGGTTTACCGATTCCATTGCGTCTTCACCTTCTTGGTATATATATATATATATATATGTATACATATATACATATATATATATATATATATACATATATATATATATATATATATATATATATATATATATATATATATATATATATATATATATATATATATATATATATATATATATATATATATATATATATATATATATATATATTACCTACTGGCGGTCGCCAGTAGGTATATATAGTTAGGATTTTTTCTCTATGGGATTTTTGAAAATTCTATGTGTAATAACTTTGGCGTTTGTGGACGGAATTGGCTGAAATTTTCAGGAAAATGGCACATTTTGTTTCTGAGCAGCCCTTGAAAATTTGGGGGGGGTTCGTCAAGGGGGGGCCGAGAAAAAAGGGGGGTCCCAAAACGTGTTTTTAACATTGAGTTTTCCATAGGGCGGTTGGCCTCACTTTTAGCCCGAACGGCTGAATGGATTTGCACAAAACTTGGCAAAATTGTAGGGACTGGTAGCCCGATGTGCCTTTTGTAGGTCTCAATATATGTGCTCCAGTGGATTTTGAGAAATTAACGTTTAAAAAAAGATATATATCTGTAACAGCGGACCTGGCAGCGTCCCAGGACGCGTACTTTTCGCGCAACGGAGCTTTGTGAAGCGAAGCTGATTGGTTCTCCGGCGTCTGTCAACATTCCAAAAAGTCCGTAGCGGCCGCCATCTTGTCTCTCGGTAGGATCGAGAGACAAGAGGAGGTCAAAACAAAGGGGGAAATAACTATAAGGGGGCATAGTAGATCCTCGCTGACCCCCTAGGTTTGATGTGGAGGTTTTAAAAGGGCCCCGCGGGGCAAAAAAAAATAATAATAATAATAATCGAACGGCTGAATGGATTTGCACGAAACTTGGCAAAATATTAGGGACTGGTAGCCCGATGTGCCTTTGCTAGGTCTCAATATATGTGCTCCAGTGGATTTTGAGAAATTAACGTTCAAAAAAAGATATATATCTGTAACAGCGCTCCGCTTCGCGTAACGGAGGTTTGCGAAGCTGATTGGTCATTCTGTCACTGGGCTATAGTTGGGCTACATCTGGCTGATATTTGGGCTACATTTGTTTTTTTGTGTGTCTGGCGGCCATCTTTGGGCTACATTGGGCTACATTGGGCTTCATTGGGCTACATTGGGCTACATTTGGGCTCCAACATATATATAGGCCAATGTAGCCCAATATATATTTTTCAAAGTTAATTTTCGTAAAAACCACTGGAGCATATATCTTGAGACATAGCAAAGGCACATCGGGCTACCAGTCCCTACAATTTTGCCAAGTTTCGTGGAAATCCATTCAGCCGTTCGAGCTAAAAGTGAGTCCAACCGCCCTATGGAAATGAAGGAAATGAATGGGTAATTTGTAATTAGCAAATAGCTAATCGCAAACTAGGAATGGTAAAGAATCGCTATTTATTCCTTAAAGTTCGCTATTTAGGAAATGCAAAAAACTTTGATGATACATATGGCGGTTCATCTCTAACAAGATAAGAAGCATAGGGATACATTTATGATGACTGGCGCATCACCAGGGATGTGTTAGTCATTCTGTGCCGCTGTTCCGTCACCTATGGTGTGCTGCATTTACAATGCGGCGCATCATGGGGCAAAAACAGCACAGATGCGTGATGTATCTGTGCCGTAAAGGTGGCGCATTGCTGGAGTTGTATCGCAAGTGTGATGAAGCTCCAGCAAGGGTCGGGGGTGCCCCTGTCGCAGGGTTTCTGTTCTCACACAGAACTGTGGACAGAGGATTGGAACCTCGGCGAATTAGGGTGTCCCAAAACTCACGTTAGTAATCAAAAACTCCTTAGCAAGCTAGGTACAGTGTCACATTGGATATAACAAACTCTCAATGTTTAGACAATCCAGAATATGAACTTATAGTACCTCAGGATACGTGGAACTCATGAACAGTCGGTCGTTATATATTTCTTAGAAACCAGAACATGGAGTTAAGAAGAACACATGTGTATTTGAAATGTTTATTTACTAATGCCGTCTTCTCAGGCGTAGTATCTTAGATAATACAAGTACACATATTATCAGTAGCAAAATTACCAGCATAGTTACTAGTGCATAAAAAGCGAATGGTGATAGTATGTTAACATGCTGTAAATGAATAAGAGTTAGCAACACTTATAAGCAGCCGCGGGCCGTGGAGGGAGTTATGGTGAGGCAGGGAGGCGGGGAGGGGGAGAAGCAGGGTGGAGAATACAAGTACACATATTATCAGTAGCAAAATTACCAGCATAGTTACTAGTACATAAAAAGCGAATGGTGACAGTATGTTAACATGCTGTAAATGAATAAGAGTTAGCAACACTTATAAGCAGCCGCGGGCCGTGGAGGGAGTTACGGTGGGGCAGGGAGGCGGGGAGGGGAGGGGCAGGGTGGAGGGGCAAGGTAGAGAGGGCTCCACCCTGCTTCTCCCCCTCCCCGCCTCCCTGCCTCACCGTAACTCCCTCCACGGCCCGCGGCTGCTTATATCTCACCCTCCCTAATACACATATTATATTATTTGCTAAGAAGGTCTCTTTGTGTTGGTTTAGGGCGTGCCCATACTTTAGTGTCTTAGATTTGAAGGAATCACATCAGCATACACCAGCTCTCTCTTCATGTGAACCGCATCAACTGTTGTGTATGTGTGTTCGGCAAAGCAATATAAAACCCGCCTCATGCCCAGAATTGGCAGAAGCTGCACTTATGTTATGAGTATGAAGTCGTGGAGATCAGACCTCATAACAATTCTGTATCGTGTTGTTCTTGAAACTTTAGCACTCGCTGTACAGATATAGTTTAACAAGCAAAGCAGATAGTAGAGCAATAACATATTATTCTCATGTAAACCACGATGAACTACTAGGTGGAAAGCTAAAGCAACAACTAAGTGTCGTGTGCAGAAGTTGCAAAAAAGGAAAAATGGCGTTTAAACCGGTAATGAGCCCATGCTAACTTAACACGGTGTAAAGATATCCAGGACCTAGATGACACCTCCCCATGATCCGGAAACGAACTGAATAAGATAATAGAAGTGCCATCTCATGAGAGCAGATTGCAAGTTTATATGTGGACGGTCCGCAAGGTAAAGCATTAAAAACTAGGAAAATTTAATGCTAAAGAAAAATAAAACAGCCAAGTACTTTATCGAGTCTTAAGCCAATAGGCAAGGTAAATAATAAAAACTTGACAAATAAGTCAATGAATTGTCAATGAAATGCTAGTACTCAGCATATCAAACATGAAAAAGGTCTATGACATAACTCTGTATGCAAAATAAGCTGCAACAGCCTCCAATAGGAAGTCACCGTCTTCATCCGAAAACAGTTCAGCCATCCAATTTAAAAGCGGAAAAGAACATACGTGCTCTCCCAGCACCGGATCCTCTATCACCATCAGAGGACAGCTCGGTGGGATTTCAAGAAAGCTCTGTTCCAAGAAAGACTGTGCTGCCGCCAGTAAATTCCAGGGACCAAGTAGTCCATGCATCAATGCCACAGCCATAATCCTTTCGCCAGGACAAACCAACTCGTGAGTAATGATAGGAGTCATCAGCTGATTAAAGTCGACGTCAGGAGAAACCGGTCCGCAGAGACACAAATCAATGGCCCAATCGAAATCACAGGTCAGGCAGTGAAATACAGGCTGGACACAGGTGAAGTAGGAGAATCGAAAAGATAATCCATATGCCGTGCTTAATATCGCCAACGGCATTGTGCCATAATATTCTAGCATGCGATTGCGGAACAGTGTCAGCAGCTGCAGGGTGGGAGGTTGCATAGGAGGGACATCCATATTTAAAAATGTAAAAAAGCACAAGAGCGTCCGCTGGTAATGCAAGTAAAAATGCCAATCCACGAACCAGAGTGGAGAAAATAGAATGAAAGGAAGCAGGGATGACTCCAAAGATTTTCTCAAATGAAGTCACGAGACCACTGGTAACAACTTTAAAAAAGTGCGCCAGGGCTTTTGTGGAGGATGCGTTAAAGATAGTCGGAACCATCTTGCTGAAATTGAAAGGCAAATCTGAATTGAAAAGGGTCTGCACCTCTGTACGGGTGTTCGCTATGTGAAGCACGAAAGTTTCACGGGCCGAACTCAAGGCCACCTCTCTCTGAGACAAAAGAGCTCTTATTCTTGCCATGCCGTTGAAATCTGTCCCAAGGTTGGTATTTGTGGCCAGATTGAAAACTCCCTATGTTCATGTGTGGGAGGAAATAGAACATTTCTGCAGCAAATAACCCGTTCACTTACTGTTACGATAAAAGGAATACTTTTAATTAACTCAGAACAATCTTCATTATTGAGCATCAAATAACTACCATTTTCCAACAACTTGAACGTGGGGATGATAGCAGGAACTGGCGTGCCTTGCAACACGCAAGCCATATTTGGTCGGTGTTTGTTGCATGAACCGTGTAACTGTATGTGCCTACACATTAGTGAATGATCTGGCGTCTCAGTGCATTCCTCTCCATTCAGATAAACTTCTTGATCATCTTTGAAACATCTGTATGTGTATGGAAGCGACCAGACCTCATGAAGAAAAGCACTACCTAAAGGTTCATAACGACCTATTGATATATATTTCATACAATTTGAAAACTTATATAAAGCAAAAGGCAGCGTTATTAAACCGTGGATAAGGCACGTTGCCAAAAAACCCGCAATCCTCTGCTGATGATGTCACTGAGCATGTCATGAATGATGTAATATGTGACATCATCAGCAGTGGATTACGGGTAATAGTATCTCTAGTTTACTCCCCTATAGCTGTCTTTCTTTTAACATAAGTGTCTGTTTCCTTCCCTTATACTTACTGTTTTTGGTTCGCTTCCGGTTCGCGTACCGGCGAGCGAACTGGGAAGCGAACTAAGAGAAATAGAGGTTGGCACAGTTCCAAATATTGTACCAATTTTTTAATAACGGGGAGGTAGTTCTGAAAAGAACTTTTTTTTTTATTGTTTTTGTTGTTTTATATTTTTTTTATTATTTTTCGGAACATTTTTTTACTTTTTTTGAATTTTTCTGAACAGTTTTATATTTTTTTGGGTTTTTCTTGGAGGGGGCAATGAAAACGATTCATTGTAAAGGGCTCAACAGGAGCAACAAAGCAAAAAAAGAAGTATTTATTATTTTGGGCGTTTCGTACAAACTTGCATATGATAGTCAATAGCTCTGTTGATCAGAGTGATGCTTCTTTCTCCGTAGGAAATGAATCCATCGTAAAATACGCAGATGTGTTTTACTTCACCAAATTTCATTTGTATATTTGGCACCATCTCCCTGCCCTCTGGTCCCGTTACTTCCGGTACAACAGATCTTCTGGCCATAATAGGGAGATTATCTAGGTCGTTCCGAAACTGTGCAGCACTGTAGTTGTTAGGATGCCACCTAGTCATATGGCGATGCATTGTGTAGTTTCCGAAACTGTATTTTTTCTCGGTTCCTCTGGACAGTCTATCTTGACATATAAGGCAAGTTACGTATCTTGCATTTACTTTTTTCTGACCTTTGGGAATTTTAAAAAATTGCCAAATGAAGTTTTCTTTCCGGTGAGACGTCCTGGGCTGCTCAGGCAAAAACTGCCTCTCTTCGTGCGCGTCGTCCTGTTCCTCTTCTTCCTCTTCTTGTTGAATTATAACTTGAGCAGGTGGTCCACTCTTCCTTGGATGTGGTGGAGGTGGTGGGGAAGCACCAGCTGAAGCTACTAAAGAAGCCATTGCTCAGTGATCACAAAGGGTCTTTCTCTCACAATGATGAAAGTCAGAGTGAGGAAAGAAGGAGGGATTTTCATCATTTGGGAAAAACAAGAGTTCTCAACCAATCAAAAGTGTTCATTTTAGATTATATGACCTAGTCTTACATCATTAGGAAACCAAAAGTGAAATGAACCAATGAAAAGTGTTATTACCAAGTCACATGACTTGCTGTGTTTACGTTAAGCGCTTTGCAGGGCCTCCCGGTTTGCTTCCAGAAACCTGCGCTTTGCGACTCGCTTCGCGTACCAGTTCGCTAACGTAGCACGTCATATGACGTATCACGCGACAACGTGAAACGTCATGCGGACGGGAGGCGTCACGATGTTGTTTTCTAACGCGGCACTTGCGGTAAAGAAACGTTTACCGGCTCGCGGTCTATTTCGCGGCATCAAGGTCAGCTAACGGGAAGCTTCCCGATTCGCGAAGCAGGAACGAAGAAAAAAAAATATTTAAAAAAAAAATTATTCATAAACATATAAAATATATTTTTGGATTTAAAGAAGAATACATTTTACAGCTACAGATATTAGCTGTTAAAAAACCAATGAAATTCACAGAAAAAAACATAGGTTATAGACCATATATAGTTAGGAATTAGCATTTACAAAACCTTGAAAATTCACTGAAAAAACCATAGGTTATAGACCATATATAGTTAGGAATTAGCATTTAGAAAACCTTATTTTACTCACACAAAACCATTGAAATTCCATATATAGTTAGTTGCACTAACTATATATCGCGCACCCGCAATCCACTGCTGATGATGTCACATATTACATCATTCATGACATGGTCAGTGACATCACTGATGACATCACTGATGACATCTCAAATGACATCACTGATGACATCATCTAGTGTCTGTGTGTTTTTGTAAAGTTTAAATACGTTTTACATATTGAAGAATGAGTGGATGTATGGAAGACTGAGTGTGTGTGTGGCTGGCTGGGAGGTGTGTGACTCTGTGCATATCAATGTGTACTTGTATCAGTGATTGTATAAGAGAGTAAGTATGTGTTAGTATATGTGTGAAAAGTATGGTGTTCTGTGTTTAACTATAGATGAGGAAATCGAAGTGTGATTGATTCTTCACAGGACTGACTAGGTGTATGAGTGCATATGATAGTGTTCTAATAATAACTGACTGTATGTATGAGTAATTGTATGGGTGAATGAGTGAATGTGTGTGTAGACGTACGAATCAGTGAGTGCGTATGTAGTAACTGGTATTGGTGTGTCATGATGTCATCAGTGATGTCATTTGAGATGTCATCAGTGATGTCATTTCAGATGTCATTAGTGATGTCATCAGTGATGTCACTGAAGTATGGTGTTCTGTGTTTAACTGTATAGATGAAGAAATGGAAGTGTGATTGATTCTTTACAGGACTGACTTGGTGTGTGAGTAACTCCATGGATGAGTGGCAGTGTGTGACTGTCTGCATAGGTGTATGAGTGCATATGATAGTGTTGTAATAATGAGTGACTGTATGTATGAGTGATTGTATGGGTGAATGAGTGAATGTGTGTGTAGACGTAGGAATCAGTGAGTGCGTATGTAGTAACTGGTATTGGTGTGTCATGATGTCATCAGTGATGTCATTTGAGATGTCATCAGTGATGTCATCAGTGATGTCATTTGAGATGTCATCAGTGATGTCATCAGTGATGTCACTGACCATGTCATGAATGATGTAATATGTGACATCATCAGCAGTGGATTGCGGGTGCGCGATATATAGTTAGTGCAACTAACTATATATGGAATTTCAATGGTTTTGTGTGAGTAAAATAAGGTTTTCTAAATGCTAATTCCTAACTATATATGGTCTATAACCTATGGTTTTTTCAGTGAATATATATATTATTAAACAAGGTGCCCTTAAGCTTCCGGGAGGGCACACGCTTCAAAGTCGACCATCCGGCCTACATGCATGTCTCTTCACATTGTCCCTCAGTTAGTTGTTGTGCCTGAAGCGTTTCGATGCCTTGAGCCTCTCATCAGAGGCTGGGTTTATACTTGAACAGTGAGATCGGCCCTCCTTTATTTTGATTATCTGCATGCGTGTGTTCAATTGCACCCTAAGTGGGTGTGCACTTATTTAGGCAAATTATGTTGCATGCTGGGAGCTCGAGTACTTTCGTTTAGATACTGAAGTTCCTTTGAAGAGCTGTGGCGTAATCCGCTGACTGGGTTCCCTTTGTAAGTATCTTTTAAAAGCAATTTTGTATCCTGGGTAGGATTCGGAACGCCGTGGAGAGTTTAGTTTAAGCAGGACTTGAAGTGCTGATTCGCCATAGAACAGTTCAGTGGCACAGCTTCTCTGTTACTGTTAGTAGAGACGGTGCTCCTCCCACGACGAGGCCGCCGTTAGAAATAAAATTAAACAAAGTCCCCCTGAGCTTTCGGGAGGGCACACGCTTCAAAGTCGAACATCCGGCCTGCATGCATGTCTCTTCACATTGTCCCTCAGTTAGTTGTTGTGCCTGACGCGTTTCGATGCCTTGAGCATCTCATCAGAGGCTGGCTTTATACTTGAACAGTGAGATCGGCCCTCCTTTATTTTGATTATCTGCATGCGTGTGTTCAATTGCACCGTAAGTGGGTGTGCACTTATTTAGGCAAAATATGTTGCATGCTGGGAGCTCAAGTACTTTTGTTTAGACACTGAAGTTCCTTTGGAGAGCTGTGGCGTAATCCCCTGAGTGGGTTCCCACTGTAAGTATCTTTTAAAAGAAATTTTGTATCCTGGGTAGGATTCAGAACGCCATGGAGAGTTTAGTTTAAGCAGGACTTGAAGCACTGATTCGCCGTAGAACAGTTTAATGGCACAGCTTCTCTGTTACTGTTAGTAGAGACGGTGCTCCTCCCACGATAAATATATATATATATATATATATATATATATATATATATATATATATATATATATATATATATATATATATATATATATATATATATATATATATTCACTGAAAAAACCATAGGTTATAGACCATATATAGTTAGGAATTAGCATTTAGAAAACCTTATTTTACTCACACAAAACCATTGAAATTCCATATATAGTTAGTTGCACTAACTATATATCGCGCACCCGCAATCCACTGCTGATGATGTCACATATTACATCATTCATGACATGGTCAGTGACATCACTGATGACATCACTGATGACATCACTGATGACATCTCAAATGACATCACTGATGACAACATCCAGTGATTATGTGTTTCTGTAAAGTTTAAATATGTTTTACATATTGAAGAATGAGTGGATGTATAAGTGTCTGAATGAAGGTTTTAGTAGGTGCGTGATTGACTGTATGAGTGAGTGATGAAATGCGTCTTACTAAATGCACGGGTTAGTGACTAAACTGTCTGAAAGTGTGCATCAGCATGTCTGTTGTTGTGCAAGCTGCTGCATGTGTTGATCAGTAGCTATATAAGTAGCTATATGGGTTATTGATTGGTTGCACAAGTATTTGTATGGGAGACTGAGTGTGTGTATGGCTGGCTGGGAGGTGTGTGACTCTGTGCAGATCAATGTGTACTTGTATCAGTGATTCTATAAGAGAGTAAGTATGTGTTAGTATATGTTTGAAAATGTAAGGTACTCTATGTTTAACTGTGTAGATTAGAAAATGGAACTGTGATTGATTCTTTACAGGACTGACTAGGTGTGTGAGTAACTCCATGGATGAGTGGCAGAGTGTGAGTGTCTGTATAGGTGTATGAGTGCATATGATAGTGTTGTAAAGATGAGTGATTGTATGTATGAATGATTGTATGGGTGAATGAGTGAATGTGTGTGTAGACGTAGGAATCAGTGAGTGCGTATGTAGTAACTAGTATTGGTGTGTCAATGGTTTCAAAAATTATACTCTGTATTTAACACTGGGTGTAACAGAGGTTATATTAAAGTGTGAGGAGATGCATTGTATTGTCACATTAATGATATCATCATTGATGTGACCATTGATGTCAAATGAGATATCATCAGTGATGTCATTTGAGATGTCATCAGTGATGTCATCAGTGATGTCACTGACCATGTCATGAATGATGTAATATGTGACATCATCAGCAGTGGATTGCGGGTGCGCGATATATAGTTAGTGCAACTAACTATATATGGAATTTCAATGGTTTTGTGTGAGTAAAATAAGGTTTTCTAAATGCTAATTCCTAACTATATATGGTCTATAACCTATGGTTTTTTCAGTGAATTTTCAAGGTTTTGTAAATGCTAATTCCTAACTATATATGGTCTATAACCTATGGTTTTTTCTGTGAATTTCATTGGTTTTTTAACAGCTAATATCTGTAGCTGTAAAATGTATTCTTCTTTAAATCCAAAAATATATTTTATATGTTTATGAATAATTTTTTTTTTAAATATTTTTTTTTCTACGTTCCCGCTTCGCGAATCGGGAAGCTTCCCGTTAGCTGACCTTGATGCCGCGAAATAGACCGCGAGCCGGTAAACGTTTCTTTACCGCAAGTGCCGCGTTAGAAAACAACATCGTGACGCCTCCCGTCCGCATGACGTTCCACGTTGTCGCGTGATACGTCATATGACGTGCTACGTTAGCGAACTGGTACGCGAAGCGAGTCGCAAAGCGCAGGTTTCTGGAAGCAAACCGTGAGGCCCTGCAAAGCGCTTAACGTAAACACAGCAAGTCATGTGACTTGGTAATAACACTTTTCATTGGTTCATTTCACTTTTGGTTTCCTAATGATGTAAGACTAGGTCATATAATCTAAAATGAACACTTTTGATTGGTTGAGAACTCTTGTTTTTCCCAAATGATGAAAATCCCTCCTTCTTTCCTCACTCTGACTTTCATCATTGTGAGAGAAAGACCCTTTGTGATCACTGAGCAATGGCTTCTTTAGTAGCTTCAGCTGGTGCTTCCCCACCACCTCCACCACATCCAAGGAAGAGTGGACCACCTGCTCAAGTTATAATTCAACAAGAAGAGGAAGAAGAGGAACAGGACGACGAGCACGAAGAGAGGCAGTTTTTGCCTGAGCAGCCCAAGACGTCTCACCGGAAAGAAAACTTCATTTGGCAATTTTTTAAAATTCCCAAAGGTCAGAAAAAAGTAAATGCAAGATACGTAACTTGCCTTATATGTCAAGATAGACTGTCCAGAGGAACCGAGAAAAAATACAGTTACGGAAACTACACAATGCATCGCCATATGACTAGGTGGCATCCTAACAACTACAGTGCTGCACAGTTTCGGAACGACCTAGATAATCTCCCTATTATGGCCAGAAGATCTGTTGTACCGGAAGTAACGGGACCAGAGGGCAGGGAGATGGTGCCAAATATACAAATGAAATTTGGTGAAGTAAAACACATCTGCGTATTTTGCGATGGATTCATTTCCTACGGAGAAAGAAGCATCACTCTGATCAACAGAGCTATTGACTATCATATGCAAGTTTGTACGAAACGCCCAAAATAATAAATACTTCTTTTTTTGTTTTGTTGCTCCTGTTGAGCCCTTTACAATGAATCGTTTTCATTGCCCCCTCCAAGAAAAACCCCCAAAAATATAAAACTGTTCAGAAAAATTCAAAAAAAGTAAAAAAATGTTCCGAAAAATAATAAAAAAAATATAAAACAACAAAAACAATAAAAAAAAAGTTCTTTTCAGAACTACCTCCCCGTTATTAAAAAATTGGTACAATATTTGGAACTGTGCCAACCTCTATTTCTCTTAGTTCGCTTCCCAGTTCGCTCGCCGGTACGCGAACCGGAAGCGAACCAAAAACAGTAAGTATAAGGGAAGGAAACAGACACTTATGTTAAAAGAAAGACAGCTATAGGGGAGTAAACTAGAGATACTATTACCCGTAATCCACTGCTGATGATGTCACATATTACATCATTCATGACATGCTCAGTGACATCATCAGCAGAGGATTGCGGGTTTTTTGGCAACGTGCCTTATCCACGGTTTAATAACGCTGCCTTTTGCTTTATATAAGTTTTCAAATTGTATGAAATATATACCAATAGGTCGTTATGAACCTTTAGGTAGTGCTTTTCTTCATGAGGTCTGGTCGCTTCCATACACATACAGATGTTTCAAAGATGATCAAGAAGTTTATCTGAATGGAGAGGAATGCACTGAGACGCCAGATCATTCACTAATGTGTAGGCACATACAGTTACACGGTTCATGCAACAAACACCGACCAAATATGGCTTGCGTGTTGCAAGGCACGCCAGTTCCTGCTATCATCCCCACGTTCAAGTTGTTGGAAAATGGTAGTTATTTGATGCTCAATAATGAAGATTGTTCTGAGTTAATTAAAAGTATTCCTTTTATCGTAACAGTAAGTGAACGGGTTATTTGCTGCAGAAATGTTCTATTTCCTCCCACACATGAACATAGGGAGTTTTCAATCTGGCCACAAATACCAACCTTGGGAGCACATTTCATCGGCATGGCAAGAATAAGAGCTCTTTTGTCTCAGAGAGAGGTGGCCTTGAGTTCGGCCCGTGAAACTTTCGTGCTTCACATAGCGAACACCCGTACAGAGGTGCAGACCCTTTTCAATTAAGATTTGCCTTTCAATTTCAGCAAGATGGTTCCGACTATCTTTAACGCATCCTCCACAAAGGCCCTGGCGCACTTTTTTAAAGTTGTTACCAGTGGTCTCGTGACTTCATTTGAGAAAATCTTTGGAGTCATCCCTGCTTCCTTTCATTATATTTTCTCCACTCTGCTTCGTGGATTGGCATTTTTACTTGCATTACCAGCGGACGCTCTTGTGCTTTTTTACATTTTTAAATATGGATGTCCCTCCTATGCAACCTCCCACCCTGCAGATGCTGACACTGTTCCGCAATCGCATGCTAGAATATTATGGCACAATGCCGTTGGCGATATTAAGCACGGCATATGGATTATCTTTTCGATTCTCCTACTTCACCTGTGTCCAGCCTGTATTTCACTGCCTGACCTGTGATTTCGATTGGGCCATTGATTTGTGTCTCTGCGGACCGGTTTCTCCTGACGTCGACTTTAATCAGCTGATGACTCCTATCATTACTCACGAGTTGGTTTGTCCTGGCGAAAGGATTATGGCTGTGGCATTGATGCATGGACTACTTGGTCCCTGGAATTTACTGGCGGCAGCACAGTCTTTCTTGGAACAGAGCTTTCTTGAAAACCCACCGAGCTGTCCTCTGATGGTGATAGAGGATCCGGTGCTGGGAGAGCACGTATGTTCTTTTCCGCTTTTAAATTGGATGGCTGAACTGTTTTCGGATGAAGACGGTGACTTCCTATTGGAGGCTGTTGCAGCTTATTTTGCATACACAGTTATGTCATAGACCTTTTTCATGTTTGATATGCTGAGTACTAGCATTTCATTGACAATTCATTGACTTATTTGTCAAGTTTTTATTATTTACCTTGCCTATTGGCTTAAGACTCGATAAAGTACTTGGCTGTTTTATTTTTCTTTAGCATTAAATTTTCCTAGTTTTTAATGCTTTACCTTGCGGACCGTCCACATATAAACTTGCAATCTACTCTCATGAGATGGCACTTCTATTATCTTATTCAGTTCGTTTCCGGATCATGGGGAGGTGCCATCTAGGTCCTGGATATCTTTACACCGTGTTAAGTTAGCATGGGCTCATTACCGGTTTAAACGCCATTTTTCCTTTTTTGCAACTTCTGCACACGACACTTAGTTGTTGCTTTAGCTTTCCACCTAGTAGTTCATCGTGGTTTACATGAGAATAATATGTTATTGCTCTACTATCTGCTTTGCTTGTTAAACTATATCTGTACAGCGAGTGCTAAAGTTTCAAGAACAACACGATACAGAATTGTTATGAGGTCTGATCTCCACGACTTCATACTCATAACATAAGTGCAACTTCTGCCAATTCTGGGCATGAGGCGGGTTTTATATTGCTTTGCCGAACACACATACACAACAGATGATGCGGTTCACATGAAGAGAGAGCTGGTGTATGCTGATGTGATTCCTTCAAATCTAAGACACTAAAGTATGGGCACGCCCTAAACCAACACAAAGAGACCTTCTTAGCAAATAATATAATATGTGTATTAGGGAGGGTGAGATATAAGCAGCCGCGGGCCGTGGAGGGAGTTACGGTGAGGCAGGGAGGCGGGGAGGGGGAGAAGCAGGGTGGAGCCCTCTCTACCTTGCCCCTCCCCCTCCCCGCCTCCCTGCCCCACCGTAACTCCCTCCACGGCCCGCGGCTGCTTATAAGTGTTGCTAACTCTTATTCATTTACAGCATGTTAACATACTGTCACCATTCGCTTTTTATGTACTAGTAACTATGCTGGTAATTTTGCTACTGATAATATGTGTACTTGTATTCTCCACCCTGCTTCTCCCCCTCCCCGCCTCCCTGCCTCACCGTAACTCCCTCCACGGCCCGCGGCTGCTTATAAGTGTTGCTAACTCTTATTCATTTACAGCATGTTAACATACTGTCACCATTCGCTTTTTATGTACTACTGACTATGCTGGTAATTTTGCTACTGATAATATGTGTACTTGTATAATCTAAGATACTACGCCTCAGAAGACGGCATTAGTAAATAAACATTTCAAATACACATGTGTTCTTCTTAACTCCATGTTCTGGTTTCTAAGAAATATATAACGACCGACTGTTCATGAGTTCCACGTATCCTGAGGTACTATAAGTTCATATTCTGGATTGTCTAAACATTGAGAGTTTGTTATATCCAATGTGACACTGTACCTAGCTTGCTAAGGAGTTTTTGATTACTAACGTGAGTTTTGGGACACCCTAATTCGCCGAGGTTCCAATCCTCTGTCCACAGTTCTGTGTGAGAACAGAAACCCTGCGACAGGGGCACCCCCGACCCTTGCTGGAGCTTCATCACACTTGCGATACAACTCCAGCAATGCGCCACCTTTACGGCACAGATACATCACGCATCTGTGCTGTTTTTGCCCCATGATGCGCCGCATTGTAAATGCAGCACACCATAGGTGACGGAACAGCGGCACAGAATGACTAACACATCCCTGGTGATGCGCCAGTCATCATAAATGTATCCCTATGCTTCTTATCTTGTTAGAGATGAACCGCCATATGTATCATCAACGTTTTTTGCATTTCCTAAATAGCGAACTTTAAGGAATAAATAGCGATTCTTTACCATTCCTAGTTTGCGATTAGCTATTTGCTAATTACAAATTACCCATTCATTTCCTTCATTTCCATAGGGCGGTTGGACTCACTTTTAGCTCGAACGGCTGATTGGATTTGCACGAAACTTGGCAAAATTGTAGGGACTGGTAGCCCGATGTGCCTTTGCTATGTCTCAAGATATATGCTCCAGTGGTTTTTACGAAAATTAACTTTGAAAAATATATATTGGGCTACATTGGCCCATATATATGTTGGAGCCCAAATGTAGCCCAATGTAGCCCAATGAAGCCCAATGTAGCCCAATGTAGCCCAAAGATGGCCGCCAGACACACAAAAAAACAAATGTAGCCCAAATATCAGCCAGATGTAGCCCAACTATAGCCCAGTGACAGAATGACCAATCCGCTTCGCAAACCTCCGTTACGCGAGGCGGAGCGCTGTTACAGATATATATCTTTTTTTGAACGTTAATTTCTCAAAATCCACTGGAGCACATATATTGAGACCTAGCAAAGGCACATCGGGCTACCAGTCCCTACAATTTTGCCAAGTTTCGTGCAAATCCATTCAGCCGTTCGATTATTATTATTATTTTTTTTTTTTGCCCCGCGGGGCCCTTTTAAAACCTCCACATCAAACCTAGGGGGTCAGCGAGGATCTACTATTCCCCCTTATGGTCATTTGCCCCTTCGCTTTGGCCTCCTCTTGTCTCTCGATCCTACCGAGAGACAAGATGGCGGCCGCTACGGACTGTTTGGAATGTTGACAGACGCCAGAGAACCAATCAGCTTCGCTTCACAAAGCTCCGTTGCGCGAAAAGTACGCGTCCTGGGCCGCTGCCCGGTCCGCTGTTACAGATATATATCTTTTTTTAAACGTTAATTTCTCAAAATCCACTGGAGCACATATATTGAGACCTACAAAAGGCACATCGGGCTACCAGTCCCTACAATTTTGCCAAGTTTCGTGCAAATCCATTCAGCCGTTCGGGCTAAAAGTGAGGCCAACCGCCCTATGGAAAACTCAATGTTAAAAACACGTTTTGGGACCCCCCTTTTTTCTCGGCCCCCACTGGACGAACCCCCCCCAAATTTTCAAGGGCTGCTCAGAAACAAAATGTGCCATTTTCCTGAAAATTTCAGCCAATTCCGTCCACAAACGCCAAAGTTATTAGACATAGAATTTTCAAAAAACCCATAGAGAAAAAATCCTAACTATATATACCTACTGGTGACCGCCAGTAGGTAATATATATAATTGCCCCAAAAGTTAAGCAATTGTAGATAAATAGTTATTATAACAATTTACTTATTTATGCAGTGACCTATATACTAATTAATCACAGAAAAATATAACCATAAGTAATATGTACATTTATTAGGCAGAACTAATCAAAATCTATTTATTTATAAACAAGATTATTATACACATTTATACAAAGGAATGCACATATCTAGGTGCACATATAAAATGCAAATGACTGCTTATATACACAGGGATATGCTGTATATGTATGTTTGAGTATAATAGTTATGTGGGGAAGAGTCAACTCTTGAGTCTTCCGAAGATAAGGTAGTTATCGGTGTATCTTATGTTTAGGGGTAACGAGTTCAATAGTTTGGCTGCTTGAACAGAGAAAGATGTGCCACCTATGTTTCTTCTTGTATGGTGGGATTTTGAGGCGAGATGGAAATCTAGAGCAGAGGTTCCTTTGTTGAATGGATTTGGTGATTTTCTTTCTGATTAAGAGTGGCCTTGTTCCATGTATCCTTGTGGGTGATGCAAAGCAGCTTGAATGTGGATCTTCTGTCAACTGGTAAACCAAAGTAGGACCTTCAAGGCAGGTGAAATGTGGGCGTGTGGCTTTTTATGTAAGAGTAGTCTGGCAGCAGAATTCTGAATCCGTCGTAGTTTCATAGTTGTTACAGGTGATCAATGACAGAGTATGTTGGCGTTGAGTTTTAACAGAAAAAGAGAGATAGTAGCCTGGATCTTGTGTGGAAATCCCAGGTGGGGTAAAATCCATCACACAGCTTTTATAGTAATGAAGCTGGATCCTGCTAGTTTGTCCACTTGGGCGTTCGTTAATAACTTGGAGTCCATGGTAATTCTGAGGTGTATTACTTCTTAGATACTTTAGGTGGTGTTGCCAGATCGGCACGCCAGGCGGCCAGTGGGCCATAATTTTTCCAATAGCCAAATGTGACTATTTCCAGTGTCATCGGCATATTTATAGCATGTGGGGTGAAATTGATTGATATGTGCTGGTAATGACTTCACATAGATGCTGAAAAATATATGAGTGAGATGATAGAGCCTTGAGGGATCCTTCCTTTTGTGAAGTATTGTTTGAATGAGAAAGCGTGTGTATGGATGACATTAGTACTGTTTTGAAAGTAGGATGTGATCCAGTCAAGAGCAGTCCCCCTGTATGACGGCTTTGTAGAGTGTCATGGTCAACCATGTCAAACGTGGCTAAGAGGTCAAAGAGAAATAGAGCAGAAACCCTGTTCCGGTCAAGAGCGTTCTTAAGGTCATCCAAGGTGGCAATGAGGGCAGATTCTGTGTCTCTTCCTGGACAGAATCCTGTTGGGAAGGTTAAAAGTATGGAATTATCTTCAATGAATTGTGACATCTGGGAGAATGCTGATCTTTGTATCAGTTTTCCCAGGAAAGGTCCATTTGTAATTGGTCTGTTGTTTTCAGGGTTAAGCGGGTCTAGGTTTGTTTTCTTTAGTAATGGGCGTATGTTGAATTTTTTGGGTCTTCTGGAAATGTTCCCATAGTTAAGGAATTGTTGATGATTCTTCTTACTGATGAGGCAGCAGGGGTAGTTAGAAGAATTTTCTGGAAGGTTTGTGGTGGACACAGGTCGGAAGAGCTGCTGGCAGGCTAGCTTGCTTTTAGCAGGTTCATAAATTCATTATGTGATATTTGTTTGAAGGAATGCAGAGGTTGGGTTAGCTTACCTTTGGAGGGTTGTTTTGGAAAAGGGTCCGTGCTGGTGGTTTTTCCTTTTTTTCAAATAGGAGTCCAACGTACCTGCTTTGGTTGTGTAGTGATTTGCCAGATTGCCTGTGAAATCTTGAGTAATGGGATGAGCTCTTTCTAGGCAATTTGGTTTATGTAATTCGCTGAGAATTTTGTAGAATTCTTTATAAGCACTTTTAGCTTTTTGAATTCTGTGTGAATAGTGTATTTTCTTGCTTTTTTGATTGCTAACTTGCATAATCTGCTATGTTTATATAAACAAAGTTTGTCTTGATTTGTGTTTGTTTTGAACCAGGCACATTGCAGCTTTCTAGTTTTCTGCTCTATCTCTTCTATTGTTTTTATTATTATTTTTTATTAAAAAAAAGCTTGAAAATAGACAACATTTACAACAAAGAAAGATTTCCAATCATGGTAGTGAAATACATTTTTGCACGCCGTACCACAAACCAAATTTAAACCATAATATCAAACAGTATCCTGGCGCGCGCCTGCGGATTCTAAGAAGCAAAGCCAAAGAGTAAGCTATTAGTTATTCAACCACTGCTTAAATGGTGCCCATATTTTCCCACCCCTCTCTCGTCTCTTCCTGCCACTTCTCAAAAATACCGCTGATTCTAAATTATAGGTAGGTAAGATCCTTGCTCTCCAATTCGGGAAGGTGGGGGGGACCGGATTAATCCATTCAGAGGTTATACATAACCGTAGTAATGCCATTGCAATAGTAAGAAAGGCAGCTTCCCAAACTGACCTGGCACTTTGTGTCTCAGAACCCGTTATTACCAGCTCTGCTGTAATGTCAACCGACATTTTTAAAGAATTATTAATAAAGAATTGTACATCACGAATAAATTCATCCAATTTGGCGCATGAAAAAAACATATGTACATCAGTAGCTGCTGGCAAAGCACACCTCGGGCAACCCTGGGCCCCTCCCCCTCCCCATTTAGATATTTTATCGGGGGCGTAATACAAATCGAGTAAAGCCATATAACTTTGGGAACGAAGGCTCCCTGAAATTAAAGCTGAATTTGCAAGTTCCAAAGCTCGACCAATATCTGTACCAACTATTCCTAATTTAAGATCTATTTTCGTGCACTGGGAGGAAAGATCATCTGGGAGACCCGCAACAAGATTTTGATAGAGGGTCCCTGTACGCGCTTTCCTCAGAATCAGATCCATAAGTGCATTTTTCATGAATGCAGTTGGAGAAGTATGCAAAAGGCTTGATATGTAGCTACGCAACTGTAAATATTTAAAAAACTCATGCGTGCCCAAACCAAACTTCTCTTTCAAGAGGGTAAATGAAGCCATATTGCCCTCATAAGCCAAATCCCCCAAAGTAAGTATGCCATGCGATCTCCACCTTATTGTGACTGCATCCTGGAAAATAGAGGGCAACAACCTAGCAGCAGCTAGAGGTGTAGAAAGGTTGATATTGGGGATTAACCACCTCCGCCGCACCTTCCTCCAAATTGAGTACATTGCTTTGACCACCTTGAACTTGTTTTTTTATAGTAACTGGGCTCAAGGATTAAAGAGAGAATCCCCTTGGCCTCCTCCCCTAACCCAATCTCAAATATAGACGGACTAAGTGACGGCGGAAGTGAAGATCGCTGACCAAATATTGGCTGACCCAAGTGTTGTAAAAACGCAGTCCAATTGTACAGCAGGAGACTGGGGACTGCCCACCCTCCCATTTCCAGTGGTAAACGCATCCATTTAGCAGCCCTTCTGGGCTGACGATAACTCCACAAAAACCTGTTACATCATCTTTCTGCACTGTTAAGACTAGTCTGGGTGAATTCCAGCGGGATAGTCCTAAAGATATATAGACATTTTGGTAGGATGAGCATTTTGAGTATGTTCCTCCTGCCAAAAAGCGAAAGGTGTAAATTGTCTAACCTGCGCAGAGTAGAGTTAACAGTACTTATTATAGGTGATATGTTCATTTCCTGTATCTGCTCTACCGCAGCCGTAATTTTGACGCCCAGGTAAGTTGTGGATTGTACAATTGGTGCATCAGAAAGACCCATAGTAGAAGACTGGATTACCTGCGTTTTCTGGACATTAAGTTTGTATCCTGAGATACGGCCAAAACAATCCGCCTGTTCCTTAATGTCTAAAAAGGCCGATAGGACGTTACTAGTAAGAACAGTAAGGTCATCGGCATACACCAATACTTTATACTCAACTAGATTTACCTTAACAGGAGGAATATTAAATGAGAGTTCCAGTTTATTGATAAATAAATCAATGTAAAGTGCAAATAAAAGAGGCAAACAAGGACACCCCTGGCGGGTGCCCCTGCTAATATCAAACGGTCTTGATTGTGAGCCAGATAAAGACAGGGTTGCACGAGGAGCAATATACAATGACTGCAATGCTACAATAAAGCTATGACAGAACCCCTTCCAATGAAGAACCCTCCACAGGAAGCCCCACGCAACCCTGTCAAAAGCCTTTTCGGCATCTAACAGGATTGCGCCGAGGGGAGTACGCGTAGCCTGAGCCCAGTCCAGAAGGGCTATAACCCGACGCACATGGTCCGCTGTGTCTCTTCCCGGAATAAATCCGTGTTGCCGGATGGAAACTATGGGGGTAATTACTTTCGCCAATCTTGCCGCTAGTATTGTCGAAAAAAAGCTTACTATCAGCATTTATAAGCGAGATTGGGCGGAAAGAGGCAGGGTCCAGCTCCGGTTTGTCCTTTTTTTGCAGCAAGATAATTGTAGTAAACCGCCAAGAATCTGGAAACCTACCCTGCTGTGCATCCCTCAGTGTTGTTAAGAGATCGTCCTTGATCTCCACCCTGAATATATTATAGAATTCCAGTGGGATAAGGTCAGGACCAGCTGCCTTACCACTAGCTAACGGATTTAAAGCTGCCTCTACCTCCTTCCACTCAATAGGTGCTGCAAGAATCTCATTTTGCTGTACCGATATTCTTGAAGTGCTGAATTCCTCAATAAAAGGACCAAACCCTGATTCTATCATGCCTGCCCTGATTTCCTCAGTATACAAAGTATGATACAATTTTGAGAAAACTGACAACACACCCTCCGGGGTATCTTGAATAGTTCCGTGTTCGTCCTGGATCTTATCTATGCCATTAGCCAGGCCTCGCTGATGGAGCCGCTTGGCCAGGACCCTGCCAGATCTTTCACATGCTCAAACATCATAGATCGAAACTGTAAGTATTTGGCTGCAAGGTCCTGGCCAAGAAACTCGAGCAGGGAGGCTTTAATGCATGCAACCTGTAACTGCAAATGAGATATATCAAGTCCCCCGGTAATCGCCGCTGTAAGCTGGACCTCTGCATGACGCAGTTCGTCCATACGCAGCTTGATTGTTTCCCTAATTTGCTTCTGACGAAAGAGTGAAAAGCTCTTGGTCTCGCCCCGAACTGCAGCCTTCAACGAATCCCAGACTATATTACTTGGGGCAGAACCTCTATTAATATTCAAAAATTCAATAAGCCAGGATCCCATATGATCTAGATATGATGGTTCCACCAACAGCGTCCTTTCAAACGTCCAGGATCTGGGTACACAAGCAGACCCCGTGAAAGAGCAGTTGATAGTCAGTAAGTTATGATCCGAAATAACTCTGGGAGACATAGAAATTGTAGTGGTTTCTGCCAATTGACTTGAAACAAAAAAGTAGTCGAGCCGGACCATTTTTTTATGGGGAGCTGAGAAATATGTAGAACCATCTAAGTTCCTGCAGTGGTGAAACCAAAGATCAATCATGCGATGTTCTTGAACTAACCCTTGCAAAGCCCTATATACTCTAGGTTTTAATCCCGCATAACTCTGCCCCCCTACAACATTGAAACTTGCAGGCAAATTAATATTTAAATCCGCGCAGAAGCATATAGGCCGAGGCCACATAGCCAATTCAACATTAAGATACTCTAATATCGCAGGGTCATCCAGGTTGGAGCTATACACTGTGCAAATCGTCAGAGGTAAGCCATTAACCAACAGCTGAGCTATTGCCCATCTCCCCCCGGGATCTTGACTAGATCTTACACTAAAGCCCAGTCCCCGTTTCATTAAAATGGCAACACCTCGTATCATGGAGGACTGCTGTGAGCATGCTATTAGTTCAAACCCGGGAATTTTAAGGCATTCCCTCCTATTCCAGGGGACATGAGTATCCTGCAGACACAACACTTCTAAATGCAATGCCTGGATTACCCTTGCAAAAAGAGCGCGCTTTTTCCCGTTGTTTAGACCACATACGTTCCATGATGCTATGCTTACCCTAACTGACGCTATTAAAAATTTTCTTTTTTACCAGAAACATTACATTTACATTTTGTCTTTGGTTTAATACATCATTGCAATGTATGCCATAAAAGAAAAAAAAACATTTCTCAAGCTTTTTATTTTTGCATGCACCCCAACCCCAACCCCCCGCTCCACCCCCCTTCAGCCCACACTCCCCCCTCCCTTACCCCTACCACCCCCCACGCTAGGCAGGAACCGAGGTTCCAGTGATGAGGAGACTGGTATGAGCGCACCCCTCCCCCCAAGTGCTGCCGCCATCCGTGCACCAACCAAATTAACCAGCAAGAGCACATCTCTCTAGTAGCGCCATCTAAAAAAACAACCCATATTTTACTATTCAACTCAATAAGTGGCTATGACCCTACTAATAACCTGAGAAGTAGCCCTACAGACAGTAACCAAAGCCCTAAGCTAAGCCCTAAGCTAAATGCTTTATTTCAAAGTATCCAAATAGGCTTTGGCCTGTATCTCAGACTCAAAATACCTGGTCTGACCCTGGTCTGACCCTGGTAGACGATTTTAAGCTTGGAATGGAAAAGCAGGAATACCTGGGCCCCCTTAGACTGAAAGGGATTAATCAGTTGACGGAGCTGCCACCTCCGTTCTACCGTGGCCGGACAGAAATCCGGCCTTACAAAAAACTGACAACCTTTTTTGATTGCTAACTTGCATAATCTGTTATGTTTATATAAACGAAGTTTGTCTTGATTTGTGTTTGTTTTGAACCAGGCACATTGCAGCTTTCTCATTTTCTGCTCTATCTCTTCTAGCTCTGTATTTCTCTAAGGTGCTTGTTTTCTTTTGTTTTTTTGTGTTGTTCTGAGTGATATTAGGATATCAAAAGCATCCTGTAGCCAATCACATAGCTCTTGAACCTAATTTATTGTGTCTAGATCTGTATTTGTTGTTAGTTGTGTTTATCAGTTTCAAAATTGAGTTTGTACCACGGTCAATCTGTGGATGCATGTACGGTTGTTTTAGATGTGTTGTTTTAATGTTGGAAAGCAAGCCAATGGCGGCCTGGCCATGTGACTTGAGTATTTGTTTGAAAGGTAACTAGTTCTGGATTGGCAAAATGACAACTAGGATGTGTTGAGAGATGTGTATGGATTTGTGGACGATCTGATATAGGTTCAGTGCGTCTAGGTCAGTGATGATAGCTTTTGGATGTGGCATATTTTGCTTGTCAAACCAAATGTTTAGGTCACCAAGAACACAAAGTTTGGAGTGTGGTGTTATCACTTTTGAAACTGTGTCTAGAAGTGTGTCTGGGAATGTTGCATTGCTAGGTGTATGTCTGTTAAGTAGTAGGAAGTTACAGAAGGAAGATTATGTAGGGTTGCATTTGGTGAAGAGGGCTTCACAACCTTGAATGAAGATGTCATCAGCTTTATTTATATTTCATGTTTGCTTTTACACAATAGCTAGGCCACCTTCTCTTTTGCCTATACAATTTTGTGTGATAGTTTGATAGCCTAAAGGAATGGCTGGAGCCATGTCATCTCCCAACCATGATTCAGTTATGAAAAGAATGACAGGTTGTGTGTCAATGAGACGTTCATAGATGTGATGTTTGTTTTTTGATAGTGATAGAGCATTTATTAGTAGGCAGTTTAGAGACTGTTTTTTGGTGATGGTGTGACTTTGTTTTGTAGAAGAGCGAGCAGTGTTTTGTGGACTTGCAGCATGAGTGCCCTTAGTGATGGCATTAGCTGCATGAGGATAGAAATAGTGGAGTTGTTCAGTATTGTATTCCTCGTCCAGCAGGCTAAGAAGGCATTTTGATAGGTCTACATGTGTAGGTGATGGAGATGGTGGTTGAGAGTGAGTTGGTGAGCTGTGTAGTTTTTGTAGAGTAACCTTGTTATGTAGTAGACATGGAGATGCAAAAATGTGAAGAGTGGCATGTTGTTTATTTTGATTACATCTGTTTATGGTGGGAGGTGTATGAGTTAGGGGTAGAGGTGCAGCATGTGGGTCATGTTGTAAGGTTTTAACTGCCCAATGGTGAGAGTTGCTGTGTTCCTGTATATGTGTTAGGTGTGGGGATACAGAGAAGGCCTGTCAGTACAGTTGGTTTAGGGTGTGTATTTTTTGTGTACTTAGCAGGGTAAGAGTGGGTGTGAGTAAGTAATCTTTATTCGCCCAAGTAATGATCATTCACAAAATTATATTCATCAATCTTCCTTAATAAAATACATTATACAATAGTAAAATAAATAGTCATGGCAAAAAAGATCACAGAAGTATAAAATAGAGAAAGTAAAAAATGTTCAAAAAAATGTATAGTCATCAACACTAAAAAAGTAAACATTGCCACAGGAATCAAGGAATCAATTGGCATGAGGGGCCTTAGTCTGTGTCATCCAATATTTTACCCTACAGTTAGTAACTTAATCCTAAAGCACCTGATATAAAGCAAATATTGTGATAGAGTGAACACTAGCCATTTTGTTGTATCTGATGTAAGAACTCGCAAAGCATCTGCTGGTCGGCAAACGATAGGAGGCGATATGCCAGTATTATCCACTTTTTCCTAACCTGTGCATAACATGGGCAGAAGAACATGAAGTGGTCTATCGATTCAGGACTGAGGTTACCTGCAGGACACAGTGGAGTTGAAGTAGGTTGCTTCCATTTACTTCTACTGTAATTCATAGGCAACGTTCCATCCCTAAATTATAAATAAAGTGTACATGCATGTGGAGCTTCAATTTCATCCATTACAGACTCAAATAAAAATATACATTTAAAATCTAAAAACCTTCCATTTAGGGTACCCTGTACTGCAACATTATGACAGGGGAACTGAATGTGGGCCAAGAACTATCGGGCACATGCATCATTGTAGGATTTTGCACTTCCTAAATTGCGAAAATTAAGGAATCGCAATTTAGGAATGGCAAAATCCTAAAAGTTTTTAGGATTTCTTAATTTTCGGAAATTGCGATTCCTTAATTGCAAATCGCAATTAAAGAATGGCATTACATTGATTCCTATGGGCCTAGAGGCCCATAGGAATCAATGCCGTTTTGCATTTTTTTTTTTGCACTCGTAATTTGTTGATGCATTGCAAGGGTGTAGAGGTGGGTCCAAAGGACCCCCCCCTGCACCCCTGAAATGTATTTTAAAGTGCCTGTTTCACACACACATGTCCTAAGGACATGTGTGTCTGTAACATGAAAGTTTAAAAAATGAATTTTTTTGCTTTTTTAAAGATTTTTGCAAATTAACACGAAGGTCAACCTCGTGTTAATTTGCACTTCCTATTTCAAAATTCGCAATTTTAAAAAAAATGATGCATTGCATTTAAGGAATCGCACAAATGCGATTCCTTAAATGCATTCGCATTTTTAGGCAATGCAAAAAATAACGAATTTTGAAACTCTGTTTCATGCATCCCAAAAACGTATTTAGGAAGCGCAAACGGCCGAATTTACCGATTCGCACCGTTTGCACTTCCTAAATAGGTTGATGCATGTGCCCGTATGTTTTTAGGAGAGATACTGCAACTTTCGTCAGTGATTTAGGATCCTCCCACATAACCCTCAGCCCCAATCTCGATAAACATTGCCTCACTTCTCTGAACCACTTCACTCATCTGACTGCTTTATCGAGATTTTGCACTTCATCTACGGCTTCTTTTACTGGGATCTGCATTTTACAAGTCCATAATCTGACCCAAAATACTAGATCCTTCAGTTCCGCAATGTGGTTAATACTTTTTAGGCCAAGATCTAACCTGGTCGGTAGTAGTACGCCTCCGAACAGTCGGCCTGCCAATGATGGTCTGGTTTGAATGAGTATACCCCTCACGTTTCCTGAAACAGACATATATGGCATCCATCTACTAAATTAGCCCAGTTGGAATCCAACAGTTTAGACCTCAGCCCTGCAACATTCCAAGAGATAACTTCTAATAGTTTTTGGGGGATTGATAGCTCCTGTATCATAGGAACTTCTGCTATCTTCTCTCCATATAGGTTAGGGTCTAGTTCTGAATGAGCATGGCATTGGGGGTATAGTAATTTGCACGTTGATTGAGATTTTGACTCTACAAGATCTAGCCCTCTGTAGTTGACTTGTAAATTCTTTGGCTGGATTCTTTTTACAATCATTAGGACCACTAAGGAGTCAATTTAAATTATCAAGGTCAGGGAGAGGCTGCAACCTGTTACGAGTTGGTATTATGTAGGTGTGGTGGCCCCGGTACTGGGTAGGGCAACCGTCATCAAATATAGTTGGTGGGTATGCATGAGATATCTGAAGAAATACCCCAGGGGCAGAATACTGATCAAATGACCTGAGTCCAACAGCGTTTCTTGTCCCAGGGGATCTAAAATGAACTTCAATACAATCACCCTGTAAGTGTTTTCTTGAGGAACCTATCCAACCCACTCGTCTAACGAATAAAATATCTTGGTAGCTAGAATTGGAAAAATCTGTGTTGCATGATAACCAGTGAAGAAAAAGTGGTTCTGTCGGGTAGCTCAAATCATTTGTAGAATGTATTAAATACATAAAGGAAAATGCATTCGTTATATAACCAGGTGACACATAAAGAAGAACAACGTATATATGCAAAAACATCTATTTCTTTACTTTGCATTTATGTAGGCAAATCAATGAAATGGCTGTCTGTGACAAAAACATATGGCGAAGAAACAATTAACTGTAGTGTACAGTTAGTGACTGGTAGTGATACATGACATAGTGCTGTACAAAAGTGACATAAATAACATATACATGATGCAGGGGGATATTTATCTTGCGAAGTCCAAGACTCAATGCATAAGTCCAAATAGTAGGTATGATTTCATGTTCGAGTTTGGGAAATTGTGTGGGCTAATTGAGACTGGACTAATTCTTATTAGCAAGTAGGTGGGGAACAATAGTTAAAATTGTCACATAAGGACAGCACTCTGTTGGGAGATCCAGCTTGTCCTGATTGGAAGAAGTTCATTTTCTGTAATCCACTTGAAGGGATTTCTCTAGGCTAGCTCTTACTTCACTTCTGCTGCTACTTTGCTGTGCACAGACATGGGATTCCAGGAAAACCCTCTGTATTGGGGTCCTCGTCTCTAGATATACTGCCATTTGTAGAACTTTCACCTCCATACACTCCCACCCGTGAGACGGGGTCCATTGCGCATTTGTTAGCGGGCGGGTGGTACGGATGGTTTTGCAAGACTGTTTTTATTTTTGTCAAAGGTATTTTTATTAAATTTTACAGTATACAATCTGAGATAGTACCGTCACAGCATCCCTCACAGGGGAGCAGTATATTTCACAACAATAATGATGTCCTAGTGCTCAAGGCAGAAACAATATTGTCAAGAAATCTGCGGCATCACAAGTTGCACCAAAATTACAACATACCTCCCCTCTTGCAATGAATTTGGGGTAGGGGATGCCTCAGCCTGCTGCCACTATTAAAATAGCCCAACTCTGATAGACTTAACAAACATTTACAAAGCCCACATTCACCTAGTGTAACATAGAAAAAGGTGAGAAAGCGAGATGGCACCTCACGGGCGCAACACCAATGGGACCCCTGGCTGGTACTCACCAGGATGGCCCTGTTATCATCATTGGTACCATCAAGCTATAACGGAAACGTGTCCTAAACCCAAAGAAAAGATCGTGCGTGATGCAGTGAACAAAAATTATATGTGACTCAAAGTACAACATTTAACACATAACACATATTCTATTCTGCAACTAGGACTAGTTCATTTAATTTTGTTCCTATTTGTTGCATACAAAACATATATAGAATTAAAAAAGGAGGTTGTGAATACTACCAATCGATTCACAACCTACTCACAGCCGAAATGTTTATATAACCTATAACTCAGCTATAGGGTGTTACACAATTAATGATGTCTCACGGAGGTGTGGACATCAATACAATAAACAAGGTCGCAATTGATATGCACTTTTTAGATACAAGTGATGGGCTGAGATTGTCATTTACAATAAAGTTATGATAGCGAGATCCCGCGAGGATTTGTCGCTCTACACATATGAATCATTGTTTACAATGTGTTTAAGACCAATCCAAGATGGCCACCATGTACGCGAGACGTACGCAGCCAATCAGATGCTGTGCAAAACGGTGCGTCACACGCTATAGGTACCGGCAGGGAAGAACCTCGGTGTTCCAGGGCTGATTGAGCGCCGGACTTCTCCTTACTACCGGTAACTTTTTAAATGGGATAGGAAGGAGCCTACGAGCATAAATGACGAAAACCACAGGTATAAGACGATGTTTTTAATATTTCCTGGTTGATTGTTAATGCAGTAACAAGAACGGAGGGAGACTTAACAAAGCTTACCATTGGGAGCTGTGATCCTGTTCAAATTCCTCTCGGCTGGTATGAGAGGCTAGGATTATTGAAGGGTAAATATTAACACTTTGCAGCATGATGGTGTATGCGACGCATATAAGCACTTTTGACTTGAGTAAGGCATCAAAGTGGGATAACCTCGATTCTGTTTATTGTTTATGTCTTGCTACAGTGCGCAAAGCCCAGTGTCCTTTGCAGTGGCATTGAAAGGTATATGCCCTGAGGAAATTGCCTGATACAAACCAAGGCAATGAAACATTTCGGCTGTGAGTAGGTTGTGAATCGATTGGTAGTATTCACAACCTCCTTTTTTAATTCTATATATGTTTTGTATGCAACAAATAGGAACAAAATTAAATGAACTAGTCCTAGTTGCAGAACAGAATATGTGTTATGTGTTAAATGTTGTACTTTGAGTCACATATAATTTTTGTTCACTGCATCACGCACAATCTTTTCTTTGGGTTTAGGACACGTTTCCGTTATAGCTTGATGGTACCAATGATGATAACAGGGCCATCCTGGTGAGTACCAGCCAGGGGTCCCATTGGTGTTGCGCCCGTGAGGTGCCATCTCGCTTTCTCACCTTTTTTCTATGTTACACTAGGTGAATGTGGGCTTTGTAAATGTTTGTTAAGTCTATCAGAGTTGGGCTATTTTAATAGTGGCAGCAGACTGAGGCATCCCCTACCCTAAATTCATTGCAAGAGGGGAGGTATGTTGTAATTTTGGTGCAACTTGTGATGCCGCAGATTTCTTGACAATATTGTTTCTGCCTTGAGCACTAGGACATCATTATTGTTGTGACTTAATGAGTGGAGGGCGTCCTAGTTCTTGTGTTTCCCTCTGTGCTCCTTCTCTTAGTCCATATTGTGTACGGCGGCTCAGCCGTGAGACCATTCTTCTCGAGCCCTTACGTTATCTCTGATTTTTATTCAAGGTTTTTAATACTTTTGTCAATATCCTACTTGATGCATTTGGAATAACACGCTTCTTGTGCTGGGCATTTACACCGTGAGTAAGTCTGCACTATAGAATGGACAAAAACTGCTTGGCCTTCACGGACGAGCAGATTGCTGCCATTTTGGCCGGTCCATCGTTGTTCGAAGATAATCCTCTAACAAGTAAAAACACAGTAAGAGATGAATGGGAAAAGTTAAGTAATTTAAAGAAAAAACACATAAGGATTGCCCTTCATGGGGCACTTATGTCCCAGTATTATCGAGCAGGAGCATCCCCAGCGAGTCTAATAGTGAGGATCGAACCTCGCATCTTTCTTGATGATAAACAGTTCCGCCTTGACTGGAGCTTTATTGGAAATAAATGTACCAGAGACTGGTTAATCCTTATAATTAAAACAGCACAGAGGCTGAGTGAGGAGGTACTCAAAGAGATTGTTGAGTTAGAGGAAACAATCAGTCGTGATAGTAGTTTTACGGACGCGAAGGAACATCTACAGAAGATAAAGGAAGATCTGGATGAATACAAGCAGTATATGGTAACCCAGAAAATCAGAGGATTGCAGCGGAACCTACAGCGCTACACACATGAATGGGCGTTTCCTTATGTGAATGACTCACACTACCAATCTGCCCAAGATCAACAGCAACAATTTGGTGGAGTAAGAGGAGCCAGGCAGCAACAACAGAGGCGGACACCTTCAAACTGGACTTTTGACAACACGTCCAGTGAAGAAGAGCCTGAACCTGGACCAAGTACCAATAGAGTGAGATTCAACCAGCCTGAACCTTCCAACTCAGATCTGAGTGCATTGTTGAGCAACTTTTTTAGAGCAGGGACAGGCGACAAACAAGGGACCGGGCCAACAAGGCCAGGGGAGAGGACGAGGCAGCCGCCCAGCACCTCAATGGCAAAGATTTTCCCCGCGACATACGCGGAGCAGAGGGAGGAAGCCACTCTGAAGAGCATTGTGGTCAATTTATCTGACCACCCACTAACCATGAACGAGGAGAAAGTGATCAACAAGGGATTGGGATTTGTCCCCACCCCCTCACACGACGCCTTTAGGTGTCGGATTGAATTTCACGAGACTGTGAGAAAAATCAAATTGAAGAAATATTTTGCAAAACAACCCTTTGAGGAGAACAAAGGTTTCAATACGAACTTGAGGAAACCCTCTACTTTCTGTCCACCCACTGGCGCTGTGGGGCCGGAAGTGGCCGTATTTGAGGCGAAGGTCTTGGAAGATATCGGAAAGATCGAAAATAACAACAAAAATAATGGCTTTAAAAACATGACCAAAGGAGATTGGGAAGCTGTGATGTCACTTCAAAACAACAGTAACATCACAATAAAGAGCGCCGACAAAGGCGGCACAGTGGTCGTATTAAACACCTGTGACTATGAAGCTGAGGTTCACCGCTTACTAAATGAGAGAGCTAACTATCAACCCTTGAAGAAAGACCCCACTCCTGAACTACTGGTAATCATAACGGAGTTAATTGGCAACGCGAAAGAGAAGAAATGGATCAGTGCTAAGGAGGCGGAGTTCCTTATTAACAACAATCCGAGGACCCCAGCCTTCTACATTCTTCCAAAAATACACAAGCCGGCCCGGCCACCGCCGGGTCGGCCAATTGTATCAGGAATTCAATCAATATTGGAACCACTATCACAGTTCGCTGATTACTATCTTCGCGAATCTGTGATCACACAGAAATCATTTGTCAAAGACACTATGGACATTTTGAATGTCCTGGGGGAAATGACATTTGACCCCATGACGGAGTATATAGTGACTATCGACATCGAGTCACTTTACTCATGTATCCCTCAGGATGCCGCGCTGGTGGCAGCAGCGCGGGCATTAGCCTCTCAGGAGTGGTTCTATGATGCCCCCCAGAGCTTCGTGCTGCAATGTGTTGAACTAGCACTGACAAGAAACTTCTTTAGCTATAAGGATGACCTGTTTCTTCAAGTTACAGGTACATCCATGGGCGCAACCATGGCACCGAGTCTGGCCTGCATCTATGTAGGCCAGTTTGAAGAGCATATCATCAACTCTGACATCAATCCCTTCAAAGGCCATTTGCGCCTTTGGAGGAGATATATTGATGATGTGCTCTGCATCTGGTCAGGAGAAGAAACATCTCTCCTGCAGTTCTTGAACTGGCTGAATACGCAAGATCGGAGTTTGCGTTTTACCTGGTCATACAGCAAAAACGAAGCAGTCTATCTCGATCTTGATATTGAGGCAATGGAAGGGGGGTTCCAAACAAGTGTACACCAAAAGCCCACGGACAGAAACTCACTGCTCTCCTATCAGTCATATCACCCCAGAGCCTTAAGAGATAATCTGCCCGTGGGGCAATTCCTACGCTATCGGAGGAACTGTTCCTCAACCGAAATGTATAAAGAACAAGCGGAAGGACTCAGCGCGAAGTTAGAAGCTAGGAACTATCCTCGGAGAGTCATTAAACAAGCTAAGAAAAGGGCTCTGAACACCCCCAGTAGTGCGTTACTAGAGACTCGCACCAAAGAGAAAGAGGAATGTATCCCGGTGATAATGACTTATGACCCCATGGCGACAAAGATTCGCCAATCAATCAGAAAACATTGGACACTATTATCCAACAAGGACTATAAGATGCCACCCCCACGCTTCGCGTTTCGGAGAGCTGGTAACTTAAAGGACAAATTGGTTCATACCAGGGTAAGAACCAGTCTAGATCCAAAACCTGATACCATTCCCAATGGGCATTTTCCGTGTGGAAATTGTTCGGTGTGTCCTCTAACATGCAAAACATCATCAGTGACTCTCCAATCAGGAAAGAACTGGACCCTTGAACAGTTTAGTAACTGTAACACTGCCAACGCAGTGTACAGATTGAAATGTGAATGCGGTCTGGAGTACATCGGACTCACCACTCGTAAAATAAAACTCCGCATACAGGAACACTTAAGCACCATCAGAAGCAGAAAACTGACTACTAAGCTGGTACAACATTGCCATCGCAACAGACATACATTCACCTGGGTTGTCTTGGAGAGAGTGACAGGGGATGCCCAAACGGTAGAGAGACGTCTGATCACAAAAGAAGCCAGATGGATTTTTCAGGAGAAGAGCGAGCAGAGGGGCTTGAACGAACTTCTGGAGTGGAATAAACTACGCTAGATGTTCCTTCGCGAATGTATCTACTGACTGATGGGAACATAGGGGCTTGGGACATTACATGCTGGTACCTCTGCAAACCTTGGTAGTGAAAACCTGTAAGTGATAAGAGAGCACATACATAACACTAGAGCTTGCCACTTAGGATTCCATATATACATCATATTAGGTAGAGGGATATAACACGATGATTGTCTTTATTAGAACACAATGGCAAGGACATATTTCGCACTATCTTAGTTATGGCCTTAGATGAATAAAGGTGCCTTATGAAATTGTAGACATTGATACCATTTTGGTATCAACAAAAAAGCCCCCTAAATCAACAATCTTTTGAGTAGAATATGTGAATAAGTGGTCTGGACAATAAAGTTCTAAAAATTACAAACCGGATTTGCTGGTTGTATCTAATTAAGGTGCCGCATTGCAACACGCAATTTGGAAGACACTAAATAGAATGAGGCAACAACATAGGCTAGACTTGCACGGCCCACTTAGTACTTTCCAGCTCGCCACATATTGAATGACATGATAAGATGACAGCAGAATAGCTGAGTTATAGGTTAGGGTGTTACACAATTAATGATGTTTCACGGAGGTGTGGACATCAATACAATAAACAAGGTCGCAATTGATATGCACTTTTTAGATAAAAGTGATGGGCTGAGATTGTCATTTACAATAAAGTTATGATAGCGAGATCCCGCGAGGATTTGTCGCTCTACACATACGAATCTCTGTTTACAATGTGTTTAAGACCAATCCAAGATGACAGCCATGTACGTGAGACGTACGCAGCCAATCAGATGCTGTGCAAAACAGCGCGTCACACGCTATAGGTACCGGCAGGGAAGAGCCTCGGTGTTCCAGGGCTGATTGAGCGCCGGACTTCTCCTTACTACCGGTAACTTTTTAAATGGGATAGGAAGGAGCCTACGAGCATAAATGACGAAAACCACAGGTATAAGACGATGTTTTTAATATTTCCTGGTTGATTGTTAATGCAGTAACAAGAATGGAGGGAGACTTAACAAAGCTTACCATTGGGAGCTGTGATCCTGTTCAAATTCCTCTCGGCTGGTATGAGAGGTTAGGATTATTGAAGGGTAAATATTAACACTTTGCAGCATGATGGTGTATGCGACGCATATAAGCACTTTTGACTTGACTAAGGCATCAAAGTGGGATAACCTCGATTCTGTTTATTGTTTATGTCTTGCTACAGTGCGCAAAGCCCAGTGTCCTTTGCAGTGGCATTGAAAGGTATATGCCCTGAGGAAATTGCCTGATACAAACCAAGGCAATGAAACATGTCGGCTGTGAGTAGGTTGTGAATCGATTTGTAGTATTCACAACCTCCTTTTTTAATTCTATATATGTTTTGTATGCAACAAATAGGAACAAAATTAAAGGAACTAATCCTAGTTGCAGAATAGAATATGTGTTATGTGTTAAATGTTGTACGTTGAGTCACATATAATTTTTGTTCACTGCATCACGCACGATCATTTCTTTGGGTTTAGGACACGTTTCCGTTATAGCTTGATGGTACCAATGATGATAACAGGGCCATCCTGGTGAGTACCAGCCAGGGGTCCCATTGGTGTTGCGCCCGTGAGGTGCCATCTCGTTTTCTCACCTTTTTTCTATGTTACACTAGGTGAATGTGGGCTTTGTAAATGTTTGTTAAGTCTATCAGAGTTGGGCTATTTTAATAGTGGCAGCAGACTGAGGCATCCCCTACCCTAAATTCATTGCAAGAGGGGAGGTATGTTGTAATTTTGGTGCATCTTGTGATGCCGCAGATTTCTTGACAATATTGTTTCTGCCTCGAGCACTAGGACATCATTATTGTTGTGACTTAATGAGTGGAGGGCGTCCTAGTTCTTGTGTTTCCCTCTGTGCTCCTTCTCTGAGCAGTATAATTCAACAAAGTTATAAGTGCTGAACAAGATGTATTGTCCAATATAAATCAAACTCCTTCCTCGGTGAGCGGCTCAACTGTAGGATATAGTTTCTGTTAGACCTGGCATCATTGGCATGAGTCTCTCCTCCATTTTCTTCTGTTTGCCTCCTCTGTTCACGATGTTTTTGCTGGTAAATGCTTTGGGCACTGTGCCACTGCTGATCAGTGCCACAGTGCAAGTGCTCCCTATGTGAAATTGCTGTATTGATTGAATTCCATGTTTGGCTTATTTGGTTTACTGTCAGTCCCTAGTAGAGTGCACCAGGAGTGCCAGAGCTTGTAAATACAAATGCTGCTAGTGGGCTTGCAGCACGTGTTGTGCCACCCACAAGAGCGGCCTAGTAAAAGTATGTCTGAAGGTCTACCATTGCTAGACAACGTGCAGTCTGGTACTGTCACGCAGACTGCGCAAGTACACCTACTTGCCAGTCCCTAAACCTTCGCTTAACTTCATGTTAGTCACCCCTATGGTAGGCCCGCGGGCAGGGTGCATTGTAAGCATAAGGTAGGACAAGCCTGACAAGGTTGGCATGTCCTAATAGTGAATTACAGCCATATTCGTTTTTCACTAGTGTAAGGTAACCTGCTCTCCATCAGTTAGAATGGGCTGCCAGGATTATTAATGCTATAATCCTAGCGGGCTCGGGGAGCATGGTGCAATGTCGAGTTTGGTATCCCTGAACTCAGGGTTTAATAACGCATCCGTTTGTGTGGATGGTTTTTGGACTCTGTGTTTGAAAATAGCACTTTTAGAAAGTAGCTATTTTCTTGTCTAACTGTCTACCGGTCTCTGCTGGTTCTGGTGTGCGTGTGACAGGAGCTGGGTGGCTCCAGAGGTCTGAATGAGTCAGTGTGGGATGAGTGGGGCATTTGCATTGAGAGTAGGGGAAGAGTAGCTCCTGATAGCCTGCCCTGCCTGATACAATGCTGGCTCCGCCCCCCTGCCAGGCGACTGATGACTCTGTGCCTGCCAGGGACTTTCCTGGCCCACCTCCTGCCGGGCAACTGATGGCCCTGCCCCTGCCAGTGACAATGCTGGCTCCACTCCTGCTGGGCGGATGAAGACTCTGCCCTGCACAGTGGATAGGCCAGGTGCTTCGGCCTGGCAACACCCACAACAAACCCAAGATGGGGGGAAATTCCCCTGCATGGACAAAGGGATCAAAGCCAAAAAGGGGTATAAGAGAAGGACCCCTGAACCAAGAATTTAGATCACTTCTGACAAGGAAACCTGAACCAAGGACAAGAAGCATGCTGATCTAAGGACTGCCTACCCCTTCTGCCAGAGTGCTGTTTTGTTGGGGGAATCCTGCATTGCTTCTTTATTTTTGCCAAGGAACCAGGAGAGAGGAACTGTGTGTGTACTCTCAATCTTTACTAAGAAAATCTCCAAGGGCTGGAAGAGTGCCAGTCTCCTGTTGAAGTCACAGGGCTAAAGGACTTCATCTGCTTAAAGTGCTGTTTGCTGGAACTTGTGAATCCAGCCCCTCTGAAAGAATCCAGCAACCTCGACGCCGACGGACGCCGCCGAATCCAGCTCGACATCGTGAGTAACGGCTCCAGTGTCCCGCTTCCTCGACGCCGGCCGCCGGGCCCGATCGACACCAGCAACAACGCCAGTGAGTAGTGACAAAACAGGGATCTGTGCACACGTCTGTTATAAAAACTGCAAATTATCAACAGTTCAGTTATACAATTCTGAGACAAAATAAGGTTTTTGTAGATTCAGTCTTGATTGTTGTTATCTTCTATTTTATTTTTTCAACGCCCAGCCAACACGTGTTTCGTCAGGGTGGTGTACCCTCGACTTCGTCAGGGCTCTACAAATGTACAATGGTTCACATGTTACATGTATCCACACTGAGTAATTTGCAAGTTAACTCGACTTTGGTGAGTTCTGTGCTGATTTAAATCTCGCCTTGGTGAGGAGTTGGTGAGGGGTGTTTCAAACAGGTTCATAGGACCTGGATAGTGGTTTTCCCATTGTAAACCACCTGAAGTGAACTCAAGCAATACTTAATCCACATGAATATCATGCAAAATGGTGTTTTACTGAGTCATCTCATACGTGTATCTTGCACCCGAAATTGTCCGTGATCCCCTGGACATCCAAGATATACATTTTATATTTAAGTGCACCAGAGGAAGATTGAAAAAAGATTTAGAATTTTTTTTAAATTAGCTCAGCACAATCGTGCTCTTACCCAATAGGGCTTCTAAAATCCACTGACTGTTGCAACAATTCAGTATGCTGTAAGGGGCATCAACATCATATAGGTTGCATAAGTATTACATTGATTGGTTTATCCGAGCATTCCCTATAAGATCTGTATTTCATGCTCATAATGAGAGTCTTACCTCTCCACCGGTTGTACTTCCGTCCCGGCTGTATGGTGATTTGAGAAGTTTAAAAACGGCCACCGCTTGGTGTTCAACAGGTGTAGCGTCAGTATCCACGTATATTTGTGGTTGAAGCACTACAAGGGGAGAATGGTTTTATGCCTATTACCATCGTTGTTTATAAGTATTTATTCCATTCTATTTTAATGATATTATACACGATCAATACTTGTTTATTTACATCTATTCGTGATCATCTGCAATGCGCCCCTCCCCCGTGTTGTTAGGCGAAGCACAAAATTCTCTATATCCTCTATCAGCGTGCTAACTCTAAGATTTGCTCAAAATTGCAAAAGGACCCTGCCAATGGTCCTCTATTTATTAAAATTACTCGACGCTTACTCAGTTAAAATTAGCTTCGCTTCTGTTCTATTAATTCCCCTTACCTTGTCTGTGCTCTTGTCGTTCTAGATTAGAACGCCGCAGCTTGAGTACCGCTGCTCCCTGCGTTCTCGCGTATGAATGCGGAAGTGCACTCCACGCTTACTATATTGCCGGTGAACACTAGACCGCGCATCCCTTTCCGGAAATGGCAGATTGGCCATCCGGAAGGGAACAAACGTAGCTACATTCTTGATTAATAGATCGCCCCGCTTTTTTATATAATATCCTCTTTCGTTCTGCAACAGCACTAGGTACCTTATTAGGATATTAATCCCCTCGGTAAATCTGGATTCATAGCTATTGATTTTCTTATTTATTATTTAGAAGAGAACACGGAAGTTAAACGGTTTATTATCAGAAACGGCAAAAGAAATCATCTATGTCAAATAACCCCAATAAAATTATGGATAAATTTTAAATATATCATATTGGAGTACGTCTAAGAAAATGGAGGGAAAGAAGGAGTGCGAACAAGTGACATTCTATGAGCTTGTGATGTGTTACATGCAAACACAAAATGTCATTTAAGACCTCTTAGTTCTGTGAAACAGGTGATCATGCTATAGCTATGTTATAGTGTTCATGCTAAAGCTAAGTGACTTTGTAGATTATATTTAAACATTGCTTTATCTATGTCATTGGTGATCTCGTAGAGCTCTGTTACAATATTTACTATAACGGATCTACATTTTCAGTGACTCTTCACGTTATAAATACATACAGATTACAATATGTCCTTGTTGTAGGTGGATGTTACATTTTCCACAAAACGACTGAGAATTACCTTCTCAGTATAATTTGCGGAACCTTTTTTCTTTTTCTTTTTTACAGTACATACATTATTTATTAGTTCCCCAAGAAAAATTGCAGCTCTCGATCAGAATTCAAGCCCTGTTGTACCGAATCCAAGCGCATTATCCAGGTTGCTTCTGTTCTACGCAATGCTAGTTCTCTGTTACCACCTCTTTTGCTTGGCATAACCACTTGTATACCAAAGAAGTCAAACTGCTTATAGCTACCTTGTTTTGCACAGGACATAGCATGTATAGCCATGGGGTATCTCTCATCCCCTTGCTTGATTACCCTAGCATGCTCACTAATGCGATCTTTCAAACAACGAATAGTACTCCCAACATATTGCATCATGCACTTGCATCTCACAATATATACCACATATTTAGTGAGGCAATTAATGTTTTGTTTAATGCAATATTTTCTCTTGTCTGGACCCTCAAATTCCATGGTTTTATCCAGCGCCCATTTACATACTCCACAGGTACCACATTTGTGGAACCCCATAGAGCGTTTGGACAACCAGTCCATGCTTTGTGATGTGTTTGGTACACTTGGGCTCAAAATATTCTTCAATGTATTTCCCCTTCTGTATGTGATCATTGGTCTTTTGGGTGTGAAGTCTTCTAGTGTCTTGTCTGCCATCAGGACATGCCAGTGCTTGTGCATTACTCTACTGACCATGTTCGCTTGCTGATTGAAGTTAGTCACTAATCTAACAGGTTGGCTTGTGGCCGACCTTAACGGTTTCTCTTTTAATGTATCTGCTCGTGCTACCTTGGTTATACGTGTAGCGGCTGCCTCCAAGGTATTTCGTGGGTAACCCCTTGATCTGAATCTTTCTTTCATGCCTTCCAAGTTCCCCAGAAAGTCCTTTTCGGTGCTGCAGTTGCGCCTAGCCCTGGTAAACTCTCCAAAGGGGATGGCCCTGATCTGATGGCTTGGATGTGCGCTTGAGGCATGAAGTACAGAATTGCAGGATGTGGCTTTACGATATAACCTACTTTGTATTGTACCCTCTTGCACATATAATTCCACATCTAGAAAGACTATACTTTGTCTACTCCAAGTGTGCGTGAACTGCATTCCTAGTGTATTTGTACTCAGATACATAAAGAACTCTTGTAATTGCGTTTCTGTTCCTGACCATAATAGCAAACAATCGTCGATGAATCGACCCCAATATACAATATAGTCACTGAATCGGCTCCCATTTTCACTCCATAACCATTTTGCTTCAAAATAACCCATGAACAAATTAGCCAGCGAAGGGGCAAGTTTAGATCCCATCGCGACTCCTTTTACTTGCTTATACCAGTTTCTCTCAAACATGAAGCAGTTGTTGTACAGTATCAACTCAATCATTCGCAAGAGCATTTTACTATGACTCAATTGTCCCGCTGGCTTTTTGCCAAAATACCATTCTATGGCTGCCATCCCTAACGTTAGATCTATATTCGTGTACAATGACACAACATCTAATGAAACCAAAATGATGTCATCTTCCCAGGCAATGTCTGCAAGTAAACTCAGGATGTGTTTTGTGTCCCTGACATAAGAAGGGAGGCTTTGCACCATCGGCTGTAGAAATAGATCAACATACTCAGCCATTCTCTCTGATGGTGACCCAATACTGGACACAATTGGCCTCCCGGGTGGAAATGGGAGGTTTTTGTGTATCTTTGGTAGCGTATATAGTACAGGATATCTTGGTTTGTGGATTTTAAGGTAATGATATTCGTCATCATTTAAGAGACCCTCATCGTACCATTGTTTCAAATGCTTGTTAAATAGTGTGGTTAGCGTGTTAGTAGGGTTTGCTTGTAATTTCTCGTAACAGGTGTTATCTGACAACTGCCCTAAAACCTCATTGTCATAGTCAGATTTATTCATGATGACAATGTTGCCCCCTTTATCTGCTTCTTTAATGACTATGGAGGTGTCTCTAGCTAGTTCCATTAAAGCTTTCCTTTCTCCATGTGTCAAGTTATCATTCTTCGAGCCTTTATAGAACTTAATCCTCGATGCATGTTTATCAATGTCTTTCTCAACTAACTTATGAAATGTGTCTATGGTGTTCCCCCGGTTAGAGTTGGCACCCATGTTGACTTGGATTTCAAACCACTAGAAATATTTGTATCACATTCAACATCCAGATCAGCTAGTAGATTGCTTAGATCATTTGGCGACATTTCTTGCTCTGTGATTGATAACAACATCTGAGTATCTACGACATCTTGTATTGTCAACCCATCCAACACACCACACACAGGAATTGACTTTGCATTTTTATTGCTTTGTGGTTTGTTTTGAAACAATTTCTTCAATTTTAAGTTTCTGACAAATTTGAAAACATCTATTTTTGACTTGCATACATCACCACTTTCTTGTGGACAAAAACCTAAGCCCTTTTTTAACAATGAGCTCATATCATCAGTCAAATTCAAACAGGATAAGTTGATTATCTCTACCCCTTGCTCTGGGCACATTCCTATACTCTCTTGTCTCCTGATCTTAGGTTGCGTTTGTACTCGTTTACTGCCGGCTCTTTTACCTCTCCTGACTTTTTTGCCGTTTGTACACTTGCTTTAGGCTGCAATCTATTGCTTTTCTTGATTCTCTGCATTTCTTTTGAGAAAGAATTATCTGCCACGGTGGGATTGCTGGTACTCGCCCCATTAATTACTTCTCCATCACTGGATAGTGGGACACTGATTGATGTGGAACTGGATGAGACTGAGCTTGGACATTGTGCATATAGCCGATTGGTGTTATTTTCTCCTCTAGCTATATCATCATATTTTCGGGCGAAGGTGAATACTCTACCCTCTCTATAATCTATTTCGTCCCTTTTTAGCTTCCTGGCCTTGCGTTGCTTGATATCTTCTTGGTGCTTTGAAAGTACGTCAGCTAATATAGCATAATTCTTTTCTGCTACTTCTGGCATGTTTAGATCTTTTATTTCACTTTCTAGCTTGCTGATCTCTAGCTGGTATGCCCCTACTTTCCTATCGGCATTATCTATTAAGATACCCATTAGGGTTTTAGAATTTAGGATTAATTAATCCTCCCATAGTTTTAACAAGTCTTCGTCCAGCTCATCATATGTCGGAAAAGTTTGGGCCCGTAGCCCTCTCGGTACCCTATCTAGTCTCATGTATTGTCTTAAGGTGATACCATCCCACCATTTGCTGTTCTCATTTTTCTTTAGTTTCTCTAATTTGATGAACTTGTCTCTCATCCCCTCTACCTTCGTCTGGCTTGTGTTTTTAACACTAGCTGCTACTGTGTCTCCTTTCGCTAGGTTTTGAAACAGCTCTGCGGCTATCTTATCTCTGTCCATTTTAAATGACAGGATAAACCTGATTCTCTTCTTTATTCAAATTGTGTTTCCACGTGGCGGCAGCCCTGATCGTTTTATAGCTTATGACAGACTAGAGAAGGCTAATTAGAATACGATCAATGATGGCGCCTGCTGTGTGACACGTTTATATGGTTCTGTGGTACAATCTGCGACGGTGCTCCAGAATAGAGGAATAGCCCAGAACCCCCAAGTTGGACCTTGGTCCTAAATACAACAAAACAGGGATCTGTGCACACGTCTGTTATAAAAACTGCAAATTATCAACAGTTCAGTTATACAATTCTGAGACAAAATAAGGTTTTTGTAGATTCAGTCTTGATTGTTGTTATCTTCTATTTTATTTTTTCAACGCCCAGCCAACACGTGTTTCGTCAGGGTGGTGTACCCTCGACTTCGTCAGGGCTCTACAAAGGTACAATGGTTCACATGTTACATGTATCCACACTGAGTAATTTGCAAGTTAACTCGACTTTGGTGAGTTCTGTGCTGATTTAAATCTCGCCTTGGTGAGGAGTTGGTGAGGGGTGTTTCAAACAGGTTCATAGGACCTGGATAGTGGTTTTCCCATTGTAAACCACCTGAAGTGAACTCAAGCAATACTTAATCCACATGAATATCATGCAAAATGGTGTTTTACTGAGTCATCTCATACGTGTATCTTGCACCCGAAATTGTCCGTGATCCCCTGGACATCCAAGATATACATTTTATATTTAAGTGCACCAGAGGAAGATTGAAAAAAGATTTAGAATTTTTTTTAAATTAGCTCAGCACAATCGTGCTCTTACCCAATAGGGCTTCTAAAATCCACTGACTGTTGCAACAATTCAGTATGCTGTAAGGGGCATCAACATCATATAGGTTGCATAAGTATTACATTGATTGGTTTATCCGAGCATTCCCTATAAGATCTGTATTTAATGCTCATAATGAGAGTCTTACCTCTCCACCGGTTGTACTTCCGTCCCGGCTGTATGGTGATTTGAGAAGTTTAAAAACGGCCACCGCTTGGTGTTCAACAGGTGTAGCGTCAGTATCCACGGATATTTGTGGTTGAAGCACTACAAGGGGAGAATGGTTTTATGCCTATTACCATCGTTGTTTATAAGTATTTATTCCATTCTATTTGAATGATATTATACACGATCAATACTTGTTTATTTACATCTATTCGTGATCATCTGCAATGCGCCCCTCCCCCGTTTTGTTAGGCGAAGCACAAAATTCTCTATATCCTCTATCAGCGTGCTAACTCTAATATTTGCTCAAAATTGCAAACGGACCCTGCCAATGGTCCTCTATTTATTAAAATTACTCGACGCTTACTCAGTAACTGGCGCAACTGCAGCACCGAAAAGGACTTCCTGGGGAACTTGGAAGGCATGAAAGAAAGATTCAGATCAAGGGGTTACCCACGAAATACCTTGGAGGCAGCCGCTACACGTATAACCAAGGTAGCACGAGCAGATACATTAAAAGAGAAACCGTTAAGGTCGGCCACAAGCCAACCTGTTAGATTAGTGACTAACTTCAATCAGCAAGCGAACATGGTCAGTAGAGTAATGCACAAGCACTGGCATGTCCTGATGGCAGACAAGACACTAGAAGACTTCACACCCAAAAGACCAATGATCACATACAGAAGGGGAAATACATTGAAGAATATTTTGAGCCCAAGTGTACCAAACACATCACAAAGCATGGACTGGTTGTCCAAACGCTCTATGGGGTTCCACAAATGTGGTACCTGTGGAGTATGTAAATGGGCGCTGGATAAAACCATGGAATTTGAGGGTCCAGACAAGAGAAAATATTGCATTAAACAAAACATTAATTGCCTCACTAAATATGTGGTATATATTGTGAGATGCAAGTGCATGATGCAATATGTTGGGAGTACTATTCGTTGTTTGAAAGATCGCATTAGTGAGCATGCTAGGGTAATCAAGCAAGGGGATGCAAGATACCCCATGGCTATACATGCTATGTCCTGTGCAAAACAAGGTAGCTATAAGCAGTTTGACTTCTTTGGTATACAAGTGGTTATGCCAAGCAAAAGAGGTGGTAACAGAGAACTAGCATTGCGTAGAACAGAAGCAACCTGGATAATGCGCTTGGATTCGGTACAACAGGGCTTGAATTCTGATCGAGAGCTGCAATTTTTCTTGGGGAACTAATAAATAATGTATGTACTGTAAAAAAGAAAAAGAAAAAAGGTTCCGCAAATTATACTGAGAAGGTAATTCTCAGTCGTTTTGTGGAAAATGTAACATCCACCTACAACAAGAACATATTGTAATCTGTATGTATTTATAACGTGAAGAGTCACTGAAAATGTAGATCCGTTATAGTAAATATTGTAACAGAGCTCTACGAGATCACCAATGACATAGATAAAGCAATGTTTAAATATAATCTACAAAGTCACTTAGCTTTAGCATGAACACTATAACATAGCTATAGCATGATCACCTGCTTCACAGAACTAAGAGGTCTTAAATGACATTTTGTGTTTGCATGTAACACATCACAAGCTCATAGAATGTCACTTGTTCGCACTCCTTCTTTCCCTCCATTTTCTTAGACGTACTCCAATATGATATATTTAAAATGTATCCATAATTTTATTGGGGTTATTTGACATAGATGATTTCTTTTGCCGTTTCTGATAATAAACCGTTTAACTTCCGTGTTCTCTTCTAAATAATAAATAAGAAAATCAATAGCTATGAATCCAGATTTACCGAGGGGATTAATATCCTAATAAGGTACCTAGTGCTGTTGCAGAACGAAAGAGGATATTATATAAAAAAGCGGGGCGATCTATTAATCAAGAATGTAGCTACGTTTGTTCCCTTCCGGATGGCCAATCTGCCATTTCCGGAAAGGGATGCGCGTTCTAGTGTTCACCGGCAATATAGTAAGCGTGGAGTGCACTTCCGCATTCATACGCGAGAACGCAGGGAGCAGCGGTACTCAAGCTGCGGCGTTCTAATCTAGAACGACAAGAGCACAGACAAGGTAAGGGGAATTAATAGAACAGAAGCGAAGCTAATTTTAACTGAGTAAGCGTCGAGTAATTTTAATAAATAGAGGACCATTGGCAGGGTCCGTTTGCAATTTTGAGCAAATCTTAGAGTTAGCACGCTGATAGAGGATATAGAGAATTTTGTGCTTCGCCTAACAACACGGGGGAGGGGCGCATTGCAGATGATCACGAATAGATGTAAATAAACAAGTATTGATCGTGTATAATATCATTAAAATAGAATGGAATAAATACTTATAAACAACGATGGTAATAGGCATAAAACCATTCTCCCCTTGTAGTGCTTCAACCACAAATATACGTTGATACTGACGCTACACCTGTTGAACACCAAGCGGTGGCCGTTTTTAAACTTCTCAAATCACCATACAGCCGGGACGGAAGTACAACCGGTGGAGAGGTAAGACTCTCATTATGAGCATTAAATACAGATCTTATAGGGAATGCTCGGATAAACCAATCAATGTTATACTTATGCAACCTATATGATGTTGATGCCCCTTACAGCATACTGAATTGTTGCAACAGTCAGTGGATTTTAGAAGCCCTATTGGGTAAGAGCACGATTGTGCTGAGCTAATTTAAAAAAAATTCTAAATCTTTTTTCAATCTTCCTCTGGTGCACTTAAATATAAAATGTATATCTTGGATGTCCAGGGGATCACGGACAATTTCGGGTGCAAGATACACGTATGAGATGACTCAGTAAAACACCATTTTGCATGATATTCATGTGGATTAAGTATTGCTTCAGTTCACTTCAGGTGGTTTACAATGGGAAAACCACTATCCAGGTCCTATGAACCTGTTTGAAACACCCCTCACCAACTCCTCACCAAGGCGAGATTTAAATCAGCACAGAACTCACCAAAGTCGAGTTAACTTGCAAATTACTCAGTGTGGATACATGTAACATGTGAACCATTGTACATTTGTAGAGCCCTGACGAAGTCGAGGGTACACCACCCTGACGAAACACGTGTTGGCTGGGCGTTGAAAAAATAAAATAGAAGATAACAACAATTAAGACTGAATCTACAAAAACCTTATTTTGTCTCAGAATTGTATAACTGAACTGTTGATAATTTGCAGTTTTTATAACAGACGTGTGCACAGATCCCTGTTTTGTTGTATTTAGGACCAAGGTCCAACTTGGGGGTTCTGGGCTATTCCTCTATTCTGGAGCACCGTCGCAGATTGTACCACAGAACCATATAAACGTGTCACACAGCAGGCGCCATCGTATTCTAATTAGCCTTCTCTAGTCTGTCATAAGCCAGTGAGTAGTGAGTTCGGCTCCAGCTCCAAGTGACCTCGTGTCGGCACCGCTGCTGATCGCATCGACTTCGTGCCCTCTCGACGCCGTGAGCGCTGCTCACTCTTGCAACATCGACATCGACGACGCCGTATCCTGCTTCATCTCGTGAGCGCTGCTCCTGCCTGACTTCGGTCGACGCCGCTGCAGATCGCCCCGACTCCGAGGCCCGATCGACGCCGAAGACGCGACGCCGGACATCTCGACGCCGCTGATCATGGAGTGCTTCACTTTTCCAAGGTACTGTGTTGTTGGGGTCTGTGCGACTCCGGGCTCGACGTAGCGCGCCTCGCGGTCGACGCCGAACCTTTGGATTAACTTTGCCTCGATGTCGTGTGACTCCCGTGTGGGTTACATTGTTGCCAAGAACTGTGTTATAAAGAAGAAGAGTTGCTTTTGATACTAAAGACTTTGTGCTAAGAAGAAACCGTGCTTGAATTATTATTTTTCCTTCCAAGAGTATTTATTAAGATTGTGGTATATTTTTGTCGTTATTTGGTCTTGTGCTAAGCCTTATATAAAAATCCTTATTTTTATAATACTACTGTGTTGTGTCCATTTGTAGTGTACTCACTTTATTACTGTATGTGGTCATAATGCTTAACGCACTGCCTCTGAGATAAGCCTGTCTGCTTTGCCAAGCTACCAAGGGGGTGAGCAGGGGTTATCTAAGTGTGTGATCCCCTTGCCCTGACTAGAAAAGGTGTGTCCCTATTTGTCAGAAGTGTATACCTCTGCCAACTAGAGACAGCCGCTTCTAACATTGGTGGGTCAGCGGTGAGGATTTGAACTTTGCATTTATGACCCATGTGCAGTGATTAGTGTGCGCTACATAGTGAAAGCAGACCATAGCGCAGCCACAATCTAATTTGGAAGGATTCTATTTTTGTTCTCCGCTTTCCTGGAACTTGATTTTTGAAACTGCCAGTTTTGACCATGAGTGATGCCGGAGTCACTACCCCTGCTGTTGTTGGGGAGGAATTTGATAGGAGTAAGATAAAGGATTACAAAGCACAGCAGCTGAAACACTTTTGCAAGCAATTGAAAGTCCCTACACCAGGCCTCTCCAAGAAAGCAGAATATCTCAAAGCATTGGAGGCCTGGTTAGAGGCCAGAGATCCCTCTGATCCGGTGGTGGTACCGACAGAGGAAGGGGAAGGGGAGGAGGAGGTGCCAGTGAATGGGCCCACATCCCCTCCTGGCAGCAGTGTTTCCTCCAAAGGTCTTTCTCCTGAAGAAAGAGAAGAAAGGGAGAAAGAGCGAGCTTACAACATGGAAATGGCAAAACTTAAGATAAATGGGCAGTTGGAAATAGAGAATGCAAGAGGCAGGAGAGAAGCTGATATTTAGATCAAAAGGTTAGAGTTTGAAAGAGAAAAGTTAGCTTTTGAGCGTGATACCAGGATGAGGGATTTGGAGCTCAAAGCTAAAGAGTTAGAATTGAATCCCTCTGGTGGCAGCATCCCATCTGTGCCTGCAGAAAGTAGGTTTTATTTTCCCAAAGATGTGATCAAAGATTTTCAGAACAATGAGGATATTGGTCAATGGTTTAAAGCATATGAGTTAGCATTGTTGGCCCACCGGGTCCCTGAGAAGGATTGGGGAGCGGGGTTGTGGGGTCGCTTTGTGAATGAGGGAAGAGATACCCTGTTAGACATGCCTGTTGAGGATAGGATGTCTTATGCTCATATGAAAGATGCTTTAATGTTAAGGTATGGCCTAACCCCAGAAAAGTACAGACAGGCCTTTAGAGAATGTAAGAAGTTGCCTGGTACGACGTGGGTGGAATATGTGTCATATTTTTGCAGAGCCATGGATGGTTGGGTAAAGGGCAGCAAAGTGGAAAGTTATGATGCTCTTTATGATTTGTTTGCTTGGGAGCACTTGTCTAATAACTGTTTTCCAGAGCTGCGCCAGCACCTTATTGATAGCAAGATATCTAACCCTAGAAAACTTGCTGAGGAGGCGGACCGCTGGGTCAGTACCAGGGTCCACAAGGGTCCAGTGGGAGACTCAGCCAAAGGTGGGCAGGGTCCCCAGCAGAAGAGTGGGGGGGACAAGGGTAAACAGAGGGAGTTCCAGAAAGGGCCCCAAAGTAATCCCCAAGGGAACCAAGGGAAGGGTTCCCAGCCTCCCCCAGATAAGAAATCAGAGGCCCCGACAGGTAAACCTGTTCGTAGGGGCCCCATGACCTGCTTCGCTTGTAAGCAGGTGGGACACCGTTTTTATGATCCTCAGTGTCCCTTGAAGAACTCTACTGCACCACCACGTGCAGCTCCCCGTCAGTTGGCGAGTGTAGCCCTGGGAAGGGAGGAGATGGTTGCCCATGGAGGGGAGGGTCCCGCAGAGATGTCCCTGGTCTCTCTAGGAGACATGGAATTGGTCCCTCCACCCCCGCTGCCTAGTAACACTAAGAAATATAGGCAGTGGGTGACCATTAATGGCCATAAAGTGGAAGCTCTCAGAGACACCGGAGCGAGTGTGACAGCTGTCAAGTGTCACTTGGTGTCCAGAGAGCAGGTTGTTCCCCACGCATTCTACCCTGTGATAGCTGCTGACAACTCCCAGAGAGAGTGTGAGGTAGCTCAAGTTTCCTTTGAATGGGGGGGGGAGTTTCAGGTACTCTTCAAGTTGCTGTAAGGCCCGCCATGCCTGTTGATTGTCTCCTGGGCAATGATTTGGAAGACTCCCCTAAGGCTAAGGTGGAGAGGGAGACACATTTGAAAATGTTGGGTGTGCCAGAGTGGGTGTGTGCAACCACTCGATCCATGACAGCAAGTAAGGGTGTTGATGGGGTCCCGGAGCCTGAAAGTATGGCCCAGGACCCAGCTGTGAAGAGAAGAGGCAGGGGGCGCGGGAAACCGTCCCCCGTAGTTTCCGTGGTCCAGGAGGAGGCAGACCTTGAGGGGTATGCCCTGGAACCCACAGGTGAACAAGTTGCTGAACTGGGAGACCTGCCCGAGCTGACCCACTGGCAGCAGGATGGTGGTCCCTCCAGGGAGGAATTTTGTGCAGAACAGAAAGTGTTCCCTTCTCTTGTGGGTATGAGGCAGCAGGCCTCAGCCCAAACCTCAGGTGATCAGTCAGGGTCACATTTTGTTTACTGGGAGAACGACCTCCTGTATAGCGAGCCTAAGGCTGCTGAGCCTGGGTCAGCCCGTGTGCTGGTGGTACCCCAGCGCTTCAGAGCCTTCCTACTGGGTTTGGCTCATGACGTTCCTTTAGCTGGACATCTGGGGCAGGACAAGACCTATGACAGGCTTGTCACCCATTTTTATTGGCCTCAGATGAGAAGGGATACAGATATCCATTGCAAGACCTGTCAAACTTGCCAGGCAAGTGGGAAAAGCGGGCGGAAGCAGAAGGCTCCCCTCCAACCTTTTCCCGTGGTCAGTACCCCCTTTGACCGGGTGGGGATTGACATTTTTGGGCCCCTGGACCCCAAGACAGCCCTAGGCAACAGGTTCATCCTGGTCTTGGTGGACCATGCCACACGGTACCCGGAAACCATCCCTCTCAGAACGGTGACGGCCCCCGTGGTGGGACGGGCACTGATGGGTGTTTTCTCCAGAATGGGGTTCCCCAGAGAGGTGGTGTCAGACCGGGGCACCAACTTCATTTCCAACTATATGAAGTCTTTGTGGAAGGAGTGTGGGGTAACTTACAAGTTCACCACTCCTTACCACCCTCAAGGTAATGGGTTGGTTGAAAGATTCAACAGTACCCTTAAAGGCATGATTATGGGTCTTGAAGAACCAATGAGGCGTAAATGGGACGTCCTCTTGCCATGCCTGTTGTTTGCTTACCGTGAGGTGCCACAAAAGTCTCTAGGGTTCAGCCCCTTTGAGCTCTTGTATGGTCACCCGGTAAGAGAACCTTTGAGTCTGGTCAAAGAAGGCTGGGAGCAATCTCCCAGGAAACCTCCCCAGGATGTATACAGTTACATGCTGGCCTTTAGGAACCAGACTAGGTGCTTCAGAGATCTTGCACAGGCAAATCTGGAGGCCAGCCAGGAGGAGATGAAGCGGTGGTACGACCAGAAGGCCACTCTGGTAGAGCTTCAGCCTGGACAGAAAGTTTGGGTTATGTCCCCTGTGGAACCTTGTGCGCTCAAGAATGGGTGGACTGGACCATTTGAGGTTGTGGAGAAAAAGAGCGATGTCACCTACATGGTGGACTTGAAGTCTCCCAGGAACCCCTTGCGGGTCCTGCATGTCAACCGTTTGAAGCCCCACTTAGAAAGGTCCGAAGTGGGCATGCTCCTAGCTACAGATGCTGGAATGGAGGAGGAGAGTGAGCCTCTTCCTGACCTCCTGTCTGCAAAAGAGCAAGAATGGGTCAGTGGATGGTGTTGTCCTCTCTGACACACTGACCCCTGAACAGCAGCAGGATTGTCGCCAATTGTTGGGACAATTCCCTGATCTGTTTTCCTTGATTCTTGGTGTCACTCAGTGGTGTGTCCATGATGTGGACACCGGGGACAGCACTCCTGTGAAGCACAAGGCTTACAGAGTGACTGACAAGGTCAGAGCATACATCAAGGAGGAGGTCTCCAAAATGTTTGCCTTAGGGGTGGTTGAGTCCTCTAGCAGTCCTTGGGCCAGCCCAGTGGTCTTGGTCCCAAAGGTTGCAGCGCCTGGTGCTTCACCGGAACTTCGGTTCTGTGTGGATTACCGAGGACTCAATTCAGTCACCAAGACTGACGCGCACCCCATCCCCAGAGCTGATGAGCTCATAGATCGGTTGGGGGCTGCCCGGTACTTTAGTACGTTTGATCTAACGTCTGGGTACTGGCAGATCGCCTTGACTGATGGGGCAAAAGAGAGGTCAGCATTCTCCACACCAGATGGGCACTACCAGTTCCGGGTTATGCCCTTTGGGATGAAGAATGCCCCTGCCACCTTCCAGAGGTTGGTCAACCAGGTCTTGGCTGGACTGGAGGATTTCAGTGCCGCCTACCTGGACGACATCGCAGTGTTCAGCGCCAGCTGGGAGGAACACTTGCGCCACCTCCAGGAAGTGTTGTTGGCCCTGCGCAGAGCAGGCCTCACAATTAAAGCCAGTAAGTGCCAGATTGGGCAGGGTTCAGTGGTGTACTTGGGGCACCAAGTAGGGAGCGGCAAGGTGGCCCCCCTGCAACCCAAGATTGATACCATCCTGGCATGGGCACCGCCCAAAACCCAGACTCAGGTGAGAGCCTTCTTGGGTCTCACGGGTTATTACAGGAGGTTCGTCAAGGATTATGGTAACATTGTGCACCCCTTGACTTCGCTGACTTCCAGGAAGCAGCCACGACTTGTGATCTGGACTGACGCCTGTCAGACGGCCTTTGACACCCTGAAAACTGCAATGTGCACAGCACCCATACTCCAGGCACCCGACTTTTCTAAAGAATTTGTTGTCCAGACGGACGCTTCAGAGCATGGTGTGGGGGCTGTTCTAGCTCAGGTGAATGAAGAGGGCCGAGACTTACCTGTAGCCTTCATCAGTAGGAGGTTACTTCCCAGGGAACAGAGGTGGAGTGCGATAGAGAGAGAAGCATTTGCTGTGGTCTGGGCGCTGAAGAAGCTAAGACCCTACCTGTTTGGGACTCACTTCCGGGTTCAGACAGACCACAGGCCCCTCAGATGGTTGATGCAGATGAGGGGTGAGAATCCAAAGCTGTTGAGGTGGTCCATTTCCCTACAGGGGATGGACTTCACGGTGGAACACCGCCCTGGCACAGATCACGCCAATGCTGATGGTCTGTCCAGATTTTTCCGCCTTAGTGATGAGGACTCCCTAGGGTAAGGGTAGTTCTCCCCACATTTCAGCTGGAGGGGACACGTGTTAGACCTGGCATCATTGGCATGAGTCTCTCCTCCATTTTTTTCTGTTTGCCTCCTCTGTTTACGATGCTTTTGCTGGTAAATGCTTTGGGCATTGTGCCACTGCTGATCAGTGCCACAGTGCAAGTGCTCCCTATGTGAAATTGCTGTATTGATTGAATTCCATGTTTGGCTTATTTGGTTTACTGTCAGTCCCTAGTAGAGTGCACCAGGAGTGCCAGGGCTTGTAAATACAAATGCTGCTAGTGGGCTTGCAGCACGTGTTGTGCCACCCACAAGAGCGGCCTAGTAAAAGTATGTCTGAAGGTCTACCATTGCTAGACCACGTGCAGTCTGGTACTGTCACGCAGACTGCGCAAGTACACCTACTTGCCAGTCCCTAAACCTTCCCTTAACTTCATGTTAGTCACCCCTATGGTAGGCCCGCGAGCAGGGTGCATTGTAAGCATAAGGTAGGACAAGCCTGACAAGGTTGGCATGTCCTAATAGTGAATTACAGCCATATTCGTTTTTCACTAGTGTAAGGTAACCTGCTCTCCATCAGTTAGAATGGGCTGCCAGGATTATTAATGCTATAATCCTAGCGGGCTCGGGGAGCATGGTGCAATGTCGAGTTTGGTATCCCTGAACTCAGGGTTTAATAACGCATCCGTTTGTGTGGATGGTTTTGGACTCTGTGTTTGAAAATAGCACTTTTAGAAAGTAGCTATTTTCTTGTCTAACTGTCTACCGGTCTCTGCTGGTTCTGGTGTGCATGTGACAGGAGCTGGGTGGCTCCAGAGGTCTGAATGAGTCAGTGTGGGATGAGTGGGGCATTTGCATTGAGAGTAGGGGAAGAGTAGCTCCTGATAGCCTGCCCTGCCTGATACAATGCTGGCTCCGCCCCCCTGCCAGGCGACTGATGACTCTGTGCCTGCCAGGGACTTTCCTGGCCCTCCTCCTGCCGGGCAACTGATGGCCCTGCCCCTGCCAGTGACAATGCTGGCTCCGCTCCTGCTGGGCGGCTGAAGACTCTGCCCTGCACAGTGGATAGGCCAGGTGCTTCGGCCTGGCAACACCCACAACAAACCCAAGATGGGGGGAAATTCCCCTGCATGGACAAAGGGATCAAAGCCAAAAAGGGGTATAAGAGAAGGACCCCTGAACCAAGAATTTAGATCACTTCTGACAAGGAAACCTGAACCAAGGACAAGAAGCCTGCTGATCTAAGGACTGCCTACCCCTTCTGCCAGAGTGCTGTTTTGTTGGGGGAATCCTGCATTGCTTCTTTATTTTTGCCAAGGAACCAGGAGAGAGGAACTGTGTGTGTACTCTGAATCTTTGCTAAGAAAATCTCCAAGGGCTGGAAGAGTGCCAGTCTCCTGTTGAAGTCACAGGGCTAAAGGACTTCATCTGCTTAAAGTGCTGTTTGCTGGAACTTGTGAATCCAGCCCCTCTGAAAGAATCCAGCAACCTCGACGCCGACGGACGCCGACGAATCCAGCTCGACATCGTGAGTAACGGCTCCAGTGTCCCGCTTCCTCGACGCCGGCCGCCGGGCCCGATCGACGCCAGCAACAACGCCAGTGAGTAGTGAGTTCGGCTCCAGCTCCAAGTGACGTCGTGTCGGCACCGCTGCTGATCGCATCGACTTCGAGCCCTCTCGACGCCGTGAGCGCTGCTCACTCTTGCAACATCGACATCGACGACGCCGTATCCTGCTTCATCTCGTGAGCGCTGCTCCTGCCTGACTTCGGTCGACGCCGCTGCAGATCGCCCCGACTCCGAGGCCCGATCGACGCCGAAGACGCGACGCCAGACATCTCGACGCCGCTGATCATCGAGTGCTTCACTTTTTCAAGGTACTGTGTTGTTGGGGTCTGTGCGACTCCGGGCTCGACGTAGCGCTCCTCGCGGTCGACGCCGAACCTTTGGATTAACTTTGCCTCGACGTCGTGTGACTCCCGTGTGGGTTACATTGTTGCCAAGAACTGTGTTATAAAGAAGAAGAGTTGCTTTTGATACTAAAGACTTTGTGCTAAGAAGAAACCGTGCTTGAATTATTATTTTTCCTTCCAAGAGTATTTATTAAGATCGTGGTATATTTTTGTCGTTATTTGGTCTTGTGCTAAGCCTTATATAAAAATCCTTATTTTTATAATACTACTGTGTCGTGTCCATTTGTAGTGTACTCACTTTATTACTGTATGTGGTCATAAATGCTTAACGCACTGCCTCTGAGATAAGCCTGTCTGCTTTGCCAAGCTACCAAGGGGGTGAGCAGGGTTATCTAAGTGTGTGATCCCCTTGCCCTGACTAGAAAAGGTGTGTCCCTATTTGTCAGAAGTGTATACCTCTGCCAACTAGAGACAGCCGCTTCTAACAGTTTCTGATAATAATCGAACTTGGAGTGAGTTCTTTCAGGCCCAAAATGTGAGCAAGTAATTCTAGAGAGGTTTCACCTTCTTTCTGAGATGGTAACTTTCCTACGCCTTCCAATTGGAAGGTGTTACACAAAGTGAACATAAATCGTATACAAACATATCCCAAACATGAGATAACGTAAATAAAAAACTAAATAACCCCACCCCTCCCATGGTGGCGGCAACATTCATACAGTGAAGGAACCATATGACACTAGAGCTCTAATCAAAATTGAAAGAGATGAAGGGCTCTAACGGAGGAAGGACAGACAGCGGATGGAAGGCCTCGGGAAAGAAAGGTGACCAAGGGGCCCAATTTAAATTCAACGTTCTTACAATTATCCATGAAAATGTCAGACATGCGTTCAAGGCTGAGCAGTTTCCATAGACGAGAGTGCCAAAGGGAGATAGCCGGAGCCTCCTTCCTCTTCCAGGCGGCTGCTAATCTTAGCTGCTCCAATACAGAGTCACATGATCATTTTATCAGCTCGGGTCTGGTGTTCCAGGGAACAGTCACGCAGCCCCAAAAGAACTCCCGCCACGGTAGTGGGGATGGGGTATCCCAACATGTCCTTTATATGTTCCAGAATTTCTTCCCAGAAAGGGCGGATAGTCGGGCAATCCCACCATATGTGTTGAAAGTCCCCAAGTAATCCGCACCCTCTGCAGCATCTATGGGAGGCGGTGGGGAAGATCTGCCTAAGCTGGGATGGATGCAGGTACCAGTCCATCATGGTCTTCAGATGCACTTCCCTGACCTCCGTGGAGTGATTGACTCGTATAATGTCAGACTATTAATGCGTCCATTACTTATCAGAAATAACACATTGAATCAAATCTTCCCACATGGACATATATCGTGGGCGCGGGGATAGTGTAGTTTTAAGCAGGAAGCTATATATAAACAAAATCCCCCCTTTCATAGAAGTAGTCTTGGTGAGGAAGGCCTCGAATTTTGTGAGAGGCCGAGTGGCTGCTTCCCGTACCTGAGGAGAAAGGGCCCAGTGAATCAATTGAGTATCGTTATACCTTTCTGTGTTCCCTATGTCATAGTCCCGCTTGCAATTATCCAAAGTGAGAGGGTCAAAATTATGGAAGAGACGTGTCAAGGCTAAGCATCCTCCCCTCCTCCAGGCATCAAAGGGTCCCTCATGTAGGGCCGGAGGAAATGCTGGGTTGAAGTGGAGCGGTGTAAATGGAGAGGGGAACGAAGTCCACCTATTGTCACCTGTGACTGAGTCCCATACTCTTAAGGTGGTGCTTGTGGGAGTGCTGATGTATGTATTCTTAGGTCTATCCTTTCTGGGGCGCCAAACCAGATCCCAAATAGTCCTCCCTGTCACACTGCAATCCATATGTAACCAACGTTTATCAGATTCCTGTTTCGACCATTCAACCAAGACTTTCAACTGTGCCGCTTTGTAATATAAGTGGATGTCTGGGAGGCCAACTCCCCCCTTCTTTGCCAGATCGGCGCAGGAGAGAGTAGGACAAGCGAGTGCGACCCCCCTGCCAGATAACATGTAGGATCATAGCCTTCATTCTTCGGAAAAAGTCACTCTCTAACTCTATGGGCAGGGCCTGAAATAGATGGAGGAGCTTAGGAAGAGGCGTAATTTTCACGGCGTGCATTCGGCCTAACCATGATAAGAAGAGAGGCTTCCACTTCGTGAGTTTCTGCTTGAATGCGCGCAAGGAGGGGGGAAATTGGCAGCGTAGAGCCCCTCTATTCTTGACATTAGTTGAACCCCCCAAGTATTGAATAGAAGAAGTAGCCTACGGTAGAGGGGTAAGGGACTGGAGTCTGTGGACTTCTGCTTGTGGGAGGGTAAGGTTGAGTATATACGATTTATTTTAAACCCTGCCACTGCTTCAAAACGTTCAAGTTCCGACTGTAAGTGTGAAAAGGACGTAGCAGGCTCAGAGAGGGACATAAGGACATCGTCCGCGAACAAGGACATTTTATGTGACACCCCTGTGAATGGTAATCCCTGGATTACGGGGTTAGCCCTGATGGCTAATGCTAACAGTTCTATGCTGAGAGCAAAAACTAAGGGTGAGAGTGGACACCCCTGTCGGGTGCCTCTAGAGTGGACAAAGGAGGATGATTGTACCCTGTTAACCTTCACTTTAGAGCGGGGGTGGAGATAATTAGCTCTAATCATATTAAGAAATGTAGGCAAAAATCCAAACGTCGTCAGTGTGTGGAACAAAAATAACCAATCAACCCTGTCGAAGGCTTTCTCAGCGTCCAATCCTACTAAAACCGCAAGTATTTGGCGTCTTTTGGCTTTTTCTATCAGGTGTATAATTCGACAAGTGTTATTGTGTGTTTGGCGTTCTTTGATGAATATAACGAACAAAGCGGTATCGGAGGGCTAAAGGGACATTTAAAGACCCGTCTAAGTTCTATCCCCTTGAAGGAACAACATGAACAACAAACAAACTTAGAGGTCTAAATCAGAAACCTGATCTGAATATCTTTCAAAATACCTTCATGTCTAAAAAGTACATCAAGATAAAGAAGTGGCTAACAGTTATGAACAACAGACCAGATCGCCAAGAAAAGGGCCACCTGTAATTGCTAATCAAAACCCATTATGGATTCCAATCAATAACTTGTATGGATCAATGTTTTCATTTGGTAATCCTGCCAGGGTATTCTGTCTCTTGATCATTAAGACGTACGGCATACCCCCATCTTTGGCATGGGGTAATGACCTACAATTACTGGATTAGACCAAATGATGATGATCTGATGGGAAAGTGCAGTGCAAAAAAATGAAGATGAATGTGATGGTTAAAACAGGATAGGGAGCTTTAACAAAAATTACTTTATTGGGCATAAGCCCCTTCCTTGTTAAAAACAAGAACAGTGCAACAACATAAACGCAGTTTAAACAAATAGCTGCGAGAGGACCAACATGTTTCAGCCTATTATGGGAGGAAACCCAAGGCTTTCGTCAGGGTCTCTGTTCTCAAAGAATGCTACTGCCAAATTAGTGAGAAACGTGTGAAAAAATTATAATAAAAAACACACAAGTGAATTAATAACAGTAAAGGATATATTTCTCCTACATCTGTTTCAATTCCTCCTTGGCACCTGGTGTGATCTATAACAACAAAAACATATGTGGACCCTTATTAGGTTCAAAGGTCTGTTAAAAACGGTAATCTATTCATTAGTGTTCAAGATTTTCAAGTACTCACCCAGTGTGCCCGGGGAAAGGACCTCACCTCTTCCTGGACCTGGCTCAGGTAAATGTGAGACCCCGCTCTGTAAGGACAAGACAACCCCTACACTTAGTATGGATAGAGCGAGCCCTTTTTACCCTGCTCTGTCTATTAATAATGCTTGGGGTGCACCAATGTGTCTTGCACATAGAGCCTGACTTCCTGGTATAAACTTATCACCCAAGAGAGTCCTCGCACCCACTTACAACTCTCTAGCTAGACTTTACAAAAAATATTTTAGCATATGTAGTTTAAATAAACTCAAAAAATGATTACCAAAACAGCAAAAAGACCTTTTGTCCCCTATTCAAGGCTGACAGATAAAAGGGGCCAAACTTTTAAAGAGACAACCATGAGGTAGTTGGCTTGTTTATCACTATTTAATGTTAACCAAGTCCTCATAAAACAAGTGCCAAAAAACAGCCCAGACTGATTCTAGAGCCTACCTGTCCGTCGTTGTCCCAAACGATGACTGAGTCAGTGGGAGGCATTGGGCTGCTCGAAAGAGCCTATATTTCATACGTTGAGCCCAGCTTAACTCGCGTACTCTCGCGAGATTTTGATGGACTACAGAATGATGTCACCAGACCAGGAAGGAGTAGTTTTAACCAACCGCAGCCTGATTGTATTTAAACATAGTGTTGGAAATAGCAAACAGAAAAGGGAAACATTTCGTAAGCTCTACAGGATGATGTCACCAAACCAGGAAGGAATAGTTCAATGCAACCCCAGCTTAACTCGCGTACTCTCGCGAGATTTTGACGGACTACAAAATGATGTCACCAGACCAGGAAGGAGTAGTTTTAACCAACCACAGCCTGGTTGTATTTAAACATTGTGTTGGAAATAGCAAACAAAAAAGGGGGAAACATTTCCTAAGCTCTACAGGAAGGGTTTTGAGTACCAGGTCACGAAAAACAGATAGCGTATACCGGGATATAGTTGTTAAAGCAAACAGTGTTTACCGATAACATCTTTAATCGCGTGCTCTCGCGAGATTTCAAACGGACTACAGGATGATGTCACCAAAACAGGAAGGAGTAGTTCTAAAGCAACCCCAGCTTAACTCGTGTACTCTCACGGGATTTTGGATGGACTACAGGGTGATGTCACCAACCCAGGAAGGGTGAATCCCGACTGGTCAGGGTGTATGAGGTTGGGCATGAGGTCAATTAGTCATTTGGTTATAATTGAGGAATACAGTTTTGCGTCAAGATTAAGTCGGGCAATCGGCCTATAAGAAGCGCAGCGCTGGGGGTCCTTTCTTGGTTTGGGTATCACCGAGATCACGGCCTCGGACATGGTGCCGGAGGTTGCGCCTTTCTCTGCCATCTTGTTAAAAAGACGTGCACGGTGGAGCTAACGTCAGGGGCGAATGTCTTATAGAAGAGGGCTGTATAGCCATCCGGCCCGGGAGTTTTAAGGAGCTTCAAGGCTTTAATGGCAGCGGTAACATCGTCTATGGTAATAGGAGCGGTGAGCAAGTCCTTCCATTCAGCAGACACCTGGTGCAGGGGCAATGACTGAAGTAGTCCCATTGGGTGTCCGGGTCTAGGGTCAACCCAGAGTATACGTTTTCGAAGTGGAACCAAAGATCTCAGCTTTGTCCTCGTCCTTATGTGTAGTTTCCCCAGAGGGTCCCCGAATGCCACCTATGTTTTCTCTCTCTCGCTTATCTATTAGCTGTCTGGCAAGATGTTTACCAATTTTATTGCCCTGAGTGTATGATAAGTTTGAGAAGCGTGAACTCCGCCCTGTTAATATAAATAGCTCGGAGTTTACATCGAAGCACCGTTAGATTGAGTAGAGTTTGCCTTGTGGGGTTGAATTTATGGGTGCGTTCAAGAGAAGACAGCTCAGTTTCCAATAGCTCCCTTTCACTAGCGCGCTGCCTATTTAGTGCCGCATTAAGGGCAATACATTGCCCCTAACAACAGCCTTAAGTGTATCCCAGGTGGTATACTCCGACGTGTCCTCCGGCCTGTTGATAGCGAAGAATTCAGTAATGGTTTCTCTTAATTTCGTACAGGATTCCTTGTCCCGAGCAAGCAACAGCGGAAAGTACCACCTGGGGGTAGTCGGGGCATTCCCACACCAAGTGAGACTAACAGAGAGTAGGCTATGATCTGATAACGAGAGAGGGAAGATCTTGGCATCCTGTAGGGCACCCTGCAGGGACTGGCTAATAAAGATGTAATCAAGCCAGGAGTATGTACGATGGACATGGGAATAGAACGTGTAGTCTTGGGTCTGCAGGTAAAGAGTGCGCCGAGCGTCCAGGAGGCCCATGTCATGCATGTGCTGTTGTGTATCCATGGTAAAAGTGCCCATGTCCGAGTGTTGTGGGTGTGTACTGTCCAATTCTTTCTGCCTAATCAAATTAAAGTCCCCCATAAGGATTAATGGACCCTCTGCAGTGTCCGTTAATTTTCCCAATAGAGTGTGTATGAAAACCATCTGACCAGTATTGGGGGTGTATACTGCTGCAAAAGTGCAAATTTTCCCTCTCAAGCACCCTTTGACCATAACCCAACGGCCATCTTTATCACTCTGAACTCCCAATGGTTGGAATTGTATGGAAGAGCGAAACATGATTGCCACCCCTCTGTGTTTCGCATGAGCTGAGGACCTATAAATTAGTGGAAAGTGTTCGAGGCGTGTGTCCTCAGAACTGGCTAAGTGCATCTCTTGCAAAGCAACTATGGTCAGGTGATGGTCAATAATGTATTTCCACACTTTGTGGCGCTTTTGGGGGGAGTTAAGACTCTTAACGTTCCAAGTTCCAATAGTAATCAGCATTATGTCATAGGGAAAAAATACAGTTCACCAAGAGCCCCAGAAGCCCTATCCTGTCCCCGGACCCAGTCTGTCCCCTAGTGGGTGTGCAGTGCCAGAGCATGCAGACTGTGCTTTCCCAGATATCAGAGAGCCCCTCAGAATCAACTGTTAAAAGCCGCCACCCCGTCCGTCCCTCCCACCCGTTAACCCCTAAAAGGATGAAAGCAAACAGGAACAAATATACAGTATAAAAACTACTGTTTTGTCCCCCTGTGGGGCTAAAATTACCTCTCAGGGACCAGGGGGGACAGCAGATCCGAGGACCCCATCCATGCCCTTCCCGTTGGAAGATTCATATTTGTGCGGCTAAAAAGCAAGCCATAATGTAAGTCCATGCCTAGAAAAATGTCACCGGTAAGTTGTCTGCAATGGTGAGCAGGGCATTTAGCAACACCCCAGATAACAGCACATATCTAAAGGCAGTAATTACCTCCATTTTCAAACCTGCTTTACTATAGAAAAAAGGAAGCAACACAGATCTTACTTATTAAGCTCCCAATGTCCATGTACTCTCCTCATTCTGAACAGGTGACCGAAGCTTCAGGTACAAGGGTAGCAGTGAGATCGAGAGCGGAAGATTCCTGGAGTGAGCAGGCCCCTGTTGATTGTCACTGAATGCTTCTGGAAATGACGGCCTCCATGGCAGTTATGCAGAAGACTGTGAGACTCAGTCCCATGGTGCAGTCTTGAAGAGTTCATCGGTGGCCCCTGCATGCACCAACAGACCATGCTGAAGTTGACGTGGATCCTCGGATAGATTCTCCAGTTTTACCTTGGGAGGGGCCATCCTCTTCGGTAATGTGGTGTCGCTTGTTCTGAAACTCAAAATTGAACCCAAATGGGTAAGTCCACCTGTACCTGCTCTTGTCATCTCGTAACTTAGTGGTGACAGGTCTGAGTAGGTGTCTACCTGCCAAGGTAGACGGTGCTACATGCTGGTAGATGGTGCAAGAGTGGCCTTGAAATGAGATGGAGTCCATCCTAGCTGCCTGGAGGACTGCCTCTTTGACTTTGTTAGAGTGGAATTTTGTCAGGATGTTGCAGGGAAGACAAGCGTTCTGTCAAGTCCAACCGCAATTGGTCCATGGAGGATTTGATGTCTTGGCTGATGTCACTGCGCAACTCAGATTTAAAGTCTTTGAACATGGTAAGGAGTTCCGCCTTTGTAAGAGCCATTGCTGCAGAACCTGCATCTCCTCGCAGCGTTGATCGTTTTTCTGAGGTCGAGAAGAAGTCTGAAACTTTGTTTGGCGTCGTGGTAGTCGTCTTCTTAGGCGGCATATGGTTAGACCTCCAGAGGCGTGTAGATTTGTCATGGATGGTGTGAGTGTGCAGGGATCTGACTGGGGTGCGTCATGAAGTGCTGTTTAAGGGCTGCAAGAACCCACACCGTAAGAATAGCCGTGACCTCTTTTCAGGGATTCATGTGACCAGTCGCCCAGTGCTCGGGAGGGGCCGGTGTCGCCACGTGGGAGCAAGACCATCAGGTGGGGGTTAATGCCCTTGGAGGTGAAGAGAGTCTTGAATTACCGCTCACCCATCTGAAAGGAACCAGTCAGGAGTTAGCTTCAGTGGGGATGGCAAGGCACCAGACTGTGGCCTCTAAATTCTGACACTAGTCGCAAGTGCAGGCTTGTATGCAGTGGGTTGCGCTGCACTGGTGATCTCTAGGGTTTGGGGGAGGTGTGTCAGCATGTCAACACCAAAGAGATTGCGAAGATCAGCATCTTACGCTACCAGGGCAATCGCGACCAGGCACCAGCTCAGCAGAGTCTTCACAAGTGTAGTCGCTATGCGCAATATTGGACGTGCCATCTGATGGGAAATAGGTGGGTGGCTTTGGGTTTAAAGTTGCGAGTGTTGGTGATTGTCGCCATTAAGTGAAGTGTGGCCCCCATGTTGGAGTCAGGGGCGCGCAACGGAGGCCAAGTCCAGCCAAGTTAAGCAGCCAAGCTCGCCGCTCCGATTGCCTCCATGCCAACTGTTACCTCAATCTTGATGCTGCTCTACATATGTGGGATCCTGCGTCCGCATTGCCCATAGAGGATCGGGAAAGTCTCCGGCCGCAGCAGGGCTCACCCCGCCATCTTAGCTGACACTGTCGTCCCCCTTCGAGGTTGCACGGAGCCAAACAGGGCAGTTCTTGTGGCGGTCAAGGTACGCAAATGGCCTCCGCTGGAGCGTCACATCATCTGATAGAGGTATGTTCTATTTGCGGCGGTTCCTAGGTTTCCGCAGCCGCCCTTTTTCGTACCAGAACAGAGCGTGGACCGGGAGCCGGGAGGGTCTATGTCTGATCGGCCATCATGCCCGGCCATGCCCCTCGCGAGACTGTTTTTAATCTGTATATTGGATCTATCAGCCTCGCAGTCACCTTCATCAGTGCTGCAACTCCGCTGTGCCAGCCTAACTAAACTGTCAAGAATTCTGATGCTATCTATTGTGTTTTGTAACTTTTAATGAGTTTTTCCAAAATAATAGTAATCAGTACTGACTCAAGTGTACTAGATGTTATTATTTCCAGAGTCAATCCATGTATAGAGTCAGAGTTAGTGGACTGTGTCTTATCTGTGCAATACAGCGAGGGTGAATTGACTTTATGCTCCCACATTGACATACATTTGGGGTCTTATTTGATCTGGTACATGCCATTTGGATTGGGCCTGTGTGTTGGAGGCCTGCTTGCAGTTAGTAGGGAAAGATTAGGTGAAGTTGGGGCAGTTGTCAGGTCCACAATACCCGTTTCAGCCTGTTGGGTGATTTCACTTTGCACTGTTGCAGGGTCATAGCAAGGATTAGTGTCTGCATATGGCATTTTCTCCCCTGTCTATTGATAAACACCGTTGAGCCAGTGTAATTTCATTATCAAGCACACTTGCCGCGTGCACCAAAAAAGAATCAAGAGTAGTACCTTGTGGTCTCTTGAGGGAGCCCTCTTTGTTCACCGTGATCTTCCTTTTGTACCATCTTTAGGGTAGGTAAATGGTCAAATATCAATGAAGAGGAGTGAGCACACCTATTGCCTATGTTAAGGAGCTGCAGCCAAGGGGAGTGGCCATGCCCAGCCACATCCAGTCACGGGAGTTCCAGCAATGGAAATAGGCACCTCCGGGCACATTTCAGACAGCAAGGTTGGCACCTGCTGCAAGTGTTCCTGGGGCCAGTGGTCCTCAGCCCTCCTCTTGTATTGATGTATTGGCGTCTAAGGCCCCAAAACTCCTTAATAAGCTGGTTTTCCTGCTGCTACATGATAAATGTCTTCTAGAGGACCAAGAGGGGGCACAGACCAGCCTCCTCCGGTGTCTGATGGGCGCTTATGGTCCCACCCCAGACCCGAGCTTAGCCCGGGAGCATCCCGTGCGAGATGAGCGATGCTTTTATAGCGCTCATGGCGCGTGGTCTCCCACAGTCTTCCTCCTCTGCTGGGGTAGTCTGGCACCTAGAGTCCTCCACACTCTGGCACCCGCAAAATTGCGTCATACACCTGAGTGTGTGTATGTTTCTGGTTTGTGATGGAAAGTATTATGAGGTAGTGTGTGTGTGTGTGAGATTATGTCATGCTCGTGTGTGGTAGGTTTTGTTTTTTGAGAGTAGTGAGAGGAAATGATCATGTATACGTTTTCTGAGAATTATTTGTATGTGAAGTATTGTTGGTGAGGTAAAGGGGGTGGTAATGTGTTTTGGAAAAGAGTGTATGTGATGCGTGAGAGGTTAGAGCTGGTGTTTTGTATTAGTAGGGAGTGTGTACCTGGATGGGATATAGTTATGTATGGTGTTGATTTGGGTTGTGTTGGTGATGAGTGCATTGGTTAGTGGTATAGGATACAGTGGTGCTTTGTGTGTGAGTAACGGTACCACTGTGTGGTGGTTGGGGTCGAAGGATGTATAAGTGTTGTTTTTGGAGTTTTGTAGTGGTTGTTGAGGCATTGAAATGTGTGTAGGGTTTGTTTATATTAAATGTGTGGAGTGCTTTTGCTGTGAGCGTAATAATATGTTTGTGATTATTGATGGGATGAGTTGGGTGCTGGTAAATGGAAAAAAGGGAAGCAGTACTGAACAGGCCCAAACAGGCACCTGCGGTTGTCCTTTCCGCCCTGAGCCTTGATACCCGGGAATCACAGTCCTAGTCCTAGCAGCCAATAAAAGACTAAACCCAAAGTCCTCTGCCCAATAGAAACCCTAGCCCCATGAAACCAATTGCAACCCCATACCTATCTGCGAATGAGAACACTAACACTAAGCCCTAACACCAATAGACACCCTAGCCTCAGGGACCAATCACACCCCAAGACCTAGCAGCCAATAACAAACCAAACCCTAAGCCCAATAGAAACACCAGATACAGGAACCAATCAGAGCACAGATGTAACGTCCAATAGCAGCTTATATAGGGGTGTGTGACCTCAAGCTCAGGCTGCTTGGAAAGGGAGTGAGAGCTGTTCCTCAATTCAGAATCTCCTTGGAGACAGACAGTCTCAATGCACACACAGGTGTTCTGCAGGTAAAGGCCTATACTGATTTTCTCACCCTTAAACAACTCTCTCTCCTAGCCAAAAATAAGTGCTACATACACTTTCCAAACACAGTTTAAGCCTTAAGAGCAGATTACTGCAGCCTCAAAGCACACTCTTTGTTTTTCACTTGCTAAGACAAAAGGGAGCTAGTGGTGGATTGCTTACACACAGGTTTTAGCGCAGATTAGAGGCAACACTAGGAGGGAAAGTTAAGCAGTCACTGCCAGGTAAAACAGCAGATTTCAGACTACAAAGCCCACAATCCATCAGGTAAATGTAGGCAGTCATAGACACGCAAAACAGCAGATTTTAAACTACAAACCCCACAAACCAACAAGTAATATTAGGCAGTCATGGGCAGGTAAAACAGCAGATTTCAAACTACAAAGCCCACAATCCAACAGGTAAATTTAGGCAGTACACATTTAATAAAACAATTGTTAAGGGTGAAAGTAAAATTAAATAAAGTGCTTAGATGTGACTGAGTTGAGTGTATGTTTGGGGGCAGTGAAGTGAAGGAGATGTGGGGAATTGCATTCAGGAGAGAGTGAAAAGAGGGTGCTGAAGAGGAAAGAGATGAGGTTTAACATATACAGATGGATGATATGTGGAGAGAAAAAGGATATATGTGTCTAACATGATGTGCTCATAACTGAAGACCAATATTTATCTCCCAAGACTATTTAAATCACAGTCTCAAAATTGTATAATTGAAACATTTTTAATATTATTTACAACATAATTGTTGTTACTCATTTATCTTAAAGTGCTAATAACCATTGACAAAGCCAATAGTCTTGGCAGGTTTAAAGTTTATGTCAGTTGTTGTGCTGGATACAATAAAAGAAATCTCAGCTAGAAACAAAAAAAACTGGTAGGGTGACACACTATGGGAATCAGAAAAATAGCTTACAAGTTTCAGGTCAAACGCCTTTTAGAAACCTCCATGTTTTTCATCCGACTTAAAATCCACCATTGGTCAAACTTTTTTCAGATTTTTCTCGGGGGGAGGATACCTCCACCACCGAACCCTACTTTTGTCCATTGAGCTCACTCACTTCGCTTGCCACATAAATGTCATACCCAACTTTCACTCCTCACCACTTTCAAATGTCACCAGTTGCCTCTGCTTTGAATAAATGGTGCTGAACTTGAGATTGATGTGCAAAAGACACTGCTTTTCACAGTACCTTCACCCTATCTAGATGCTGACATGAATTAACTGGACAGCCATTGGAAGAACAGTGATCTGGAGTGAAGACTGGGCAAATGAAGGTGTCATGTGCCTTGAGAGTTTGTGAAAACCCACAAACTTGGAAGTTATCGCACTCTAAAAATGGTCAGATATTTGCTCTAGCAAAGAACTGAATTAAATTCCTGTGCAGGTTGAGAAAGGTGAGCTAACACTTCCCAATCTTGTGGGGGCACAGGAGAAGGGGTTTCTCCGCAGGAATATCACTTTTACCCATGGCAAAAAAAACAAGAGAAAACAAGGTACATATGCAGAGTGATGCTACCTTTTCCCAATCTATTGTATCTTGCTTACAAGGTTCAAATACACTTTATTCAGATAACATCGTATCCATTAAAGCACAAAAACACAACAACAGACAAGTTAAAAGAAAAAATTTACAAATTAGAGAGTCATGATAAAACCATAGCAGCAACAATATACAGTAATCATAAAATTAATACAGATTCATTAGAGGGGAATATAAAAGTTCAAGGGTTAGACATCATTGTATGTGCTCGAACTGCAATTCTCGAAAAAGTGCCTATGCAAAAGACCAACTCATCATTGTCCAGGGTAAGTAATTTTAAATAAGCATTTCCCAAACTAATAGGCAGGTGCTTTTTAAAATATGGAGTTACAAGCCACTTAATATACTTTAAATAGTATTTACAAAATAAACAAGAAGTGCAAAATGGTTTAACCACTCTGGCCATCACAAGGACAAGAAGTGCAATCAAGGTCAGGGTGGTAGCCAAGGGGAAATCATAATACAAATGTGATGGTGCCAGCTCCTAGACGAAACAGAAGGCTCCTCTACCAATGGCGCACTGGCAGGGTGGTATAATTAGCCAGCGAGTGTGGAGGATTTTCAATGGCCATGTAGCTATGGACAAGGGATTTTTAGATTCCTTTTCGAACCTTTCTGCTCTATATAACAAATAGAGGGCACTTCTAAGCTCACTTTTGTATGCAGCCATAGCTGTGCTAGGATCTGAATAGATTTTTCTCTTATTAATGCTACAAAGACTCTGATGCACCCCTGAGAGCCATGGTATGTCTTTTCCTTTTGCACATCCTTTATAATCGCTAATGATCTCTCTTGTTAGGGATGCAGCCAGGTTTTTCCAGACCGATAGCCAGAAAGAGCAGTGCGGGCCCTATTAAAATCTTCAATAAAATGTAAGTTAAGTTCCTTATGACAGATGTATTGGGGTGTGGAGATTGGAAGCCTAATACCTTCCTGCTAAATCTATTTTCTTCCCGTTAGATGCAGGTGCTGTTGGCGAAACCCCAAACCTCAACTCACTTACAATTTGGAACTGGGATTGGAGGAATAATATCTTAAAACACATGACATAGTAATGTGAAAACTGCTCTCAGCCCGAGCCAAGAGTGAGGAAAAAGCTGGGCCACTGCTACTGTTTTGAAGCAGGGGAGGAGGTGCACACTCCTGTATAAAGTGCGCATGTCACTTTGGCTGACTGTCTTGCAACAGCCAGCCTGACATGCACACTTTAAACCTCCCCACTCAAGCTGTCCAAGACAGCTGGGTGGATAGCAGACACAGGTCTACTGTGCGTAAACCAGAATCAAGCCAGCCCACTCCAGCCAATCCTGGCGCTGCTCCTATGCTGATAAATATGATCAGCAGCATGAGAGCAGCGTCTGGAGTGCTAGAGAGGAGTTGGAAGAGGCTCCTAGACTCGTGCTTGGGCTTCAAAGTATGAGAACACCAAGGACACATGGGTAAGTAAATATTTTATTATTATTTCCTTTTTAACCCACTGACAGGCATTGTGAGAAACTCACACTGCCATCAGACTCAAGATCAGATCTCTCAATCATGGCTCATTATAAATAAAACACTCTTAACTAGCCCTGATTGAGAGCTTTGGCATCGAGACTAAAGGCATTTATCACAGTGCCTGTTAGTGGGTTAATGCATCCGCTCTGGTGCCCCTCCACATGTATAGGGATCACCATTCGCCACTGGTAGCATAGTTGTAAATTTGCAACTGGTGCATCTTTCCAAACATGTTACTGCTGAGTTCTATGACTGGGGAAGACTGTAAGCCTGCATCCATGTTTAGGAGTACTTATAGGTTGGATATGATTCTTTTTGGGGCAATCGAGCCATAATCTGAACAAATTGCTTAGAAAACCATAATTAAGAATGTGGACGGAGGGTGAGATAAGGATCACATGTGACTGACACAGCTATGTCTGTGGTGGAGTGAGGGAAAATAGTAGGCTTTTCAACACTTCCCCAATAAACGGAGCAATGTGATAATGGTCTCTTGGTAAGAGATTTCTTTATTTAAACAAAGTTGCATTCCACAGCAATGGTGAATGAAATCAAGTATCACAGAACCTGGGCCTCCTTGAGCACTTGCTTCAGCAGGTTGTTATGTTTTCATATGCATTATCCATTATTGATTGCTATGACATGGGGGGGTTTTGCGTGCGTGCATGCATGCGTGTATGCGTGTGTGTGTGTGTGTGCGCGCGTGACAAATACAATCTCTGTAGGGACCATAAAGTCTATGGTAACTAGCCCCCAAAGTGTGTTTAGCTACACTAGGGCAAGTGCATAAAAAAAGCACAATGTATATTTGCTTAGGTCCACTGGATAACCTACCCCAGTATCATAGTAAGCGTAGAGTTAGAATAGTAAATACACACTCCATGTTAGAGTGCTGTATTTGTGTGCATGTATGTATAAACTGTTTAGTTCAAGTAGATGCTGGAGAAAAACCTTATCCCCAAAATGTAGCCATCCCAAAATGTATTTACCTTGTGCGGTGCACAAACAGGTTGATCTTGCACGTCATGGCAACTCCATAACATCAGTTAGCAGAGTATTCAATTCAAAATTAATGGGACCCACTCAATAATCAATAATCGAGTTCAAGATCAGTGACAAGTTAAAGTTTTTTTTTACAAAAGTCAAAAATAAGCAGTACAAATGTAATGCATTCAGATGCAAAGTAATATACAATAGTCAAAATGAGAAATCATTCTAAATCCCAAATGAGTAGCAAAATCAGGAAAGAATTAGGCAGCATCCCTAGTAGAACAGGATGGTCTTAAAAAATGAGGATCTTTTACACAATTCTTGCGTAACAAATTAGTAAAACAGCTAAATCATCTCGGTGTAAGCAAAACTATCTGTTCTTTAGCAAATCAGAACAGAGCTAAAATACACATTGTTACCTGAACACACAACAACCATCCCAATTCTGAATGAATGGGTGAAAACACACAGCGGAAGGGACCTTGAGGATGTTACATATCCTAGTGAACAGAATGAGTTATCAATGTAGTCATAACAGTGGAATAAATCATTACATATCAGGTTGTCTGTGCTCTGCCAATCCCCTGGGAGAAAATGTGTGTGTGGGGAACAGGAGTGATTGACGGAGACAGAATTCTTCTTGTCTAAGATGGCATTTCACATAGAAATGTGGCATAACTAAAACCCACTAGTAAATCAGTTTCTAGACATCATAGGAAATTAGTTTCAATTGCAAACATATTAATTCAGCCTATATATGTAAATTTGCAAGTAGTAGAACACATTAATCGCCATTTTTAATACTCACAATAGAAAACCCCTAAAACAATCGAAAATAGTTTATTTAGCATTGTTAAAAGAAAGTGTCTGGAACAGGTATTACTGTTGCATATGTAGCTCTGAAGTACAGTGCACATGTACATCCAACGATTGGCATCAATATGCATCCTTCCCCTGGATGAGGCCAAGCTAATATATTAAATCACTGGATCTGCCTTTGGGAAACATTTACCAATGAAATGCTTCAAAGTGATGATGTTTCCTTTTAAATACCCTCTCTCTGATCCTCCCTCCTCCCACTTGTACTGCCATCCATCGGTGTATTCTGACAATCACATAGAGCACTGATATCATGCCAACCCTGATCATCCTGCAGTGTGTTTTCGTGGAGGCAAAGTGATTGCTGTCAGCAGGGATGACTTTTAATCTGGAATTGCAATTTTTGCACCACTTATAAGATTGTGCTAATGTTTCTTGTCTTTATTATAATTTGTTTTGATTGCATTTTTGCAACGTGGCTTCTATGCAATTTGCTGATGTTTGTGATGTGCACGCTACTTTGCATTCCTTATGTTTTACACCAATTTCTGGCAATAAGAGTTTGTTATTTCTAGTTTGACTCTTTGTCTTAATTATGTCATTCCGACATCTGGCTGTAGATTGGTGAGCACACCGGCCCATATCTGCAAAAAGAAATAGAAATGTGACTAGATTGGAAGGCTTCGGCTTGAATAGAAAGTGTCAGAATTCTAGAAAGGGAAAAAAGAAAATCCTGAAAACAAATGTTACTTTTTTGATTTTGGTTTATTGCAATTAAATGAATTTCTATCCACCACAAAGCTCTGTAGGGACAGAAAAAGTTTGCCAAATGTGTGCATTTTATTTCACAGTTATAACGTTTATACTAAATGTGCTAAATCCGCTCAGTAAGGTTTCTGCTCATAAAGTATTCCAGATGTTTCTGCGTGCATGTAGAATATTGATTGGACAAGCAGCAGCATACGTGCAGCAGTGTACAGAGGCTTAATTAGTATCCATAATTTAAAAAGGATCTCTCCATGGGATGACACAAACAAGGAGACTATTACCTAACTGGCAGTTAGCAATCTTTCACATGCCACACTCCTGCTCAAATCCTTGACTACTGTTACCAAGCCTGACACGAGTTTCCTAGCAACTTCGCTTCTAACCCACTTTCACATTAACTCTTTAAAAAAAATACAGAAATAGAATGTGGTGCCTCGGTATTATCCCATTCCTTTCCAGGACTGTGGGAGGAATTGTAAAGTTAAGAGAATCCCTCATGCGCCTACCTCTAACACTCTATTGGCAGATGTATTCAATAGTGTGTGGCCATCAGGGCTAGCTGGAATCCACTCTGTTCAACAAGAAACGTGTAGACGGATGTAGGTCACTGAGTAAGGAATTAAGTGAGTGTGCTGCAGATCTTACAGCCGCTGTTGCAGTGAATCACCAGCGAGCTACAATGCAGCCCGCTGTGGTCTGCATATAAATAAGAGATTTTCGTGGGAGTAACTTGCAGTTGCAGTGCCCTTGCTTTCCCTGTATTCAGATGTCCAGGTTTTCCTAGACACTGACAGTGTGAATGAGATTTCAAGTCCTTCAGGAGCTGCTTTAATTGTTTGTATTGTGGATGAGCACTTTCCTGCAATGCTCCTGCTAAATTTAGGATTCTAATGGGCCTGAGATCCAGGGCGTGTAAAACTCAATAGGTCACTCCTAATCAGGGCCCAAGAGGTTAGTTTTTTATTAGAAGAAGCTCACCAGGTCTGCATAAATCAACATTGTGCTTCGAGCTTTCTTTACATGTATACAGGTACCTCTCTGGCATTCCTTCAATCTGCATGCACCAATATGGGGAAAGTAGGGCAAAAAATGATGTGAGGGATGGGTTTAGCTTATAGTGTCACAAAGAATGTAGAAAAATGTGCCAGTTGAGCTCCTGTCAGTGAGCTCCAAAACACAATATAAAATATACAGAAATATTTTGGGGGGAGAGTTCGAGAAATAATCGTTATAGTAAAATGTTCTACTAATGTGACATTTGTACAGTGCACCAGTAAACCTTTTACGTGCATCCGTTGAGCAAACATCAACGTAATGTATTTTTGAGAAAAAAAATGTACCAAAAAAATAAAAACAATAATATTTTTTACTAATGAAATTTAGAAATCATTGGTCTTTGCCGTCAAAGAGGGCGCTGGAAACTAGTGTACAGCACAGTGGAGATATTCCCCAGCATGGAATCTTTCATCCAAATCCAAGTTATAGGTTTTAGTCTAGCAATGTAATAGGATGCTTGAAGGAAGAGAATATTAAAAGCTCCAGAGAATACTGATATCACCGAAGCATTGATCCTGGCTCACCTCTACAAAAATCTCAGCAGCAATCTCCCTCCTTCAGTTAGAACACAGTGAGAAACATTCCTGATTCAACTGGTTTTAACCTATTCAAAATACCTCAAGACCTCTTTCATCTAATGTGATAGGTCGAATCAACTAAAGCCTAGCAGATCTTATCCCAATTCATTATGTCGGCGGGTTACATGGGATCAACATTCTACTTTACACTCACCTTGGAGCCACCGGCAAAAGAGTTGCCTAAGATAGAGGTAATTCAAATGTAAATGCTGCACTTTATGCGCAATGGTTACTAAACTGGGACTCGTTTCTATTTTAAGTGATAGGTTATGGGTTCATCAGGAATCATAACAGTTACCTGGATAGAGTCTATTAGTAGCAGATGGACATAGTTGTTAATACAGCAGCCACTATTGCCACATGTTTCTAGGTCTCTCCAGCAAAAGAGGGTAAGGGAAATAAATTTTCGTCAGTTTCCTCAAAAGCAGGTAGGGGCAGATTTACAAGGAACTGATGCATCGGCACAGATGCATCCATTTCCTTGCGTCAGCGACGAATGTCTTTGCGCCACTATGAAAGCGCTGTATTTACAATACAGTATTCTATGTTGCAAGGATAAACAGATGCATCAGAAATTCTGGCGCAACTGTTGGCGCAAAAGTGACGCATTGCTGGAGTTACTCTTGAAAGTGACGCAACTCCAGCAATGCGTCACAATAGATGGGTGAGTCCCATTCAAATAGCCCTGCGTTATTCCTTATGCCTGGTCTGAGCAGGCGTAGGGATTTTGACTCAGTGAAGGCGTAGAGTGACGCAGTGAATTCTTGTAGATTTGACTGCGTCAGTTCTACATGACTATTTGCGTGGGAACACCCACCCTGCAAACATTATACCTGACGCAGGCATAATGTGGAGCAGGGCTTTACGTGATGCATCTCCCTAGATGCGTCACGTTGTAAATGGGCCGTAACATTCATGCCGCAGCTGCGTCACAAAAGTAACGCAACAACATTGCAAAAGTCACGTAAGGGGTTTGTAAATCTGCCCCGTAGTTTTTAACAAGATCACACATCTGTGAGAAGAATATAGAATATAGAAGAGCTTTGGATTGCCAGAGAACTGCCCCTATGTTTTAAGCTTTTTGAACTTTTCAGTAGGCATATCACCTGATATTGAATTGCGCATTGTTAGTGGGCATAACATTAGGCAAACAAGTTATAGATTAGTGGATTGAATTTAAAGTTAAAGAGGTTACAGAATATTTGGAAGAATAACAGGTTAAGAAGTCATAGATTAGTGGCTAGAACATTAGGTTATGAACGTAGGGTTAAGTCGTTAGAACATCAGGTCAGGGGCAGCCTTAGTCATGTGCAAGCTGTGCACCTGCACAGGGCCACCAAACCCAGGGGGCCACCACGCCAATATATATCCTTAATATATAATAATCCTCTGAGGATGGATACATATTTGCGTGGCGGGCCGTGGCAGGGATTTGGTGGCCTCCGGCTCTGATCCACTTCCAAACACCCTGAAACCACCCCCCCCCCCGCTTCACTGGCCTCCGCGCTCTGCCCCACCCGGACCCCCTCTTCCGGGGCTCCCTACCTACACTCCATGCCCAGGGCCGCCATGAGCCTAGAGCCGCCCCTGATCAGATTAAGAAACTACAGTGTAGTGGATAAGGCATCAGGTTAAGAAGCTATTGCCTATCAACACCACTATTGGATTACAAAGTCACACCAGGCTCCATTTTCCAATTACAATATTTTTTGTGTGGAAATGGTTGACTAAAGAACTACATGAAGCGGAACATGATAATGCACACACAATGAATACAAAGACAGACATTGAACATGTGCAGTAAAGTGAGATCAGAACGGAGGAAGGGGTCTGAAAATGTAAGGTACATTGCATTTCCATCAGGACATCTCAAGTTGACATCCTAAGAAGAGCATTTTTACTAGGTGTTCCTTCTTACTGTTATTTGTTTTTTTGGGGGCTTTTTTTCTAAACATCTTTCATCTCCTTCCCTCTACATGAGTCTGTTATTGGATATAATGACGCGTCCTTTTCTCTGAGATTTCAAATTTCCCAAAGTTTGGGATTTATTATGTATTCCTTATTTCTTCTCTAAGGTATTATATTTAGTCTAGAGAAGGATATTACTATTTGCTTACTTAAATATCCTTTTGTGAACTTTAGATTATACCTCAATAGTGCCTCAATCCAATCAAACGTGCACTTCTCCTTGGCCCTAAACTGAAAGGAGTGGCTTGGTATGTTGCCCTTTCATTTAACAGGTCAATACAACCAAGAATCCTTGAATCCTACACACCCTATAAAAATCATAAATAGACAATGGTGATGGATAAAATGGCCTAAATAAGAATTAATTCCAAAAGAAATTAAAAGTGAAATACATTTTGGAATTGGTTAATTTATGCATGTGTGACATACATATTACTTAATCGTTGTGTCAGAGAAGTGGGCGTAAGTCACAAATCCAAGAGCACACCATACAATTTAGTGCTTGGGGGCCTATTTATAAGGCTGTTTGTATCACTCTTCCACCACAAAATGTGGTGCAAGAGCAACACAAATCTTAAGACAGATGTTTGAAGCCATGCAAAGTGGCTTTTCATGGCCCTGAGTAGATCCAAAATTCTGGAATGTCGCAAGGCAGCGCAAATCGCTTCTTTGCATTACTCTGCCCTGGGAAGGTGTTCCATGGCAGTTGTATGGTTGTTCCCATGCAGCTCCCATAGTTTTTGGAACATTCACAGATTTACAAGAACTTGTAAATCTGGAAATGCGCCAACATTTTACACCTTCCCAGGGAAGGCGAAACAAGGAGAAATATCTCTATTTCTCCTCGTTTCTTTCTCTTTCTATGTGTGTGTTGCATGCAGCATAGATAGAAAGAGGAATATGCCTGCCGGGATTGTTTTTGTGCTGGAAGCAGCCACGGCCCGTGGAGGGAGTTACGGTGGGGCAGGGAGGCGGGGAGGGGAGGGGCAGGGTGGAGGGTGCTAAATACCGGCATATGGATAATTGCAGGTAAGTAAACAATTTAATTAATAAAACGAATTTCGTAGCGCGCCTTGCATCGGAAAATGCGATGCAGTGCGCACTACGAAATTTGTTTTATTAATTACATTGTTTACTTACCTGCAATTATCCATATGCCGGTTTTTAGCACCCACCACTCTGCCGCTCCCCTTCCCCACCTCCCTGCCCACCGTAACTCCCTCCACGGGGCGCGGCTGGCTGGAAGGTGCCCCTTTCTACACAAAACCAATCCTTCATACAACGCAGGCACCTACGGGTCCCTACGTTGGCTCTAGGTAGGCAAAAGGCATATTGCCTTACATATGGCACATTCCTGCTCATTCCAGGTCATGCAGTGCTGCTCAGCACAGTGACTTGCTGCGCTCCACTGCTTGACTTCCCCATAAATAGGCTCCTTAATGTTTGCAATGCTTACATTATTCGTGAGTAGTACTTAGTCTACAGTAAATTAAAAAGCAAAAAGCTATACCTTCACATGTGTGTAAATATACTCTACAGTTTGGCAACATGCTCAGTTTAGTTCTTCATTCTGAGAAGTGCGGTGATGTGTGCAAGCTTTTAAAACACATTAGCTGCTGCTGACAGAACCCTAGAAGGAATGCCAATTGTCATTAAAGAATAATCTCCAAGAATCATTGTCAGGCCTGAGGCATTTCATCAATACTCCCTGAATGTATTACGTTTTTCTTGACATAGAAAATGTTCAGTGGATCATAAAATATAATTGTGTCAAGCATTGATGGGTGAAATAACTTGTGCTGACACGATGAATAAATACGTTTCTGCACCTCTGAAATACATGTTCTGAATTTTCATTTGATTTACAACAGCTTTACGTCCTTGGTCTGTGGTTATTTGTTGATTGTGCAATTTACTGGTGTGTTGTTTAAAGTTTGCTCTTTGAAACAAAAATACAACAATATCCATATGGGGTAATTTTCAGAAGACGTTTCCCATAATGCCCAAACCTGGAGCAACCCTTTTTGAGTTGACAGTGCCTAAAGGAAAATATATAAAATGGTTCTGAAAAAGGCGGTGCACTATTGTTCTATTTATGAACTTGAAAGAAGCGGTTGAAGTAATTCTAAAGGAAAAAGTAAGAAGGCTTTGCACTGTCATATAAAATATTTAACGGAATAAAGAATATGTAAGAAATATACTGGCTTTGTGGTTGCCATGCGCTCCTTATCAAGGTTTTATCTTTTATGATTTGCTTATCGCCATTGTATTTTTGGCAATGTGTGATGTCATTTGTGTTTGATTTTCTAACAAGCATTATGAAAACTTCGGGTGCAGAAGCATTTCATAAATATGTATAAATGAAAATAAAGTATAGTTTGTAGAACACTTGTTAGTTCCAGAAAAAGCTACAGCTATTGTGTACGCTTTATTTAAAATATTTATAGATTGAATTTTTGTGCACTGTGCAGAAAATGACTTTAATCCATAAAACAATGTGGGTTTCATCGCATAAACAATTCAACTAGTGTCAAGGATAACAGTGAAATTGCGGGGCAGTTTTAGCTGTGAAGATGAGTTACAAAAAACTATATCAGCGAAAGAAAAATGTCATGCTAGCACAAAATGTTTACAGAGCATGCTATCATTTACACACAGTGGAAAATATGTTCCCCATCAATATTAGGGCACAGAGACTGCGCATAACACACACAGTCTATGTTAGACCTGGCAGCCTTCAGGTGGTCTTCTTCCATACTTTTTTCCTGCCCCGTCCATTTTTGCTGTTCTTATTTTTTGCTGGTCTTAGGGTGATGCACACTTTAACATTGTTAATCAGTGCTAACGTGCACATGCTCACCCCTTAAAACATGCAACATTGACTTATCTTCAATGCTGCTAGTGGACCTGTAGCACTGATTGTGCCAGCATCATAATTAGCCCTTTAAGCATGTCTCAGGCCTGGCATTGCAGCCTGTGTGTATAGGTTTACACTGCCATGTCGATTGGCAAAATCAACCCTTTGTCAGGCCAAAGCCTTCCCTTTTCATATGTCACCATACAGTAGGCCCTGGACAGCGAAGTGGGCAGGTTAGAGTGCACTTTAAAAGTAGGTCATGTAGTTTTAAGTGTTACATATTCTGGTTGTGAAAAACATTTACATTTGTTTTTCAGTACTGTAAGGCCTACCTCTCCTGTAGACTAACATGGGAGTTACCTTATTACATTTATTAAGGTGTAATGTTCAAATGGGCTCATGTATCCAGTTTATTTTTGGTGTCTTTGGAATTGAAATGAAAAATCCTAACTTTTGGCGAAGTCAAATTTTAAATTACAATTTTGAAAAAATGCCACTTTTGGAAAGGTGCCAAAACGGGTGACCTTTGCGCCCCCTGCTACTGCACGTGTGGAAAGTTGGCATTTTCCTGCCTTAGCCAGTTAGTGCCTCAAACCTGTGCCTCAGTCAGTTAGTCCCTCTAGCCTGTGCCTGGGTTACATGCCTACATGTAGCACACAGTTGAGATTTCAGTGTTCCTCCTGGACAGCCACACACAATAAGGAACCTAGGTGTGCATGGATGGGCCATCTGTGTCAGGATGGGAGGAAGGAGCTGAGCACTGCCCCACTTACACTTGAATAGGGTGTGTCTTACTTCCACACAAAGGGCTGCATATACCCTGCAGTTAGCCTGGAGCCAGGGGAGGGATTGCAGGATTCCTAGGGACTTCAAAGGGAGACCTCTAGAAGCTTCTCTCCCACTTCAGTAAACTCTCAAGTAAACCTCGGTACCTGTGACTGCTCTGGCAGGAATAAAAACTGCTGTGCTTTTGAAGGACTGCCACTCTGCTGGACTACTGCCCTGCCAGACTACTGCCTTGCTGGAGTACCAACTTGCTGTGCTGACCTGCTGCCCTCCTGCTTTGGTATGAAAAACTGGATCAGCATCTCTTGAACCGAGAACCCCAGAGTGACTCCAAGGGCTGATTGGCAAGCCTCCTGTCTCGAGCCTCAGGGACAGAAGGCTCCAACAAAATTGACCCAGCACCAGGACTCTGCAATCTGTGAGTCTACTCTACCAAGTAGTGCACCCCAGTTTGAAGTGGGCTTAAGGTGCTCTGCCAGCCTCTGTGGATCAATTGGAACTGACGCATCTCCTCTGCAGCATGGTGCAACCCGAGCAGAACCGATGCATTGCAGCTGTTGTTTGGATTGGAATTGCCGCAAAGACCCACACCACAGCCCCTCAACACATTGGAGCCACCGGAGTATGATGCATCCTCAGCACAGTTCAGAGCTCACAGTTAGCCCCACCCTGCCTGTTCAGTGCCGGGACACACTATGGAGTAGCTGTGTGCTTTATAAATCCTCAATAACATAACATAATATAACAGGCCCCTGTGCCCCTCATCAACAGCAGCCTCAATGACGATGCCGGACTCTGCACCGCCCCGACTGCGAGATACATCTTCAAATCCAGATTTTGCATCACAAGCTCTTGTAAACATGATCTTTGTTGAAGATGCAGCATGACTTCGCACCTCAGTCTTGTTGCATCTCTAAATTAATGCATCACTTCGCCTGCTCTGCACATCTTCGACACAGATCCTCGTAACACTCCACAAACCAGAATTTAAGGTACTCTTTTCAGCAGGTCTAACTGGGTCCCTTGTAGCCGGCCCGCTCTCCATCTGAGAGTTGAGCACAGGCTAATTTCAGGTTTTCTTGTAACTTCACCCTGAGAAGAATTACGGTGTTGCTTGAGAGGGGTTTCAGCCCCCTCAACTGGTAACCCAATTTCTGACAGTCTGATTCACCAAGCTACAGATTCACGATCATAAATGACTCCATTTATGCCTGGCAGCAATCCACAAAAGGATATCTGCCCGTGGCGTCTCTAAAAGTTAATTTTGGGGTGAGGGCACACACATGGGGTCACAGATAAAAATTGTGGGCACGCCTACAAATGTACTTGTAGATATATATATATATATATATATAATAGCTCCAAATCCCAAAAAGATACCCAGCCGGGTTAATTAGGACAAAAAGCACTCCCAAGCACGGGGTAGGTTTATTTCGATAGACGCGTTTCTGGAGATGGAACTCCCTTCGTCAGTATTTACATCAGTGCAACCAAAAACTGAATCCTTATCTATGTTTCCCATAAGTCATGGGCATAAACGAGGGACTAAACGGACGCCTCATGAGCGCCATCTTGTAATGTGCAAATACATCAAATAACCAAACATTGCTTGTACGTGTGTTACACCATAAATTAAGCCGTGTATCGGCAAATTCATCATCCTAATAATTACCCGCATCACTTAAATACAGACAATCATTGATATTCGTATTGCAGGGTTAAGATGACCAAAACTTCAACCTATCTATCACATCATTGATCAATGATAGATACATCAGGAAGATCAGGAAAATCTTGCCGTGGATCGGCATTGGCAGCCCATAAGGACTGCCCACTTGGGGTGGAACTAAGTATCAAGCAATGTATTATACAAATATTAACAAAAGTTAATGAGAGTGACATCATACACCTCGAGCCTCAACTTGATTTAAAGAACCATCTAAAAATATACTGAATGAATCATCATCCAATCAATATTAATACATATTACATATTTCACATATTTCACTTTCACGTCATTATCAACCCAAGTGTGAAACCAGTTCTTCTCCCATGTTCAACCCCTTAGGTGCTTTGGTTTTTAAGTCTATGATATAACGGGACTCGAGTCTCCTTAAAGCAAGCAACCTATTGCCCCCTCTAGGATTTACTTCTACTCTGTCCAAACAGAAATATCTCAAAATGTTCCTGTCACTGTTGTGTTTAATGGAGAAGTGGCGTGCCACAGGATAAGTAAAATCCTTATTGGCTATTGCACGCATGTGCTCCAATATCCTCAATTTGACAGGATTGATCGTACTTCCCACATATCTCAACATGCAAGGACATACTAGGCAATAAACTGCATGATCAGAGTGACAAGACATGAATTTACTGATCTTCTTCCCTCTGTTATGTCCTGGGACCTCATAGTGCAAGGTTCTTTTACTTGCGAAGCAGGCCTTGCACTTTCCACACGGAAAGAAACCCTGGGCTTCCTTCAGCGTGCCCTGTCGCTTCTCAATGGGTCGGAGGTAGCTATGGACCACTTGGTCGCGTAGTGATCTCGCCTTCCTGTATGTAATTAATGGCATGTTTGGTATATCAGAGCCAATAATTGGGTCTGCTTTTAGAATATGCCAATGTTTAGCCAATACCTCACGCAATTTGTGGGAGTCCACAGAGTAGGAAGTGATCATGCGAAATTTGCCTTCTGTGCTGGAGACTGTTTTTTTAGTGAAAAGACTAGATCGAGAAACGCTCCTAACTTTCCTCAGGGTCTCTTTTAGAACATGGGGGCTATATCCTCTTACCGCAAATCTCTCCATGCATTCCTTGGCTGCTTCCTCAAAGGAATCATCTTGGCTGCAATTGCGCTTTAACCGCAAAAGCTCCCCATATGGGATGTTGTTAATTAATTTGCCGGGATGACTACTGGACGCGTGTAAAACGCTATTTCCGGCAGTCGGTTTGCGGTACAAATTAGTGCAGATGTGCCCATCCCTGATGCTCACCTCCAGGTCCAGGTAATTTACCTTTTCCTTATTGATGTCCCCAGTGAATTTCAAATGGAATTCATTGTCATTGAGCAGATTAATATACTGTTTAGCTTCCTCAATAGTACCATCCCATACCAGGAACAGGTCGTCAATGTACCTGCTCCATAGTACCACCTTAGAATTCCAGGGGGACAGTCTGGGGGCCCAGGCTACCTGCTCCTCCCACCAGCCCACGAATAAATTCGCGTAGCTGGGGGCGAAGCAGGAACCCATCGCCGTACCAGTCAGTTGGCGATATATGGTATTCTGAAAGAGAAAAATGTTATTGCGTAAACAGAATGCAACTAATTCTAATAGCATCCTATTATGCATTGCAAATTTCAACTCTCTCTTATTGAGGAAGTACTCTATGGCAAGGAGACCCTGGTCATGATCTATGCAAGTATACAAACTTGTTATGTCCAGGGTGATCAGTATATAGGATGGTTGCCAGTTCAAAAGTTCCACCTTCTCTATAAAGTCCGAAGTGTCCCTGATGTATGATTTCAGAGACAACACAGAACTGAACAGATGGTGGTCTAGAAACTTGGAGAGGTTCTCCATCAGTCCTCCCATTGAGGAGATAATAGGTCTCCCAGGGGGGTCTCTAATGTCCTTATGGACCTTGGGGAGATGGTAAAAACAAGGTAACACAGGGTTGGTGGTCTTAAGAAAAAGATATTCATCCAGATCAAGCATCTGTTTGTCGTGCCATTTCTTAAGTAAAACATAGAGATCATTTATGCTGGATAAGTAATCTTGTTTCTTTATTGTGGCATAACAGGAAACATCCTGCAGTTGCCGCATGGCCTCTGCCACATATTTGGTCCTGGACATGACAACAATGTTGCCTCCTTTGTCGGAGGGTTTGCACACTATGGTTTCATCATCCATGATGGACTTAATGGCTAACTGCTGTTCCTTGGTGGTGTTGAATCGAGTCTTCCGATTTTCTTGAGTGGTTCTCATGGTCATCAGATCCCTGGTGACTATATCGGAAAAAATGTCGATCGAATCCACCGCAGTCTGTGGAACAAACTTGGAAGCCAACTTGAAATTACTTTTAGGTGCAGTTTGTTCAATATCAACATTGGCCAGTCTTTGGGTGAGAGTATTATCAGTTGTTTCCGTTTCCATGTTGCCTTCTAGTCGCTTGGGAGTGCTTTTTGTCCTAATTAACCCGGCTGGGTATCTTTTTGGGATTTGGAGCTATTTTATATTACCGCGGACACCAACGCGGTCTAAAGCACCCGCTGTAAGAGTGACTCGTTTTCCTTGGTGTGAGAGGGAGCCTGTATATATATATATATATATATATATATATATATATATATATATATATATATATATATATATATATATATATATATATATATATATATATATCAATCATAAATCAAACAGGTTCAGCAAAAAGCCGAACGGCGCCATGACCCCTCCACCAAACGACAGCGGTTCATGCTGGATGGTGAATCCTTATCTCAGAAACAAATCACACCAAAGATTCCTTGATCCTCAAGGATAGTATGAATGCACGAACACTGACATTGCATCAAAGTGGTTTATTTGACAAAATCCATCGGCAACAAAGTAGCAACTCGACGCGTTTTGGGAAAGCCTTCCCTTGGTTTTATCAGTGAATCTCTAAGGTTTTCAAAAAAACTAAACCAGATCTTTTCATCACACCTGACTATATGTTACTTTAATATTTGTATTTCTCAGTGAGTTTCTAAGGCAATTTTTTTAACAAAAACAGGTACTTATATCACACCTAACTATAGCGTTACTGTATCCTTTGTTTTTTTCAGTGAATTTCCAGGTTATTTTTAAAAGTAAATGCATTTTTAATGTATACATTGTAGAATGTCTGGAGAATATATTCAGCCTCCACAGATCATTTTGAAAAAGAATGGCTTTATATCGTATATATTTTAGATGACGTTCCCCATTTCCTATGTTCTTGGAACTATCAGATTCAGAGTTCATTCCAGAAAGTTCCTTAATAATTTAATGTGAGGCTTTTCAAGAGCTTTGTGTGTGTTTTACTTTGATGATGTAATTGCAATTCAGAAAAATAGAGTGATCGCTTGTATCAATAATGTATACTTTTCATTTTGACCATTTAAATCTATTTTTTGAGTATGCTAATACTCCTAAAGAGCTTGTGAGATCGTGGAGTAATATATTTTTAGTATGGTATAGAAGTGTTTTTTTTTTGTGTGCACTTGATATCCAATATTAAATCATAATAAGGGTGTTATTTATATATGTTTATGATATATATCTATATATATTTTTTTACAAATTAATTACTCTCACAAGTCTCTCGTGAGAGACAAGCACACAATCCCCTGCATGGAGTCTGAGGGGCTATACTTCCTGTTCAGCTCTTGCGAACCAGCCACAAGATGTTTTTTTTGGAATTAACTTAAAAACAGTGTTTTCTTGTGATTCTGAACAAAGTAAGACCATAGAGGTGTTGATTAATTACAAAAATTGATTATATATTGTACCATTTAACACATAAAGCAAGAATGTTTTTACAATGCCGAAAGACACTAGCGGACATTTGTGAGAACGCCATGAGAGAAAACACACCCAAAGAAGGCATTGTACTTATTTAGTCAGAATGTCATTATTTGCAAAAGGAAGACGTCATCCTTTTTGCTTCACTTGTGTATTGTATTTTGGTGTGGGCAGACCCTGTTCACTTGTTGTGTTTACCTTACATGAACTTCTTTTCAGATGAGCAGGCAGGAGGAGTTCCACCATCTCAGCCTCCTCGACCTGCCAAATATTCTCTGGTGTGGCAATTCTGTGAGGTGAGACCAGGAGGTAAAAAGGTGTCTGCTAAGTTTGTGATGTGCAAACCTTGTAAAAAGGAGTTTAACTGGAGGACTTAAAATCTGTAAAGCATGAGCCCTATTGCAATGTGGAGGCATTTATGGTTCCATTCTTCTACAAGGCTAGCTTGTGCCACAGTAATGGAGAGGCCCTTAGCGGCATCAACATCCTTTCAACCCCGCAGACACTGCGCCCGCTCAGGTACTTTCTGCTGAGGCAGATAATAATCCTGCTTACTTAAATAAAGCTCTTTTCTGCTGCTTGTGTGCATGTGGAAGCAGGTTCTTTTTTCAGTGGAGATGAGTTGAGCTGCGCAGGATAAGCTTGTACAAAAGGTTTTTTTGGTATTATTGTTTTCCAGGGTTTTTTTTTTCAGTTTGGGTCAAAGGAGATATTTTGTTTGTTACATTTTTTTCCAAACACTATGTTTTAATTTTACCCTGTTATAAAATATAAAAAGGCAAAAAACATATACAAATGTTAAAAAATAAAAACAAAGTTTAACATGTTAAAAAACTAAAAAGGCTCTTTTCAGAGCTACTATAGTTTCATTAGCTACCTTTTTGTATGAATTTTTAGTTTTTCTTAGAAATTCTTGCAAAAGTCTTGTGAGCACCAAATACGCCTATTAGCCTTACATAGATATTATATTTACATTGTTGTCTTTATTGTTACCACATAGCTCTGAAAAGAACCTTCTTTTTGTTTTTTGAAAGTTTTGACTTTTTTTTCTTTTTTGCAACTATTTTTTTTGTTTTGTTTTAAATGTGTAGTGTAGATAACAGAAGGTTTGTAAACGCGGGTATAAAGTATGGGTGATGAAGGTTTCAAATAGGATGTGGATAAATACTGACATTTTTTATGACACTTGTTACCTTAACAGAAACGAAAGGAACATGTTAAGTTATTATTAATATATTTATGTTATTTGTGTAATGTAAATATTTAACTTATTTTGTTGTAGAAAATTGCATTTACACTTAATATATCCTGAAGTAATATATACAATTTATATACACCAGAATACTAACTGTGTGTGTAGTCTGATTAATTAATTAAAATGCAATCTATCATTGAACTCTGGGGAAAAATAAATCAATTAGATTTATTAAAAAAACACATAGTTTATATGTTTGAAAGTTGCATTTAAAAAAGAGTTTTTGACATCACACGCACAAACTGTAATTTGCATTTTTAATGTATGAGAGAATATCACTACTGAAGTGATGTAGGGTGTTTGTAATATGCACATTCATAACGATTATTTTATTTTATGAGCCCTTCATTTTTTAATACTAACATGTTTTAAACTATTATATAGTCAATATCCTTGGTGGGCCACATCAGGTAAAAAAACAAAAAACTTTAACGATTTGTGTCTGTTTATCTGTACGCAGACTTTTGTAAAATTTGTTTCTCTCAAGAACTTTAGTTCCAGAAAAAAGAGATAGGAATTTGGAAGTTTTCAGGGTAGCCTGTGCTTTAATGTAAGAAATGTGTCATTACATCCAGTCCAGCCACCTGAATCTTTAAAGTAGACTGTGTAGTGCCCAGAGTTGATTGACTCCCCATAATGAAAAATAATGGCAACAGCGGTATATATTTTCCTATAAATTGATATCTGACCAGCTTTAAAGTTGGTATTAATTGTATTACCATCAGCTCTACATCTTTGTAGCATGAGAAAATGATATTTTCAACTGTCTCACAACTAATGTGTAGTCTGGACAGAATTTTTTTCTGGACAGCTTTCCCAAAACATTTGTCAAAAGGTACTGACTTGCAATCTGTTACTGTAAGGTACACAGATTGCTATTATTAAATGTCTGTTCCACCTGTATAAGAACAACAGACATACTCATGGTTCCATGAATAGTTTATTTTAAAGAAGTCATTAACTGGAATCCCTCATTTTCTAGCACATTTAGCACTACCATTAAAATCTCCTGGGCATCCTTTTGCATATTCAAAGTGAACTGTGTACCACCATTACAGTGGTCAACAATATGATGTATAAATGCAGTAGAATTATACATGTATTTTTCAGGGAGTACTAAGTAGAACAGAGTTGTCAACGCTTAACTTAAAGGTTTGTTTTTGTTTTGTTGAATGCTTTCAACCACCAATTGTAGGAGGAATAGAACTTTATTACGGTGAAATGAAACTCCAAAACTGTTAGAAAATGGAAAACCTATTACATTATTAACTGCATTCGTTTTTAGATTTTTGGAACTCCTTACAGATTCTTTACTTAGTTTTGAAATGTTTAAAAAATCTACATTCTTAGCACTCTTTTGCTTTTTGAACTCAGGTGTTTGTAAACAATGGGATATAAACTGAGATAAGAAGCATAAGCCCTTGCAAGAAATAGTTTTCAATCACACATGATGAGTCAGCATTGACTTTTCTCTCATGAAACTGAAGAAGGTACAGTCCTAACAATGACCTAACCCTTGATAGAGCAACATAAGAAAAGCTGGGCAATGAGTCGTGCGTGTCTAGGAAAATCATCACCTCGTCAAGCAGGGGTGTGTACTTGCCCTAATACTTTTCAACGTATATATTGCTGACCTGTCTAGCGTCCTCAATAACACAAATAGCCACCTACCCTAGTTTGAGGGTGAACGATTATCAACCTGCTTTACGCAGATGAGCTTGTTCTGTTGAGCCACATGAAAGTTGGTCTGCAGCAGTTATTAGACACCTTGAACTCTTAAATTGATGCAAACTGATTGGGGGTCATTCCAAATAAAACATAGATTCTCGTCCTGGGCAGAAAAATCAATAAAGTAGGAATCTGGCATTTTTATGGCAACAAAATTTCCAAGGAACTCTCATGTAATATCTTGGTGTTAAAACTGATACAAAGTGTTCCTTTGTCCACTAAACGAGGGCGGTGGAAGCAAAAGCCCTGGCCCTCTTGTCTTCTTTTTTGGAACTGTGCAGGTTGCTGTGGGGGATTAGTCTTGATCCACTCATGAAGGTAATGAGGGCAAAGGTCATTCCAACCTTAATTTTTGGCAGCAAGATCTTGATGGGGAGGGATGGCAAGCTTCTAAATAACTTGATCACTAGAACCTTTAAAGCAACTCTTATGTTATGTTATGTTATGTTATGTTATGTTATGTTATGGTGACTTATAAAGCGCACGGCTGCCCCAGCGAAGGGGCATCCCAGCGCTGAAAACAGAAAACTGCACAGCTTGTAGTAAGAAAAAGCTCATAGCGGAGGGAAGAGGAATGTTTTCATAGCTCTACGGTAAGGCAGGTAGGACTTTATGCTGTGGATAGCAGTTGGGAGTGCGTTCCAGAATTTCGAGGCCAACACACGGAAGGAATGCCCTCCAGCACGAGCCCTCCTCACCCTAGGGACAACCACAAGATTGTGTCCAATAGAGCGAAGTTGGCAGGAGGGGATGTAGAAAGTGTGCAAGTTGGCCAGAATAGATGGAGATGCAAAATTAAGAATTTTAAAAGTAATGCAAAGGGCCTTGAACTCTAAACGCTTGACCACAGGCAACCAGTGGAGGCGATGGATGGCATTAGAGATAGGACACCTCCTCAGCAGGCCAAGTAGAGCTTGAGCCGCTGCATTCTGAACTCTTTGTAGTCTGACAATATCAGATTGGTTAATATCCAGATAGAGGGAGCTGGCACAGTCCAGTCTTGACAAAATCAAAGCCTGGACAATAACCTGTCTAATTGGGGGGGCGAAAAAGCCTAGCAAAGGCTTGAGCCCCACAATAGCTGAGAACAAGTCCCTGCCACCTTCTTGGTTTGGGCACGGAAGCAAAGGGCGGTATCAACCCAAACCCCTAGGTTTTCTACCACCTGCTTGGGGCAGGTGCTGGCCCCAGCGTGGCAGGCCACCAGTGCTGGAGACAATTGGCAGTCATCAACTCCAAGACAGCCTCAAGATCGCTTCGGAACTTACAAACGTCCCGAGACATTGGAGAATGTGCCTACCAACTGAGTATCGTCTGCATATGACACAACCATGAGCCCTCTGTCCTTAGCCACCCTTGCCAGTTGTTGAACATACAGATTGAAGAGGGTAGGGCTCAATGCCAAGCCCTGCGGTACCCCTGCTTAGTGGCATAGACTCTAGAAACAAAAGGAGAGGCGGCAACCTGGAATGTCCTCCTGGAGAGAAAGGAGGCTAACCAGCCCAGGGCAGCACCTGCTATTCCCACCTCCTCCAAACGCCTCAATAGGATCTGGTGGGAAACCGTGTCGAACACAGCACTGAGATCAAGCAAAATCAGTGCCGAAGTATGACCCTCGTCCAAGGCCTATCGCAGATGTTCGGTGACAGCAAAGAGGGCAGACTCCTTGCTGTGACCAGAACGAAAACCATTCTGAGTGGGGTCTAGTATGATATTTTTCTCCAGATACTCTGTCAGAATGGCATTGACATAGACCTCAGAGATTTTAGAGACCCAGGGCAGGAGGGAGAGGGAACAGAAACTCTCCGTTCTGGCCGCATCCATGTTAGGATTTTTTAGCCGGGGAACCACCCTAGCATGTTTCCAAGGGCATTGTCCTGCCGAGATCTTCATCAGCTGCACAGATCTAACTCAAACTCAACTTTCTTGATCAACGTATGCCACGGGAAGGTGCTTTCTAAATATTTGCCACAAACTCCAGTCAGCCAGGAAGGGAATTTTGGAGGCACTATTCTGGCAAGAAATTCAGTCTGACAGGGTCAAACGGCCTCATTTCTTTCACCTCAAACAATGTTGCAACATCTGAACAACACAGATCTTTGGAACTCGCACATGTTTCAAAATGTCTTCAAGCAAATTATCAGAAGGCGAGTATGGTTTCATTCATGGCAGCTTGACACGGTTGTAAATGGCAAAGCATAGGCACTCATGGGCAGTTATTAACTCCTATCAGCAGAGGCATCAACAACAATATCTCGCCTGCACATATTCAAGATATACAAAACCTACTTTTATGGCTCTTAGGCTAAGGAAATTACTGTTTCTGAAACATGTAGCTTGGTGGACTAGGCCATCGGAAGCAATAACATGCACGGTCTGTAGTGCATAGAAGGAATCATTCCAACATATTGTCTGTAGCTTCTCTGCTATACTGGAAGAATAGAAAGTGCTCCTGAGGCCAGAAAATAAACTAGGCATCCAAAAGTGCAGCAGGCCATTATCAATGCTCTTAATCTGGACAACACGGTTATGACCATTCAATTAGTCACATTTGTGGACTCAGTTGTTAATAATTTAAGTAGTTGGGATATAACTCATGGTGAGGCATCAGCCACAAGTCTAAACAACATCTATGAAGGCAGATCAGCTTTTTAGTGCATAGAGGCAGCCCTGACCAGTAACAAGACCTAAGAGTATTCCAGAGATTTTTTCTGATGATACATATACTCTAAAGGGCTGCATAATGGAGAACTGTCGCTCTACACAAAGGATCGGTAACCCGAGAGCACCAAAGAAGGGTTTGGCCGTCACGCTTGCCTTGAGTTTGCTTCTTTGTGGTGGCACTACCTTTCAAGCCTTTCTCAGTGGGATGCACCCTATAAAAATGTAATATACTATGGGCCCGATGTAGGTGGCTCATTACTGGTCGGTAAAGCCCGAAATTTGGTAAATTTCAGGCTTACCGACCGGTATTGAGCCATTTCCAATGTAGGTGATGATTCAGTAAATACAGAATCGGTATTTACCGATTCTGTATTTACCGAATCATTATGTACCAAATCGGGTATGTAGGAAGCACATTTAAGAGTGCTTATGTGCTTTAAGGATTCGTTATTTGCCACCAACTACAAGCTGGTGGTAAGTATCGAAAACCTTTGAAAAAGCAATTTTGTGCTTTTTCAACAGTGCCATGTGGCAAACATACATGCCCTTAGGGCTTGTATGTGTGCCACGTGCACACATGCACGATTCAGGGGTGCAACAGGGTGTCAATGTGACACCCTTGAATGTGATCCCCCTATTACCGATTCTGTATTTACCGAATTGGTAATAGTGAATGGCTTCCCATTCATTCCTATAGGAATGAATGGGAATTACCGAATCGGTAAATACCGATTCGGTAATACCGAATATTACCGAATCAGTAATATTTACGGAATTTTTAGCTACATACCATTTACCGATTCTGAAATACCGAATTGGTAACATTCTGTATTTTAGAATCGGTAAATAGAATTTACCTACATATGGCCCTATATTACTAGCTATATGTAGCATGTACTGAGTTTTTTTAGGTTTTTATTGCTTTATGACAAATTGAGCTTTAGCATGTATTATTTTTTAAAAGGATTAACTGGTCATAATAACCAATTCTTATCGAAATAAGTCTGCCGCTCCTTTGCCTCTTGCATTTTTCACAACCCTGTTTTACTGAGGTAGCTTTTTCATGTACCCACATCTTCTTTTATTGCCTAATTTAATCATTTTGAATATTGTGCTGCTTGCTAGGTGGGTCAGTATCACTTGTCTCACAGTGAATGTAAATTTACTTGATCATTTACATAGTATTATTGCCAAAAATTGAATTTTGAGAAGTTTTTTATTATAAAATGTGAATGTACGGTTTATGCTGATTTATGGTTTTAAGCAATCAAACAACGAATATATATATTAAAAAAAAACATAAGGCATGCCTTCTTTGAAGACTGTGTGACCTATATTTATCATTGCTCCATTCAAATTTAGGGCCAGATTTTGACTTCGGCGGATGGGTAACTCCTTCAAATTGGTGACAGCTATCCCGTCCACCGAAATATAAATCCCATAATATCCTAGGGGAATTATATTTTGGCAAACAGAATATCTGTCACCATTGTGACGGAGTAACCCATCCCCCAAAATCTAAGTCAGGCCCTAAATCCTTGAGATGTGTGAATGGTACCAGCATAGGCCAAACACAGAGAAAATTGTTGTCTTCTCACATAGAGGTCTTTTACCAAAAGAAATCTAGCAGTGCACCTTCACATTTTTTTACCCTCTTTAATATGATAAAATGTTATCAAAATGCATTCGCTCTCTGTTCTATTGGGATATGTAATGAAGTAGATCGCATTCACTATTACACCATTCACTAATCCCTCCTAGACATTATGGGGCCGATTCACAAAGGTAACCTGAGAGAAAAGTCTAACTTTACGACTTTTAGTATTCACAGAAGTCATTTACAAATGTTGGTATTCACAGAGATGATTTACGAGTCGTATCTTTATGTCCGCAGTCGGGCCGGAACCTCCACACCCGGACCGTACTCTCTGGCTCGAGCCGTAATCTCTGGCTCGGGCCGGATAAAGTGTAATCAATGGGTTGGAGTGCAATTTTTACAAAAAGGAATATTAGGAATGTGTGATAAAGGGTAGAGGAGGTCATGAAAAACTGTTTGGGCAGGGAAAAGGGTATGGCCAGACACTACATCATAACCCAGAAAAGTTTGCTCCTTTGTATCATGGTGCAATTTGCTCTCCCCTCAGTGTTGACTGTAGTGTTGACACCACAGTCAACACTGAGGGGAGGACAAATTATGCACTGCATGTACCATGATGAAAAGGAGAAAGCTTTTCTGGGATATAATGTAGTGTCCGGCTACACCCTATTTCCTGGCCAAACTGATTTTCAAGACCTGCTCTACCATTTATTACATGTTCCTAATGTTCCCTTTTGTAAAAATTGCATTCTGGCCTATTGATTACACTTTATCCGACCTGCGGAAGTAAAAATACGACTCGTAAATTTCCTCTGTGAATACCAAAAGTCGTAAAGTTAGAATTTTGTATCAGGTTACCTTTGTGAATAAGCCCCTCAGACTTTATTGCAATCATATTCTGCAATTTTAACAGTCATTTCTAAACCAGCAGTGTGTGAAACTGTTTTCTCTAGTGATTCACGTTCTTTTATCCCTGATTGTCATAGCAGTACGTTTAAACCTTGATGTTCAATTTTATCTTTACTATTAAGACTTACACTGTCTTTTTTCCAAATGAAGCATTTCTAAATTAAATTGAGCGCACCTGTCCCGGCATGAGGCACACAATCTGTTTGTGAGTTTTCATACAATGTTGCATTACAGAAGCTGGTGAGTTTTTTTGTGGAAAAAGATACCTAACCATGCAAGAAGCAAGAGCTTTTTTTATTTCTTTTTTTCTGGAAACAAAGTGAGTTTTTGTCCAGAAAAGATCTTGATTATTGCCTCTTCCAGAGTGGAAAGGGAATGGATCAAACCCAAACTTCAAGAACGTGAAGAGGAAATAGTTACCCTGCCGAAAAAAAAATGTTTTCCTCACTGAGAAAAACAGAAAAAATGCCTTTGCACATTGGCCATCCTATCCACAGTGTGTTGTTTTATTACATGCTAAATTACACATTGGTGAAATTCTTTTTAAAAATGACATTACTCAATAGTACATTAGGAAAGCTGCAAGAGTCACAGCTTTAAAGGTGTGCTACTCCTGCAGTTTGTGAATTGCTGAACACTGTATGCATCTGTAAAGATTAGTCCTTCTCAGCATGCAGATTTATAATTCCCATAATGAATGAGCCCCCCAGAGCTTACAGAGCCCATGCCATTGAAAGATCCACCACCCAAGTGGGTTAACTGCATATGGCTCAGATTGCCTGTAGCAACGTCATCACTAGCCACAGCAGTATAACACAGCAGCAATGACATGCTGAGAAATTCTGGAGGGAACGTACAAATGGAACATCTGAGCTGCAGCTACTAGGTTACACATACAAAGGAAGACAGCTAGACATCCCATCTACAAGTTAAAGGTTACTCAACAAGGGAGTTTGCAAGAAGAGATGTAGGGCCTAATCTCATTCATCCCAGCTATTCACTAGCGATACACAGGTTAGGAATTGGGGATAAATGGATGAAAGTAAAGATACCTGAGACAGTGATTTAGAATGGGGCCCACGGCAACTGAGAATCACCTCTGAACCACTGCTCAGATATCTTAACAGACAGAGAGACATATAAAAAGATTCACTGTAAGACTTTTAGTTACTCAGAATGCAAACAACGTGGCAATATTAAGTATCAATGGTGTTGTTATACTTACCTCTCTCTCTATGCAAAAGTGCTGTGACTAGCCCTAGTCCTAGCTGGGACAAGGCTTATGTCCTAGAACCTAGGAGAGACTCTGGAGCTGACTGGATATGGAAATGAAGAGGCCAGTAGTGAAGACGGAAGCAGAGGAGCTGTCAAATTATGGTTTAGACCTCATTGGGAGGAAATAGAACAATAGCCCTTTGTCAAGGAGAACGTAGCAGAAGAATGGGAGCAACACAGACTGGAAAAGATGTAAGTAAATAAAACCTGGTTACAGTTAAGGTTCAGAATGGTCAGGTGTGGTATCCTGATGTTGTATGTTATACTTCTTTGTGCCCTCACACATCCCTGGGGATGTCATGCTTCATCATTGGGCACTGCACCTCACAGGTGCTGCAGTGCTCTACGTGGCCCATATAGGGTTGCTTTAGCAGAGATCTTTTATTGTTCTTGACGTATGATGAGGGATACAAGTATGAGGATGTCATAAATGTGTGGGGTGGAGTGATAGTATATTCACTGCCATCACATTAAAAAAAATTGGTATCTCCTAGACAGTTTTAATGAATTTTCCTCACCCTTGAATACACTATCTCTCCACCCCACACATTTAGGACACCCTAATACATGCACCCTTTATCAACGCCTGATTATTAAGCATTACATCCCCAAGGATATCCCACTTCATGATTTGTCCACCGTTTTTTCTACTTTCTAGTTTCCTTTCTCTCTGACAGGAACAGTACCTCCCTTGTTGGTTGGATTAGTACTTTCAGCCCCTAGGTACTGGACCTTTATTGGCTCCCTTTTGCATTCAGTATGGTATATTTTGTTATCCTTACCTTTATATTTTATTGGCATTGTTGAAGTGTTCACTTGCTGTGTGTGTTTCCTTTAAATATCCGTGTGTGTGTGTGTGTGTGTGTGTGCGTGCATGTGCATGTGTGTGTCTATGTACATATATATAAAGACCCCTCACGCTGTTAATGGAATGTTAGGGTTGGTGGTTGAGGTAGAGGGAGGAGGGAAGGTAGTCTGACTGAAGATGTTATCAGAGGCAGTCAAAGAAAGTGCTTGTTCTTACTTGAGGAAACACAAGGAGATGATGGAGGGAGCACTGAACCTTTTCAGACACTCACCCGAGTCACAGATCTGGGTTTAATCCATCATCATTCGTTAGCTCGCTTCGCCACCTCAGTTCAGACCCAGCTATATGCAAATCAGTCTTGACCCTGTGACTCATAGGAACAGTTCAGCCCAAACTGCCAAGCCAGGTCTTCCCTGAACCGGAAACAAGCATTCTGGGACCGGTTTCTGGGTAACACCCTTCATCAGCCAGGCTAACTTGAATCCAGTGGCAAAGTGAGCAAGGGACCCACGTCTGGGCATACCCTGCCAACTTTAGGGCGAACAAAAGCAAACAAGGAGATGATGGATGGAGCACTGAAACTTTTCAGACACCTATCCCCAGTCACAGATCTGGGTTTAATCCATCATCATTCTTTAGCTCGCTTCGCCACCTCAGAGCAGACCCAGCTACATGCAAATCAGTCTTGACCCTGTGCCTCATGGGAACAGTCCAGCCCGAATTGCCAAGCCAGGTCTTCCCTGAACTGTTAACAAGCATCCTGGGACCGGTTTCTGGGTAACACTCTTCATCAGCCAGGCTAGCTTAAATCCAGTGGCAAAGTGAGCAAGGGACCCATGTCTGGGCATACCCTGCCAACTTAAGGCGAACAAAAGCAAACACAAGGAGATGATGGATGGAGCGCTGAAACTTTACAGACGCTCACCCCCAGTCACAGATATGGGTTTAATCCATCATCATTCTTTAGCTCACTTCAGCTATTTGCAAATCATTCTTGACCCTGTGCCTCATGGGAACAGTCCAGCCCTGAACTGCCAAGCCAGGTCTTCCCTGAAGGGGAAACAAGCTTCCTGGAACCGGTTTCTGGGTAACACCTTTCATCAGCCAGGCTAGCTGGAATCCAGTGGCAAAGTGAGCCACGTCTGGGGATACCCTGTCAATTTAGGGCGAACAAAAGCAAACACAAGGAGATGATGGACGGAGCGCTGAAACTTTTCAGACACTCACCCCCAGTCACAGATCTGGGTTTAATCCATCATCATTCTTTAGCTCGGTTTGCCACCTCAGTTCAGACACAGCTGTATGTAAATCAGTCTTGACCATGTGCCTCATGGGAATAGTCCAGCCCGAACTGCCATGCCAGGCCTTCCCTGAACCAAAAACAAGCATCCTGGGACCAGTTTCTGGGTAACACCCTTCATCAGCCAGGGTAGATTGAATCCAGTGGCAAAGTGAGCATTTGTTCTTACTTGAGGTTTGTTCTTACTTGAGGCTTGTGTCAATACTGCATCAGGAATGAAGAAGGCAGAAAACAACAAACGTGAAGGTATGCATGGTCAAGTGAATGTACTAACAAATGTAAAGTGAGCCTAAATAACTGGAAGATGTAATCAGGCACTGAACCAGTGCCTACAATGAACCTATATAGTGCTCGACTTCCCGACGTCACATCCACAACACACAAGGGCGGGGTTACCTAGCATCCAGACACCCACCTCAAAATATAAACAATGGTCTAAAAATCTTGTTTTGAAAAAGGGGGGTGGTGATGGACAGAGTTTCTGAATGATGCAGAATACTCTTACCAAGTCAAGAGATCATGGTTTTAATCCATCACCGTTTTTTAGCTCACTGCACCATCCCAGCTCAGAACCTGGCTATATGCAAATTAGTCGGTTCCTGTCCCAGTGCATGATGGGAACAGGGCAAACCAAACTACCAAGCCAATTCTTATACTGGGAAGGAAACAAGCTCCCGGGGACCGTTTTCTGGCATCACAGCCTTCTTCAGCCCGGTTTGCTTGAATCCTGATGGTGCAATGAGCAAGGGACTCACGTCTGAGTATACCCTCCCACACATAGTGTGGATAAAACCGATTTTGAAAAAGGGGGGTGGTGATGGACAGAGTTTATGAATGATGCAGAATACTCTTACCAAGTCAAGAGATCATGGTTTTAATCCATCACCGTTTTTTAGCTCACTGCACCATCCCAGCTCAGAACCTGGCTATATGCAAATTAGTCTGTTCCTGTCCCAGTGCATGATGGGAACAGGGCAAACCAAACTACCAAGCCAATTCTTATACTGGGAAGGAAACAAGCTCCCGGGGACCGGTTTCTGGCATCACAGCCTTCTTCGGCCCGGTTTGCTTGAATCCTGATGGTGCAATGAGCAAGGGACTCACGTCTGAGTATACCCTCCCACACATAGTGTGGATAAAACCGATTTTGAAAAAGGGGGGTGGTGATGGACAGAGTTTCTGAATGATGCAGAATACTCTTACCAAGTCAAGAGATAATGGTTTTAATCCATCACCGTTTTTTAGCTCACTGCACCATCCCAGCTCAGAACCTGGCTATATGCAAATTACTCTGTTCCAGTCCCAGTGCATGATGGGAACAGGGCAAACCAAACTACCAAGCCAATTCTTATACTGGGAAGGAAACAAGCTCCCGGGGACCGGTTTCTGGCATCACAGCCTTCTTCGGCCCGGTTTGCTTGAATCCTGATGGTGCAATGAGCAAGGGACTCACGTCTGAGTATACCCTCCCACACATAGTGTGGATAAAACCGATTTTGAAAAAGGGGGGTGGTGATGGACAGAGTTTCTGAATGATGCAGAATACTCTTACCAAGTCAAGAGATCATGGTTTTAATCCATCACCGTTTTTTAGCTCACTGCACTATCCCAGCTCAGAACCTGGCTATATGCAAATTAGTCTGTTCCTGTCCCAGTGCATGATGGGAACAGGGCAAACCAAACTACCAAGCCAATTCTTATACTGGGAAGGAAACAAGCTCCCGGGGACCGGTTTCTGGCATCACAGCCTTCTTCGGCCCGGTTTGCTTGAATCCTGATGGTGCAATGAGCAAGGGACCCATGTCTGGGCATACCCTGCCAACTTAAGGCGAACAAAAGCAAACACAAGGAGATGATGGATGGAGCGCTGAAACTTTACAGACGCTCACCCCCAGTCACAGATATGGGTTTAATCCATCATCATTCTTTAGCTCACTTCAGCTATTTGCAAATCATTCTTGACCCTGTGCCTCATGGGAACAGTCCAGCCCTGAACTGCCAAGCCAGGTCTTCCCTGAATGGGAAACAAGCTTCCTGGAACCGGTTTCTGGGTAACACCTTTCATCAGCCAGGCTAGCTGGAATCCAGTGGCAAAGTGAGCCACGTCTGGGGATACCCTGTCAATTTAGGGCGAACAAAAGCAAACACAAGGAGATGATGGACGGAGCGCTGAAACTTTTCAGACACTCACCCCCAGTCACAGATCTGGGTTTAATCCATCATCATTCTTTAGCTCGCTTTGCCACCTCAGTTCAGACACAGCTGTATGTAAATCAGTCTTGACCATGTGCCTCATGGGAATAGTCCAGCCCGAACTGCCATGCCAGGCCTTCCCTGAACCAAAAACAAGCATCCTGGGACCAGTTTCTGGGTAACACCCTTCATCAGCCAGGGTAGATTGAATCCAGTGGCAAAGAGAGCATTTGTTCTTACTTGAGGTTTGTTCTTACTTGAGGCTTGTGTCAATACTGCATCAGGAATGAAGAAGGCAGAAAACAACAAACGTGAAGGTATGCATGGTCAAGTGAATGTACTAACAAATGTAAAGTGAGCCTAAATAACTGGAAGATGTAATCAGGCACTGAACCAGTGCCTACAATGAACCTATATAGTGCTCGACTTCCCGACGTCACATCCACAACCCACAAGGGCGGGGTTACCTAGCATCCAGACACCCACCTCAAAATATAAACAATGGTCTAAAAATCTTGTTTGTCTGTATATGGAATTAGAATTATCGTATTTATTCATTCTGGCATTTAGTAAAGACTAACTGAATGTTCATAGTGCACAGAGACTTAAGTGGAGAGCTTAGTTATATGCATTCCAGTAATCCAAAACAATGTACACTCAGATAGAGTTGATGCAACTATTGAATAAAGAATCAATCTAGTTATCAGAGTCAGCCGCACAACTGCCAACCATAAACAGTGGTAGTACATTTTACAGGCAAAGACAGTGGAAAGGAGGACATTAGACCTAACTCCAATGTGCAAAGCGACATGTAAAAAATGGGGTTGCGAAGTGCATACTAACTTTTTGAGACCTGTTTCTGATTTTGTAGTGTGACCTAGGTACAATCGGCAGAATCACCAGTTGCGGGGGGAGGGGGGAGGGGGATCACAGAATAAACTGCCTAATGAATATTATTTAGGCAGCACACAGTTTGTGAGCCACTGTGATTGGCTACAAAGTCGGGGACGGTTGCCTGCAAAGAACAGGAGACCATCTCTGTATTTGCATTCCCAACCAGGAAACTTTTTTAAGCAGCCCCTGTTCCTTAAAGGAACGTGTGTTGCTTTAAAACGATGCTTCCCGTTTCATGCTACATTGGAAGGAGCAGGAAGTGGCGCTTTTGCCCACGAAAACCATTGATACATATCATTTAAACTCACAATTAGGAGGGGACATTCCTTTCACTTCCGAATTATGATTCAGAATGGATGCAGTGAAAAGGTTTTTCCTATTTACAAAACAGGTTTAGTAAATATTAAAACGAGATTTTGCAGTTTCAAACCTTGTGAATTTGTGAGTCACAAAGTTTGTGATTACAAAATGGCTTCTTACATCTGGCCATTATATGTCTGGAGAGACTTACAATGGAACATCATCATCCAGTGAACTCCCACTACAAGTGCCACTTGGCATCATAGCCGAAGAACATTTAATAGGTCTTGTGAAATGTTAAAATGAAAGACCCAAGCAGGACTTAGCCAGCTGTATATATAACAACTTTTTACATAAAAATGTAATGAAGTTATGCATAGGAAAGTGGTGCTGGCCCTTCTTAGAATCCAAAAAGGTTGTTAAAATACAATTTCCATCAAGTGAAATAGACTAGAGCAATCCCCTTTTTAAAAAAAATGTATGGATAAACATATGGACAAAGGCAAACTAGATTTGTGTGTATTTCATTTATATAGCTCAGACAACGCCAGAGCATATCACCTGGAAGATGCTCACAAACTAAGGGGCATATTACCAAGCAATAGCGATAATTATCGCTATTGCTTGGTTAGAGACAAACATTTACCGCTGAGCTGCGGCGATTTTTATCGCAGATAAACCTTGGTATTACCAAGGTTTATCGCAAATGCGATAAAAAACGGCCGCAATGCATTAATATCGCTGAAAAGTCCGCGATATTCAGGCATTACCGAGCTAATGCTCTTAGCCATGTTATCCACCTCCCATTGGATAACTGGCTAAGAACTGCTCAGGGCAGGTGTTAGCTTTTGGAGATATTCGCGCTTAGCGCGAATATCTCCAAAAGTGGGTAATAGGAGATAGCGATGTTAGCGACTGTTTCCAGTCACTAACATCTTGGCACGCCCACTTTGCATGTCATTAGTGATAAATATCACTGACATGCAAAGTGGGGTCCAAGATGGTCGCTATCTCCTACTAGCTGTCGCTAACTGGTGTTAGCGACAGCTAGGTAATAGGGAGATATTTTTATCTCCGCTTTCTTGGCTTCTAAAGCCAAAAAAGCGGAGATAAACCCCCTTGATAATATGCCCCTAAATGATTTCAAATTTTAAATGATAAAATCACCTACTACAAATATAATCAAATACTCTTAAACATAATATTGAGTCTCAAGAATATGCTGACTTATATCTCCTCCAAATTAAAGACATGTTTTAAAGATAAGTTTTAACAAGTGGGTATTCAGCTGGCATTTAAAGAATTAAAAGAAGCAATGCAACAGACTTTCAGTAGAAGTAGGTTCCAGAGCATGGAACCAGGCTCTCCAAGCTTTCACCCCTAATCTCAGTTGGTGACTTTAGGGAAATTTTAAGATTATGTGAAGAGATCTTGATGATTCTTAACATTGAAATCACTTCTCAAATTAGCTGGGATCTGTACTTTGGACACATTTTCAAATCAAAAAGCAGTCTCACTTTTTACTGTAGAATTTAACTAATGGCAAACCCAGTTCACCTGGCTACAAATGACCATATTTCCCAGTGCTAGAGATGATGAAAATACACGCCGCCTACCCTTCTGACACAAATATAGGGTAAGAAGGACAGCTGCATAATAACAGAACCTTCAAAAGACCCCACAAACTGGACCAGGACTATTTGCTGGAAAATTCTCCCGACAGGGGATGGTAGACCGAACAGCCTTAGGGTGGTCTTCCCGACAACTTTTTGCCTACCTCCTCCACTTTTTCTGACCTCGTTTTTGTTGGCATTAGGATTCTATATACTTTACCACTGCTAAATAGTGCTGAGGTGCTTGTGCTCTCTCCCCTAAACATGGTAATATTGGCTCATCCCCAGTTGGCATAATTAATTTACTTATAAGTCCCCGGTAAAATATACTACATATGCCCAGGGCTTGTGAATTAAATACTACCAGTGAGCTTGAAGCACTTATTGTGCCACCCACTTAAAAGGCCCTCTAACTATGGCTCAAGCCTGCCATTGTAGAGCCTGTGTGTGCAGTTTACACTGCAATTTTGACCTGGCAAGAAAACCCTCTTGCCAGGCCTAAACGCTCCCTTTTTATACATATGTCACCCCTCAGGTAGGCCCTAGGCAACCCGGATGGAGGGTGCAGTGAAACTCTCAAATTCATTTTTCTCCACTGCAAGGCTTATCTCTCCCATACATTGGGATTACCGTATTCCATTTTTTAAGTGTGAGTCCCAATTATGAAGAGAAACTTTTATGTTTAAATTTGTTTTATTGTTGCCATAGTGCTATACCAAGGACCTGTATGGCCGACTCGGCATCAACATTCAGCCTAGCCGGTTGCAGTGCAACGGTTAATTACACAAAATAAGTTTACAAAAAGGATACACCCCAACTCCCCTCCCTCCCTCACCCTTCCCCCCCTTGGGTGCTTGCATCTCCTAATCTATCTTAGTAGCACTAATTAGTGCCCAAGTTTCCAGATGCATCTAACGTGTGGGGGTGTTCCGTCAGCCATAGAAGTCTAAGGTATCAAGGAAACGTGAGTTTAGTAAATTCTTGTGATAGGAGTGCTATAAATGGGCACCAAATCTCCCAGAATGTGCACCCTCCGACTTGAGTGCTGAAGAGAGCATCTCCAGTAAATCCCAGATGCGATGTGGCCATTCTAGTTTTGTCGGGCTCTCATCAGTACCCCATAGAGTGAGTATAGCTTGGTGTGCTGCTCTGAGTGCTAACGTTATATGGCTACCTCTCCTCGAGGTGAGTAGGTAGGTAAGCGGGTTTGTGAGACCCAGTGTTATATAAGGAAATCTAGGGAGCTTGGTATTGAAGTGTGTGTCTACCGCTGCTAAAATCTCCTCCCAAAACCTGCCAATTTTGGGCAGTCCCAGAGAATGTGCGTTAGTGTTCCTGTCCCTCCACTACATCTCCATCATTTGTTTTCTTGGGTGGGGTTGATTTTGTGTAGGCGAGCTGGAGTCCAGTACCAATATGAGGCGATCTTTACTGCAGTCTTGGCGCTATAAGTTTTGGGAGCTGAGTATGTACCTTATAGTGGATGTCCCTCAACTCCTTGAAGAGAAACTTTTCAAGTTTGTTGTCTCTGGAATCAAAATTTAAAATCACAACATATGTTAAAGTCAGATATTAAATTGCACTTCTGAAAATGCCACCTTGAGAAAGTTGGAATATTTTTTCTTTAGCCATTTGGTGCTTGCTGCTAGCCTCTGATCTGCATCAGGGAAGGGTGACAGATGGGCTTTGTGTATTCCCTCTAGATAGCCACACACAATTGGAGCTTAGGTATGACTTGATGGGCCATCCTGACAGGATGGGAGGGAGGAGCTGAACCAAACCTCACTTACACCTGAACAGGCTGTTTCCTGTCCCCACACGAAGGGCTGCATACTCCTGTGTAGTGCACCTGGAGCCAGAACAGGAAGGGAGGACCTGTGTGCACTTCAAAGTCATCTCTGGGAAGTTTACCCACTTGAAAGGCATGACTATGTATAAGTACTGGACTCCTGACACTTCCACTTCAGTACACCTCTGGACCTGTGGATACTCTGCCAAGTAGAAGGACTGCTGTGCTGCTGAAAGGACTGCCACTCTGCTGGACTGCCACTCTGAGGAGCTGCTACCTTGCTGTGCTGGCTTTCTCCCTACTGTCTTCTAGCCTGGAGAAGAAGACATGGACCTGGAACCGATCTTGAACCCAGTACTCCAGAGGGACTTGTAGTAATGATATACACCAAGCATTGTTTCCAACTTGTTTGTTGTGTCTCTCTTCATACAAAGGGTATAACAGCTCCACACACTTCTACACCACCCCTCCCAGTGTGTCCCAACATTACATCAAAACACCTGCTTAAAATTTGACCCATTCTATACTCTAAGTTCTACCCCTTAAAGTTATATTTAATGAGAACAAGTATATAGAAACACAATACTACACATTCCCCTTTTTAGAAAAAAAACAACATAAAAAACGTAAACAAAAATGCTACAACTATTATGCATATCAATGTCCTATATGCCTTAATTAGGCATATAAATGTCCTATATACGATTGCTTAAGTACAGACATAGTTTTCGAATTTATTTGGTTTCTTACTTGTTCTTCCAAAGCTGCTTGTTGATGTTAGAACATTCAGAGACATCTTCTCGCAATATGTCAAGCTAAACATTTTGACCACCTTCACCACTTTAATTCCTGCTTTCCTGCATATTTACAACATCATGTACATTCTCATTCCTATTCTCCTCCTCATTTAAAACTTCCAACAAACAAAACTTGCCCGACACATCTTTACGACTTCTACTCCCTTCATTATTTTACCTTTCATTGTAATGTTTGGCCAGTGCAATACAACTGATGTGAAGTACTGCCATCGTCCAACTCCACTGTGTTGTTCATAACTTTCACCACTTTCTTAGGACTGCTAAATTTACTTTCTCCTTTAACAACTTTCCTAATTGACTTGACACAAACCCATTGATCCTTTTTAACATGCACTTCATGCACACCATGTTTAGAATCAAAATATATTTTTTTTTTTCTTGCAATGCCATAATGCATTTCCTTATTTCTGTTAAATTCCAATTCAACTTCTTACTTCTATTCATCCAACTAGGATTCACTTTCGAATGCGGCATGCGTCACTAAAGGACTTTCACCAAACAAATCATGTGGCATTACTCTATATGTCCATAACATCCTCTTGAATTCATACTTACAATTTTTCCTTCCTCTACTGGCCAATTGTACTATGACTTTAATCACTGTATTTACCCTCGCCACAACAGCATTTTCCCTGGGATGATATACCGCAGTGAATTTCTGCTCTAATCCAGCCATCATGGCCAAAGTCTTCATTTCTTCTGACTTAAATTGTACCCCATTGTCCATCAAAATCAATGCTGGAAAACATATCCACCAGGACTATGATATATCTACATGAACCAGCACACCATGTATTCCAGAAATGCTTTAATTTCACCTAGTATCTCAGTTTTTATAACTTTCCCCATCCAGTCACAATTTTATCTCTCACATTTTTTTAAATCATCCTTATTATATGCTTCAATCCATTCGTTCTTCTTTAAACAGTTGATACTCTTATCAGTAATATACCTGCTAAACAAAAATAATTTCAGGGATCCTGGTCAATTTCTCTGAGAGGTAGTGACATTCTACTCAGGAAATCAACTGTTACATTTTTGACACTGGGTACTTATTGAACTTCATATAGGATGTCTTGCAACAGCATCGATAATTTAGTGATTCTTGCAGATGCTCTAGATAAACCTCTGTAGGTAATGATTTGGTTATGGCTTTATTATCCAACTTCAATACACATTTCTTTTCTCCCCACAAGAATTTTCAAAGGTGTTTCAATGCCCAAACACACGCTAATGTCTTCCTTTCTATCACAGAGTACTTTTCCTCTGTGGGTTAAAAGGATTGAGACCCAAATGCTATAACAACTTCTCTCCCTTGTTTAGTTCTTTGGGTGGGTACACTGTCTAGACCCTTCCCACTGACATCCATTGTTACTAAAGCATTGAAGTGGGCTTAAAGCCTTGCAAAATTAAATCGTTGCTTATAACCTGCTTAATTTTAATAAATACATTTCTGACACATATCACTCCAAATAAATGTTGCTTTGCTCTTCAATATTAATCTCATGCGATTCATGTGAGCCATTTTTGATCAATTTTGAATAAAACTCCATTAGGCCCCAAAAGGACCTGAGTTCATCATTAGATCTGGGAGACATAGCTTTATTTATGGTTTCCACAAGTTTCTCTTTAGGTTTGATTCCAACATCACTTATTTCATGGCCTAAATATGTGACTTTTTCTCTGCAAATTTGCAGTTAGCAATTTCTGCTATCACCCCTTTCTTTTTTAGAATGTGCAACACCTTTCTTAACACATCATCATGATGTTTATTACTTTTACCCATAATTAAAATCTCATCCTTAAAGAATGTAACTTCAGGTATGTGTCCAAATAATTGTGCCATGAGTCTCTGAAACACAGTTGCTGCAGACGCTAGCCCAAAAGGCATACATCTAAATGGGTAGCAGCCGAAAGGTGTATAAAACATTGATGCTCCTCCGATCCGACACTATCGATTGGTACACAGCCGGCAGATCCAACATTGAAAACTCTTTAGCTAGTCTTGTTAAAGACAGCATTTTGTCTATTTTTGGTAATGCGAACTGACACACCACAATATTATTATTCAGTCCCCTCATGTCAACGCATTAATGTGCATTACCATTTGCCTTTCTGGCTACAACCAATGGTGAGACCCATTCTGATGCTCCAACTGATTCAAAAATATGTGATTCAAGTAACTTTTCTAATTCTTTTTTAACTTCATCTCTAACAATGAATGGTATGTTACATGCTATAAGTAGTTTTTGGTGTGGCTTTACTCTTTAACCTTATCTGAGGAGTAAACCTTTTAAGCTTCCCAATTTTACCTGCAAACTCATAAGTATATTCATGAAACAACACCCCTTTTTTACTGTCTTATCCCTCACATGCTACGAACAATTGCTCTTCACTGTTGGGATCTAAAATAGTGCTCAATTTTTTCGTGTCTTTTCCACCCAACACTGAGGGTCTATCCTTAGCTACGTACAGTTTGCACAATGCATGTCTATTTTTACATCCAACACCAATTTTCTAAATCCTACCATATCAATTCTCTCTCCTATGTAACTGTCTGAGGTGATATCTGGAGGGTCTAAGTGATTTGGAATATTTGCAATAAAGTGTTTCTACCAAACGCACTCTACAATGATTGTGTAGGGTGAACCGGAATCAGCCGCCACTTGCAAGGAAACTCCCAGGAATGAGACCCAACATAATAGTGTGTTGATTCCTCCTCCCACAATGTTTAACACTACCTTCCTTCGAAAATCATTTTTCACATTTAAATCATCCACATTCTCATCTTTTTTGCTGCTATTCTTTTGCATACAGTAGCATAATGACCTACCAAGTCCCATTCTAAGCATTGTACGGATTTAGTGACATTTATCAAACCTAGCTGAATGTGATCTACCACAATGAAAATAAACAATATTCACACTCCTCCCTTGTTCGGTATTGTCTCCCTTTCGTTTATCCTTTCTTTGGTCGTTGTGACAGGCACTAGTCTGCATATTCGTTTGTTTACTGTCAGTCCCTTCATTTACAGAGTCTAAATTCTCCTTCCTCTCCTGAGACAATATAACTTCGGCACAACGCTCTGATAGTTCTGCCTTCCTGACTATTGCCATAATATCTTTGTGGTTAGCTTATTCTTTTGCCCACAATCTTTCCTCTATAGATTTATTTTTAGCATCTATTACAATTTGGTCGTGTATTAGTTCATCGTGCAAGTGGCTAAAGCTGCACATGATTACGAGCTTCTTTAAAATGGACACATAATCCTCAATAGTTTCATGTTTCTCCTGTATCCTTTGAAAGAAAGAGTCGCTCATTACTGGAATCCTTTCTTTTCCTTCTGACAATAAAAATCCTCTACTGTCCTCCATGTTAACTATGTAGTTGAGAAAGCACTCCTTCCACTCAACCCACTGAAGGTCACGTTCACCAGGAGTTGCCAGAAACTCCTTGGGAGAACTGAGATGCAAAATTACCTCAAAAACAGTACGTTGCCTAAAAAACTGCATAAATCCTTGTATTTCACTTTTGAATTGATCAGTGTGTTGTCTTACCGATGCAATGCAAATCAGAATAAATATATTAAAAATGTGGTACATGTCTGTAGGTTTGAAACTGCTCCCTCTCATCGCCAAATTACTGTAGTAACAATATACACCAAGCATTGCTTCCAAGTTGTTTATTGCATCACTCTTCAAACAAGGATATATAACAGCTCAACGCACTTCTACACATCTCCCCCAGTGTGTCTCTACATTCCATAGCACACCGTATATAGCAAAGTACCTACTTAACATTCTACCCATTCCATACCCTAAGTTCTACCCCTTAAAGTTCTGTTTAAAGAGAAAAAGTATATGCAAATTTTGGGGACCCCCTCTATAGAACCAATGTGGTCAGGGAAAAGAGGAGAAGGTACATACGATAGTATCAAAGTTTCCCTCATAGACCATAATATTTATATCCAATAGTTACTTTGCATAATTACAAATTCAATTCAAAAAGTACACCCCTAAACAAATCCGTTTTTCTCAAAATATCTTTTTAATTTTATCAAAAAGTTTGTCGTTATAAAATATTTTTTGTTTTTGTCTTTTTTTATCACAACAGTTCATCAAGTTACAGAATGAAGGCTTCAGTCCTACAATACATATGTTCATTGATACATATATTTCTTTTAAGCCATGATAGTCATAAAATATACAAATATAAAAACATATATTACTACACCCCCCTGGATCACTTCACTCACACACTTATACCAACTATCATACCACTACTTTCACTCTCAGAACATCAATGCAAACTATATCCCAACATGGTACTCAAGAAGTCTCGATAACAATGTATGAGACTCAGCACTAGATTGGTCTACGCGCGTTTCGGTGGATTAAATGATGTTCGACAACCACCTTCTTCAGGACCTTGTTAGATATAACACTTGTAGATTCCAGGGGACATGTAAGTCTCAACCACCAACGTCCTAATGGTGTATATATTTTCTAATGATCAGAGTTGTCCGTTTAAAGCGTCGGGAGATCCTATTCACACTTCCCATAAAGGCACCAAGTACGCATGGTTCACATAGCCAACTGTCCTATTCCAATGCTGTGAGGGCTCAGTAAATATATCGTCCTGAGGGACTGCAATAACTTCCTTATCAATTCCAATGGATCAAATCTAGGTATTTTCATAGCGACTTGTTGTGGTCCAATAATAGTGATGCTTATGCAGTACCTTTTCCTATAGATAATCGTTGCCTCTATGTCGGTCTCCCAGTGACACCTCCGAAGAAATTAAATTAAATTTCACAGCATTGGAATAGGACAGTTGGCTATGTGAACCATGCGTACTTGGTGCCTTTATGGGAAGTGTGAATAAGATTTCCCGATGCTTTAAACGGACAACTCTGATTATTAGAAAATATCTACACCATTAGGACGTTGGTGGTTGAGACTTACATGTCCCCTGGAATCTACAAGTGTTATATCTAACAAGGTCCTGAAGAAGGTGGTTGTCGAACATCATTTAATCCACCGAAACGCGCGTAGACCAATCTAGTGCTGAGTCTCATACATTGTTATCGAGACTTCTTGAGTACCATGTTGGGATATAGTTTGCATTGATGTTCTGAGAGTGAAAGTAGTGGTATGATAGTTGGTATAAGTGTGTGTGAGTGAAGTGATCCAGGGGGGTGTAGTAATATATGTTTTTATATTTGTATATTTTATGACTATCATGGCTTAAAAGAAATATATGTATCAATGAACATATGTATTGTAGGACTGAAGCCTTCATTCTGTAACTTGATGAACTGATGTGATAAAAAAGACAAAAACAAATAATATTTTATAACGACAAACTTTTTGATAAAATTAAAAAGATATTTTGAGAAAAACGGATTTGTTTAGGGGTGTACTTTTTGTATTGAATTTGTAATTATGCAAAGTAACTATTGGATATAAATATTATGGTCTATGAGGGAAACTTTGATACTATTGTAAGAGAAAAAGTATATACATACCCAATACTACAGGACTCAAGGGCTAGTCTGCTAGCCTTCTGATATGAGTCTCAGGAACATATCAGGCTCCTCACAGCTCCTATACCCATATTCAACAAGTTCCTGAGCCCTGGTGTGGATCTAAGCTATTAAAGAGAAGCTCTTGGGCTCTTCACAAACACGAATGGGCCTGTTTGCTCCAGAACCGTACCACTCACACAGAGAATCAGCACAAGCCGCCGCAAGTTCATTAATTCGTACAGCAAGCATCGTCCAACTACGTGGGTCATCACTGCAAGGCTCCAGCTCACTAGTCCATGATACCCAGCCTGCTCTTGGCGACACGCCGACCACCATCAGTGACACTCTCCAACCTCCCAGCCAATTTCTCCCCCGCGAATGGGACTTTTGACACAAACGTGAAGAGGTGAAGTTTCAGAGTGACTTATCTGGGACTGTATCCGACCTGCACTTCCAAGACCATATTGATGTTTTTTTAATCCTCCCTGATTGGTATTTTCTCTCAAAATTATGTATCTGGCTGCAGGTTCTACCACTAGAACCATGGAAATTGAGCTGGCCAACTTGGAAACCTAACCAGTGGCCCTGCTTAAAGACTTTTGCAAGGAGATGGGGCTCCCTTCCAAGAGTGCCACCAAGAAAGTGGAATTACAATATGTGCTCAGGGCCTTGGCAGAAGAATGATGGATTGGGAGAGCCTGAGAATGTCTCTTCCTCGGAACCACCTGCATTGGCTGAGGGCGAAATCCTTGAATTTGAGCTCCCTCTGAGAACAGGGAGCAGTGCCTCTTCCTGTGGCCTATCTCCAGAGGAACTGAGGGAGAGGGAGGAGGCGAGAGAGAAATCAAGTTGCAGATGGCCAAATTAAAAATGAAGGCAGGGGAGAGAAAGGCTTAAAGGGAGGCAAAGAAGGCTGGAGCAGAGAGAGGCTTAGCAGAGAAAAGAGTTGGATATCAATGCCAGGCAGGCAGATTCCAGCAGTGATGGTGGCAGCAGACATGCAGTTTCACATGGAGCAAAAAGGCTTTGGTGCCCATTTATGTGGTGGGAGATTACACTGATAAATGGTTTTCTGCTTATGAAGTTGCACTGAAGGTTCATAGGGTTCCGGAGGAGTACTGGAGGGGTGGCCTGTGGAAACATATGCCTACACTGGAGAGGGACACACATCTCATGCTAGAGGTTGGGGACATAAATTAAGTATACCCTAATGAAGGCCATTTTAATTGTCAGGTTTGGACATGTCCCCTGAGAAGCACTGACTTTAATGCAGCCAGAATCGCCCCAACCAATCCTGGATAGAGTTTGGGCACGACTCTTGTTCGGCACTGAATGGCTGCGTGAGAGGCAGCAGGGTTAGTGATTTTAATGGGTTGTACCATTTAATCATGAGAGAGCACATGCTCAATATCTGTTTTCCTGAGTTGCACCAGCACCTGGCGGACGGTAAGCTGACTGACCCCCAGGAAACTTGCAGAGGAGGTGGACAGAGTGTCCAAAAATATGTCTTTTCATGGTTCCCAACAGAAAAAAGAGGGAGTAGAAAAACTAAAAAATAAGGAGTTCTCAAAAGGCCCCCAAGAACATTCTCAAGAGAGTAGTGGTAAACAGTCCCTGTCTGATCCTAATAAGAAGGTGTTCTATGTTCACAAGACAGGGAGGCTTGTACCCCAAAGTACTGATTGTAACAAATATGGGCACTCCAAGAGGCAACTCCAAATGTCCCAAGAGGGCATAGGCCCCCACCGGTGGGCAGACACCTGGGATGGTTAGAGTAATGCTTCGGAGGTGGTAGTCCGAGTTAACTTTGGGGGGCAAACAGAGGTGTCCCTAGTTTCCCTGGAGGATAAAGAAATGGTGCCTAGTGCCCACATGCTTACAAATAGTTCAAAGTATATGCAGTTGGTCACCGTTGATGGGCACAGGGTGAAGGCTTTGCGAGACACAGGAGCCAGCATGACTACTGTCAAATGTCAGCTGGATTCTGCAGAGCAGGCCCTTCCGAACACATTCCAGTAAGTCTTAGTCACCAACATTCGAGACAACCATCTACCGGTGGCTCTGGTTCACTTAGAGTGGGGGAGATTCAGGTTCTTTGAAAGTTGCTGTGAGCCCTGCCATGCCTGTTGATTGCTTGTTAGGCAATGTTCTGGAGCACACTGCCTGGATGAAGGTGGAGATCAATTCAGGGCTCACTTGGAGATGATGGGTCTGAATGATCACACGGTCCATGGCTGCCTGCCAAGGAAGTCAAGGGCATCTGGAGCCCAGAACAATGGCCCAGACAACTGCAGAGGAAAGGGGAAATGTAAGGGGAAACCAGCCCTTGAAGGTCCTGTGGTAGAGGATGATGGGTCCCTGAGGAGGATTACCCAGAGACAACCGGGGAAGACATTGCTACACTCGGTGACCTACCTGAGCTTGCTAGCTGGAAAATTGAGGGTGGGCCCAACAGTGAGGAATTCTGCAGTGCACAGAAAGAGCTTTCCACTCTTGAGGGATTGAGGCAACAGGCATCAGCCCATGAAGCAGTTAAAGCCTCTGGGGGTCACCTAATCTACTAAAAGAATGATCTTTTATAGTGAGCCTAAGGCTCCTGGTAATGGAGCAATCCATGTGCTGGTGGTCCCCCAGTGTTACAGGACCTTCCTACTGGGTTCTACTCCCTGGCAGAAACTTTACCGCTAGACAAGAACTTCACCAGGCTTGTCTCCCACCTGCCATTCCAGTGGAAAATCAGGGGGAAAACAAAATTATCCCTAGTCCCATTACCAGTCGTTGGCACGCCCTTTGAAAGGGCGGGCATCAACATAATTTGACCCTTGGACCCCAACACTGCCTTAGGTAGCATATTTGTCCTGGTCTTGTTGGGCCATGGCATCCGCTACCTAGAGGCCATCCCTCTGAGATCAGTGACCCAAACTGTGGTGGCTAGAGCTCTGATGGTGATCTTTACCTGTCCTTGCTCAAGGGTCCCACCCTGTTTATCCACAGGACTTTCTTATGTGAACTTTCCCTCATCAGTTGAGACTTAGCTATGGGGGCGTGGCTTAGCACGCAATGGAGGCAGACGTGGTAGGGTAGAGCTCCGATCCGAGCTCCCCTTCCCCGGGCCGATTCTCTGCTACAAATCTCCTGTGCAGGCTGAAACTGTGGGCGGAACCGGAGAGAACGTTCACCCACCCACCATCCGATTTTTACAGCTGATTGCATTCCTGGCTCTGCACCGACACTGCCTAGGAGACTGCGGCCGCACCGGACGTTGCTGTCCAGGAGTGCTACCTACACGAGCCCGTGGACTGGATCAGATCGCCGGGCCTGAAGTGGCGGCCTACACGAAGCCCTGCTGGGGCCTGCGGCGACTGCGGGGGGGCGATCGTGCGGCTCCCCCTGTCCCCAAGACTGCACAACTGAGGTGGCCCCCCCTGCAGCACTGCTCCCCCATCGGACCGCACCGCCGTGAAGGGCTGCGGTGGAGCTGGTGAGGCGGGGCGGCCCCGCACTCCGGATGGTGCCGGGGCCTGTGGCGGCTGCGACGGCGGATCGGCCGTGCTGGAACCCTGTGCTGCTGGCTGCATCGTGGGTGTGCCTGGATGCGACGGGCGTGGTCCGCCGCCCCCGCAACACCGCAGAGACCTGCGACGGGGGAGAGGCACACCGCTTAGAGATCTGCACCCGCCCTGCCCATCTCAGCCCCGGGGTGTCTGAATATGCGAGACCGCGGCCCCGATTGGGGAACCAGGCCTCGAGTGGCGGCCTACACGACGCACTGCTGGAACCCGCGTCGCCCGTGGAGATGGGCTGGGTTGCTGCCCCTACCCTGCCGGGGCTGTGTGGCTGCGGCAGACTCCTGGTGCCACTGTGCACCTGCTACAGCGCTGTGGTGGCGAGGCGGCTTCTACCGCCAGAAGAGGACAGCGGGACGCTGCGCAGTGTGGGGGCTGCGGGGGCTGGAGACCCGGTAAGCTGCGCGGGAGTCTCACGCCCGCGGCTGGGCTGCACACGTGGCCGGGCGCACCGACACGCGCGCCACCGCTTCCGACGAGACCTGCAGTCCTGGAGAGGGCACCTGCTCGCCCCCGAGTCGCGCTGGTGTGCTGCTGGCTCCTGGGGGCTGAGCTGCTGCACGCTTGAAGTGACATCTGCTCAAAGGGGCCCCACAGGTGCGGACCCTTGAGACTGGAGACACCGGGGCCCTCGAGGATAGACTACTGAGAGACAACAACCCCCGTGGCACACCAAGATATGCCCGGTACTGGCCCATGTCCCGGCTTGGAGAGGGGAGACCACCATCGCTGACCACTGGTGAGACACCCCCCCAAAGACTGGTAATCCCGTGCAGCCATCACCTATAAGCAGAGATGGCAGATCTTGGGGGGAGCTGACGAGAAGCGACGGGCCCCTTGGGTGATAAGTACTGCGTACCTCCGACTGGGCACTCGCTCCCCTGAGAGTACTACACTGGCGGAGACGGACAGCATGCGCCAGGCGGAAAGTTGACATATTGAGGCACCTACACCCCTGCTGTGCACGCTTTCCGTCTGCCCTACCGTCCCGTAACCACCCAGGAGGACACCAGCGCTAGCTCCGGCCCCGCAAAGCAGAACTGCGAGACCTACCTGCTGACGTTCCAACTGGCACTGCCGCGTGACCGGCCTGTCCCCAGAAGCGCCGACCTCCTAAAGATTTGACTACTCGTCCACTAGTGCTGCACGCCACGCTCTGTGACGACCCCTCTCAAAGCGCAGAAACAACTCTTGCGCAACACCTGGCCCATGTCTGGAGGGGTGAAAACACGCACTGGAACCAGAGGCGCGTCGACGAAAGGGAAACTGGTCAAGCAGACACCCAAGATGGATACCGACCACGTCACGTCGAAACTGGACAACGTGCTGGCTGTCATGGAACGCCTGGAAGAATCCCTCCAACAAACTCGCACCTCCCTGGAAACTAAAATTGACAGCGTAGCGATAGACCTGACCGACCTCAGAGTCGACCACAAGAATTTACAAGACCGCACCACAACCCTGGAAGGAGCGGTGGCGACACTGGAACCCAAGGTCAGCCAGTGGACAAACACATAGGGGACCTCCTCAACAGGGTAGAATTTTTGAAGATCGCGCTGAGGATGCGGAAGGGCGGGCGCGAAGGAACAACATCAGACTGGTTGGCATACCAGAGAAATGGGAAGGGATGGACCCCACACGACGAGTGGAGGACTGGCTGAGAGACCTATTGCCGGAGGGCACACTATCACCACACTTCGTGGTGGAACGTGCGCACCACGTACCCACGAGGCCCCTTCCCACTGGCTCCAACCCCAGACCACTGATCCTTCGCGTCCTCAACTACAGGGACTGCAACACGATTCTCCGTGAATCTAGGAAGCTCGGCGAAGTCCGGATTGATAACACCACGGTGATGTTCTTCCCCAACTACACAATACAGGTGCAAAGGCAGAGACATTCCTTCCTGGTGGTGAAACGACGGCTACAGCAGGCGAGTCTCAAGTATTCCCTACTCTTCCCCGCCAAATTAAGAGTGGTAGCGCAAGACAAAACCCATTTCTTCACTGGTGAGGCCTGGCTGGATGGCGGAGTGACTGAGATGCCTCGGAAAGCGCAGGGCAACTCCACGGTGTCGCGCACACGGGGATCGAAACGGCGCCGCGGGCGCAGATCACCCACACCTTCCCACACGCAGGAGATGGCGGCACACTCCCCACCAGTGGACTTGATCTTGCAGGAGCAACGAGATGCATTGCGCAAAGTTACGGAGATCAGCGGCTCTCCGGCGCCGTCCTCTGCCCCTAATGCCAGCCCGCACACGTTTCCGAGTGACGACGAAGCCATCTACGGTCTGCCAGACTCCCAGTTATCCGCGGACCTACCGGACGTCACACCTCAAACAGCGGACCTTCTCACCTGAGGAGCAACTCAGAGCTCCCTTCCACGGCGCATGGACAACATTGCCATACCCACAGTGTCCTCGCTCGTCCTGAGATGAGCGATATTCAACGACGACGGACGTGGGGGCCCTCTAGCCCCGAGCGGCAAAGCAGCAACGGGACGCAGTGAGTAATATCTTGCAGACTTAACACGCACCTGCTTTGCGCCGCCACGGCGACTCTCCCTCTGCTGTGGGCGCATGTACCTTAGAGACTTATGGCCCGGCTCCAACGGAGGTGAAAGCCAACACACAGACCTTCCTTTCACCCTATGGCATCGGACAGACATTTTTCCCACGTCATTGGGCGGGCTGGGGCCCGGTGATGCCTGCCGGATGAAGCCTTTCCTTACTGGCCCGGGGTGGGACGATACCACCCCTGTAGACAATATTGTTACCTGACTTCTTTTATTGCCATTCACTTAGCACCCCCTAGTACTATATAGTTTATTCAGCTCACTTGAGTGTTTGGACGGCGACATGTTGGGCAGCCGACCTTTTGGCATTTACAGTTGTATTACCTTTCCTAGCCTCTTTGTGCTCCCTGTTCTCCCCACCCCTTTACGCCTGCGTGGGTCAATACTAAATGTGTATGCAGCTGTGGTTGGACTGGAGGCGGGGATGGGACGGGGCGGTCGAAGTGGAGCTCCGCTTAGGGAACCAGGGTCGGATGGTGAGACTAGGACCTGCATAGTCGGTGACCATGGCTGACATCCAGATATGTACCTAGAACGTCAGGGGCATGCATACACCAACACGAAGATACCAGATCTACTCTTCTTTAAAGTGCCATAAGATAAATATAGCACTGTTACAAGAAACGCATCTGAACAAAACGGAAGTGCGCGCACTACACCGCAGGTGGCGTGGAAAACTATACGCCACAGAGTACTCCTCCTTTGCCCGTGGTACGCTCCTATGGGTCCGTCCTGGGACCCCTTGGGCGGCCTCAAGCACCCACATAGACCCTGATGGCAGATACATAGTGGCCAAGGCAGACTGGATGTGCAACAGGTTGTACTGGCCTCCTTATATTCCCCGAAAACTGACCAGGGCGGCTTCTTCGCCCGACTTTCGACAACATTGGCGGCTTGGCATGGTATCCCGTGGATCCTGGGGGACGACTATAATTGTATCTTAGACGCGACATTAGACCGCTCCTCCCCACCTCAAGATGGCACGCCGGCACACGGCGCTATGAAAGCGCTGACCGGCTGGGCTACACACTGGGACCTACACGATGCATGGCGGACACACAACCCTGCGACAAGGATGTATTCCTACTACTCAGGTGCACATGATCTACATGTGCGCTTGGATAGATTTATGGTATCCGCTGACCTCCTCCCCCTTGTTGCAGACACGCGCTACATGGGCCGCACACACTCAGATCATAACCCACACATCCTCACCGTTGCATGGGAGCGCCCGCACCCGCCCATCCCTACTTGGCGACTTCAACCGGCCCTCCTGCTAAATGCGGCTTTCCGCGGCTCCCTTCTCACACAAGTCGCGCAATACTTTGAAGACAATTCTGACACGGCGTCCTCCCCCCAGGTTGAATAGGACGCCTTTAAGGTGGTGATTCGAGGGCACTGCTTGAGCACACAGGGACACATGCAGAGACAGCTAGAAGGTGACTTAAAAAGACTGAAAGCCGACCTGCTTGGTCGTGAACAGGAGGCGGTCGATGGCGCTAGCGACTCCCTGACAGAAGCACGGGCGGAACACGCACGCCTCCTAGAACGCCTACGCAACCTTAATTATGCCGTCCACTCAGCGCGCACACACCACATAGGCGATAAACCTAGCAAACTACTGGCCTGGCTGATAAAGCAGGAGGATCGCACGGCCCCAGTGTCGGCGATACAAGTAGATGGGAGAGGGCTGCTCTACACACAGCGCCACATCCACGAAGCATTCACGACCCACTACGGAGCCTTATATCGCTCCCAGCTCCGCGTCCCACATCCAGACATAGCGGAATACCTTTCCCCATTACCAATGCCACACCTGACTGACGCACAGAGGGACAAACTCGGGGAACCGCTCACACCTGAGGAACTTCGTGCCGCTATCTTCAACCTGTCCAACGGTACATCCCCTGGCCCGGACGGGTTACCGGACGAATTTTATAAGGCTGGCTCGGACATCCTCATTCCTGAGCTACTGAAGATGTACGCTGCGGCCGCGGATGACTCCTCCCTTCCTCCTACACTCAACGAGGCCAACCTTGTCTCAATACTCAAACCAGTCAGAGACGGCACACACATGAGCTCTTATCACCCCCTGGCCCTCTTGAACACGGATTATAAAATACTCGCCTCTACCCTGGCCCAGCGACTAGCCCCCTTGGTCCCCACCCTAGTGCACCAAGACCAGAACGGCTTTGTTCCAACGCGCCACACCTCTCATAATATTCGCCGCCTGTTTCGCATACAGGAATACGCCACCCGCCACTGGCCACGAGCGGGTTGCCTGGTATTGGACCTTAAAAAGGCGTTTGATTCTGTAGAATGGCCGTATCTGAGGGCAGTAATGGAGAAATACGACCTGGGGGTGGTTATGGCGACATGGTTGACATGCTGTACGAAGGGCCAACGGTCCGTGTAGGCACAGGCAAACAGCTCTCTGACGCTATCCGACTGCGGAGAGGCACCAGACAGGGCTGCCCCCTATCGCCCCTGCTGTTTTCCTTAGCCATGGAACCCCTAGCCACGATTCTCCGGACTCAGGGAGACGAGTGGGGAATCCCGATGGCGGACGGTGTCCATGTGATATCGCTTTACGCGGACGACCTTCTCCTGTATGTCAAGGATTTGACCGATGTCCCGAGATCTCTCACTGACATATTTCGGACATTCGAAGATATGTCGCGATTACGTGTCAACTGGTCCAAGTCAGGAGCCTACTCCTTTAGCCCGGATACGCCTGAAAGTGATATCCATCTCGGCGGCGAGAGGCTGCAGTGGTATTCCACTACGTTCCGATATTTGGGAATTCACATATATCGGAACCCCTTAGATGTACTGGAGGGAGATTTGACACGGGCGATTGCCTCTATTCGCGCACAGATAGGCTTTTGGAAGACTTTGCCCCTAAACATGCCCAGCCGAGTAGTGCTGACAAAAATGATAGTCCTACTGCGACTATTATATTACTTTGCCAACATCCCGTCATATGTCCCCACCAGAGTATTCCACGACCTCGAAACCTTGCTCCATGGTCTTATCTGGAATACAGGCCGGCCCTGTGTGGCGCTAACAAAGTTATATATGCCCACTGAATCGGGAGGCCTAGCGGTCCCCAATATGGAGCTGTACTACTTAGCAGCGCAGCTGCAATGGGTGTCGGGATGGCTAAGTGGCAACAACTTGGGAGACACTGCCCCGGACACCACCCTCTGGACCCAGACACAGATATGCACCTTGTTTCATCCACTGACTCGGGCCCCCTACCCCTCCCAATTGCACTTAGCAGTGGCGCGCAGATGCTTCCTACGATGCCTGCGACTCACCCGAACGACGACACCGTATGCCTCGATACTCCCCCTGCTGGGCACACCTAGAGTGGCCGGGGTGCTGACAGAGACTGTGCTGGAGAGCTGGTCGCGGGCGGGCGTGGAAACAATGGGAGACCTTTATACGGATGGAGCTCAACTTCCTTTTGCTGACATTACGACTAACACAGATCTCCCAGCTGGGCAATTCCTATTGCATGCATCCCTCATACACACACTGACCACCGCCTGGGGCGACATATCTGAAGAGCCACCAATGCATCACTCCCTACAATACTTACATACTATGGGCAATGGTTCCCACATTGTACACTGGTTGACGCAGGCCCTACTAACCCATACGCAAACCTCCACCCTACAGCTGAGAGAGAAGTGGGCGGCGGATAGAGGGAGAGACTGGACTGATAAAGTATGGACGATGGTGCTAGTTGGACCGATTAATGTCCCGCGCAATCCCCGATTCAAGATCATACAATTTTATATATTACACCGAGCTTATCTGACTCCCGATAAAATTAACAAGTATTTCTCAATCACCGACACTGCCTGTCAGCGCTGCTCCTTAGTTGGAGCGGACCTCTTGCATATGCTCTGGCTATGCCCCGCCATCCAGACATACTGGGACGAGGTCACAACACTACTCACACAATGTACTAACGAAAACGTGCCGCGAACTTGGGAAGCCTGCATCCTAGGGCTCTATAAACGCAGCAAGCTAAACAAGGTGCCGATCAGGTTCTGGGACCTGGGATTGATCACGGCCAAACGTCTCCTGACCAAACGATGGAAGGCCAATACGCCGCCGCATACCCGGCATTGGTACACGTCCTTTACCAATTGGGCAAGGGCGGAAAGCACAGTATTACACCGGGAGGAGACAGCGGGACTCAGGAAATTCTCCATTGCACAGCTCTGGGATGACGTCCTTAAGTCATTTCAGCAGGCAAGTTTGGAACAGGGCATCACCTGAACAGGCCTGCACCTGGACTAACCCATTAGCATGGGACGTAGCGGAGCGCCCGAGCGCCAACTGCTCCCTCCATCCCTTCCCCCCCTCATTTCTCTGCGACCAAGCCCAGGCCGAAGATTTGTACCCTTGTGTAGAAGCCGCGATCCATGCATATGAGGAGAACCACACATGCAGCCCCTGTACACTACAGATTACTGGCAATTCTTAGCCCGCTTAACACTGTCAAGTAGTCTCTACCTTTTTTCCTTCTCCCACACGACAAATGCTGACCCCGCGCCTTGAGTGTGGTTGTTGTGACTGCCACGCTCAGGGGATTTCACCTGTACGCTCCTGCGCTGACCCCCCTCCCCGCGACCCCATTGCTCTCACGACTTATCTCGATCCCACACCATCGAACCTAATCTACAGGTGCGACCCTCCTTCCTTCTTTACACGCAGACACCTTCACCCTTCCGTTGCACTCCTCTTCCAACCTTCCCCTGATACAGTTCACGTTTTGTTTATAAGCTGGTCATGTTTCACGACCAGGGCCTTTTCTCTCTTTATTGGCGAGACACTGTACATGTCACGCATGTGCTATTGGTGATCATGTTCCTATTACCACTTAAAACTCAATTGGCAACCATATGCCACAAACTTCCATACACATGAACTGGGGGATATGACCGGGAACTGCGACGCCCGGACGCGGACGGACAGTTTTATGTAATGCCCATTGCTCCTGACCTCCGCACTAACACCGCAATATTGGAGGACAGCACATACATAGGGACAACAGGCGCACCGATCAGGGCCATGGCGGTCTCTTCCTGACACCGCTGCCAGCCGAGACTGCTCCTTTGCCTTGGTGCGCTATACCGCCACCTACCTATTGACACTTGAGCGGCATCACATGCGACTAACATCTAGCTTTTCTTACCCCTGTTCTCAGTGTCAGTTACTGTTATGGTTATTCTCTATAATTACCCAAGAACACGAACTACTGATAGCATGTTTCCGATGCCAGAGAACTATTGTCACACTATGAACACTAACAATAAAACAAAAAACAGACCTATTACTTCATCGTGATATACAATGTATAATGTGTGCAACTTATTTCTCTTTCCTTCTTGTTGTACCACGCCACCGGACCCTAGGGTTGTCGGCCACATGACTGTGTTATCCCGCCAATATTTCATGTGATTTGCGTTTTACGCAGCCGGCCCCCGGGGGTTGTAGGCTAAGTGCTGTGTAAACTACATTCTATGCAATAAAGGTATTTAAACATAAAAAAAGAAGAAAAGAAACAATCAGTTGAGACCTAGCTATTTGACTGATGCCGATGGAGTTACCCTGTTTAACTAAAGGGGAGACAGGCTGTGGATTCCCTCCTCGATCGTCACCTACCCAGTTGGTCTTTGGGCAGACTTCCCTTCGTCTCTCCTGCCATCTTTTCCCTCATGCTCCCCCTTCACACTTCCCCTCCCCCTACTTCTCTCACCTTTCTTTCCTCTTTTAATATGTTGTTTATTTTTGACGTAATGTGTAATTGTTATCGTTTTCTGTAACATTGTGTCACCAAATGTAAAGCGCTCTGATACCTAGGGGTCTTGCCAGCACTATATAAAACTCATTAAATAAATAAGTGTATGACACTGGGACTAACTTAATGTCTGTGTACATGAAGTCCATGTAGGATGAGTGTGGTGTGACCTACAAGTTCACCACACCCTATCACTCCCAAACCAATGCTCTTGTAGAAAGATTCAACGAGACTTTGAAGGTAATGATTATGGGTCTGCTTCATATGCTTGCCTGAGCCCATGAGGCATAAGTAGGATGTCCTCTTGCCATGCCATCTCTTTGCCTACAGGGAGGTGCAACAGAAAGGAGTAGGGCTCAGTCCCTTTGCACTCATCTATGGCCACCCCGTTAGGGGACCTCTAAACCTTTTCAAAGAGGGGTGGCCCAACCCAGGATGTGGTCTACTACATGTCAGCCCACCACAACCAGATGCATCACTTCTGGAAGAAGACAAAAAGAAATTTAAAGGCCAGCCAATAAGTCATGAAGCTCTGTTAAGAGCACTCTGGTGGAGTATCACCCTGGCTTCAAAGTATGGGTCATAAAGCCATTAGAGCTTAAAGGTCTCCAGGACTGCAGGACCAGCCCATACAAAATCAGGGAGGGTAAAGGGGGAGGCCGGATGGACCGCCAGTCCCTTAGGAACACCCTAAAAGTGCTCCATGTAAATTGACTTAGCCCTGCTTCAAGAGGGCAGAAGTGAGCATGATCTTTGTGACAGATGAGAGGGTGAAAGAGGAGAGTGAACCTCTCCATGATTTTCCCTATGCACAGGAACATGTTGGGTCGGTGAAGTGTGTCAACCTCTCTTCCTCTCTGACGCCAGAACAGCAGAGTAACTGTAATCAGTTGCTGGGACAGTTTGCCTCACAGTTCCCACTAACCCCTGGACTCACACATAAAGGCGTCCATGATGTTCATATTGGAGACAGTCCACCTGTGAAGAACAAAATGAACAGTTTATCAAACAGGGTGAGAGCTAGCATTAAGGAGGGCGTTTCCATGATGTTGGCATTAGGGGTAATTGAGCCCTCTAATAGTCCCTGGTCCAGCCGTATGGTATTGGTACCAAACGATGTCCCACCAGGCACCACACCAGAACTACAGTTCTGCATGGACTACCAAGGGCTCAGCTCAGTCATCAGGAATGATGCATACCCCATCCCAAACTGATGAGCTCATTGACAGGCTGGGCACTGCCAAATTCCTAAGTACCTTTGATTTGACATCAGAGTACTGGCAGATCGCTCTGTCTGAGTGGTCCAAAGAGGTGTCACTATTTTCAACCCAAGACAACCCCTTCTTGTTTCAGATGATGCCCTTTAGCTTGAAATATGCCCATGCTACCTTCCAAATGTTGGTTGACAGAGGGCTGGCTGATAAGGAAGACTTTTATGCCACCTTTTAGATGATATTGCTAGTGTTCCAGTTCTGAATAACACCTGCATACCCTCCATGAGGTGCTTTAGTCCCTGCAGCAGGCAGGCTGACCATCAAGGCTTGAAAGTACAAGATTGTGCAGGGTTCATTGGTGTACGTGGGATACCTGGTATGTGGGGGCAAGGTACGGCCTTACTAGGTCAAGATTGATACTCCCTTGGCCTGGCAACCACCTAAACCCCAAACAGAAGTGAGAGCCTTCCTAGGCCTTACAGGCTACTACAGTAGATGTTTTAACAATTATGCTGTCATTTTCGCCCCTTAACTGAACTGACTTCCAAGTAGCAGCCCAGATTGGTGGTCTGGACAGACGCTTGTCAGAAAGACTTTGATTCCCTCGAAGAAGCAATGTCTACAGCACCTGAACTCAAGGCACCTGATTTCTCCAAGCAATTCATCATGCAGATGGAGGCTTCAGAGCATGGCATATGGGCAGTTTTAGCACAGCTGATTGAAGAGGGTCTAGTCCAAACAGTAGCATTTATTAGTAAGAGGACACTTCCACAGGAACAGAAGTGGAGTGTTTTTGAAAGAGAAGCTTTTTCTGTGGTCTGGGTACTGAAGAAGTTGAGACCATACCTGCTTGGTACTCACTTCCTGGTTCAGATCCCTAAGATGTTTCATGCAGATGAGGGATAAGAATCCCAAACTGTTGAGGTGGTCCATCTCCCTACAAGGAATGGACTTTATGGTAAAACACCATCCGGGGTTAGACTATGCCAATGCTGATGGTCTCTCCAGATTTTTCTGTCTTAGTGATGAGAACTCCCAAGGGATGGGTAGCTCTCCCCACTTTCAGGCGGGGGTATGTGTTGTACTTGCCAGCTTTAGGGTGGTCTTCCCCCAACTTTTTGCCTTCTACTTTTTCTAACCTCATTGGCTTTAGGACTGGCATATTTAATTTACTTATAAATCCCTAATGAAGTGAACGACATATGCCCAGGACCTGTAACTGAAATACTACTCATGGGCCTGTCACACTTATTGTGCCACCCACCGAACTAACCCTCTAACCAGTGCTCAGGCCTGTAATTGCAGAGCATGTGTGTGCAGTTTATACTGCCATTTTGACCTGGCAAGATAAACCTCTTGCTAGGACTAAACCTTACCTTTTTATACATACAAGGCACCCCTGAAGTAGGCCCTGGACAACCCAGAGGGCAGAGTGCAATGTATTTAAAAGGTAGGACACGTACATTTAAGTTTTGTGTGTCTGCAGTTTGAGGAAAGGAAGTGGCACAGTGGCCAGAGCTACCTACTCTGGAGCTGGAGCTCTGGGTTTGCTTCTCAGAATCAACTAAACATCCTGTGAATCTGGGCAAATCACTTAATCTTCCCTTGCCCATGTACAGCACCTGGATACCCTCACATGTGATAAGCTGCACTACATAAATCTACAAATTTATGTCCTGATAGCGAAAAACTCTACAATTTGTTCTTCACTACTGCAAGGCCTATCACTCCAACAGGATAAGATTGGGATTACTGTATTAAATTTTTTAAGTGCAATTCCCAATTATGAAGGGAAAGATTTTTTTAGTTTGATGTCTCTGTAATCACATTTTAAAATCACAGCTTAGGGTGAGCCGGATAATAATTTGCAATTCTGAAAATGCCACTTATAGAAAGTTAAAGGAACAAATGGTAGACGGAATGCTGCACAATACAAACATTCACCCCATTCACAAAGATCTGGGTTTAATTCATCGTTCTTTTGCTCACCATGCCACCCCAGTTTGGACCCACCACATACAATTCAGCCTTGACCCTGCTCCTCATGGAAATAGTCCAGCCCAAACTGCCAAGTCAGGTTCTCTCTGGACTGGAAACAAGCATCCCGGGCCAGTTTGGGGGTATCACCCCTCATCAGGAACTTAAAAAATCAAAGATATCAGATGCAAAACATTGAATGACACATCACTCAACAAACAGCTAAAGGGGTGGCGTGTTCCCTTTGCAAAACACGCTCTAGACATCAAAGAACGGATTGTTGAGTTACAACTTGATTTCCTTTTTATTACAGAAACATGGCGTAAGTAACGGTGTGATCCGGACATAGTACTAGCACTCCCCATAAATACACTATCTGTAGACAAGAGAGAAACAAATTAAGAGGAGGGGAGTGGCCGTTATCTTCCGGGATGGATTTCAATGTATAAACTTTGATCTCGCCAACCTGAAAGTGACCGGAAAGCCTGGAATTTTTGGAACCTCCAGGAGAAACATTAGGCCACCTCACGCTCAGCTACTCTAATTTCACACTTTTAGGGGACTTTAATCTCCATTTAGAATGCTAATATGAACCAGGAGTAGATACCTTTCTTGAAATCCTAGAAACCCTTGGAATTCATCAGTTGGTCTCAGTACCCACACATCAGGCTGGTCACACTCTCGATGAAGTATACTCTAATTTCACTTCACTAACGGTTAACACTCCAGTCCCCCAAGTATGGTCAGATGATATGCTAATTCCATTCTACATTAATACCTCAGACTCAAATGTCCCTCCTAATCAAATATCTCTCCCATTACCAAGTCGTATTTGGGCCAGGATGGTAACAAACACCGAATTGCCACACCTGGCAAGTGCATAAATCCCCATTCTGTCAGGAAATACCCTAGATGATACCCAACTCCTCCATACATGGATCACATCCACTAGTAACGAGCTAGCTCCCTTAAAACAGCCCACCAACAAACAAACCCCGAACATTTCAGCACCCTGGTTCACACCCACATTAGCAGAGCTCCACCTCCAATGCAAACAACTGGAACGAAGATGGAGAAGAGCCTACACCTTAGAAGAACTAAACTTCTTCAGAATAAGTAGAACAAATATCATCTTCAAATAAAGCCAAAAAAAAGAGTATTTCTCCAAAAAGATTCTAGATGCACAACATGATCAGAAAACGATTTTCTCAATTGTAAAGTCCAGGGTACAAGAAGGAGCAAGTCTACTCCTTCACGGCTTATCTCAGATTGAAGACTGTTGGTACAGTCCTTTTCTGATCACCCTCAAGTCCTGTAGTGTTCTGAAGTGGGTGCCTGAAGATGCCGCACTTATGCCCAGCACAAGCTAGTGGATGGCTATGACTTTTGGGCTTGCCCTAACCAATGAGGTAAAGGTTCCTGGGGTAAACCCTACCCACCTTAGGCATTTTCAAGATGGTGAACGTCTGCGGGAACACTAAACGTGAGCACTAATGGTTGACTATGTGTGGGGGGATTATACTATAGAAATCTTAGTGTCCTCCCACATCTAACATCAAAATTGAGTTTAAGTCAGCCACTGTACCGCCAATAAACCGAGAGACAGACGTCTGGTTGTGCAAATGTAGTGTTTTCCATCAACCAGACAGTGGATACACAGAAATTGTGTTGGCATCCTGTTTCCATCCTTTTTATGGCAACCCCAGACCGGCAGATTCAAAAATGAGTGTTTCCAGGCCAGGTTTCTAAAATGTCCCATAGAATATGTTCTTTTAAAAGACAAACTATATTGTATCACCATTGTTCTCTTTTTATGTAGTAGATTTTGTAAGCACATAGTAATTGGGATTTTACATTTATTGCTTTTGTGAATTGTTTTTATCAATTGTTTTGCATATAACTGTGATAGATAGGAAGTGTATTGACATTTTAACATTGTAACCAGTTTTTTAATAATAAAAGATTTTTGTAAAACTTCAGTGCTATTTAGCAACTGTTTCGAATATTAGGTGGGATTTTCCTTGACGAGTGGTATTATTGTGCACCTTGTGAGGTATGACCTACTTGTGAGTTGGACCTTGTATCCTGTTCCTTCCATAACCCAAGGGAAAATTTGTTTTACTTATATTTAAACCCAGCAGACCTTTCAAGCAGCCTTTGACACTCAAGCCGGATTTGGCACTGTAATGTCAAAAAGGATAAAAAGGATGATCACAGCCTCCTACCCTGCATATTCTGGGATCTTCAGATGAGTCATCTCAGCACATTCAGGTCAGCCTATTGTTTCCTTCAAGAGGCATTTCCATTTTTGTCACTCCTATTCAAATTCTACTTACTGGTTGGCAGAAGTGGGAGAGAAAATGCAAATATAGCCTCTATAGTTACTTTTCATTTAGATTTATTACAAATATGACTTCACCATTGAATTGGACTTTTATAAACTATTAAAAAGAGTTGTTTAATTATTTTTCGAGTATGTCTCCATTCCTGAGATACAATATTAGGACTTTTAATCTATTCTCTGGTGTTTTTGCATAGGACAGCTAGGCATTCCACAGTGGAAAATGGCTTATTGGGTGTTAGTCTATGTAAGTGTATGTATGCCTAACATTACATTTCTACATGACCTACTTTTAAATGCCATGCACTCTGCCTTGTGGACTACAAGGCCTACATAGAGGTGACGCATTTATATGTAAAAGGAAGATTTTGACCTGTCAGAAGGGTTTATTTTGAAAGGTCACATTGTAGTCTTTACGCTGATAAAGTCAGGCTACAGTGGTAGGCCTGAAGCCATGTTTTATACTGCCACTGTAGTGAATGGCACAATAGGTACTCTAGTCCACTAGTGACGTTACACTTACAGGCCCTTGGTATATTTTGTACCATATACTAGGACCTTATTTATATTGTAGATATACCATTTAGGGCTATGCCAATTTCATCATTTTGAAAGGAGAAGCTCAGTCAGTTTATCACCGGTTAACAGAGGTAAAGTGCACAGATTTCTACAGCAAGTAAAAACAGTCAAAGCACAGATCTGGGGGTACACCATGCAAATGATTGTCAATCCTATAGACCTTCATGGAAAACACCTACAATTTGACCTACACATCATATAGCGTTCATGCTACAACGAGTGTAACTGAAATTAATGGGTCTGCCTCTTCTCCTTCATCTGGGTCTTGGCCTAGGGCTCGCTCTGGTAGTGATACTCTCATATCTTTTCAGGTGCATGTTAAGACAGTAATTCCTGAAGTGATAGGTTCAGACTGGGCGTCTGTTGTCAAGGAGCAGCCAGAAAGCTTTGCTGAGAAGAAATAGGCTTTATTTTAAAGCGCATACTCAACCGTAGTCTTCCTAGGCCAGCCATGAATCAACAGCTTGGACACAGAATACCACACTCAGAACACAACAACGGGACATAGAATTCCAAGGCATTTCAAACTCTACCTTAAAGGCATGACAACTTCCTATAGTAAAGTAAAAACAAACTGATTAATATTAGAGAACAATTACAGAAAGCACACAGCAAACTGCATAATATTTGGGTGCTTTACTAAATTGAAGTCAATGGAACTCATTATTTCAGATCTGACGTGCAGGACGTAACCAAAGTTGATTCTGTTTGGCCTCCAATTACATCATTACTCAAGTAAGATACCTTTCCTTCATTTTTCAGCCATGCTGTCCCATTTGTGATTTGTAATGCCTGCATATGTCACTAATAAACTGGAGTAAGACATCTCTTGAAGCTCCCAGACACAGTAGCCTCTTATTTCTGCTATTTGATCCCTCATGGCGCTGTAGCCCACAATGCCACCTACACTGCCAGTGCCATCAGTCTTATTGCTGCCAACTCCTCCATCAGCGACTTTGCTTTCACCATCACCAATGCATGATATCGCCTATTCCTCCGCTTTCCATGCTGCCTGAGCCAACTGGATTATTGACTCTATCAATGTGTCCACTGTCTCTGGAAATTCCGCTATTGCAACTGTTGACAGTCTACATGTGGTTGTATGATTGTCGTCTTCACATTTTGAAGCTAAGGGCACAAAAGGCAGTCAAAGCTGCAGGCAAAAGAAGAGCAGACTGGTAGAAGTTAGGACTAGGAGTCAAAAGTGTTGCTTCCTCATTGCAATTGCTATTATGTTGTTATGTTGTACACATTTTCCACAAGTGTGGTCTCTATGCCTTTTTCTGCGACGCGGTTGTGTGCAACAACACACATGTATGTCAGAGCAATGTGGTTATGCTGATAGATGCCAACAAAGCGATGCTCGCCACCAGATCATATGACAGATGCTACAGTTTGATGAGCAGAGTTGAGTTTAGTCAGATTAAGCCCGCCTTGGGGAATAACATGCTCATCAGAACTAACATGATTCACAAGGATTGATTGGGTCTCCCTGATGCTTCAAGAGTGAGCGTTGGTTCACTTAGGTAGACAAGAAGAGACATTTGTTCAGAAGAGTAAACCTTTCTGGCCCTATGCTGTGGAAGCTGCTCAGTGTCAGCGAGTCCCTTAACTAAAATAATGCATTCAATCCCCCAAGCAATCTAAGGTCAAACCACTTTCACACCACTGGAAACTCATGATCCTGTGGGAGAAAACTGCAGGATCATGTGTTGGTCCCTGTGGCTTCTAAGAAGAAAATGAAGAATTACTGATGGGATAATAAAATACCACACCCTATCACCATGGGTATTTCAAATTACTTTCAGCATATCATCCAACATTTTGTCTACTTTCAGCAGGCGATATGCCCATGTGAAGAACTCCCAACCCACAGTATTCTGATCGGACGTTTATCCCAATAAGGCCGGTAACAGCTGTCTCTGCCCTATCAGCATTACTAGGCCACTTGTAATGAAAGTCCAAGTTAGCTACATCAGTTATGGACTAAACCAGCAACTCACACGGTGGCATCAACACACTGTGTTTAACACTATTAATGAGGCCTGCTTAGATCCACGGGCAAAGCAGTATGATGCTCAATTGAAATTTTGGGAGAACATGTGATGACTCTTGTACCTTTAGTCCCTAAATTATGTTCTCAGTATCAATAAAAATCAATGTAGCCCTAATGCCAGTAAAGTGCCACTATGCTAAAGTATAATGGCATTGGTTCTGAGCAACAATAATTTGACTTTATCCCCCACGTTCCATGGATATAATTTGAAAATCGAATTTAGGCAGCCATATTGAATCCCCATTCTTCTATGGACAATGGTTTTCAGCATGGTACATATGTATTTTGTTTCCTTTGCACTTCTGGACATCCACTTGCTTGCCTTATGATTTGGCAGCCACGGCTCAATAACATGCCAGAGTCTCAGCGTACAAAAAAAGGAAGAAATGAGCACAAACGCAATGACAACACACATGTTTGAGGATGATATCAATATGTCATATTCAGTAGTAATTCTCTATAGTCCATCTGCACCAAAAAGAGTATAATGTGAGCACAGAGGCTACCATACCCTTTGACTTTGAATTGTGCCTACAATTTTTGATGCTATTTATTCTGGGAATGTAGTGATGGCAGCTTCTGTGTCACCCACACCTGGAGCAGACAAAACCCACAAGCCTAAAAAAAACATCCCTTCCAAGAAGCCTGGATGTCTGGAAATAGACTGTGCAGTGATCACAAGAAGCCCATTCAGCCCTCCCTGGGGCATCCATTGTCTCTCCCACACCCTTTCAGGACACTAGGGGTTCCATGCCTATTAACATCAAAACGCTTTGCAATTGAAAGATCATTCTCACTCTTCCTAATTATGCTAAAGGCTAATGAGTTGATTGAAGCTCCTTGGTGATAAGACAGGGGATATTAATACTCCTGCTTTCTTGTGCTATTCTTGGCACATACCTAGCAGAGCGGCAGCAGCATGCCAAATTAGAGGCTGAGAACACCGTGTACCTTGATGCTGTAACAATATAATCAGTTTTCAGCTACGTGTTGCCATGATGATTCTGAAGGCTTACGTAAGAAGAGAAAACTCATATATATGTGCTTACAGGGGGGTCAGTCTGTCACATCAACCAGCAAGACTTTGAAATGCAGTCCCAGAAAACCAAACATGTCAACTTTTAAAAATGGTGTCATGCAAAAATGCAGGAAGAATGTAGGAACCATGGTAACTGAAGGTGTTCCATATTAAAAAGAAACTATATAGTGTTATCGCATATATTGACATTTTCTACACAGTCTGTTTGACTAAAAGCATTTTTAATGGATATTGCTCACACCTTACTATAATGGTTGCTCATATTGCTTATGAAATCAGTGGTGGCTACTCGGCTAAGGCTAAGGTTCTTTTTTAAATGATAAAACGTTTTTATTTTATTTTTCTGTGCCACTCAATGCAATGTGAGGGCGGGGCGGGCTGGGCTCACTGCCATCAGAGGGAGCAGGAGTGATTTGAACTCCCTAAGTGCCCTCTTGGGCCGGCCAAACAGTCATGCGCACCTAACATGTTCTCCACATGGCTGTGTAGCACAGCCCGATGGAGAACAAGCCCAGGCTCCCAGGCACTGCCTGAGTGCTCAGACCTATCACGACGATGCTGTTGCAGCGTCGTGATTGGCTGGGAGAATCAGGGAGCCTGGGTGCTTTCGGGGTGCAGCACGGAGGAGAGCCGCACAGCGGACAACGGAGAAGAGGCATGTAGCATCGGTGGCGAAGTTAAGTTAATTTTATTTATTTTCTTTTAGTCCCCCCACCCCACTACCCCTGGTCCGAGGCAGCCACCATTGTATGAAATACATTTAAGGTGGCAGTAGGGTGACCAACCGTCCGTAAATTTCACGGACAGTCCGTAATTTCGGCCATCTGTCCGTTAAGGATTCTTTATTTGTCCGTCATTTTAACCGGGCACAGCTTCCACCCACCTCCTTTCTTGACTTGACATGACGCATTCAGGGTTGTTTGCATCTGAATAGATGCCCCTGCTCTTGAAGCTGCCGCCCTCACACCTCCAGCCCTTGATGAGCTGTTAAGAGGTGCTCGAAGGTGACTGAGAGGGAGGGGCTGCAGGTTCAGGAGCAGGGGGCATCCATTTAGATGTAAACAGCCCGGAATGCGTCATGTCTCTGCAATTTGGTTGAGACATTCCCTTTCTGCCCAGGGCTCCAAACATCCTACAACCGGTCTCGATTACACCGAGGCAGCACGAGGTTCTCTTCACAGCACAGAGCTTAATTACTGTCACTAAATTGTAAGCAAACCTTGATTCTTCAAACATGCAATCTTTAATGTAATAAAATAAAGAAATGGCACAATCGCACCCACAGTGATTAACAAAGTATGGAGGACAATCAGTTAAATCAGTTCTCTTGGAGTAGCTCCCTTAAGTACTGTACATCACAGTGGGGGATGGCAAAAGTAACATTTTGAAAAGAGTGACTGACTTCTCATTGTCTTGTCCAGGAGGGGGTGAGGAGCCCTACCCCACCCTGGAAGAGACAAAGATGATACTAGAATACCGCATGCCCACCCCTGTCCCCCCCCCACTCCTCCCTCCTGTGGTGGATCCTGTCTCTGCCCTGGGTGGCTTCTGTCCTAGTCCAGGAATGGCTCCTGCAGCTCAAAAAGGCTCATCTCAAAATTATTATGAAAAGGTGGGCGAGTGAGTAAGTGAAGGGATGGCTGGATGAATTAGTGAAAGGGTGAATGGATGAATGAAACATTGAATAGATGGATAATGAAAGAGGATGGAGGGATGGATGAGTGAGTGGTGGAAGGATGAAAGGAAGAAAAGGTAAATAGCTGAATGTATGGGTGGAAGGGTAGCTGGATGGGTAAAAGGGTGGATGGATGAGTGAAAAGGTGGATGAGTGAGTGGGTGGATGGATGAGTGAAATGATGGATGGATTGATAAATTGATAAGTGAAAGGGTGAATGGATGGACAGATGAGTGAAAGGGTGGATGTAAGGATGGATGAGTGAGTGAAAGGGAGGGTAGATGGACTAAAGGATGAATAGATGAGTGAAGGAGTGAAAGGATAAATGGTTGAGCGAAAGGATGGATGAGTGCTGAGGTCAATGGATGGATTCATGAATGGATGAGTAGATGGATGGGCGGGTGGATGGAACGATCGATTGCTAAGTGAAAGGGATGATGGAGAGTGAAAGGGAGGATGATGGATGACTGAAAGGGAGGAAGGATGAGTGACTGGGTGGATGGATGAGTAAGTGAAAGGATGGCTGGATGAAAGGGTAAATGGCTGGATGGATGAGTGAATGGATGGATGGGTAGAAGAGTGGATGGATGAGTGTACAGATGCATACGGTGAAAGGGTAAATGGATGGATAATGGATGGATGGATGAAAGGATGGATGAGTAAAAGGATAGATGGAAGAATACATGATGGATAGGTTTGCAAATGGTTGAATATGTTTGGATATGGCTGGGCTTACTTATATACTATTGCGCGACCTCTGATGTGTCTGTAAAACTTATCCAATTGTCCTGAAGTTTTGTCCTGAATTTTGACCTCCTGTCCTGAATTTGTGTCCTGAATTTTGACCATTTGTCCTGAATTTTTACACTCACCGTCCTGAATTTTCACCAATGCCAATTGGTCACCCTAGGTGGCAGTGTAGTGGCTGGCCAGCCATACAAGTGTTCATATATAGATATTTCTAAAGAATCAGTTCCTTAGGGCTTCATTTAGAGTAGGGCAGGCTGGGTACTCAATCAGAGATGTGCCGGAGTGCCCCATACGCCAAACCCTAGATCTGCCTACTCAATTATGAGCCAGGCTGACCATCAGTTTTCCAACTGCAGTAAACCCACTGACTCTGCCATCATAAATCGTACTCCGATGGCACATGGAAGAAGTGCCATTGGAGTAAAGGCATGATACTGCTCGTCCTATTGAGAGTGGACCATTTAGTTTCCTTTTTTTCAGTCACAAATAGAACATAAAATATTAATTAGCCCCACAACCTGGTCATTATTTTTTTGCACTTCAGAAAAACTCTCTTTTTGGGGATTTGTTTCTGGAAAGCAGAAAGGTTTAGTGTGTGACATTCAAAAACATGTCAGATGTGCAGGCGCAGTAGTATGCGGCATCTATGAAAGCACAGAGAGCATAGCTGGGCCAGTGGTGATCTCTTAATTTAGCATGCAGCTGCCCGCTAAGTACTTAGGGCCAGATTTATCAAAACGTTGTGTCACCCTTGTGCCACACAAGGGCAACACAAAAGCTAAATGAGATTTACCAAGCCACGCAAGGCCACCTCCACTTGGTGGGGGTGGTACATGAGTGGAGAGTTAGTCTTCCCACATATCGACCCATGTATTCTGAGGCATTACCAGATTTACCATCACCGGTAGACCTGGGAATGCTTCAGAATTGAATGCCTTCCCACCAGAGGTGTAGCAAGGCCAAATATCTTTATTTCTCCTTGTTGTTTTCTCTTTCTAAGTTTGCTGCATTCTGCGGCACACCTAGAAAGAGGAATAGCCTTCTAAAGATTGATTTTGTGCAGGAAGGTGCTGCATCACAGGCACCCTTGCTCCTTTGCGCAAGGATGCCTGCATTGGCGTTTGGCTAGTAAGTGCATGACAATGCAGACAGAGAGCAGGAATGCGCCATATCTTGTAGATATGGTGCATTTATGCCCTCAATTTTTAAGGCAACAAAATGAAGCAAGGTGTCTTGCTGCGTTGCGCTGCATGAAAGTTTGATGAATCTGGCTTAATGTTATTGGTGTTTCCTAAGACATCTAATTAAACTCTTGTCTATAATAGATGCAACATTAATACATTTTTGGAGCTAATATTTTATTCATCACTGTGAAAATATTTTGCCAGTGTAAACATTATTACCCAGAAAGTGGACAGCAGACAGTTTTGTACATGCAGCGGTATAAAGATCATATTTGCAAAAATCTGTGAAACATGGTAAATATTTCACACTTTCCACATGTTTCTCTATATATGTATTTCATCATCACAATGGCAAACCCAAATACCTTTATTTTTACTGAAAAAGAATGATTAAAGAGAAATTATGGTTAGCTTTTGTCATAAGACCTGACCTAAAAGTACTTTTAACAATTCTTAGAAATGCACTGAAAAAAGTTAAAAATTCAGTTATGGCTACAAAAAGCACTGTCATTTGCCAGCAATGGTTAGGTAAACTAACCAACTCGTCCCCAACCCTGCATACTCATATCACTCATGACATGTTAAGTGAAAGCATTGATGAAAATACTTGAGATCTCATATAATATCATTAATGATCACAGAGGGGAGAATCCCCGGTCTGAGTACCAGGTATCCAAAAATTAGTACCATGAACCCTGTGATTTTTTCAAAAGTTGTGTTTGCTATGAAAATGAATTGTAAAGCACTGCTTGGAAGTAGGGGTTATCTAAGTACCACCAAAATGTCAAAGATGTAGTGTTAGATTTCATTCTTTCAACGTTTTAAACCTTGGGCCATTCATGGTACCAGGACCCGTATCCAAAACCAGGGTAATCCAGTCCCATCTATGTCTATTTTCCAGGATCCTAAAACAAGCAAAAGGTGCCACCCCAGTTTGACCTAGCCATATGCAAATCAGCCTTGACTCTGCTCCTTATGGGAACAGTCCACCCTGAACTACCAGTGCAGGTCCACATCCTTGACACTTAGGTGGTACATCAAACACACAATGATGGGTTGGTATACTACCCTGAGTGATTGCCAGTGGTTTGACAAATTTCAAGAACATCCTAAGTGGCAAAGGTATGCCCAGATGTTGGTCCTGTGCTCACTGTGCCACTGAAACCAGGTCCTACCTGGCTGGTGTGCCCTTATCAGGGCAACACTGGCCCTGGGATGCTTGTATTTTGGCTTGGTGAGGATCTAGCATGGCAGTTTGGGCTGGACTGTTCGGATGAGGAGCAGGGCCAAGGTTGATTTGCATATAGGTGAGTCCAATCTGAGGAGGCATGGTTAGCAATGAAAGGATGGGTTGGGATACTACCCAAAGTACAAGCTTTTATCCCATCACTTTTGTGTTTTATTCTCCCGGATCAACAGAAGATTTGCAAATCGTTACTGCCCATTGCAGAGGTTCATGAGAATGTATTGGTTCAGAGAAACATCCTTTGCCCCGCAGTCAGAACAACAGCCAGCCTTTAAAACACAGCCACTACCTCGACCTTTAACCCGCAAGTCGTTACAACGACTTGCTCCACAGGGCGCATTGTTGGACTGCTGTTGGATTTTAAGCCCAACACCTTCCCTATGGTTGCATAGACTTGAGTTGGAATAGTAATTTAAACTATTTTAAAGTCCAGCGCCCCCCTAAGGCAAGTTGTTCTAGCGACTTGCGTGGTAAAGTATCATGTGGTAGCGTCACAGTCAGGGTAGTGACGGATTTTGTTACTTTGTACGGATATTTTAAAAAGTAAAAGAAACTGGGATAGAGACTCATTATAAAAGCAAATATGAACTAATAATTATATTATTGATTACTTCGAGCAACCAACAAATACTATTACCATGTCTTAAATATACGAGTCAGATTGGGCAACTGCCTGTTGTTGTGGCAGCTTGAGCAGGGCCATCTGGGCCATCTGTTCTTATTGCCTAGACTGTATGAAATTATAATTAAATATTACAGGGCTTCCTTACAATGCCCTTGCACCACTTTTGTGTCATTTTGAACGTGGGAAAAGTGATGCTAAAGTGGCTCAAGTGGCTTGTAAATCTGCCCCTACTTTCGTTGAAAAAAACGTAGAAATGTACTGAAAAAAACAAAGGTTGCGGGACGCTATAGCTAGGAAATAGCAATAAAAAAGTAGAAATTTAATTAAAAAAAACAAAAAGGTTACAGGGACCATACAGATGGGAAATAGAATTTAAAAGGCCTTAGAAATTAACTAAAAAAACAAAGGTCCCAGGGATGTTACTGTTAGGTTCAGATTTTACACACACAAAACCATAGAAATTCAACATTTATAGTCAGGGTTCTCTCAAGTACTAAGGGAACTATAACTCACACCCGAGCCTATGAATCCGAGCCTTACCGACCGTAAAAAGGCATGGCACGCGAGGGCCATATTCTTTCTTAGTAATTGCAAATAAGTTTGTGTGAGGTTGTATTTGTCAAGACAGTACATGTTTGATATATGTACATGTCTCCTATGTCAGATAACAGTTGCATTTTGATGAGACTTTGGATTTGTTTTATACATAGATATATTTCAACACAATTAAACATTTATTGTATTGTTTGTGCTTCATAGTAATTGATTGGAGGTTCTTCGCAGTTGCTAACATTTCAGGTTATTCCCATGCTTAGTTTCACAAATCCACTGCCATCTTATTAAATGAGGGCTATTTTTCATCAGGGCTAAACTAGAAATGCTGTGCTTTATTTATGTGGTAATCGTAACAGGATTAGCGGCTTCTGTTGAAGCTGAGAATTTATTTGGACACTGTGCTGTAGCTCACACAGCACTTAATTCCACGGCGATGAACAGACAGCGCTAGCGCTGGGACATAAAGAGGTAATTAAAATTATCCAACCATTTAGCAGTTTCCCGAAATGATGGATTATGAAGCCTGAAGAGAAGTCATTTTGTTTCCCGTTTTTTTCCCAAGAGTGGCGCAGCATTAGAGTACGTTTAGAACTGTAAAATGACAAAAGTCACGAGCCACAGCGTTTTAGCTGTGGAGAAGCGCATGGGAATTCAAGTGAGCTAAAGCGCATGCGCTCTCGGGTTTTGTGTGGACTGGAGCAGGAATTGTATTGTTGCCACTTCCTCTATTGAAGTTCAAACTACTCCTGGCCCTGCTCACACCAAATACATTTCCATACAAACACCAGAAACAGGTAAATATATCTGCCTGTCACCTCCCAGGTGGACCAGACCGCAAATGTTTCCAATAGCTCAAGACAGTATTTCAAGACTGTGGTATGTACTCCTTTATTGTGATGAATGGGAGGGCATGGTAGTGTAAGGGAAGTGTGCACTAATTGAAGGTACGGCTTTGATTAATTCCTTCGTGCTTTCTTTCTCTCCCTCCTGTTATGGACCTTCTTGATGCCAAGAAAGCCATGGATAGCAGCATAATAATGGTGGCCATTGGAAAGGAAATAGCAGGAGGATTTCATCTATAGAGGCTTCTGTCTGTTAGTAAGCAGTGTCACTTGTCAGTGAGATGCTCCTGGATATATGCATTGTCGTGGAGTTTTCCAGGCATGGCTTGCTCCTTGCAACCCCTGGCGGAAAGGGAGCAAAATCAGTACCAAGAAGGCAGAGGCAGATCACCCTTACAGGCCTCGGTGCTGGTGCGGTGCAGCTCTGAAAAAGGCCTGGCACCACTGTGCCACCTGAGCCCCACTCCGGGACTCTAAGAACAAAAATGCCCCCAACGTTGAAGAGACCCGCTCTCCGGCAGGACCGCTCAGGAAAGAATAGGCACTGGCACCAACTATGCCCGATGGGCGCTATGCACTGGGGCACCTGGGGGTGCGTCTCACCCCCGCTATCAGCAAACCAAGCCCTACTCACCGGGCTCTGCTGGGCACTCCGCTCGCCCTCTGATCTGATGCTCACGAGGCTCTGGCTGGCTCTGAACTGCACGCCGGGGCTCTCGTCACCACACATCGTCACCACATGGGAGCCCCGCCTCGACTTAGGTGCAGTGCTGCCTGTCTCCCCTCACCCGGTCCTTCACTGGCTCTGCATGCAGCAAGGCTTCCTCCTGTATACTCGGGGCTCCCACCAGCTCACTGGAGCCCCGTTCAGGTCTGTGCTGACTTCCGGACTCTGTGGGCAGCCCCGCCCACAGTCAGGCGGACTCTGCCTGGCTTCCAGGTCGAGCCGGCAGATCTTCTCTCCCTTGTCTCGGGCCGTGGCAGTGATTTCTCTTCTCCACAAGTGCAGGGTGGCCCGCCTCACATAAAAAGAATAGTGGGGTGGGCACCCGCTCTTCACCTGAAACACGGGGTGGGTACCCGCTCGAAAATCACCAATGTGGGGGTGGGCTCCCGCTGGAAATCACAGATGCAGGGTGGACACCCACTTCGGTCAGTAAAATGCGGGGTGAACTACCTCTGCAAATAAGTCTCAATGCGGGGTGGGCTCCCGCTTTGAAGCCAAGATGCAGAGTAGGCTCCCGCTGTCTCCCTGCAACTCAGAGCAATCCCTACGCTGGAATCCCTACATTGGGGATTCCTTCAGAGCCTATGTACAGCTCGGCGGTGCGAAACCCCAGCCCTCCCTGCCCTGGGGATGGGTAAGGTAGTACTCCTGAGGCGCTGAGTCTAAAATGCAGAGGGGCTGAGCTGGGCACAGGCAGGCCAGCACATAGTGACCCCCAGGAAGCTGCAGCTGGGTCTCACAGCGGTTCCTCCTTGCCCAGCAGTCCTTCGGCCTCCCAAGACAGGTACAAGTAAGCACCGCCCCAGTATTTATACACATATACTCTTTGTCTGCAGCACAGGGATTTTGGGGGAACCAGTCCCAACTGGTTCTGGTTTTTTTTGGAGCACTCTGTTGACAGGGCACCTCTTCTCCATTGTTAGGTGGGGGCTCGTCATCAGACACACCACAGGGAGGCGGAGCTAGCATTCACTAGGGCAGGTACAATCACATTCAGGGACCAGGGACTACTCCTCCCACTACTCCAAATGCAGATGTCCCATTCAGCCTAGTGCTGACTCACCCTGCCCCTCCTGGAGCCACTCACACCTCATTAGCCTCTGTCACTCAAAAGCCAGACATGCAATTCACATCAGGCAGGAAGACACATAGCACACAGAAATGCCAACTCCTAAAAGTGGCATTTCTAAAATAGTCATAATAAATCTGTGCACACCATTGCGTGGCATTTATTATTACTATTTCAAACATACCAAACTTACTACGCTGCTCCTATCATATCAGGAATTACCACTGAAACACTTATCATCCACAATGCATTCATATGGGAGTGCAGCCCCACAGTAGTGAGAAACAAAAAATGGCTGTTTGTCACTTCCAGGGCATTTAACACACTTAAGGTACATGTCCTATCTTAAACCTACAATTCACCCGGCCCATAGGGCTAGCTAGGGCCTACCTTAGGGGTGACTGACATGCAGTAAAAGGGGGGGTCACAGCCATGGCACACACTTTAGGTGCCACATCACAGCGGCAGTAACACTGCGCGCACAAGGCTCAGCAATGGCAGAGGCCTAGGATAGGTTTGAAAGGCTACTTTGGCCGGTGGCGCAATCAGAGCTGCAAGCCCACCAGTAGCATTTAATTTACCAGCCCTGGGTATATGAGGTACCACTTTACAAGGGACTGACAGGTAAATGAAATAGGCCAAACAAGTGTAGACCAATCTTACCATCTTTAACATAGAGAGCACATGCACTTCACACTGAACAGCAGTGCTAAAGTGCCCAGAGTCCTAAAACCACCAACACCATGTCAGAAAAAGGCGAGGAGAAAGGCAAAAAGTTTAGGGATGACCCTGCAAAAAGGGCCAAGTCCAACAATATTGTTCTGCATTCTGTCCATCAATTGTTCTTTTTGCACTACCACTACCCCAAGCATTTTGGTGCATTGACGTCCATGGATCCAGGTGGTGACAGAACAAGCAGCAGTGTCAGTATGTTAACAGGCTTCTATTTGGAATTCCAGTGATCAGATTAGGCATCCTGGGCAGAAAGATGGGTCTTTGTTGCTCAATGGTGCTCTGCATTAGTGAGGTGTGTATGGTTGACAGTGGTAGCTGGTGACTTTCAGAAGTGGTAGGGTACAAAAGTAATTTCATGGGGCAAGTGACAGAAGTGGGCAACCCTTACAGGCGGAGGGGAATTCAGGGTACTCACTCACAACCAAAAAAGGAAAATAGAGGCAAAAAGATGCATTTTACTGCACATTCGATAAAGAATTTATAGAGAAAAACTAAAGGTAAAAAGGAATCCTGGAATGAGAAAATTAAGTCATGTGCACTGACAAATTAGGGGACAAAAACTCCTGTGATCATGCAGAAGGCTGATGTACTTTTGCTGTTGTTATTTTGGAAATATGCTTTCAAAGCCTTTTTGCCACAGGCACTTTCCCAGTATAAAAAACAGCACCTAACACACTTAGACAGATGGAGCCAGACTCACAATCACACTCACACAGTCAGACCCATCAGCGCCATTCTTCCCTTCATTGTTGCACTAAAGGCATTCTATCTCCAGATTGCAGATACGTGCACTGCACTAAGGAGGTGTATGGAGCTCATTTATTATAATGCTTGGGTCCTTTGTAGGGCACACATTACCTCAGAGGAGTTTCTTGCAACCCTATATCCCATCTTTTTTGCTACTGAAGGTACTCGTTTTATTGCCTGCAGAAGGAGAAAAAGCCAGCCTGCAGGTATACAAACCTGAGAATATGGGGGTCAAACATATATCCCTACTCTTAATTATTTAGCCCACTGAGCCACTTAAACCCCTTCATAGCAGTTAAAGATAGACACAACCAAAAGGCCTATTAGAAATGTATAGCTGTGTTTGTGGTGGGCGTGTCACAGTAGAAGGCTTAATTTGCTGACAGATGTCACAAGAAAGTACATAATTACAGGTCTGTTTATATAAACCATGCCACCAATAACGCTGCTGCCAGATAGAAACTTTCGCATACACGCTGGCATGGGCCGAAGCCAAGCCTTTGTGTCCGGCTTTGATCAAAGAGCATCTGCCGTCCACGTTGGAAATCAGCCAATCACCAATGTCCAGTATTCTTGCAAAAGGAACTTGTTTGAGAGTTCACTGATAAGAATACTTTGAAGGGAAACCCTCTGGATAATTAATGCCCTTCGTAGTAGCAGCTACAGCTGTCAAGATCTCATTATCGATCTTAGTTTTGGACCTTGTAATGGCTGCTATTGAACAAGTGGCTACTGCAGATTTGGCTGCTTCATCAGCCAAAGAATTACCGAAAGCTTGTGCTCCAACACGCTGATGGCCAAGAGTATGTATAACATGTGTGAGGGGCAGACGTTGTTTAAGATCTGCCACACAAACCCAAAGCATTTTATGCTTAATTGTACTGCTTTTAGAATCTCGATAATCATTTTGAGACCAAAAGAATAAGTTGTCATTGAAAGACTAAGCGCAGTAATAAGAATCACACACAATGAGAGTAGATACATTCAGATCTGCAAACTCGAGAGCAAGAACTAGAGTGCGCAGCTCGGTCAATTGGGCGGTACAGTCACCTAGCGCCTGTGTATGCACTATATTAGACTTGAACTCTCAGTTCGCCATTATACCAGCCACAATGGCACAAGCCGCTGATTAAGCATGTTTAGAGCCGGTGGCCATTTGCGCCAAGCCATCGGTGTAAATAATACATGTGTACTCTTTCAAAGGGAGAAATGACAGAGGAGGTGAATGAACGTGTTCATACTGCAAGAACTCCTGTGTCTAAAGAGATGGGTCAAAGATAAACGTGATATCAGGAGGCATCAAAGAAGTAGGCCATTGTATCCAACGGGGATGTAATGCTTAAGAGTTTGGTACACTTGCCTTTGGCACTGCTTTTAAGGAAGGGTAAGGAGTAATCACCAAAATGCGTTTCCCATGCGCCAGTGCGCATTCCTTCAGTACTGCAATTTACACAGCTGTCAAAACTTTCTCAACAGTGGAAAATTGCATCTCGGCCAAAGTGTACAAATGAGATTTGTATGCAATAGGAACTGTGTTGCCTTCATTGTACATCAAGTGGGTGAAACCCACTACGCCTGATACAATTTTTATCACCAGGTTTGTGTGGTTGTCACACGTTAACAAGTACTTAGATTCAAGTAGATCAGACTGCAAAGATTGCAGAGTAGCAGAATGTTCCACAAGCCAGCTGGCTTTAGAAGATGTAGGTTGTATCAAAGCATAAACAGGCTTGATATGCTGGGCGTTATCGGGAATATAATCCCAGCAAAGACTGAAGTTTTTTCAGAGTATTTGGAGAGCGCAAACTTGCGCATTTCTCCAGAAAGTGGGGTGCTAAGCCCCTACCTTCATTATTGAGCTCATAGCCCAAAAAGAGCACCTCATGGCAAGCGATGTGAGATTTAGCAAAGTTAAATTTGTACCCGCAGTCCGCAAACATGAAAATGATGCGGTCAACAGGGCATAGATGCGGCCAAAGTTCGTCTCCCGTCAGATAAATATCGTTAATGTACAAGTATGCATCAGGGTCAATGCTGTCTAACAAAGAGATAGCACAGACGGCGAAGACAGCAGGGCTATTCTTATACTCCTTAGGTAAACGCCATAATATTTTCTGTTTTCCACCGGTCGTGTATGCTGTCCGTTGACTGCATTTAGGGGACAGGTTGTGGCTATAGAAGCCCTTGGAAAACTGTTATTTTATTCGTTCGAACAAGACTGTCTGCAAGAGCAGAGCTATGGGTATTCTGTACCGCAAAAGTACGACGATGAGTGTTCAAATAGCTGTAATCTAAAACTATGCGATACAGTAAAAAGAAGATTATTCATCGGTGACACACAGGTCTCGATCACTCCTTGATACTCCAACTCAATTAGAACATCAGAAACCGGACCTTTAGCTTCCTGCCGGATGGGATATTGGGGTTGAGCTTGTGGCATAGGAATCTCATGTGGCAGAGAATCTTTAACCCATCCTACTTGATTACAGTACACTGCCGGCACAAGGGCCAAAGCCCACTCAGGTGCAAAGGCCTCTGCATGCTCCTTGGGGACATAACACAAATAAGTCGGAAGTATCATGTCCTCCCCTCTTGCTGCGGCCAGAACAAACGGTGGGGGCCAATCCGCCTCCGCCAACAAAATGTCATAAGAGGAGGACAGATTCTCCCAAAAAATCCCTGTGATTACAGGCTCAATGTCACCTTCAATTTGAAAAACCTATATTATAGGGTCTTTCAGGGGGGCAACTCGGGTGTCAGCTGTCTCTACTGTAATTAAAATTTCAGTTGCTGTCGCCTCCACACAAGGACTCAGTGCCTTCTGCACTATGGTAACTTCCAAAGCGCTGTCGAGCAGAGTCACCACCCAAGTCCAATCCAGCAGTCGGGTTCTCAATGTCTGAGGCATATCTCGCTGTTAAAGCGGCAACTTTTTTCTTTTGAAAAAGAAGTCGAAAACGAGGTTGATCCTCTTGTTTTCCCTTGACGTCAAATTGACGAGGCTGGTCATGTCCCTGTGGCACAGGATGACTCTTGCCACGATCCTGGCGATCCCCACCACCAACTTAAGAGCAAAATGTGTCCTATGAAGAATGAGGAGAACGCTGATCAGGGACCTGAAATCTATCAGGAGACTTAATTTTTAGTGTGGTAGCGCAAGTCATAAGTACGCTCAGAAGACTAGTAACTGACATTTCTGGGAATCAGTGATCTGCCTATAATGGATAATTATTAAATCCCTGTCTATTGTGTGAAGAGCCATGTTTTTAGCTTTTTTGCAGAAACCACTCTCTGATGGCTCCTCCCTGCGGGACACGGGTAAAGCTTTTTGCTGCCGGTAGCTAAAAGATCGCACTACTGTTAAAATCTAGATCGTGGCGTAAACATTATCGGCGCCATCTTGTCTCTTTTCAGATCCATGCGTGCGCGTAAGCAGCAGCCATTTTGAATGCCATGATCTCCCTGCCCACTGTCGATAGCCAGTGCGTCTTCCCCCCCCCCCTTCACCCTCTCGCCTCTTAAGCATCCCCCGCGCTCGGACAGCCCCCGATCTCTCCTGCCTGGGCCATAACGCACCTCCAGCGCGACCCTGCCTCCGAGCCACATCCCGTGCCGAAACCCCCACACTCTTTCATCTCATCCATAAAACGGGCCCTTTGATAACCTCTTCCTCCTTGCCCGATTGTCCGGCCCGACCCCAGGCCATCACTTAGCCCAACAGATGCGGTTTATTGCCCCTACAGTAGGACCTCGCCTCACATCAAAGGAGCGGGGATTAATCAATGCCCTCACACCCCTAGATCCGATCGATCGCCCGCATTCCTGTTCCCAGCGGAATGTCCAGCTGCGCGATAGCCATCATGCTGAGATTGGGGTGGGGACTCCTACTGTAGATATGTGTGGGAACGGGCCTGAACCGGGGATTCCAAAGACGCCTTTTCCGTACTTCAAAGCATTACCAAGACTGTGTTGCATGTAATAAAGTAATAAACCAGTGTATAAGAGGCCAGGCCTCAGAGATGTTGAGAGAGCACCTCGAGAAGATACCCTGTTGTCTGATTTGACGTGTTCTGTTCAGTCGGAAATAAACTCCTGTTTCCTGCCTTCCAGTCTCCAGCGCCTGCCTCTTTATTTGGTAATCGTGAGTTGGGTGAGAAGCGGCTAACGCCGGGCAAATATGGGAAAGGGGTAATCGACCTGACCTGCCTGAACCCTTTTTCATCAATTGGCGTCCCAAACGTGGGGCCCATCAGCGACACGTGGATCCAGTGGGAGAGGTCCCGACGACGGAGTGAACGACTGCAATGATCGGGAAGTGCACCTGCCCGATAGACCCTCGTCTGGCAGCCGATCATCCGAACTTCACTGGTTCCGAGCAGACCTCTCTCGAGTGATCTACGGTCCTGACTGGGAACCATCAGGAGTGCCACAGCAATTACGGAGAATAGAGGACGATCGGGCGCTGGAAGCGGAAAACGAGAAACTGTCCATACGGTCCGGGTAAGGTCGTGTTACACGACAAACTGGGAAATATTTGATTGTTTGATTGGAAAATACTAGTATTACTCTCCGAATTGTTGGTTCTCTTGGAGATTCTCTGTCTGCGACCGGAGAGGAATAAAAGTATTCTCTCTTCCTTTGCAGGTAGTGAAGGGTAGGTAACGCAGGCCTTTGCCCCCGTTGTAATCCGTCGTGCCTATCTTTCTCCCCCACTGATTGATTGTTTGCCCGAACATTGTTTGTTCGAGGATTGTTTTCTCGAGAATTCTCTGTCTACAAACGGGAAAGGATAAAAGTATTCTGTCCTCCTTTGCAGATAGTGAAGAATAGGTAACGCAGGCTTTTGCCCCCATTGTAACCCGTCGTGCCTATTCCTTTCTCGCCACTGATTGTTTGATTGAACGGACATTAATTGTTCGATATTGGTTCTCTCATTGGGTATTCCCTATTTGCGAATACTGCAGAATAGAAATATTCTGTCCAGTCTTCGCAAAGTAGTGAAGGATAGGTAGTGCAGACTTTTGTCCCCATTGTAACCCGTCATGCCTATCTTCTCCCCATTGGTCAGTAGTTGGTTCAGCCCGGACCGCTTATTAAAGGTGGATCATCCGGCTCCTCTGGAGGGCACCCCTAATAAGGATATGTTTTTAAAATATGGACTAGTCGCCGTAGCTTATAGTAAGTTATGGAATAAATATACTTAAAAGGATCAGGAAAGTCAGTGGCCACTGATAGGATCCTTCGATGACGCAAAAATAAGCGTGCTGGAAACAGCCCTTTGTAACAATAAAACCACGCCCACTATGCTTGATAGTTTCGGCATGTGGCGCAAAGAAGCAGAGCAACGAAATAAAAGAGAAGAAGCAAGAATAGGAAAAGAGTTACGAAAGGCAGCCCACCTGGCCGCTAAGAAACTAGAAGAAGAGATAAAAGAAAGAGAGGAAGCCAGACAAAAGCAGGAATCTGAGTCGACAGGCCAGTGCCCTGTTAGGACCCCCTCTACGCTCTACCCTGAGCTGCCCTCCAAACAACGGGCGAACGATGAGTTGCTGCTAGGTCCTCCGATCATCTATATGCCCCCCCCATATGCCCCCTCCCAACCCCTAGTACAGCACTTGCCAGCTCCGAGTGCAAATGAGAATAACCTTGGAGCTAGTGCCCCAGCCCTCACGGCCTCCGCTCCGGCCGCATTAGTAACGACATCAGATGAACCCGAGACTAGCAAGCAGCCACCGGCTAGACTGAATAGATTGAGCAAAGATGAGCGGGAGGGAATTGACAAGATAGTAAAGGCACTGGTAGAACAGAAGGAGAGCGAAGAATACACGATGGATATGCACAATTCACATGCCGGTAGCCACAGACGGCATTTCATTTTACGGTTTAGTTACCACACCCTGAACGCATATGAGGATAGGTATCAGAATCGGGGTCCTGCTAAACTGACAGCGTTATATAGAAAAGTCGATATTGGAGACGAGGCCGAGCGTGACGCGGCGGACCTCTTCATGCAAACGCTTGAGGTTTTCCGACACCTCACGGAACAGAAACCAGAAGTTAAGATTACAGTTCCCGAAACGACTGGGTCCTCATCAGAAGTAGGCAACACTATGATGCCTATCAGAGAAGCCGCCCCCTACTGGGTTCCCCCACGAGGTCAGGGAACGAACGACGATATCAACCATGCAGATGCAAAGGGGAGGGTCGTGTACAACTGGGTTTATCAACCATGGGATCGGCAAGATATTTTAACTTTTAGAAACCATCGCAATGGACCGCACACCGCTAGCCCCTCCTCCGGATCGCCCCTAGGGACTCTGGTACATGGAGTTCTTGAGTGGTTCACCCCAGTGGGTGCAAGTAGGTACTTGTTGAACTGATGATCTCTAGACCCGATACATGTCCTGGGTTTTTGGATGTCGCCCGAGACATGGCTCAGGTTACGGGATAACTTCCCTCATCGGAAGAGAAAATAGTTAGGGGTGGAAGAGAAGGCCGCCGAGCAACCGTCAATGGCCTTGATGCCCGAACCGGCATGCAGGTGCGTCGTCCAGGAGCCCGTCGACTCAAAGCTCAAGGGAGCCAATTTGTAGAAACCATCGCAATGGACCGCACACAAATTCGGGCATCGAGGCCATTGACGGTTGCTTGGCGGCCTTCTCTTCCACCCCTAACTATTTTCTCTACTGATGAGGGAAGTTATCCCGAAACCCGAGCCATGTCTCGGCCGACATCCGAAAACCCGGGACATGTATCGGGTCTAGAGATCATCAGTTCAACAAGTATCTACTTGCACCCACTGGGGTGATCCACTCAAGGACTCCATGTACCAGAGTCCCTAGGGGCGATCCGGAGGAGGGGCTAGCGGTGTGCGGTCCATTGCGATGGTTTCTACATATTTTAACTTTTAGGCAAACCCTGCCCGATTTAAGAAAGAACCCGACAGCATTTTATACCGAACTAGGTACAGCCTTGGGCTCAACCATAATGACTCTAGCGGACATTGACTTGTTTTTCGGGTTATGTCTGCCGGCTGATGTGTGGAAGCAAATCCGAAAAGCCGACCACACAGATCTGTTCGGACATACCTGGAATCAACTCAGTGAACTAGATAGGCAGCGGGAGCCCGGAAAGAAACCTGTAAAAGACATACTGGAACTCCCGGACAAAATAGTTCAGAAGCTAAAGACACTGATCCCAGAGAAGAAGGTAGACTGGTCGGTAGTCACGGCTTGCCGTCAGAAACCCCAGGAAGACGTATCAGAATACTTCTCCCGATTTGAGACGGTGTTCTCCGACTACAGTGGCCAAGACATGACCACTGCAACCGGACAACACCTATTCGTGCAAAACTACGTAAAGGGTCTATCGCAAGAGGTCTCCCAAAAGTTACAGACGAGCGAGAGTAGTTGGGGGGGCCTCCAAACCTGCAGCTATCCTTCAGATGGCTCAGTATTACGAACACCAAAAGAACGAGAACGAGAGGGCGACTGAGAAAAAGAAAAAGGACTTGAAAGAACGAGTGATGATTGCTCAATTGCAAGGAGTGACGACAGGAAGGGAACGGTATAGAGGAAACTACCAGCCGAATGCCCCTAGAAATTCACCCCCTAGAGACCGCACACCCACACCCGGCGCTCCACGAACAGACCTCGATGACAACCAGTGTGCGTTTTGCAAAGGATTTGGCCATTGGAAGTCTCAATGCCCGGTCCTCCTGGAAATGATAAAAAATAAAGAGACAAGGGACATGGCAAATAGCCCCAGGACTAGAGTGCAGGGACGAGGGCACACCCACGACACCAACAATGACAGACCTGGCAGACCGAACACATTTGACCGCCCCCGACAGAATCAGTGCCAACAGTCTGACTGCGACAACGCTCACGACTTTGCATAGGACTGCCAAGGGCAAGGAAGGGATCCAGTTGAGCTCTATGTTGACCAGCAAGGTCCTTACGTCACCGCTAAGGTCCTAGGTACGAAGTCTCCATTTCTGGTAGACACTGGCGCGACACGTAGTGCGTTATCTAAACGACTGATTCCAAGGGCACCCTTGTCTGGCTCACACATAACATCAATAGGCTTTGATGGAACGCCCTCCACTAACCCTTTATCCGCACCGGTTTCCTTCGACTTGGACAGTAACCCCACTGACACGGCGTTTCTGCTTTCCTCCAACACCCCCGATGCCATTATGGGACTTGACTTACTGAAGCATTTCCGAGCTACTATCAGGTGTTCACAGGACGGGGTTCGAGTCATTCTGTACGATAACCCGACTCTGCTCAGACCTCATCATGCACGACACATGCTCTCCATCTCTGACACTGACGCATCCTTACTTGACTCTCTACCTCTGTATCTATGGGCTAAAACTGACGCTGATGTAGGACGAATGATGATCGACCCCGTGCGCATAACTGTCCGCCAAGATGCGATACTCCCAAAACTCCCACAGTATCAGATATCGCCCGAAGGTGAGAAGGCATTGGTAATGATAATCCAGTCCCTGGTAGAGGCAGGAGTGGTAGAGGAAGTAGTCAGCAATATTTGCAACAGCCCTATCCTACCCATTGTGAAGAAGCAGGGCGAAGGAGATGAGAAAGCGTACCGCTTCATCATCGACCTTCGAGAGGTCAACAAGGTAGTTGTACCTCAGTACCCCGTAGTCTCAGATATCGCCACCATTCTGACCCTGATTCCTTCCACAGCCACCACCTTCACTGTAATAGACCTCAAAAACGCTTTCTTCTCCATCCCCATCCACCCGGACAGCCGCTACCTTTTCGGCTTCACGTTAAAATCCCGCTCATATGGATTTTGTAGAGCTCCCCAAGGTTACACAGAAAGCCCCAGCATCTATAGCCAGGCCCTCAAGAGGCAGCTGGACGCCGTTCAGCTACCGGAGGGAGTGGTGTTGGTACAGTACGTCGATGACCTCCTTTTGGCGGCCGACACCACTCCACTTGCGGTCACAGCCACCATCCAACTCTTGCACTTCTTTGTGGAAAATGGCCACAAGGTCTCCAAGAAGAAGTTGGAATTCTGCCAACCCCAGGTCACCTACCTAGGCCGCCTCTTGTCCAAAGACGGGAGAAAACTTACACCCGATCGAATTCAGGCCATTCTAGACACCCCTGTCCCAAAGACCCAGAAACAAGTCCGCTCCCTGGTAGGCCTTACCTCCTTCTGCCGGCAGTGGTTGCCAAATGTCAGCCTTATTGTAAAGCCACTACTTTCCCTACTAGCCAAAGATGTCCCCTTCCCACTCCCTTGGACCCCCGAATGCCAATCGTCCTTCAAAGAACTTCGAGACGCCCTTTGTTCTGCACCGGTCCTAGGAACCCCCGATTACACAAAGCCCTTCTGTCTCTACACTCACGAAAGGGAGGGGTGCGCTTTGTCTCTCCTGACTCAAACCATTGGCCCCAAGCAATGACCATGTGCCTATTTCTCTGCCACCCTTGACCCCGTAGCGAGAGCCTTGCCTGCCTGCCTTCGAGCCGTAGCTGCCGCTGCTGTCTCTATCCGACAAAGTGAGCGGATCGTACTCTCGAATTCCCTCACGGTATTAGTGCCCCATTCTGTTGACACCCTCCTAAACCAGACTAAGATGCAACACCTGACTAGCGCACTACTGACCGGATACGAACTAACCCTGCTTGCACCCCACATTACGCTGAAAAGATGCACCACACTGAACCCAGCCACCTTGTTGCCTCTGCCCGAAAACGACCCGAATGTCCCCCCTATACATGACTGTGTGACCCTCACAGACGAACAGACTAGGAGTAGAGTTGACCTCCGGGACACCGCCTTCACAGACCCTGACGGAGAGCTATGGGTAGACGGTTCTTGCATAAAACTCCCCGACGGCACCACCTCAGCTGCCTATGCAGTTACCACAGCCCAAACCGTAGTTGAAACTGCCCGCATCGCGCAGCGATCCGCACAGGCGGCAGAACTGATTGCCCTCACACGAGCATGTATTATAGCGACAGGGACTACTGCAAACATTTACACGGACAGCCAGTACGCCTTCGGAGTGGTTCACCATTTTGGACTCTTATGGAGGGAAAGGGGATTCTTGACGTCCCACGGCACGCCCATCCTCCACGGAGATTTAGTCTCCGCCCTGATTGAAGCAGTTCTCCTCCCCAAACGATTAGCGGTAATCAAATGTCAGGCACACAAGAAGGTGACAGACTTAGTCGGACAGGGAAACGCGCTGGCCGACATCACTGCCCGAACCACAGCTGAGAATAGGACAACGACACGCATGTATGTGACCAGGTCACAAGCAGAAAAATGGACTGACGCTAGGGAAACGATTAGGGACATCCAGATGGCCAGCTCACCACACGAATTGACTGAATGGGCACGGGTGGGATTGAAAGACGATGAAGGCTGCTGGCGGACAAAGGACACTAACAAATGGTTGCTACCCAATTCATACCTGATCCCCATACTGACTATGGCTCACTCCCCTGCGCACATAGGATCTGCCCCCATGATCGAACTCATCTCCAAAGTCTGGCACAACGACAAAATCCCCGACTCAGCCAGACGTCTGGTCCAGCAATGCCTTATCTGTTTGCAACACAACCCTGGGAAAGGAACTGTGGTACCCCGGGGAGGGTTTGGGGTCCCCGACCATCCCTTTGAGATCCTCCAGATGGACTACATCCAACTAGAAAGATGCCAAAACCTGAAGTATGCATTAGTCATTGTGTGTGCCTTCAGCAAATGGGTAGAAGCCTATCCAACCCGTGATAACACTGCCATGACCACTGCCAAAGTACTACTGAAAGAGTTTTTCCCTCGCTACGGCCTTTGTCGAATTCTATGGCTTAAGGTGAATGTGAGTTGAACACCTGAGGGTAATTTAACAGGGCGGAGAGTCGATAAAAATTGGGGTTTCACTAGCAGCAGAAACGCTGCGTTAATTGAAAAGCTTGTGCGTCAGCACGCTCGGAAAAGCAACATGCCGGAACTAGAGAAAGAGCATGATTAGGACCTGAGTGTTTTGGATGGAGCTACATTTTTGAAGAAAAAAGGCATGTCATGGTAAGCTCAAATGGTAGGAATCCCGCTGGGTGGTAGAAACGAGAACTAAGCTTAACTTTAAAAGGGATGGGTTAGATTATGCATTTTCGTACATTAACAGAGTTGCAGACACAGGCGCCCAAGTAGTGACTTTATCAATGTATATCAGAAGTAAGTTTATAAAAACGTGACATAAAAACGTGATATATACTGTTTACCCCTCTGAATACCTTTGAGTAATATGAGTTGTACATCATTTACAAAATTGCATAGATAGATAATGTTGGTCTAAATATTAATATCAAGCACTTTGTATCGTTTTCTAGATGCCCCTGACGAAGGGATTTTCTATATCCCGAAATGCATTGGGTTTTTTAAAAATAAACATCATGATATGCGGAATCAACCTGTGCCTTGGAGTTTGTTTGAATATTCCAGTAACGGAAAGTGTATGAATAAAACGAATTGAAATAATGCTTGGAAAGGATAAAGAATTAAACGGATCAAAATTAAAAATGGTTAAAAATGAAGATGAACATGGTTGAAATTTAATTCATTGGATTCATACGGTGGTCATGGCTGTGCAACTTGGTGGAACTAGTAAAATAGTTCCCCCCTGTTTTTGTTTTGAATGCAGCGTTAGAGGCGAAGCGCAAAACAAGTTTGCACGCTTGCAAAAGTGGAATCGGATTAAACAAGACAAACAATGGAAAAAAGTTGGTGTGCATCTCACCACCATGAACTTCTTAACAAGAATTATTCGTCTCGAATTTGTTGAGATTGCACCCTGAAGGCAAAAGAAGTAAAAAATGATTACGAATTTGGTTGAAAATTAAATTAAGCATGTACGACAAGAACGGGAGACAAGAGCAAGCAACCAAGAGGGACAATGGCATAGGAATGATCTTTCCGATCTAGTAAAAATAAGTGCTTAAGGTGAACATAACTAGTTAATAAGTTCGAAAAATACGCAAAAGAAAGTTTAAGGTATGCTTATGTAAATTGTAATGAAAATATATTTCTTTAATTCATTAAGACTCACATCGCATTTATCAAATGACAGGATTTAAAGGTTGAACAATTTTTCCATTGGGTTTTGCGATCATGTTTAAACAGTTTTGAGTGGAAATGTATAATTTTGGTAAACCCATATTTTAACTTAGGTTGACAAAGTGTATGCTGGGAGATGCAGTTGCTTGAACAATAGATGTGGGATTGCTGCAGTGGGTGTAGCCAGCGGATTGAAGTTCAGGCTTAAGGTGAATGTGAGTTGAACACCTGAGGGTAATTTAACAGGGCGGAGAGTCGATAAAAATTGGGGTTTCACTAGCAGCAGAAACGCTGCGTTAATTGAAAAGCTTGTGCGTCAGCACGCTCGGAAAAGCAACATGCCGGAACTAGAGAAAGAGCATGATTAGGACCTGAGTGTTTTGGATGGAGCTACATTTTTGAAGAAAAAAGGCATGTCATGGTAAGCTCAAATGGTAGGAATCCCGCTGGGTGGTAGAAACGAGAACTAAGCTTAACTTTAAAAGGGATGGGTTAGATTATGCATTTTCGTACATTAACAGAGTTGCAGACACAGGCGCCCAAGTAGTGACTTTATCAATGTATATCAGAAGTAAGTGTATAAAAACGTGACATAAAAACGTGATATATACTGTTTACCCCTCTGAATACCTTTGAGTAATATGAGTTGTACATCATTTACAAAATTGCATAAGATAGATAATGTTGGTCTAAATATTAATATCAAGCACTTTGTATCGTTTTCTAGATGCCCCTGACGAAGGGATTTTCTATATCCCGAAATGCATTGGGTTTTTTAAAAATAAACATCATGATATGCAGAATCAACCTGTGCCTTGGAGTTTGTTTGAATATTCCAGTAACGGAAAGTGTATGAATAAAACGAATTGAAATAATGCTTGAAAAGGATAAAGAATTAAACGGATCAAAATTAAAAATGGTTAAAAAGGAAGATGAACATGGTTGAAATTTAATTCATTGGATTCATACGGTGGTCATGGCTGTGCAACTTGGTGGAACTAGTAAAATAGTTCCCCCCTGTTTTTGTTTTGAATTCTATGGAGCGACAACGGCCCCCACTTCATAGCTGAAGTTATCCAACTAATCTTGAAAGGGCTGAGGGTAAAACAGAGGTTTCATGCAGTCTTTCACCCCCAATCTGCTGGCTTAGTTGAGCGACACAACGCCACACTGAAACTAAAACTGTCGAAGATAGTGGCCACCACAGGACTTAAATGGCCAGATGCCCTCCCACTGGCATTGCTATCGATGCGCTCCACTCCCACTAAGCACCATTTGACCCCCTACGAGGTTGTATTTGGGCGACCAATGAATCTCTGGACTGCCCCTAAACCGACCTCCGTTCACGACGTCCCAGACGTCCTACTGTCTGATTACTTGTGCAAATTGACTAAAACATTGTCTGTCATTCATCAGCAGGTGCAGCAGGCCATCCCCGATGCTTCCAGGGGTCCGGGTCACGATATCCAACCGGGAGATTATGTGCTGATCCGGAATTTCCAACGGACGAAGAGTCTGGAACCCCGGTGGACGGGCCCCTGGCAAGTACTGATCACCACCCGAACGGCTCTTCGAGTGGAGGGGAAGCGACACTGGCTGCACGCACACCACTGTAAGAAGGTCTCCTCGACCCTGACCACGACAGAAAACATCAGCACCCAAGAAGAACTGCTGAACAAAGACCGGCCATCATTGAACTGTTATCCTGATACCGAGGCACTCGAACTTGCAAAATTCTCTGATCCCACTGTGCCATCCAGGGAAGGGTATTTCCTGCGTCGAAAGGAGGGAGCTTCGGCTAAGTAGACCACAGACTAAGTTGAATCTCAGAACGGTAGCCTAAACACAACCAAGGGTTACCCGAAGAGAGGCTAAACGAAGTCTGCGGTTCTGCCCACTACCGAGCACCTCGAAGATGATGGAAGCGCCAGATAAGAAGATGATGGAAGCAACAGGAAATACCTGTTATCGAAACCCAAAGACTGACAGTATACACAAATCGAAGACAATTGCCCTTTTCATTGTCCTCCTCTTTTGCCTCCTCCTCATGACTTCGTTCTGGATCGTGGAAGAGAGCGCACCCGCTCATCAGATATTGCGGACCACTGCACAGCCAACCACTATGAAAGAACATCACCTGATCTCCCTTTCGCCTCAGCTCCGAGAAAGGTGTAAGGAGTTCTGGAACAATTCCTTCGTGCAACTGTTGCACCAACACAACCTTGCCGTCAACGCCACAAACTGCTGGATCTGCGGGTTGCTCCCGCATGCCACCGGACACTCCATCCCTTTCACCCTTTCCCCTTTCTCAGTTCACGGTTCTTGCCTTGCCTGGTTGATCCTCTTGCAAGAGAGCTACAAGGACAACGCCACTTCTGGTCAAACAGTGTCACACTTCTACCACGGGTTCTGGCTGAACAAAACCGGAAGGACTTCTGCTCCCTTTTGTCCTTTGACCTCTGGCTCCTCCTTCCAGATGGACATCCCTGCCAAGGAACGAGTCGAAATGCAGGTGTTCCATAATCCAGCCAGACCCACCTTCTCCTACCTACGGAAACGAACTGCTGCCACTCTGACGGTGGCTCTGTCTGTTATCAATGTCACAGGCCTCGTGTGCCTCGAAGGCTTGGGAACACAGCTGGTGGGTCACAGTTCCTGCCACATCACCAGAACATTGGACTCCATCGATCCCCCCTCCTTTGTTGCTTCTCCGAATATGTACTTTGTTTGTGGCACCAAAGCTTACACTTGGCTTCCAAAAAGTTGGGGGGGTACTTGCTACATCGCCTTCATTCTCCCTCCAACGTACGCGGCCCCAGCCAACCATCACCGGCAGAAGCGCGCAAGGGACATTGAACAAGCCGACTCCACTGGAGCACAGTTCCTGGATGCAGTGAAGGGACTTGTCGCCATCCGACACCTGACCCAGGCAGTAGAAACGACCATGAACATCACGGCTGGCATCCTCACTAACAATACGGCCGAGCTTCAGGCAGTCCGCCTGTTGGCTCTTCAGAACCGCCTTGTTCTAGATGTAGTTCTAGCTGACCGTGGAGGAGCATGCCGCATCATTGGATCCAGCTGTTGCACCTACGTGCCAGATAACTCGCCCTCAGTCTACAAAGCAATCGAACACCTCCACAGACTTTCCTCAGAGGCTCACCAGGAACAGGAAGGATGGTCGCTTGGAAGCTGGTTTTGGGGCACTTTGAAGGACTGGGGATGGAGGTTGTTCACATTTATATTGATACCGGTCGTGATACTGTGTGGGTGTTGCCTAGGTATTCAATGTTTACCACCTTTGTGTTCGCTCATTGCTAACTGCATGTGCCCTAAGACTTCGGACTTCAAAACTGAACACATGAAAGCATTGTATGACCTCGAAATAAGAAATATAATGGGGATTGACGTAAATTAACAAGCTGGCTAGATATGTTGAAAAGGGAGGACTGTTAAAATCTAGATCGTGGCGTAAACATTATCGGCGCCATCTTGTCTCTTTTCAGATCCATGCGTGCGCGTAAGCAGCAGCCATTTTGAATGCCATGATCTCCCTGCCCACTGTCGATAGCCAGCGCGTCTTCCCCCCCTTCACCCTCTCGCCTCTTAAGCATCCCCCGCGCTCGGACAGCCCCCGATCTCTCCTGCCTGGGCCATAACGCACCTCCAGCGCGACCCTGCCTCCGAGCCACATCCCGTGCCGAAACCCCCACACTCTTTCATCTCATCCATAAAACGGGCCCTTTGATAACCTCTTCCTCCTTGCCCGATTGTACGGCCCGACCCCAGGACATCACTTAGCCCAACAGATGCGGTTTATTGCCCCTACAGTAGGACCTCGCCTCACATCAAAGGAGCGGGGATTAATCAATGCCCTCACACCCCTAGATCCGATCGATCGCCCGCATTCCTGTTCCCAGCGGAATGTCCAGCTGCGCGATAGCCATCATGCTGAGATTGGGGTGGGGACTCCTACTGTAGATATGTGTGGGAACGGGTCTGAACCGAGGATTCCAAAGACGCCTTTTCCGTACTTCAAAGCATTACCAAGACTGTGTTGCATGTAATAAAGTAATAAACCAGTGTATAAGAGGCCAGGCCTCAGAGATGTTGAGAGAGCACCTCGAGAAGATACCCTGTTGTCTGATTTGACGTGTTCTGTTCCGTCGGAAATAAACTCCTGTTTCCTGCCTTCCAGTCTCCAGCGCCTGCCTCTTTATTTGGTAATCGTGAGTTGGGTGAGAAGCGGCTAACGCCGGGCAAATATGGGAAAGGGGTAATCGACCTGACCTGCCTGAACCCTTTTTCATCACTCCCATGCATGCTTTTTTTGATCCTTGGGACTTTAACGAGATGTGTTCCTCTGGATCTCAGATGGCGTTCGGTCCTATAAGGTGACAGTAGGTTTTGCAGGTATGTGGGGCCCTTACCCTACAGAATACAGTGACCGAAACAGAGTGCCTTAAATGTGAGGCGCTTCTGAATGGACAACCAATGCAATGTCTCCAGTGCGTTCTTGGAAGACACCCATCTCGGCAAGTTCAACGCCAAGTGAGCTGCTGCATTCTGGATTGATTGTAGCTTTTGCAGTCCCTTTTTGGTTGCACCTAGGAGCATCACATTCCCGTAATCTAGTCTTGCTGTGACCAGAGCATGGATCAGGGTTTTCCTGGCAGATATAGGAAAAATGTCCAGAGTTTTTCTGAGTATTTTTAGGATTCCGAAACATCTTCCTGGCAATCTCTTGATCTAGGTCTCGAAAGATAGTTTGGAGTGTATCCATACTCTTGGGGTTTTAACCTCAGTCTTCGGGGTCAGGACTGGTCCTAGAATTGTTGGCCACCTGGCCGAAGACCAGATGGATGGAGTGTTCCCAATTATTAGTATTTCTGTCTTATTGCCATTTAAACTCAGGCAATTGTCTGCCATCCACCCTGCCAGATCTTTCATGCAGTCTGCAAAGCTGGTGGCTGCTTGTGCCGAGTTTGGGGCCAGGGTGACCACTAGTTGTGTGTGTCATCTGTGTATGGCAGCCATGTTTTTGTACAATCCCAGCCAAGGGGGGGCAACGTATAGATTAAAAAGAGTCAGGCTCAGAATTGAGCCCTGCGGAACCCCCTGTGCTAGAGAAATGGGTTTGGAAATATACGTAGATTGTGACACTTGGAAGCTACGGTCCTGAAAATAGGATACCATCAAGTCCAAGGTAGCCCCATCCACATCCCCTCTTGTGAGTCGGTGCACTAGCAGCTTATGTGACACCATATCAAAAGCTGTGCTGAGGTCTAATAAGACCAGCGCAGTCGTCAGGTCTTCATCCAATCTCTTCCATACTGACTCAGTAGCATAGAGCAGTGCCGTCTCCGTTGAGTAAGTTGGTCTGAAGCCTGATTGAGTGGGATGTAGCAAGTTGTTTTTCTTTATATATGCCCCCAGCTGTCTATTGACCACTTTTGAAAAATAGGGGAGCAGTGAGACCGTCCGCAGATTTTCTAATAAGCTCCCATCAGCGGTCATTTTTTTTTTTCAATGGGCGGACTATTGCTGCTTCTACATATCAGGTAGCTGCTCTTCCTGGAAGGAGGCTTTCAACAGCTGTTGAATGTAGGGAAATATGACTTCTAGTCCTGTGCAAATCACTTTAGGTGTAGCTGGGTCTTTTGGGGAGCCTGATCTTATACTTAGGCTACCTCTTTCAACCCTTCTAAGGAAGGACAAGAGAACTGTGAGATACTGTTTTCACCCCATTCCTGTGTTTGTTCGCTTTGATTTGTGCAGCCATTTCGAGCATCCTTAGAGAAGGTATCAAACATTTTAGATACTTTTTCAGCAAAGAAGTCTGCAATCCTTTTTGCAAAAGCCGTGAGGTGAACGGCCATCGAGGTCAGCAGAAAACAGATAGCTTACCACTATAGCGCTCCAGCGCTCTACCGACGCCGTGAGGGAAACGGTCAGCGTTACCAGCGCTCAGCTCCATAGCGCTCCAGCACTACAACTCCCAGGTGCCCCGGCGGCGGAAGTGACGCCGCACGAGCGCCCGGAGGCGCTTGAAAGAACGGAGCGTCCAGAGCTCCGGCGGGACACTTTCCTTTTCCAAAAGCCGTGAGGTGAACGGCCATCGAGGTCAGCAGAAAACAGATAGCTTACCACTATAGCGCTCCAGCGCTCTACCGACGCCGTGAGGGAAACGGTCAGCGTTACCAGCGCTCAGCTCCATAGCGCTCCAGCACTACAACTCCCAGGTGCCCCGGCGGCGGAAGTGACGCCGCACGAGCGCCCGGAGGCGCTTGAAAGAACGGAGCGTCCAGAGCTCCGGCGGGACACTTTCCTTTTCCAAAAGCCGTGAGGTGAACGGCCATCGAGGTCAGCAGAAAACAGATAGCTTACCACTATAGCGCTCCAGCGCTCTACCGACGCCGTGAGGGAAACGGTCAGCGTTACCAGCGCTCAGCTCCATAGCGCTCCAGCACTACAACTCCCAGGTGCCCCGGCGGCGGAAGTGACGCCGCACGAGCGCCCGGAGGCGCTTGAAAGAACGGAACGCCCCTCGCACCCGCGAGTCGCGCCCGGGAGCGCCCGGGAGAAGCCCGGGACAAGGGCGGGACAGTCTTAGACAGTCCTAGACTGGCCGGGACTGGACTGGGCAACCCCTCTAACGTCTGCAACCCAAGCAAGTAAGAAATTCCCTTTCTTTACTGACTTTACTTTATAGTGTCATTACGTAAGGCTCTATTCAAGTATCCGGTGTGTATTGGTAAAGCTTATATAATCCCTGGTCAATCGATTATATAATCTTAATATGTCTAAAAAGAATTCTAAAAAACAGCCTCCTGCTAGCTCTAAGCCTACAGTCAACTCTAAGCCCATTGAAAACTACATGCTTCAAGTCATAACTAAAATAAATAAAGACAGAAGAGAATCTTTGGGATTAAGTCAGTCGCCTGACTTACAGTTACTAAGCCCAATTCAAAGTCCTCAGCATTCAGGTTCTCTAGTACTGGATGATACCCCAAACCTAATAGACATCACGGTTCATCCTACTCCCAATTTGGATGATCAGATTAGTCTTAATCTGGATGATGCCGCTAATGCTATGCCACTAGACCAAGGAGTAAATATTGAACATGACCATGAGGCTCTGGTGCATAATGTTGATGACATACCTTCTCCTGAGCAGGAAACTCGACCTACGCGAAAAAACAGGAGAACTCATCAAAAACGGATGGGGTTACGATCCAGTAACAGGAGGAAAAATGTTTCTCCAACAGGGCAAAACAAGTCAAAAACTTTAGATGATGGTGATATTAATGTCCTTGATAAAAGCAATCATGAAAAAAGCTATAACGAAGATGATTTGCTTCAGAAAATAGCAGACATTATTGATTCCAAAATCCAAACTATCATTAAGCCTTTGATCGCCAAGATTGATAAATTGAATGCGGAGGTAAAAAAGATGACTATTCTTCAAATCAAAGCTGTGGAAGGGGCTGAGACGGTCAATACTTTAGTGACACAAATGGCAAAACTAATTGAACCTAAGGCAAAGAGCTCTATAGAAAAGGAGATCAGTCCTATGCTCCCAGAAAGTACACTCGGGAACGAAACTCATCCTATTAATCGACCTCCAAACATTGCCGGGGTATCAGGACCCAAAAACTTGCCATTAAACTGTCAGGAAACAGATCCCCTCCAATTTATTGAGGAAGCGTCTCCTGTGGTCCTGGTTCTGGCAAATGTTCCCGCGCCAGCAGATGCACAACCCGAAACCCCGGAATCTTTGTCCAGTAAAGCCCTCCATTGGTTAACAAATAACATGCAAATGGCACCAGGGGGTAAACATCAACTTGCGTCTGAGATTAAATCCGCTAAGAGGGTGGCGTGGATTGGAAATCGACCGAAAGTATTCAAGGGAGATTGTGTTATAGTGACTTTTTTCCATCCAGGTGTTCTGCCAAATCTCCTAAAACACATCAATCCCCCCCAAAGAAGAGCAGGATCTGTCGTTCCCCTTACGTTAAAATTCTTCTATGGTGAGCAAGAGAATGTGACTTTTCCTAGGACCCCCGGACCTATGTGGAACACTGTGAGAAACAACAGAGGCCAAGGTGTTCCCCAAAAAGACTGGGGTATGGTTCTAGGTAATAGATATGATGCCCTATCAGGGCTAAATGACTGTGATTGACTGGGTAATAGTCTTGAAAATTTTCTAATTCCTGTTGTCACTTATGAGGCTAGGGAAATGGGCACTTGTTTAATTACTGGACTAGCTGATGCTTTGACCAATGTAAGTAGCACTCAGGTCGAGTCTGGTAATGTGATTAATGTCGAACAGCGTATCGAATGTCCCAAACTTACTACAAATAATGATATACTTGAGTCATATGAGATTCTCTCCCCTGAACTGGGTACTATAGAAGGTAATGCATGTGAATATATTTCTACTCAGCAACATGGTAAGGGTTTAACCAATAGTACAAAACCTACCAGTGACAATGCTGACATACAAAGTACCTTGTTGTCCTGGAATGTGGCAGGGTTAAAAAACAAGATTTTATCACAGGATCTGCTAAATTTCCTGGATTCTAAGGATATAGTCCTTTTGCAGGAGACTTGGCAGTTAGAACCGGATCCAATTCAGGGATATCTACATTATTTTATTCCAGCCACCCCGAGCTTAAGGGGAAGGGCAAAAGGTGGCTTGGTTACATGGATTAAGCAGAGGAATGACTACACAGTGTTACAAATAGATACCAATAGTTCTGATATATTACTGGTCAAACTACAGCGACCGCCAAGTAGGGATATCTTTATTTTTAACATCTACTCAAGGGGCCTTCCGGGTGGTAAATCCACCAAGGCGGTTGAGCTATTGGATATACTATTAAATCAACACTGTTTGAATGCTGATATTATTATTGGTGGTGATTTTAATTGTTGTTTTGAACCACTTGACAACCAGGATGTTGACCTCACTACTGAAGAGGACTTCATTTGGGAAATCCCACAGCTTTCCTTGATACCCATCAAAAGATGGACTGAGGCTGCATTACAGTTAAAAGTATTATGTGTTGAGTCTGGGCTGAGGGCCACTAATGGAAGAACGCCATCGGACAAGCAGGGCGCCCCTACTTTCTCTAATGGAACTACGCAAAGCCGTATTGATTATATATTAACTAATAAAGAGAATTGGGGGAAAGTTCTTGATATGAGGGTTGAGACTAGGGTGGAAAGTGATCACGACCCACTGATTTTAACCTTTAAATTGTTCGATCTGATGGCAAAAGAGGAAGAGATGGAAACTGTCCAGATAAACCTTTCTAACGATCAAAGACACATTAGATGGGCAATTTGTGCAGCAAATGAGGAAAGCTTGGTAGCCATAAGGGATCTAACAACTTTGGCCATTCAAGAAGTCCAGGATATACTTGAAAATAATACCCCGATAGATGAAATTAGCAGGATCCACGATAAATTTTTTAACAATTTAAAATTATTTTTTGTAAAGAAAGCTAAGAAAAAGCCACGTAGACCAATTAGAAAGGAGGATCAGTGGTATGACAAGTCCTGCAGGACTGCCTATAGACTACTGTCAGATGCGGTAAAAACTCGAGACAAAATTAAAATAAGGGAGGCTCGAGCTATGTACAAAAAAGTGCAACTTAGTGCAAAAAGGGATTGGGAGGAAGGCTATTGGAGAGACCTACTGGATGCCAGTGGGGAAAGATCCATGACACCCTTCTGGAACATCGTCAAATGGGGAAGGGGGTCTAGCAGAGGAGAACCCACTAACCATGTGTTACCAGAAGCCTGGGTATCCCATTTTTCTACCCACTTTTCTGCTGAGGACGAAGTCGAAGAGGAATGTCTAGCTTCTGTAGATATCCTCGAGAGCCCCTTAGTCTTTTCAAAAGATGATATCCTAAAAACTCTGAGCTGTATACCTAAAGCCAGAGCCCCGGGCTTAGATTTTATCCCTGCAGATTTGTTTATGCATGACAAGGATCTATGGGCCACCTATATTCAGCTTTTAGCCAACGCTATTGCAAAGGGCTCGCCTATCCCTGAGACCTGGAAAGGAGCCGAGATTATCCCCATCTTTAAAAAGGGGGCATGCTCGGATCCAGGCAATTACAGGCCTATTAGCCTGATTGCATGCATGCAAAAAGTTGTGGCAAGGCTATTATTACAGCGAATTCATGGGTGGATAGATGACTATGATATATTATCTCCCCTGCAGGCTGGTTTTCGTAGTCATACCAGCACTATTGATCAAATTTTTAGATTTGTTTTATTATATTGGCGCACAGTTTTATTAGAGGGCGGGATGCTTTTTGCAGCTTTCGTTGATTTAAAATCAGCTTTTGATTTAGTTCCCCGCCACAAACTGTGGAATATCCTACATGACCAGGGCATTCCTATAGAAATCCTCTCTTTATTGATTAGGATGCATGAAAATAGTTTTGCACAAGTCCGATGGAATCAGCGGGGTAGTATTACTGAGAAGTTCCCCGTAGCGAGGGGTGTACGTCAAGGGTGCGTGCTTGCACCAACACTCTTCTCGCTATACATCAACAGGGTGATCGGTTATTTTGAACAAAAGCCCACGGATGCCCCTAGGTTGGCAGGAAGGCCGATCCCCCTGTTGATGTTTGCGGACGACACCTTGCTGATATCAAAGACGCAGCAGGGGCTACAAAAGGCCATTAGGGTGTTTGAAGGATTTTGCAAGGATCATGGTCTTGTAATTAACACCAGCAAAACTAAATTTATGGTTATGCATAAACGAAAACACATTAGAGGCAGAGCTATTATGGATGGGGTCCAGCTTGAGCAGACCCAGGTCTTTAAGTACCTTGGTATCAATCTGTCATACAATCTAGATTGGAAACACCATATAAACGAACTAGACACAAAGCATGCTCAACTTGCAGGAGTTCTCACAAAGGAGCTTTTTTCATCTCACACTAAACCGATTAGACCTGTCTTAAAAATCTACAATGCTAAGGTCGGAGCAGCTGTTCTTTATGGAGCAGAACTATGGGGGTCCAGTAATCTGAATAAATTGACGGTAGCACAGAATAAATTTCTCCGCAACATTACTGGGCTACCAATGTCAACCCCATTGATACCTTTAAAGTATGATCTGGGAATCTATAGCTTTAGTGACATAGCCAAGTATAGAATTGTGGCCTACTGGAGAAGGCTATGGACAACTCCTGAGCTCTCCCAGTATGCCCAAGGCTTCCTGGAGGTGAGATCCCTAGATACTGCTAATAAGATAGTCTGGTTGAAAGAGGCTAAGCTTCTATATAGGGCACTGGGTTTATCCCAAATGTGGGATGATCCGCTAAATAGTGTTTTTCCACCAAAAAAGATACTTCGTGAACTCTACTGGAGTATGGTGGAGATCAAGTGCTTTAGGAATCATATTGACCGTTCCTTTACATATGATTATTTGGAGCTCAAGCACTCACCGGCCCTCGAATTATACTGGGATTGGATTACGGTCCCAGGGGACCGGAAGAGGTATCATCAGATGAGGGTGGGGACACTCCCGTTGAATGCCCTAACAGTGAAATGGCATAAAGCACAAACTCCAAGGTGCCCTTTCTGTCCGGATCATAATGAAAACATTGGTCATGTGTTATTTGCCTGCCCTGAATATAGAATACCGAGACAATCATGGCTCAAACCAATTTGCATCCAGTTAGGTATAAAGACGTCAAATGAGGCTGTCAGGATTTTAAGAACTGATTCCTCCCAGCCTGTTGTTATAGCTATGGCAAAGTTCCTTCACTGGATGTGGATAATTCGGGCACGCAAAACCTGTCTGGAATAAGTTAGGATTGCTATTTAATGTCGTACAGTTTGCATTTATTTAAACTTCTTTTAAGTCACATTTTACGTGAGAAAATATGTAATTTTTAACTTATAGTTGTTGTTCTTCTATCCTTATTTGATTGGCTTCTAATGAACTTAGCTGGATATTTTAAGATTATGTAAAAATGTAAATAGGATATTGTAAGATTGTGTAAAGATGTAAGTAGAATACATAGTAGTAGTGTAAATAGTATGAGATAGGAAGATTTTTTATTATTTTGCTTTTTTTCTGCTTATTTATTGTATTAACTTGTGTGGATTCTGTATTTCTGTAGGGTGGGGGGGTGGGGTGGGACAAAAAACAACGCTTTTTATTTTTGAAAAATGTCTTTTATGATTGAAATATATCGAATAAAGACTAATTAAAGTGAAAGTGATTGCATGACTCTTTCGAGCTGGGAGCTGATGCTACCGTTCTCTCTAATGCAGATATCTCTTTGAATATATTAAATAGTTCCCTAGATGAGTTATCTGCTGTCTCAATTCTCTCTGAATAATAGACCGCTCGTGATTTCTTTATAAGTGAGTGATAGTATCTGTATGCCACTTTATCTGATTCTAAAAAGCCTGCCCACTTTTTTCATTCCAACCGTTTACATGCCCTTCTAGCCATCTGTAATGCCTCGTTAAACCATGGCGCACTCTTGGGGCGTCTATGCGCAGTGCTAGTGGTCCATGGAGCAACCACATTCAGTGCATCTGTGATCCATTGGTCTACTCCTTGACTTGCATCATTAATGTTGTTGCCTAGGGAGGGAAGGGTCACTAGTAGGGCTTTCGTAAAGTTGCACTCCTTGAATTTTGCCGATTTCCTATGCCTGTTATTCGGGGGTAGGTCCATTTTTGTGGGTGGTCTTAATATAGGAACGGAAAAATCTACAAGATAGTGGTCCGACCATGGGACCGCCATTAGATGTTTAACTAACAGCCCTTGGCAGTTTGAGAAAATGGGGTCTAGTTGGTGCCCTAGTTTGTGTGCTGAATATGTAGACTTAAGTTCTAATTGTAGCCCCGCGAGCTCCTGGCATAGTGCTTGTGCTTCCTGGCACACTTTACTGTCAAAATGTAGGTTTAGTTCTCCCAAAACTATCAGGTTACTATAGTGAAGAGCTGGTTGGATTAATCTTTCCAAAAGGCTCTCACTAAAGCCTGCCACTGCCTCTGGTGGTCCATAGATCACAAAGCAATTTATTGTCTGTTTCTCATTAGCTAGCTTTTATTGTAAATGAGGCTGCTTCACAGTGGTCTATGTCTGCTTCCTGCATTGTACAGCCTAGTGACAGTTTGTGAATCATCGCTATGCCCCTTCCCTTCTTCTTAGTGCGATCCACTCTGAGGATCCCATATTCAGATGGGAGCGTTTGTACAATATCAGGTGCTGAGGATTCATGTAACCACGTTTCCTTAAGAAACAGAACATCTGATTCTTTATCTAACTCATCAATTCTTTCACCCATTATTCCATCCATCGTTTCTGTGATCATCCACCCACTCACCCTTTCAATTATCCATCCATCCAACCACCCTTTCACTCACCCATCCTTACCCCATCTTTTCACTCATCCATCCATCATTTTGTCGCTCATCTACCAATCCACCCTTTGATTCATCCATCAATCCACCATTTCACTCATCCATCAATCCATACTTTCACTCCATCCATCCATCCTCCCTTTCACTCATCCATCTACTCTTTCATTGAGCCATCCATCCTTTCACTCATTTATCCACACTTTCACACATCCATCAGCCAGTTTACCCTTTTACTTAACCATCCATCCATTCACCCTTTCACTCATCCATCTATCTGCCCTCCCTTCCACTCATCCATCAATTCATCCATCTGTTCACTCACACCCCCCCTTCTAGTTTATTATGAATATTTGTCTGCCGAGTTGCACACAGAAGAGGCCCTATCAACAACTGCACCCCTGCTATAGCTGGTAAAGCAGAGGGTTCACTACGCCCCTGGGTCAAGCCCAGAATGACAGAGGAGTAGCCTTTGCATGCACTGATGGCAGACATATGAGTAAGTTCTCTAAAGGGTCTACACTGGAGCAATAGAGGTATCCAGGGCTTACAGGCACCCAGAGTTAGCTTTATGTTTAAGTTTTGCTTATATGATTCTTGTCTTTGTTGGGACCAACTTCAATTGTTGTTCAGCTCTTATGAAGTAAATCAGTTTGTCTGATTCTGCATCAGTAGTTAGGAAAAAGACAAGTCAATACCTCCTTCATGAATTTCAGATGGATTTATATATTTCTAGTCTTTGCAGGGAGAGAAGTCCATCATTTTGTTGCTTGTGCATAGAATCAGTTTTCTTCAATGTACTTCTTCTAGTGTGAGGGAATGGAAGGCTGTGGGCCTAGTTCAGAATGCAGGGTTCTGTTCTGAGAGTTTTTCTAGATTAAGTTTGGATAAACAATGAGCCTTATCTTTGGAGGGTTCTGTGGATGATGCTAAGTGCATTGAGAGTAGAATGGCTGGCTATAAGGAGCCAATTAGCCAAAGCAGCACTGCCCTGACTTTGTTCCACATGGGATGGAGTTAGAGCTGTTTAGCAAATGAGGAATAGCATACACATGGCCAACTTGAGACATGATGAGTGGTTGCATCTTGTAGGTTCTGCAGATATCCAAGGATGTGAAGATGTGACCGAGTGAAATGTTGCTGTGCCTGCCTAGGAGTTAGGAGAAGATGCAGTTTGTGAAGTTTTTTTGGATTCCGAGGTCCTTTAATATAAATATTTGAGTCTGGTGGAGGACAGTATCAAAAGCAGTATATAGGTCAAACAGTTGGATCTGGTAGTAATGGTTTGTATTAGTATAAGATTTTAATATAGAAGGTTGAACATGTGTGTATTCTTTAGAGTCTTAGAGCGTCATTGTATTCTACATTCTGGTACTATGGAAGGTAGATTAGACTTAGCTGTTGACTAGTCCAGAGCTTCTATCGTTAGATGGTGTCCTATATTAATAAATATACAATTTATTATAAGGATTTGTTCCTGGATTAATTACTACAGAAAATGGCGACGAGTGGGATGTATCTACACTGAATCTTCGAAGGATTTTTTTTATTTATTATTTTTTTCACCGACGAAAATCCAGCGCGTACTTCTTAGAGGGAAACACAGAGTAAATAAAGAAAATGAAGAAAACGAAGAAGCCAAGGGACGCAAAGATTATTACGGCAACTACCGGTAAGCATGTGGAACATTTTCTTGCAATATTGGGAAAACTACTTGCCGGTTGCTGCAACGGCTATTGGGAACTGCATCTTTCAAAGACGGGCATTCCGAAGCTCGAGCGATATTGTTCGCGAGTTTTCCTTAGTAACGCGGACTCACAACTGCGCGCACACGTCCCTATGGTGGTCGGATGCGTGATGATGTCGTCACGGATGCCGTAATCGTGTGTGGCACCATCTTGAGTCCTGTAACCAAGGCAACGATACATTTTGGAGTTTAGCAGTTCAATCGGAACCAGATATCCACTGATTTGGTGTTCCAATACACTTTTTTCACGGATATAAAAGAGAAGTAAGTGCATTTTGTGGCTTTATTTTGACAACTTTACAATATTTGACTTTATCTCACGATGTCCACGGACGCTATTACTCAGAATGAAGCACCCCCAAGAGGTGATTCTGCTTTACATTTAAGCACTCCTAAAGGGTTCTTATCTTCTCCTGTAGAACCCATTATTCAATGGAACGAGTGGAAAGAATATTTTTTGAATTATATAGCCAATCTTGAGGATTGTATTGGTTTGTATACTCCAGAGAGAAAAAAGAGAATTTTAATGTATTGCCTTGGCCCTGAAGGATTACGTGTTTACGGTCAGTTACAGAAGCATGACAGATCTGGAGATATTGATGTTTTCAAAGCTGCATGATTAGATCTTGATTAACATTTTTCTCCTGCAGTCTGTGTTGGAGTAATGTGTCATGCTTTCTTTCAAAGGAAGCAAGAGAAACAGGAGTCCATTGAAGACTATGTTTCAGCCTTAAGGAAGTTGCCGATTAATTGCAAATTTGGAACCTTAGATGAGGATTTGATCAGGGACCAAATTGTTATGTATGCCAACAATAAAGCCATTCAAGATAGCTTATGGGTAGAAGGAGATTCAAGCTTAAAGGACATCATAGCAATTGTCAAAAAAGCTGAATTGTCTGAGCGTTGCACTAAAGCTACTTTATCGGCTGAAAAAAAAGATTCTTCAGATTCGGTCAACAACATTTCTGTTAATAAGAGCAAAACCTCTCAAGTTATTGAATCCAAGAATGATGAGAAAGATGGAAAGGAGATAGTTTTGTTAAAAAGAGACAACAACCTAAGTACATTTGCTATCGCTGTAGCAGCAGTTCTCATGCTGCTTGGTATGATAGATATCCTGCTAGAGCAGCCAAATGTTTAGAATGTGGGTTAGTTGGGAATTTTGCTAAAGCATGCAGGCACAAAAATTACAGGAAAAAGAGCAATGTAGCCTGTGTAAAGGAAAGTGATATTGATGATGATACATCTGATGACAGTGAATGTGAGTACAATAGTAAGCAATATAAAAAGACAGTTGTTTTAAACATTTCCGGTGAGGGTGATAACAAACCTTTATGTTGGATTTCATTAGGTGGGGTTAATTTACAGGTTGCAGCGGACTCAGGGTCGCCCTATACTATAAGTGTAGAAAATGTGTTGACCAAACACTTTAACTCCACCATTGGATGTCACCTAGAAGAACCTGATATTAATCCCGAAAGTTATACAGGTGAAAAAATTGATGTTATTGGTTTTCGGGAATTAGTTTTTAGGTTTTAAGGTAGACATGCTTTATGTAAAACATATGTTGCCAGAGAAGGACCATCTGTGCTCGGATGGAAAGATCAACACAAACTAAATATAATCTTGGATCCAAATAGCCCTGAAGAAGTTATAGTGGCCTGTGATGCTGAAGACACGAAGAAATGGGTATTAGATGAATTTCCAAATGTTTTTAGTGGGAAAATTGGAAAATTAAGAGTTTTTTTGCATTCTATCAGACTAAAAAGCAATGCTGTTCCTAGCATTCACAAAATACGGAACATTCCACTTATTGTCAGGGATGAAGTAAAACTTGAGTTAGATAAATTGATCGAAGCCAATATATTAGAGCCTATAGAATCCTCTGAGTGGATCTCTCCGTTGGTCGTCGCAAGGCGTTCCAACGGAAAGGTCCGCCTGTGTGTTGATTTAAGGGGATTAAATAACAACATAATCGTAGACCAATTTCCTTTGCCACGTATTGAAAAAATGCTGTTGTTAACTAGAGATGCAAAGTGGTTCTCCACACTTGATTTATCCTCAGCATACCATCAAATTATGCTTGATCCTGAATGTAAGCAATTAACTGCTTTCTGCACACCAATTGGATGCTACCAATTCCGCCGTATGCCATTCGGATTAGCATCGGCAGCTGCAGTCTTTCAAAGACTCATGACTCAGTTGTTTGGGGATATTCGTGATGTCATATTTTTCCAGAATGATATCCTCATCATGGGAAACACTAAAAATCATCATAATGATACATTAAGAATGGTGTTGCAGGTACTTGTAAAAAAAGGATTAACCGGTGAGGTTAGTATATGTAAATTCGCTGAATCTAAAGTTACTTACCTTGGTTATGAAATTGGTCGTGATGGTAACAAACCTAAAGAGAAATTAATTGAAGCTATTTGTAAGGCTCCATCACCTCAAAATAAGGATGAACTTCATTCTTTTTTAGGTCTTGCGGATTATTACTATGAGTTTGTGGAAACATTTTCTGAAAAAACCCATGAAATGCGTTATTTACTAAAAAACAAGAGCACATTTTTCTGGGCAGAAGTATGTCAGCCTTCATTTCTTGAAATCAAGTCTGCCTTAGCCTAATCTCCTACTTTGAAAGGATTCGACCCCTCAGCTAAAAGTTTCATTACCACTGAGGCCAGTGGAAAAGGATTAGGCGCAGTTCTTTCTCAAGCCATTGTCAGTGGAGGGGAAAATGTGATTGCTTTTGCTTCTAGGTCACTTTCCCCTGCCGAAGAAAGATATTCAGTCATAGACAGAGAGACACTGGCGTGTGTATGGGCCCTTGAACATTTTAGGAAGTTTGTTTCGGGAAGAGAATTTATCGTAAGAACCGATCACAAACCATTAACAAAAGTCCTTTCTACTGATGGTTTGTCAAGGGCATCTACTAGGATTGCTAGGTTGTCAATGAAGCTACAAGATTTTATTTATACAGTTCAGTACCTACCAGGTAGGATGAACACCACTGCAGATTTTTTGAGTAGAATGTCTCTACCTTTGAAAGAAATTGACACAAGTCCTTGGAATGATGTTTGTGCTGCAGGTATTTTTGTTAATGGAGACTGCAAAGGATTACAAGAGAAAGAATGGATGGATGCACAATCTAATGATGAGATATTACAAACTGTAAAACATAAAGTTGAGAATGGATGGCTTAATTCTGAGAAAAATGAACTTCCAGGTGAGTTGAAAGCATTTTGGGAAGTGCGTAATGAATTGGGTACTGAAGGATCTTTCTTAGTTAGAGGGGAGAAAATCATCCCACCTATTAGTTTAAGAAATAAAATTATCTAATTGTGTCATGAAGGAAATCCTGGCATCTCGCGTACCAAACACAATGTTAAATCCTTATATTGGTGGCCTAAAATTGACATTGAAACAGAACTTTTGTCAGGTCCTGTGTTGACTGCGAAACAGCTGATAAGTCACAGAAAAGGTTAAACCCCCCTTTAAGTTCTCTTCCTTGTCCTAATTTACCTTGGGATAATGTAGCTTTAGATATTGTGGGTCCTATGTCCTGGAGTGATGGTTCTCAAAAATTCATTATTGTTTTAATTGATATGTTTTCAAAGTTGTAACAAAAATTGACACAAGTTCTGTGATAAAATATCTTGAAATCATCTTCGTTAGAGAATGTTTTCCTAAATCTTTGCTCACCGATAATGGTGTTCAGTTTCAATCCTTAGAAATGAAACATTTTTAAATCATGCCATTATTGAGCACAAATTTACAGCTCTTTATCATACTTGGGGAAATGCTGCTGTAGAGAGAGTCAACAGAGTAATAAAAGGTACTTTACAGCAAGCCTTACATAATAGGAGAAATTTAGACACTGAATGAATGAAAATGGTATGGAGTTATAGAGTCACTGTTCATGATTCAACTGGTTTTAGTCCTTTTAGTATCATGAGAGGCAGAATACCCCTTTCTAAAGTCAATCCTGGTTGGATGAACAAAGGAAACAAAGCAAATTGGGAAGTTAATGATATTAAAGAACGCATAGTGAAATCTCAACAAAAAAACTGTACATATTTTAATAAGAAACATGGCATTAAAGATGTCACTTTACATGAAGGTCAATAGATATGTGTTAAATCCAGTAGAAAGATTGCCAAAGGAAAAAACAAGTTTAGTTTACCTAGAAAGATTGTTAAGGTATATAAAAATACACTAAAATTATCTGATGGTTCAGTAAATCATATGAGCAAATTATCTTTAGTCAAAAGGGTTGATTTTTGTGAAACTGTACATGACAATGTTTTGGAATGTAATTCAGATAGATATTGGTGGATTACAACGAATACCATTTTTAATCAAGTTTCTGTTCCTGTTGTTTCTTCTCAAACTCCTGAACACAATGATGTCGACATCAATAATGACAATACTGATGTTGTTAGTCAACCTTTTGCTGTTGCTCCTGAAGGAAGTAATAGTTGTAAGGTTAGTAGTTTTGGAAGAAGCATTGTCGAACCTAAGAGACTTGATGATTATATCTGTTCCATTTGATTTTACTATTGATGCATTATTATTATTCATTTATTTTATTACATAAAAATAGCGGGGGGGTGGTAGTATGTTTTTATTGAAGAAAAGGGATGTGTAGTAATGGTTTGTATTGGTATAAGGTTTTATTATAGAAGGTTGAACATGTGTGTATTCTTTAGAGTCTTAGAGCGTCATTGTATTCTACATTCTGGTACTATGGAATGTAGAAGGTAGATTAGACTTAGCTGTTGACTAGTACAGAGCTTCTCTCGTTAGCTGGTGTCCTATATTAATAAATATACAATGTATTATAAAGATTTGTTCCTGGATTAATTACTACAGATCTCCACAACTCTATTTCTGTCCGCCATTCTTTTCAGATTGCCCAAGTTATGTCAAGATGAATTCTGTGCCTCTGACTGAGATAAAGCCTGTTCTGTGGTCTGAGAGTTGATAATTCCCTTCAGTAGAGTAAGAGATCTGGGTGAAGGCATACTTTTATTTGGCTATCCCAACAATAGACAATTTGCAGCTATGTATAACCTATGAACATCCCATTGGACATTTGTCAATAGCTGACTGGATCCGATAGATCGAGATTCTTATTTTTTTATGAGCAGCCTGATAAAGGTAGAAGTGATACAGAAATCGGCACTTTTAAATGCAGCGATTTTTACAAAAGTGCCCGCGAAATCAGCAGTTTGTTCTGATGTGAATCACCCTAGGTTCTCAGAAGCGAACTGAGCTCGCGCTGGAGGCGCGCACCGATATTTAACAGTCTCGGAGGGGGCGCACGTTCCAACGATGGGATCTTCTGGGACCTAATGAGTTTATCTAGTAGACAAAAATGCACGATGGTGAGTGAACACTCATTCCCCTGAAAACCATATTTCCTCTGCAGCATAGATTCCCAAAGTAACCGTTGTTTTTGTGTCACAGTCAAGTTTGATCAAGCTTATGTATGACACTGTTGTTTGTGCAGACAGGACAATAAACTTGTTTTCGAATGTAATTCACGTTCAGGTTGTTAGTGTGAGTGTGTGTGCTTTCCGTCCGAATTCAACAGTAGGTATTTTTTTTATGGTTACTTGTGGTTGAGGCTGACGTGTTTTTTTACTGACTTTTTTGTACGCATCATTAAACCTGTGTATTTATTTTTAAGAACATAAAAAATTTAAATTAAGTCTTCTTATGAGCGACTCAACGGAGTGTCAGCTGTGCTGTTTGACCGCATTGGGAGTTTTAAAAGGGTGTCCTATAAGTAGCTGTAAATGAATATGCTTGCCTGTAATATACATTCTTTAACATTTTCATCACGCAGTCGTGTTCAATTGGAATCGGTTGTAAAGCGCATCTTTCTTGGCACAGGGCAAAACTTTGTTGGTTTTAAGGTATGCCACCTGAATTATGCATTCTGCATTTGCTTCTTATTGTCCTCATAAGTATGGATTTGCTTCGCTTGCCACATAATCCATCATCTGATGCATATTCTGCATATTTTTACAAAAACAAATTTGTTCCTAGCTCAAAATCAAAAGTTACTAAATATGTGACCACGTCTTCGCTTATAGTGGAAGCCCCTTCTGGTTTACGGTGTAACAGCTTCAGAACCCAGTTAATTGCTGATCTGTCAGAGCAGTCAAAAAAGGAAGGTCAATATTGTTTTACTCTTCTGACATCCGAGTCGTTTTTGGTGTTTTTGATGATAGCTTCCCATGGAAACCATGCACAGCAAACGTGTGTCTTTAAGTTACAGTTCAACACAGTAACAATAAATATGTCACTATTTGGGGCCCGAAAAAGCTTTCCAAACATGTTCTGATGTGCTAGGCAGCATCCTGACAGGTGGGCAGAAATTCAGGACACAGACCCAAGCCAACGATAAATATCAGAAATACCTGGATCAATGAATATCTAGATGGCACCTGTGTAGGTTTAATTAATCACAAACCAGTAATTCAAAGGCCGGGTGGATTATAAATAATTGTACGTTTTTATACAGATTGTTCACTTGGCTGAATTTAGTTTTCTTGTCATACTTCATCTTCTTGAACAATGTATATGAACTATTTCTAATGTAATTCACGTTCAGGTTGTTAGTGTGAGTGTGGGTGCTTTCCGTCCGAATTCAACAGTAGGTATTTTTTTATGGTTACTTGTGGTTGAGGCTGACGTGTTTTTTACTGACTTTTTTGTACGCATCATTAAACCTGTGTATTTATTTTTAAGAACATAAAAAATTTAAATTAAGTCTTCTTATGAGCGACTCAACGGAGTGTCAGCTGTGCTGTTTGACCGCATTGGGAGTTTTAAAAGGGTGTCCTATAAGTAGCTGTAAATGAATATGCTTGCCTGTAATATACATTCTTTAACATTTTCATCACGCAGTCGTGTTCAATTGGAATCGGTTGTAAAGCGCATCTTTCTTGGCACAGGGCAAAACTTTGTTGGTTTTAAGGTATGCCACCTGAATTATGCATTCTGCATTTGCTTCTTATTGTCCTCATAAGTATGGATTTGCTTCGCTTGCCACATAATCCATCATCTGATGCATATTCTGCATATTTTTACAAAAACAAATTTGTTCCTAGCTCAAAATCAAAAGTTACTAAATATGTGACCACGTCTTCGCTTATAGTGGAAGCCCCTTCTGGTTTACGGTGTAACAGCTTCAGAACCCAGTTAATTGCTGATCTGTCAGAGCAGTCAAAAAAGGAAGGTCAATATTGTTTTACTCTTCTGACATCCGAGTCGTTTTTGGTGTTTTTGATGATAGCTTCCCATGGAAACCATGCACAGCAAACGTGTGTCTTTAAGTTACAGTTCAACACAGTAACAATAAATATGTCACTATTTGGGGCCCGAAAAAGCTTTCCAAACATGTTCTGATGTGCTAGGCAGCATCCTGACAGGTGGGCAGAAATTCAGGACACAGACCCAAGCCAACGATAAATATCAGAAATACCTGGATCAATGAATATCTAGATGGCACCTGTGTAGGTTTAATTAATCACAAACCAGTAATTCAAAGGCCGGGTGGATTATAAATAATTGTACGTTTTTATACAGATTGTTCACTTGGCTGAATTTAGTTTTCTTGTCATACTTCATCTTCTTGAACAATGTATATGAACTATTTCTATAACACAAATTCAGCCATATTGACTGCCTGCCTATGGTTCGGTCTGAGTTTTATTTAATTTTGCTTAACTTATAACATTGCCACTATTTGAAACATCTGCAGTACACTATTCATTCGAATAACGAAACTAGCCAAGTTTTGGGATGTCAAGTTTCATAAAGATCTGTTTGGATGGTGGCTTACATAATGAGTGCTCCCCATATAAATTCCCAAAGTAACTTTTGCTCTCTACTAGATTAAAATCTAGTGAATGGAATTACCACAAATATAGCATGAATGAAGATATCCTTCTGATTGATTTGGTGTAAATCCATTTAGTAGTTTTTGAGAATTTAGCATTGCAAAATAGTGTTGGGCAGCTTCGAAATGGTCATTTCTTTTTATATCTTAACAGTTGGGATGGTGTTGGACTTAATTGCACTATGACACATTTACACACCATTTGGCAGCCACTTGATGTCTTTTGATAATGCTTGACATTTTCCTATTCGTGCAGTTCCACCTCCTGTTGAACACAGTTAAAGAGGTGAAGGAGGCACGGTGTTGATTTAGAAATCACTATTGCATATATTGATTAACCTGCGTTACATTTGGCAAAGTCTTAGTATGTTTTGTTTTGCGTTGTCAAGTTACGTGTAGCTCCATCAATGGAGGGCAAAGTTGGGCAGAGCAGAAATGCCTGGTGGGTGTGTGGAAGGGGAGGCGGAGGTTAAGGTGCCTTCACCTGTGGACAGGCTTCCTCTGTTCCATATCCCAGGTTGCCTATTCAAAGTGGAATACTCTGCTAAAACAGTTTCCATTGATTTAAGGCTTAAAATGAATGATTATGCGTAAAATAAAGGGCCACAAAAATGCCGCTAAATTTCCATATTTGTGACACTAAATTTCCATATTTGTGCCGCTAAATTTGCTAATCCATGCCGCTATATCCTGGGGGTTTGTATATAAGATCCCTTTGATTGTTAGTACCAGGGAGGACTTAGACAGACAGCCAACTGAGCCTCTTTCCTTGCCAAGTCCAAAATGCATGCAGCACTCTTCCCCTGACATGTACATCCCCTAGTGTTCCTCATATGAACAATGCCCAGTTCTCACCTCATTCACTGCTCCAAGTTCTCAAATGAGGCATATCAGCTCATGAAATTGTACGGCACAACAGCCAGTGCTTCTGTGAGGCACATCACTGAAGTTCTCCCCTGAGTTGCACCATACAGGGCATGGCCAATCCCTGACTTTCAGAAAAGAGGTCAGGTCAAGACTTTGGTAAAGAAAAAGTCAAAGAAGAGTTAAATAACTTCTGACCATGATCTGTACTTCCCTTCAAAGACAAGACATCAAAAAACAAGGTGAACAGACAAATGAATGGCCATATTAACCTAAACACTGTTCTATGCTTCGAATGATCTCACTTCAGTGAGGTTTGCAACACAGAAACAGTTATAGCAATGGTGATTGATAAGATCATCGACAAACGAGAGTCCTGCACCCTAGTCCTCTTTGAACTCACAGTACCCACCCGCCAAACTCTGAATCACGCCCTTAGTTCCTAGTCTTCGCACCAAATACAGCAGCCTTGCATGTAATCTGATCAGAGACTCACATTTTTTGGGGAAAAACAAGGCTGTGATTGTATGCACAGTGAACACTCTGAGTTTAATCCTGGACAATAAACTTTCACTACATTGTCACATGAACTACAACATAATCAAGAATGTGAAATGGCAAGCACAAAACTTATGAAATCTAAAGTAGATAGTCTCAATGTAAGCCAACCAGGCCTTAGTCCAGTACCTTGTTCTATCCACAGTGGACTATGGAACAGCACTTCTCACTGACAGCCTGAAATCTGTCCTTTTCCCCATGAAAGCAACAGCATAACTCAGCTTTAATACCACCTGACCACATCTTTTCAGCTCTACAGCCACTAAACTGACTGGCAATACATTATTCGAATTACATGCATATCAAACACTACCTACACCATAAAACTCTAAAATGCCCCTCTCATAAATTAACATTAAAGTTAAAAAAAACTCAGATAGCATAGAAGTGACCAATATGGAAATCCAGGAAACACAGAGCTTTCAGTACATCCTCTGGTGCTGCTCCAAGAATCTGAAACAATGTTAACCTGGCACTCCGAACAACAAATTCTTGCTCTGCCTTCAAGACAAGCATCAAATAGGGAAAAAGTTTCTATTAAACAATCCATTAGATTCCCCGATGCTCAATCTACTGAGTCTAGTTCACATCCCGAATTTTCAAAAAGCACAACTATAGGTCAAAATGCCCTTTCCTCCTACCATAGCCAAGACGATACTCTTGATGTTATGAAATACATACACAAATACAAATAAATAAGAAGTCTGCTACTCAAACAATGTCTTTGAGTGCTGTCATTAATATGCGTGTTGTTTCTATATGTGTTGCTTGTAAATTATATATAAAATTTATGTTTGCATTTATGTAATAAGCTTTGACACCATCAACGGCGTGGTCCACAATCATATAAAAACAACACGGCCATTTTGGAACAGGATAATCTTCATAAATGAACTCCCTTAATGCTTTGCAAATCATCGAGTGAAAACAAAATAAACACAGATATTGATTATTAGTGAAAAACTACAAACTTAGATATCACGACAGAGAAATTGCATTAAATTAATTGAATTAAATTCTTGTTGCAAAATAAAAAAGTAGAATCTTTGCAAAAAATCAGTGTTCATATATAACATTGTTCATAGATAACACTAGAGTTCCAAGCGGTCTTTGAGCCCATGTGGCTTTAAAGAATCCAATTTGTAAATCCATTGATTCTCTTTTTGTAATAGTCGTCTGTTCATATCCTGATTACCAATGTTGGAGATTGTTTCAAGTACCATAAACTGTAATTGAGATATATTGTGTCTTTTCTCATTGAAGTGAATCGCAATGGATGACTTCTCATTTCTAGTTCTTATGTTACTTTTGTGATCCGTTAAGCGTGTTTTGATCTTCCTTGAGGTTTTGCCCACGTACACAAGCCCGCACGGGCACTTCAGAAGGTATATAAGGTTCGTAGAATCACAAGTTGCTGTTACTCTGAGAGGTATGGGATTTCCTCGACGTGGATGTTTGATAAAGTTTCCCTTGATAATTGCATGACAATTATTGCAGTTGTGACATGGGATTGTACCTTTGTACTCTTCTTGCGTGGTTTCTTGTGTTCTTTTTTTGAGAATGTCTTGAATGTTTTTACTGCGGGTATAGGCAAATCTGGGCTGAGTTTGAAAGATCCCTTTGAAGTCTGGTTCATTGGATAGAATTTCCCAATGTCTGAGAATGGATTGTTTGTAGGCATAACTTTTGGTGGAATAAGTTTAGACTACTACTGAACGTCTCTCTGAAGACTTATGTGCACTTTTCAGTAGATCTGAGCGTGATTTAGCGTTACATTTGGTAGTTGCAATCTCCAGTATTTTCCTAGGGTATCTTCTCTCTTGGAAACGTTGAATCCTATTTTGAATTTGCATCTGGGATTCTTCAGGTTCTGAAACTATTCTCTTCACTCTGTACAGTTGGGATAATGGTGAATTGTTTTTCAGCGAATTCTGATGGAAACTGCCATAGTGTAAGAGGTTATTGCGGTCTGTGGTTTTCTTATACAGTGTCGTCTTAATTTTGTTCTCTTCAATTTGTACTAGAACGTCTAGGTATGCTATATTTTTTGACTGATATTGTGAGTGAACTGAATTCGATCATTGATTTTATTCAAATCTTCCAATTGTTGTTGCAGTATCTGTTTGGGACCTAGCCAGAGGACAAAAATATCGTCAATGTATCTGTAAAATACACATGCGTGTTTTTTCCATTGTTCACAATTCAAAATGTGGTTGTTTTCAAAGTCAGTCATAAAGATATTCGCGTAGCACGGCGCTGCGCAATTGCCCATGCTGGTACCAGTAAGTTGCAAAAAATAACAATCTTGCCACTTGAAATAACTTTGATAGAGTGTAAAGTTTAATAACTCAAGTAAAAAGACTTGAAAATTGTGATCCAAAGTCGATCCAAGTAGCATTGCTTCTACCGCATCAATACCCAGGTTGTGCGGTATTGATGTGTATAATGCCTGGACATCAATCGTGCATAGCCAAATTTCTCTGGTCTACTGGAATGTTGATTTGTGTTAACTTCAATAAAAAATCTGTCGTGTCTTTAATGTAAGTGTTGGCTTTGATCACAAAATCTTTGAAATGCAGATCAAGGAATTGACCTACGGGTTCGTGTATACTTTCTCTGGTGTTGACAATTGGACGGAAAGGAGGTCGATGGAGATCCTTGTGAATTTTGGGAAGCATTTGATGGATGGAGTTTTCGGATGTTGTTTAATCAAGAAATTCTTAGTTTTAAGTGATATAGTTCCTTCATCATAAGCTCTTTGTAGAAGGGTCATTAAATGTGCTTGAAACTTCATAGTAGGGTCCGTTTCCAACGGAGCATAGGTTTCAATGTCATTTACATGGATGTTGACTTGTGAGATATAAAAATCCGTGTCCATTAATACCAGGGCTCCCCCTTTATCAGCTTTTTGAATAGTAATTGTAGGGTTGCTGGACAATTTCTTCAGAATGTTGAATTCTTTCTTAGACAAGTTGCGGAATTTGGTATGATGTTTGAAATCCATCTTGTTGATGTCGTTCGATACTAAAGTCTCAAAAGTATCCAAAGATTTGTGGCTGAGAGGAGCTTGAAAAATGCTTTCAGGTCTCAAATGTTTCAGTTGGGTATCGGGTTCTTTGGCTTCATCAGAGTTCACAATTATTTCAAAAAAATGTCGCAGTCTTAAATTGCGCATAAATTTGTACAGACTAATGTTCAATTCAAGTTTGTCAGTGTTGTGTGTGGGGACAAATGAGGTCCCTTTTTGTAACACTTTAATTTCACTGTCTGATAAGTGATGTGTCGAAATATTGATCACTAAATGTTTGTCTATTTCTTCCTCCTGTTGGTTCTGCTGTTCTGTGCTGGAACCTTTGGACCGATGTTGGTGGTCCGCTTTCTTTTGCCCCTCCGGGGTCTCCGAGGTCTGTTGTGCCCTCTTCTAAAAAAGGAACTCGAGTAGTAGGTTGTGCATTGTTGCGTGATTGAGATATTCTTTCTCTCTGCTGAGTTGATCGGTTCTCTCCTTCTGAAGACGAAGTTTCTGTTTCCGTGGTGTTAGTCTGTGGTCTGTTCTGGCGTCTCCTGGCATATACCTTAGCCCAGGAGTACACCTCCCCTAACTTATAATCAATGGTGTCCCTTTTAAATTTCCGGACCTTTCGCTCATTGATTTCTTCCGTGTAATTTTCAAGTTGCTGGTTGATGTCATTGATAACCTGTGCCCAATCTTCTTTGTTAAGCATCTCTTGGAGTTCTTCTTTCGTTGTTAAGATCTCCTTATTGAGTTCTTCTATCACTTTGGATAATTCCTCGATTATGAGCAATATTAAATCTAAAGAGCACTTGTTTAGAATCGCATACCAGCGTTCTACAAATTTTTGGTTGTTTTTACATAAAAGCGGTTTGAGTGGTACTCGTAGTCCTCTTGGAATCCTCTGTCCCTGGTGATACCGGATCAGTTTACTGGCATGTAGCTGTTGGTTTACCTCCCGTTTGGTGAGGTAAAGTAATTGTTTGATGTTAATCTCTTTGCTTTTCTTGTTAGTGGTGGTAGTGGACTCCTCATTTATTAGTGCGTAAATCTTAGATGCATCATCAGCAATGTAAGCAAATGTTTCAGCTCTAGCATCAGTTAGTTTTGTGATATCATCATAAGTCCAAGCGTTGTTATAAACATATGCGTACCTCTTTAAATTTGTAAGGGAGTGTATTCTGGCCTATTTAGAATGTATCTTAAATGACTACCCTAGGAATATTTTAAAGCAGAAATTCTGGGGGTTTAGCTAATACCAGGAAAATTCCATGTAAGTTAACTCTATTGTGTGGCAAAGAATTAATATAAAGTGCTTACCAAAAGTTATGTCTTCGGATAATGAAGAAAACAAGCCGCGATAATGGGTCCAGGTAAGGTCTATAGATAGGACCTCTTTATCTGTATGCAGCTATACAAAAAAACCAAAATCAATCTATACGGTAAAATAGGGTTACAGTTAGCGGCAGCTTAACAATCTGCACGATGAATGCATCAAAGAGTCCATTACTTTAAATGTCTCCGATCACTTGTTGTAGCTGTGATTTGGCAGAGAAATCGTTTGTACACATGATTGTACAGGCAATGGATTAAACTTGTATGCAGAGACGGACTTATTTATGGGAGGCGCCTAACTGCGCTAAAGAAATTTACCAGTATAGGTGCTATGGCGTATTCATTCATTGTATGCAGAGACCGACTTATTTATGGGAGGCGCCTAACTGCGCTAAAGAAATTTACCAGTGTAGGTGCTATGGCGTATTCATTAGATATTGGCCATTATTTGATGCAAAATACCTGAAATTCGGTTAATGAACGATGGTCTCACTCCTTGTGCCGAAATGTAGAGTCGGCGTTTACCGCGGTAAGCCGGATTATAATAAGAAACTCTTCAGTCGCTAAAAGGACAAAGATAGGTGTTATTAGAGTGATAGTTCCCTTAATACTACACGGTGCGAGCATGGGCTGTTTTAAAAAACATGTTTGGCATGTACCTGGTTTCAAGTTCAAGTCCTGGTATTAGCTAAACCCCCAGAATTTCTGCTTTAAAATATTCCTAGGGTAGTCATTTAAGATACATTCTAAATAGGCCAGAATACAATCCCGTACAAATTTAAAGAGGTACGTATATGTTTATAACAACGCTTGGAGCCACATCAACCTTTTTTCTGTTAATAATCTATGTACTCTTCCTTTGATCTTTGTGAATTTTCTTCTGTTTTCATTATGTCTTTTCTTGATGAGACGATAAATGTATGTTGAAACTGTATTACATCTTGTTAACAGTTTTTCTTCAGACATGAAAAAACAATGAACTGTAGTAAAGCGGTATATCATGTTATGTTACCAGATTTCTGGCTTTAATGTTCAAGAAAAATGTACTGATTATTATGCACTGTTTGGCATAGAGACCAAAAAAACAATTTTTGAAAAAATGCTGTTTATTTATTTTTAGAAACAAGATGGTAGTGTCCTGATGAAGACACTGTCAATGTGTCGAAACGCGGAGACGGAAACCCTCTCCCCTCTAGATCATTAGGAACAATATGTGTACAAACAACGTATATCTGTTGCATATTTGTTGAAAGAAATCTTTTTATTGTACTTTTTAATTAATCATTATGCCTATGACCATTTTCAGAACACTTTTATCAAATCCATTAAATTGAACTCTTTGTGCTATTTCAGTGCTTTATTATTTTATTGTTATTTTGTTACTTGAACTTTGCCAGCATTTGTGTGTTGCCTGGGAGTGTTTATTTGCCATAAATTGTTTGCCCTGACCCAGGAATCTCATCCTTATCAAGGGGTCCTTGTTTTTCTCATACTGGTGTAAAGTCAGACCACAGCCTGCACCACAAAAGGGAGCCCAGCCCAGAGCCACACCTGAAGGCCAACAGATGCCATGGAGCCAACGATCATGCAGCTCGGACACCCAAAAGGGCAACAACACCCACCGCCATCACCCCCAGGACCCCCTTCCCCGGGCACCCACCCCGGGCACACCCCACCACCACCGGACCAAGACACTGCACATCAACGGCCCGAAAACATGGAAAAAAGCACCTGCCTGATGTCGCACAATTGCAGCAATCTACACACACGTGAGTACAGAAATCCTGAGTCATTCATGCACCATTGAAAGAACAAACAAAATGCCACATACGAATTTGTCTCCAAACAACTATTGTGAAGAGTCATGGTGGGCATCCCTGGACAATCTGTGAGTCACAGCCTGCATGACAATGTCCAAGATAAGAAGGTGTGTTAGGCACTCAGCAAGGGACAGGGAGAAAGAGAAAGAGAGAGTGAACAAGAAGCGCAAGGCCAATTGTGCCCTTGGCCCATGCAAACATGCAAACAGCTGCGTGTGTCCCGAAATTCGTGCACTCCAAATTACAGGCCCGGCATCAAAGTCAGCGCGAAGGCCACATCACATCTCAGAAATGCAAGCAGGAGTCATTCTAAAATTAGGAATGAAAGCTCCATTGTCCATACACACAAGGCGGAAGGCCAACCGATCTCCCGACCTTGGTCCGGAATGCGGCTGGCACACCCTGCGGGAGATACCAAACCAGCCTCCGACTACGCCCACACCATGAACAGCACTAATGAAAAACCAACGTGCCCACACACACTTTTCCCTGCACAACCTACACCTGCAAGTGCTGGCCTTGACACACTGGTCAAATACTACCCATACATCCAAGCGTTGCACACACATACGATTCAGTGCCCAGAGCTGTGGCATATCATCCACAGAACTGCTACTGGTCTGAGGAGTGCCTGTGCTACGAGACCAACAAACACAATGGCAGGCTTCCCGGGCACATGCACAGTGCCTATCACGTGGACCTGTACCATGCACGAATTCTGCATCTGTTGGGATCCCTGCCAATGGCAGTGTTGCGAATCAGTTACCGTCTGAGTTTCCATCTTGCCTACGTCACCTGCGTCCAGCCCTGGTTCCACTGTCGATCATGCACATTCGAGTGCCCCATGGTGGTCTGGTCTATCCAACGCAATGGGAGCTGAATTGTATTATGACCTGACAGTGCGCCCCCTGTTGGCACAGGAACAGGAGTGTTACCGGGATACCTGAGCATGGGATGCACTGATCTTTGTCGTATGTGCCGGCAGTTGTGCATGGGAGATTGCACAACTCCTCGTGTGCAGTGACCACATCGAGGCGCGACCCTATTGGGCGGTGCTGCAGATTGAGGAAACGGTGTGGAATGAGCACATCTGTCCGGACCAGTTAATGAATTGGGTCACCCTGGTGATACTTGAATCCGACTACGATGTACTATTGGAACACATTGACCATGAAGCTGTGCTCGCATTCATGGACGAGTAACTACATTTCTGCAGCCACATCGGATTGTCACCCACAGCACGGGTCCCAACATTGTTGCATTGTGGGGAATGCTCACATATCCCCCCACAACAGTCTCCGCCTTCGTCTGGACTCAGAATGCATGTGCGAGGAGCTATGCGTGTGTACAAACACCTGTGCAAGGTGAGCCATGGGCGGAGCAGCACAGTGTCCTTTGGCAATGTTCACAAATTGGACATACTGCTGGGGGGAGTACCCACATGGCAATGTAGCACGAGATGTGACCTTGTCGTACCATCCCACTGGATCACTGTCAGCAGGGCAGACAGTCGGCGCAGTCTGGCGGCACAGCACTATGCAGACCCCATGGGCTGTGGCTGCTATCCCCTAACACGGGGCAATGGGCAGACAACAAACATCACATGACTCGTCCAGAAAGGCAAGGTGGGCTGAGACCGCTGCCATCCATAACGATTTGTGTACATTTTTGCACCGCCATGTCTTGCACCTCGACATGTTGATCCCATGCTGCGTGTAAGTGTCTCAAGCATGTCCCTGCATGTTGTGGCCCTTGCCCTTGCCCGACACACATATTGGCATGTGTGTGTCCGTACTGACACACATATGCCAATAAAGTCACCGCAACTTCACTACTGTCCAAATGTGATGAGTATGGATTAGATGTACGAATCGTGTGCCACAATGAGCATCGTCCCTACACATGGAGGGACTGAGCGACGCCTGTACAATGGGGGTGGGTCCCTTTTGTCTGCTCTACCTCTGTGAGCCAAACACTGTGTTTGGGATTGTTGCTGGCAGGCCTGTACACTTACGTGTCTCCAGCAATGTGAGTATCGTTTCCAACCCCTGAACATGTGGAGCAATGCAATGATTCCAAACAGATTGTGTCCACACAGATGTGTGTGAGTAGGTATGCGACGTCAAGTTCTGGTGACACATGTGATGTAGGACACCACTTCTGCCCTGCTACCGATTTGGTCATTCCTACACACAGCCCTATTCAATACAGTGATGTGTGCCTATGTGGGGGATAGCGAGATTTTCGTTAATGTGCAACGAGGCCACAGCTAGTACTCACCTTCACAGACATCCAACTGGCCACATGGCTCAGGGTTTAACATGCGCATTGATGCCATTTACACGGGTGTACCTTCTTGTGCAATCATTTTCCATACATACATACATACATACTTTCACACTTTAGTGAACATAGTCATGACACATCTGTGTGATTTCAAATGTTTTATTCACATTCTGGTGCATTCCGGAGCTGGAGCTGTACATGGCCATGCCAAGCCCACATCACGTGGGAGCCCAGTGGTGAGCCAACCAGAGTCCACTGGGAATTGGTACGTGATATGGGAGAGGGAGAGAGCAGTCCACTGCAGGAATGCAGTGTCATTGCCCACCAGTGAAGACATGCCAATCCAAGTTGGGGTCCAGGTGTATGTCACTGAGTGTTCTGGGGGTCAGTGGAAGGTGTTGTCCCAGGGAATGATGCATAGGGCAGAACCAGGCAGCGACAGGTCATACGGCGGTACTGCCTTCTTCCTCACTTACTAATTACCATCCACATCTTAGCCCTCTGATACTTCCTCAGTGTCCAGTGTGTCCGGTGTGTGTGTCGGGTAATGGCTGCAACACTGGGTGCCACTGACACACCAGGGTGCGATGGTGGTAGGGATGTATCACTGGGTGCCACTAACAGATCAGGGGTCGGAGAGGTGTGTGTCGCAGTTCCCGCTGCAGTCATCTGGGCCTGGCCAGTGACAGCAATGGCAGGATGATGAACTGCAAGGCATGGAAGATCCCAGCTACATCTCGCTGATGTTCACCCATGGCAGCCAAACTTCCAGCCTGCATCTGCTCCATGGTCTCAATTGTACTGTGCATCTGTGCCAACTCTGTGCTGTCATCCCTGGTGCCTGTCTGACTAGACAGTTCTTGTATCCGAGAGATGGCCCCAGCGATGTCAGCCAAGGATTGTCGTGGAGCATGGTGTGGAAAGTGTGTGTCCGTTAGGGATTGTTAGTGGTCCCTGACAGAACTTGGACACCCACGTATGGCATCCAGTTTGGCTGCCACAAGCTCGAAACCCCCCCGCAGCTGATCAGCCAATTCCACCTGGCAACCCAACACACGGCATTGAAATTCCATGTGTAGTTTGTGGGTTTCCTGGGAGACAGCCGTGGTGATGCGTGTTTCCTGCTGTGTGGTCTGTGCAGGTGGTGGGGTCACCTCGAGGAAGCTGGGCTGCCCTGCTCCTGGGGGTGGTGTGCGGAGGCTGTCCTTTATCCATTGCAAGGTGTCTGAACAGATATGCAGGGTGTCCTCTTCATCATCACTGTTAGGATTTGTGGTCTGCTTTGCAGTAAGTATTGTTTGTCCCCCTGCAATGTTAAGGGGAGATGCATGTTAACAGAGGTTCCCATGTATGTTGCCACTTTGCAGGCGTTTACATGCAGACTGCATGACAATACACATTGTGACTGTTTTGGTGGTACTGGCTATTCAATGTCAGACAGTGGGCTTTCTGAGTACATGACGGATGTGTGGTGGTACCCGTACATTGGCATCACACAGTGTCAGGCAATGCAAGATGTGATTGGCCAGTTACTATGCACAAGCGGAACCTGTTGTGTCGTCTGTCCTGTGGTGTAGGTGTTGCACTGTGCTCCACATTGCCGTCATTGGTGATGTTCTGTGGTTGCTATGTGTGTGTGCTGCATTGTGGGGGTAGTCGGCCCTGCAGCTCTGGGTTCATGGACCCTTGTCCCTTTGAGGTGGTGTGCCTTTGAATTGTGTGTTTTTCGGGGGCTGGGATGTTTTAGACGTGGGTCATTTGTGCTCTTGCACAGATTTTGTGGCCTTGTGCATTGTATGTCTGCTGCGTGACTTTGATGGCATGGGTTGTAGGTGTACGTGGATGTGTCAGAGTGTGACCTGCTCCTGTACGGATGTGATCACAGGGTCACTTCCATGTTGATTCATGCACAAGTGCATTTCTTTGGGCTGCTGCCATACTATCGGTCATACAGTGTCACTTGCTTCATTAGTGTGGCTCACACAGCCGCTGCTTTTCTGGTTTCAGCACATGAGTATGGATTGGTACTGTCGTTAGTTATTCGGTGGGGGCACATATGTGCACATGGTGGATGGGGGCCTACTTGGTGTTTCTATGTGTATTGCACTGTGCCAAGGGTGTCAGGGACATGTCCCACTGTCATTGTGCATGTGCGGTGTGCTTCACATGAGTGTGCATGTGTGGCATTGTGCCCATCTCCCCCCATCCCCCAGTCCCTGGTCGGCACTCACCCTGTTGCTGTTGAGTCAGATCATATTGTGCTGTGTCCAGGCCCTGACTCCTCCCACAGTCTCCCCACTGGTGACTGTGGCTGCCATTTCCTCCAGCTCATGCTGCTCCTCCTGTGGCACAGACTTCCCACCTCCAGTCGTCGTTGCTGCCTTCCTGTTGGCGGCGAGTCTCTGTTTGGTCTGCCTTTGCACATCTTGCCAGCGCCTCTTGACCGCCTCTATGGACCTCCTCACCACTCCAATTGCATTGACGTTGGTGACGATGGTCTGCCATATTTTCGTTTGGGTTGCCAGTGCCACAGTGGAGGTGACAAACAGTTTTTGGTAGTGTCCCATCACCTCTGTGGCGATGATCTGGTCTTCTTGCTGACTGAACCCCATCTTTCTCTTTCTCTTCTCCTTGCCCTCCCCGTACACAGAGTTCCTGTCTGGTCCTCTGTGGGGCTTGTAGGGTTAGGCTTCTCCTCTGAACTCAGTCCGGGTGCATCCATGGTGCTACGCAGTTTGAATTGGTTTTGGCGTTTTTTTTGTTTTGGCCTTTATAGTGCGTTTTCCCGCACGACGAGTATTGCAGGGCTGTCGCTGGTTATCGTTGAGTTTGGTATCGCAACGTTTTGGGCGTTCATGTTGTGCATTTTTTGTTAGTCACGTTGAATTTTGCGCAGTCATTTGGCCCGTTATCCTGCCACTATCGCATGATGCCGCCAGGTTGGGAACTGGACGTTAAGACAGTGTTATTTTCTCGCGATCGACTGCGATATGCACAGTTGTGTTAAGTTACTTTTGCGATGGTTATCACACTTTCTTGAGAATATGCCCCATAGAATGGAGGATTGGGCCGGTCCCCTCCATCAGTTGCTTTGTTCACATTTGGTTCAGATGGTAAGGCTGACATTCAGGCATTAGAATGATGCCCGTCTTTATTTATGGAACTGTGTCAATAATATCTGAATCTGTTTTTAAAAAGGATGAGTACTGATCCAGCGCTACTAATTAATCAGGGATCAATACTCGATAACATCACAATGCAAAGGCCCATACACATTCACCCAATTCCCCGATGCGCTGGGGGTCAAGTTTTAATGACGTTATCTTGTTTCTTTCACAGGTTCATGTTTGAAATCTCTAAATACATAACTGAACCTATACATCAACTCTCTTTCCTCTTGGTCGATGGACCAATTTGTTGAATAGTTGATGGTAATAATAATTCTATCTAACTAGCTATCTAGTTAACCAAATATTCACAGATTCTCTGTAGGATTAATAAAGCTTATCTCAAAATGTTGTATAACCTTAATGCTCATTTTGCATTCAAGTAAAGAGTGCAAACAATGAAAATCACAAGAGGGAGAGAAAAACATCAGCAAATGCAAAACAGTGTCAATTTCATCGTCAACATACGATATTCATATGAAGGAGTGGATAGATTAAAAGACAAAAGTTTCAGCAAAATAATGTGAAGCAAAATACATGTGATGGAGTGGATAGGTTAAGAGACAAAAGTTTCAGAGACAAAAATATATTTGCAACCGATTATGCAAAGTACGAGTCGGAGGATACTACTAACCAAGAGATCAGTGAAATACCACCCCCCTGGCCAAGGATATGATGGGGGTTCCCCGAAATAGAGTCAGGGGACAAAGATTTCAGGGACAGGAACAAAAAAGGACAGGAACTAGCTAGGCCTCTCTGAAAACCGATGAACAGCGATGCATCTCCCCTCTTTCTCTGCAGCCAGCCTAAGAGAACAGCTCGCTAAACCACACCCCTAAAGGCACCCCAGTTATACCCTAAAACCTACATGTCCGTCCAACATCATTTGAAACATTTCACAAAATTCGACAGTTGATTGGTTGATTTTAGGAGGTGGTGTGTCACTCCATCAGGTTCCCATTCATGACTGCTAGAGACTACTGTTTTACTTCCCTTCTCATTACATCATATTCGAATCGTTCACACAATTTATTACATGATACATTTCAACATTTTCACACATAATTTTCAGCAGTCCGTGGAAGGAATCCCTAGTCCCATGGCCGTTCACATCCTTCTGCAGGCAAACAATGCATTAAGTGTGGAGTATCCTTGAACTCTTGTCCCTTCTTTGCAGCACTCAGCACTTGTGTCAGTCTTTGACAGGTCAGTTTCACTCATTTCTCCAGGCCCCTCCTCTATCCGTCCAACTTAAGGACAAACTGGAGGACCATTTGGCTCACTATGGCAGATAGAACATAAACATTCATTAATTACATAGAAATGCACTTTTCACTGTTCAACCCCCACCTTTGCACTATCCCTCATTAATGTTTTTCCTAGCATAGCTTTATGCAAAAGCGGCATTATTCATTCATTTTAAAGCAGGGTGCAACATGCAAAATACTAAATGCATATGCGGCCTAGTCATGCATTATTTGTTATTTCTTTCAAAGCACCAATATAAATGTGGTCTAGTTCTTTCATGTATTATTTCATATTAGTGTATGCATGCGCAAAGCAGCTCCCCTTGTGTTCATGTGATGAGTATATTAATATTTTTCACTACACACTGTTAGTACGTACTATGCGGGTATTCATCTGAGCAGGTTTCTTTTTGTGAAACCCTGCTCCATCAGTACCAATAGGCAAATGAGTCTGTTTGCAGCCACCATCATCACTAAGCACACACTGGACCTTTCAAGAACTGCTCTGTGTGGCACATGCAATAGGAAGAGTACAGTGCGCCCACACTCATGTGGAATTTGTGGCCACATTTATGGAGCTGAGAACAGAAAGCGTTTAAGGTGGTCTCTAGCAGAGATTGCATCTGGGCAGTATATTTGTTTACATTTAAATTTCTTCCCATTCCTGACTTGCAGTGATGGTCTAAACACTCACCTTTCTTCTGATTTTTTAAATGAGGGGTGGTACGTTTTTGCTGTAGGAAGTGTGAATTGGGGAAATGGAGCCACTGTCCCTTATGCGTACACAGTGATGCTAGCATAAATCCTGAATTACCTGACAGAGCTGGCTTAATAAATCTACATCTTATCCTCATATTATCATACACATGACGTTGTTTGGCACAATTATTTTTAAAGTGCAATGCCTATTATAAATTGCAATAAAAAGCATCAGCTCTTAAGAATCTAAGGGCAGATTAGCAAGAACCTTGTTAAAATATTTGCCGTTTTAGCGGCAGGAAACTGCTGCTAAAACGGCGATAATGGGCTTTCTAATATGCGTTCTAGAATTCCAATAGAAGCCCAGTTTAGATGTGCAGGACATTTAACCAGGGCTTCTATTGGAATTCTATAACGCATATTAGCAAGCCCATTATCGCCGTTTTAGCGGCAGTTTCCTGCCCCTAAAACGGCGATAATTTTAACGAGGTTCTTGCTAATATGCCCCCTATAGCCTTAATCAGCACTTGGCTGGCTGTCCACAAGATCAGTGAAGACTCTGGTCTATACTCCCTGGCTTAGGCCTGCCTAACCTATTTAAAAATCCCCACTTTCGCACTGGATCTCTAAGTCAAGAGTTAAGCCATCAGTGTGTTGCCTGTAATATAGACTTAGATAAAAGCCAATGGATCAATATACTGCGTTGGCCCCTGTGCTGTCATGACACTATGTGTGTTAGGACCCTTGCATTTCTGGGCGGACTAAACAGAGGAATTATGTCACTTGCTGGAAGGTGTCATGGTGAGCTTTTTAACCGTTATGACGTAATGAGTGTGCAGTGTGTGATCGTATGCGGAGGAATAAATTACGTCTGTTGCAGAGCTCTGCGTGTGGTATGTTCATTTGCATGTTCCCGGGTTGGGGAGGACGCTACTGGCACGATTCAAATTCTGCTTGTTTTTCAAAAACAAACTCCTTAAGTGGGAATTTGTTTTTAAAAGCAATTACTAGTCCTGCAATGAATAGAGTTTTCTCCCTGTGCATGGGGCCTGTTATTGATTTCCCTGGCTGTGAGCATCATGCCTCATATGGTGGACTTGGGCAGGTAAAGATTTGCACCAGCAGAACCAGCTGCAGCACTGCCTCTGGGTGCAGTTTCCATGGGAGGGAGGGTGATGGTAAACCATGTGTTTGGCAGAGGAGGTTAACACCCAATTTGTGGCAGTTCAACTGCTCTGCTAATGAGTAGAAAGCATTCTCTCCTAAAATGGCAACTGTCATGCTCCCTCCACCTCTGTTTTACCAATAGATCTTTCTCACATTCATTTCTATGTCACACACTCTTTGTTGTGCATTCAGACGTGGGAGCCACAAGAAGTAGCTGCTGGTTTCACCTAATGATCTGAGCCCGCTTTACCATCAGCATGATGGAAACAGGACAATGCCTATTCAGGTGTAAGTGTCAGCTGCCCCCTCCCTTCCTGCTCAGAAAGAGCCCTCAGAATACAGATTAATGCATATGAGTACTTAGACATACCTAACGTTCCTGTGTTTGTGGTCGTCTAGAGGGAATGCACAGAAGGTAGGTGTCACCCACCTCAGACGTGTGTATTGGAGACAGACTGCAGGCACACAGAGCAGTAAGGGCAGACAAATGTCCACTTTCTAAAAGTGGCATTTCCAAAATGGTAATGTTAAGTCCAATTTTACCAGTAAAGAGGATTTATCATTACCATTTGAAAGATATAAAACATGAGGCTGCTACTCCTTTCTAATCAGGAGTTATATCTTAAAAGTGTATTAAAGAATCCCCAATGTTAACCTATGAGATGAGTAGGTCTCACAGTAGTGAAAAATGAATTTGGGTGTTTGCCACTACCAAGACATGCAAAATGTAAGAGTACATGTCCTACCTTTTATTTACACAGCACCCTGCCCTATGGGCTACTTAAGGGCCTACATTAGGGGTGACGTTTGTGTAGTAAAAGTGGAGTTTAAGGCTTGGCAAGTAGTTTTAAATACCAAGTCGAAGTGGCAGTAAACTGCACACACAGACCCTGTAGTGGCAGGCCTGAGATAGGTTTGAAAGACTACTTTTGTGTGTGGCACAATCAGTGGTGAATGCCCACTAGTACCATTTAGGCTATAGGTCCTGGGTATATGGTATACCACTCTACAAGGGACTTGCAAGTAAACTCAATATGCCAATTATGTATACACCAATGGTACCATGTTTATGGGAGAAGCACATGCACTTTAGCACTGATCAGCAGTGGTAAAGTGCTCAGAGACCTAAGGCCAACAAAAAGAGCAAAAATAGAAGGTAAGAATGCAAAAAGTTTGGGGGAAGACCACCCTAAGGGTGACAGGTCTAACATGGAGGAAATAGATAACATGGGTTAAAAAATGAAATCCCTTTGGTCTCATGTTGAGTAGGTGGTACAACCAGTTTTGGACAGTGAAGTCAATCACACCTGATATCAGACAGTTGTTAATTTATCTAAGGAAATCAAATCTAATCTTTCGAATAATAATGATCGTCAAACTCCATCTTTTTGCTGTACCCTTTGCATGTTGGAGTCTAAAAATGAATGGACTAAAATGAAGAATCTTCTACTGCGCTGAACAGCCTAATCAAAACAAAATTATTACCCATCTTTTTGGGACATGCAGCTAATTCTTATATGCACAAAGACACTTTTGCTGCTCGAAAGAGGTAAAGTCTGTCATACTTAAAACATAACTTTTTTCAGTTAACACAGACATGGGCCATGTGACCTAAAAAGATACAGGGTGATGTGTCAGTTAACTCTTTCCTTTGGGATGAGTCCTTTTTAAAAATGTTCAGATATAGGGGAAAATACCTTAATCATCCAGTAAACTAATCTGAAGGTTTGATGGGTAGACAGTTTCTATGTTTTTAACAAGGTCGCAACTTCACATTCATTGGCAATATCGACCAGGGCTGCTCAGGTAAAGAATTAACACTAGCTGTGTATGGCATTTCCCGCCTGTTACATTTTCTTGAAAGCCCCTTCAACTAGTAGAAGCTAATACAGAGGTGAAATGCAATGGCAACCAGACAAAAGAAGGGAGATCATCTCTCCAACACAATGAGTTGGTTGGTGGTTGCAACGGGGAAGAGTTTGGGGTTGAAGGTTGGTTTGCAAATGTAATAAAAAAAGGCTAAGCAGGATATTTACTAAGATTGTATTTCAGTTTCATAAAAAGTTTTAGAATCAGCGTTTTTATGCTAGAAACCTAAGGTATGAAAACTGAAAGTTTGCATATACAATTGGAAACTTTGTTTAAATCGGAATTGTTTAATGAGTATATAAAGGGACAATTTGATAAGGACAAGTATTGCAGATGTAAAGTTGTCACTTGTGTTTCTTCTAAAAATACTTCTGAAATAGGAGATCAGAGCTGTTAGTACAATAAAATGTGCAGTTCAACTTCTACCGCTGAACATTTATGGGGAGGGCAATTGTTTTGAAAGAATTCATACATAATGTAGAAGATCAAGCAAGTCTTTGAGTTTTATGAAAGAGTATATCAAATGACAGCAAACATATGTGACGGAGCTCCTGCTCTTGACCATATATACCATTGGTCGCAGCTGTTGACCCTGCCGGACCCCCACTGAAGAACCTGACCGGGAATTGAAGAAGAGCTCACCACGCCGGAACGCCTGGTGTGTGGTTAGGTACTTGTAACAATGGGCAAGGGCGACAAGACGCAAAGTAAGCTCACCTTCGAGCACCGGCGCTCCAGATCTCAGAGCGCAACAGGTGCGGACAAGAACGCTGAGCAGGAAGAGGATGACATGACAGGGAGTGCAGAGATCAAGAACACGCTATTAGCAATGGAAAAGGGCCTGCAGAGTAGCATGATGTCGCTGGGGTCTAAGCAGGACGCCCTCACCTACAGAATGGACAGGATGTCAGAGCGCATTGATAAGCATGCAGAGCGTCTGGACATGTCAGAGAGGAGGCTAACTGAAGCGGAGGAGGCGCAGACGGAGCTCGGCACCGACCAGAAGAGATTAGATAAGATGATGCAGACGCTGCAGACGCTGCAGGATAAAACGGAGGATTTGGAAGCCCGCTCCCGTCGCTGTAATCTCCGCATAACGGGCCTGCCGGAAACGACCCAAACTGGCAATATGGAACTCTTCATTGAGAAGTTGCTGACCACTCTGCTTGGAGCTGACACTTTCTCCTCGATGTTTGTGGTGGAACGCGCCCATCGATCCCTGGGCCCGCGCCCACGCCCGGGTGCCCCACCATAGCTAAGTTGCTTAGTTACAGAGACAGGGACTCAGCCCTGAGACATGCAAGGGAAAGAAAAAGTCTACAATATGAAGTTTCTGAGATATCACTCTACCCTGACTTTACCGCCAAAGTGCAGGAGGCCCGCAAACATTTTGCTCCACTAAAGCGTCAGCTGCGAGATCTCGGGCTCGACTATGCCATGCTCTATCCCACAAAACTCGGTGTAGATCGACAAGGACACTCACATATGTTCACTGACCCAAGAGCGCTGAAACAAGCCCTAAAGGCCTGGTCAAAGGACAAAAGCAAGGAAGCAAACGTGCCTGCGGAAGAGGTGGAGGGTGGTGGCTTGCAGGAGGAGCGTGAGTAGCTGCAAAGTGTTGGATGCCTGATTAACTAGGTGGGGTTGGGACACTGGGGCCCGGGTTGGGGGTTGCCGCCCGCCTGGCGGCTGTTTAAGCTTTACAGTTGTCTCCTTAACAGCACCCTAAGCTGGGGTCAGACTTTCTTTCGGCCTCGGCTATCTTCCGCCGGCCGCCCCCATATGCTGGTGTATTAACATTGCTGATACTTGGAAGGGGACGGACGCATCTCTCTTTAGCAATGATAGCGCATGACCCCTGCGGAGTCCATTCTTAAGTCCTGAGGAACTGTACTGTCCAACTGGGGGTCAAAGTAACCTCATTGATGCACAATATAGACTGCTGCGGGCGGGGGCAAGGGAGGTCCAGGAGTAGTGCGCGTTCGCACTGGTGCCTGGCAACCTTGGCCCCTGCGTGCATATCACCTGATCTGTCTCCCTTGAGACTACCATGTTTGAGTTTTGGGTTGGGAGGGGAGGGAGGGTAGGGGGATCTGTATGGCCCAGTTGGGGAGGGTCGACTGTGGGCGGGGGAGGGGGATTTGTTTGTTGTATTACAGGGGCACGGGGGGAGGGTTGGTTCTTTCACACAGGTTTCGCACACCGGTCAGGCTGGACTCACACGAACAATGCACACCCATGCACGGCATCACTCATGCCACCACTGAAAACACTTAACACAAGTGGTGATTCCTCCCCTATGACACTTAAAGCTCTGACGTGGAATGTAAGGGGGCTGAATGACTACCGCAAGCTGCGGAAAGTGATGAACTACTTACATCATCACCAAGTGGACATAGCCCTTCTGCAGGAGACGCACTTACCTCTCGAGAGCGGGATGTTGCGCAGCAGATGCCTGAAGGGTAATTTCATTGCTGCAGGTTTTACTACTCATGCCAGAGGGGTCATTGTCTGGGTGAACCCGAAATCCAAGCTCACATTAACCTCCCTGGGGGTGGACACGGAGGGCCGCTTTGTGGTTGCGCGCTGCAGCGGCCCTGGAGTAGACATTATAGTGGTCAACGTCTATGGTCCAAACTATGACTCCCCGGACTTCTTTCAATCTGTTGCGGACATTATTCGCACTCACAGCACTTCACAAATCATCTGGGGTGGGGACCTTAACTTAGTACTAAACCCCAATCTGGACAGATCCGCAGGTCCACATCGTAAACCATCTGCTGCGGCACTACTGCTAACCTCACTGCTCATAAGCTTGGGCATTGAGGATGTGTGGAGGTCTAGACACCCAGAGCAGGGGGGGAACACCCACTACTCGGCCTATCACGACATTCACATGCGAATTGACTATTGGCTAACCTCTTCCACGGTGACGAGCCGTGTTAGGGACTGCAGGGTCCTGCCGCGCACACTTTCGGATCACTCACCACTGCTGCTGGTACTGGACACCCCCAGGACAGCGATTCCCCCCTTTACGTGGCGCTTTCCGCCCTTCTCGCTCCTCGACCCAGTGTTCAGAGGAGAACTAGAGGAGGCTATAGAGGTCTTCTTTGAGACCAACGCGGGTTCTGTGGATAGCTTTCAAACGCTCTGGGAAGCCTTCAAGGTGTATATCCGAGGAGTAGCCATGTCCAAGCACTCTAGCGTGCTAAAGTCCATTATACAGAGGCTCTCAGAGTTAGAAAGACAACTGCAGACACTAGAGGCACAACAGCTGAGAGACCCCAGTACAGCTATCACTGATGATTTAAAGTCCCTTATAGCGGAATATCACGAGGAGGCAGGCAGGGAGGTTAAGCATATGAGTAAATATGCAACCGCGCGCTCCCATATTGAGGGTGAGAGGCCTGGCTCTGTCGTTGCTAGACTACTGAAGGGCAGACGAGGGAGATCGCAGGTAACCGAGCTGAAGACCCCCGACGGCGATATCACCACCGATGAACAAGAGATAGCCAATTTCTTCCGGACATATTACTCGGACCTCTACGCTTCCAAGAGTGGGGGCCGCGAGGATGAGATTAGTGACTATTTGGAGCATATAGACCTGCCTGTGCTAAATAACACACACAGAGAGTTTCTTATGCTCCCCATTGAGAAGGATGAAATTCTGGAGGCCCTGGCATCCATGCGCACTGGTGGTGCCCCGGGAGTGGACGGCCTCACGGTGGAATTTTACAAAGCCATTCGGGAGCAGCTCCTTCCCCACCTGTCCGCACTTGTTGATGATATCTGTGTGGAGGGCAGTATGCCACGATCCATGAGGGAGGCACTGCTTGTAGCGATCCCGAAACCGGGTAAGGCGCGTGACGAGTGTGGTTCCTATAGGCCGCTATCTTTGTTAAATGTAGACACTAAACTCTATGCTAAGGTCTTGGCATCTCGACTGGCACTACTGGCCCCTGACCTGGTCGCACCAGAGCAGACGGGTTTCATACCCAACCGGAACCTAACTTACAATATACGCACGGTGCTGGGCACCATGCAGCATGTCAAGCAGGATACGAAGGCCGTCTCTGTGTTTTTGGACATGGAGAAGGCGTTCGACTCCATAGAATGGCTCTTCCTGAATCGAGTCCTGCGGCGGATGGGATTGGGCGAACCGTTTCTCCAAATGATAGGGGCTCTTTACCACAAACCCCCGGCCAGGGTGCGAATCGGTGACCTGGTGACGGACTCCTTTGCTACTTGTAGAGGTACTAGACAGGGATGCCCACTCTCTCCACTGTTGTATGCGCTGGCGGCAGAACCATTGGCGTGGGCTCTGAGAGAGTATCATGGTGACAGGGGAGTGCGCTTCCCTACATACAAAATGATCGTTTCCATGTATGCGGACGACACTCTGTTATATGTACATGACCCAGAAAATAATCTTTCACCGGTGCTCTATGGCGCCCTTTCGGGCCTAAGGGTAAACTGGTCTAAGTCATTGGCCTACCCCCTCACGCCAGTCACTCATAAATTTGACATGGACTACCCTCTTCAATGGACGGAGGAGCCAGTCAGATATTTGGAGGTCCGTCTGCACACCGACCCGGAGCTTTTCCTTAGGGAGAATTACGGAGTGGTGGTGAACAGACTAGAAGATGATGTCGCAACCTGGAGCAAGCTCCCTCTTTCCTTGATGGGACGCATCGCCATAATGAAGATGGTGGTCTTGCCGAGACTTCTGTTCCTTTTCAGCACCATCCCGATTGTCCTGTCCAAGGCATTCTTCCACCGCTTGACACAACTGATGGTTCATCTTGCGTGGGCAGGCAAACAGCCAAGAGTAAAGTGGACGACCCTGACGCTCCCATATGCCAAGGGGGGCCTCGGTGCCCCTAACTTGGAACTTTACTACCGGGTGGCGCAGGCGTCGCATCTACACACGTGGGTGCATGGCGATCAGCGCATTCCACATGTAACCTTGGAGAGACTATTCGCGAAACCGTTGGCCCTCCCGGTCACGGTTTTCCAACCGTTAGACCGCAGAACTGGGATTCTCGACTCCCTCACGTCCACAAACCACGAGTGGCACGCTCTGCTCGCCCGACGGGGGATGGTTCTGCTGCACTCGCCGCTTATGCCCGTGGACTGGGCGGTGTGGCTGCCCCCCATTCATGAGGGGGGAGTGGTCCAGGCAATGAAGCAACTTGGCATCCACCTTGCTGGGGACTTCTTTAGCGATGGCAAGGTTAAAGACTGGGAGCAACTGACTTGTGAGGGAGAGACCCGCACGCTCTTGCTCCGATTCCAGTATCATAGAGTGCGCAGTGCTTTCCCAAACTTGCTTGGCCCTGACTTGGCGGAGCCCCCGGAGATTCCGGAGCTGACATACATTGTCAAAACAGATTCTCCGCGTAAGTTGGTGACGAATTTATATAAGACTGCATTGATACAGGAGGAGCATCAGTTAGACAAGGCTAGGATGGCATGGCAGAGAGATTTGGAATTGACTATAGACGATGCTATGTGGCAATACTGCTGCGTCAACACTAAAAAGATCTCCTTAAATGGGAAGCACAGACTGATACACTTCAAATTCCTCTAGAGGGTATATTACACCCCTGAAAGGCTGCATAGATACGGTCTCCGGCCTACCCCAGCTTGCGAGAGGTGCCACGCTCCAACCGCGGATTTCTTGTATTTAGCCTGGAGTTGCCCGAGAGTGCAGACTTATTGGGTGGAGATCTTTACTGAAATGAGTAGGATCCTGGAAGTGGAGCTGCCTTTGGACCCGGCGCTGGCGCTCATTGGTCATTCTAGGGGACTCCCGGTGGCAAACAGGCGATTGACGGATATGGGCATGTTAATGGCAAGAAGAGTGGTGGCTCTCTGCTGGATGAGAGGACCGCTCCCCACTGTCACCCGCTGGGCCCGAGACATGCTTTATTGCTGCACACAAAGTGAACACTGTAGTGAGCTGTTACCTCTCATGAGTCACCCGAAAAACTTCTGGGGTTTGTATCAATCTTACTTAACTGACGCCACTCGAGAAGGGGACACTGCTTCGGAGGACGGTGCGGATGCAACCCAGACGAATTCTGCTGGGAAAATGGAGGAATAGATACTGACAGGGGGGCTACCACTACTAGAAGTGAATCTGGAGGGGCTTCTCTGGGGTGATTGAGGGGTGGACTGCGCGGCTGATACAGCCTCCCTAACACGTCTCATTGAGGCAGGTAGTTGAGCCTTGGAGAGGGACACACTATCGAGTGGTGGGTACTAAAGTGAGGTGCGTGGCACTACGAAGTATGGGGTATGTTTGTAGATAGATATACCTGATCTTTTCAAGAAATGTTTTTTTTCCACATTGTTAAGCCTGAACGAGGCGTTGTGTGCATGAACTGGGGGGAGGGGGGGTTTAGGCTAAGCCGCGTTTAATTTTGGCCTGGTCTACTCTGACTTTATTGTCAAGTTCTGTTACCTTGATTGAGCAGATTACTGTGATGCTGGGTACTTACGTACTCCCGACTAAGGCTCAAATAGAAGTATTTGAAGTCCCCGATTATACACGAAGCAGCAGGCACCATGTATGTTTGTATTCGCATTGCCGCCGGACCTCTGGGTAGTCGGCTGATGGGCTGTGTAATCACTGAAACTCTCTGCAACATGCTAGCTGCCTGCCGCCGGCCCCAGGGTTGTAGGCGCTCTGGCTGTGTCTTCTTTTTTCTTTTTTGATGCCAATAAAGGTTTTTGAAAAAAAAAAAAAAACAATGCATCAGACATTACTCTACCCCCACCTTTACATCCTTGCCAGACACCATCTATGTCTAGTAGGTAGTCAAGTCAAGTCTAGTCAAGGACATTTGTATCGCTCACATATCACATCCGAAGAGTCTCATGGCGCTGCTAAGTAAACAGGTGCAATGCCTGACTGGACTTCTCATAAGCCTAACTTAATGCACTATCTCTTTTATTATGGTGTTCGAAGACAATATCAATCCATTCATGATTTTGTTGGTAAAATCACATCTTTTCAGCGATATGACTTTTATACCAATGATAGTGGAGTATAATAGTCTTCAAGCTTCTGTTTGGCCCTAATTAGCGTAGAACCCTTGGAGGAACACCCTATAATTTCTACATTTATCTACATAAAGAAGTACCATCCTCCCAAAGCCTTTTCTCAGACTTTTTTTTTTTTTTTTTTTTTTTAAAAACCTTTATTGGAGTAAGCAAGAAAATACAAGGATGGGCCTACAACCACACGGGCTGGCCGCTAAAGAGGAGTCGAAATACAAGATACCTGCCCGCAGAGGCAACAATCGACCAACAATGCAATACTCCCCATGAAATACAGGACAAAACAGATTTTATTTTATATGAAAGAACAAGCACACAACAAGGCGAAAGTATAGTACTGTCAGTCAGCCCAAAGGACGTAAAGGGGGTATAGCAGCAGGAGAACATAAACGGAGCTCCAAGCTCCAAGGAGATCGGGGGGGGGGGAGGGGCGAGGAGATCAGAGGGGAGAACCGGAAACACCAGCACAACCCCTATATAAAGGGTTCCAGGAACGCTCGCCTAGGGAGACAGGGTAATCTCAGCAGTGCCTACAAGGGGAGGAGTACAAATGTCGCCACGGTAGTCATTCCATTGACCCCAAACCTTCGTCCACGCCCTGGGTCTGCCCCTGGCCACATAGACAGTCTTCTCACGGAACATGGACCAGTCCATATTATCCTCCCATTTCGAGACGTCAGGGAGCCTAGAGGCCCCCCAGAGTTGCGCGATATCCCGCTTCGCAACCATATAACCCAGGGTGGCCCATCTGGTCTGGGCCACCGAATAGTCGGTGGGTTCCCAAACATTCAAAAGACAGCGACGAGGTTCCGGACGCAAGGACACACCTGTCACCACAGCCATCACTTCAAGCACAGCCGTCCAATAAGCAGCCACCATCGGGCACTCCCAAAGAATATGCAAAAAAGTTGCACTCAAACCACAGCCACGCTTGCATAACCCGTCGGAGGAAAAGCCCATCACCACCAGACGCGGTCCCGTAACGTACACCCGATGAAGGATCTTAAGTTGAACCAGACGGAGACGAGCCGGAATAGCCACCTCCTTCGGGGAGGAGAGGGCCGATTGCCAGTCCTCATCATCAAGTTCCAACCCATCGCCCACCCACGCTTCCCGAAGTCGGACCAGTAGGTCGGCCCGATTATTAATCAACTTTTTATAGATCAGGGAGATAGTGCTATCAGGAAGATGCCCGTCAAGGATACGGTCTTCAAGGGGGGAAGAATCAGGCGGAATCTCACCAGGAGCAAATACCGAAGCAAGGGCGTGTCTGACCTGTAGATAACGAAAGAACTCCCGACCATTCAGGCCATAGTCAGCCTGGAGGGCCTGAAACGACCGCACAGAACCCTTAGAGTACACATCCCCCACCTTACAAATCCCAATCACATCCCAACGGTCGAAACCCTTGGTAGACCAGAGACCGCCCAGACGTTCCGAAGCATAAAGCGGTGTCGCCAACGTCAAGCGATCTTCCCAGCCCAAGCTCACATTCGCAGCGCGCCACACAGTCAAAGCAGTCAATGTAGGTCCCACAAGATGGCGCCCAGCGGAGCGAGAGTAAAGCACTCTGTTAAAATCACCTCCCGGAAGCTGAAGTTTATCCATCTCGAACGCCGGATTACGACCCGGCGAAAACATAACGTGATTGATAGCAGACAGGTGGGAGGCCCAATAATATCTCTTAATGTCGGGGAGCGCCATGCCCCCGTCATACCACGGGATGGAAAGTTTCGCGAGAGCAATGCGCGGACGCCCATCCCAAATAAGCTGTCTCTGAAGACTCTCAATCTCCCGAAAATAGGTCTTAGGGATAGGATCATAAAAGTTCTGGAGAGCGTAGAGAAATCGCGGCAATGACATCATTTTAAACAGGGCCGCCCGACCCAGAGGAGATAAGGGAAGTTTACGCCAGCGGGCAACGTCCAAACGTAGTCTAAGCAACGGGGGAAGGAGATTACGATCAAAGCGAAGGGACGAGTCCAAAGTAACAAAAATCCCCAAGTATTTGAAGCCATCCTGGGCCACCTGAATGGGAAGTCTACTCGGCAACGGAGGCAAGACACCAGATAAAACATATACACAGGACTTGGTCCAGTTAATTACAAGGCCCGAGTTAGCACCAAAGGACGCGAGAACGTCAAATAAAACGGATAAAGACTTACGAGGGGAGGTAAGATACAAGAGGATATCGTCCGCATAAAGCGAGACACGGTCTTCAAAGTCCGGGGCCCAACGAATCCCTTTAAGGGACGGTTCCCACCGAAGCCAGGCCGCCAATGGTTCAAGAGCGAGTGCAAACAGCAGCGGAGACAAGGGGCAACCCTGGCGGGTGCCCCTGCCCAAGGAGAAGGGAGCCGACACCCTACCATTCACCACAACTTGCGCCAGAGGTTCCGCGTACAACAATTTAATCCAGCTAATAAACTCGCACCCGAATCCGAATTTCTCAAGAGTCGCCCATAAATAGGGCCACTCCACAGTATCGAAGGCCATAGAGGCATCCAAAGACGCCAAAATGGCCGGTTCCGTCAACAGCCCCGCCCTCGCTATCACGCCGTGAAGGCGACGTAGATTCAAAGCAGTGTTGCGATGCGGGATAAAGCCAGATTGATCTGGATGGACCAGGTCACCAAGAACCGACAGAAGACGGGACGCCAAAAGTTTCGCCAAAACCTTGGGTTCAACATTTAACAGGGATATAGGCCTATATGAGGAACAAAGGTCCCGCGGTTTACCATCTTTGGGGATGACGACTATCGTCGCCAGACGCTGATCGTAGGGAAGGATGTTCCGCTCTCGGGATTCTAAAAACATATCGCGGAGATACGGCGCCATCTTATCGGGACGTAACTTGTACAACTCAATAGGCATCCCGTTCGGGCCCAATGCTTTGCCCGAGCGGAGCGAACGGATAGCAGTAGCTATCTCATCAGCTGTAAAAGGGGAGTCCAAAGCAATACGGTCCAAGTCGGAGACACAGGGCAGAGTTATATCACGCAACAGAAGGCGAGAATCAGCCACATCCCTCACAGACACGGGAGCATACACAACACGGAAGTATTCGGCAAAACGGTCAACAATAGCAATCGGGTCAGTCACATTCTCACCACTCACAGACTGAATCACGGGCACCACACGATTAACTCTTTCTTTCTTGTCCAACCACGCTAGGAGTTTACCCGCTTTATCACCCACATCATATAACCTGCCTTGTTGTTCTCGAAACATCACCTTTGCAGCGTCCGTGACCAGGGATTTATAGGCAAATTGTTTCAAACCCAGGGCGTGAAGTTTCTCAGGTGTGACACCAGAGTCCAGTTCGTCCTCCAAAGCCGAAATCTCCCCCTCAAGGTCTACCACCTCCCTCTTCCCGGCTTTCTTAGCTTCAACAATCAAGGAAAGGGCCTGTCCACGAATCACCGTTTTAAAAGCTTCCCACAGGGACACAGCCGAAGAGACCGACCCCTCGTTGTCCAGGAAATACGCATCCATGGACTTGAGCAAGAGGCTACGGGTCTCAGGGGAGGAAAGGTACCATGGGTTAATGGGAGCTACTCGGCCCGCTGCCTCCACCCCAACCTCAAAACGAAGCCAGAGCGGCGAGTGGTCAGAGATACCCCTTGGCAAATGCAAAATCTCACTGACCGCCGACGACTGGGCCGCGGGCATCAGGAAATATTCCAGCCGAGACAAACTGCCATGTGCCCCAGAGTGGAATGTGTATTGAAGCTGAGTGGGATGCAACAGTCGCCAGCAGTCCACAAGGCCAAAGGTATCTAGAAACCCACCCAACCACTGCTGAGCAGCCGGAGTATCCCTAGGGGGATGGCGATCGTGAAGGCCGGAAAGCACCGAATTAAAATCACCGGCCAGGAAGAGAGTACTATTAGGGAGATCTAACAAGACGCGGCCCAAATCAGTGAAAGTAGAAGTCTGCAAACCCGGGGGGACATAAACATTGAAGAGAGATAGGGTGCGGCCCTCATATCTACCCACCAAAACCGCATACCTCCCTCGGTCATCTTGAATCACCTCATCAATTGCCAGGGGGAGGGAGGTTCGAACAAGGATACCCACACCCCTGGAACCAGAGGTAAACCCCGAGTGTGCCACAAGGCGGTAGCCCCACCTATTCATTGCATAACAAACATTTCCAATCAAATGAGTTTCTTGCAGGAAAACAATGTCCGGTGATAAACGTCGTATACATTTCAAAACCACACTGCGCTTAATACGATCTCCCAGACCGTTAACGTTCCAGGAAACGAATTTTAACCCTCTACCCCCCATCCCATCCACCCGATCCAAGACCCCACGTCCATGAGCACGACATCAGAAACAGCAGCAAACACAGGAGCAATCCGCCTTGAAAACAACACACAGAAAAGAAAGAACTTCCCAACCCCCCTCCCCCAAACTGAAAAGGAACACCCCCCACCCTGCACCCCTGCAAAAAGCTAAAGAGCCACCCCAACCTGCAGTGTGCCTGTCGCCCTAGGACCCCTATTCTACACAAAGACCCCGGAGGAGGAAAGGCCCCCGTTCCACCCGCCCCCCGACCACACCAAGAACTAAAAGGAACAAACTAAAGACAAAATAATTATGCTGTAGAGGAACGCCGGCCAACACTCCTGAAAACGTGTTCAAAGTAAGACATGAGAGCCGAACAGTCAGATCTCCGCACCACCTTCGGCACCACCAGGGTGAGCGGCGGGCTCAGTCTCAGGAGGACGGTCAGGCAAGGAGTCCAGCCAGTCATTCACAACATCTGGTCGATCAAAGAAAAGGGTACGCTCGTTATACTCGACCCGAAGCCTGGTGGGAAAGAGCATAGCATAGCGTAGGCCCCGGTCCCGAAGACGTTTCTTGGCACCACGAAATTCCATCCGTTCTCTCTGAACTTGTTGGGAAAAGTCCGGGTAAAAGTTCACCGTGGCATTTTCAAAGGCCACCGGGCCCTTCACCCGCGAAGCCTGCAGGATAGCGTCCCGGTCTCTATAGTGGAAAAGCTTCGCCACAATAGGTCTCGGCGGGGCTCCCGGCTTACCTTTGCCCCCCGGAACACGATGTGCACGTTCCACTGTGAAAAACTTAGTAAGACCAGAAGGGGCAAGATGGTTCAAGACCAGATCTTCAACCAGGAGATCCACCGAGTGGGGTTCTGGGTTCTCCGGTACACCAACCAGACGGACATTGCAGCGACGTGCCCTATTTTCAAAATCCTCCAGGCGTCGGGTCATGAAGTCGTTCACCCGACGGAGATTCCCAACCTCCGTCTGGAGCTCCGATACGTCCTTCGTGAGGCTGGATGATTTAATATCCAATGATTGTACCCTTTCATTCGTCTTGCCGAGATCAGCACGAATCAGATTCACTTCAATAGCCACAGTGTCAAGTTTATGGGCCAAGGCCTCGTACTGCAGGCCGATGGATTCCCTCACGCCCGAAATGGCGCCCATAATGTCCTGCAGGGAGGGCTCCGCCGACTCCTCCAAAACTCGATCGGACGCTGTAATAGGACCAGGCAGGGCAGCTCCGGGGGACCCCTTAGAATGGGTATAGCGGTCCATAACATTTGATTGAACCGGAGCTCCGCGCAGAGGTGTTTTCGTCTTGCGCGTCTCCCTGTCCCCTCTGCCCGCCATTTTGAAGATGCGTCACAAGGCGAGCCACCAGGGTCAACGGGCCCGACACCCAAATCGCAGGACCAAAGGTTCCAAAAAGGGCACCACACGGGTAGAGGTCGCCAAACCAGCAAACAGTCCACAGGAAGGCCCAACAGCCGATCTGCCTCCAAGTATCAGTCCCTGCACGACACGCACACTGTCGGCCCAAGTCGAAACAGAATCGAAACCGAAACTTAGGAGGGGGACCCACAAGGCTAGTTCTCCTGCCGCTGTTGTTCAATTCCAGGACGGCCACAGAACCGCACCCCGTCCCGGGCGCACCTCAAGGGCGGAGCCCAAAAGTTCAGATCACCATATCTCAGGAATCCAATGTCCAAATCGATTTCTGAAAAGTGCCAGGGTCATCAGCCAAACGTCCTCCACATGAATTCTTGCAGGAAATCAGGATTCAGTCAGGATAAAATGCCGGGAGCGGCGAGGGTCCGGAGAGCGCTGTGCTCAAGCGGCCATCTCGGATGCCCGCCAAGCTCCTCCCTCCCTTTTCTCAGACTTTTGATGCACTTAATAATGCAAATGCCCCCTCTATTTTCAATATTCTAATTTTGTGGTATTGGTGCATTTCAATGTACAGTTAAATGACCCCAATTGTAGATAGGCTAAACAGTTTAAGGAATCAATGACAGACCTGGTTAGACCTCCATTTAACACAACTGGTCAAGGGTGCAACTCACAATGGCGGGCATTCCCTAGATCTGATTTTCTCTAACTATTCCTCCCTTTCTACTGGTACTCCCCTATCATTAGTCTGGACTGGGCACTGGTGCCTTTTTTCATAACCTATGTTACTGTCCAGGCTGACTTCTTCAAAACCAAGAGCACTTCTGGGCCTTGGCATGCAATTTCAGATTCTAGTCTGGCCAATATGTCTTCCCAGATTTCGGTAACCACGTTAGTGGGAATCGACAAAGCTGTCAACTGCCTTGATGCTCTGCTACTGGGTTTTGATAATCTGGCACCTCAAAAAAACATCCTCTAGAAAGAGATCTTTGCCTTTTGGCATATTGTTTCTCATCCAGTCTTTAAACAAAAAAACTTAAATGTAAACAACTTGAAAGAAAATGGATGCTGAATTCTGAGAATTGTGAAAAAGCAGGCCTACAGTATTTCTCTGAAGCAGTTTCGAAAACCAGCCAAAAATTGACTTCTTTGATAAACAAATAGTTGCATCTGAAAATTGCCCAAGAATGTTTTTAAAATCGTTAAAACATTCTTGAAGCTGGGGTGCTACAATCAAGTTATTCCAGCCTCTCAATTGCTGGTGGAAAACCTCTCTTTATGTTTTTTACACCAAGGTAGAAAAACATCTGCGCCAATTTCAATAGGTCTGTGGATCACCCCTTTCCGAGCTTGAATTCGAACACTTCTCAGGATAGGACCTGTTCGTTGCTTGAGTCATTTGAAGAGATCATGTTAGCGGAATCTGAACTTATAATTCAGAAAGTTAAATCTGGATCTCCTCACGATCCCTTACCCCGCTATATTCTATCTAAGGCAGCCACTGCAATCAACCCGTAGATCAATGACCTTTTCAATCTATTTCTAAAATGAGGTGAGGTGAGGTGCCTTGCCTTTGGAAGAAGGCTTTGGTGGTACCTCTCTTAAAAAAGTTAATGCTGATCACCTCACTCTGAGCAACTATAGTCCCATCTCCCTCCTTCCTGCCCTCTGGAAGTTGTTAGAATCCCTGGTGAATGGCCAAATCACCAGTCATGTTGAGCGGAATAATATTCTGCATTCCTCTCTGTCGGGCTTCCGTGCAGGTTTCAGCACGGAATTGGCCCTTTAGAGGTCACTGAATATATTAGAGGGAATCTTATAATGGGCCAAAAAGCAGTGGTTATTCTTTTAGTCTTATCCGCCACATTCAATATTGTGTCCCATAAAATCCTTGCACAGAGTCTGGGGAAGGCAGTAATAGTGGGCAGAGCCTTAGCCTGGCTCTGCTCCTTTCTGGCTGATAGACAAGAAACTATGGGGCATATTACCAACCAATAGAGATAATTTTTGTCTCTAACTTGTTTAGAGACAAAAATTATCGCCGCACATCGGCGATTTTTATCGCAGATAAACCTTGCTATTAGCAAGGTTTATCGCAAATGCGATAAAAAACGGCCGCAATGCATGAATATCGCTGAAAAGTCAGCGATATTCATGCATTATCGAGCAAATGCTCTTAGCCATGTTATCCACCTCCCATTGGTTAACATGGCTAAGAACTGCTCAGGGCAGGTGTTAGCTTTTGGAGATATTCGCGCTTAGCGCGAATATCTCCAAAAGTTGGTAATAGGAGATAGCGATGTTAGCGACTGTTTCCAGTCGCTAACATCTTGGCACGCCCACTTTGCATGTCATTAGTGATAAATATCACTGACATGCAAAGCGGGGCCCAAGATGGTCGCTATCTCCTATTAGCTGTCGCTAACTGGTGTTAACGACAGCTTGGTAATAGGGAGATAATTTTATCTCCGCTTTCTTGGCTTTTAAAGCCAAAAAAGCGGAGATAAACCTCCTTGATAATATGCCCCTATCTTTCTTTCACCGTTCATCTCACAGTTCTGGGCCATAAGTTGTGGTGTCCCACAGTGTTCAGCAGTAAGCCCTACTCTCTTTAATGTCTATATGGCCCTATTAGCACTTATAGCGCAGAGTTGGATTAAGAACATTGGGGCATATTATCAAGGGATTTATCTCCGCTTTTTTGGCTTTAAAAGCCAAGAAAGCGGAGATAAAATTATCTCCCTATCAGCAACAGGGTGCTAACACGCAAATTCACATGTTAGCTCCCTTTTTCTCTACGCTTCCCCTTGCATCTCTAATGAGATGCAAAGGGGGCGTTCCAGAGGAAAATAATAGGAGAAATGTTGTTAAGCGACATTTCTCCTATTATCAAGGATTTCGCTAACCCTGTTAGTGATAAAAAAAAGCAGCGCTAACCGCGGTTAGCACTGCTTTTTTTAAACCTGGTATTTTCCAGACTTAGCCATGATATCCTATGGAAGGTGGATATCATGGCTAAGTTTGTGAGCCCCTATCATCAAGCTAAAGCCAAACTTCGAGAGATTATAGTTGGTTTTCCAGCGATAATCTCTCATTTGGTAGTTAGCGCGAGGATTTTTATCACTTCTGAGATAAACCTTGCTAATAGCAAGTTATCTCTGCGATAATTTCCGGCGATGCTTAGCGTTAAAAAAATCGTTGCTAAGCCTTATCGCTAATCGTTGATAATATGCCCCATTGTCTCATATGCAGACCGCATACAACTTATGTTGGCTTTTCAATAGGTTAATGACACTTTGATTGGCGAGTTTCAAGGATGTCTTACTGCAGTTGCTAACTGGATGCACAGCAGCTGCCTAAAACTTAATTCGGCTAAATCAGAAATCCTGATGTTTGGTACTCCTTCCCCAATCGATGTTATGAGACCTTGTCCGCCCGAGCTGGGGGAAACGTCCACTCCTACTACTGTAGCCAGGAATCTGGGAGTGTTAATTGATATGACTTTATCCTTTAAACCCCAGGTGCTTGCTACTGCTGCCACCTGTTTTGGGCTCTTAAAAGCACTAAGGCAATTTATAAAATACCTTCCCCATGTCACACAAAAGGGTATTATACAAGCACTAATCACTTCCATATTAGACTATGCAAATGTATTCTATCAGGGAGCTTCTCAGAACCTACTCATTCGGCTTCAGCATGTCCAGAATGCTGCAGCTCGTGCTCGATCATGCACATTCCAAAAATACACTCTATTAGGCAAGTCCTGAAACAACTTCATTGGTTGCCGGTTGAATGCAGAATTAAATTTAAAACACTTTTGGTAACACACAGAGCATTTTATCAGAATGACCCTAGGTATATACAAGACAAGCTAAAACAATATCTCCCCCCTTGGGCACTCGGCACAGCCAATAAAAATTAGAAAAGCCAGATCTGGTGGCAGATCTTTCTATTTTTTAGCTCCCAGACTTTGGAATACTTCACCTTTGCACCTTCAACATATCGCTGCTGAATGTTTGTTCAAGGCCCAGTTGAAGAACTTTTATTTTGTGAGTGGGTCTATTGCCATAACTGTAAACCGCCAGGACACTTCTATTGAAGAAGCTGTTGCGCTTTACAAATTCTTCTTCATTCTTCATTTATTCATTCATGTGCAGGTTGGTTGTCTAAGACTTCATCTAGTACCAAGTTTCAGTCTCTACCCACAATATTATTGGCACATTACAGTTCAATCGATGCATCTTTACCTCTTGCTGTATGAAATAATGTCTCAGATATGTGAGATATAGATTTACAAGAGACCACATCCATTGTCTTCATCAATGTTATAAGGACTACGCTGGGAAATTATTGCTTGTCTTCACTTTTGGTTGCCCTCTATACCCTGTGCCACAATCCACTTGGCACAAGTCTTCTCAAACTGTGGCATTTGACTATATCAAAGAAGAAAGAAGCTTGAGGCAAAAATCTCCAGTGACACAAAACTGAAATATTCATCTCCACAACTCCTAAATAAAGCAGCTACAGTATCTGGAAGTATGATGTAATGAGGCTCTTTTCCCTAGGCAATTACTTCAAAATGCTGATGGAGCCCACAAAGCATTGATATGATGTTTATATCAGTAATAGGATGATAACTTGGTGAAGGTGAACATGGGCTTCAGGTGAACATTTTACCACTGATAATATCATGAACAGACGCTGAAAACTGAGAGACCATGGAATGAATGAAGACCTGATAGACCCAATGATACAAAATTGATAGACAACTGTACATGTTTGATAGTTTGATGTACACCTTGTGTCAGCTAATAATTACATTAGAATGAATGTGTACTCGGTTATTAAGAAAATAATTGTCTTTCATGGGTTTTACAGAACATATTAACTTCTCTTTGCTATTCTAGAACTTTATATTGCTACTTTAATTCCACACTAAGTAAAACCGTGACTGCACATAGATTTTTATTAATAGTCATATGTTGCACTCATGTCTGTTCTATAACAGCAAATTTTGTGCATAGATTTGGTTACTTAGACTGTACTATAATGGAGCATTTTGTTCATAGCTTTGTATTAGTAATCCTATGTGTGCCTAGATCTGTAGTTTAACTATGCATATTATATTTGTATTACTAATCCTATTTTGCCCCTAGATCATGATATAACTGTGTATTTTAATAAAACACAGAGGTACTGGGAAAGCCTTCAATCTTATTCAGGCATTTGGCCACTTTATAAACCCAAACAAAGACAAGATAAAGTTTCAAGTCTGCTCACCAAATAACAACAACACCCTTGTACACAATCTGATCCTTGACTTAAACTCAGTTAGAAACAAAACCATGACAGTCAACAAGTGAAATATGTGAGGGCTTTGCTAGAATGAAAATTCTAACTTAGTGGACACATAAGCTGCAAAATCAAAAAAGCCTTTTAGGAGCTAAGCACCTTATGCAATTTATCTGTGTTTCAATTCAAAGCCTTCTGAACTTAGCCCAGTGTCTAGTTCTCTAATCAGAATGAGCCAAAAAACGGCACTATTACAGGCCTCCCCAAATCTAGCCCCTGATATTAGCTTTAAATTGAGCAATAAGACTGATTTCTATCAGGAAAAAAGATTATTCATATCTCACCAGTTCTGATGTCACTAACCCGACTTCCGATGAAAAAAACAATTCATCATCAGAACTGCTTACATCACATCCAAACCTCTACACAATAACACTTTTAAACACAGCTAGTGCAGAAATGTAATGCCATAGGCATCATAAAGGATCATAGAGGTATTTGAACTAGAAATCCTAAAATGCAATAAGGAAAACCTTCCAGCTAGCCTAACTCTGGTGTTGAGCCAAGAATGTGAAACAACATCCACTCAGCACTCAGAAAATCAACCTCATACAGTATCTTTGTGAAAGGCATGGCATTATTCCTATTGAGCAGTCCTGTTAACTTATTGAGAAACCATTCTGCAACACTATTTCACTTTGTCTACATTCAACCAGACACCGATTGTAAAAGCGGAGGTGAATAACCTAGGCCTTACTACTATAAAAATGAAATTACTCATAATGCTAACTAACATTCTAAAGAAGTCGGATATTCACCTGCTATAATTATATAATTTATATGGACACTAGCTTACCCGTCGCGCGTTGCCGCGATCGCAGAAGAAAGGAAATTTAAGGAAACTTGTTATGATAACATTCAAATTACATTGTCATTTTTATTGAAACTTATTCATTTTAATATGGAAAACATTTCAAAGTGTTGTTTTAATTCTGTTTATTTATTCGAGTGCTTGTGGATACACGATATTTTTTGTTTTTCCGTCTGCTGCGTAGACGAATAAATCAGAAGGTTTTCCGACGCGTGAGCTGGCCACATACAGTTGTCCTTGTGAGAAGCACGGATTCTCCAAATCTAGTCCACACACTTGCAGCGATTGTCCTTGTGCTTTGTTGATGGTCATTGCAAAAGCGAGTCGCAACGGAAACTGTAAACGTTCATTATTGGAAAGATTATGAAGACCCTCGGGGCCGATATTTAACAACTGTTTCTTTTTTTTTTTTTTTTTGCCAGAAACCTTCGCAGGAGTGTACTCAACAACTTTTAACATGTTTTTTTTTTAATTCATTTATTTATTTATTTATTTTGCCAGAAACCTTCGCTGGAGTGTACTCAACAACTTCCCAAAGTTTCATGCCGATCGGATGAATGGTGTAGTAATGCATAAAGGACAAACAGACATACTTTCGTTTTTATATATATAGATTAACCTTACATCTTGTCGGAGACCAATCAAGTGAGATTAAAAAATAAAGGATTTATGAGCAAAAATAATAAGACTCACTGGCGTGGCATTACCCTATTGATGATATGCATAACAATCAATAACATGACTTCTTTGTTCTTTAAGATGACAATGACATTAAAGCTATTAACCCCTATGTATCAGACTATAGATTTTTCTTGATTGATGGCATATGGAACTACTGTCCAGTCCATTTCTTACTTCATGTTACCACCTCTATTATTGTCATGAAACGAGCAAGCACTCCAGTGCAGAATGTCAAAAGAAAGTTCAATTTTCTATGGGGTTCTCAAATTCCTGGTTTGGTTGGTGCTCTATCTTTGCACCTTTTTCAGTCCAGTTTGATTGAAAAGTAATTTTTTAGTGCCTAGTATAAAATAAGACACACCATCTTCTATTGTTGGATTACCTATTCTAATTTCTAACTTTATCTCAACATTCTCTCATTCCCACTTAAGTGGGATATTTTCTCGAAGTTGATTGCCTATGCTTCCTATACCTATGTATCGTTAATATAATGGTTAATTTTTCTTGTAACAATTCTGACCTAAGCATTTTCTCTTTAATCTACAGAACATTTTTCTTATTGAATTACATGTCTTGGGTATTTGTGTGTACTGCTGCTATGACCTATCAATAATGATCAAGATTAGTAATCAACATTAGATTGAAATCACGACAGCCTGTAACTTATACTCCAAACGCTCAACAGTTCAGTTCTCAATTGGACCATATGTTCTCCCTTCAGAAATTAGAGCCTGATTTTGAGTTTTGCAGATGGGATTTACTCAGTCAGGAAGATGGACTAAAGTTCTCTGAGCCCCTGCGAAAGTACCCACCTGCCAAATTTCGAGAAGACTACCAGCCAGCCCAGAGGGCATCACTTGCTTTTACAGCAATTGCCATTATGGCTGTCCCTGTAAATGCATTGAAAGTGTGCTGTGCGGCTCTGTCAACATGACAGTGCCATACAGCACCCTTTCAATGTCTTTTTTTCTATTTTCTAAAACCAAACCCTAAAGCAGGATTTTGTTTTTGAAGAATAACGATATTCTCACCATGGGAGTTTTCTACTACGGTATGGTGGTTATTGAAACGTCTTTACCTTCACATGGTGCCACACTTTGGATGGCGGTAAGTGAAAGCAATAATTTGCTATTTGTCCCCCCCCCTCTAAATTGGGTGGATGTACAAATGTCAAACCTCCAATGACCCCTACTCCAGCGAGTCGTCGTAGGTGTATGAACATGGTGGATAAAGGCTAGCTTCTGACAGATACATTGTGATGGTCAGCCCAATTCTAAATGAGGCAGGCGGACCATCAGTTTGATGGAGAGGGTACTCCAGCACCTTTGCAACAGAGTACCCTCTCTATAAAAACTCTAAATTAGGCCCTAAGTATTTAGTCTTTTTTGTTTTGGATTCAACAAACACTGTCAAGTCGAAGTCGAAGACATCCAAGTGTCTTCAAGTAACTCTAATTTGAAGCTGCAAGCATCGGTGTAACCGTATATGTTTTCTCAAAGTGTTCTTTCTTTTATTTTCGGTAGATTTCAGCTGAAAATCGACAGAAACTGATGTTAAGCCCTCCACAAAATGCTAGAAGAGAATCAGAGTCCACCACACAGATTGTTGATCACTCTATGCCAGTGAGATGTGATCTGCCAGGGCGGAACTGGAATTACAATCAACTTAATACAGAAGCAAACCCAAAATGGCCACAGCTCACACAAGAGTTCAAAGTCTTGCTGGAGTTGTTTAGCTTTCAATAACTTGCTTCCAACATGTATAAGTGGCACATGCTGGTCACATTCCTTTGAACCACTTTCTGGAAGTCTCTGGGGGCCATAATGTGGACATGACTAACTGATGTTAGATTAGTGTTTCAGGGGGCATACAATGTGAATTACTTCTTGGTAAATGGGCACCATAGCTTGACATGATACAGGTCCAACAACAACCTCTGGCCCCTATAGCAACTGAGTTACCTGAAGAATGTGTATGACTGAAGGTTCCTCGACATGCTAAACTTTGTAACTGGATTATTCCTAGAGCTGAACTTGATCATCTGAGTTTTCACTCCCTTTTATTATTATTTAATAGTTGATTTCAATTTTAATGGTGTAGTGATGGAATAATAAGATTGACTATATCTAAATAAATGTTTACAAATAAGACAGAAAATGAAATTTAAAACATATGTAAGTACTAGGCCTTCAGTGAGTGCTCCATCACTGGAATACTTTCTTTTAAACGAGTGGTCAAGTATCTGGGATCCACTTGGAAGGCCCATAGTACAAATATGCTGACGACAACCTAATTCTGCTGTCAAATCATGATTCCTCAATTGAAGTATGAATGCAGAGCATGTATGCCAACTGCAAAAATGTGGATGCCAGTTACATAATAGAAACAAATTGATCTTATAGGTCATTTCTGTGCCCCAATCTTGCCTAGAAGTTATTTTGTATGGATACAGTCAAACGTCTGCAAAACAAATCAAGTATCTTGGTATTTTAAACACTAAAGGCTATATAAATGTTGCTCAATGCAAGTCTAGAGCAACCTCATCTTAAACTAAAGAGACTGTGGAAATGCATATTTTTTTATATTGTACGTAATTATATAGCACAAACTCTGTCCTAAGAAACATCATAACACTGTGTAGTTGTTGCATGATAAAACAAACATATAAAAAGCAAAGTGTTGTTAGAGCTCTATGACAAACACTTTACAAAAGGTTTAGAAAACATAACTTTTGGAGGAGGTGGAGGAAATTTTAAACTACATTCACGGAGGAAAGGCGCTTCCAGGGTTAGATCAGAATCACAATCCCCCAGCCACTACACAGCAGGGATTTGACTTCCAAGTAGAGTGAGGCAGAGACCTTTAAATGTTCCTTTCGACTATGATCAGGTGTTTTGTGACAACAGTTGTTGCACCTCTCTCACTTTACATACCAGTTACACCCATACTTGCTCCTTCATCTTTGTTTTCACCTATGTTGGTTTCCTCAGTCCTTCCCTTGATCCACATTCTGACTGAGCTCTGTGTTCCTCGTGGATTACCACTGTTTGAAGTTTGCCTTACATTTCCATATGTGCATTGTAGTACCACACTGCCCGTTATCCAGACTCACTAAGAAGGGAGTTCTGTTTCAATTGGTGACAGAACAAGTGAAACTATTTGCGAAGTTCAAGGAAGCATTAACCACTAAACTCATTTCCGGACATCCAAACAGAGAATTACCATTCATCGCGTAGACGGATGCTTCTTATTAAATTATTAGGCCCATCCTTTTTCAAACAGATCCGGATAGAGGGGCCATTCACCAAATAACATTCTTCTTAATGACTCTATGATTAGCAGAAATTAATTACAGCATCTATGATCGGGGAACCTAGACTATCTCGGGGGGGGGGGGTCCTGGCCTATTACAGAAAATATTTGGAGGTGCATCAACATAGGCTCCCTATTTGGACTGATCATAAGAATGAATCCTATTTAAAGTCTATACAGTTTATGAATCCATGACATAGAAGGTGGACTAGGTTTTTACAATCTTCAATAATGAAATCACCTACAGGCCAGGTAACAAACATGAAAAGGTGAATGCAATGTCACAACAAGAAGAGGTTTAGAGGCAGATCCTAAGTCTTTTATCCATTTTGGTAGTCACAGGAAAAAGTATTGAGGATGAACAAACTTTCTTAGTAACCTTAAAACAGAAATTTCTAACAATTAAAATGTCAGAGAGGATTGAACGAGATGCTAGCCAGAGGAAGTTGGAGAAAGATCTCCTTTTGTACAATGATAATACGTTTATCTTAAATCCACTATTGCAAATTCTAATTCTGAAATGGGGATATGAATCTCCAACGGCAGGACATCCCTGCATTTACAAGACTGAGAGGTGCCCAATGGCAATGTATGAGTATTAAGCGCAAAGTGACCTTCTGGTTATGTAAAATAAATGGGGGATTTGTTTGTCCACCTTAAGATATTTCATATTACATAAAATGCAACTTTTTATCTGGAAATGCCAAGTCGTGCCTTGGCATCCGAGTATACCAGCTCAGAGCTTTGTACAATTTGCAACTAAAAAGGATTAATAACTAATTATGTAGTCCAAGAAATCAATGTTGTTCTAGTGAGGTGCTTAAAAGGTCTCAATAAATGAGAAAGGAATAAGCCGTTGAAAGCTGGAAGCTATTGATTAAATTATCCGGCCAGACTTTAAGAATGCTGTAGAGTAATCTCCGCTTCCTGCAGACTTAACCTGCATGTCTTTCCTGTTACAAAAAGTACAGTTTTCGCTCTTCATTTTCGCATTACATTAAAAGATCATTAAAAAGAGGAGTGACATACTGGCGAGTTTTCATTACTTCTGGTGTACTTATGTTTTATTAGTTTTCAAAACTGCTCGTTCGGGTGTAGTTCTCTTTAATGACGAGAATATTATCTACCTCTTAACATGAGCTAGGCCATGATATGCGCTCTATCTAAATCATATGAGGGTGTTTGTATGCCTCCAGCATCGATACTCACAGGCCCACATGACAAGATCTTGATGCTGAAAGAAGAGAGGGAAGCAGGTGGTATTGAGAACACCTGCAGATAATTCCCGAGCTTATGTTAAATTAAATATTGGTCATGAAATATTTATTGAAAGAAAGTTAGGTTCCAACAACTTAGCAAAAGCTGGCCTCAGAATTTGTCTGAAAATATGAGAATCGGTCCCAATTATTTAATGGGAAATGCACATTTGTACACGAAAAAGATTTTAAAAAAAGAAGATATTAGATAGCTTAAATTATTCCTGTTCTATTTTGCAAAAAGCAAGTTAATGATAAACCGTTACTGGTTTACAAACTACTTAGTGAAGGAGAGCTGGGCTTTTTTCAGGGGGTCATATTTGGAGTTAACATCAACTCTTGGTCCTCCGTTGGTCCACTTCTGGCGCAAACGGGAGTTTTCTCCTCTAATCTTGATTTTGAGTTTTGTTGTAATGATTACAACTGTGAGTTTTTCCTGCTCACCATTTTCACACCTCGGAACAGTGAAAAGCAAACGAGGCTGCTGCTTCAAACCCCATTCCAAAGAGCAAAACTCAGAATGATGCTGTAAATGTCACACAGTAAACACTACACCTAGTGATTTTTTCAGACTAAGAACTTCATTATTGCAATAAATTAATGGTTGGCTGGTACTGAACTGATGTAATTTGAGAATGTTTCAATCCAACATACTCTTAGCCCACCTCTGTATGGTATACCACCATTAAAGGAAGTTACACAGTCAAGGCCATGTATGTTTTGTAAATGATCTAGAAAGAGGCCTAAGAAGAACTGCAGGTTAGGGACATGATTCAAAAAGGGGCAACTTTTATATATTAACCGCATGCGCGCTAGCGGTTTTCCCGCTGCGCGCTGCATTTTTCAGAATCCCGCGTTACATGACGAGCTCAGCTCGTCATCAGTGTAAGACAGGCGTCGCTGATGACGAGCTGAGCTCGTCATCAGCGTCGAAGGGGTTAAGAAAGCATGTCTTGATAGAGCTTTTATCAAGGGTCAATGATTTAAGGGGATCTTGAAGAACAGAAATATTAAATAACCTTCTAAAGTATATGCCAATGTAGGAGAGCCAGGGAATGTTTAAAACATGGTCCAGAGCAAGACAGTCTGAAATGGGGAGAGCAGTTTCTGCTTTGGGCCAGATAGAGTACCATAATAATAAGGGTTTTACAAATAGATGTTCCAAAAATCGCAGACCAATCTCCCTTATCATTGATGAGACAGGCAGGCAAAACATCAGCTTCAAAAATGAATTCTCCTCTACCTGGAGGGGCAGCTCAAGGTTTAACCCCAAAGGCATCCTCCAATTGTGGCGATGGAAAGTTCTCTAGCTTTATATGTCTACTATCTCTGTAACGGGTTGGCTGCCCAACTTATGTGAAAATCTAAGAATCGCCTGGTGTTAGACCTGGCACCATTGGCGTGGGTCTCCCTTCCATTTTGTTGCTGTTGCCTCATGTGTTTTTGCTATGTGTTTTGCTAGTCTAGATGCTTTGAGCACTTTGCCACTGCTATTCAGTGCCAAAGTGCAAGTGCTCCCTATTTTAAAGTGTTGTATTGGATTAGTGACTACATGATTGGCTTATTTGATTTACTTGTCAGACCCTAGTACAGTGCACCATGTGTGCCCAGGGCCTGTAAATCAAATGCTGCTTGTGGGCTTGCAGCACTGGTTGTTCCACCCACAGAAGCAGCTTGTAAAATATGACTCAGGCCTGCCATTGCAGAGCCTGTGGGCAACCTGGAGCTGCCATGTCGACTTGGCAAGTGCACCCACTTGCCAGTCCCTAAACCTTCCCTTTTCTACATATTAGTCACCCCTAAGGTAGGCCCAAGGGCAGGGTGCATTGTATGTAAAAGGTAGGACATGCCCTGATGTGTGTGGCATGTCCTGATAGTGAATTACAGCCAATTTCGTTTTTCACTATTGCAAGCCTACCTGTTCCTGTAGGCCAGAATGGGCAGCTTGATTATGACATCTTTTCATCCTAGCTGACTCAGGAAAGTAAGTAGAAATTTGAGTTTAGTATGCCTGAACTCAGAATGGTAAAATACATCTTTTAATGAAGTTAGTTTTTTAACATTCTGTGTTTGTAAATACCACTTTTAGAAAGTAGGTATTTTCTTGCCTAACCTTCCAAGCCTGCCTCTGCTAGGTAGTGTATTCCATGTCTAGTTTGTGAGTGACATGGACTGGGGTGGGTCCAGGAGACAGGATGAGTTGAATAGACCTATCTGCATGAGGAGTGATGGGAGGAGTAGCACCTGGGCCTGATTAGGGTTGTGCCTGCCTTCCACAATGCTGGCTCCGCCTCCTGTGGTGTGTCTAATGACCCTGGCCCACCCTGACAAAGGAAGAAGTTGTGCACTGGTGGAATGCACCCAGAACTGGTTTGGACTAGGTACAGACACTTTCCGCCTTCAGTGACAATGGATTTCTGTGTATAAAAAGTGGGACCCAGACCTCAGAACTTTAGTTCACTTCTGCGAATCAAGACAACCCTTTGCCAAGGAGAAGAACTGAGGAAGCTGAAGGAGGAGACTGCCCCTGTACTGTGCTGTTCGGGTTGGCCTAGAGTGGTTACTTTATTTGCTAAGGAAAGGAGAAAAGGAACTTTGTGTGTACCTTTGCAATCTGTAGAAGAATCTCCAAGGGCTTGAACTGTGCTTGCCTCCTGCCTGAAGTCTCAGGGATACCAGACTTCACCACCAGCTCCCCTGAATTCCATTGCTGAGGAATTCTGCCTGCAGAGAGGTGCCTACTGTTGTTTGGGCCCTCTGAGAAGACTGCGAGTCGCTGGGAGCTGGAAGCACTACGCAATGAGGAGAAGCACATCAGTGCTGCAGCAGTTGCCGTCACATCGCGGAAGAAGCGTGCCGCTGCTGCAGCTGTTCGCCGTCGCATTATCGGCGAAGCGTGTCGCATCACCGGAGAACGTGTCGCCGTTGCAGAGGTTGCCATCGCAGCACCGGAGAAGCGTGTCGCAGGGCCTGTCGAGGCTCAGAAGTTACTGAATTTGCCGCACGGCCGTAGGGCATGCACACATCACATCCAATGTTGTTGCATCGCATCAAGACACCATTATGTCGCATCGCACCGGATAGTCACTTCGAATGGATGCGCCACCTTGTTGCATCATACTGGATCACAGCAAGAAACCGACATATCAACTCCTCACCGTTAAGGAACCGATGCATCACCTCCCCTGCGCTGCAGTAAGGAACTGACGCATCTCCTCCCCCCTGAAGCAAGGAACCGACTCATCACCTTCCCTGCGACCCTTTTGTGTGTATTGCGTGAAGCATTCAAGGTACTTTGAGAGTAAAGTGACTCATTTACCATCTACATTGAACTTAGCTATTTCCACCATTTTAAAGTCTATTTTTCATTACAGTATTGTGGATTTTTGTCGTTTGGTCTTGTGTTAAGTCTAGTAAAGATTACTTATTTTTCTAAACTGGTGTGGTGTCCATTTGTAGTGTCTTCACTGTATTACTGTATGTGTATGTGTATGTGTTCACAAATGCTTTACACACTGCCTCTGAGATAAGCCTGTCTGCTCATGCCAAGCTACCAAGGGGGTTAGTAGGGGTTATTCTAGAAGTGTAGCCCCTTACCCTGACTAGAAGTAAGGGTCCTTATTTGGACAAAGGTTCCTACCTCTGCCAACTAGAGACCCCCAGTTCTAACACCTGGCAAATTCCAGGTCATCTTGGACCTAGCATTAGCGACCTGTTGAGTACATGTGCTATTGCTTGCAAAAAGAATCCCCATGTAAGAAAAGGAGTTAACGAATTCCCAATAAAGAAAGATCTACATTTCTGCATCTTCTTCCTGCAAACTATAGTAAATATCTAGGATTTATTAATTACCATTTTCTTGGAAGCCATAAAATCCCCAAACACCTTCATCAGGTTCTGGAGGCCGTTTGGTGTCCTAGATAGTAAAACAGTGTTGTCAGTATATAACAACACAGGGACAAGCTTACCAGCGCTGCTTGGTGCATCGGCCTGCACAGCTTGGAGAACATCCTCCACCTCATTAGTGAAAAGAGACAACAGAAAAGGTGCCAGTGCACAGCCTGTCTAATTCCCCTCTTCACTCCAAGGAGGGGAGATCATTCCCCATTCGGCCATACTGGACCTTCAAAGAAAGGTTCCTGTAGAGATGGGCCAAAAAACAAATAATCTCCACTGGGGCATCGAGGGAGATCATAGTAGACAAAAGGATAGAATGGTCAACTAAATCAAAAGTACAATCCTCAAGCCTTGACAGGAGAATGCTACTCATCACTTTCACTGAGGAGTCTAAGAGGGAAATGGGGCAATAACATTTAGAGTCTGTATTGTCACCCCTCTTGAAGATTGGGAATAATAACAGACACAGTTCAGGAAAGGGGGGATCTTACACTCTGCTGCCGCATTAAATACCTGTGTCAGGATGGGACCCTATAGATCCCTCAAAGCTTTAGAGGCATCAACTGGGATACTGTCTGGGCCTGGGGCCTTCCGGCTTCTGCTTTGTTCGAGGGAAGGGAGAACCTCCTGTGATATCTAATGGGAGGTGATTAGAGCACAGGCCTTCGTTACCCTCGGCTGATCGGCATACCACCTTGGTGGAATCAAAAATGGTCAAAAAATGTGCCACCCTTGCCTCACAGGGAACAAAAGAGTTGAGCTCTGGAATGCTGTCATTTTTAAGAAAGGTTGCATTAACTCCAAAACAACTTAGGGTCATGTGGGTAGCAGCCTGGAGCAGTTTAGACCAGGCCTCTTCTTGCAATGCCTTTTTCTAGGCTAGTAATACTTGGCTATAATTCTTGTGCAGTAGTCTAATAGCTAAGGGATCCCTTGGGGTACATGCAAAGCTAATTTCAAGAGCTTAGAAGTCATAGTGCACGAGTGGTCAAACCACCAGCGTTTTTGGACTTATTAGAAATTGTTTGTCATGTTAAAAGTGTGCGTAGTGAGCTACTGATCGTATAAAAGGAAGCCAATAACTTTTCATGATCCACCACCACCAACAGTAATCAAACTCCACAGAGTTCCTTCATACTAGTTGACGTAGCACATAACTAGGGGTAATCCCTGTCAATTTCATACATATACCACTGGGTCTCCCCGGAGCAATTTTGACTACGCATTCAGAATCTACAAAAAATTTTGCCCAGAAGGATATAGACAGAACAAGTGGGTTGTGATCACTCATTACAGCCGGGATAACACAAAAAGAACTAACCAAACTATTAGTAGGGGAAGGAACAAGGACATAGTCAATAACAGTATTGGCATCTCTACATATAAAAGTAGGAATTAACATTCCTTTATTAGTACAACTACTTGTAAGTAAAATTAGGTTGTGTTTAAAAATGCATGAATTAAGTGCATCCCCAGACTTATTGTGTGGGAAATGCAGGATACCTGCCCCTTCTGTATTTGTAATCCCACAAATCTGCTTAGCCGGCAAAGGACATAACTGGATATTAAAGTCACCATCCCAAAAGTATGATAAAATTAGAATGACTTGGGTGTAAAAAGGCTTCTAACACTGCATCCAGTGCATGAACCACCATATTGCATGACAAATCAAATACATTATTGAAAAATGTTACCATCTCTAATTCAGGACCACCCTAGATGACAACCAAGGAAACTGGGAATGAGGTGACACAGACATAGACCTTTTGATAACAATCGATAACGTATTTGATATAAAAATCAGTAGGACCCCTTTGCCCGCCCTGAAGAAGAAGGCAGGGCACCTAAACAATGGAGGAGAAGCCCTCAACATAGGATGGGTCCACAGACCTATTCTCCTGGATGCAAATAATATCAGACATCATTATCATTTGAAGCTATTTTAGAATATTCATCTTATTTCTAAGCCCACACACATTCCAAGTGACAAATTGGCATGTACTGTCTCGGGCTCGAGTAAAAGCTCAAGGGGGAACAACTTTAGAGCCACTATGGGCAGAGATGAAAGACACACTAGACTGATGGGAAACAGGGTAAGCAAGGCCCGCACCGTCTGAAGCATGAGGCAAAACAAAGTCCTCCAGTACACATCACCTAGGTTCACCGCAATGTCTGCATGAACATCCAAGGTACTAGTTCCAGTAGCACTGTCAGGAGGGTTCAGACACCGTCAATCTTTATCATCCAGGGGAGATAAGGCTTCAAATGTGTTCTTGATGGGAATGTGAAGATTGCTGGAGTACTAAGTGGCCTATAAAAATACCCCAAAGGATCAGAACATTCAAACTTCTTGTGGAGTACCCCAGTGTGGAGGTGTGGAAGGGGATTTGTAATACCAAAATGGAATTTTCAACCTGGTGGAAAACATGTATTTGTTAAACTTATAGAGAGAAGCAAAGAAAAAAGTAGTGAAGACTTTTCACTCTCAATCTTGTGGTATTAACACACCTAGAAGATGTTCAAGAGTCGGACCAAGTTCTCATATCGATAAGTATGTATATTGACAAGCTGACAGTGTTTGCTTTGAAATTGGATATGTAATTGCCCAAAATATAATTATTGCTGGCACGCTCTTAGTCAGAAAATGATGTCAGATGGCGTCAGGAAGATATTCGCCTCAGTCTCTTCCAAGCTCCCTGTATTCCTTTCTGGCCACTAAAATTATCCAAGCCATCACAGCCTAAAAATGGGTCCTTCTTAGCATTGCATAGCTTCCGAAGATTGACTTGGGTCTGGCATCTTGCATGTTTTCAGAAAAGGCTTGACAGAAGCCTTTGTTTTGCCCTGCTACTGGTTGAGCTATGTGGGCTCAATACTGCCACTCACTAGTCTAAGCCACAGACAAAACAGCTGACATTTTTACGAAGTTGCTGTGGTGGCCTGTGAACACTGTTTGTGAGGACTCTGCAGGCACTTTTTGGTGGATATCACAGACCTGTTCATAAGAGATTTGTATCTTTGGGATTCCATGTGCTCAAAATGTGAAGGTTGCAGTGAGCCTTCTCCCTGTAGAATATTCTAACAGCCCCTGGAGTGCCACTGCAACATCCATTATTCTGTGGTGGGCTTTACTTCTGCTTCTAGATCATCCTTTAATTCTGCATCCAGTTGTTGAGTGTGGAACAGGATGTGGAGGCAGAATCCAAATTTGTCAGTACTGGATGCCAGGCTACCAGTATCATATATGTTCTTCAGTTAGGTACCTGTTAGGCAACCTGCTGAGATATGTCATCTGTGGTTCCAAGAGGACCCGAAAGCAGCTGATTACATCCTGCAACACAGAATTCACTGCTCAAAACCCTTGCTCTGAAGTCTGCCTTCATTTCTCTTTTTTTATTGAATACGTGAGGGCTACTGGCTCAGAGATGCTGACTTTAAGCTTGTCACAATCTTGGTAATAAATCCCAGTTTCTCAGCAATTGAAATAGCAGCTGTCACATCTGGAAACTTCAATCAAAGCTCTGGAAATCAGCAACTTTCGCCCTAAGACCAATCACTAGCAAGTAAAGGGAAGGAGTGAATTCACAAATAAGCCAGCAAAGACTCAACATTTAAACGAGGAACAAACTGCTTGTTTTACAGTTGAGGGAGGGCAGCTTGTATACAGCTTGGACAAAGATTTAGAACTTTCTTAAGGTTGTACAGCTTTTAGAGAAAAAGTCCTGGACTCACCCCCTGTTCATTGTGTTGTCTGTGATGTTGTGCACAGTCTAGTAGTTTGGATGGGAGGAGTTACGAGGTTGGGGGAAGAGGAGGGGCCAGGACAGGAAAGAAGTTAGTTAGAGTAGGGACAGGGACGAGTAAGGGGCACCTGAATAAAGCTCTATATAGATATCAATTTAGTGTCTGTCATCATTACGTCCACGACACTACAGCTGGCGACAAAGGTGGGATGGTGCAGTTTGCCACCCACAGAAACCCACAAAGAAGCGTCCCTGTTCCCCGCAGCGTGAAAGAAGAAAAGAACGCTGGAGATACGCGTGTGTCTGAAGTAAGTCCGCCGTCCAGATTAAGAGGCCAGCGGTAGTTGCCCCTGCTCCGCGATCTGCTAGTCGCGTAGAGCCCAGAGGAAGAAAACGCCATCGAGCGCCAGGGTGTTTTAAAGCCGTGCACCGGTTCGCGCCGAATCGCGGCTCACCCCCGATGCGTGCAAGTCGGCACGCGCTGAATGAGGAGAAGTCGGGTGCCCACCCCGACTCTGCCTACTGCTCCGGTAACCAAGGAGCGTCTGCGGTGCTGCCCAGGACGTGTGGAAGTGTCCCGACAAAGAGCGCTGGTGCGCGCGAAAATATCCAGCTCACCCCCGATGCGTGAGAAATGGCATGCCACTGATGAGCTGAAGCTTGGAGCTTCCCTGATCGTACCTGGATGTTGTGAAGGTCCAGGAACGCAGAGGCATTGAAGAAACCATACTGCATGCAGAGACCAATTGCCGGTGAGTCCTGGAGAACGTGTGTGCCTCGAAGGAATGACTGAGAGTAAAGTCTCGTGGGAGCTGAAAGCTCAAGAACGGCGGCTTTCTTAAAGTCAGGCAACCTTCAGGACAACCCCTATGTGTGAATCGCTGGCGGCCATTTTGAAGTCAGGCAGCACAAGGTCTAAGCAAATAAGTACTGATAATTCCAAAACAAGCATTGACAACTGCAAAACAAGCATTGACAGTTGCAAAAACAAGCATTGGAAGTTGCAAAACAAGCAGTGACAATTGCAAAAACAAGCATTGACAATTGCAAAAAACAAGCATTGGCAATTACAAAACAAGTACTGATAAAAGCAATCAAGCACCCACAAGTGAAAGGTAACTCTGACACGCCAGTCCAGATATGTCAAGCTCGCCGAGCTGAAATGGTGGAGGCGCAGCAACGGCAAGTGCAGCGGAGGCAGCCCCAGCTGCAACTGGAGTATCGCACCTGCGCCCGCCGGAATCACTGACCCTGGTGGCTGGCGGAAGCATGGGCCCCAGATGGCAGGAGTGGCTCGAGGATTTCAAGGACTATCTTGAAGGATCGAAAGTCACGGGAGACAGAGACAAATTAATTGCACTACGCAATCGGGTCGGCAAAGAGATTTGCAAACTGATCAAAGAACTGCCGACCGATGAGAAAGGAACCTATGATAAAGTGCGAGATACGTTGAACAGAAAGTTTGTGCATAAAAGGAATGTGGATTACGAGAGATATGTATTCCATCAAGCCCGTCAATACAAGGAAGAAATGATGAGCACATTCATATCCAGACTACGCCGTCTGTCTCAGTATTGCAATTTTGACGCCTTCTCGACGGAGGATGCCATCTGGCTAAGGGTCATCGAGGGTTGTCACTCAGAGACACTCCAAAGGCGACTACTAAGGAAAAGTCATGATCTCGACGAGATAGAGGAAATGACTAGGGTATATGACCAAGCGGAGGAGCATGCCAAGAGCATGGAGACAGGGCGTAGTGAGAGAAGAGAGCAAGCATATTGGATGCAAACCAACAGCACTCGCAGAAGATCAAGTGAGAGACAGAGAAGGTCCAGACCAGCGCCCCGTCACCAACACAAAGGTCGCTGACGCTATGAATCGAGGAGAAAAGACAAGAAACCAGATCATGTCAGAAAGATAGAGCGTTCACGGAAATGCTATCGATGTGGGTATGACTTCCCACATACATATGTATGTCCAGCAATGGGTCAACAATGCCGAAAATGTGGACGACGCAATCGGGTCGGCAAAGAGATTTGCAAACTGATCAAAGAACTGCCGACCGATGAGAAAGAAACCAATGATAAAGTGCGAGATACGTTGAACAGAAAGTTTGTGCATAAAAGGAATGTGGATTACGAGAGATATGTATTCCATCAAGCCCGTCAAGACAAGGAAGAAATGATGAGCACATTCATATCCAGACTACGCCGTCTGTCTCAGTATTGCAATTTTGACGCCTTCTCGACGGAGGATGCCATCTGGCTAAGGGTCATCGAGGGTTGTCACTCAGAGACACTCCAAAGGCGACTTCCCACAAACATATGTATGTCCAGCAATGGGTCAACAATGCCGAAAATGTGGACGATGCAATCGGGTCGGCAAAGAGATTTGCAAACTGATCAAAGAACTGCCAACCGATGAGAAGTGAGTGACAGAGAAGGTCCAGACCAGCGCCCCGTCACCAACACAAAGGTCGCCGACGCTATGAATCGAGGAGAAAAGACAAGAAACCAGATCATGTCAGAAAGATAGAGCGTTCACGGAAATGCTATTGATGTGGGTATGACTTCCCACATACATATGTATGTCCAGCAATGGGTCAACAATGCCGAAAATGTGGACGAAAAAAACATTTTGAGGTGATGTGCGGAGTATACAGCAAAGAAAGAAGGAGTGAAACAACAAAGTCGTTTCGCCCAGATGCCAAGCGACATCATGCAAAAGCTGCACAGGACAGAGCAATATCCTCATCTGGTTCGTCGCACTCCAGCAGGGAGTCTCGCAAATCCCAATGGACAAGGAGGTCCTCGAGACGGTCATTGTCAAGAGAATCGAGATCGACATCTCAGGAGTCAGTATATACTGATGAATATATCTGCATGGTAGCAGACCCGGACCAGCTAAAGAAATATCCCCCATTAGACATCAAGGTGGGAGCACATGCGACCAAATTTGTGTTAGACAGTGGGGCGTCATTGAACTACATGCCCGTGACCGAATATAACAAAATGGAACCACCACCTCCTTTAAGTCCTGCACATGTTAGTGTGTTCACCTGGATGGCGAGAAAACCGCAACCATGTATGGGCAAATTCGCAACAACACTGAAACATGAAAATAATTCTGTGTCAGCATATATCCACGTCATTGAGGGCCCGGAGGCTGATTGTCTTCTTAGCCTGCCTACAGCGGAGCGCCTCCGACTGGTTGAGATCTTATACCGAGTCAGTGACAATCCAGACATTGTTCACTGGGCTCGGAAAAATGAACAAATGCCTGATCCGCCTGCACATCAATGATCAAGTGCGCCCTGTGGCTCAACACCCAAGGCGAGTGCCTTTACACCTCCAGCAAGCCGTGGAGGATGAAATCCAGGAACTGTTACAGGCTGACATTATTGAAAAGACGAATGGCCCCACACCATGGGTGTCACCAGTTGTCATCGTTCCAAAGAAGGGCACCCCTGAAAAGGTACGTTTATGTGTGGACATGCGGCATCCCAATACAGCCATAGAAAGGGAGCGTCACCCAGGACCTCACCTGAGCGATATGATATCAGCATTGAATGGAGCAAGGGTATTTTCCAAACTCGATCTAAATAAGGGATACCATCAGCTGGAGTTGCATGAAAAATCAAGGTACATAACGATGTTTGCCACTCATCTGGGTTTGTTTCGATACAAACGGCTGAGTTTCGGTATCTCCTCTGCGGCGGAAATATTCCAAGAGGTCATCCGTCAGACCATCAGACACATACCAAATTCACTGAACTATAGTGATGACATTCTGGTGTATGGGGCAAACACACAGGAACATGACAAGGCTTTGGATTGAGTGTGCCATGCTCTCCTAGAAGCTAATCTAACTCTCAATAAGGACAAGTGTGAGTTCCATCAATCCACTCTCAAGTTTTTCGGACATGTGTTCTCAGGGGCAGGGATGAAGCCTGACCCTGAGAAAGTGACAGCACCTAATACAACCAAGAGCCCTCAAGATGTAAGTGACATCCGATCATTTCTGGGCATGGCGAGCTATTGCGCCAGGTATATAAAAGACTATTCCACCATAAGCCACCCACTCCGTGTCCTCACCAAACAAGGACAGCCATTTGTGTGGAGCCCTCAGTGTGAGCGGGCGTTCCAAGAAATTAAACAGGCGGTGGAATCAGCGGACAATCTAGCCTACTTTAACCCCAAGAGGAAGATGGAGATAACGGTGGATGCCAGTCCAGTGGGGTTGGGTGCCATCCTGCTCAGTACGATAATGACTCTGATAGATGACACATTGTGGCTTATGCCAGTCGCAGCCTGACAGACACTGAGAAGGCTTGTTCCCAGCCTGAGAAGGAGAGTCTCGCGGTCGTATTTTCATGTATTCATTCATGGCAAACATTTCACCATGATCACGGACCACCAAGCGCTTGTCACCATCTTTGGTAATCCCAAGGCCAAGATGCCACCTCGCATTGAAAGGTGGGGTTTACGCTTACAAGAATATACGTACACATTCATACATAAACCAGGAAAGGCAGAAAATCTGGCGGACTACATGTCTCGACATCCTCAAGCATCCCAGGCCTCACCTCCTTCAATAGCCGAAGAGTACATACATTTTGTGGTAAGCTTAGCCCAGCCCCCGGAGTTCCCTTAGAGGCGTTACAGGAAGCCACTGCACAAGACGATATTCTTCAGAAAGTAATACGCCGACTGCGCACACACCGCTGGAGACACGACAGTGAGGAGGAAAAGAGTGATCCTCAAATCCATCAAGAGATGCAAGCCTTCCGACATGTCAGTGAAGAGTTGTCCGCCACCTCAGAGGGGCTCCTACTGAGAGATCATCGGATCGTCATCCCGAGGCAGCTACGTCAAGGTGTGATTAACCTTGCCCATGAGGGCCATCGTGGAGTTGTTGCAACAAAGAGAGCTCTCCGGGAGAGAGTATGGTTTCCACTACTTGATCAAATGATGGAGCTCACCTTACAGGAATGCCCCCAGTGTCAACTGGTGAAGCATGGAGATTCCCCAGCTCCCCTTCAAATGACTAAACTACCCAGTGGGGTATGGCAAGAACTTGCCATGGACGTTTATGGACCACTCCAGTCAGGCAAATACGTATTGGCTATCATGGATGAATACTCAAGATTCCCAATAGCACAGTTGTGTCTTCAACCAATGCCTCCAGCACGATTGCCATACTAGACGAAGTGTTTGCTGCATGGGATGTTCGCAAAGAACTTAAAACAGACAATGGTCCCCCTTTTAACGGACATGAGTTCAGTGACTTTGCAAAACATCTCAACTTTCGACATCGCAAGGTCACACCTTTGTGGCCACAAGCTAATGGCACCATTGAACGGTTCATGGCCACCTTGAAGAAAACATTTCAACAAGCCACTTTGGAAAAACAAGACCTGCAAGAGGCTCTCAATGAGGTCCTAAGAGCCTATCGAACGACACCACATGCTACGACCGGAAAGTGTCCTGCTACTCTCATGTTGGGGCGATCCATCAGAACACGGATCCCGACATGGGAAGGAGCTCAACGACCGGTGTCTCCGACACGCGTTCATCGAGAGCTAGCAGTGGCTGATCAAGCGGGCAAGAGCAAAATGAAATCGTATGCAGACAATCGCCGGAGAGCCAAATCTCCATCACTTCGTACAGGAGACTGCGTGGTGGTCAAACAAGAACAGTCAAAGAAGACGGACTGAAGATTCAAAGATGTACCTTTGACTACCACTCAGCAGAAGGGTACCATGATTACCGCAGAGTCTGAGAACAGGCCGCAATATTATATTGTACGCAGACATTTTTTCTTGCCTGAACGCCCCTTCTGTATGTCAATTTGTTCTAATGTGGTAGTAGGATGCAGGTTGTGTCCCACTTTAATTTGTATGGATATTGACTACTAATCTATACATTATATATTAAAATTCTGTCCGTCTGGACAAAGAATATAGAAACTATTTAGTCTATATTTACTTCCATGCTTATTTTTTATTGTCTAGGGACCACTGGCTTTATAACTCTGGGCATGTGACCCCTGCGAACGCCTACAATTGTAGCCAGGCTGCTGCAATGTAAAACTTGCCATGCGACCTGTCAAAATAACACTTTTTGACAGCTGAAGACTTCCCTTTTAAATATGAATAAGTTGCTTCTATGTAAGTCCTATAGCCCTCAAGGTAGGTTGCAAGGTATGTAAAAGTGGGACATGCAGAAAATTAAGGTCACCGTGTCCCTACAGTGACAAGGACCCAACGGCTATTTTCTTTGTGGCAGGCCTGGCTGTCCTATACAGAAAACCATTAATTCTGTATCTCGGTTTGGGACCGGATAGAAAATAATTCAACCACTCTTTAAATATTTATTATCATTATTTGGTGAAATTAGATTTTGTGATAAATATTTAAGAAAAATAACTGTTGAAAGATACATTTTCCCTCCTTGTAGCTTCTGGAGATTGATTTACAATAGCCCTCCAGCTGACCTTAATGAGGTGTAAAACCTGCTACCAGAGCAGGGACAAAGACCTAAGAGTGAGGAGGTGTTTTCTTCCCTTGGCATGAACACCAGTTGGGGTGGGGGCAGGAACTTATTTAACTTCAAAGGGGCCTGCCCTGTCACAAGTAAATGTTAGATGACACCTGGACAGCCCAGCCTTTGTCCCCATAGCAGCCTGGCACCAAACATGTGAGAGGAAAGCTACCCTAAGAACCAGTTTGGGGTTACAACAAAGGAGGATACTGGTAATTACTCTGGCCACACCTCTGACTGAGCACATATGCACAGCATAGGGAAAGAAGGATTTCCCCATCCTGGGTTTTAGGATGAAGGTACACTGTGGGATTGTTTGAAATAGATCAAAAACAGCAACTATTATACATATGGATAGTGTGCTCCTAGGAACTTGTATCATTTGATCATTGGTTATGGGAGAGCCAGGAGTTACCCTCATCCACTAGCAGTAGACATGCAAAAATGTGGCATCCAAAGGCACCATCCTCTGTCTGTGACATGAAAAGTGTGCCTGAAGACAGGTGCTGCTCGTTCCTGAAGCCAGGACAAAGAAGTGAACTCCAAGGGCCAGTTGGCTGGCCTTTTATGTGGTTAGAGGGGGCACAAAAAGCTGCAAGAGGCCTTTTACCTGAAGGGCCCAGCTGACCAGTGGCAAGTAAACTTGGAATGGATTTTGCTGTTGGCCTATGACTGACACCCCCAAAAGTCTCTATGTGGCTTCCTCCTAGGTGCTGAGGGCATTAGATGTGTCATCCTGTGGTTGTTTGCGCACAAGAGGAAAGTTTATAAACTTTTGAAAATGTTTCCTCTAAAGCTTCAGAGCTTCAGCAGGACCCATCAGGGAAAGTATCCTACTGGCAGTTCCAATACATAAGATTGAATTTTAGCTTCATCCCATTGGGAGATATCAGCACCTCCGAAAGAATTACAAATTTTCTTTCGGAAATGGGAATTTGTGACGCAAAATCTCCAATGTTCCATAGCGCCAGTGGGACCATTCTGCTTCAGGAATCCAGCCTTTGGTTCCACAGCAGCTGCTACAATTTCAGTGGTGTCCTAAAATACATGAAAACTTTGCAGCACATAAATAATCCATTACTGAAGAAAATGCATACACTTTTTTTATCAGATATAATAAGCCATTGGGAACTACGGGCCCAATTCACAGAACTAACTTAAAACAAATTCCAAAACTTACTACCATTTTGGCATTCACAGAAGTTAGGAGTCCTAACTTTAGGACTCGTAAATGCCTTCTGTGAATACCGAATGTCTTAACGTTAGGATTTGTCTCAGTTTAGGAGTAGCAAAGTTATCTCCTTGTCCCCGGGAATCCCCAGTTCAAGGGGTTTGGCACACTAGAAGTAAAAACAAAATAATGAACACCATTGTGCTCCGTTTCCGAGGTCCTCAGGGTCAAAGAAGAGTACAGAAGCCAGATGGTACCAAACACTCCATCTGCCCCTGTGACAGTGCCTAGACTGAGCAAGGACAGGAAGAATTCTGCATTCCTGGTCCCACAAAACCCTGGTTGCAGGTGGGCAGGTAAGGAAGCCAACTCCTCCGAGGTACACAGGAGATTTGTCTGGCATGAGGGGAGCCAGTAGGGCCCGCTGGAGCTTAGAGACTCACCCTGTGGCCTCCACTGGAATTAAATGGTATGTCTACTACTGGGGTACCCTTTCTTAGAGAAAAAAAAGAAAAGGCAGTTTTCCTGCCAGCAAGGGCTCTGATCAGTTGGAAGAAAAGAGTGCCCCAGAAGTCTTTGGGGCACTCAAAGAATTTGCATTTTTGTCTCCCTTGGTGACCAAGAGAGGGCAGGGGGATCACTAACATAAAAATAAATGTTCTGGTGAGGTCTGGAGTCCAACAGCTCCTAAAGGAGGCCTGTATGTTTATTGTCAAAGTCACCATAAGTCTGCTAGGAAGGGAAGGTTGAATTGATGAACCTGCAAGAGTTTTTCATAGTTTATAGCCCCTCTTGGAGATTTGGATTTTGCTCAGAGGCTCTAGAGTGAATGGACTGCAGTCAGTCAATCTGTCTGTTTGTTTTTCAGCTCCATTACATGATAAAAGTTTAAAAAAAGACTCATACACATAGCCTAATCAAATGCTTTGTAGACAATGATATAGTTAACAATTATTCAATACATGTTTAATGAAGGTTATTGAAATGTTTTGAGATGCTTTATTGACAATCATAAGGTGAACAAGGAGTTATTATCTGCCCTAATGAACATTGTTGTAAGATGGTACCATCCTTAGCAGTGGTGTTGCCTTGATTTATTATTATATGTTTTTGCTTTTATTACTCTGGTGACACCCTGACAAAGCCATTAGACCTGCCTTTGGATAACTACACCCTAATACTTTGTGTTTGGTGTTTGTGTTAGTGTATGGTGGTGATAAGGTTCAATGCTCACAGGGGTGTGAGCTGCTAAGAACAATACACTAGGTATTTCCACCTGCTATCATTTACATATTTGTAAATTAAGGCATAGTATTAAGTAGTGTGTGTGAAATGAAGTACTTTTCCCTTTCATAAGTAAAAGCACTGACAATAGTTGAATATTGGCTGTTGTTTATTATGTATCAGTGGATTGGGTACTAGCCATCACCACCTCCCTTGACAAGGCCTTGGACTTCTCTGCTTTGCTACTCAGAGGCAGTCTCACTAGACTGCCTCTGAGTAGCAAAGCAGAGAAGTGATACTGGAGGGTATTAGGTTCCTAGAAGATATATGTTTGCTGACATTGTTCCCAACTAATAACAACACATTCTTACAAGAATCACAATAACAACAGAAGAATTATCATTTATGATACTAACAACAATGAACCTAAACTTAATGTAACACATGGATCATGGAGAGCACATTTAAGTTGTGCCCTCCATCATTCAATGAAATATACAACCATACATGATCAATACCAAAATACAGACCTCACATTGGTGTATGAACTGTTACCTAACAAACAAAGTGCAACTCGCAATGAAACACTAATGCATTTAAAACAACAAACTAACAACTATAACACTCAGAAAATCATCATAGATTTTCGATACACAATGATTTCCGCTATGCTGGAAATATATCCACATACTGCAATTCAGGGATGCTTTTATCGTTTCATCCACAACACAGTATAATGTAGAATATGCAACTAACCTAAAATTTACAATTGCGATTAAAAAACATAAACCTTCAGCATACGTCCCAATAACAGAAGTGACTAGATGTTATGATATTCAAATTGAATCCCCCTATTATCCAACGCATGACCCAAACAGGCCCCATTAATGGATTACTTTGAAGATACTTGAGTTGGCTGCCTGCACCATTCAGGACATAGGTACCAACCTAATTATCATATTACATGGTAATATGATGACAGAACCTTGTCCAACATGCAATGAGACATAATGCAGTGAAAGAGTGGCACACTTCCTTCAAAGGAACTCTGTACCAATTTTTTGAAATATTCAAAAAAGAAAGTAGCTATGAGGCACTAAGAATGAAGTAATCCCTGAACCAAATAAAATCAAAAATATGCAAAAAAATGAATAAACACTTCTGGAAAAAGCAAAAAGTATTTTAAATGGCCAACTATTTTTCCTTAAAAAAACCATCGAGTATAAAATGAAAAATAATCTCTAGTATCCGAAATAACAACATATAAAGAAAAAACATATAATTCCACCGAAACAAAATTTAGGGCCTAATTACGATGGTGGGCAGACCACCACCGACAGGCCGTCCTATATCCAGGTTATTGGCCCGACCGCCGGATTACAATAAAGGCGGTCGGAGTGCAGAGGCAGGGGGAAAGACCGCTGCCCCCGACAGGAACCGAGATCCCATCGGAGCAGCGGGTGGGATTCTATCCCTACAATAGAGGCAGTGCCGGATACGGTTGCCCCTTTCCAACTGCCTTTTCATGGCGGTCCGAGCGCCATGAAAAGGCCGAAAGAAACAGACTTGAAGCAGGGTCCCCGACCCCTGTGGGCCTCTGGTAAGTGGCCTGGGAGACATATTTAATGCCCCCACACCACATATCCAGGCACCACATGGAAAGCAGGGTCAAGACTGATTTGCATATGGCTGCATCCAAACTGGAATGGTGTTTAGGCCCAGATCTCTGTACTGCTGGTGAATGTTTGGTATTGTTCAGCATTCAGTCCATTATTTGTTCTTTTTGCATTTGTCATCCTAAGGTGGACGGGTATGCCCAGATGTGAATTCTGTGTTCACCATGCCACCACAGTCAAGCTTTCCTGTCTGAAGAAGGGTGAGACCCCAAAACTAGTCCTAGGATGCTTGTTTCTTCTCCAGGGATGCTGGCAGTTCAGGTTGGACTGTTTCCACCGGGAGCAAGGTCAAGACTGACCAGCAAATGGCTGGGTCCAAACTGATACTGCGTTAAGAGCAAAAAGGCCCAGGTCTCTGTACTGGAGGTGAGTGTTTCACATTATTCAGCATTGTGCCCAACATTTGTTTTTTTTAGTATACAAAGGTGGTACATGCAAGAAAATCATGTAAGCATGTACCTACAGTGAATAATACCCCAAATCTATTTTACCTGTAAGGGGATATAACTGTGCTAGTTGATAAATAAAGAGGAGAATAAAAAGCATACCCTTGCTCTCTCTGGTTTTGGACAAGCTGCGAGAATAATTCAAACACCAATTTACATTTTTAATAAAAATCCAAATCAATTGTGAAGGTAGAATTTTTATATTTAGGAAGAGTGAATTTTAAAAAGTTACACATCACCTGCCTGAGCCTCAAGTTGGCTAATCGGCATTAACCTGCTGACAGATGGCCCTTCCAGTGTTTCCCCTTAAGGTGGTGTGAAAACCGCTTCAGAGCAGGAACAATTTCTTAGACCTTTTCACAGGAAGACCACGGTGTGAGGTATGTGACAGATATCAGCTTAGAGCCTACAGTTGGGAGGGGCCGGGAACTTCACTAACTTGAAATGACCTGGGTGAGTCTGACCATTCATAGTTAAGTGTAAAGGGAGATCTAGGGCAGAGTAGTCTTTTGTTCCATAGTCTCAGTGTAGACAATTTGGCACTTTTAGAAATGGGCTCTCTAGTTGGCAGAGGTATGCACCTTGTCCAAGTAGGGACCACCACTCTAGTCAGGCTAAGTCAGATACACACACTAAATTAACCTGTGCTCACCCTCTGGTAGCTTGGCATAGAACAGTCAGGCTTAATTTAAGAGGCAATGTGTAAAGTATTTGTGTAACACATATTACAATAAAACAGTGAAAACAGCACACAAAAATTACCCACACTTGGTTAGAGAAGTAAAGCTTGATTTATTGAACAATAGAAGACCAGAACAACCAAAATCAAATACATAGAACTGAAGGTATGATTTTTTAAAGATTACATTGAAATCTACTGCTTAAAAGTCAATAGTACTTAGGGGTTACTTGAGGTCGCTCTGGACCAAGTCAATCTGAAAAGTCAAGCTGGCCGTGAGGCAGCGCAGGTTGGATACAGAAGCCACCCAGGCCCCACTGAAACTGTACCTTCACAAACAACAAACGTCGACGTCGAGGAGAGGTTGCGAGGAGCGAAGGTGCATCATCGTCGATCCAAAGGATTGCAGGCGATGCATAAGCGCAAAGTCACACAGTCATGTCCCACATCATCATCGAGTTCTAGGCGGTGAAAGCCCCGTGTTGTCATTGAACTTAGGCAATGAGTCATTGTCGAGATGTGCTTTGTTGCTGTGGAGTCCTCAAAGCGGCACTGTGTCACCATTCGAAGGTGAACGAGTTGGTTCCGACTGGCGCCAAGTCGGGACTGTGTGGTACTTTGCGGATCAGCACAGAAAACCCAACTTCCAAAGGCCCAGGACTGGCGCCACTTAGCAGAGTTGGACTCACAGCTCCATGTGCTAGTTGATTAATTGCAGGTAGTCCTTGATGTCCCTGAGACTGCAGGACAGGAGGCAAGCAAGCAAGGTTTTTGAGTCACTCTGGGTTCAAGTGGTGAAAGTCCAGTTCTTCTAACCCAGACAGAGAGGGCAGCAGGCAGGACAGCACAACAGAAAACTGGTTCTTACAGAGAAGCAGTCCCACAGAGTGGCAGTCCTTCAGCAGCACAGAGATCCTTCTTCCTGGCAGAGTATCCACAGGTCAAGAAGTGTACTTCTTTGGTGAGGTCAGAGGCCCAGTTTTTATGTCCCGTGGTGCAGTTAATGCCAAGTCGACTTGTCATTTTAAGCCCCTTACAAAGCCTCAAATGCCCCTTTTATTACATATAAGTCACCCCTAATGAAGGCCCTAGGGAGCCCATAAGTCAGGGTACTGTGTAAGTAAAATGCAGAACATATACTTTTTAGTTTTACATGTCCTGGTAGTGGAACACTCCTAAATGTCTTTTTCACTATTGTGAGGCCTACCCTTCTCATAGGTTAACATTGGGGATTACTTAATACATTTATTAAGTATAATTACTGATTGAGAAGGAGTAGAATAGCGTGTTTGGTACCTATGGAATTGTAATGAAAAATCCTCTTAGAGGGAAAATTGGATTTATGAAGTAGGCCTTGGACATGTTTAAATGGCTACTTAAGTAAGTGGCACAACCAGTGCAGCAGCCTACTTTACAGGTCCTGGGCACATATAGTGCAATTCACTAGGGACTTGTAAGTAAATAATATTTTCAATTGTGGATACACCAATTTTACCATGTATTAGCCTTATGGAGGGAATACATGCACTTCAGAACTGGTTAGCAGTGGTAACGTGCCCAGAGTCTTTTCCCAATAGAAACGAAGTCAGAAAAAGGGGAGGAAGAACGCAAAAGGTTTGGGGGTGACCTCTCAGAAAAAAGCATTTCCAACACCCACAACCAAGTGGGGGGGGAGTTGGTCCTAAAAACAGGTTTGGTGTAGCTGAAGAGGAGGGGACTTCTCATTTCCCTAAATACTGGCACACATGTTCCCTTTAAAACAGAAAGATGCTGCTATGTTGTACTTGTTTCAAAATAGTGACTATGAGATAGTTTGCAGTAAAGCACAGCAAACGTGCTGCAAAGATGGAAAGGGTTTTCTCTAAGAGGTTTTTTTCATTGGTTAGGAAGTGTCCTGGAGTTATCCCACCCACTTGATAGTGAATCCAATAAAAGTGGAACTTCAGGAACAGTTCATAAGAACACTTTCAAGGCCTGTGTCCTGTATTGAGACCTGAGGAGCTGGACGTTCCCCCACTTGTACCCAGGACTTATAGGTGGGCTTTAAGGATCAGTTGGCTGACCTCCTCTCTGGCTATAGGGACACACCAAACTGCAACAGGACTTATTCTGGCATGACCAGCTGACCAATAGCAACTGGACCTGGATTAGATCCTGCTAGTTGCTGCTTCTTGAGTGAGACATGATCCCTATGTGCTATCCATGAGGTCCTGGGAGCCTTAGAAATTACCAAGAGGCATTGCTCCAGAAGCTCAGAACATTTTTAGATTTCCAAGACCTTCAGAGTGACAGTGGGACCATACAGCAAATGTATCTGATTTGTACGTGACTTTGTCAGATGTCGCTGCAGGCTTGTCCCACTAGAGAATTTTGAGCCCCACAAAAAAGATTCAGTTGGAGATTTACTAAGATTTTGCGCCGTGTTTGCATCATAAAAGTGATGCAGAATAGTGCAAAATCTTTTTTCCTAATTAACTTTCCAGCGCTAAACTTGTTTAGCGCTGGAAAAAATGCAAAAGTATAGCAAAGCAGCACATTGCACTGCTTCGCATTACTTTGCGCCATGGGGGCATACCAAGGGTGGGATTTGGGTGTTCCTGTGCAACCACCCAAGGTTTCTCACGCTAAACCCAATTCACTAAATACAGTAAAAAGCAAAAGGTCAGAGAAGCAAAAACCAGAACCAGTCATTATAACACGTAGCGGTTATAGTATTATAGTTAGAAATAGGTGGAAAGGACCTGGGACTTGACCCTTATACGTCCCAAAAGGATGGTTTCCAACAACCGAAACAGATTAAGAACAAATGGCCCTGCACTCAAAACAATTGGTAAAGGCAATTATTGTCCATAGTAAAACACAAAGAATTGAAATAAGGTCTTCCCAAAAGATAGATCAGTGGTCGTTTTTTGATTGTGGAAAACAATTCCTTTTATTCTTTTTAATCCATAGAAAATGTCTTTAAAAACACAGCACACACTGGACAGTGTGTTTAACTAAATACAGTAGATTGGGTTTAGCGTGAGAAAACAGCACCCTTTTCAACTAAGCGCAAGGAAGGAGAAATGCTTCCATTTCTCCTTCCTTTCTGACTTTGCATGCATGCTGCACTTTGCAGCACATGCACAAAGTGGGAAAAGCTTTCCCTCGTGCCTAGCATAGTATTTTGTACAGGAAGGGCACTCTTCCTGTACAAAACCTATGGTACACTCAAGCACACACCCTAGCGCTACGGCACTAAGGTGTGTGCATGATGCACGGCAGCTGAAATCAGCGCCGGAGCAAGGGAAAGGGGAGGAGAGAGCCATATCTTTGAAAATGTGGCGCTCTCCTACTTCCTCCCAAGTTCGATTGCAGAAATCTTGATCGGGCAAAGAGGTGTGAAAAGTATCTTCCCAACAAGAGGACTTTGTCGGACTCAAAATTTGAATTCTTCCGCTCGGAGCTTTTCTGCCAAAACCAACAGCTTCAGCAGGACCTCATCCACCAGATACCCAGCTTCAAGAAGACTTCGGTAGATACAGCCTGCAACCATGCCCCCTAGAGTATTTCAACTCCATTAAAAAATTAAGACAGAAGGTAAAATATTTCACTGAGACAATCCCACTTGGTGTGACTGGCCCATGCTCCATCACAGCTGGCCTGAAATCAAGCCTAGGTCCTGGCAAACAAAAACTAGTGACTACTGATTGGTGGTTTACTTTTTCTTGGCACGTTTTGCCTTAATTCACACCTTAAACCTTTAAAACCTCTTATCTCCGGTTCACCTTATTGGAGTTTTGTCATTTTTGGGTTCATTTACTAATTACATTTTTCTCTATTTTTCTAAATTGTGGGATTTTTATTGTGGTGCATTTTTTAGATGTTTTATTACTGCTAAATGCTGCATCAATTTTCCTAAGTAAAGTCTGGCTGCGGTGTGCAAAAGCTACCAGGTGGTTGAGTCAGTTTTTTAAATTATTGAAACAATGTTTTTTATGTCAACATGTTTGTGTCGTTATTCCTAGTGGTGGACTCCCATCCACTCCCATTCCATTTAATCCATTTTCTTACAATATTTGAAAACAATAAAACATATACTAAATTCACCTAAGCACAATGAGGTACATTACAATATTAAGCACAATGATATGTTTAATAACAATATTAAAACAATGTAAAATATGATATTCTTAACTGCAGCATTCTGCCCCACAACTTTCTTCACATCATGACATTTTAGACTCGACATTTTTGAAATGATATCATGATAGAAAACCTGTGTATAGAAGTTTTCTCTGTTGGGTAGAGCTCACATTGATTCTAGGTACAGTAAATGCAATTTTGACACAGTATGCTCTCTTAACACACAAAATAACAACAACAGTACTCAATGAATAAGTTCTGCGCTTCAAGTGTTTATCAGAATTACTTCATTTCATTATAAGCAATACAATTATTACAACTCAACACTAATCTCAGTATATTAGATATTCTCCATACCTCTGTAAATGTATGTAATTCTGGTATGTAAGCCACATGTAATTCACTGCATCACGGGCGATCGAATTTATCTTGTGTAAATTGTATATGTTTTTCAGTCCATAAGTAGTACCAGATTCCGTTTTCTTAAATGGTTTAAGGTGGTTTTTAAAATGTCCCAATCACCGCCGACCATATTCAATATCGCTTAACTTATACTGTGATTTATTCGCTTCCGAAGTGTTATCAGCCCTCCACAGGGCTTGGTCGCCCCACTCACTGCTGCCGCTCCTGCCTGCCTTTGCCGCCTCCTGCCTGCAGATTCCTTCGCTCGCTGCCCGCTGCTCCTGGGAATTTCCCGCTGCTCCTGGGAATTTCCCGCTGCTCCTGGGAATTTCCCGCTGCCCGCTGCTTCTTGGAATTTCCCGCCGCCACCTCCCTGCGGCCACGCCCCCCTGTGATTCCATTTGCCGCCCGCTCCCGCCACCCAGCTGCTCCTCCCTCCCGGCTCCTTATTTATGACGCCCCCAGAGCGACCGCGCAGCGGACGCGCGCAGCGGGAGCGCCGATTGAGCGCCGAAGGTGCGCCAAAGGTAAGCCCGTCTGCGCCCGTCCGTGCCTGGCCCGCGCCCAGCGCCAGGACCCCTGGCACTCCCCGCCGAAGCAAGACGACCCGACTGACCTACGACGCCGCCACTCTCAACGCACTCAATGCCGGCCGGACCCACGCCTGCTGCCGAGCCACCCCGAGACGCACCCACGGACCCTTCACCTGCTGCACCTGCAGGTTCACCTGCCTCCGAACCTGCCCCGCACCCGCCAAGACAAACACCAGCAGCAACCACCTCAAGTGCATCCTGATCAACACCCGCTCCGTCCACAGACACGCCGTGGAACTCTGGAACCTCCTCGACGCTACATCACCGGACGTCGCCTTCCTCACGGAAACCTGGATGAACGCCTCCTCTGCACCCGACATCGCCATCGCCATCCCGGACGGGTACAAGATCATCAGGAGGGACCGCATCAACCAGACCGGAGGTAGCATCGCCATCGTCCACAGGAACACCATCCGCATCACGACCGACGCCAACGACTCCTTCGCCACAGCCGAACATCTCCACTTCCAGATTCACACCGGCCCTAAGACGACCCTCAGAGGCACCCTCGTCTACAGACCCCCGGGACCACGCACACAATTCAGCGAAGACATCACAGACTTCATCAGCTCGCACGCCCTCCCCTCCACTGACTACATCCTCCTCGGGGACCTCAACTTCCACCTGGAGAACAACAAGGACCGCAACACCACCGCCCTGCTGGAAAACCTCGCCAACCTCGGACTCAAGCAACTGGTCAACACCCCCACCCACTACGCTGGCCACACGCTTGATCCCGTCTTCTCTTCCAGCAAGTACATCACCTTCAGCCACGCCACAGGACTCCACTGGACCGACCACAGCTGCGTCCACTTCAGCTTCAAAAAATCCACGACCCACCACCACCCGCAACAGGTACCTCACAGGAATTGGAGCAAGATCACCGCAGACCAGCTCACCACCTCCCTCAGCCAGAGCCCACCCGCCAACACAACGGACCCCAACGAAGCAGCCCACAACTTCACACAGTGGCTGACCGCCTGCGCCGATGACCTCGCGCCACTAAAGAACCCTCCCAGCAGACCCAGAAGCAAGAAGGCATCCTGGTTCACCGACGACCTCAAGGACTCCAAGAAGACCTGCCGCACCCTCGAGAAAGCCTGGCTCCTCGACCGGACCACCGACAAAATGACCGCCCTCAAACACGCTACCCGCAAGCACCACCAGCTCATCCGCACCACCAAGAAGAAATCCCTGAAGGAACGACTGGACAACAACGCCCACGACAGCAAAGAGCTCTTCACTATCGTCAAGGAGTTCTCCAACCCCAGCACCGGCACCAACGACATCACTCCGTCACAAGACCTCTGCGACTCCCTCGCCTCGTTCTTCCACCGCAAGATCGCCGACATCCACAACAGCTTCGGCGCCCCACCCACGCACCCAACCGTCGAACCAACGCCCCCCACCGCCACCCTTTGCACCTGGACCACGGTGACCACCGAAGACACAGCCCGCACGATGAACACCATCCACTCCGGATCACCGACCGACCCCTGCCTACACCACGTCTACAACAAGGCCGACTCCACCATCGCACCCCAACTCCGGAACATCATCAACGCCTCCTTCAACACCGCCACCTTCCCGGAGAGCTGGAAGCACGCCGAGATCAGCGCCCTCCTGAAGAAACCTACAGCGGACCCCACCGATCTCAAAAACTTCCGCCCCATCTCGCTCCTCCCTTTTCCTGCTAAAGTCATCGAGAAGATCGTCAACAGACAGCTGACCGCCTTCCTCGAGACGAACGGATCCCTCGACCCCTCGCAGTCTGGCTTCAGAGCCAACCACAGCACCGAGACCGCCCTCATCGCAGCCACCGACGACATCCGGACCCTGCTCGACAAGGGGGAAACAGTGGCCCTCATCCTCCTGGACCTCTCCGCTGCGTTCGACACGGTCTGCCACCGCACCCTAGTCCAGCGCCTCAGCAACATCGGTATCCAAGAGAAGGCACTGGAGTGGATCATCTCGTTCCTCGCCGGAAGAACACAAAGAGTCCGCCTCCCCCCGTTTCGCTCCGAGGCCACCGAAGTCATCTGCGGCGTCCCGCAAGGATCTTCACTCAGCCCCACCCTCTTCAACATCTACATGAAACCTCTCGCAGCCATCACACGCCAGCACAACCTCAACATCATCTCTTACGCCGACGACACCCAGCTGATCCTCTCCCTCACCAGAGACCCCGACACCGCCAGAACCTGCCTACACGAAGGGATGAAAGACGTCGCCGAGTGGATGAAGGACAGCCGCCTGAAACTGAACTCGGACAAGACGGAAGTCCTCATCCTGGGATCTTCGCCCTCCGCCTGGGACGACTCCTGGTGGCCCCCAGCCCTGGGCACCGCACCCAAGCCAACCGACCACGCACGCAACCTGGGCTTCATCCTGGACCCTCCCTCTCGATGACCAGACAAGTCAACGCCGTCTCCTCATCGTGCTTCAACACCCTGCGTATGCTTCGCAAGATCTTCCGCTGGATCACGACCGAGACCAGGAAGACTGTCACCCAGGCACTCGTCACCAGCCGACTGGACTACGGAAACGCCCTCTACGCCGGAACCACAGCCAAGCTACAAAAAAGACTCCAGCGCATCCAGAACGCCTCCGCCCGACTCATCCTGGATGTCCCCCGACGCAGCCACATCTCCAGCCACCTGAGGAACCTGCACTGGCTCCCTGTCGACAAGAGGATCACGTTCCGGCTCCTCACCCACGCACACAAGTCTCTCCACGACCAGGGCCCCAAGTACCTCAACGACCGCCTGACCTTCTACACGCCCACCCGCCAGCTACGGTCCACCAGCCTCGCCCTCGCAGCCGTACCACGCATCCGAAGAGCCACCGCTGGAGGAAGATCCTTCTCTTACCTGGCTGCCAAGACTTGGAACTCCCTCCCCATCCACCTTCGGCTGACCCAGGACCATCTCGCCTTCAGGAAACAACTCAAGACCTGGCTGTTCGAGCAGTAGCATACCCCTCCCCCCAAGCGCCTTGAGACCCTCCCGGGTGAGTAGTGCGCTATACAAATGGCATGATTAATTGATTGATTGATTGATCATCTGTTTGGTTTAAAAAAAATATGTTTGAATAGGGTTTGAACTCCTTCCCTTTATTCGCAACCGAAATGCCGTGTCAATTATGGCATAGGGTATCCTTTGACGTAATGCAATCCCAGTTTAACACGCTTCAGGTCTTGCCCCTGAGAGGTTCCCAGGTTAGCATCACCGGACGCCATGTTACTACGTGCACGCGTCGCTCGAACACCTCACGCCGCGTGCGGGCTACAGTGCAGGTCGCCACGTTGTTGCCTAGCGACTATGATGACTCCTGGCGTAATGGGGTCCTCGAGGTCTGGGCTCAGTAAATAGGCTCGTCAGGCTCCTCCCGTGGCGTTCGCATTTGTGCTGCCGATGGCTGAGACTTCGCTCCATCCATCCGCCTCGCATAAAATATCCTGAATCTACCAACTTCTAGGTAAGAATAGAGCGGATTGCAACTACCACACTGGGTTTTCACATGGACCAATGCATGTGACAGAGGGGATAACTGAAGGGAGGTTTCCTGACCACTGATCCAAATTAGGACCCTGACTCCCTACACGGGTCCCTCCCCTGCCACCCACCACATGTATCATTGACAAGCACTGCATGGTAGCGATAATTTAAAATTTGCTAACATTCGTGCCAAGAATTTTCAATTATATTAAGGACAGGAGGCGAGGATTATGCTTTTCTCAATTTCTTTACTGGACACAGCAGCCAATCAGAACACAGTAAAGAAAACAAAAAACTACACTACCCATAAGCACTGGGTAACCATAGAGTACATAGAAGGTATATAACGAGTCATAGAGGTTCCCACTTCCTCTTTCTTTGTCCAGAACCATAAGAACAACAGAAGATATAAAATCCATTAGGAACGTCCAAAGGAAAAGTCATCATCCATAGGAAGGGACGAAGGCCCCTCCCAAAGCCACAGGAACAGAAGTAGGCCCACGAAGAGTAGGAACTCGCAGCACTTCTCATTTAAGGTCGGAGCCTGGAGGAAATAAAAACAGAGCCCTAAAGGCCATTCCAAAAGGAAGGAGTGCAAAAAAGTAACATAGGGCGGGAAACTTCATATAATCAAGAACATGACATAATAGTAAATATGCATACAACAATACAATGCATATACTGCCAAAAAGGGTAGGATAATCCTCGCCTCCTGTCCTTAATAGAATTGAAAATTCTTGGCACAAATGTTAGCAAATTTTAAATTCTATGTCAGGACGGAGGCTCCGATTATGCTTGTTTAAAGCTGGTCCACCACAACAGAAGCAACATCAACAATTGGTTTAAAATAAAACGTTTTAAAAACAGATTTTGAAGACCAATCAGCGGCCTTCATGATATCCTGGAGGCCAACCCCCAAGGAAAAAGCCTTTGAAGCCATAGCTCCCCGAGCAGAATGGGCGCCAAAGACAGAAATGTCAATGCCCGCTTCTAACATGAGCCAGAGAACCCAACGTGCCAAGGTAGCGGGGGAGACAGGCTTGAAAGGCTTTTGCAAAGCTATAAGCAGTTGACCCTGCAAATCATGACGGAAAGGTGCACTACTCACCTCATAATCCTTAATGCACCGTACTACACACAGCTTGGGATTGTGTGGAAAAGAGGGATAAGACACAGTAGACGTGTTACTCTTAGTACGGCGAGAAATGGAAAAAGAAACACCTTCCGGTGAGAAAGTGCGTCCGGCAAGATGTAGAGCACGAACATCTGACACACGCTTGCAGGACAAGAGGCAAAGCAACATAGTCAGTTTGGCGGATAACTGTTTCCTAGACAGCAATGAATTTTCAGGCCAAGAACTCAAGAAACGTAAAACCACAGAGACATCCCATAATGTAACATACTTAGGGCAAGGAAGTTTTACCATCCGGATGCCTCTGAGTAATTTGGAAACCAAAGGATGTTCCCCAATAGGCTTAGAATCCACTGGAACATGACCAGCCGAAATAGCAGAACAAAAGTTATTTACCGTCCTGTATGCCAAACCAGTAGAAGCAAGAGAAGCAAGAAAATTCAGAATGAAGGTGACATCTGCCTTAGAGGGATCCACTGATCTTTGAGTACACCAATCACATCACCGTTTCCAAGCTGATGAATAACGTTTGTGGGTGTTGGGGGCCCAAGCTTCGCCGATAAATCGGGCAGCGTCAGAAGAAAGGCCTGCGATTTGCCAGCGTCCCCCGAAATCCGCCACGCTACAAGACGGAGATGACCCGATAGAATGAGAGGGTGGGGCTGCAGAAGAGGGTCCAGCAACAGGTTCCACCTGTCGGGGAGAAGGAGCGGCGGAGAGCAACTCATCTCCAGAAGAACTGGAAACCACGCCTGAGCCCTCCAAAGGGGAGTGATAAGAATCAGATCTGAGAGGAAACGCCTCGTGTGGGCAAGAACCCTGGGAATCATCATGAATGGGGGAAACGCATAGCACAGGACAGGAGGCCACGACTGGAGAAAGGCATCCATGGCCAGAGCCTCCTGATCCGGACGCCCACTGTAAAACAGGGGAAGCTGTTTGTTCAGGCGAAGGGCAAATAGATCCAAGTGGCATTGGCCCCAAACCTGGACCAAGGTTCGAAACACTCGAGGGTGGAGACGCCAGTCGCTGTAATCCCTGAGGTGACGAGAATTCCAATCCGCCACAAGATTGTCGCAACCCGGAAGGTACTCGGCAATAATCGTGATCTGGCGGTGTAAGAAAAGATGCCAAAAGTCCTTGGCTATCTCCGAAAAAAGTTTGGATTTGGTGCCCCCAAGTTTGTTGACATATCGCACCGCTGAGACGTTGTCCATGCGGAGGAGAATGCAACAGTTCGTCGCTTGAGGGGAAAGACAGCGGATCGCAAGAAGTTCTAGACAATTGATGCGGAGGGATAATTCCTCCCGGGACCAACGGCCCCCTGTCGTCAGAGAACCGCACCGGGCTCCCCATCCCCAAAGGCTCTCATCGGACTCGATAATGATGTCTGGGGTCCTCCCGAACAGCGCTCGACCGTTCCAGGACTCCATGTGGTCCAGCCACCATAACATCTCCCAACGAGCATCCTCCGACAGGGGAATGAGATCGGAGTAACGAAGGCCCTTCTGAAGATGTCTGATCTTGAGGCGCTGAAGAGCGCGATAATGTAAGGGACCCGGAAATATGGCTTGGATTGAAGAGGAAAGAAGACCTACAATCCGAGCCACAGTCCGTAAAGAGACCAGTTGTTTGGACAAGACCTGGCGCAATTCCCGTTTGATTGCTCTGATCTTCTGACCTGGAAGAAGAAGCTGACAAGCTATTGAGTCGATGTTGAAACCGAGAAAATCCATCTTCTGAGAGGGTTGAAAGTCTGACTTCAGAGGATTGATAAGAAAACCTAGAGATTGCAATAGTTCAATGGACCATTGTAAATGAAGTTGCAGAAGAAAGGGGCAATGAGCCATCAAAAGAATGTCGTCCAGATACACAATCAAACGGACTCCCGGAGCCCGCAAAGATTCCATCACCGGTCTCATGAGCTTCGTAAAGCACCAAGGAGCGGATGAAAGACCGAAGGGGAGTACAGTGTACTCGAACCATTTGCCCAACCATTGAAACTGAAGGAAGCGACAGTGGGGAGCATATATCGGAACCGACAGATAGGCGTCTTTCAGGTCCAAACGGACCATCCAGTCCCCTTCTTGAAGAATATCTCGAAGAAGATGGATACCCTCCATCTTGAAATGACGGTAAACAAACCCGCCGTTGAAATCTTTGAGGTTTAGGACCAAATGGGAACCTCCCCCTTTTTTTCTCCACTAGAAAGATATTGCTGACGTAACCGTCGGGATGACGGGAAGATGGAATGATGGCTCCTTTCGTCAGAAGGGACTTGACTTCTTCGGAGATAAAGTCCTGATCTCGTAGGGAAAAAACAAGGGGTAAAGGAAGGCGGTGTTGGAGAGGGCGGTCTCCAACACCTAAGCATCGCTGGAGATTAGTTGCTAATTGTGGAGAAAATATTTCAGTCTGCCCCCAAAACAACCTCGGATGCCAGAATTAAGCTCACCTGAGTTGGAGGAATCTTGACGTCCTCCCTGGGCACCTCCGTAGCCGCCTTTGCCGTAGTTGTTTCTGCCCTTGCGAGAGGGGTAGAATCTGGTTTTTCCAGAGCCATAGTTGTCCTTGGCTCCTCCTCTCTGGGACTGGCCTCCTCTTGAGCAGGCTGGTTACCTCCCGGGCCGGACGAACGTCCCCTACGTCCGGCCCGTCCGAAAACCAGACGGAAGGCACGGTGCACGTTTGATTGCGCCTTGTCCAGGCCACTAAAGGTCGCGAAAAAATTAGTGAGTTCTTTCAGAAAGGGAGGACCAAAAAGGAATCCTTGTGCCAAAGGGCCGGATTCAGAAGATGCAAGATCCGTTAATTTAGGGTCCAATTTCATAAGAATCGAGCAACGGCGCTCACAGGACAGGGCACAATTAGCATTACCTAAAATGCAGATAGCCCTTTGAGACCATCCTGCGAGCTCATCGGGATCAATCAGTGAATTAGAATTTTTTGCAGAATAAGCCAAATCCAAAATTTTGGTCAGAGGACCCAAGAGATCGAGCAATTTGTCCTGGCAGGACCTCCACCACCTATCCAGACCCTTCTTCGGGTCTTTGGCATACTTGCGCATATATGTAACCATGGATGGATCGACTTTGTGAGTCTCAGCTAACTTGTCTGCCAGGTCTGGTCGGGGACATTCAGAGCGCAGCCTGGTGTGAACATCTTTCTCAAAGGGGCGACGAATATGTGCTTGCACATAGTCAGAAACCTCAGGAGAGGGGAGCCAAGCTGAAGAATTTGGATGAATAATATAATCTGGATCAAAGGTTAATACTTGAGGGGTAGAAGAGGCATCTACGAAATGCTCTTTGCGAGCCTTCTTCTTGGGAGGCTGAACCACAGGGTCCGAAGAAGAATCAGTAGAAGACGAGTCTTCAGTCACGGTTGAGACATGATGTGTCTGAAAAGACGTGGCACTGTGGCAGATCTTTTGGAAGTATTGGCGGTGGACAGATTTTTAGCCAGTTTTACAAAATCTGCTTTATGTGGATTTTTAGGTGGTTTTTTGGACCGACCTGAAGAAGGAATCCAACCTTGCTGAGTAGCATATTCAGCCAAATGTCTCTTGAGAGGGGCTATAGCGTGATACAAAGCTTGGTCCATGAGTTCAGCACCCTCAGAGCCTGCGGGCTCTTCCTCAGCGAAATAATATGCGTCCTCATCCTCATAATACTCTGCCATTCTGACCTCTGGAGAGGTGATATGCCCAAGAGGAGGTGCAAAATATATATATTGACACCCAAAGGGCACTTCAGGGGGAGGGTAGCCCCAAAGCAAGCCAAGAACAGGTAAAACCCGTCAACACAGATATTAAAAAGTGGAGGGAGGGCTTGCTTGACACACTCTAGGCAAAGCCTCTGCTATAATTTTACAACCCCAGGAATTTTAAAGAGCACTAGGGCGTCAGGGGCCTAACGACAGGAATTAGGGCAAAGGCAGAAGCCCAGTCAACTTAACTCCGAAGAGACACTCGAGCGCTGGACGTCCTGTCAGAAATTCAGTCAGGACCAAATGCGCAGTACCACCGCCGACCGCAACGCGAGAACAGCCGGTGGACTGCGCATGCGCCGAATGAGCCTGTCGGAAAATGGGAGACGCGCGAGCAGGACTCGCGTTTCCCAGCCCCGCTCCCGCTCCACAGCAAATGAACAGGCGCAAGAAGCAAGCCTGCAACCGGGGGGTGAACAAACGCCCCCGCAGCTGGCGCTGAGAAGCGGCGAAACAACAACAATGCGGAACAGGAAAGCGCCGAAGGCAATATCGGTAACACGCGAACCGGAAGGTTCAAATTAGTATATAGTAACAACGCTGCAGTCAGATACAAAGCGCGCACAATATTAACATGAATTAAGGCGAAATAGCAAGTAAATAAGGAAAGAGCACTTAACTGGCTGCGGAGCAGCAAAGAAAGAGGAAGTGGGAACCGCTATGACTCGTTATATACCTTCTATGTACTCTATGGTTACCCAGTGCTTATGGGTAGTGTACTTTTTTGTTTTCTTTACTGTGTTCTGATTGGCTGCTGTGTCCAGTAAAGAAATTGAGAAAAGCATAATCGGAGCCTCCGTCCTGACATAGAATTTCACCTCTCGCACCCGTGTTCTCAATGTGGGAGAACACACACTTATTAGCAGTCATGGAATTTTTTTACTTAACATATAATCGTAGTCTTGAAAGTGGTCCGATGTGGTCTTTTACTGAAGATCCATGCAGATATGGTGAGACCCATCCATGTCTCTCCCTTGGCACTTAAATTATCACGCAGGATACAAGGTCATCTACCTAGACAGATAATACGCACGCGCAGTTGGGCAACGCCTAATCAGTTTTCCCATATTTTCCCAGCAGAATACTAGCCATTGAGCTAAACTGTACCCGGCTGTAATTCATTCCAGTCTCTGTACACTGATCAATTGGCCTTGTGCCACCACGCCACAGGCTTCGAATCTTCCAGCCCGTTAGGTTGAGTAATCTGACATAACTTCTCATGCACAGGTGTAAATTATTGCACCAAGTAGTCTCTCTTACACACATCTTATCATTATTCGTTTCAGACTGTGTACATATATTCCCTACATCCTACATCCCTACATTGTCTTGAGGAAGACCCGCTGTGACCACCAACAGGGGCACCCAAGGGTCGAACCGTCGACGCATTTTTTCGGTCCAGATTGCCCGGGTTTCTGTACTAGGGAAGAAACTTCTGGATTCAAATCAAACTCTGGCCTTTCCTAAAGAAACAACTGTATGTAGAACTTTGTTGACACTGTATATATTGTTCACTTTCTCACTATGCACAACTGTCACCCATAAACACTGTAATAATTTCTTGTACATAACTATATTTCACGGTCCCCTTTTTTTGTAATAATTGTATTGCTTATAATGAAATGAAGTAATTCTGATAAACACTTGAAGCGCAGAACTTATTCATTGAGTACTGTTGTTGTTATTTTGTGTGTTAAGAGAGCATACAGTGTCAAAATTGCATTTACTGTACCTAGAATCAATGTGAGCTCTACACGACAGAACCACTTTTTCTTAATCGTCTGATTACCCAGGTTCTGAGGGAACCGAGGGTCACACCGTTTTTTGAACTAGAAGTTTTCTCTGTCAGAGACAAGTAAGGAGACAGATAATTCCTCTCATGCCACAGGGTACAAGTGAGGAGGAATTAGAACGAGGTCTACCAAGTGCCAGGGGTGTTCTTTCAATACAGTAAATTATGCGTATACTTCTGGGACAGCAACTCCAGCCCATGTAAATTTAGGGGAAAAGAATAATGGCCCTAAATTAAAAAAAAGAGTCTGGGTCTAAGACCACGAAGGAGTCAGAAATCAGAAAGTCACTAAAATCCCTGTTGACACAATAGGAGGTGATGTCACAGGGCATAACTGCAGTCTGTGCATGTTTTCATGACAAAACAGTTTCACAGAGGCACAGGCAACATTACCTGATCTTCAAAATTGAGGAGTCTAGTAGATTAGTAGATAGGATGGCAGATGCTACAATACTATTGTCTCAGTTCACCGGTAATCTACACGTAGAGATGAGGCACTACAGCGGTGGTGTTGCCAAGGGTCCAGCATAATTTACTACCATCTTGGAGAAGTTGCAGACAGATCATGTTTCTAAAAAGCGAAGAGTCATCCAGCCTATTTAACATCTTAATACTGGTGATGTGTGATGAACAACCCACTAGGAGCCACATTACCGAAATAGAGCAGGATGATATAGGAGCACGAAAAGAAGTTCTGGAGTAATGATAAAAAGAAGGACATGCAAACAAGGGACTCCAAGTCCCAGTAGCAAACAGAAGTGTGCAGCACTGCTATTCCATCATTTGCAGCGATATAGTGGGTGTAAAGCACAACCCCCATCCTAGCGGTAACTGGAACTACATCCAAGTCACCTTATCTGATGCAGCTATAACAAGGGGACTCATATCACTTGGCTTTAGATCTGACCTTCCAGTAGGCTTGGAAATACAGTTCAAACCAGTGCCCCCTGTAGATTCTATTCGAGAAGGCCTAATGAAAAGAGTTTCTGTTACCAACTATAGTGAACCGACATTTTGTTAGCCTTGACTCCTACAAAAAGGGAATACACTTCAAAAATCTGAATCGATAACAGTCAAGACTCTCCCTAACATGGTTTTAAAATTAGAACTAGACTCTCAAACAGTTATGCCTCCCCTATTTTACTTCATCATAATGGCAGTTAAGAAGAGAATCTGTTGACTTTTGATTCTAAGACATATTCTTCAGAAGATCCTGTGCTACCAGAAGAACTCAATCTTGGAAATTTCTCAGTTGTCCTCTGGGACACTGCAGGCCTAAAATCTAAAGTTCTGAATAATGTTTGGGGCCTTTTCATCAATGTGTGTCTGCTACAAGAGACTTAGATGACCACTAGTTTATTTAGGCCAGGTTTTAGAAGTTTTAAATTTGCGGCCAAAAACTCCCCATGGGTCAAGCTGCGGGTTGTCTATGAACATGGGTAAAAAAACATCTCCTGTGTTTAATAAAGGAAATCCCCAGTACATGCCAGGATATACTTATTCTAAAGTTATCTTTATACAATGGTAAAGTTATATTGTTGTTTAATGTATATTACAGATTTACCAACAACTCTACAGAATCTCCCACTTTAAGGTATCTCAATTGCCTATTGCAATCATGCAACAAAGATTGTGCAATTGATGTAGGTGGGTATTTTAATGTTCGCCTTTAAGCCTCCACACTCGCTGGTAGTTTGGCCAACAATGAGGATACATACTTGGATATACCTACAATTGCTGCCAGCCCAGTTAAATACTTGGCAAATACTGCCCTACAAATCATTGACATATCTTTGTAACATGATCTTCGTGCATGTAACGGTCACTCAGTTTCTCATAGTAAGCCTGTTCCAACTTTTAAAATGTGATCCTTTAGAGGAAACCACCTGGCCTACCTATTTGTTAACCTGAGGATGTGGAGTAAGATGGGTGACTTTTAATGTAGCCTCAAGGGATGAGTGACCTTGACCTTATACTTCTTTCAATGACAGGTTCATTGATGAATAATCTACTGGAAGACCTAACTCAAGGCGGTAAAGTTGAAATATTTACGAACATTATGAAAAATGTCAAAGGGGCAACTGTAGAGACTAGTAAGACAGCATTATATTCAATCCACAGCAGCACTTGTATAGCTCTTTATCTCTTTAGAGTGCACATGAACTGTCCAAACAGCATCCTCTACATCCATGATGCACTGTTTAAAGAGATCAGAGGGTTCTTTGCAAATCACAAGACATGGAGAATAAGACAGCAGAGAGCTTGAGTAGTTTCACCTCAATGGCTGCTTCAAATAAGCAAACTTTGTTAATGCCATCAAGCCTACAGGAAAACTTTATGGGCAGCAAAAAATGCTTGTCAGAATGCAAGCATGGAAAAGCTCTTAGATTTGGCCAAAAATATGGACCCCGAGAAATGTTGGCACCTAATGTCACATGGAGGTAAGAGGGAACAAAATAAACCAGAGCCATATATTCTAGCCAGCTACTGGGTAGCACATGTCGAATCCCTTTATCCAGTAGAAGCTGGATTTGCATCTTTTGTAATTAATATTTATCAATCTTTATGTCAAAATATCCCAAGCACTGAGCAAACCCTTACCTTTTCTTTGGCCAATAATGCAGCAGAATGTAAAGAGCAGAAACCTGGGAAGGCCCCTGTATTGGATAAGAAACCAGTTGATCTGTTTCATTCTTACTTTGACATATGGGTGCCATGTATGACTACCCTAGGTAATGCAATTCTAAAGGGAGGCCCAATACCGGCGATTACACCTATATTTAAAAAGGGATCTCATAATGAGGCAGGTAACTATCGCCAGATTACCCTAATGGACAGCCTTTGAAACACATTCTGCAAACAGACATAAGATAAACTCACTGCTTGGATGACAGAAAATTGGATATTAAGGCAATTCCAACCTGGTTTTAAACCCAAAATAAATATGATAGATCAGGTCTTTTTGTTGATACTTACTAGGTGTAAAATCTTGAAGAGGAGTGAGAGCAACCTTTATGTTGCTTTTGTGGATCTACAGGCAGCATTCAATATAGTCCCAAGAAACAGGTTATGGCAAGTCCCTTAGATCTGGAAATTACACTTGACTTGCTAGCCATTATCAGATGCCTACACTAAAACGACGTTGCTCAGAGCCGCAGTGACCCTAATGGCAAAAATAAAAATCAAAAAAGGTGTTTGCCAGGGCTGTGTGCTAGCCCCAACACTATTGCTCCTTTCTATAATGTCTGCATAGAATTTTTGTCTAATTGCAAGAATCACTCACCCACATTAGGAATGCCATTGTTGCTTTGCCGACCAAACTCTATTGATTTCTAAAAACTCAAAAAGGACTCAAGATTTTGTTTGAGAAATTGGATTCATTTTGTAGTAAAAACAAGCTATGGAGAAACACTAATACACCTAATTTATGGTATTAAATCCTAAGAGGTGTCAATGTGCAGGATAACTCTGGGTGATAATGACCTCAAAAGAGTCAACGACTTTGACTATTTAGATATTAGGCTATCTGACTCTGATACAGCTCCATGTTATTCTGAAAATTGTAGGGGTGCACTATAATCTCCAGTAGTAAGCACCCGCATATTTAGAGGACTTTACTAATGCGTGATTATTAGAAATGTAGTAATTAATCAATTTGTGTTGCAATGGTTAGGAATGTTCATGTCGTTTGCAGATTAATGTAGTACCTTAGTTGAGAAAAGCTTTAGGCAATGTTGAGAAATTATTGCTTCACGTATTAGATTTTGCATTAGGTTAACGTGCCATATTAAAGTTGCACGAGTAGAAATGTGTATTAATAAACGTGTGATGTTCTAACCTGATGAGAATAATACTGTTTAGGAATGTAATAAGAATTAATACCTTTTAATAGTGATTGTCAAATAACCTGATTCTGATGTAATGTTAGAAATGCTTATAATGTGTAAAAGGCCTGGGACATGAGAAGCCAGTAGAGGTCTAACTGTATTTTTCTTAGCATGACTCGAGGTGCAGGCCCGAAATGACTTTTGGAAAAAAACTTTTCCTTTTCAGTTGAATTCGAAGTGTAACTTGGAGCCTGTACAAGGTTGTTTCTCATGTATTTCCATTGCAGGTGCAAGGCCATGGAGCTTGTTAGATAGAATGAACCATTGTTTAGAAGTTAGGATAGTAGGAGTGGGAATGAAGGGAGAGCCTTGGTATTCACATCTGCAACATTTGGCGAGGAAGGTGCCTGGGACCCAAGGACGATGCAATGGTTTTTGGATGAAGACGGAGCCAGACTGGAAAAATCCATACACTGGTACTTGCCTCAAGGGGAGTGGCTGAGGCGTGTCAATTGTTTTTGGGATTTTGTATTAGGGAAAGTGCCCAGAGGGTGGAGAGTCAGTCTTGGGTTAGGCAGTGTTTGAGGTCAGTTGGAGATGAGGTTAGAGAGAGCTAGGCAGGAGAATCGAAGGAGCATCTTAGAACGATCTCAGCGGCTTAGGCTACTTACCGACGGAAAGTGAATGTACTTTTTAGGAAGTCTTCAAGGCTGACACCTTATTCTCTTGCCTGGGGTTGATGTTAGGTAGGGATGTCATTTAGTGTTAGTGTAGGGACAGACTAGCTTTCTTTTCTTTCCTTTTGAACGAATGCAGCTAAAGTTTCAAGCTGGATCTGTTGTCGTCTGCCTAATGCTTCTAGAAATAACTCTGCTTATCATATTGAGTCGTATGAGACTCTTGCGTGGGATTATGTTTGTATTAGTGCCAGTCTAATTCTTGAACCTCTTGCTGAGGTGTTTGTACATTCAGTTGTTTTTGGCTATTTAATACAACTTCTAAACTTTATTCTGTAGTCACTGGTTCTTGGATTGGAGTTAATTTGGTTCATTCTAAAAGTTGGAATGATTAATGTTGTCCTCCCCATCACACTTCTCAGCAGACAATAAAGATCTGGTCGACCTAGGATTCTAGAGATTGGTAAGAAAATCTAGTAAAGCATCCCGCCTTCCCAACTCCGACAACTGGGGTGAACAAGTTGCAAAGAGCAAGCTTTTGCTAAAGCACACTTCAGATGCAAAATCAGATGTGTCCTGCATGTAACTCAGCCATGAAAATGATGAGTATGTACTATTCTATTGTCCTGTGTACAAACAGTCTAGATTCAATTGAATTAAACCACTATATTTACACTTGGAGATTAGGCACTTTTGAGTAGAATTAAGGATTTGTAAAACAGATGCTAACCTTATGGTTGTGCATGCTGTGTCCCAATTCTTTCAATTGGATTGGTTTATAAAATATAAACTATCCTACACAGTGATTGATTTGCACTTTTCATATTAACATCTGTACAAGCCGCTTTCTTTGTCTGGCTTGGTTGTTAGATTTTACTCAAAACTACCAGGAACTTACTATTAAGATTTGGAGATAAGTGTTTTTAACTTCTTGTTTTCAACCTTTTACCCCCTTTTTTTGTTTTATCATGCTTTTTTATCATACTGTATATATTGTTGATAAGTTTAATGTATTTGACTGAAAAATAAATGTATAAATAAATATGAAAAGAAGGAAACACCAATAAATTGTTATTCTTTCCTGACTACAAACACACATGTGATGTAATGTATTTTTTTTATAATTACTTTTAACTTTTCATCATAGATATGTATTCATGGTTTCACAATGTTTACTTTATCTTCAATGATAATTCTATGAATAAACAGAAAAGAAATTTATGGAAATTAAACCTTGTACATATTTCTTTCGCTTGACTATAATAAACTGTATTTACAACAAAAAAAAAAGAAAATTCATCTCACTGGCATGCCCTGCCTTTATCTGCTCTGGAGCAGTAAGTCTGTGGGGTAGAATGTATATGGCAAGGGAACAGGTATTATCATCATCAGTGTCCTATTATCAGTCTTCTCCATGGTGCAGTGTTATGAAGTTGGTAAAGCATGCTATAATCTTGCAAGATGTTTCCGGTGAGGGCTGAACTGCTCATCTGCTTATGTAAAGCAGGAGGTCCATTTCCCCTCCCCTACTGATTTTCTCTTTCTGTGGGCCATATTCTCCTCATAATGTGGGGGCAGGTATGGTGTTGATAGAGTAGAAGAATTTTGCTTAAATAAATGCCATGATGTACACAAAAATGCCTAATAGAATGAAACGTAGAATAATGCCTCTTCTCTTAAACCTGTAAAATTAATGTGTAGCATGATTGTCACAGTAACCATTCATTTCTATTGTAATTACACTACTAGACTAGAGTAGGCCTATCTTGTTTTCTAAATTTCTGCTAATTTTCTTCTTTAATGAATAAATGCTTTTAGAAAATGCTGAACTATGCAAAATGATTTAATAAATGAATCACACTTGAATAACGTATACATGTCATCCCTGTAGAATGTGCTGACTTAAAAAATGTATTTCTACATGTTCTCATCATATTTAGTTTGTTTCCTAGCTGCCACATATTCACAATGCTGAAAAGTGTATTAAAACCATCATCATCATGATAATACTCTTTATTTCTGTAATATACCATAAACGAGGTGCAGAGTAGAAAACACGATAATTGCCAAAAGTTAAAATCAGCAGCAAGTTAAAAGAATAAAAACGAGCACCAAGTCATTATACTACAAATATATATGCCACCCTACCAACAAGAAATGGCCCTTACATGTACATAAATGCAATGAAACCATAGATTGAAAAAATGTAAGATAAGAAATAGATACAAGATTTATAAAATCCAATAAAAAAGGGCCATTTTACTTAATTTCAACAATCTTTTTGTTTCTTATCAACCAAACATGGAACAAATATCTAGATACAGCAAATACCAGATACGGGGTTGTGTCACTTTGAAGGATCCTATAGGCTTCCTCGTTCCTTGTTGTGCCAAGCTTTCTGCAAATAGGAATCAAACATTTAGCACGCACACTTATATATATTGGACAAAAAAATAACAAATGGGGTACATCCTCCTTCTTAACTCCACACATTAGACACCCCTATACAATACGATTTGATTGTCCTAGCCATTGTGACATAAAACCATGAAGGGGCAAATGCCCATGCCTAAACTGGACATATCATTTTTTTGCTTTTTTGCTAAATTTGGTTCTATGTCATCACAGAAATTTTCAAACTGGTAATTATCTTTTACCACTAAACAAGACATGGATAAAGTGACTTGTGCATGCATTAAAAGATTGCTGAGTTTACAATTATTAAATAGATTTTTTAACTCCTTCGCAGTACTTAAAGTGTAGCAACCTACTGGATCATGCCAAAGATTAGACAAGCCCATCCCCATTAGTGAATCTATAACAAATTGAATCCAGGAGAGTTTAGTTGCATTTGAGTGTTTGAGAACTTCCTCCAGCCCACTTCAAAATAACAAAAGTTCGGGAGTAGCCCAAATGCGTCTCCAGGAAATTACTGGGCGAAGTTTAATCTTATCAGTGATTCGCTGAAGCCCAAATGATACCTCAACGGTACTAAAGGGGTGCTGACCGGTAAATACAAAACATGCCTCTTGAACCTGTTTTCTATCATTGCCAAACATTTTAGGTTTGGGGTTTTTGTGCTCCCATAACTCTGCACCAGAAAGGGCAACTGCGAGTGCCTGGAATGTGTACAGTTGAATAACTGGCAATATAAATGTACAATGTGACCCCTTGTGCAGCTTCAACAAACCCCCACTTTACTGCTTCAATTTTAATCTTCTTTTAACAGCATGATGTGACCAATCGAGCTGCTCTTCTAGAGTAATCCCAAGGTATTTAAAGAGGTGTACTTGCTCTAAGGGGACACCATCTAATTTGCTCATAGTTGTTCTGATGCAGTCTCTCAATTATACTGCACAGATAGGTTGGGATGCCCATTTCTACTAGACGTTTCCACTGAAGGATTCTAGGGACCAGGTCGAAACCTTCTCTAAGATCAACAAAAACTGCAGACAGCCTTTCCTTCTTAAAACTAACGATCTTCCAGAAAATCATCTGCAGTCTAAATACCTGATCAACGATGGAAGTGTTGGAACAGCCCACTTGAAGGGGGCAAAGTATATCATTCTCTGCAAGCCAATAGTGGAGTCTGCTTAGTATAACCCTACTAAAATGTTTTTGTATGGCATCTATTAAACTGATTGGCCTATAGTTGGCAGGGTCCAATGGGCAGCCCTTCTTATAAATTAGAAGAATCTCAGCCCACATTTTTGGGGCTACTTGCTCCATTTAAAATGGCATTAAATACCACAGTAAAATAAGGTGTCCAAACATCTATTTGTGATGAAAAAATGGATCTCCATGGATCTTATCAATGTCAGGAATCTTACTTGGCGCTATCTTTCTGATGGCCTCTTCTACCTCCATGCACATTATCGGGGAAATCCTCCTATATCCCTCTCCAGTTTGGAATACAAGGGGATGACTGATGGTTCTTGGAACATACCCTTATCAGGTTTTTGTTGATATAAACTAGTAAAGTGGGCTATCCAAGCCACAGCTTAAACACTGGTGTCAATTTTAGATTTTCCTTCCCTATTCCCAGTAGCAATTAAATTCCAGAATAGGGTTTGATTATTTTCCCTTGCTGCTGCTAAAAGAAGTCCCCATTTTTGGCTGTCCCATTCCCTTTTTGCCATTGCAAGAACAGTTTTGTATGCAGCTCTCTTTTCTTGGATGTCTTCCCTCCTATTGCTCTTGATGGCGATAACCAAAGCGCTTTTGGCCAAACTACATTTTTCATTGAACCAGGATGATGCACTATTCCTAGGACCTAGGCTGCTAGCTTCTCAAAGAAAAGTCCACCTTTAAGCTATTAAAGCGGGAATTATGTACCTATTTGACATTTAGTATAACTGCCAACTGGTTTGACCCTAAACAAAAGACTACAAAATACCTCCAAAGCAGGTCCTAACTTAGCATATATGGATCTCAAAACCATCTCTGACCTGACAGCTGCGGTCCAATGAATTTGTTATTGGTAAGCGTACACCTCCTGTACAGCGGCTCAGGGGTAGCTAGCTGGGTTCTGGTAATTGGACATTCCAAATCCATCTCAAGCGCATTGTGATCACTATTGTGCCTATGCACCACAGCTATATCTGCTAAGAAATGCCAAAGTTTAACATCTAAAAGGATATAATCCATGAGCCAAGTGGTTCCTATTCTATTAAAGGTGGGGTACCCTTATATTAGTTTTAGTTCCTCCATTGCAAGTTGAAATCATGCAATTCAGGGATAGAGCATTTAGTTGTACTGCTAGGTGAGACCACTTCTTCACTGGGGGGATAGGGAAGGCAGGGATTAACCAAATCCTATTCTCCTATGACAAAGAATGGTGATTAACCAAATGTAAGGGTTCAAACTGACAATTACAATCATCTGCCAATTTTGTTAACATATCAGGGCGGAGTCCTGATATGTGTGTAGCTAGCGCATCAATGGTGGCAGATTTCTGGCACTTAACAGAAGGTCTTAGATAGATGGTGTAAACATTAGCTAGGCATCCACTGGGGGAGTTCAATGATTACACAAAGGAGATCTTCCGCTACTGTTTCTGTCCCCAACACCACACACCCAACATGTACCCCAATCCATATCATTAGGCATCCAGAGGGACTTCCCTGCCCAAGGGATCTGGCATTAACACAATATGTGGCAAAGTAGGGACGGCTAATTTCCTGATTTTCCTACATTTTGTGGAAGAGACAAATTTCAAAAGGATTGATAAAGGTTACCTAATCGGGGTCCCTCAATTTAGTGCCCAGGCCAGCAAGATTCCATGCAAGTATTCATTCTATTCTATAATTTCCAATAGAATACCTACTGGACTCCATTCCCACAAGATTCAATTTATGGCTCCCTCCCACTAGAGCTATTGTCTTATCAACTATTAGGGGTTTACCATATAAAAAATCTGTAGAATTAATGCTAGATGATGTTCTGACCCCCAAGTATGGATCAGGGACAGTCCCTTCCACAGTAGCTGTAACTTTAGGGCGGTCTCATCATTATTGGGGTGTCTTTGTACTGTGAGGACACTGAAGGTCCCAAGCTTTGTTTCTAGCAAAATTAAAACCATTAGAATAAGCGAGCATCTCCTTCCAGTGCATATTAAATTCCTTGACAGGCATCAATGGTATATCTACTGCCTTCTTCAAGTCAATCAAAAAAGGTCCAAGGGGCCAAACCTGTTGCACTCTAAAACATTGCATAACAATTTATGAACAACTACAGAATCTCTCAAATGAATGGCCACACAGTCTATGGGAAGGTCATTGGCCCCCTTCCCAAGCCACCACTCACTCCGAGTGAACAGAATATTATTAGCCATCAAGGTTGGAAAGTTCCTAAATTTTCCCAGCCAATTGAATAACTTATTGCTCAACGCCATGTGGGTTTCCCTCTGTCCATCCTTAAGCCAGGAACCTCAGTCACCACGACCACATAGGAACACACTACGGAAGCAGATACATTGTCACAAGGTCCTCGGTTTCATGAGGGAGTATGTCAACCACTCTACTTCTTGCTGTTGTGCCTCAATGATCTTGATGGATGAGTCAAACATACAGTTGTCACACTTCAAACCAGAGTCCTCTGCATTCTCCGGGCCCCGAGGAGTGACTCATTGCTTCCATGGGTCAAGAATTTTGAGGTTCCGGGCATATCAACTCCTGTGGACAGTTCTAAATAAGAAGTTGTGGTTTCTGGCTGGGGGTGTTCTAAGTGTGGACTGGGTTTGGTGATAGAGATTACCCGAGATTCAAGGGCAGTTATTTTCTCCAGGAGTGGGGTGAGTTCTAAACATATCAACCGTTTGAGGTGATTCATCACGGCACCCAGAAAGTCATCTAACCACTCCGGTTTTGGTATGACTGATCTTTCTTCTCCTTTTAATTGGGCAGTTCTATGGGTTTTAGCCTTAGGTTTAACAGACAGTGTAGGCGTTGATTCAACATTATTAGTGGGATGCTTATTAGTGGCAACCCGTTTAGTATTAGACCCAGGTTGGAATGGATCCTGCAGATTCTTCCCCGTCTATGGCAGCAAATATGGGGGACCGAGTTGGCATGGTATTTCAATTACAAGTAATATCAAGTTTGAGTAGCTGCTACGATTTTCAGCGGGGTTGGGGTAAAAGGTACTATACTTGCTATACTTAAAGAGGATTCTCCATCACTCCCAAGTGAGAATCTCCTCTGCGCGACTTCTAAATCGGTGTCTATTACACCCATAGCCCTTTGAAGGATTTTGTTGATAGTGGTTACTTTTGCAGGGAGCGGGGTAAGATGTCCCCCACCCGTACACGTGTATATCCCCATTGTACAAAACTTCTAAGGCCAAATAAACATAGGAATTTTCAATGAGACTTACTCCTGTAAACTGGTGAATTGTCAGAACGACGGGTCAAGAGTGGTGACCCAGCCCAGCCTCGTCTGGCTGCGGACGGACATAGACAGGCCCACTCTTAGCCTGGTCTTCGCCCTGGCCAAGCCAGGGCATATCCCATGCTGCGGGAGCCCCACTCGGATTTCAAAGCACCTCCTGGCATGTTTCTGTGATGCTGCAATGGCTTGGGCAGTCTGAGGGATGAAGCCCTTGCCCCCGCTCAACAACACGTCGCTCCATTCATCCCATCCTGTGGGAGCCCTGTTGTGGGTTAAATGCACCTCCTGTCAATTACTGTCATGCAGCAATGGCCGGGACAGTATGTGGCATGAAGTCCTCACTCGTGCCCCACAGTGCCTTGCTCCTTTCGTCCCGCACTGTGGGAGCCCCACAGGGGGTTAAATGTACCTCCCAGTGCGTTACTGTGACGCTGCAATGGGCGGGACAGTCTGGGGCATAAAGTCCTCGCCCCCACTCCACAACACTTTACTCCTTTCATCCAGTGCTGCGGGAGCTCCGCAGGGGGTTAAATGCACCTTCTGGTGCATAACTGTGATGCTGCAATGGCTGTCGCAATCTGGGGAGTGAAGTCCTAGCCTCCACGACACAACACCTCACTGATTTCATCCCGCACTATGGGAGCCCGGCTGGGAGTTAAATGCACCACCTGGAGCGTTACTGTGACGCTGCAATGGCTGGACAATCTGGGGCATGAAGTTTTCGTCCCACTCCACAACACCTCGTTCCTTTCAGCCTGCGCTGTGGGAACCTGACTGGGGGTTAATTGCACCTCCTGGCATGTTACTGTTAAGCTGCATTGGCCGGGGCAGTCTGGGGCATGAAGTCCTCGATTTAGACTGAAAGGTTCCTGTGCAAACTCAGAGTGATGCTAATGCAGATGAATGTTTAGCATCGAGGCTGACACTTAAAGATTGACGACTTTGTATATTTATGTGGGAATGAAGGAAGAAGCCACAGATGATCGGACGATCTTTCTTCATTGGCTTAAGACGATCTAACACCAGCATGAATTGTTACATATGTTTTTGTGTTTTATAATACATGTGTTCTTAGTTAGAAATAAGGCAGTCCAGTCTGGTCCAGGTCACTCTTCTGCAGCCGGATGTATGACGTTACAATGCAGGCTATTACAACGCCTGCCTTTACAACGCGGTTTTTACATCGCATACCTTTACAATGCATAGCGCTTTTGGGTGTTGGATAGTGAATAGTTTAATTTACTATTCCAACTCCAGTCCCCGTGGACACTAGGGAAGGTTATTGGATAGTAAATTAACCTATTCCCTATCCTATAGCGCCCCCCAGAGCAATGCGTTGTAATAGTTTGCGTTGTAATGACCGCGTTGTAATGGTAGTGCGTTGTAAAAGTTTTGTTGTAAAGGTTGTTTACCTCTGCAACCATCTCTTTCTCCCTTAGCACTTTTTATCCTATTCGCTGTGACCTACTGCTAACAGTAATCTCTGTCCCCATCTACTTTGGGGTGCCTATTTTCTATAACGGTTATGGCAACTGCTGTGACTATTTTCTTAGCTTAACTTTGAACAGTTGTTACTGTGACTGTCTGCTGATGCTGATTTTGGAGAAGAGACTCAGTTGTCTCTTCTCAGAACTCACCGTTCTTTGGAGCAGAGGTAATTTGGCTGCATTTACAAACAACTTACCGACATTGAGAGAGACACCAGTGAAATGGTATGCACAAGTGGAATGATTCATAAAGATTTCAAAGGTGTTGTGGGCAGATTTGAATACTTTTTTGACATTGTAGTACCTGCTAATTTATGGGCTTAATGTAAGACTGCGGTACAATGGCTGAAAGAGAAACCTGTGAGGAAGAGCAGGACAAATGCACCATCTCCTTTAGTAATGGAGAAATATGAGGCAGTGATTACTTTCCTGAAAGGCAGAGTGCCACCAGGAGATTTGGTTTGGATTAAAATTAAAAGAACTACCCAAGAGCCGAAAGAACTAGTGCATAAATATTATAAACTTTTGTTACAGGTGTGTCAGCAGCACAGTGGATGAGAGTATCCTGAAGAAAAGGATATAAGGGTGATCGTTTGGCAGAAAAAGTTGCTCAAAGATATCTTGAGATATTCTAAATACCGCAGTGATGAGTTCGACATGAAGCAGAAAAAGATTAAAGGGAAGTTTGAGTTGGCACCAACTAAGTTGGCTCAGAAAGGTTTTCAAAATCCTTCTGATTTTTAAATTCTTTTTATTAAGGTTCTTCCTATCATATATAGCTTTCTCCAAATTATACGTAGAGAGTAACATTGCAATCCATATTTGAAATGTCGGTGGTGCCCTGTCAAGCCATGCCCTTGCAATGCCAATCCGATATACTGCAGCTACCATAAACAGAAATTCTGTGCGATTCTGGCAGGAGTATTGTAAAGCGAGTACAGCGTTTTATAATGCTGCGCTTGTAATGTCGCTGAGCATAAAACTGTACGCCCCAGGTCTAAAGATGTCTGTAGTCCCTCGGGACAAGAGCCCACGTTCTCCACCCACTTTCTAGCGTATTTTTCCCTGTCGTTGCTTTTCATCGCGTAGAGTTCTGCATACAACTGCCGTATTGTACATTGATTACGCCGTTCTATGTAGTTCATTATTCTACATTGGCCAAACCCTAGTGAGCCTCCCTGTTTGTTTGCAAAGTAGCTTCTTACCTGTAAATACTTAAAAAAACTACTACCGGGTAGCTCAAAGTTTCCTTGTAATTCCTGAAACTGTAGGATCCCCCCTCCCTATCCAATAGATCCCCTACCTTCTTGATCCCCTTATTATCCCAATCCCTCATGACTGAATCCCTACAAATATCCCCTGGCAGTGAGTGATTCGTGTACATTCAAGTGTATCTATTATACCTGCCTAATCCAAGTTTCTTTGAGACTGCCTTCCAGATATTGTATGCCGCCCTTAAAGTCTTAAACCTGGTGTGTTTAAAATAACTATAATCGATTGTATTTAAGAAGCCATTCTCAGCCTCCCCCCCCACCAGTGCCCTATATACATTCGTGAAGCCAAGTCTGCCATCCCTTTGATCGATTTCCCCTCTACCTATCAGCCCTTGGAAATACTGCAAGGCCACTGCCCAATAATAGAGTCTGAAGTCTGTGGTCCCCCTGCCCCCCTTTTCCCTAGGGAGTGCCATATATCGGTAAGCTCTCCTGGTCTTCCCTTGTGCCCAGATAAACCTGTCAAGTATTAATTCCAATGTGCTAAACCATGCATGGTCAAAAAAAAGTTGTATAGCTCTAAAAATGTACAACATTTTCGGGAATGTTATCATTTTGATCACGTTTATACGCCCCATTAGAGTTAAATGTAGATTGTTTATCCTTTCAGTATTTCTCTTTACTTTTCCTAATAATGGTTCCATATTTCCCCCCACCAGTCTGTCTAAATCGTCGGTCACTCTTATCCCTAGATATAATGCTTCGGGCACCACTCTATCATCCTGATATATTGTACAACTGTTTTGCACTATCTGAGTCTTCCCTTTGTTAATCAAGTAGCCTGATACTGCCCCAAAGTTCGTTGCCCCCTGTTCTATTTCAACTATCGCTCTCCCTGGATTCAAAGTAATGACAGCCACATCATCCGCATAGGCAAATAATGTATACTCCTTTTCATGAAGCCTAACCGGGGGGATGTTGTTATTACTAGCTAGTCTTCCTAGCATAGGGTCCAGGTATAAAGCGAACAACAAAGACGAAGCTGGACAGCCCTGCCTAGTCCCGCGTCTTATCTGCACTGCCTTTGTGTAGCTTGTGTTAATTCTTACCCTTGCAGTCGGCTCTGCGTAAAGGGCCTGAATTGCTTTAATATAGCCCCCACCTATCTCGAACCACTCCATGACCTTCCACAGATAGTTCCAGGACACCCTGTCGAAGGCCTTCTCCGCATCGAGAAATAGAGCCGCGACAGGGTCTCCTGCAACTCCTGCCGCATCCAAGATGGTGATCATTTGCCTTGTATGTTGGGTGGTTCCTTTCCCCGGAATGAAACCATGTTGCGAGGTGCTGACTATACCCTCATTAACCCTACTCAATCTTTGTGCCAATGATTTGGAGAAAATGTTTGTGTCCGCATTTAAAAGGGAGATTGGCCTATACGACCCTGGTTCTAGTGGAGGTTTATCCTTCTTTAAAATCACTATAATATCTGCCCCTGCCCAGGAGTGCGGTACTGACCTCCCTAAGTGTGCCTGCCTAAAAGTCTCCAGCATGTCCTCCCCGACTGTATCCCAGAAAGTCTTATAAAACTCTGCCGGAATTTGATCCGGCCCTGTGGCTTTCCCCGATGGAAGGTTAATTACAGCCTCTTGTACTTCCTGTAAAGTTAAAGGGAGGTCTAACTTCTCTTTCCCTTCTACGCTTAACGCTACGTGTGGTATCTCTGCCAAATATTCTGTAATCTCTAAATCTGTACTGTTTAGGCTCTGGTCGTATAGATTTTCATAAAATTTCCTAAAGACCTCTTGCACCTCTTCCACCTTGTTTACTACGTTACCTATGCCATCTTTCATTTCCATTATTTCACATGCTGCTAAACTCTGTCTAGTCCGGATTGCTAATAGGTGACCTACCCTTTCATTGTACTCATAGCATTTTTCTTTTTTAGAAAGGAAATTTCCCGCGGCCTTCCGTGCCAAGCTTTCACCTGCCTCTGCTTTATTTAGTTCTATTTCCAGCAATATCCCATCTATTGATTCTTGCTTGGTTATAGCCACAATTAGACGCTCTTCTAGCCCCACCAGGTCTCTAAGCGTTTTATCCATCCACATTTTCTCCTTCTTACCCCTCTGCAGCGTATAACTTAGCGTTTCCCCCCTAACTCCAGCCGTGAACGCATCCCATATCATGCCTGCTGAGTCTGATCCCCTATTACTCTCCCAGAACTGTATAATCCATTCCTGCATCTGAGTAATATACCCTTCTTCCCTCAACAACCCTCTCTCAAAAGTCCATGTGTTCATTTTTTTTCCCCCTCTGTTAACTAACGGCAAGCTTAGCATAAGCGGATTATGATCCGATACTATCCTTGGAAGCCGTTCTAACTGGGAGCCACCTATCAATGAACTTGAAATAAAAAAATAATTTAGCCTGGCAACCATCCTATGAGGCGCTGAATAATAACGTCCACCAAAGCATTGCGTTGTGTTAGGTTATGTATAGCCTTGCAAGTCCTCCTCTTCCGCCCCCCATAACCTCCCCGCCCGTTATACCCAATCCATCCAAACCATTGATGTTAAAATCCCAACAACATATTACAGGCTCTGCCCACAGCGAAAGTTCCAAGTCCAAATATTCAAAAATCTCAGGATCATCATCTGTAGAGCCATAGACAGAGACAATTGTGCAACACCCAGCAGCTGTTTCCCCTTCCACCAAAACCCATCTCCCCCATTGATCCTCCTTTTTCCTTTTTCCTTTTGACTTTAACTGTCCCTTTCTTAGCTAATATAGCGACCCCTCTTATCCTAGTTTCTTGTTTTGTGTGAGCGAGCACATCAAACCCCATCTGTTCCAACATAAATGTATTCTTCCCCTCGATGTATGTCTCCTGGAGGCATACTATATCCAGTCTCAGCATTCTTAGCATGTCAGCAACCTTCTGCCTTTTCCCTCTATTGTTAAGGCCACAGATATTTATAGAGGCCATCCTTAGCGCCATGTATACTTGCTGGGATTTTCCTTAGTAGTCACCAATTTAGTACACCCCTCCATAAAAACTCTTATCAAAGCATCCTCTTTTCTGTGTGTTTCTTCATTTTGCGCTGTATTTTCCATACACCCATCACCAACACCCCCCCCTTGTCTCCCCCCTCCCACTGACAACCCTCCCCCCTTCTACAGGCAAATAGGTCACACATGACCTATGTGTGACTGCTATAGGCTGTAGTGTCGCATCCCTCTCCTTCCCTAGTTTTCTACCCTAGATATGTGCTGTGATCCTAATCTATGGACAATATATTATCCTTTTCATCTATAATTTTTTCCCCCTATGCTGCTCAGTTAGTTCTGCTAGGAATTCCCCCGCCTTTATTTCTAAAAAAACATCCTAGAATGCCCTCCGGAAATAACCTTTAACTTTGCTGGAAACATTAAATATGCCTCTGCACCTTGTCGCTGAAGAGGGGCAATTAGTTGCCTGAGCCGCCACCGCCTTTCCACTGTCACGCGGCAGAAATCGGGTCTTGTGAAAAACGTGACCCCCTCATATGTCTTTTTAGCATCTGGTCTGGCTTTCTCCATAACTTCCTGCCTTGCCAAAAAATTCCCGAAAAACACTAAAGAGCCCTAGGCAGGGTATCCTGCATCCCATCCCGTCTCTTTTTAATTGATAGTGGGAACCTATGCGCCCTTTGGACCTCTAGTTCCCACTGCCGCTGAGCTTCAGGGAAAGCGCCTTTCATCAGCTTAATGACATACCCTCTTGCATCCTGCCCCTCCACCCCTTTTTCTAGCCCAAGAAGTCTCACGTTGTTACGCCTCTGGTGGTTTTCAAAGTCCTGTTTGCTGATGCTGATTTTAGAGAAGAGACTCAGTTCCTTGGAGCAGAGGTAATTTGGCTGCATTTACAAACAAAATACCGACATTGAGAGACACACCAGTGAAATGGTATGCACAAGTGGAATGATTCATAAAGATTTCAAAGGTGTTGTGGGCAGATTTGAATACCTTTTTGACATTGTAGTACCTGCTGATTTATGGGCTTAATGTAAGACTGCGGTACAATGGCTGAAAGAGAAACCTGTGAGGAAGAGCAGGACAAATGCACCATCTCCTTTAGTAATGGAGAAATATGAGGCAGTGATTACTTTCCTGAAAGGCAGAGTGCCACCAAGAGATTTGGTTTGGATTAAAATTAAAAGAAGTACCCAAGAGCCGAAAGAACTAGTGCATGAATATTATAAACTATTGTTACAGGTGTGTCAGCAGCACAGTGGATGAGAGTATCCTGAAGAAAAGGATATAAGAGTGATCGTTTGGCAGAAAAAGTCGCTCAAAGATATCTTGAGATATTCTAAATACTGCAGTGATGAGTTCGACATGAAGCAGAAAAAGATTAAAGGGAAGTTTGTGTTGGCACCAACTAAGATGGCTCAGAAAGGTTTTCAAAATCCTTCTTATGCAGTACATCAGGAGAATATGCAAGGAGTTGCACTTCCACAGGTTCATTTTCAGGGAAATCAAGGCTGATTTAACGTGTCTCAAATTAGAGGTAGAGGTGTTCCTGTGGGTACAGGTTCTGGAGCAGATGTTGCTGCTATGAAAAACCATACTGCCTGTCACTTCGGTCATAAAATTGGACACTGGAAGAGATAATGTAGATATAATCCTAATATTATTGGTGGAAATGTACAGATGCCGAAATGCGAAATGTGTTTAGTCAGTAGATGCAAATGCTTGTGCAATGTCAGGTCTCAATGATTCCCACCTCACAGATAGCAAAACGAAACAGGAGTGTTCCCTTTGTTTACGATTGAAGAGCTACCCGATGATTTAAATGAAACAGTGAATGCCAAAGTTTGGTATCTTACAAGAAAGAATATCAGACTTATATAAGGTGTAGAACCAGTCTTAATTACTATAAAGGCAAACACAGTGTTTCCCAGAACACCCCTGTGCCATTTGACACCAGAGTTTATTGCAGCAATAACACCAGTCATAGATGACATGTTACAGAAAGGAACTTTGAGGGAATTCATTGGAAGTCCATATAACTCTCCAAATATGGGTTTGTAGAAGCCCAATGTAAAGGACAAAATAGTGCAGGATCTGTGGGAAATTAATGACATAGTTGTTCCCTGTTGTTCCATGGTACCAAATCCACCCACAATATTGGTTCCAATCTCGTGTACTGCAGAGTGGAATATAGTCATTGATTTATGTTGTTTTCTTCTCAGTGCCTTGGCACGAAGAAAGGCAATATCTCTTTTTCTTTGTGTTCCAACAGAAAGTATTAGCACCTTGAAACCCTCATGGGTGAATAGCAGCTCTACACACTCCTGGTCGAATGATTACCACAAGGGCATACAGAGTCCATCCATTATCAATCAAATTCTGAAATTTAAAAAAGGTTGTACACAAGTCACCATAGCATTATTGAATCACCTGGCCAACAATGAGGACAAATTGTCGTACTGTCAGAAAGAAGCTTAATATCTTGGACACATCATTGTGAAAGAAGCTAGAAAGGTGTCACCAGAAAGAGTGGAAGCAATCTTGCAGATGTATCCATCACAAACTCAAAGCAAAGTGAGGATGTTTTTAGAATGGTTGGCAAAGGTAATCAGTGGATACCAAAATGTTCCTCAATGGCAAAACCTTTACTAAGTTTGACACACGGGATATGTCAGATATGATTCCATTTCAGAAGCATTCCTAGTTGGAAGACAAATGTTGTCATGCCCAGGCACTGGGAATGCCCGAATATTCAAAATAATTCACACTATTTTCAATGAGAGAAATGGGTGTGCTCTCTCAGTGCTGACACAGATGCACAGAGATGCCCAAAAGCCATTGCCATACTCCCCTCTACTCTAGATCCCATAGCTGCAGGTCTTTCCAGTTGCAAAATGCAGTTGCTCTGGCGAGTACTGGTCTGCAAAAGAGCAATAACATAGTGATGGGTTACCCCTTAACTGTTATGGTCTCACACTCTGTGGAGCTGTTATTGATGAAAAAACATTACCTAACAAATAGTTGTTTGAAAAAGTATATGCGGACTATTCTGTCCTGTGACAATGTACTTTTCAAGAGATCTCATGTGCTTAATCCTTCAACTTTGTTACCTGCAAATTAAGCTAATTGTGATGAAATTGAACACGATTGCCTAGATGTCATGGATTTATTCACCAAACCAAGACAAGATATTAAGTATGAATCCCTAATTGAGCCCGATCATGTACCTTTGTAGACAGCTCATGTTTAAGAGGTAATGATGCCACTCTAAGAGCAGCATATGCAGTATGCAGAATAAATTAAGTTATTGAAGCTTCGTGGCTTCAATGAGTTACCTCAGAACAAGTTGCCAAATGTATTGCCCTTACCAGAGCATGCAGATTAACTGCTCAAATGTGAATCACTATTTTTACAGACGTCAAGTATGGGTTTGGTGGTGTCCACGGCTTTGGGCAATTGTGGTCACTACCAGGTTTTTTGATTTCTTCAGGTACACTGATATGGAACGGAATCCACTTCAAGAATCTGTTGGAGGCTTTGCAATTGCCCAGGGAAATTGGAGTGTTTACATGTGCAGCTTATCAAAGTGGTAATGTTTACATAGGTAACATAGGTTGCCATAGGTAACAGATATGTGGATTTGGTTGCACAATATTGTGCTTTGTTGGGTTGCACATTTAATGTAAATGTCACATGTGAGTCTGAGGACGAGAGTTCATTCACAATGTTGATGAAAGTCACTGATGAATTAGAGTACAGAAAAATGTTTGAGAGGCAGAAAAGAACCTGAATAAAAGCAGGTTGTGAGAGAAATACGATGACATTTGGATGTCTGCTGGTGGGAGACCAGTGTTGTTCGATAGCTTGTTTTGTTGTTTTCTATGACACTGCATTATCATGGATATACACATTTAGTTAGGGGTTAAATGTTGAGACTCTTCAGGTAAAGCTGGTACAATCAGAAATTTTTAATATTGACTGAAGAAACTTGCCACAGATGTGTAATATGTCAACCAATGAATGCAGGAAAGAGAACACATGTTAAACTGAAACACATAGGTAGATCAGGTGGTCCCTTCAACAGAATGGAGATTGACTTTATCAAAATGGCACTTTACAACAGGTTGAGGTATGTCCTGGTCATTGTATGCATTTTCTCAAGACGGGTAGAAGTCTACCCAACCCAGAGAAATGATAGCCTCACTGTGCAAAACTGTTATTGCGAGAGTTGATACTCAGGTATAGAATGCAAATTTCTCTTGAGTCAGATAGAGGAGCTGATTTTAATAGTGAGGTTCTGAAAATGATCTGCACAGCACTACAGTTTGAGCAAAGATTGCACTGCCGTTGCAGAACTGAAGCTTCTGGAAGAGTCAAACAGGTAAATGGGACTATAACGTCTCGATTGGCAAAAGTTTGTGCTTCAGCTTTTCTGAAATGGCCAGATGCACTACCCTTGGTGTTAATGAGCATTCAAAGAACTCCAGACACGAAGACAGGATTATCCCCACACAAAATTCTCATCTGCAAGGCCATGAGATTACCTGCTGTTCCCACAAATGCTCTCTTGAATATCATTGATGATATTATTTTGGATCACTGCAAATGGATTGTCTGATGTGCTCTATTCTATTTCTCATCAGGCTTTGGCATCAACACAAGATCTACAGCAAGTACAGTGCCACAACCTTTGTCGTGGTCATTGGGTCATGATCAAGGAGCATGTTCGGAGACTTGTATACAGCACAGATGGAAAGGCCCTTTCAGGTCATTTTGCCAACCAGTACTGCTATTAAGTGTGCTGAAATTCCAAACTGGATTCATGCCTCACACGCCAAGAAAGTGAGAAATCTACAGGAAACAATAATGGCCTATGATCCGGTACAAAAAAGATAGGTGACTGCTCAACCTGCAAGACCACCCAGACCAGCAGCAGCAGGAGGAAGAGAGGGGTGAAGATCAACAAGCTAAACAAGAAAGTTAAGTGCGTGAAGTTAGACAGAAAAAGAAGCAGAGACTAATCTTCAGAACAGAAGTTTTATTGAAATTGTGTCCGCACAAACAGAAGATCCAGGTGAATTAACAAGTACTGGATCAAGGAGAGTAAATGAATAAGTCGAATGGCCACAATGCTAGAACACAGAAATACGAAAAGAAGCTTATCAATGGCTCAAAAACTTTAAATTATACCTGAAGAAACTGAGTCCAGCAATGAAAGTGATATAGCACCAAATCAACAAACTCTGAGAAGATCCAAATGAGCAGGGGTGCCTTGTTGCAGATACTCAGTACCTGAGTGGTCATACTACGTAAACACAGCATTGAATGTCCGTTTGGAAAACTTGTGCAAAGTGAATCCTGAACTTCTAGAATCCCCTTGAGAGCTATCCAAAAGCTTGAGGGGAAAAGATTTAAAAGAAGGAAAACAAGAAATGCTAAAAGAACTCAATAATAAATCAAATTGTGCTATTAGACTTTTGTTATTTTAGTCTTATATTTTACAGAAGATCAACCTAGGCCTGAGTGAGCAGTAGAAAAGTAGGGATAACATTTTAGGAGAACATGGAGTAGAAAGGATTATCTCATGAGTAACTCAACTGCTGAAGACTAACATGGTCAAAAGTAAAATGAGAAAAAAAAGAACTGCTGAATTCAATAAGCACTGGAACTGACTCAAGGAGAAATGTGTTGCATTAGCAATAAGTGTAAATATATCATGTGTTCAAATTTCATAATAACAGTAATGATGATTTCTATAGTACTAATAGGATTTCATTTAACAACAGAGACAGACCCAAAGCAAATAATTCTACTAAAGCACATACAAACCTTAGTGAAGAGGATCAAATTAAATATTCTTTTATGGTATATAATAAGGATGTTTGTGCTAATGTTTATTCTAGGTTAGTACAAGAATATACTAATGTCATGGACGCAAAGGACTGTTATGTCTGCTCACACATAACAATGTCTGCTTCAGAGGAAGTAACATACTACCACATGCTTTATCTCATGCACTTACATTCAGCATCTTACTTTCATGCGTTTATAGATGAGGACATTTCTAATATGTCTCTTCTAATTATGATCTAATACTTTTAGGGTTTCTTTCATAGAAAACATGAATTTACACCCACAAGTTAAAGGAATGTCTACGGCCTGGTATTTTTTCTTTCAACACAGACCTATAGATTTTGCTAAAGCTTACAAGAATAATCTAATATGCTTTATGCAAACAATGGAGAAAATATGCACAACGGCTTTAAAAGAAAGGTACCCCAATATAACACAAACTAGTGATAAAAATAGTGATGTTTTTAGAAAATGTTTGGAAAAAGGAAGAGAACGAATTCAGAAAGAAAATGGTTTACACTAAGAGGCCGATTACGATGCAGTGCGTAACGGGTCCAACATGCAGTTGGAGCCTTTACAGCTGCATCATAATGGGCCATTCGGTTTCTTTTCCGACCACCTCATTACGATTGAGGCGGTCTGAAAGGAAAACAGCTGGTCGTTCCGGCCAGCTTCCGACGGGCTCGGAGCCCCTGTCCTCCAATCGGAATGCAGCCTATAATCTCATGGGTGGCTCCTTCCGCCATTGAGATTACAATGCACACTTTCTGACCTGGTTTCATGACGGTCTGTCCGACATGGAATCCATGTTGTACAGCGTGTTAGGGGGCCCACTGCAGGGCCCCCTTTGATGCATGGCCTCCAGTTGGAGGCCGGGGGGGCACCAGTTGATCCCTGCACCTTGTCTCAGGCACCTTGATGTCCCAGCCATGGGTGCAGGGATGAACTGCACCTCCCATTTTACTACAGTTGAATACATTACAGCTGGTTTACGGCCAAAATGTATGCTCCCATAGTGAAATATAGGAATGTGACCGAACAGTGTTCGGTTGCATCCTAATGGGGTGGTTGGAACTGCCGACCGGGTATCTGTTGGTCTCATGACCGATGGGGTGTCGGGCTGAAGTGATTACACCCGACATTGTAATAACCCCCTATACTTAGATTAGAAACCCAACACATAGGGAACATTTGATTTTACAGAAGACACCCAAATGAAACAGATAAGTAGCAATTAGTAGTTGTGAACACACATTTGAATTGACAGGAGGAATTTGTCAAATTTATCAGGGAGAAGAAAACAGGATTCCTGGCGTTTACTATAGCTGTGGACTAAATACTTACGTCTTGTTGCCAACTGATTGGGAGGGTATTTGTTATTTAGCCATACTAATCTATAAAAGGGATCATGTGCAAAGCTTAGACGGATTAACAATGACACCTTCACATAGACAGACCGAAATGCTGAAACTGGAACAGGCTTAGTAGGAGACATATTTGGAGCAATCATTCCACCTGTAGGCATCATTTTTTAATGACGAAAACATTAGAAAGTTGGCTACCACCTTTAACAAGATGGCAATGAGCACATCTGAAGGTTTGGTACTTCAAGATCGATTTGCCCTAGACAGTTTACTCACAGAGAAAGGGGAAGACTGCAAAATACTTAAATTAACTCACTGTTGTTCATACATACCTGAAGGAAGTAAGGAAATCGAAAGCTATGCAAGACCATTTCAGGTTTACAACTTGAAATACATGAACTGGAAACACCAAGTATTTTTAAAAACTTTGAGAAAGGAGCTTACATGATTGGAAATTTGTTTTCAATGACAGAAAAGGGTCAATTGAAAGCTATTCAAAAGCAGAGAACAATTATAGAGCTGTGTCAAATTTTGTTATGCTTTGTTTGTGAACTGTAGATGTATTATATGCAAAAAACAGGAAAGATTGCTGAAAAAGTACATGAAAAGGATTTAAGTTTGAGGGGAATCATGAATGATGATTACATAAAGTCACTGAAATTTAGAGGTCAGAAAAGAAGAGACAAGGCCCTTGTCTGTACAGTGCTCCTGTGAACCTACCTGTAACCCTCTGTCAACATCTTCCGTAGCCACTAACCCTATCCATGAAGAACCCATCACCTCTGGGAAATATCCTCTTTCCAAGGGCTATATTATCCTCCCTTTTGGAGGTAACACTGTGGGTAGCTTCCTATGACTTCATGAAGACAATACCAACACCATGGCTAGGTCCCTTCCTGTGCTCTGCGGAGGACTGGGAGTTTTTCCTCTCTAAACTGTCTTGGGGACTTCTCTGTATTATCCTGGTCTTCCTCTTCCCTCTGCAGAGGTAGAACCTGAGCCACCCTTCCTATGGTAACTACTAAGTACTTTCTTTAACACTCTGGTGTTAATCCATAGGTCCGCTTCTTTCCCAAGCTCTCTGGGCACAGTGAGCCTGGTGTCTAGGTATCTATCGGGTGCCTGTGAAACACTGTACACTGGTTACTTTAAATGTGCTTTTTAATGATCAAATTGTACAGCCATCATAACAATTTCCTTTGCTGTACTTCCCCTAACATTCCAGTGCCTTGCTGAAAGAATCCACAAAATCCATTTATTACTGCTTCTGGCCATCCCTCAATTTCAGATGCTGCTTCTCATGTGCCAGACCAAATTTGGTGATCTGGGCTTTCGTCATTGGGACATACTTGATGAGGTCAGATCCTTCAGGGGCCAGTAAGGTATCCCTACCCACAGTATGCATGTGCTTCACAGACTGGCCCCACAGTCCTAATATGGGACTCTGTGCATACATAGAGCCACCTCCTTTGCTGCAAACCATTTACCTATGTCGTGCTTCACCACATAACTAGGCACTACATCTTTGGGGATGTGGACTCCGTATTTCTCTCTCACTTCTGTACCTCTTCCACCATCATCACTGGACTCGTAAGGGGGGGCATGGCTGAGTCAGCCAAGCTGGTGGACGTACTCGCCTGAAGCTCTGTGTGTCGGCCTGACCATCGTCCACCATCTGCACTGGTGGAGCCACAAAAAAGTGAACAGACCTGGGGACAGCGCTATGGCAGGCCATGGAGAATTACAGGTGAGCTGCCTCAACCGACATGGTGGCGCCCAACACTGGTGAGCAACCCTGAGAGGAGGCAGCAGATAATGGTACCCTAGTCCACTCAAAATTATCTCCTCAAACCACAACGAGCCCCCATTGGCAACGAGAGCAGAGGTCTGGACTGAGTGGTGCATTCCCAACTGCCGTGGCGGGACCAGGTGCTCTGAGGCGAACCACCATGGCCCACCGCACAACACCCTACCAGAGAGAGTTGCATCAATGCGTCCGGGAGGCGAGTAACAGCCGCAGAGACCTTGACCAGCAGAATTCCCGGAGCAGAGTGAGGCGGCAGACGGCAGAGCTCCAGCTGAGGAGGGGCCGACCCCATAGGGAGAGGCCACAACAGCCAAAGCGGCGCCCAGCAGCTGGGCATCGACCTGGCGGTGGTGCACAGTGTCTCAGATGGATCGACGTGACCCCTGACCAGAAGGATACACCCACAAGCACATGGGGATGGCAGCCGATGATTAGGCCGGGCCGCCACAACTCTCCTTACGGTGCCTCATGTGGCAGGGGGACAGAGGTGCAGACAGGAGGAAATGCTCAGCTGCAGAGGCCCCCATAGTAAGAACGCTGGGGGCGGGGAGAAGCCATCCATAAAGTAGCTGCGGCGCGCTTGTAGAACTACGCCGGCTGCTCCTAATTCTCACACAGTGATTCCTCTCTCCAACAGGAAGGTTAAGGCCCAATATAAAGTAAATGACGCACTGGCGCAGGTTTTGCTCCCGCCCCTGGAACCAGCTTCACAAATCTGCACCCCTGACCAGGGATCACCATTGAACCTCCTGGTGATGGCGGCCAGGCACTTGTCAGAAAACAAGGGAGCGCCCCGTGGGCTAGGCCAGCTGCTCGGCACCGTAATCGAGGTGCGGCGTGAATGGCAGAGCTCCATGAAACAACAGCAGAGGTGCGAGGCCTGGGTGACGGGTGCCTCTGGCTTGGGGATCCCTCGTTCTCCCTCCCCTGCTCCACTAGGTGCCCCAAATCATTGCTACCCCAGACTGCGAGGTATATGATTACACCCTCCCCGAACCCCAAGTCGGCGACACTATCAAGGCGCGAGGTGAGGTAAGGAGCATTCCTATAACACTTTAGACCACACTAACTGCAGACACCTTCACTGCCTCTTGCGGGAGCGAGCTCAGGCAATACTTCCTCTGTGACATACAAGGAGAAATCCCTACCCCACTGGTAGAAACTGGGCAGTAGACCTGGTCCGTAGGGACACTGGGAAAAGAAGACTAGATACTACCCCTTGGTGAGTGGTCTCCAGCGACCCAGCACACGGAGCCAGCAGGGTGTCCTCTCTTGGATCCCGTGGAATATAGGGAGGCTTCATTTAAATGTTGGTCCGCAGGTGCCCACCCCAACACACAGCCCTTCCAAGCCACAAAAAGCCAGCAAGCAGACAGAAACAACGGCCACCCTCTCCATGTGCGACAAACTGTACAAGGTACTAGTGGCCATTAAACATTCCAGGATCACTATGGAGGACAGATTTGGGGCCCTAGCCACGGACCTCAACCTCCTTCGCGATGACTAACACAAACTGGCTGACAAGGTCAAGAATGGTGAGAAAACTCTATTTACCTTGCAACCCTTGCAAAGATGCAGCAAGAGACACTACGAGAAATACAAAGTTGGGTTTTGATGCTGGAGAAACGATGAAGTGTATGACCTGGAAGGGCGCTCACGGAGGAGCAATATTCAAGATTTTTGACCTACCGGAGGTAGTTGAGGGATCAGACTCCATCAGTTATGTGGAGACATGGCGTAGATCCTACACATCAGGACTAAGCCTTCTCGGTGGAACGAGCGCACCGCATACTAGCGCGCCACATGCCCCCGGGGTCCCCCCCTTGACCACTGCTGGTGAAACACTTGTACTTCCGCGATAGAGACGCAATGCTGCCTGCAGCAACACCAAATGGGCCCATACGAGTGGAGAACAAACATTTCATGCTCTTCCAAGCTTAGGCCCGAGTGGTTCAACGCCACTGATCTTCGTTTGCTATTGCTATTCCCAGCACACCTCAAGATAATACATTGCAGAACCACCACCATCTTTACAGACCTAATCGAGGCGTTAGACTGGATTGAGCAGCATCTCCAGGAATTCCTGTACCAGGAACCAGCACAAATTGAAAAAGCGAGAGAACCTCTGAATTGGCATCCCCGCAGAAAGAAAATTAAGCCACACTTCAGATCCCTGCCCGGGGCTCCATCACAGGACCCCCCAACTTGAAACAGATCATTGCAGAGCACAGGAAGTCCCTACAGGCTGATCTAGGTCCAGCCTCACGGCCTTAAACGGCGAGAGGGGCCCTCACTTTTTCATATCCGGAGAAGATGTCCGTGACACACACACCTCTCGAGCAGAGTCAGTGACTCCACCTTTGGTGACCTCACAAACAGCAGGCATGCTCTTTTAAAATGTCAGTCCTGATGGTTTCCCGCCCCTCCAAGTATCCTTACTTATCTGTACAAGAATCAAGGCATAATTAACCCACCAGTAGTACAGTGTAAATGGGCTCTCGGCCCCACCAACAGCCCATATTCCTCATAGGCCACACACATTGTTAGCTAGGGTGCAAGTGAGGTTATTCACCACACTCCACTAGTGCACTAGCATCATGTTCGGTTTGGACATATAGCTGGTTACAGTAGGTTCCCAGTATTAGGAGCATCTCCCTCCCCAATTTACAATGTGTCACTTGACTAGCCTTACATACTGGCTCTTACCACGAGGCGGGCGGGTGCCACAGCCCTTAGAAACCCACAACTGCCGGGGAGCGCACAAGGCTTGCTAGGTGTCCCCCTGTGCTGCCCCCTATGCTTTCCTGTGCTTCCCCATGCTTCCTGCCCGTGCTTCCCCCTGTGCCTTTCCCACCCCCTGTGCCTTTACCACCCCCTTTCTACTCCACCTAAGTTTCATCCTGACACCCATGGCTGATGCCAGTTTCCTCACAATCAGCTGTTCCCTATGTTCCTGCGTTCTCCATATTCTGGCTAGGCTTTCTTCACCCTTTAACTCGCTTTTTACTGCTAGCCCTCCCTTTTTGACCATTAGGGTAACTGATTTTGATTAGCTACGTTCTCTTTGCCGACTACTCACATTATTTGCTTGGCTTTTTCCTACTACCTTCAACGTTAGTTGCTCTATGGCAGTAGGCGTCTGTACCAGGGTACCTACTATCTTACCCCCATTCTGCTGTATAGGTCCTCCCCTACCACTTAACTGTCCCTTAACTGCCTCCTTGATTATGCCCCTTGCCATAGAAACTCCCTATCCCCTTGTTGGGGAGGGATCCAGCATTTTTCCCCATGAGTCTCAGATTCCACTCTGAGAGAGTCCACTGTGTTAAGGGATTCACACATAGCAGAAAAGGGCCTGAAATGGCCTCCTTTAATGTGCCCCTTGGCCAAAGCACTCCTTCTCCCCTTTTTGGGGAGAGATCCAGCATGTATGCCCTGGAGTCTTAGATACCCCTCTGAGAGAGTCCACAGTGTTAAGGGTTTCACACATATCGGAGGTTCGGGAATGTTCCAATTTTCACTGGGAATTCAGCACCGTACACCGTTAAAATTGCTCCCTTCGAAACCTTTTGATGATCTCCCCATGGCCGATACTTTAACCCTGTGATGCACTTCGGCTACTGAAAAACCTTTGGCCGATGACCGATGGAGTTGCCCTACGCAGCTATTGAGGAGTTTGGCTCTGGTTCCCCCCTTGCCGTCACCTACCCATCCGATCACCAGACACTGTTTCTTTTCTTATTGCCCTGTTGTGTTCCCTTCTCCCCCTCACCTCTTTCCTCCCTCACTCTTCATCTTCCTCTTCTATTCCTTCTCTCTCTCCCTCTGCCTGCTTTTTCTTCCCCATATCTGAGTCATGCCTTTGTAACTCATGTATCCCAGTAACTATGTACCTGAAACTGTTGTAACTGTAGAACTATGTTTTGAAGCATTTGTGCATCTTCATGTAAAGCGCTCCAATACCTCTAGGGTCTAGCCAGCGCTATATAAAAGTTTTCAAATAAAAAAATAAATAAATAAAGACTCTAAAACAAACTCACATGGGAAATGAATTTTTGTAATGGTTAAGATACACCATCAGATGAGGGGATAGATAGAGTAGAATACTCTAGCTTAAATAAATGCCATCATTTACACTAGATTAACATGAAAAGTGCTTAATATAATGAAGCATAGGAAAATGTGCCTTTTCTTAAACATGCAAAATTAACATGTAGCATGATTTTCGCAGTAAGCACTCATTGCTATTGTATTTACACTACTAGGCCAGACTATTCCTCTTTTATTTTCTATTTTCAGTAAATTTTCTTCTTTAATAAAGAATTTGGAAATGCTGAACGACTGAACTATGCAATATGATTAACTTTGAACAGTTGTTACTGCGACTGTTTGCTGATGCTATTTTTAGAGAAGAGACTTTGATGAAATTCTGGGACTACTATTCATGAGGAGGTTGGCTTCAATCTGATTCTATTTCAATGCTCCTTTAAATCTTGCTCTTTTCCAAAAGGACGCATTATGGGTTCTGGTAGGTTAGTAGAATAGGGATTAATTCCCTTTATGGAACACGCTGTAATTTACTTGAACTACCTATGACTTTTCTTGATGTTTCTGTAGACAACTGTATCTGATTTACAAACCCGAATAAAAAGGCAAAACAAATACTAAACTCTTACCGATAAATGAAGGTTGTTGAACTGATCCAAAACTCTCATCATTGACTGAACTAAATGAATAAATAGATGGGGCCACATTACAGATGCTGTGCATTTTCCTTCAGTGAGCTGGGTGCACCTTTAAAAACTTGTGCCCGGCGCAATGACAGAAAATGTGCTGCATTATGGGGAATGCGCTGCCCACAGGGCAGCCGCGAACTTGTGCTGCTCTGGGGGCAGTGCATTCACGCAAATCCGCCAACACTTTTAAAGGGGATGTCTGGGGGTCAGAGGACCCCCTTAAACCTCTGCAGAGGGATGCTCTCAGGAGACGCACTGACAGTGCACCACTTTTTAGGTGGTGCACTGTCAGTGCGCCTCCTGAGGGCTTCTTTGCCTCTGCGCCTGCATCGGTAATACGGCACAGGTGCAGAGGTAAAGGGATTTCCCCATGCAAATGAGGTAACGCCCCCTTGAAGATAGCACTGGTGCTTAATGTGCGCGAGCGCTATTGGTATTACAGAATAGGTCACACAAGCACCTGAGACCACTTCTGTAATACAATGTGCCACGCGGGCACGCAACGTGGGCCCAAACACCCATTGCGCCCCCCAGGGCTCTTTATGTAATTCGGCCCATGTTGTCAATTGAGATGCTTGTTTATCGATGCACTAAAACAGTGGCAAAGATCTATTGCAGAGAAGAAGATTTTAGTACGGATTTGGAGACCCCTATTGTAAGTTATCGGTTGAATGGAAATGATTAAAGAAAAACGTTTCAGTGCCAGCAGTGTTAAAGATGTACTGAATGTGCACTGTGATGTACAACATATAACATAAATTATGAGCATGTTTGAGAAGTTAATATACATTATTATACAATTGGGTACATACATGGTAATTACCTTACAGGCATCCTTTCCATTTCACCTCTTGAAATACTATCATATCATGCACTGTGTCTAAACATATATGAATCAATGGCACTGCCAGGGTGGCACTAAAAGGTCAGTAATGATACACACAGAGTTACAAACCACCTATGTGTTGAAGGATTATTGATTTTTTCTATTCCTGTATAGAATTTAGCACTATATTATGTATCTGATGTTGGGCATGTCAAAATATGTGTTCCATCATCAACGCCTATTACCTGTGGCACTTGTGCTGTGCGATAAAAACCCACCTTGGTTTCTTCAGCTCAACCTGGTTTTGTGGAAACTATATATGAGCACATATCCTACATAAAATTGCATCTAAGAATGAGCTGAACACACTAGAAAATACACTTTGGGATATCCCACCTGTAACATCTATGATGCCCTAGTAAGTACTTGAGGATTAGCATGTGTTGGCAGCACAGGAACTGAACAAGTGCAGGTATGGCTTGACTGCACTATGGTATTCTTTTCTTTTCAAGAATGGACCAGCTTTCTAATCATAAAAGGAAAGTCTGCATAATCTTTATTTTGCATGCTTAAAAATCCACTCACTTTTGCTCCTTTTCCTCTACTGAGTTATCAAAGACCATATTCTCACTGCCTTTGTTTAGAGAGCTGCCATTTTGTAAAAAGGTGTTCTGCAACGGGCCTTTTTTTATAGTTGGACCCGATTACCACTTGCTCCCACTTGGGTCCTGATTATGAATCGTGCAGACCAAAATTAACACATGGCTTATTGCATTACTTTTGTCCCAAATAATTGCAAGGCCACCACATGCATGCATGTGAAAAAATCACTAACTTTAATTAGGAGTTGTTAGGAAAGCAATTCCTCAAGAGGAATTACCACGCAAAAAATAATCATTCCCACAGCAGGAGGTACAACTCATAAATGTAGGAAAAAGAGTTCTATACATATAAATAATTATTCCAATGAACACTGTTAATGTAAAGTTTAAACAATACCTCTAGTGCCCACCCATGTCATTAACACTATATAATCAGACCATAACCTTATCCCACCAATAAAAGTTGTACAGGCACTACCAACACCACTAGAAAAGAAGTAAGCAAAAACAATGTATCTAATATAAAATATGTATTTTTATACAGAATTCAATATTTTTGTTAAAAACTGTTTTTAGTAAAGTGAGGTTTTATTTGGAACTTGGATCTTGGATGTAGGTTGTACGAGTAGTCCCCACCCCTCAAAGCTCTAAGACCTTCGATGAACTAAAAAAGGAAGAGTTAGAAGAGCATGGGAAATGACTGCTGGTACTAGTAGCTGGTGGATGCATTTTTGTGGCTGGAGTTATCACAGGTTTGTGCTTCAAAAAAGGCTAAAAAGGCTAGATGACCATCAGTAAGCATTCAAAGAAACTATGTGATAGCAAAGATCATGTTGCCATTTTAAATGCTCTCTGCTCAGATAATTTAACCAAGCATTAGGACATTGGAATGTTGAGAGCTCCATTGAAGACAATGGCGTACCTCTGGCCTTCTAATGGCTGGTATAAGCCTGGAGCTCCAACATTCCAATGTCTGTCATGATGTTTCTCCCTTTATAATCTAGAACATTCTACCCTTAGTGGGTGGAGTGTTCTAATAGCCTTATAGCAATTATGCCTCAGGCTATAATCGTTGGTAAAGGCCCTCTCCCTCGTTATAGGCCCTTGCCCACTGCACAGGCCTATAACTCGGGTTCAAGGCCTTTAACAACTGGTATATCCCTTGGCAGCAGGCTTTAAGGTCTTAAGGCTATATTAACTTTGGCCAGGACCAAATCACAGCACCTTTAAATGTGATGACACATTACCAATCTGTATTTTCTTTGTGCTGCTTTTACTAAATTTTGCCGCAGATTTGAAACACCTACAATGGCATCTGTAAAGTCTCTGAAATTAGAAAGTAGCTGTGCCTGCCCAGGCTCTATGGCAAACATTCTACGTGACAGGAGTACTAATATATGTACCACAATGTTATCACTGCTACCGTCAGTTGTTTGTGGTGGAGGGCATACTCTCTACCTGTCCAAGGGGATCAGCAGTTGCAACGTAATACCACATACATATTATCCATTATCATATCATATTCTACTTTCTCTTCAATTTCTTCCATTGCTATTTCCGCAAAGGAATGTGGCAGAGGAACCAAAACAATTGGTAAGGAAAGGGTTTTAGTAGCTATGGTTGACTGCACAGTTTCTTTACATGCATGGTGGGAAAGGGAAGCAATAGTCAATAAAGTGGCAGTGATCTCAATAGATGCTGTAGAGATGTTTGCAGAGTTGCCAGTATTTACAGTAACTTTTATTATTGTTGATGTAGTAGTAACAGGAGTTGTTACTGCAGGCTTGCATTTTGGTGTTCTAGGAAGTGTTGATGTGCGACTATGTCCCCATGTGCTCTGTCACCTGTAATTTCAAGACAACTTTGATTAGGATGTATACACTTTTTTCATCTTTAAATTTTTTTATTTAATTAAATCATAGGTAATGGTGCAATAAAATGTGAAACATTACATAGTTATATATCCATGCCGATAATATTGTATAGTGAATTAGGTATCATAGAATGTTTAAGTCACTATGTGTACAAGTATTACCAGGGATATTTCCAAACAGTATTCACATTTTTTGTCAGAAATATTCCTCTGATTTAACAACTGCTCTGCTCTGAGCAGGTATTAAATGTGTGACTAGAGGCTGCTTCAGGGAGTGTGGAGAACAGAGCATAGTAGGTATGTTGTAGAGGCACAACGGAAAATGATTTATATAAAGTGGAGACATGTTTAAATGATAATATTAATTAGCTTATGTACATCAATATATACATCAATACATAGTTATAACAAAGGAAAATATACATCTATATATAGTTTTAACAAAAACATATGTATACATTTTACCATTTTCCTCTAATTCATCAGTTTCCACACCAATCTCTCTGCATTAAATACTTGCAATGTTAATGATACGCGAATTTGTTCTTCCCAGGGGCCAAGTTTTATTTCTGGTGGTGGTCCTCCTCCTGTAGGCAAAGATATATTTTGGTGTTTATAGAGTAATTCTCTTACTGGACGCTTAAGGTCTTGAAACCTCTCTTTACAGTCCACCACGTTCCAGCACTGTGAGGAAACTGTATTTACTTTTTTGGTAATTGCAGTCAAATCCTGTTTCTCAAATTGGCACTGTTTTATATAGTAAGGGTCTGATTTAGATCTTGGTGGGATTCCTGTTGTCCCTCCGTGGCAGAGTATACAAGTACTCCGCCAAACTGTGGGTATCCCACCTACCGTATTTAGCTGTGGGCTGGCTGAACCGCCATACGCATCAACAGAGTGTTTTCCATCAAGTAAACAGTTAACCGCTGTTGAACGTCTCTGCAGGCTAACATTTCTCCATCAGGATGGCGGGTACAGCCAAACTTATTTAGATTTCACAGTTGACCTGGCAGTCTTCAAGCAATGGTTTGCCGAAGGAGTGATTCAGTTGTGGGCAGCATTCAACATTGCACTATTCCTGCCCCCTGGTGCATTGTAAGTTGGGGGATTAAATCCCCTTGAATCCTGAGGGTCCCTGGGGGCCAACTAGCCTACCAGGTACCTCCAGTAAGTGCCACAGAGCTGCGTTGCAGAGAGGTGTAAAAAGGGGCATGGCCTCAGACCACCTATCTGCCACGCAGCTCTGTGGCGCTTACTGAAGGTACCTGGTGGGCTAGTTGGCCCCCGGGGACCGGTTTCTTTTTTCTTTTTTTTCTTTTTCTTTTATTGGAGGGGGGTTGCGTGGCTTGTGACCGAGCATAGCTTTAAAAAAAAACACAGGAAGGGTTTGCGTGGCCCCCTCCCCAGGGCCACTATTGGCCCCGGGGACCCCATCCCCTGGGGCCTGGCCTTTTAAAAAATATATATTTGCAGGGGACCGTGTGGCCCCCTCCCGTGCCACTTCTGGCCTGACCATTGGGGACTGTGGGGGGAGCCCAGTGCCCCCACCGTCCTGCCAGCTCCCCACCTCCTGCGGGAGCCGGCATTGCTTTTGCACATGGGGAGCTGTTGACATGCAGCTCCCCTTGTGCAAAAGCAATTCTGTATTGGTTTTTGGAAGCGAGAGTAGGTTTTCTGCTCTTGCTTCCTAAAACCAAAGCAGAGTTTGCTATGACAGGGCGGGAGCCATGCTCCTGCCCTGCCGTAGCAAATAGCAATGTCCCGGGGTGGCAGCCCGAGACATTGCAGGTGCCAGCCCTCGGGGGTGGCAGTCCCCAGGGCCATCAAGGGCTCCTGGATGGGGCCACATGGCCCCCTCCGATCAAGTACAAAGCCCCGGGGAGGTGGTGGTCCCTGGGGCTTGGGAAGCCTACGAGTCCCACGCCTCTAAATAAGCAAAGCCCCTGGGAGGTGGTAGTGCCCAGGTCTTGGGGGCCTACGTGGCCCCCGATACTTAATTAGGTATGCCCCGGGGAGGTGGTGGTCCCTGGGGCTGTGGGCGGCCACAAGCCCCCCGCATTCAATAAACTAAGCCCTGGGGAGGTGGCGGTCCCCAGGGCTGTGGGGGCCCCCACGGGCCCCGCTAATTATTTAGGGATTGCCCCCGGGACCTGGCCCACCCGGGGCCTTAAGAATAATGAAGCGCAGGAGCCCACGCTTTTTTTATACATGCTTTCTTTGGCCCTGGAGGTCCTTATGGGAGCCCCTGAGCAGGCATACGGCGTCGAAGTGTTTCTACACTCCACCCTTTTCTTGTTTTTTAACCTGTATTTCAATGTGTTCTTGTGACTTGGTTCTACCGAGTAACAAGATGGCTTCCAACACAACCTGGTTTGGAGTGTTGGAAGCCAATCAGAGTGAAGCAAGTGCCCGGGAGGAGTTGCGAATCCTCCTCGGTGCTCAGATAACGAACATTCTTTTTTATTTTTCAGGAACTACAGAACGGGTTTACACCATTTTAAAAAAGGTCACTTTCTGAACCAAAACCTACCTTTTTACCAAATTTGGTGTCATTCCGTTCAGCAGTTTTTGGCTGAATATTTGTCTGCAATTTAAATTTCTCCCACTTAAGAAAAATTATTATATGTTTGTATTATACATATAATGGAGCCACATATGGCAAAAGGTATGTCCTATGCAGCAAATCCATATACATATGATACATATGTCATCCGTACAAAATATATCCCATTCCTACCCACACATATTCATACATCCCCAAAGACGATGCTCCCACTAACACACATGCCAGCCCTTTCTTGGTGCCCTTAGTCACAGTATTTAGTTAAATCCACACTACTAGCTCTATGGATATCAGGCTTAAAGTCTATGAAGCTGGGCATGGGGTTGTCTGGAGACAATGTGCTAGTTTTTCAGCCTTCAGTAGTTCACAATGATTTCACTGATGAGAAGTTTTTCTCTCTAAAGAAAATGTTGAAGACCCCTGGCCTGAATGATGTGACTGGCCTGGATTAGTAAATGCCAGACATGACAAGGTGTAAGGGTATTTAACTGGTTACTACAAATGTGCTTTTTTTTATTTTATCAGAATGAGAAAACTAAATGTTGTGGTGTAACTTTTGACCAATGCATTTGATTGATTTCTGAAAATTGTGTTACATCAATATAGATAAACAAAAAGTGACAAAACAAAATTTGTTTCTTACATTTCTTGTATCCATATGGGTCAACGCCCATCAACAGAAGACTACATGGAGGGCCAGTGCCAAGAAGGTGCGGACGCTGGGGGTCTACAAGAGGTGCACCATACATTGTACCAAGAGGTGGGAGGACCTATGACGCTGGACAAAAAGGTCACCTGAAGCTCGGGCAGTCCTCTCAACATGGCAAGCACATACACCGTACCCTGGACAACCCTAATGGCCTGCATACTTCTGGTGGTCTATCCGGAGATTGATGGGCAGTTGAGAGCCCAACAGCAGCATCAAGAGGGTAGGTTCTTGTTTGAGCATAACATGTTTAATAATAATGAATTCTGGCCTCAACATTAAGGTCGACACATGTCAAATGCACAAGAGTTCTTGAAGGTGTAAGTTTTGAACAAGGTATATGATAATGCATTTTGTATATTAAATTGTGGAAAAAGATAACATCTAATTTGTGTGCACTACCAAAGGACTGTTTTGTGCATGCATGCCTGCCTAAATAACAAATATACATGAGCTTCTTAGATGTGATAAGGTACAGTTGTACCAAACAGGCCCCAAGTTATTATTGTGTCAGGTGTGAAGTTCCTTCTATTGTGGATGATGATATGTTAGCCCTATTACAGGTGACTTAGCATAAAATGCACTTATGATACAGTGGATGTTCCAAATATCACTGTGGTGAGTTGGTACTGGTAGCATTACCAAACACGAGTGAGCATGTGAACCAAAATGACCAGAAACTTCTGAATAAATGACTACAATTTTTATTTCAAACATATCCCAAATGTGTTTAGAATCAGACATACAATTTAATTCTTGTTAAAAGTGACACATTTGCATGATGTCTCAGTCCTTCACAAATGTGCATGCAAGCCAATCTGTTAGTTGGTAAAATATTTTGATAAGCATAAAATCTTTAGAAAAAACAGACAGGCATGTGTGCACATTGATGACAGAGTAATACATACCCACAAACAATTGTAAAATGTCCTTTGGTATGTCCAGATGATTAATCAATGATGAACAAAATAGGATACTGAAAGGGACTGGAATGTTATATCACAGATATTTTGGAGTATCCCATCTTGATAACAGACAATCAGCCACAAGTCATAGCTCGTTAGGAAATTGTGGAAGTAAAACTTGTATATGAATCAGTGTATGAACTATTTACTGTGAAATTTTTATAATTGTGGCCTTAAGTGAAAACCAAGTAATGGCGGAATGCACTCCTGATTTTTCCAACCCTTTGTCTCCATTTATCTAATCATTTTAATGTGTGTGCATGCTGGGATAGCTCCTTGTCCGAACAGCACATTATACAATACACCAGACTGTGTGAGGGAACATTTCCCCCACCCCAACAGCACAGCCGGTCAGTGGAATTCCTCCAATCTTCAAAAAATATGTGTTATTTTAATCCATTTGTCTTATTCTATTTGTACATTTCATCTATAATTTTAACCGTCTTATTTCTGTTTCATCCACAAGTAGGGATCATGCTCTCTCCCAACTTATATGCTCACGATGTGCTCATCCAGGCCTCTGTTTGAAAAAATAGCCTTTTAGTGCTGCGGTGCTCGGAGTCTTCACGGAGCTACAGCTCCGAGCGGCCCTTTCGGCCGTCTGCTCCTCCTCCTCCTGTCTTCAACAGCATAGGTATGTACATAGTGTGTGATACATTGAAAAGCAACTTCAGTACTGAATCCATATAATATTTTGATCATTTGAAATATAGTAAGCTTACTTGAAGTAAGTGTTACCATTGTGAAATATCCAAGGAAATAGGCTTTCAGTTTATACACATATTGGTACAACACTGCAGTATTTGTTGACACACATTGATTCCTAGTTACATATTTATGTAAGGCTATAATTCGGCTCTTTGCTACCTTGTACACATACTGCACAAAGGTATTTTTGAGTTGTATCCTTTTTTGTGACATAAGTTCACTATTCTAAAACAAATCAGAACCAATGAGCAGTGATAAACAGTTTCTGGAGAGAATTGACAATGGTTATGCGAAAAAAGAAAATAAATTATTAATGGTAAATTACAAAACTGGGACCAAATATTTTCTGAGGAACTTCCCTACATGCATAAGATAATTATATAATGGAACCAATGTTTGAAAGCCTTGAAGCAGGTGAGAAACTGGAAAATGTTTAGAGGAAACATGTTATGATCACTTTTATTTACAAGGATACAATTAAACTATTGTATATGTCTATACAGCATCTTAAGGAGCAAGCAAAGGGGACATTGGCCACATAGGTGGAAAAGCAGCTGGTCATTGTGATTTGGGTGCTGAGACCACAGACACTGAGGGACCCAGTGGCATCGAGGGCTAGGGGACAGCAACAGGACCACCAGCTCATCCACATCATCTTTGGTGGCCTCCACAAATGAGCTTGCCCTAGTAGTGGCGGACCGTACAGGATCTGTACCAACTGCATCCTCGTCTGCCACACAGAGTATCATCTCCATCCTCCCTCTTGCTCTCCCCCAGTTGACTGAACCCTACCCCCTAAATCGGTTAGGGTCTCCTTCGCCACAAGCACCTCACACCCTACCCCTCTACCCCCAGATGCACTGAGTGAGAAGGCTATTGACCTATCATGCAGCATCTATGCAGGTCATACTGCACTCCTAAGTGCCATCCAGGGCCTTAGTTGCCAAATGCAACTAATGGTAGCATACCTGGATGGCATTCAGAGTTCTATGTCTGGCCTGCAGAGATCATTTGCAGGACTAGCCTCCTCACTGGTTGCAGCGTTCCAACCAGCCCAAACTTGTTCCCCAACTCAGGTCCCTTCCTCATCCCAATTCCAAAGTACCACCCCATTCCAAGCCCACTCACATCTTTGCAGGCACCCACTCCAACACACAATAAGCACACTCTCACACACACACACACACATAAAAACAAACATGCAACGAAACACAAGCAAACATACAAATAACATACAGCCACTATTGAGATAAAGAGCCCCTTCGCGAGTGACCGTTTGGCATTGCAGCGCCGGTCCAACGAGGAGCAGGTCCAAATGATGAAGCATGACACCTAGCTTGCTGGGTCTGTGAGGACCCTAGTTCTGCCAAAGCGGGATCCCCACATCCCTCTTCCTCCCAGTGCTCCTAACAAAAACACTGCCACCACCACTGACTAGTTGGTGATTGGCTTTCACGTCTAGATTCTCTAGACACAATTCCTAGAGGAACAGTATCTATCTCATTGTTCGTATTTTAAATCCAACACCATCTCCCCCCTCAGCAAGTTGTTGTTACAACTTGCGGGGTAATGGTATGCATTGTTGCAATGCGGTCGTTGTAACAACCGCGTTATAACAACATGCAGGGTGACGGTTTCGTGGTCAGGGTTGTTCTTCCCCACCACCACACCCACATGCACCACACCATCAGTACAACCATCAGCACATCCACAAGCACCACAACCACTCCCACAAACACCACCACATCCACAATCATCAGCACACCCACAAGAACCACAACCACACCCACAATCACCACCACACCCACAATCACCAGCACACCCACATATACCACAACCACCACCACACTCAAAACTTCCAGCACACCTATAAGCATACCCCCACATGCACCACAACCACACCAACCACCTCAACAGCACAGTCATTCAAACCAACACCCACTCACACAAGCACACCTACATGTAAAACAACATCCTCTAACCACAAGTGCACACACTCACCCGAACAACATTCACCTGCCAAGAAACACACACCCAAATGTCTACAACATACATCAGACCTACATGTAACTGTAAAAACAACAAACGCATGCAGATCACCCACTGCAGCTCCCTCTACCTCCCAATCCTCTCCCACCCATCCTGCCCTCTCTCCTCGTTCAGAACTTTAATAAAGTCTGCCCTTGACCACTTCCAAACCCAAACCCACACCTCCCAAACCCAAACCCACCCCTCCAACCCCTCCCAAGTCCACCCCTCCTAAATCCAAATCCACCCCTCCCAAGAAAGTTCATTGAGGTGCCTGCTCTGTGCCCACTAGATGTCCCTTCCTTAGGAGGTTGCCTTGGCAGTTTATTAGGAGGCAAAATTGCTGCAACCACACAACAGTGCAGTTGAGGACATTTGTTTGTTGTTCTTTGTATTATTTTAGTCTGATAAATGTAATTTATGAGAGAAGTATCTCATTTTGTAATAAAGCAACTACTTTCATTTCACTAAGTTTGTCCTGACATTATTTTTCATTTGCAAGTATTCGATTTCTAGAAATGTTACTGAACAAAATGCGAAGCACATATTGTTACTAACCATTAGGACAGGAAATAGAATATTTGGTTAAGATGTCTACTTCATAAAGTTCATACACTAGTTTAAATAGTAAGTGATGGACATTTAAATTTAGTGCAAGCATTCATCTTTATAATGGACACTTACACCAACACATAGATGTTTCAAAAACATTTTTAATTGTTAATACAGGTGTGTTTATTTGAACTTGATTAGAGATAATAATAATAATAATAATAATAATAATAATAATAATAATAATAATAATAATACTCATAATAATAATAATAATAATAATAATAATAATAATAATAATAATAATAATAATAATAATAATAGACACATATGTATTACACCTCGAAAAATTAGGAGGGTATTGAAATATAATAAAAAACAAGAAATGCACAAAGGGACATTTTACATTAATAAATATATTAAATGGTACATCTTGTGTAGCAACTTCTACATTTTATCACATTCACTTTCCCAATAATGTGTAATGCATGTTATTAATTTGATAGTTTATGAAAATCAATTAAACACATCTGTATGGTCACCATTTGATTTTTTTTTATTGTTGGCCATGTTTGAGTAAGTGTCCATTTTTCTGAAGGCAGCTTGCACCAAATGTGATAATACATTAAAATGTTACAGGTGTGTTTCTTTAAATTACTTAAACATCAACATTACACACACATGGTCTAGCCACATTACGTGGTCTGACCATCACCTGATCAGGTTCTCCTGGTCGTCTGGCAGGCCTTCTAGAAGTCCTGTCCGGCATCCCGACCTACACCCCAGGAAGATCAATCTTCCAGCCCTTTCGATGGCCCTACTTCAGTCTCGTCCGACTCCCGCCTCTGATTTAGAAGGGGTGGTGGACAGTTTTGATCACTGGATTCGTCAGGGGGTCAGCGCCAGTTCCAAAGCTAACTGCGGTAGCAATCGGCGATCTCTCCCCCCGCAGCCCTGGTATTCCACTAAGCTCAGGGATCTGAAACTGGGCTGCAAGAAGCTGGAGCAATGCTGGCGCCAGAAGTATTGCATGTCGGCTAAGACGACTCTGCCCTTAGCACAGAAGGAGTACTATATGGCCATTAGAAAAGCTAAAAGCGACTATTTTGCTGGGAGAATTGCGCTGGCTCTGAACAATAGTAAGGAGATCTTTGCTATTGTCACGAGATTTTTATCACCCTGCCCAGTACAAAGGTCGCTAGCGATCTCCCAACAATGGTGTGAGGAGATATCCACCTTCTTTGTGGACAAGATATTAAGGATTCAGGATAGTGTTGGCCCGCATTTCAGAACTGTGGAGACCCCTTCCCCGGGGACCCCTCACATCTTGTGTGCGGTCTCCCCCCGGCTCACTTCATTTTTGCCTGCTGCCGAGTCAGACATTTTGGCAATCCTTAGCTCTCTTAAGTCTGGTTCTCCCTCCGATCCCTGCCCGGCTCGGGTATTAGACAGTGAAGCCGAGGAGGTTTGCTCAGTAATAGTGGACATTGTTAATCTTTCCCTTCAGACTGCCTTGGTGCCAGCCCAATGGAAACAGGGTAAATTGCTATCCCTTCTGAAGAAACCCTCACTGGACCCTTTGGTCCCTGCCAATTACTGGCATATCTTGCTATTACCAGCCTTGGCCAAGGTTTGCGAAAAAGTGGCTTTTCGGCAGCTGGAGACGTTTGTGGAAGCATCAGGTGCTTTGCATCCAGCTCAGTCGGGGTTTAGATCTGCCTACAGCACAGAGACTGCTCTGGTGGAGATGTTGGAGGCTATCAGGGTGTGTCTTGATAGGGGCGGCAGGGCAGCCCTGATTTTACTCGACCTCTCTGCCGCTTTCGACACGGTGCCCCACCAGCTGCTCCTGGCCTGGCTACCTGCAATTGGCATTTCGGGCCAGGTCTGGGAGTGGGTTCAATCTTTTTTGGATTCCCGCTCGCAGCAGGTCTGTATGGCTCCATGTGCTTCCTCTGTCAGGAACCTCGCAACGGCCAATTCATTCACTCTCCATCCTCACCCAGTTCTTTCTCCTCCCCCCTCCCCCTTCACAGTTACTCCCAGCACCTCCCCTCAGCATAACAGCCCCACCTCTACCCCCTCGGTTCCTAACACTGACTCCGCACAAACCACTCACCCTGCTCTTCATATCTCACCCCCCCAACGCTACTCCTAGTGCCTCACGTCAGCTTAACAGCACCACTCTCACTCCTTTGGATCCCATCATGGACACCCGCACCCCCTCCAAACCACTCACCCTGTTCACCAGATCTCACTCTCCCCCCGCTCCATTACTTACGGCTCCTCCCATGGGCCCATCAACCCTACTCTTACCCCTGCTCCATTACTTACAGCTCCTCCCATGGGCCCATCAACCCTACCCTTACTCCCATGGTGCCTGTCACTGCTGTATCTAATTAAATTACTTCACTGTTCTCTCCCGCTGTCCACACTTCCAACGTCGAAACAATCATGCCGGACACCAGACTTGACCTGATTCTATCAGCCCTTCAACAAGTCAAATCTGACATCCAAACCCTTCGCAACCTTATCTCACAACTAACCAAGTCCACGGGCACTAAACAGGAATACAGCCCATTACCACATGCCAAGATCTATAGTCGCTTACAACGTCTTCCTGCAAGCGCCCAAGATCATGGGTACCCACGCTGGAGCACAGTCCCACACCCTAACGCCATACCCCGCCCGATCAGGGGATTAAACATTCTAGCTGACTTAGATCTAGTGGCCCTCCTCCGATCTTACGAGCTACCCGACCCTCCTCACAACAGGGGACAATTAGTTAACCCTCAATCAGACTCCCAAATTCACTCTATTCTGATCAACACACAGAGAACCTCCAGACTCAATTCCAGAGGCATTGTGGAAAATAACCTCACTAGAATCCCCATCACAGTCGAACCCACCACAGTAATCACTCAACCACGTCTAAGCTGCATCCTCCTTAACTGTAGGTCCGCATCCAGACATGCAGCTGATATAGCTGACCTTCTTATCTCAAACAAACCTGACATTATGATCCTCACAGAAGCTTGGCTAAATGAAACTACTACTCCCATCATGGGCATTCTGCTTCCCCCTAACTATGACATCACCAGACTAGACAGAACCGACAGACCAGGTGGTGGGATAGCCTGCATACACCAGATCAGCCTAACTCCAATGCCCCTGCTATATCTTCTTGTGAATACCTATGCTTAAACATCACCAACAACAACAAGCAAATATGCTCTCTACACTCCTTTTACCATCCTCCTGGAGATAACCTCACTTTCATAGAACACATCATGTACATTCTTGCATCTAATGACAACCAACATATTAAGCAAATATTCTTAGGGGATTTCAACCTTCACTGGGACGACCAGAACGACCCTGGGGTAAACAGCCTCAAAGCCTTCCTCTCTGATCTCAATCTCAACCAAATATGCCAACAGCCCTATGCATGACAAGGGTGCAACTCTCAACCTAGTTATCTCCAAAGCAGACTCCACACAGCTCGACTCGATACTCCCTTGCGACTGGTCTGACCATCACATCATTTCGTTCCAAATCCTGGAAACCATTAAACGACTCCCCTCACAACCCCTTAGAACTAAGATCTGGAAGAGAAACCTGAAAGACGTTGGATCTGACCTTACAGACTTAGCTAGCTCAAACCCTCTCCGCCCCCCTGAAGAACTGACCGATGTACAAGGGCTGACAAATCACTACTTCCACTCCATGAACAACTTTCTTAAAAAAATGGCCCCAGTGCAACTGAAAAGAACATCCACAAAGGACTCAAAACCATGGTATGATGGGAGGCTAAATGATGACAGACGCTCACTCAGAGCAATTGAATGACGCTGGAGAGACACACCCTCAACAGACCTCCTCAAAATTCTAAGAACATCCAGTAACGCATATTTCGGAAAGATCAAAAAATCCAAAACCGATTTCTTCAGGTCTCAACTAGACCTAGCCAAGAACCGTCCCAAAAAGCTATTCGACCTTATCGAATCCCAAACCAAAAGCCTACCTAATGTCATCACTGCCAGCCCTCCCTCTCTCCCCAACTGTGATGAATTAGTTGCCTTCTTGGCCTCTAAGACAGAATCCATTAAATCCGACCTACTCAAGGATCTAATAATCATCTCAGTCTTGAAAAAGAGCCCATCTCTGCCTCTGGCTGGTGCTCGAGCAAATGACCTCACATTATTTAACTAAAAAACAACGCAACTTGGTCCCACTTCGTCACGTACTGTGAAGACTCCATATTATAGACGATAAACACGTTGAAGCCCTCCAATCACTTCGCAGACCCGCTACCGGCGAACTACTTAAAAGACTTCATTCCCCTCTTACTACCCAGCTGGACCAAGATCATTAACACATCACTCCTTCAAGGATGCATTCCAGACATCCTGAAAATGGGACAGGTCTCGCCTATCCTAAAGAAAGCCACTGCGGACCCTTCGGACCTAAATAACTACCGTCCGATATCTAACATCCCCATGTTAGCCAAACTCCTTGAAAAATGTGTTAACATACAGCTCAATAATCACATTGATCGATTCAACTTGTTGAACCAATTCCAATCAGGCTTCAGAGCAGGCCAGAGCACCGAATCAGCCATGACACATGTATTATACGATGCTCTCAAAATCCTAGACCAAAATGAAGCCTGTCTTTTAATCCTACTCGACCTATCATCAGCTTTCGACACTATCAAACACAAAAATCTGCTGGATCTCCTGAAACACAGAATAGGAATGTGTGGAACTGTATTTAACTGGTTTGCCTCCTTCCTCCAAAATAGATCCCAAAGATTCAAGGCCAACCAATCCCTGTCCAACCCCATGCCAGTCACATTAGGAGTCCCACAAGGATCCTCCCTATCACCCACCTTGTTCAACTTGGTCATGGAACCTCTGACTGATCTTCTCAGCCTCTCCAAGATACACTTCCACATGTATGTAGACGACACCCAAATTTACATAAAGATACACTCACTAGAAGACATCAAATCGCTCAACACCACTCTACAAAAAACCCAAACGTGGCTGACCGAAAACCATCTGAAACTTAACTCGCTCAAAATGGAATTACTCTTAATCGCGCCCCCCCCCCCCAACAAAACTCACACTATCCTGGACTGGATGAAGCACCTAACAGCTCTTAATGGACAACCGCTCATAGTCGACTCAGCGAAATCTCTAGGGGTAACACTAGACAATAACTTAAAAATGCAGAAACACATTAGCCCCTCAACAAAAGGAGCCAACTTCCACCTTAAGACCCTGCGAAAACTGAAACCCTTTCTGCCCGCACACGATTTCAAACAAGCAGTTCAAGCCCTAGTAATTTCCCGCATGGAATATGGAGCAGTAACACTATGCGGCCTCCCTAGGTTATCGACTGCCCCGCTAAGAGCTACAATCAACTCAGCTGCAAGACTCATCACAGGTTCTAAGAGAAATGCTCACATTTCCCCAGACCTGAGAGCTCAACTGGCTTCCGTTTGAAGCCAGAATTCACATAAAAAACACTTGTATGACACACAAAGCCCTCCACCACAACGCCCCACAATACCTAGCTCAGAAACTGGTATTCTCTGCGGGCAACAGAGCCTCTAGGAGTGCCAAGACTCTTCTCCTACAACCTCAACGATTTTCCAAGAAAAAAACATATAACCTGTCCTTTTTGGGGATGGCTCTGAGGATATGGAATGCCTTACCCAATGCAACAAGAATGAACCCTTCCACTGCCTCCTTGATTGATTGATTGATTGAGGGTTTCTAAAGCGCTAGAATCGACTCCCGAAGGAGTATCTCTGCGCTGTAGACCGCTGGGGAACCCGTCCTGGCTTTCCCTGTGAGATGGTCCCTACTGGGTATCTGTAAGGTGAAACCAGGCATCCCCGGCATATGTGGGGGGCCGTTGTGGAGAGGAGGCAAGCTAATGCCCAGAGTTGCCGAGTGTGATCCCTAATTAGAGTAGGCACCGAGGCGAGAATTATCGAGAACGTTGACCCTGGTCCAAGACCCTGTCGCGTTGGGAATTGAATCCTGGTCCCAAGCCATCCTCTACTCCCGGGTCTGCCGCCTCTAACCAGTGAGCCACACCACTCCACCTTCAAAAGAGAAGTGAAAGCTATCCTCATAGCTAAATTCACTTGAACTCTGTTTTGTGCTGTTCTTTGTACACTTTGTGCCTTCTAATTATGACCTGTAAAACGCTCTGATACTCGCAAGAGTCTTGTTCGCGCTACATAAAACCTTCAAAATAAACTTAACCCCTTTGGTTTATCTGGCAGAGGAGCTGGGAGCAAAAGTTATAGCGTATGCTGACGATACTCAGCTGCTATTTACCTGGAGGGGCTCGGACCTAGACACTAACACCGCCCAGACGTGCCTAGCATCGGTATTCCACTGGCTGGCCCAGGCCTCTCTCAAGTGTAATGAGGATACATCTGAGATTCTCCTTTACAGCCAGTTTCCCTTAAACTTCAGACAATGTTTATGGCCGCCAAACTTCCCCAGCCCACGCTCTGAGGGTTGACCTGTAAAACATTTGGGGGTATGGTTTATTGAGGACCTGCGCTTCACCAACCATGTAAAAAAATTGACGGGAGTCTCCTTTGGCACCATCAAAGCACGCAGAAAGATCTTCCCGATGCTCCCGAGAGTGGCTAAAGAGACGGTCGCCGGCTCTCTGATTTTGTCTGGGCTAGACTATGCCAATGCTTTGTTCTTGTTCATAGGCATGCATGGCTACCTGTTGCGCAAACTACAAATTATACAAAATGCAGCGGCTAGACTCCTTTTTAACGCTGCGAAGAGATCCGGTGCTCGTCAATATCTACGGGAACTGCACTGGCTGCAGGTGGCTCAGTGAGTGCAGTTCAAAGCCATTACCCTGGCTCACCGGGCCCTTCACGGACATGGTCCCATCTACCTTAGGAAGCGTTTTGCTTTCTATGTGCCGAATCGACCTCTGCCACCTGCCTCTCTCCGCCGGATGATTATCCTGCTTTTCTGAAGAGCTCGTATGGGAGGCCAGTCTCTTTCTGTCAAAGCCGCAGCGGCCTGGAAAGCGCTCCCTCCTGAACTTCAACTTTTTCAAGAGTTTCAACTCTTTAGAAAACACCTAAAAACACATCTGTTTAGTCAGACCATCTAATTTGACTCCCTCCTCTACCCCAGCCCACGTCCGCGCCAGGACACTCTAGAGTATTAGTGCGTGATACAAATTCACCATAACATAACATATGCATTACACATTGGTGTGTTATTGCTTGTAGGAGAGATTTAAAAATGCACGCGTTCTTAGCAAATGTTACCTTTTGGCTTTTCTGCTCACAAGTTAAAAGTAGCAGCTTACCTTTGATTCTGACGATGAAGCAGCAGTGGCAAGACTTGTACAATCGGATTCACAATGGATCAGGAAGTGTGGAACAGGGGGAAGGAACATTTTTGGCTAATATCCCATCCAATCTGCAAACTCAAGTGTGGAGGTTTCCCTGGTAGGATGGCACATCGTGATTGACCCGGCAGACTAACTGGCTGCACTCCCTCTGACAGCAGCTTTTGCCTATGGCACCGTTGATGCGGGTAAAAAATTCTGCCAGATATGGCGCCACTCTGACGGTCTTTCATCCATGGACCAGCCAGCATCTAAATAAAGCAGGCAGTCCACCTAGTTGGCGGGCAGGAAATCAGATGGTAAATTGATGGCAGGACAAAATCCTCCAAGTTCTAAATCAGGCCCTAAGTGCCCAATTAGTCTTGGCTGTGGACCTGAATTTCTACCTCACAGAATTTCAGTTTTGACAGTCTATTTGATGCCATAATGGATAACTGACAGGTTATCTTTAGAGGGTGGCTGTTAGTTGGCAAAGATTAATTTGGAATGTAAATCCAAAAATAGCAGACAGAAAGGAGCAATGAAAAGGAAAGTTGATTTTCAAAATGTCTCTCTCGACAGAAACAAATAAAAGCCCCTGCTCTAATGCACAGAGAAGGTAACTGATGATTACATATTTCCTGTTTTTGAATGTCATTTCTTGTTGATGTGCCTTTTTTAGCACATGTGCATTTTTTTATGAGTGGAAACGCATGGTATAAGAAAGTGCATGAAATTGCATCAGGAATTTATGAACAGTAAATCTGATAACAGAGGTCCCAGAAAATAACTTAGAAATGATGTGTCCCAGACAGATTTACCATTTGGTAAAAGTATTTCTGTGTGCATGTATATTTTTCTTAAATATGGATATAAAAAACATAACAAAACATTGAAAAACAGTGTTTAGGGCCTCCACTGATACTCCCCTTTGAACACCAATGTCTCCAGCCATAGGTGTAACTTGCAGTTGTGAAAAAATGTTGTTTAGGCGCATCTCTGATTACAAAGAAAGTAATAAATTTGCCTCCACAGGGTTTACAAGTCTGCGGGTGGTCACCAAGTTTTGAAAATGTCCGGATCTTGGAATGTCCTAACCCCGTACATTTAATGAGATTTACTCAAGTTTAAAATACGACCATAAATATGTCATTTTACATTTGAATAAAAAGTTGAATGCTTGTGCATCTAAGTGCTAATTAGGCGTGCAAATAATTTTGTGAATTAGATTTCCACCATGGTAAGTGACACCTGTACATTTTAAATCAAGAGGTCTGTAGTTGTGAATCAGAATTCAGATTTTGTACTTTGTGGCTATTTTCTGCAAGTGTACATTTCATTTACGTGCAAAAAGTTTTGCAAGTAAGGTAAGATATATGACAATAATTAATTGAACTGTTTAGGCACATTGAGCAATTTCAAGTACAGTAGGTGAATATGAGTCTCTTTGTGCACCCAAGACAGAGAGATCACTGAAAAAAGTGTGGTGTAATTTAAAAAAATAAAATATAGATATCAGTGGATCCAAGTTGACATTCATTCCAGTAGTCAAATGGGCAGTGATTTGGCCGCGGATGAGTACACAGTGTTGTGAGTAACGTTCTTGCCCCCTACTGTATAATGTCCAGGGGCACTAATATTGTTAAAGCAGGGAATTCTACCTTCACAGTGTTCTTACATCAGAGTGCCATCATAAACCTTCTCTAAATATTTATGCATATGCAAGTCCAGGCCGCCCTGAACCTAAAACATACATGCATTCCTCTTGATATATCATCATTGCAGATTAAAGATAATTGTTCTTTATTCACATTTTTAATGTTCTCAATTTGGAAATGCATTTTAAATTCCTCTATAGATTTTCAACAAGAAGCACGTTCCCCAATGTGTGGATTACATCCCTTCCTCAAACAAAATATGGCCAGATGTAACAAGAAATGTCTCGGTTGCAACCCCAGCAATTCACAAAAAACTGGGATTGAGACCACAAAAAAGGTTTTTGATATGTATGTACCATTTTTCGAGTTGAAAAATCATTTCCGACTTGCACAATGAATAACCGCTATATGTATCAAGCTATTTAGCATTCGCAAAGGCCGAAATTCTGCGAATTTCGGCCTTTGCGAATGCTAAATAGACAAATGGAATGTATCAAACAAGTTTGATGCAAAATAAGGATTAGCAAAATTTGCTAATCCTTATTTTGCGATTGCACTTAAGGAATTGCAAATTTTGCGATTCCTTAAATGCAATGTATCAAACAAATAAAATGCAAAAAATGCCATTAAGGAGTAGCAAATTACCACCAACTTCTAGTTGGTGGTAATTTGCGAATTCTTATCAAAAATCTTTTTTGATAAAAACCAAAGGTGCCATATGACGCCCATACATGCCCTTAGGGCATGTATGTGCGCCATATGCCCCCAAATGTCTTTTTCAGGGGTGCAGCAGGGTGTTCTTGAGACACCCCTGCACCCTTGGAAACATCCCTAATTTGCGATCAGCAAAGTGCTAATTGCAAATTGCACTTTCATTCCTATGGGCCTCCTGGCCCATGGAAATGAAGGGGTAATTTGCGATTGACAATTTGCTAATCTCAAATTAAGGAATGCTAAGGAATCGCTATTGGAAAGCGATTTTGTACATACATACCGTTTTGCATTTCCTAAATAGCGATTCCTTAAAATTCGCTATTTAGGAAATGCAAAATGGTTTGTTGATACATATAGCGGTAACTGACCCATATATCGAGTCGCAATTCGGAAGGGGCATCCTCTCCTAATTGCGATTCTATATGGTATGTATCAATGGTTGTGACACCAATTACAGTTACCGACTCCTCTAAAGACATGGTAACTGATTCGCACAGGGAAAGCTATCCTATTTCAACAGCTATCCATTTGGGAAACATGACAGACACATTCCAAGGGAGCAGGCAGTGGTCGAAAAGAACACTGCTTATTTCCCTCAATGTCCTCCCAAACATAATTTTTCAAAGCAGCATCGTTTCCTTTAAAGAGCGTTACTGTTTTTAAAAAAAAAAATCCCATGTGAGAATACATATGCAAGGATTGTTATCTACTATTCCTTGTACGCCACCATCCCTGTGTTTGTAGTCAATAACAGGGGATAGCAAACGGAGGACTGCTTAATTAATATTCTTTATGCGAGCCCCTGCAACTGGAGATTTTCCGATGTGATCTAATTATACATAGGTTCTCAATAAAAAGGTTTAAAGAAGGTTGCAAAAGATTGGTGCGTACTTGCGACCATATATTGTGACCAAGACCTCATTAACAAAATATTTTAGTGCAATACATTCTCTGAACTATAAACAGTGAAATACTATTTGCAAATCAATTTCCATACATACATTTGAAAAAGATCTAAGAAGTATCACAATCTATCAATTCTAAATCAAGCATGTCCATGTCTGCATCCACAATTTCATTTCATCCTTATTGCTACTACTAGTAGCTGGATTGTATGTCCATGTGCTCAGGGGCATCTTTTTGCCATAAGAAAGTTCCCCCTTTTTTCTCCTCCACAGCATCCAATCATGTGAGCTATCCTATTACACCACCTCCCTTTCATATGTCTTTAGTTTCTATTGTAGTTTCCAATGTCAATCTCTCTCTCTCTCCGACGGAAAGCAACTTTTATCTTGCGCATTTTATCACCTTTTAGTTCTACTATATCAAGCAATTCAATCCAAAAATTCTCTATTTGTAATAATTTCCCACATGTTACCAGCATTTTTGCCACATCTTAACAAATCAAGTATTTGAAATCTGATTTCTTTTCCACAACATGTTTTGCCACTGTATAATTCAGGTTTGCAAGTTTTAAGTTTGAGTTATGCTCACGCCAACTTCGTTTAATTACTCTGTAATTTTTACATAATAATATCCGTGCATACATTTAATGTCATAAACATACTCCTTGCAGGGTGCATAATCTGATTTTTCTTAATGAGTGGCTGACATATATGTATTTTCTCTTTTTAATATGCATGGTTTATAACAACAACTTAAACATGTGTATCTTCCTACTGTCTGTGTTTGCAATGTTCTGTGTTCCTTTCTTAACTACATGCCCAAATTCCAGCCATTGCATTATAGTATAATTTTTCAAATCCTTTTATCTTGAACAAGTGTTAAAAATATTTCATGAAAAATATAACTTTTTCTTCATTCATTTACTTTATCTTTAAAATTTAACAAATATATCCCCAAGACTATTTGTTTATTGCATTATTTAATGGTATTGTGGTACATTTTCTGTCCTTGAATGCCATTCTCAAAATATTTTTTTCTTTTAACCAGTCTTCTTTTTTTCAAAATGATTCTCCTAGGCCTAGAAACTTTCACACATAGAAAGGGTATTTTATTTCCCTGAATAATGTATGTGAATCAAGGGAGGCAATGCTGCTGTCTTCAGGAGGGCCGGGCTACAAGCCCCAGTCATCTTTGCGGCAGGGAGCCGAGGGACGCTGTAGATCACTGGTACTCATAGTACGACCAGCGGGCTGGCAGCGGCCCGGCAAGCCTTCTGTGGAGGCCCGCGGACCATGAGACATCGTACCCGTGTTTAAAAAAAATAATCCAAGAGTGTCTGCAAACACTGCCGGTTGCAGAGACCCTCTGAGAGACTCTGCTGCTCTGTGGGGCCGGGCGATTCATTCCAGTAGGCCAGAGTGGGTCTGCAGGGGCGCTAAGAGGTGAACAAAGCCCCATTCACATGCAAATGGTCTTCTTAAAGACCTGTGAAGTGCTCAGGTGGGGCTGTGTGTCTGTGCGCACTGGGGAAGCTGTCTCAGCCCGGGCACACACAGGCAGGGTGAGATGACAGAGGGAAGTAAAGGGACAGAGATAGAGGGAGAGGGAGGGAAAGAGACCGAGACATGGAGACAGAGAAAGGGAGACAGACAGAGGGAGGAGGACGACAGAGGGAGACAATGGGAGGGAGACGGAGTGAGGGAAGGGAGTGAGGGAAGGGAGTGAGGGAAGGGAAGGGAGGGAGTGAGGGAAGGGGAGTGAGGGAAGGGGAGTGAGGGAAGGGGAGTGAGGGAAGGGAGTGTGGGGAGGGAGTGAGAGAGGGAGGGAAGGGGAGTGCAGGAAGGGGAGTGAGGGAGGGAAGGGGAGTGAGAGAGGGAAGGGGAGTGAGGGAGAGAAGGAGAGTGAGGGAGGGGTGAGGGAGGGGAGTGAGGGAAGGGGAGTGAGGAAGGGGGAGTGAGGGAAGGGGAGGGAGTGAGAGAGGGAGTGAGGGAAGGGGAGTGAAGGAAGAAGAGTGAGGGAAGGGAGTGAGGGAAGGGTAGGGAGAGAGTGAGGGAAGGAAAGGGAGGGGATGGGAGTGAGGGAGGGAAGGGAGTGAGGGAAGGGAGTGAAGGAAGGGAGTGAGGGGAGGGAGTGAGGAAAGGGGAGTGAGGAAAGGGGAGTGAGGAAAGGGGAGTGAGGAAAGGGGAGTGAAGAAAGGGGAGTGAAGAAAGAGGAGTGAGGGAAGGGGAGTGAGGGAGAGAGGGAAGGGAAGGGAGGGAAGGGGAGTGAGGGAGGGAAGGGAGTGAGAGAGGGAAGGGAATGAGGGAAGGGAGTGAGAGAAGGGAGTGAGGGAAGGGAGTGAGGGGAGGGAGAGAGTGAGGAAAGGGGAGTGAGGAAAGGGGAGTGAGGAAAGGAGAGTGAAGAAAGAGGAGTGAGGGAAGGGGAGTGAGGGAGAGAGGGAAGGGAAGTGAAGGGGAGTGAGGGAAGGGGAGTGAGTGAGGGAGTGATGGAAGGGGAGGGAGGGAGAGAGTGAAGAGGAGTGAGGTGAGGGAAGGGGAGTGAGGGATGGAGGGAGGGGGGAAGAGAGGGGAGGGAGTGAGGGAAGGGAAGTGAGGAAAGGGGAGTGAGGGAGTGAGGGAAGGGGAGTGAGGGAGGGAAGGGGAGTGAGGGAAGGAGAGTGAGGGAAGGGGAGTGAGGGAGGGAGGGGGGAAGAAGGGGAAGGAGAGTGAGGGTGAGGGAAGGAGAGTGAGGGTGAGAGAGGAAGGAGAGGAAAGGAGAGGGAAGGAGAGGGAGGGTGAGGGAGGAGGAAGGAGAGGGAGGGAGAGGGAAGGAGAGAGGGAGAGGGAGTGAGACAGTCAGCGTGAGTGAGACAGAGGGAGACAGGGAGGGACAGAGGGAAATAGAGGGATGGAGGGAGGGAGGCAGAGATAAAGATATATATGCCGGGTCTGGTAGCTCAGTGGACGAAGGCGTCCGTTGCAGGGACCTGTGTTCGAGCTCATGGTCACCGTTTTTTTTTGTTGCTCTAGCCCCGCCCCCTCCCCCACTGACCCGCCCCCACTGGTGCGGCCCTCGGACACAAACCACACTGTAAATTTGACCCCTGAGAGAAAGTTTTGTGAGTACCCATGCTGTAGATTGAACTCGCGCCAGGACACGCATGTTAAAAGCCCATCAGGGCTCCGGCAACGGCCGGGCCAGCCAAGAGTGGACCCGTCTGCGCCCATACGCAGCCGACCACAGCTGGGCTGGGCCTGGTCCCTAGGTTTTGTCCTAGGGAGTAAGATACTGTTCTTCTCTTCTGTTATATTTTGAATCCTAGCAGTGTCTTCTATTCCCTGTTGGCAGTATTGTTTCTCTTTTCTTGTGAACTGAGTAAGAGTTTTTACCTCCATTGCTCTGTCTTATGAGTCCTATATTACCCACCGAGGGGACGCCAGGAAGAAATCTGCTTGGCATCTACTGCATGCCCTGAACAATGGGCATAAGGAAATTACCTGCCAGGGAAACAGGGGGAGTTAATACCACAACTATGGACTTGTTCTTAATCAGTGCTGCCAGGTTTATCTCTAATGAGATAGGCCTGACAGAGAGGAGGCTCTCACTAGAAGCAGATAAGATCAGCCAGGATTTGCTGTCTTCATACAACCAGGCTATTGATAAGACTGCAAGGGCAGTTATTGGCCACGGATCCTCGCCTGCACCAGCATCTCATACCACGGCCATTAACTCCTTCCATGCTGATGACGACCGGGGACCGTTATGGCACACAGTGCTCGTGTGCTGATGATGGCTCCCGGCCATTATGATCGCACCCGTGATCGGAATGTGCCGCACAGGCGCAGAATTGTGGCCGCGCCCAAGGGGTTAATGACAATGAAGGGCAGACAACAGTAGAAGAGGACACCGCCGCGGTTAGGCATTCAACCAAAAGGAAAAAGACGGGGGAAGAGAGTGACCCAGTCTCAACTACAGAGCAAGCCTTTATTACATGCTGACACAGACACAGAGCAAATTGTAGACATGTTACTCCCCATGTTGGAATCCCTGCTCAAAACACTGATAGCCCCCATATGTTCGCGGCTGGAAGGTATTGAGGCGAAGTTGGAGTCCTTTTCATGGATTTGCCACCAGATCAAAAATCCCTATTATGAACCCCGTGGTTGTGGGGGTCAGCAGTGCAGATGTGTTCAAACAAATGAGCAAGAACAGCATTCTGTCCTCAATAAACGCATCCTGCAGCGCAAAAGGGGCAAACCATCTAAATAAGTCCTCGATTCAGAGAGAGGCTCAAAAGGATGGGGATTGTTGGGTATCTAATAAATTGGACATTACTACTAAGGAGAATGATGTGATAGGGGTATCATGTTTAAAGGGGACACAAATTGACCCATTGATTACAGACTTACCCCTAATGTCCAGTGCTGGTCTCGCGACTTCCCTTGAGCTGCCTCCTGAATCTGTGCCCATTGTGGCAATTTTACTAGGACTTCCCCCCACTACTAATCAAGGATCAAAAGAAACCACACCGGATCTTATACTTAAGGTCACTCATTGGTGCGATAGCAATGTAGCAAAAGGTCATTGTCTCTCCATTCACATTATTATTGCTAGAAAACTGGGTTGGAGAAAACGACAGGGTTAGTAAAAATGTGACAGAAGATTGGGTAGTAATTAATGTAAGACATCCCGCACATGCTAAAGCACTCGTTTAGAGTACCTTCATGCAGACTTCTACAGACTTCTAAAACCTCAATCAAGGTTGTCTCCCTGCAATACTTCTATACAACAAATGTTTTCCGCCCTCATTTCCCCAGACAGTACACCCTAAGGCCAGCTGGAATGGCTCAAGCTGACACTGGTAGGTTTGTACTTCCCCTAACCAATTAACTTGATCCCCTGTTAGAACAGGATGGTCTAGATGGTAATGACTAACTACCTCCTGCTAGGGTAGAGCTCCAGGGCCCAAGTACTGCGTCTCAAATGGGTAACGTTTTCACCTCTCTATCTAAACTAACTTCCGTTCTCCCAGACTCTTCCTGTATGAAGATCTTGTCTGGAATATAGCTGTTCTTAGATCTAAATGTGATTATGTATCATGGCAGAGGCTGCTAACGTGTTGCCACATAATTACTCTGCAGGAAATGTGGGAAACCCCTGAGACTTTTTATATGGATGGTTTTACTTCTTTTTTTAAATGTGCAGCTCCATCCACAGTGAGTAGATTGAAAGGAGGTCTTCTTTTACTGGTCTCACTTAAACTTACTAGTACAATGGGAACAGTATAGTGTAAATCAGCCCATCTGTTAGCAGTAGATATGTTGTTTGCTAACTGCCCCCCCCTGCTAGTTGTACATTTTTTAAATTCTTACTGCAGAACTTCTGTTGCTGAATATGTAACAGTACTGGAGAGGTTTCTGGATCAATATGGTGAGAGGCAAGATCCTTACTATGAGGTCATAATTTTAGGTGACTTTAATACACATCTCTGTCACTTGGACTGTATGCCTGGGAGGGGCTAGGTGGATGCCTTACCTTTAGTGGCCCACTTTGAACATACATAATCAGGCCACCTATTAGAGGAACTCCTGGCTGCTAATAACTTGCTTTGCTTAGAACAGTTGGGCACAGCTGCCCCAGTCCCTACTTCTATAAGAAGGGGTCTCTCTAGTACTATTGAGGTCATAATAGTCTCTGTCCCCTATACCCAGCAGTTCATAAACTGACTGTCTCTTGGACCACCTAGAACGACCACAACCCTCTAATGTTTGAACTGGTCTACTGCACTGAAGCCTGTGGAGGGGAGGGTAGGAGCATCCCAAATTCTATCCTTAGATCAAAAAATCAAGCCTGCAGGTTCAAAATGGCAAAGGTGATACCAGAGACTGAAACGCGGAGTGTGCTGATGAGATCCTGCTTTGTATGGATATGAGATCACAGGAAAGAGCGGTTATTAGATGCATTTGATAAATTAACAAAGCGTATATCCAATGGCCTAACGATTAAAACCAGGGCCAAAGGTCCCAAGGAGTTAAGGTGGTTTGACGGTACATGCTCTACGGCTCATAGGAACCTAATCCATGCCCTCAAGCAATGTCTGAGGGATGAGGTATGGGTTAGATCTTCTAGGAGGGCCTATGAATGTGCAATTCAAAATAGGAAGAAGACTATTATGGTCCAGGCTTGGGAGGCGCTTGATCAGGCAAGTGGGCTGACAGACAGTACAAAGTTCAGGGAAGTGGTTAATAGCCCCTTCTTTTCAGATACGGCAAATGCCATAACGATTGCACGATAGCTGCTGAAATATGGGTTCTACACTTTGAAGGGATGTATACTGGTGATGATGTAGGGGGTTCAACCCCCAGTGGGACACTGACATAGATAGTGCACCATTGTATTTCAATACTGATGAGGTATACAAAGCTATCCTGGCCACAGCTGGGGGAAAGCGCCGGGCCTGGATGGGGTGACGGCGGACTTGTATAAAGTGGGCTCCCTAACCTGGACTAGGATCTTGACATGAGTGTTTAATGTGGCCTGTTCCAGTGACTTTCCCCCTTACTGGTCAATGGCCACTATTATACCTATCCTTAAAAAGGGCTCTGGGATGATCCAGCAAGTTATCGGCCAGTTTCTCTTTTAGATTTGGCTGCACAAATCATGGGGAAAGTGGTCCTGGATCGTCTAACCTCTTGGTTAGATACGTTTAAGATTGTCTCAGATCTACAGTATGGCTTTAGACAGAGGAAAGGGATGCTAGATCAGTGCATTAACCTACATTTATTGGTGGGGAAATATACAAAAGCTAAAAAGGGATCCCTGCACATGGGACCGCATTAATAGATCTAAGCTATTGTCAATTCTTTTAGAGCTGGGTCTGGAGGTAGATCGAGTGGTTTTTTACACTCTGCCCACAACAACACCACGGCAGTGGTGAGTTATAATAAGGACAGTTGTGTGTCAGCTTCTTGGGCTGTCAAGAGAGGGGTCAGGCAGGGGTGTATCCTGGCCCCCTACTGTTTGCGCTCTACATTATTAAGCTAGGGGATATCCTCTCTGCTACTAGTAGAGATATCCCGAGGGCTGGCCCTAAACTCATACCGGCACTTCTGTATGCAGATGATTCCGTGTTATTTGCCAGGACATGCATAAGACTCTAAATACATCTAGACTGCTTTTATAGGTGTTATGGACTCACTTGACTTGGCAAACAATTATTCCAAATCACATACAATGACCATTGGCACTCAGAAGGCTGTGAGGTGCAAGTTCTTCTGCAGGGTGGGTTGAACTCACTGAAGTCCAAACCTTCCCCTATCAGGGTATGTTGTTTGACTAGAATGGGTTGTGGGTTGCGCTGAGAGTACATAAAAAGAACGTCCTGGCAAAGGCAGTGGGGGCTATCATGGACTTCGCAAAAAGGCTGGAGAAAAAGCCCGTTCTTGCACTGTTTATAGGGAAAATGTATCCCGATGGCCACTTATTGCTGTGATGTGTGGGGGTATAAGGATGTGAAAGATCTACAGGTGGAGGAAAATAAATGTTTTTGTAGGCGTACAGTCCCCCACTGTACCCCGCCTTCACGCTGCATGAGGAGCTTGGCGTGGGATACATTTCCGTTCACATTACAGTTGCACCTTTAGTACAATGGCTAATAATGTGGTCCTCCCCAGTCCCCACCCTGAATCAACTTATCATAGTGGACTGCGTGGCCCTGGAGGGAGCGCTGCGTATTCCATGGTTAAGGTACATGTCGGAGCAGACGAGAAGATTAGGTCGCCCCGATTTGTTCATTTTTTCCTAGAGGGTTGATAACGCTCGAAACCAGGTGGTGTACCTTTGCAGGAATATTGACAAATGTCTAATAGCAATTGCTACTCCATAGCCAGCAATGCTTCTGCCTCCAAATTACCCACTATATTTTGTCATCAATATTGCATAAAGTGCAAACTACACAATGGCACTGGTTGATTAGTTTACAATGTTTTTGTACATCAAATGTATTCTCAAAGAACCAGTATCAAAATACTTTATTCAATGGATTACTTCAGAAGCAATAATAACGTTCTTCTGTGAATCTCTTGTGATATCATAAAGGCAACGGCAGTTGACATGTATTTCCCCTGGTGCTTGGTTAGCAGTTTTTGCCCTCTTTATTTAATGTTTCTTGAAAGAGGTGGTTCCCAAGGTGGGCTAGCATCAAATTCTATACAGGAGTGGAAGGAGCAGCAAGTTGAGTAAGGACATGAGTGAATTCAAAAGGATTGCCGGGCCTATACATATGAGGATAGTAAAGCAATAAAAGTTACGAATTTTAGGTGGATGATGAAAAATGGTCTGAAGTGCAAAGGACTACCATTCTATAGAGTGTGCTTGTACTGCTGGAGGAGGGAATACTTCTAAAGATCAATAGGTTAACAGAGAACTGCTTTCAAAGTCTGCTTTGATGAGGTTGGTGCATGCCAAAAATACTGTGAAAATTAAGCATGAATGCCCAATGCAAGGATTCTCTGGTAAGATAAGGAAGCATAGAGTTACCCCAATGAACCCTCAGTCTTCTTCTCCCCCACCTACTCCTCACTCTTGTCTTTCCTTCAGTTCACATAGGCCTTACTTGAGTCACATCCCATCAACATGTCGTAATACACCCAATAATGCCAACATTTCTGAACTGGTGCCTGATCTCAACAGCATCCTTGGAGAAGATAGACTGACCTGCACCCTTCACACTAGCACCGACTCCACTTCCCTCTGGATCAATGATAAAATTACAAAGACAACATTATTGTAATACGAAAATATTCTGTCAAAAGAAATTACACAAATAGTGTGCCGTTATACTTATAATGGTAAGCACAAACATACCCGTCCTAAAAAATTGTTTCATACTAATATTGTTAGAAATATGCAAAGATATTGTTTTTTAATATATATATATATAGCTTAAAATAGTAAATATTGTAATATATAACATTAACATAATATACATTAAATACATTTAAATAGTATTTTATACCATATATAAATATATACTTATATAAATGCACACACACATATATATGTTGTGTATGTTTCTATAGGCATATATATTTATAAAGTAACACTATTATTAAAAATGTATATTTTATTTTCTAATAAATATGTTAGTTTATTTATGTAAACTTACTACTATTGATATATCTCTATATAAATAAAAATGTAACTGTTCGTTAGTTCAAAATCTCAAATCTCCGAAAGTTCTTCACCAATTGCCTTGAAATTTTGACACAACGTTGCATTCGAAGACGCGCATGCTTTTATATACACAAAGTTGGATTTGAATATGCGCATGTCGAATACGCGCATGTTTTTAATCGAAAGCACAAACAGACACATAAAAATGTCAATGTGTGTTTGATAAAAATCTTAAATCTACGAAAGTTCTTCACCGATTAATTTGAAATTTTGACACAACCTTGAATTCGAATAAGCACGTGTTTATATATACACAACGTTGGATTCGAATATGCGCGTGTCAAATACGTGCGTGTTTTTAATCTAAAGGACGAACAGACCCTATCGATCGGGTTGCTGCGCAACAACTACAATAGACACATAGAGACAATAGTCTACATTTATTAGGATGGACAGTTGGTGTCAGGATGGCAGACCGGGAAGTGGGTGGAGGGAGGGGGGGAGGAGTTGGTTCACTTTGCAACATTAGCGCGTGTTTATATATACACAACCTTGGTTTCGAATACCTGCGTGTCCAATACGCACGTCTTTTTAATCGAAAGGCCAAACAGACCCTACCGATTTGGTTGCTGCACAACAAATGCAAGGGTGCATATAGACAATAGTCTAAATATATCAGGATGGACAGTTGGTGTCAGGATGGCAGACCGGGAAGTGGGTGGAGGGAGGGGGAAGGAGTTGGTTCACTTTGCAACCCGAACAGACCCTATCGATTTGGTTGCTGTGCAAAGAATACAAGGGACGCATATAGACAATAGTTTACATATATTAGGATGGACAGTTGGTGTCAGGATGGCAGACCGGGAAGTGGGTGGAGGGAGGGGGAGGAGTTGGTTCACTTTGCAACATTAAGAAAGGATGCATAGAGACAATAATCTAAATAGATTAGGATGGGCAGTTGGTGTCAGGATGGCAGACCGGGGAGTGGGTGGAGGGAGGGGGGAGGAGTTGGTTCACTTTGCAACATTAGCACATCAGACCAGGAAGTGGGTGGAGGGAGGGGGGAGGAGTTGGTTCACTTGGCAACATTAAGAAAGGACGCATAGAGACAATAGTCTACATATATTAGTATGGACAGTTGGTGTCAGGATGGCAGACCGGGAAGTGGGTGGAGGGAGGGGGGAGGAGTTGGTTCACTTTGCAACATTAACGCGCGTTTATATATACACGTTGGATTCGATTACGCATGTGTCCAATAGGCGCATGTTTTTATTCAAAAGGCCGAACAGACCCTATTGATTTGGTTGCTGCGCAACAAATACAAGGGACGCATATAGACAGTAGTCTACATATACTAGGATGGACAGTTGGTGTCAGGATGGCAGACCGGGAAGTGGGTGGAGGGAGGGGCGAGTAGTTGGTTCATTTGCAACCCGAACAGACTCTATTTATTTGGTTGCTGCGCAACAAATACAAGGGACGCATATAGACAATAATCTACATATATTAGGATGGACAAAAAAATATTGTGTACCCACAAGCATTGTGAAATTAAACATATTAGAAACGTGCACTTACTCTTTTCTTTCTCTTCCATTTAACCAGACTGAGCCACAGCAACGCATGGTCGGGTACAGCTAACCTAATATATATATATATATATATATGTATATATATATATATATATATATATTACCTACTGGCGGTCGCCAGTAGGTATATATAGTTAGGATTTTTTCTCTATGGGATTTTTGAAAATTCTATGTCTAATAACTTTGGCGTTTGTGGACGGAATTGGCTGAAACTTTCAGGAAAATGGAACATTTTGTTTCTGAGCAGCCCCTGAAAATTTGGGGGGGGTTCGTCAAGGGGGGGCCGAGAAAAAAGGGGGGTCCCAAAACATGTTTTTAACATTGAGTTTTCCATAGGGCGGTTGGCCTCACTTTTAGCCCGAACGGCTGAATGGATTTGCACGAAACTTGGCAAAATTGTAGGGACTGGTAGCCCGATGTGCCTTTGCTAGGTCTCAATATATGTGCTCCAGTGGATTTTGAGAAATTAACGTTCAAAAAAAGATATATATCTGTAACAGCGGACCGGGCAGCGCTCCAGTTCGCGTACTTTTCGCGTTACGGAGCTTTGTGAAGCGAAGCTGATTGGTTCTCCGGCGTCTGTAAACATTCCAAACAGTCCGTAGCGGCCGCCATCTTGTCTCTCGGTAGGATCGAGAGACGAGAGGAGGCCAAAGCGAAGGGGCAAATGACCATAAGGGGGCATAGTAGATCCTCCCTGACCCCCTAGGTTTGATGTGGAGGTTTTAAAAGGGCCCCTCGGCGCAAAAAAAAATAAAATAATAATAATCGAACGGCTGAATGGATTTGCACGAAACTTGGCAAAATTGTAGGGACTGGTAGCCCGATGTGCCTTTGCTAGGTCTCAATATATGTGCTCCAGTGGATTTTGAGAAATTAACGTTCAAAAAAAGATATATATCTGTAACAGCGCTCCGCTTCGCGTACTTTTCGCGTTACGGAGCTTTGCGAAGCTGATTGGTTCTCCGGCGTCTGTAAACATTCCAAACAGTCCGTAGCGGCCGCCATCTTGTCTCTCGGTAGGATCGAGAGTCAAGAGGAGGCCAAAGCGAAGGGGCAAATGACCATAAGGGGGCATAGTAGATCCTCCTTGACCTCTTAGGTTTCATGTGGAGGTTTTAAAAGGGCCCCCCGCGGGGCAAAAAAAAAAAAATAATAATAATCGAACGGCTGAATGGATTTGCACGAAACTTGGCAAAATTGTAGGGACTGGTAGCCCGATGTGCCTTTGCTAGGTCTCAATATATGTGCTCCAGTGGATTTTGAGAAATTAACGTTCAAAAAAAGATATATATCTGTAACAGCGCTCCGCTTCGCGGAGATAACATTATCTCCCTATTACCTAGCTGTTGCTAACACCAGTTAGCGACCGCTAGTAGGAGATAGCGACCATCTTGGGCTCCACTTTGCATGTCAGTGATATTTATCACTAATGACATGCAAAGTGGGCATGTCAAGATGTTAGCGACTGGAAACAGTCGCTAACATCGCTATCTTCTATTACCAACTTTTGGAGATATTCGCGCTAAGCGCGAATATCTCTAAAAAGTAACACCTGCCCTGAGCAGTTCTTAGCCATGTTATCCAATGGGAGGTGGATAACATGGCTAAGAGCATTAGCTCGGTAATGCATGAATATCGCTGACTTTTCAGCGATATTAATGCATTGCGGTCGTTTTTCATCGCATTTGCGATAAACCTTGATAATAGCAAGGTTTATCTGCGATAATTTCTGACGATGCTTAGCGGTAAAAAATTTGTTGCTAAGCATCGTTAGGGATAAATATCGCTTAACTTTAGTAATATGCACGAACGTCTGTTAACGTTCGATTCGAAGGAAATCAGGAAGTGTTGAAAAACATTGTCTGCGCCATCTTGCCTTTTTTCAAATGCCACACTTTTGTCGTGCACGGCAGCCATTTTAGATGCCTAGACCAGACCCACTCTCTGTACGCTGTCGATCCTTAGCATGGCTCCCCACCCTCGCAAGCATCTCCCCCAGGCACTGGTCACCCCCGCTCTCTGTCTTATGCATGGGTAATAAACCTCCCCCCATCTGCGCTGCTCTTCCCTGAGAATCACACCCTGTGCCCGCCCGACACCTCCCTTTCGCCCTATTCACTACCGCACCCTCTGACACTCCTTTTCCTCTGTGTCCAATTGTCCAGGCCGGTCCTAGGCTATCAGCTAGCCCTGCAGATGTAGTTTATGGCCCCAGCTGTAAAGAATCACCCCTCTTCAAAGGAGTTATAGTAGATCAAGGCCCACACCCGATGAGATCCGTCACAGCACACGCGTTCCTACTATCTGAAAACCATCCTGTATTGTGATTGGGGAGGGGACCGAGCCTGAAGCGGAAGATTCCAGGGATGACTCTTTGTACATCAAAGTTTTTACAATTATGTGTCACATTAAAAATATATAGCACTCCAACAAAGTAGTAAGATTATAAAACTTTAATAACTTATAAATATATACAACAAAACAAAAACAGTAAAAACATTTAAACATTTTTAGGGAAAATGAAGGAAGTAGCGGTCGGCTGTGCGAATAGTCCCAACGTAGCACAACGTCCAGATTTCTGGACGGCACCCAGGTGATGTTGCCTGGGTGCCGCACTGATTTCGGTATCCGGCGTGGGGCGTCGCGGGGGGTGGGTCATCAGTAGCGGTCTGTTGTGCGAATAGTTCCAAGGCAGCAGAACGATGGCACCAAGGTGATGTCCAGTAAGTTGCCGCCCTCCGAATAACGGCGTGGGGCGCCCCGGGGGGGGGGGGAGGCGGCGTGAACGGGCCTCTCCAGGTGGAGTTTCGTCTGCTGTAGTGGGGCGCCCCTTTACCGTTTCAGTTGCCATTCCGTCCGCTTTTGGTCCACTGTGTCAAAAGCCGCAATTCAGCTGAGTTGCGCCCACTCTTGCGGTGCAGCGATAGGCGGCTGTCACAGGACTCTCAAAATGGCGGCAGGCTCTTTCCTTTTTGGGCCTGGTCCACTGAAATGGCCCTGGGACACCTTGGAAATCGCACGCTTGTCTGCTAGGTCTTGGACCCCATTCTCGAAAGCGTCCCCTCCGCCTTGAGGATTCAACAAAAGTTTTGGGGGCCCCCGACTCCTGCAGGCTTCTGGTGGGGAGCGGCTGCCATGATTGCTCGCGGAATGACCACGACGGAGCCACGAGATGGTGGTGCTTTCATGTTGACGCCAGCTTCAGTCTGAAATATCCAGAAACAAGGTGGGGCTTTCATCGTTTGGGGAAAAAAAAGTTTTCATCCAATGAAAAGTGTTGTTTTTAGGTCATATGATCAAGCCTTCCATCATTAGGAAACCAAAAGTAAAATGAACCAATGAAAAGTTTTATAAACAAGTCACATGACCTGTTATGCGGCATAGGGTATAAAATGCGGAGAAAATACGTTGGCACGTGAGGTGGCGTCAGTAGCGGAACAATGTGCGAATAGGCCGAAGGCAGCACAACGCGCCAAGATCCGGATGGCACCGAGGTGGTGTCTAGTAAGTTGCCGCACTGGTGTGGCCATCCTACAATGCTGAAAGTCGGCGTGGGGCGCCCCGTTGGCCTGTGAGATGGCGTCAGTAGCGGACCGATGTGCGAATGGGGCCAAAGGCAGCGCAACAATATTTTCTGAATAGAAGACACCACAAGGCGCTGAGATGCGAAGATCCGGATGGCACCGAGGTGGTGTCTAGTAAGTTGCCGCACTGGTGTGGCCATCCTACAATGGTAAAAGTCGGCGTGGGGTGCCCCGTTGGCCTGTGAGATGGCGTCAGTAGCGGACCGATGTGCGAATGGGGCCAAAGGCAGCGCAACAATATTTTCCGAATAGAAGACACCACTAGGCGCTGAGATGCCAAGATCCGGATGGCACCGAGTTAGTGTCTAGGTTGCCGCACTGGTGTGGCCATCCTACAATGCTGAAAGTCGGCGTGGGGCGCCCCGTTGGCCTGTGAGATGGTGTCAGTAGCGGAACGATGTGCGAATGGGGCCAAAGGCAGCGCAACAATATTTTCCGAATAGAAGACACCACTAGGCGCTGAGATGCCAAGATCCGGATGGCATCGAGGTGGTGTCTAGTAAGTTGCCGCACTGGTGTGGCCATCCTACAATGCTGAAAGTCAGCGTGGGGCGCCCCGTTGGCCTGTGAGATGGCGTCAGTAGCGGACCGATGTGCGAATGGGGCCAAAGGCAGCGCAACAATATTTTCTGAATAGAAGACACCACAAGGCGCTGAGATGCCAAGATCCGGATGGCACCGAGGTGGTGTCTAGCAAGTTGCCGCACTGGTGTGGCCATCCTACAATGCTGAAAGTCGGCGTGGGGCGCCCCGTTGGCCTGTGAGGTGGCGTCAGTAGCGGACCGATGTGCGAATGGGGCCAAAGGCAGCGCAACAATATTTTCTGAATAGAAGACACCACAAGGCGCTGAGATTCGGTTAGCACCGAGGTGGTGTCTAGCAAGCTATGCAGCTGAGTTGCGTGCGCACTTGCGGCGAATAGGTCGAAGGCAGCACAACAATGTTTTCTGAATAGGAGACACCACAAGGCGCTGAGATTCGGTTACCACCGAGGTGGTGTCTAGCAAGTTGCTGCACTGGTGTGGCCATCCTACAATACTGCTCCGAATAACGGCGTGGGGTGCCCGAAGGGGGGGGGGAGGCGGCGTGAACGGGCCATCCCAGGTGGAGGCTCGTCTGCTGTAGTGGGGCGCCCCTTTACCGTTTCAGTTGCCATTCAGCTGAGTTTCGGCCGCTCTTGATGCTACAGCGACAGGCGGCTGCAACAGGACTCTCAAAATGGCGGCCTGTTCTTTGGATTTGGGCCTGGTCCACTAAAATGGCCCTGGGACACCTTAGAACTCGGACGCTTGAATTTTTTTTCCTTTCCTCTACATGCAAAAAAAGGTAAATGCCCGGTACGTTACACGCTTCATCTGCCACGATGTACTCTCCAGAGGAACCGAAAAAAAATATAGTTATGGTAACTATACCATGCATCGTCATATGGAGAGGTGGCACCGATTAATTATAGTGCTGCATAAAAGAGAGATTTGGAGAAGAACCCCCGACCTGCCAGTACATTCATCAAAGAAGTGGCACTGACAGCATCAGAGGCAAGGGAAACGGTCCCAAATATTTAGAAGAAGTTTGGAAAGATTAAAATGACATGTTTAGATTGTGGCAAATTAATTTCATGTGGACAGATGAGTGTTACTCTAATAAATACAGCATATGAACATCATCATAGTCGATGGTTGGTAGAGACATTTTGACTATATCCTGGACCTGCCCGTCCTCGCCCAAAATGGCGCCGGAATAAATGGGACTCGTAACTCCTTGTTGTGTACTTGTTGTAAAACTTTGATATCACGAGATACGTATGCAGTTTTGAAGCACATGGCGGGCGGGGACGAGAATAGATTGAATATTTCGACATCTCTATTGATATTAAGTTGTGATGTGTTATTGATTACTGTACTATTGAAAGTTCGAATAATCGTCACCCATGGTACTTGCCCGCAAATGTATATCTAGATAATTTTATTGTAACTGGCCCTGTCGTATTTTAATTATAAAATGTACGTCCACCGATTCCGCAACTGTTAGACACCTTAGTTCTTGCAACCTAATGGCCCGCCCGTAACGTTTCTCTACAGTGTAAATGTCTCCTCATCATATACGATTACAGTTTGCTCCGTGGCCGGCGCACGTGGTTATAGGCCCGTATTTGTATACTGACATTTTCACAATAAAGGTTTTTAAAAGAAAACATGGTAGTAGTATTTACATTGGTAAAGTTTTTAATAATAGTCACTGTTTTAGAATCAGTAAAAGGCAAGTGAAATAAAGCAGACCAATTACATGAAGGGTAAAAGGTATAATACGCAGGAACGCAGTAAAGATAAATGGTCAAGGGCTGTTGTGTTTTCTACTCCTGCAACATAAAGTGATCGATAAGAATCTCATATTCAAGCGTATCGGCGACTAAGACAGCAGGTCGACCCTCTTTTGCTCAACGGCTCCGTCATGGGACGAAGAAACGCCCTTATTCTCGAAAAAAGAATATATTTTACTTGCAGGACAGTTGTAAATTTTCCGGGAAAGTACATTAGCCTGGAACATTATAACATATATGTTTAAGAAAAAATAATGTTCGGAAGTAATAAAAAGCGTAATTTTTAGGTCATATGACCAAGCCTTTCATCATTAGAATAAGAAAAGTAAAATGAACCAATGAAAAGTTTTATTAACAAGTCACATGACCTGTTATGCTTACGTTATGCGCTGCGCGTCGCGCCCCGGATCACTTCCGGATGCGCTAACGCGGCGCGTCATATGACGCATTACGCGACAACGCAGGTCCAGAATATAGTCAAAATGTCTCCACCAACCAGCGGTCGGAACACAACCCTTTTCAGCAGGCTAAATAGTTCTGTTAAATGACAACAGAACGGATAGGCAACAAGAACCATCAGTCAAAGAGGGGAGGGCTAGTTCTTCTCTACCGGGTTACGTTGGGGCGCTACCGGAACTGATCGAATTGGTAGTCTACAGTGTTTCTGGATGTTTCAGACTAAAGCTGGGGTTAGCATGAGAGCACCACCATTTCGTAGCTCCGTCGTGGCCATTCCGCGAGCAATCATTGCAGCCGCTCTTTATCGTTATTTTGGGCGGGGTGGGTGGCGGAGTCGAGCTGTATTGCAGCCATCATGGTGTGGAGTTTAGTTCATCTCACTAGTTTCGTATTTGTCATGAGGGGTTGTTCCTAATGTTTCTATTTTAGCGAGGTCAAAAAGAGATCCCATTAGTGGCCTACTGATTTTGCTCGATTCCTTATGTTTTTTTACACGATTTTTCGTTATCTGCAAAGAATAAACAGAGTATTGCGACTCTGTGTTTGTTTGTAAATAGAGAATGAACCAAAGAGAACCAATTCTAAAACAGTAAATGCTTGGATAACAATCAATCAAATGGAGAGAGAAGCAGGCACGACGTATTACAACGGGGGCAAAGGCCTGCGTTAACTACCTTTCACTATCTGCAAAGAGAGAGTACTCCTAATAGAAATGAGGGGGGGGGAGCATTCAAAGCAGACCAGTGTGCATAAACACAAAAATGTTTTTACTTACCACGTATTTGACATTCGACAGCTTATGATATTTGCTATTAAAAAAACATTGAAATTCACTGAAAAAACCATAGGTTATAGACCGTATATAGTTAGGAATTAGCATTTACAAAACCTTAAAAATTCACTGAAAAAACCATAGGTTATAGACCATATATAGTTAGGAATTAGCATTTACAAAACCTTGAAAATTCACTGAAAAAACCATAGGTTATAGACCATATATAGTTAGGAATTAGCATTTAAAAAACCTTATTTTACTCACACAAAACCATTGAAATTCCATATATAGTTAGTTGCACTAACTATATATCGCGCACCCGCAATCCACTGCTGATGATGTCACATATTACATCATTCATGACATGGTCAAGGTTTTGTAAATGCTAATTCCTAACTATATATGGTCTATAACCTATGGTTTTTTCAGTGAATTTTCAAGGTTTTGTAAATGCTAATTCCTAACTATATATGGTCTATAACCTATGGTTTTTTCAGTGAATATATATATATATATATATATCGTTTCTCGTTTTGGTCCAAAGTCAGGGTTTCCGGGTGATCTTCGGCGGTGCACACGAAGCGCGGCAGGACCCAGCCGCGTATTTACATGAATCCGTTTTTCCCAAAGGGAAGTTTTTTCTCCAAGCACTCCCGGGTATTTTCAAATTACGATCCAACACAGAGGTTTGCAAAATTAGTGCGGTTTATTCCTCCATGTTAACAGCAAGCCAGCAACACCTTTCGCGTTTTAGTCTCTACGGAGACCTTGCTCACAGGAAAACCAATAAAGCATTTTTTTACACAGTTTAAATAAAAGTGCATACTAATTACTGACACATCACTTCCTGTTACTTCACGGGAATTGTGGGACTTGTAGTTTTAACACACAAGAAGAGCCGCGTTTTAATCTAATATACGATTTTGAGTATATGAACTTAACCAAAAAATTCACAAGGAGTAAGTTGTGGAGTTTTCCCCTCCAGTGGGTAGTTGCACAAAAAGTAAATTGTGGAGTTTTGCCCTCCAGTGGGAAATTAATAAATCACTCAAATACTGGCCATTAAATTCCGGCCCATATGATTCTCATACATGTTACACCAAGTATATCAAATAATACTTTCAGAATATTTACACATGACTAGTCCAATCAGACCCTCCGGTGGGTTTGTTTCCCTTCCCTTGTGTTTACTCATTGTGTCATTGTACACATGTAACGGTCAGATATGTGTCCCATACAAGTTGATGTGAAAAAGAATTTTTTCTCAAAAATTGAGGTGAAAAAACAAATTGTGTATACAAGAGGTTACAAATAATAATAGTGAAGTGTGTTAAAATGTCTTTAGAGAGGTATAGTTCGTACTTCATATTACATATTACAGTTTTGGGATGTTTAAAGGTGGCAATGCAGTTCCTCATTCTGGTTATGCCCAAAAGGGTTCAAGGTTCGAAAACTCATTATGTGCTTTGATTCCTTTTGTCTCATGATTTTTTTGCGATCACCACCCCTTTGATCAATGCCATAAAACCTCAGGGGCATATTATCAAGGACCGGTGTTAAAATTATCGCCGTTTTATCGCATGTTCTGATGTTAACATGGGCTTCTATGGGAATTAACAAGGGCGTATTATCAAGCCCATTATCGCCGTTTTATCTGCAGTTTCCTGCCGATAAAACGGCAATAATTTTAACACCGGTCCTTGATAATATGCCCCTCAGTTCTTTCCAATTGCCATTGTGTTCTTTCTCCATGTGTTTGGCCATGGCATTGCTTCTGTCATTATTTATGGTGGCTCGTACGTGTTCCAGTATACGCATTTTTAGTTCTTTTTTGGTGCTGCCAATATATTTCAGCTGACATGGGCATTCCAGCACATAAATGACAAATTGTGTCTTACAGTTGATTAGTTGGCCAATTTTCCATGTCTTTTTATTGGCCATCTCCAGTTCCTTTGTGTTTTTGGCAATGCAGGAAACCTTACAGCCAGAACAGTTATAGAAACCCTTTGGTTTGTACCATGCCTCTGGTTTTTTTTTGTTCTTAAAAGTGACTGTAAATTAATTTGTCCTTGAGATTTTTGGCCCTACGGTAGGTGATGTTAGGATGATCTCCCACTATTTCTGATATTTTTGGATCCATTCGTTGGATGTGCCAATTTTTTTTGAGGATTTTCGTTATTGATTGGTTTGCTGTCAAGCGTGTTGTTATGAATCGGATCTTTTGATCATCTGTTGTTGGTTTAGGTTTTCCTTTTAACAGATCAGTTCTTTTTACATTGGAGGAGCGATTCAGAGCAGTTTGAATTATCGCAGGATTGTATTTCCGTTTTTCAAATCTTTTACTGGCTAATCTTCGATTGTTGATCCAATCTTCTTCCTTTGAGCAAATTCTTTTTATTCTCAGGAATTCACCATATTGGATATTTTGAGTTAAGCTGGATTGATGAAAACTTTGAGCATGTAACACTGCGTTTGTCGCAGTGCTCTTGCGATGTAACGTTGTTTGTATTACATTATTCTCAATAAAGATTTCTGTGTCCAGAAAAATCACTTTTGACTCACTGATTGTATATGTGAATTTAAGACCAAAGTTTGGATTGTTCAATATTTCAAAATAAGCTTCAAATTCTTCATTTGTTCCATCCCATATCAACAAGAGATCGTCTATGTATCTTAGCCATGCTATGGTTTTTGATACTGCCACATCATTTTCACATTTCCAAGCCCATGTTTTTTCCCAGTGACCCATTGTCAAACAAGCGTATGATGGACTGAAAGAAAAGCCCATCGCTGTGCCTTTACATTGCCGGTAGATCTCTTTCCCAAACATAAAGACATTTGGCTCCAAACACATTGAGATCATTTGTAGAAGCATTTCATTATGATCTGCGTACTGAATGTTTCTGTCCATGAGGAAAGATTTACATGCCTCTAAGCCAATTTTGTTTTGAATATTGGAGTACAATGCTATGACATCCATTGTGATTAGCTTATAGGAGGATTGCCACGGGGTGTCCTGTAGTCTTCTCAGCAGATCTCCCGTTTCTTTGATCTACGACGTTAGTTCTTTTACGTAGGGTAGCAAAAAAATATCAAGGTAGTTTGCCATTGGTTCCAGTAGGGCTCCTTTAGCCGAGATTATTAGCCTCCCTGGTAGTTTAGTGGGGTGTTTGTGTATTTTGGGAAGGAAACAGATAGTGGCCATTTTCGGATGAGATGTCTGAAGATATTTGTATTCATCATTGTCAATAGGATTTACTTTGAACCAATTTTCCAATTTCTGGTCAAGTTCCTCCAAACCCTTCTCAGCGCAAAACTCATCTAAGCGCACCAGGAGCTTCTGGAGCCCGCTCGGTGTCTTAGAGACCAATAGGGTGTCATCAGCGAATAGTAGTATTTGCGTTTTTATCGAGCCAAGGAGGGAGCATCAGTGTCAAATTCTGATAGGAAGGGGACTATGTTGTTTATATAAGATAAAATAAAGTGGGGCCCAACACACAGCCCTGTCATACTCCCCTATCTACTGCAATATTGTTAGTGAGCTCATCCTGTTTCCCCCATCATATTCGGGCAAAGTTCTCCTCGTGTAAGCTAACAACCAGTGACAATAGTTGTGCTGGCATCTTCATGTCGCTAAGTGCCTGCCACAACTTGGATATGGAACCAGGTCAAGGCTGAGCGTAAATCGACAAAGGCAACATATAAGTTGCCTTTGCCTAGAAGAACTGAGTGCCAACATATCATCAAAAACCATAGGGCCTGGTCTATAGTTGAAATTCTAGGACAAAAACCTGCTGGAGGGGAATGAGTATGAACTTGTCTAACATCCAGGTTTGAATTTTAGCTAAAACTCATTGACAGGTCATTTTCTGGATACAGTCAATGAGACTTATCGGCCTATAGTTGGAATCGATCACCTTTCATGATTACGGGGATCATTGTAGCACCTTTCCAAGAATGCGGGACAGGGCAACCAGCAGCAATGGTTTTTGTCAAATGGAGAATATATCAGGACCAGGGCTCCTTGTCCGATAAAAAGCAATCCGCTGGTACTCCATCTGGACCAGCTGCTCCGCCTCTTTTAGTGTTAAGGATTGAACTATGTGAGCCAGATTGAAACCAAGAGTTTAAATTGGAACAAAGAATTTAGATTGGAACGAAGAGTTCACAGGTGTGTGGCCACTAGTATTGGCATACAAGTTTCCAAAATGCTCATCCAATAAACATACATATACGAACCATAAACAAATGAACAAAACAATAGCAATACATTAAATTACCAAGTAAATAAAATATTTAAAAATCCAGAAAGAGGCATTTACGAAAATATTATAAAATTGTATATGTATGCATACATAAGTGTTGGGCTTCGGAATGGTTAGATTTACTATTCCCCCTCTAGTCTGTGCAGTAGTAGGGAAAGCATTGAACTTCAGTGGGGTAAGATTTAGTATTCCCACTCCAGTCTGTGCAACAGTAAGGAAAGTTTTGGACTTCGGAGGGGTAGGATTTAGTATTCCAACACCAGTCTGTGATACAGTAGGGAAAGCACTGGACTTCAGACGGATTAGATGTACTATTTCCAGGCAGTGCAACAGTAGGAAAAGCATTTAATTTCTGGGGAATTAATTGTACTGTTCCCACTCCAGTCTGTGCAACAGTAGTGAAAGTGTTTGTCCTCAGAGGGATTACATTTACTATTCCTCACTCTAATCTAAGCAACAGTAGGAAAGAACTTCAGTTCAAACATATTACATATTTGAATAATCCTATTAATTCAGAACAAATATAAAACTCTTAATATGAGCATTATTAATTAGCAAATAAAATATACAAACAATTAAAAACAATGATTAGTAAACAATTATAAAGGATGATTAAGTTAAAAAATCGTATTTATTACTTAATTAAATTCCCTCACTATAGCAGTCCACATTTAAAATATAACTAAAATAAATAAGTATAACACAATTTACATAATTAATCATGAATTAACTAATTAATTAATCATTATGTATTAATTATTACTTAATAAACATTTCACTCTATACCCCTACAAACCTAGCAACCCACAACTAAAATATAAGTAAAATAAATCAGTATTACATGCTATGAGGTAATTTTATGTCAGGTATTTTTATAAATTTAATTTTATTTATTTGGAAAGCACAAACTATGTCTGAATAAATCAAGGTTCTAGGCAGGGGATAAATAATACAATAATAGACAATGAATAAAAAAGAAGCCAAAAACACAATTAAAACATCCGAAATCCCAAAATCTGACTCACATTAGACTAACACTAAGCAAAGGACTGCAGTCAATACAATATTACTGGTAAGCAAGTAAGTCTTCGAATCTGCGTAGATAACAAGTTTCATAACCTAGCCACTGCAGTAATGTAATGTAATGTAAATTGATACTTGTATAGCGCACTACTCACCCGCAAGGGTCTCAAGGCGCTTGTACGAATACCGCTGTGGAACCTTTCCTGGCTTTCCCTGTGAGGTGTCCACTCCTGGGCACCCCCAAGGTGGAGGCCAGGCATCCTTAGCGTTGTGGGGGCCGTTGTGGAGATTAAGCAAGCTATTGCCCAGAGTTGCAGAGTGGGACTCCATGATTGGAATAGGCACCGAGGCGAGAATTATCAGGTCTGTGGAATTTTGAGCCCAAGACCCGCCGAGGCGGGGAATTGAACCCTGGTCCCGGGCTAGACCTCTGCATCAGGGTCTGCCGCTCTAACCATTGAGCCACACTTCTCCACAGTGAATACCTCTCCAACAGATTTAATCCGTCATCATTAGTTTATAGTCAGTTTATTATCTCTAATTGCACTTAAGGTTCTGCTGCATAGCTGGAATGCAAATATGCAGTTGCATAATGCCATTCACAGCTTTCCAGGCTACTACTGTGTGAGTTATGTAAGGTTTTTTTAAATGTTGCCATTTCCCTAATGCTGACTTGTGCTTAGTGTACAGAAAAGTGGTCTCCTCACAACCTTTTGATTCACCAAGTCTTCTCTTTAAAAAAAATGGTGTGCCCATTTTAAAAAAATAATAGTTGTTTTAACATTTCCATCTGCACTGTAGCTTTTTTTGAGGGGGGACAATTTTGTTGAGTAAAAATGTTGGCATCCATTGGACTTGCCGCGGTGAAGCGTAGTTATCACTCTAATGTATAGTCGCAACTCCTCTGCTCCAGGCTGGTGTATTAAAACACACCCATTGAGTAGGCTGATCAGATCTCCTCACAATCATTTGGTTCACCAAGGCTTCGCTCTTAAAAAAATTGTGCCTGTTTTTAATAAAGGAATATTTTTCAAACATTTGTATCTGCACTTTATCTTTTGGGGAGGGGGATTTTCGTGGGAAAATACATTGACAGCCATTGGACTTGCCACGGTGAAGTGCAGTTATTACTCTAGTGTTTAGTCGATAATTACCTGCTACAAATCAGCGTTTTTGAATGCAGCCGCGGCGCAGACGTGCCAATGGCGCACGGCACCCATCTGACCAGGTCCAGCGTCCAAGAATGCTGCCTCTGTGTCATCAGGGAGGCTGACTTACTCTGCTGCTCGATTGCTTTATTTGCAACCTGTAGCCATAGGGATCCGTCCTCTTTTTCTTGATTCAGAGTTAGCTCCAGTAGTAAGGTCTTGATTTCATTGTAAATTTAGAACCATCTTGCATACAGAGTCTTTAGCCATTTCAATTGATAGACCACGGCATGCTAAAGACAATCCTGTCCAAAGGCTAGTTTCAGCAATTTTAAGTTTTTTAGTCTAAATTGTCGATCACTAGTTAAATATCATTGAGGCATGTTCAATTTTCCTATGGAACGTTGTCCCAATGCAATCTTTTTAACTGAAACTTGGCTTAATGATACCTAAGAACCCGACATCATTTTAGCTCTGTCCCCAGACTATCGGATACTGAGAATGGATCGTGAAAATAAAAAAGGAGGCAGTTGTTGTGTCGGGGGGCCCTAGGCCCACATGGTAGAATGAGTGCGACACAGACACCAGTTAGATGGATGGTTAATGAGCCACGAGCACGTGCGCTCGGCCCTATTTATTAGCTGTGTCACGTGATCTCGTGACATCAGTGATGGGTGTGTGTAAGTGTAGCATTACAGTAAAACAACTAGACTGTGTCTGCTAGGACACAACATTCCTCCCAAAATTTGATAAAAATTAAGGAAAGACGAAAGTCCGACTCTGTGGGAGGAAATACACAAATATACAATAATTACAAATTTACATTGAGTCTCTTCAGCTGCTTGCTTGGTGATGACTGTGGAAATTGCTGTTGAGACGTTATTTCTTCTTGGCTTGACGTCTTGGTTCTCGGCGGGCGTGTTCTTCTTTGCTTGCGCCGTGGAAGTGTGTTGGTCAGTCCACTGAGATCTTGCTTTTGAGGAAGACGTCAAACAGGATGACCAGATGTTAGACTTGGATGATGTTGTCTTTTGCTGGTCCGTCGGTTTCTTCACTGTAGGCAGCTTGGCTTTACTTTACAAAGGATGGAGTGTTCGAAGGACATTCTTCTCACTAGGATGTCCCTCTCGCGGGTGTTCTCCTGCCACGAGATGTCCCGGAGGCCCTTTTCATCAGGTTTCCACTGGGCCGGGTATTATTCCACAGCGTTACTCCAACTCCACAGTCTGCGTGTGAATGCAGGAGTCGATGGGGGTATTACCTCACAGAGTGCGTAGCTCCACCTGAAGGGTAGTTGTTGACTCTTGCCTTTGCGCACAAGTTCCTCATCTTCCTGGGACGTGCAGGTTAGACGGCAATGGATTCATCTCTCGTGTCGGGACTCTCTGCCACCGATGTCCCTGAGGCCTTTGCCCCTTGGATCTCCACGGGCTGTTTCCAGACTTCCGCTCGATCCCAAAGGTGGGTGTTACCAATGGTCCGGCCTGTGCTTTCCTGCAGTCCACGGGTCGTCGTGGTCTTGTGAATAGGTGCCTGTTCTGTTCTTTGTGTTATCAGTGTTCTCCTGGACGTGCGGGTCACTGTACACGATGTTGTGGTGTGTCACCTCTTCTTCTTCTTGTAGGTGTGTGGACTTGTTACACCTGTCTTCACCTTTTACAGAAGTTGTTGATGATTGCGTCGTGCCACATGACTTCTTACTTCAGTTCTCTTCTTCATGGCATTATGCCACTCTTCTCCCTTCTCCTTTTCGTGACACTGTGCGGTCACCTTTCTTCCTTTGTCTTTCTGACCAGGCTTCTGCAAGCAGCGTGCACTCCTGCCTGTTTCCGTCTGGTCTTGTCCTGTCTTTAGGACACTGTCTTCTCTCCACTCTTCTGTGACTGGACCGGTCATTACGATCTTCTCTCTTTCCTCCTATTACTTCTAGTTACTCTTGGTGTTGCGTCCGTCTCTCCGGGTCTTCTGATCTCTCGGTTTACGGACGTCTTCTGGCAGGACACATTCATCCTGACTTGGCAGAATTTCTTGGGCGCCCCTCTGGCTTGTCGGATCATCCTTTTCTTCTTGGGCGATCTTCTTGGCTACCAGATGGGGTGGGCAGCTTCCTCTTTGTGAGTCTTCTCGCTATCCGCGATCATTGGGATCGCCATGCGCTTCTGCTGCAGTGCTTTTGCGTTGGCGCAATTTCTCCTGCGCTCTTCATGTGCTCTGCGTAATTTTCTTTCGGAGGGTTGACTTCACCTGCTCCATGGACCTTCTCCGGTGGGTGCACTTCTCGTGCTTGCTTCCGGTGAGGCTCTTTAGCTTCTTGGGGCGTTCACCTTGCTCGGTTGTTTTGCCTCCTTTTGGCTGCGGGGTAACTTTGCGTTACTCTTCCGGTGCACGTCAGTGTGCAGTGTAGTGGCAAGTCCTTGCTTCACTTGGTACCGTCGTGATACATTTTCAGTGTAGCTTTGTTCCTTGCGATTGATTTGATTCTTTGGGCGTCGTCGCTTTTCCACTTGCGTGTCGCACTTTTCTTCTTCACACTTGGGTACTTGCCTCGCACGTCTTCTGGTGCTTTGGGTGTGGCTTCCTTACTTTCAGGCGCTGTCTTGTACTGTCCGCGTCCGGAGTACACTTGCGTTCTTCCAGTTGGTTGCCTTTGGATCTTGCTGCTTGCGGTAGACGTTTCTGACTTTCCCTCGACGTCCAGCATGAGGTTGTCTGCTTCTGCGATTGCGGTGAGCACCTGCGGCCACAGGCGTCACTTCTGCAGTGGTGATGGGTCTCCGTCTTCGTCCGTGTCGCTGCAGGCTTGTTTTCCCTGTAGGCTTTCCCTTGTGCTTACTTGTGCTTGTTTGTTCCTGGTGCTTCTTTTGATGCAATACCACCTAGTGACCACTAGATGGCAGTGTGGGCTGGATTCCCTTCAGCAGCAGCTTCTTCCTCTCCTGGTGACTTTCTTCCCTGTCTTTGCTGTTGCAGCCTGTGGGACCAGCTGTCCATGGAGTGTGCAGGAGAGGAGGGGCTAGAGCTACTGCTGCCCCCCAGACAGGAGCAAAACGTCACCTTCAGGTAAGTCTTTTCTTTTACTTTTGTTCTTTTTGTTCTTTCTTTTTTTTTTTTACTTGCAGTTGGTGCAGTATGCAGCTTGCAGGTGTTACATGGGCGTGTGCCCGTAGATGGGTGCAGGGCTTCACTTCAGTGCCCTCGCAGTGCTGTCAGCTCCTTCCTCACTCACCCCGCCCGCGGCAGCCACTTAACTCACATGCTGCGCGGGTGGGGGCATTAGCTGCAGCCGGAGACTCCAGGCACTTCTTGGGGGCGTATTCGTCTTCACGGCAGCAGCGACCGGCGGTGCAGCAGTCCGACCCCCCCTGCGCTGCCGTCCGTTCTCCCTCAGGCTGTTTCTTTCTTTTGGGGGCACTTATGTTGATCGCGGGTGGGCTCCGCTTCAGTGCTTTCACTCTCCCCGCCCTTCAGACCGCGGCGGGTGGGCTCCGCTGCAGTCGCTTTCATGTAGGCAGGACGGGCAGCATCCCTCATGGCAGCGGGTGGGCTCCGCTTCATTACTTTCACTCTCCCCGCCCGCGGCAGCTCCTCTTCACACGCTGCGCGGGTCGGGGGAGAGATGACGCTCCGAGCAGGCCGCGGGTGGGCTCCGCTAGCGCTGCTTTCTTTATTGTTCACTGTAGGGCACCATGGCCACGCGGGTAGGCTCTGCTGTCGGCCCACAGCGCCTCGCAGCACTTCACACGCTGCGGGCGTTGTTCTTCACCCCGCCGCCGCTCTTCTCACACGCTGCGCGGTGGGGACACCGCAGGCAGGCCGCGGGTGGGCTCCGCTGGTCTGCCCTTATTTACAGTTTATATTCAGCCGCCTCACGCCCGGCGGGGCGCCTGACCATGCGGGTGGGCTCCGCCAGTGTTCACTCACAGGGGGGATCGCTCCTGGCATACGCGACCCCCCAGGGGCATTCGCAGTCCCCGGGCTCACCTCCGGCCTACGGGCCTATCTTATCTTGCGGCCGTGGCGAGTGGGCTCCGCCCGGTCAGTACTCTTCGCAGGGGCACAGTCGCGGACGGTGCAGGTGGGCTCTGTCCGGTCCGCTTTGCATCGACGCTAGGCCCGGGGCACAGCACACGCCCCGCGGGCCTCTCGGCGGCCGGCGCCGCCTCACCAGGGGGTGCCCTTCACACGGGCAGCATTCCTCCCCCTTCCAGCAGTGGCTGCGTCGCGTGGGGTGTAGAACCACTCTCGTCGCCAAATGTTGTGTCGGGGGGCCCTAGGCCCACATGGTAGAATGAGTGCGACACAGACACCAGTTAGATGGATGGTTAAGGAGCCACGAGCACGTGCGCTCGGCCCTATTTATTAGCTGTGTCACGTGATCTCGTGACATCAGTGATGGGTGTGTGTAAGTGTAGCATTACAGTAAAACAACTAGACTGTGTCTGCTAGGACACAACAGCAGTATCGCCATTATTTTGAAAAAATAGGCTGTCATGTAAAATAGACAAGCGGCTAATACCCGATAGTGAAGCTTTTTTATTTTCGTTGTCACTAACTAAAAACTTCATTTTGTCTGGAGCCCTTATCTATCACCCACCGGCTTGTGCAGGTAATTTGAGCTTCAGCGTTATGGAAGTTCTTTGTTCACCTAGCCTTAAGCCGTCAAATTATGCTATTTTGGCTGATTTAACCATCCATTTTGACAAGGCAGGCTGCAGTTTGGCCTCTTCTGTAATAGAACATTTTGCGGCTCTTAACATTCAGCTCATTATGAAGAGTGGAGAGGTGTGGTGCTGCGGCCAGGGCAGCTGCCTTTGGAGTTCAGGGTTCGATCCCCTGCTCCGGCGGCAGCTCAGCTCAACACCATGTGTCTCTGGGCAATAGCTCGCTTAATTTCCATGATGGCCCCCAGCGCCTTTAGACAGTAAGGGTGAGTAGTTTGGCTTTACAAATACGGATTTACATTATGAGCTTTTCCACCCATGTAGCCGGCCACATGCTTGACCCTATTTTTTCCAACCTGAAGAGCTTACAAGCTGACCTGCCTCCTCCTCTCACATGGACTTTTCATTTTGCCATCCCTTTTTCTCGTTCCAGTTTAATTAGGGGCTCGTTTTTGGGAGACTCAGGTTTTATTTACTGGCAGGAGCTGGACAAAGCTAAACATTCCTGCTATTAACTCTTCACTCGAAGCCAACTGCCCCACGCTGACTCACTTAGTTGAATCAGATGTGCACTCCATCGACTCTTGGCTCAGACTGTCATTAGATCATCAATGTTTTAGTCCCTACTACAACCAGGAAACATCATAGAATTCTTCCTCCTGCTCCATGGTATAATGACGCACTAACTAACTAAACTACAAAAAGACGTAAAAGATTGGAAAGATATTGGCAGAAAACATACAGTGATGAGAGCAAACTAAGATGCAAGCTGGCCCGAAAAGCCTATAAAAAACAATGCAGGACTGCTAGATCCAAATTAAATTCTGACAAAATTATTCCTGCCAAAAATCGCCCAAAATCACTTTTCAAAGTAGTGAAGAATTTGTCCTATCAGTCAAACACTGCTCCCTCTACTCCAGGTCCACTTGAAACAACACAGATCTAAATCGCACCTGCTTACCTCAGGGGAGCCACAAGGTTCTACACTGAGCCCATTTCTCTTTAATCTCTACATTAGACCTCTAGCAGAGACTCTTGAGTCCTACGGGCTCAATCTGTTATCCTATCGGATCATACCTAAATTATGGTTTCCTTAAGTTCTAAGGATAACCACAATGCAGAAGCCCTTAACAGCTTTCTTGCCCAAGTTTCAATATGGATGAATACCAACTCACTGAAACTTAATTGGGAAATGATGGAGGTTCTGCCGGTGGGCAACCACCCTCACCGTTGGGGCTATCATTTGTGGCCATCAACCATAGGTTCTAATCCTTCCCGAATAAAAGTGGTGAAAATGTGGGGGTATGACTGATGGCAAGCTCTCTATGAGTCAGCAGATCAATAAAGCAGATGATACGTGCTTAGGCATCCTCAAAAGGCTAAGAAAAATTCTGACCTGCATTCCATTGTGAGACCAAAGTCCAGGCTCTGGTAATTTCCAGGTTAGACTACGTCAACGTTCTGTATCTAGGTGCCGCTAAATCTCTACTTACGAGGCTCCACATTGTTCATAACATGGCTGCACGCCTTCTCCTCCACCCTCCCAAATTCACTCCTACACCCAGCTTGTTACAGGCTCTTCACTGGCTTCCAGTCAATCGCCGAGCCCAGTTTAAGGCCTTGTGCTACATGCATATGGGCCCTTTTCAATTAGGGCTTTTGTATCTAAGACATCGTGTGTGTTAGTATACACCCAAACTCTCCCTTTGTTCAAGTCATCTGGACTTGGCAGTGGTTCCGAGTGTCAAGAAAACTCGACAGGGCTTTCACATTTTTAGGCCGCCAAGCTCCGGAACACCTTGCCACAGATGCTTAGAGCTTTGGCAATCACTTACAGCTTTTCTTAAGCTTCTTAAAACTTCGTTGTTCTAACCAGTCTAATTTTTTTCTACAAATTCTAATTGGTATTTTGCGGCGGTTGAAGATGTTGTGAGGAGGCTAGCACTGGGAAACCTTACTTAAGGTAGCTATGCACTTTACAAATCCCCCCAAAAAAATAATAACCGTAATAAAATATTAATAAGGCCGCCCATGGACCAAATGCAGGTTTTTATCTTTGTTGTCCTTCCCCTACATTTCCACCATGTTTAGTGGTGAGTAAATCCCCATTCCAACTTAGAAAGGGAGTTCCTCCAGCCCTTGTGCCAAACTGCGACAATTTTCAGGGCTGGAAATGGTCGGAGTTTGTGAATGCTCACAAACTCACAAGTTTATGGCCGTTCACAAACCTGCAAAGAAAACCATAAGCCCACATTTATTCCTTGCATGCATGATATTACTGCAGAATTGTACTCACTCATGATGAACAACTTCTCAGAAGTAAAATCATTAAGACCTGTCAAGAAGAATTTTGTGGCCAACTGAGGAGCACATGAGACCATTTTCAGCCGTAAGCACAGGCTTTATGGCCCTAATGGCCATATGCTTTGGGCTCTGGGTGTATAGTAAGCTGAAAGCCCACACTTACGCATTCACAAATATTTTGCTATGACTTTCTGTTGTGGTATTCCTGGCTTACTCTTGAATATCATGAGAAACGCAGAGGTACTCCTGTATCTGTAAAATTCATAGGTATGCTAGGAATACTAGTGGAGTGGAGTGGTGTGGCTCACTGGTTAGAGGCGGCAGACCCGGAAGCAGAGAACGGCCCGGGACCAGGGTTCAATTCCCGACGCGGCAGGGTCGTGGACCAGGGTCAGCGGACTCGACAATTCTCGCCTCGGTGCCTACCCTAACCTGGGATCACACTCGGCAACTCTGGGCATTAAGCTTGCCTTATCTCTACAACGGCCCCCCACAGACGCCGGGGATGCCTGGTTTCACCTTGGAGATACCCAGAAGGGACTATCTCACAGGGAAAGCCAGGACGGGTTCCCCAGCGGTCTTCAGCGCCGGGATGCTTACGGGCAGCTGTGCGCTTTACAAGTCCCATACATTTACATTTACTACAGGAGTGCCTCACACCGATTCATGGCAAATTATTTGTAAATCATACTCTGTGTCATAAACTACAAGGTCCCAAAAGGTTCTGGCCTTTGATTCACGAAGAGTGTGCCACAAGTTGATGTGAGTTACTGTTTTAGTACTCTTGCCTTACTTTTGAATTCAATGAGCACTCCTGGTTTACTAGTCATATTCTTGAGTAAGCCAGGAGTACTACTGGAGTAAATCAGAACAAAATCTTTGTCAAGCAGTCTTTAATTTTCTGTAATGCCACTTCCCTCCTTCGATAGTGGGTCCTTGTCCATCATTTTATGCATCTATACACAAGCATCTATATACATTCGGTTGTGTTTTAAGTTCACACAAAAGGGTACTTTCAATTAGCAAATGTTTAAGAAAGCACATCTAAGATCTGAATTTCTCTTTTTCAGAGAGCCTGGTGTGTTCCTAGCTGCCGTATGGTAATTTTGTTTCCCATTTAGGAATAGCAATTGTTTTAATTAAGTGTGGATAATTATTCCGCATTGCAGTCATCCGCGAAGGTGACTTTAGTAAAAACAGAGATTAAAGACATTAAGCAAATGCAGAAAGGAAAAAGAAGATAGCTCTATGCACATTCTGACTAAAAATACTCTGATTATATTTTCCCATTTTCAAAGCTCTTGAAAACATGCACGTCATTTTGTATGCAATTATCTATTACAGAAAATATATTTTCTAATAACTGCTTATTTTTGTCTGTTGTAAAGTGGGTATTGAAGGTACTTAAAGGGGCATACAGGAGAGTCGTTGTTTTGGGGTGGATTTGGTACTGTTTCAGAAGCAAATTTGCGACAGGGAACATACGGGCACATGCATCAAGCGTTAGCGAATTCGCAAATGATGCGAATCGCTATTTCAGAGCAATAGCGCTCGCAATTGGCAGTGTAGATATGCATCATCCTAATCTTAGCGAAAATCGCTAATTATTCGCTAAAATAGAGAAAAAGTTAAAAATATTCTGAGAATACAAGTGCAAATCCTTATATGCGAATCGCATTTACCGAATCGCAAATAAGGAATTGCAATTGATATGCATGAAAAATCGCTAATAGCGATTTTCTCTAAAAAACACATTTTTGCACATGCAAATTAAGAAGGGACACAACCAGGTGGTAAAAAAAAAATCTAACCTGAAACACCTGCTAACCAACTGAAAATGTATAAGACACACCCACACAAGGCCCCAGAGTTCAAAATGGCTGGTCTGTACCTGATGGCGAGGAGGATGCGGCTGCTAGGTGCTCGACTGAGAAGGAGGCGAATCAATGAACGCATATTCAGAGTGCGCATAACTTTGCTTGGCCAGCAGGATGACGAAATATACGATAAGTATAGGCTGAATGGACAAATGATACTTGATCTAATTAATGAATTGGACCCCATTCTTCAACGACAGACACATAGGACCCAAGCTATCCCAACGCACGTACAAATATTATGTTGCCTACACCTACTGGCATCAGGCAGTTTCCAGGGAGTAATTGCAGTAGCCGGAGGTGTCTCACAAAGTGCATTATCAAGAATATTGAAAGCGTTCCTTGATGCAATGATGTCCCGGATCCATGCACATATAAGTTTTCCAACCTCAGCCCATGACCTAGCTAAGACTAAGCAGGAATTTTATCAGATAGCTGGCTTCCCACAAGTAATTGGATGTATAGATTGCACCCATGTTGCAATATGTCCCCCAGCCACACAGGAATATTTGTATAGAAATAGGAAATGCTACCATTCACTTAACATTCAGGTTGTATGTAATGCCAAAACCATAATAACAGACATTGTAGCGCAATTTCCTGGCAGTGCACATGATGCATTCATCTTCAGGCAAAGTGGCATGCAGACCCGACTTGCAAGGGGAGACTTTGGAGAGGGACATTTGCTAGGTAAATATGTGCCACACAGCATTGCAAACTTGTCACAAATGCATATCTGAAACTCATAGTTCACATATTTTCTTTTCTCACATGTAGGCGACAGCGCATACGCCTTGCGCAATTACCTCATGACACCATATCTCAATCCTGCAACAGCCGGCCAAAGAAGATACAATGCAGCGCATATCTCAACGAGGAATGTGATAGAGAGAACATTTGGTCTACTAAAGAGCAGATTCAGACGCCTACACAAGACAGGAGGTGCCATGAAATACAACCCAGAGCAATGCTGCAAAATTGTGGCAGCATGTTGCATGCTGCACAACATAGCGACAAAGGGAGGCCTGGAAATTGACCTTTCTGACAGTGACTCTGAGGATGAAAACCAGCCAATCCTGCACCAACGTGCCCAACAAGGATCTGACGCAGCAGAAGGACGCAGATGCAGAATGGAGATCACACAAAATTACTTTTAAGGTGAGTAATGATGACACGAAGACAGTATGGTTTGCAAAGTAATTTTTAATAATAACAATATGTGACCTGTAAACAGAGGCGCACTTGAAAAGTGACTTTGGGCATACTTTTTTTGCCAACAACATTTACTAATTCTAAACAAATTAAGATACTTGTCAGTCAGTGATGAGGTCACAATGTAGAATGGTTCATTCACCATCTCTACAGGATTTGTGCATGGCAGCCTAGCGTTTCTTGCCCCTAACACCGAGACGCCTCTCGGCAGCAGCATCTTTTTGCCCTAGGCTGGGTCTGGATGGGATGGCACAGCGTTTGGACCGTCTAGCCTCATTGACAATTGGCATTGATGTATTGATCATGCCTGAGGCACCCTCACTGATTACATTTGGTCCAGGGATGTTTTCACCATTTGTAGATGCAGTCTCCATCTCTACTGCGTAAGTGACGTGCTGTAATCCTGTGGCAACATCACTATTATTAATGGTCATTTCGGTATGCATTGTAGAAATTCTACGTGACAACATAGCTGTTGCTGTGGCCAGTGTGTTATTGGACGCCACTTGCATTTTCAGTTGCTGCATGAGCTCTTGATGCTGTGCATTGTATGCTATTTGACCCTCATGCATGACTCTTGTCATTTCCTGGAGACTAGTGGCAAACACGGCTAGGTTAACTGACATTTTGGCAATTTCGGCCTTGATCAATCTAGTGTTTTTTGCCTGCAGGCGATGTGACCGCAGCATCTGTCCCTCCAAGCCACCCCAGACATCATTCAACTGTTCCACCTGCTGTGCCCTTCGTGCTCTGCGTCGTCTCCTTGTCAACCTTGAATTGCCTCTCCGGTTGCAGGATGATCTACATGTGGCGGTAGTACTTCGTGGGTTGCTGACATGAGGTGCCACATCAGCCTCATCATCTGTGGGATATGGTACCAAACTTTGGACAGGTGTCCTACGTGATTGTGGGACACGTGATTGGATGCTTTTCGAAGCTGGTGTGTTATCAGGTTCAGAGGCGCTGCTGAGCTGTATTTCCTGGACATCATTGTCCCCGGCCTCACCATGTTCTGCATCTGTGAGGTAAAACAGTGCACAACAGCATTAATGTATGCTTTTTAGTTATGTGACTGTTGTAACATGAATAAACGTTTATAATTTGGCACAGTTACTACTCTTTTGAAGTTGGTTAAATTAAAATGTGTGTCTGTCACTGGAACTGCTTGACCAAACTACATCTCCCATGATGCACTTGCTATACTATTGAAAGTGATGTTCATGTTTCACTACTTGTGTGTGCGCTATGCAGAGCTACCATTCACACTGCAGTGATAGGGACAATGTACACATGCATTCCTCTTACCTTCGGACGTGTGTGCTGCTCCAGAGGTATCCAGATGCGTCACACCGACAACAGCTTCTTTTGGGATTGTGCTCTCAATCAAATCCTCCATGGGAGTGTTTCCGGTGTGTGGGGGTGTCCCTCCTCCAGTTAGTAGAGCTTCCTTCAAGCGATCTGCGATGCACGCCTTGGCCCTACTGCGCAAATCGTACCACCTTTTTTTAAGTTCGTCGGTGGTACGATGAGTGACCCCAATAGCGTTCACTCTGCTTTGTATCATGAGCCCTATTCTCCTTTTCTCCTGCTCAGGCACCTTGAGAGAAGCCTTCCCAAACAGCTTCTCATTGCTGTGTACAACTCCCTCAATCAGGGTTTCAATTTCGGTTTCTGAAAACATAAGTTTTCTTTTTCTGCCACTTTGAGAGTCCTCAACAGTTTCTGCAGGCTCCATTTTGTGTGCCTTCTAGGTTTTATGTATGCAATACACTCCTCTCCTGCTCCCAGTACCAGCTCCCTCCTCTCTCAATGCTCCTGGAGTGAAAATGAGGCTCTCAGAGCACACTTCCTGTTTCAGAATGAGGCTTGGAGGGCACAGTTCCTGGTTCTGACATCATCAATATGCATCAACGCGCGACCTCGCAATTTGCGATCGCAATTTGCGATTTCGCTAATAGCGATTTCTCTATTTCAGCGATTTTTACCGATTCCTTATAAAATAGCAATTTTATTGATGCATCCCGTTTTGCGATTCCTTATTTGCGATTCCTTAAAAATCGCTAATAAGGAATCGCTAAACGGTTTGTTGATGCATGTCACCGATAGTTCTTCTATTTAAAAAAATTGCAGACCTATAAAAAATATGCATCTTACATGCAATTTCGCTATGTTTTATTGCAAATACGGTTAACATACCCTCTTTTCAACAACCCTGACCAGGCTCTGCTGCATGGCAAAATAACCAGTGACGTGGCCTCTAAAAGGGTTTCCAAATGTAAGGCCTGATTTTGCTGTGAATCCCTTTTGCAGTAGTCCTGAACTCGGTGACTGAAACCAGAAGCAAACCCAAAGTACTCTTAGTTTACTCCTGAATGTCATTAGTAAGCCTAGAGCACTACAAGGTTAAGTCCCATCTACTCATACACCAATCTTTGTGAATCAGACGTATAGGTTTTGTAACAAGAGCTCTCCTCTGCACTAAATGACAAAACTACTAGTGCCCCAAATCGCATAGCCTTAAATGACAGCCCGGGTGTGCAGTATAGCTTTAGGTGGACTGACTCCAACCCAGATAGTCAAGATGTGGAAAATAGTTCAATATAGGTTAATTATATGTAAAATTAGCTTTTATAGTCTAAAAGAGCACACCAAAGGAGATTGCAGAGAAAGCGTGGAACAGAGGGGGCAACCTTGGACCGCAGATCTTTCACAACAAGGTGTGTGGACTTTAAGAAGGGGTGTGGTGTCTCCTCAACGTTTGTGTTCACTGTTGCTGCAACTAAGACACCCTCTTCCCACTAGACTTAGCCAATTCACCTCGGAGTAGAGGGTGTTGTTCTGGTAAGGCACACCATAATTGAATATTGCACTAAGTAAACAAATTAAAGGGAGTTCTTGATATAGGAAAACATAAGGCTTCACATGCCTACACAAAATGCTCTAATGTTTACAAATACAGCAGACACATACAGCCCAAGCTGTGAGGAAAAATGTGTTTTGTTCCAAAAGGTGAAACTGTAACAAATACACCTTACATTTCTCACAAGCTCTTCAGTGCTGCCAACTCAGTTACATTATCCAGTGCTTCAAAATGTATTTTTCCAACAGGTGTTCAGCTAAATGGTCCGTTGAGTGCATTCCCTCTTTGAGTGATGAATGATTTCCTCTGTACAATTTTAAAATGTAAACTGCACTGATGAAATAGAAACTGATGCTTCCAGGGTAACAATATGGTTAAGGAGAGGGATCTACATGCTGTGCCTGGCTCAACATAATTTTACTTTTCATTTTTGTTATTGTGTTCTTTGTTTCATGGGTACCATGAACCTTGTGCCCATCTGGACACTGGATGGCAGCTGATAGCTTTGACGGTGAGTTGGTGCTCCTGTTGGAGCTGTGAAGGACTCTTCTGATGGAGACGAGAGTGGGCACAGGGGCAGTGTGCCTGTGTTGCTGTGGCATTTTGTTCACAAGGCAGAGGTGGGCTGCAGTAGTTGACAGACTAGGGTTTCTCAAGTTTCGATGGATGGCAAACGTTGGGTGCACTCATCACAAGTGCTGGAAATGGAAAGCCTAAGGCAGGCTTGTGAAGCCATTGGGCACTCTCAAGGAGTGGATGCTAAGACGGTCTGTTGAGTCCCCTTCGTGATGGCTCAAGGAAATAGTGACTCCTTCCAGCAACCACGGTGACCCCCTGCACAGCATAGTCTATGGGAAATGGTTAAGTGTCTTCTTTAGAGGGGCCAAATGAGGGGGGAATGCCTAGAAACGGGGAAACTTGTAGCTCTTGATTTAAAATGTAGATGAATACTGAAGAAACTAGAAAGGCTCCACACTCCTCAAGAGTTAGGAAAGTAGAAAAGAGTCAAGCAAGAATTCTAGGAGGTAGTATTCAAAAGATGATAAAATTGTGAGAAGCAAACATAAGATAAAGTATAGCAACAAAGCAGTAGAAAGCATGACTAGAAATAAGAGAACGATTGTGTTGTGATGCATTATCCTCTCATGAATGCTTCCCTTATATATGATGTAAACAGAAACTGCCTCCACAGGAAACGTCCCTTCTTCATCGTAGATTGAAAACCTCTAATTAATTCCTTGGTCAGACCACTATCTTGGGAAATGCTGGTCATAAGACCTGTCCCTGCACTTTTCTTGAAAGCCATGGCATTTGAGGGAGAGTTGTAATAAAATGCAAAATAGTGAGGTTTATAATGAATAAACAGTATTAACGTGCAAGTTTTAATGAAAATAAAATGTGTTTAAAAATGCAAAAAGTTGTACAAAGCCATACATTTATATGTGCTAGGCCACAAATGGATAAAGTAGCACTGTATAAAAAGTTGATTTGCTTAGAATGCTTAAGTTAAAAAAAAAATTTTATTGAAAGAAAATGAGGTGTCTGAGTATAATATACAATCTTACATTTACATCAATACGTTTGAAGCATTTTACATTTAAAGTACAAATATTGGACTATGAATATCAATTTTAAAAGGAGAGAAAACAGGATATGTGAACAAAAATGCCATTGGGTTACGAAAAAGAAATTGTTGGAATCTTTAGGAGAATCAAGGTGGTTTAAGAACTTCCTACTGAGAAGTCTTTAACGTAGAACTTCGTTAGGCACAAGCATCAATATATGTTGTAACAGGTGACCACAAATCAAGACGTTTTGTTGCCAAATTAATAGGGTAAACAAAGGCAGTATCTAATCTATGATTATGACAAACAGTGTACCACAGGCCTTGTGAGAGATTTTTGTGGAGTCTTTCCAATTAATGGTTATTTGCTGAAAAGCAATTGCTAGTAGTAAGTCAATAATTTTAACATTGAGCGGAACATCGTCCCATATAGGAGAGAGAGGCTGCCCAAGAAGATGTGCGAAAAAGAAAAAGGGAATTTGTATAAAAAATTAAGTTGATTTGAGACCATACTTGTTTCCAAAAAGTGTGTACATGTGAGCATGAAAAAAGCATATGGAATAAGTCAGCACTGGGAGACGAGCAAGTCCAACACAAATCTGACGTGGTTGAGAATCGTTTACGTAAAGTGGCTGGTGTAAATAGGAGTCTGTTGTAAACAAAAAATAAAGTTTGCATGGTGTTTGCTGCCCTGGAGGATTTACGAATCTTAGTCCATATGCCCTTCCAGAGTGATAGTGACCAGCATGTAGTAAGGTCACGTTCCCATGCCTCTTCTGTTTTAGTCTTTTGTCTAACCAAGTCAATGTCAGGCAAGTAGCTATAAATATTGGAAGCTTTGGGTGCCGCCCGCAATAATGTATGAAGACTTGGAGAGGGTTCTGAGATAGTGGAGGCGCCATGTACCATGTGGAATAGAGTATAGGTTTCCAACACGTTTTATTTTGGCAAGTTATATTTGTCAATAAAGGAAGCTGATAAGTTAAATAATTGGCTAAGAGTATCGAAAGACAAAATTTGATTCTGATAATAGTTGATAGACCCATATTAAACCCTTGTTCCTCCAAGTTTCCCAGTAAAAGGGTTTCTTTTGGATCTTCAAGTTTTTATTGTGCTAAATTGTTGAGTCAAGGAAGGAATCCATGGTAATGTAAGTAGGAGAGGTAGATAAATCAAGGAGTTTGGAAGTATGTTTTATTATTGGAGTGGAAACAGATTGTGGCTTACGTGAGAAGGAGAGGTGTTCCTGAAAAGAGAAGCGAGATAAAAAAAGGCACTCTAATGAGGCCCAAAGAGGGCAGTTGTCCGTAGAGTCAAGCAACCAAAAAGATGCTTGGCGTAAAAGGAAAGCTTTCTGGTAAGTTCCGAAGTCCGGAAAGTTCACTCCTCCTTCTGTTTTGGGTCGTATTAATTTTAATGTAGACATTTGAGGTTTCTTGTTATTCCATAAAAAGGAGGATAAAATACAATTAATTTTCTTAAATAATTTAGTGGAGATTGGAACTGGTATGTCAGAAATAGTATACAAAACTATGGACGACAACATAATTTCTATAGTGTCTAAGCTACCCCACCAGGATAGATAAAGGGGATGCAATTTAGAGGTTAATTCTGAAAGCTTTTGAATGCAATTATTCATGCATAACATCACCGTGCCTGAAATTGAGGGTGTAAAATGTAAACCTAGATATTTAATATGATTTGGACTCCAAGAGAATTTAGAAGCAAGACAGTCTGAACTAAAAGTGTCTTTCGTTAAGGGCAGAATTTCCCATTTGTCGTTATTCAATTTGTACCCGGAAATGAGAAAGTAAGATTTAACTCCTGTTAAAAAATCCAGAATTGAGTCATTAGATATTGACAGAAAAAGTAAGATATCATCAGCATTTTATCGCGAGTTTAAATGGGCGTTTGACGTCAGAAATCCATGTATATTTTGATTTTGACATATGTTGGTTAAAAATGGTTCCAAGGCCAAATTAAACAAGAAGGGCGAGTGAGGACACCCTTGACCTACTCCTCTGTCTAAGTTAAAGAATGGGGAGATCAACCCATTGGCACACACCACGGCTTGAGGGTTAGAATAAAGGAGAGATATTACGTTAAAAAAATTAGGGCCGAAGACAAACCATTTAAGGGTATAAAATAAGAATTTCCATTCAACTCTATCATAAGCCTTTTCGGCATCCAGCGCAATTGCTGCTAAAGAGAGATTTAGGTGAAAGGATTTAGATAAGACATTAAAAAAAAGTTGTGTGTTATCTGTTATAAACCGCCCCTTAACGAAACCGGATTGTTCTTTCCCCAACAACTTCGGTAGGTACGAATCTAATCGTATGGCTAGAGCATTAGAATAAATGTTATAGTCAATGTTGACCAGGAAAATGGGCCTATAGTTTTTACAATACTTGGAGTCTTTACCTTCTTTGGGGATAAAACAGAAATGTGCTTCCAAAAAAGAACCAGAGGAGTTATTCGAAGTGCAACCTTTTTTTATCAAAGAATGCAATTCAGGTATTAAACGATTAGAAAAATGGACATAAAATTCGACAGTGAATCCGTCCGGAGCAGGGGCATTGTCTTTTTTCGAATTATGAAGAGGTTTTAAAAGTCCTTATTGTTTAAGGTCCGATTCTAGGAGAGACAGATGTTTGAATGTTTGAGAACAACTGTGATGAAGTGTGCTCCGTAGGTAGAATTTCCGATGCATATAAAGACTTGTAAAAGAGGGAGAACTCATTCAAGATTTCAGCATCCTGAAGTTTTAAGACGTATTCATCACTAGCAGCCCGTCCCGACGTTGTCCGGGAGCAATCAGGCTTCTGGGCCCCGCCCGCCCCGACGTTGTCTCAGGCTTCAGGGCCCCCGCCCGCCCCGACGTTGTCCGTGCGTCCCCCGGAGCGCACCCGCCACTTTCAAGGCCCCCAATGAGCCGCACACGGGCCGCTTAACCTACCTCAGCCGCCACTCCTCCCCGCCTGTCCGCCGCTTCTCACCGCTCCTCCCCGCCTGTCTGCCGCTCCTCCCCGCTCTCATGTCCGCCGCTCCTCTTCGCGCTCCTGTACGCCGCTCCTCCCCGCCCTCCTGATGTCAGCACGCACGTCGAAGGCCGGCGCTACTTCCAAGGGACTACTTTTTTTTAATCGTAAATATTTTAAAGAACTTATATTTTATTCTTTTATATAGCCTATGTCCATCTGCAGACCCTGACAATTACAACGATGTATCGGGTGTTTGGATTGGTGCTGTGGTTCCTGAGTTTACCCGCCTCAAAGGTTCAAAGTTCTCTCTTTATAATAGTAGTATAGATATATATATATATACTATATATATACATATATATATATATATATATATATTTCAAAACAAAGGTTGCCCTCTCGGAGATACCACACGCATCAGGGTGCACGCACACAACTCCTCAGGCAGCAGTCAGGTCAGCAGGCTGCTAGCGTTCCAATGCCCACCGCTTGTGAGAGCGGATCCAGGTGCTCGCAACCGCGTGCACCATGAGGAGTGGAGGGGGCCTCACCTTCGGATAATATTGGTGGCAGGTCAGCTGATGCCTCGGATGCTTCCAAATCTGTGACAGAGGCAGACATACCCACTGGGGCAATTTGGAACTTGAGTCTGGCTGGGACATGGACTGCATCAACCAGAATGCTTTGCCAGTTAACGCCCACTTGGGCGGGACCTTTGAATTAATTAAAGGAGTTCTGAGATTAATTGCTGCCTCCGTATTTCATTTGCAGGCCAGTGATCAAGAGCTTACGCTCGAAACGCGTTTGGCAAGCTGCATGAAGGAAGTGAGAGGGCCAGGTGGGCTGCAACTGCCGTTGGTGTTTGAGCAGTAACTCCTCCAGGAGTGACATCTATACAGGGGCATCCCTTTTCGTTTAATGTTATGCGGCCGGCCCGGTCGCGGAGATGTCCCACCGCTTGTGAGAGCGGATCCAGGTGCTCGCAACCGCGTACACCATGCGGAGTGGAGGGGGCCTCACCTTCGGATAATATTGGTGGCAGGTCAGCTGATGCCTCGGATGCTTCCAAATCTGTGACGGAGGCAGACATACCCACTGGGGAAATTTGGAACTTGAGTCTGGCTGGGACATGGACTGCATCAACCAGAATGCTTTGCCAGTTAACGCCCACTTGGGCGGGACCTTTGAATTAATTAAAGGAGTTCTGAGATTAATTGCTGCCTCCGTATTTCATTTGCAGGCCAGTGATCAAGAGCTTACGCTCGAAACGCGTTTGGCAAGCTGCATGAAGGAAGTGAGAGGGCCAGGTGGGCTGCAACTGCCGTTGATGTTTGAGCAGTAACTCCTCCAGGAGTGACATCTCTACAGGGGCATCCCTTTTCGTTTAATGTTATGCGGCCGGCCCGGTCGCGGAGATGTCCCACCGCTTGTGAGAGCGGATCCAGGTGCTCGCAACCGCGTGCACCATGCGGAGTGGAGGGGGCCTCACCTTCGGGTAATATTGGTGGCAGGTCAGCTGATGCCTCGGATGCTTCCAAATCTGTGACGGAGGCAGACATACCCACTGGGGCAATTTGGAACTTGAGTCTGGCTGGGACATGGACTGCATCAACCAGAATGCTTTGCCAGTTAACGCCCACTTGGGCGGGACCTTTAAATTAATTAAAGGAGTTCTGAGATTAATTGCTGCCTCCGTATTTCATTTGCAGGCCAGTGATCAAGAGCTTACGCTCGAAACGCGTTTGGCAAGCTGCATGAAGGAAGTGAGAGGGCCTGGTGGGCTGCAACTGCCGTTGGTGTTTGAGCAGTAACTCCTCCAGGAGTGACATCTCTACAGGGGTATCCCTTTTCGTTTAATGTTATGCGGCCGGCCCGGTCGCGGAGATGTCCCACCGCTTGTGAGAGCGGATCCAGGTGCTCGCAACCGCGTGCACCATGCGGAGTGGAGGGGGCCTCACCTTCGGATAATATTGGTGGCAGGTCAGCTGATGCCTTGGATGCTTCCAAATCTGTGACGGAGGCAGACATACCCACTGGGGCAATTTGGAACTTGAGTCTGGCTGGGACATGGACTGCATCAACCAGAATGCTTTGCCAGTTAACGCCCACTTGGGCGGGACCTTTGAATTAATTAAAGGAGTTCTGAGATTAATTGCTGCCTCCGTATTTCATTTGCAGGCCAGTGATCAAGAGCTTACGCTCGAAACGCGTTTGGCAAGCTGCATGAAGGAAGTGAGAGGGCCAGGTGGGCTGCAACTGCCGGTGGTGTTTGAGCAGTAACTCCTCCAGGAGTGACATCTCTACAGGGGTATCCCTTTTCGTTTAATGTTATGCGGCCGGCCCGGTCGCGGAGATGTCCCACCGCTTGTGAGAGCGGATCCAGGTGCTCGCAACCGCGTGCACCATGCGGAGTGGAGGGGGCCTCACCTTCGGATAATATTGGTGGCAGGTCAGCTGATGCCTTGGATGCTTCCAAATCTGTGACGGAGGCAGACATACCCACTGGGGCAATTTGGAACTTGAGTCTGGCTGGGACATGGACTGCATCAACCAGAATGCTTTGCCAGTTAACGCCCACTTGGGCGGGACCTTTGAATTAATTAAAGGAGTTCTGAGATTAATTGCTGCCTCCGTATTTCATTTGCAGGCCAGTGATCAAGAGCTTACGCTCGAAACGCGTTTGGCAAGCTGCATGAAGGAAGTGAGAGGGCCAGGTGGGCTGCAACTGCCGTTGGTGTTTGAGCAGTAACTCCTCCAGGAGTGACATCTCTACAGGGGCATCCCTTTTCGTTTAATGTTATGCGGCCGGCCCGGTCGCGGAGATGTCCCACCGCTTGTGAGAGCGGATCCAGGTGCTCGCAACCGCGTGCACCATGCGGAGTGGAGGGGGCCTCACCTTCGGATAATATTGGTGGCAGGTCAGCTGATGCCTCGGATGCTTCCAAATCTGTGACGGAGGCAGACATACCCACTGGGGCAATTTGGAACTTGAGTCTGGCTGGGACATGGACTGCATCAACCAGAATGCTTTGCCAGTTAACGCCCACTTGGGCGGGACCTTTGAATTAATTAAAGGAGTTCTGAGATTAATTGCTGCCTCTGTATTTCATTTGCAGGCCAGTGATCAAGAGCTTACGCTCGAAACGCGTTTGGCAAGCTGCATGAAGGAAGTGAGAGGGCCAGGTGGGCTGCAACTGCCGTTGGTGTTTGAGCAGTAACTCCTCCAGGAGTGACATCTCTACAGGGGCATCCCTTATATATATATATATATATATGAGGTACGTGGTGCTCCCAGAGCTATAACCAACACAGCAGTTTCAGCCGATCAGCAAAACAGGAACAGCAAGACCCAAGGATGGTGCAAATGTTCTTTATTAAATATTAACCCAGCACCAGTCCGCCATGACGCGTTTCGGCTAGAAGTAGCCTTGATCACATGACATCGTCACGAGGGCTGATCACCCATTTAAAGTGCAAAATGCCATCACATGGAATGGAAACAGAAGAGATACTATCATTGTTTCCATACTTTTACAGTTATTTCATTACGGCATAAATGCCAGCATTGCACATGATTTCAAAGGATTGGTCATAGCTTGTAGTTAATACATAAAAATAACCATCGACCAACTAGTACCATTCAAGTAAAATCATCTATTTACAAGAGTATACATGGCAACGGCTACAACAAACTTTTAAAATGATATAAAAGTTAAAAGCCGAATAAATAGTTATATGCAATTAAAATATAACCATTAAAACTCCAAAACATTGTGCAAAATATGCTCTAATTGTATAGTTCCGTTATCATGAACTCCAAACAATGTACAATGATGCCCAAGTGGGCTGTAAATGACAAGACCTGTGATAGGTACTATAATTGTGCAAATTCGCTGTTAGTGCAAAAATTGTGATGGCATTAAAGTGCTCCCAAGAATGTGAAGTTGATACTAAATTCAAACAAATTATTAAAATTAAAATGGTCATGGAGGGTATCAGGGACATGTTAAACAATTAATTAAACTTCATAGGTCACAGTTCATAAAAAGGTTCAGACTTCATTACAAGATTCAATAAATAAAGGTGCAATAAGCAAGAAAACATACGGTTTATTAATTACTCAGAGATAGGTGTGGCAATCCTCCCCAATATTGAGACCTTGCGGTGCCTTGGTATCAAGTAGTATTATATAGCGAGTCTCCAATTTACGTAAAAGGCACTCCCTATCACCGCCTCTCCTTTGGGGAGGAACACAATCTATCGCGAAGTACTTTAATAAGGATGCATCCTTTCCATGTTTGCTTTCAAAATGCCTGGCTACAGGATATGTCACATCTGCTGGGTGATAGCTCGCAGATGCTGTAGTATTCGCTTGTGCACTTGTGGTCGAGTGCTGCCTACATATCTCAACCCGCACGGGCATTCCAGAACATAAACTACAAACTCTGATTTGCAGTTTAATTTCTGTTTGATTTTAATTGGAAAAGGTGAAAGAGGAGTAGAAACCTCCGTTTTACTAATACCATGTTTACAAGCTTTACAGGTTGGGCACCTTAAGAATCCTTTGCTCCCATTGAGCCATAAACCTGAAATTACCTCAGGGCTACTGGAAACAAGACTGTCTTGCATTGCCCGGGCTTTACGATAGGTAATGCTAGGATGTTTAGTCATGAGGGAACCAATTATAGGATCACTAGAGACTAGGAACCAGTTGTCCTTAACTATTTTATGGATACTTTTATGCTGGTTATTGTATGCCATAATTAGTCTAGTCTCCTCACCTACCTTTTCAGTCAGGGTCTTAGGTTGAACACTACCTGAGCCCAGGAGTGTAACTCTGTCAATCTTATTGGCTCTCTTGATGGCATTATCTATGGTCTCTAATTTGTAGCCACGTTCAATGAATCGTGCTTTACAGAGGGATTGTGCCAGTCGGCATTCTTGTTCATTGCTGCATATTCTCCGAATACGACGCATCTCCCCATAGGGGATACTACGTATCAGATGTGATGGATGCTGACTGTCTGCATGCAGCAATGTATTCCCTGCTGTAGGCTTACGATATAGTCTAGTCTGAAGGTTGCCTTCATGGACAAAGATCTCCACATCTAAGAACACGATGGACGATTTACTGAGGGTGCTAGTGAATTGAATATTAAGAATGTTTTCGTTCAATTCCTTTATGAATTCAACGGCCTCTTCCTCAGTACCATCCCATACAAACATCAAATCGTCTATATATCTTAACCACAGTTTTACATTGGAGTTCATGGTGGCAGCATGTTGTTTCATCAGGACCTGCTCCTCCCAGTACCCCATATGTAGACAGGCGTAACTGGGCGAGAAGCAGGCCCCCATTGCCACTCCCCTGGTCTGTAAGAAGAGTTGGTTAGCGAACAGAAAAATGTTGTTCTCAAGACAGATCGTAATCATATCTAACAACATTCTTGAGTGTTCCCAGAAACAAATGTCTCTTTTCCCAAGAAAATGTTGTATAGCCTTCAAACCATCAGTGTGGAATATGCTGGTATAGAGTGAGGTCACGTCCATGGATACCAGCACGTAATTAGGGCTCCATATGAAATCCTGTAGTTTTCTCAACATATCACTGGTGTCCAGAATAAAGGATGGTAGGCCTCTTACAAAGTCCTGTAAAAAAAAGTCAATATACCTGCTCATATTCTCTAACAGGCTGTTGCAAGCAGATATTATGGGCCTGCCAGGGGGTTGTAGCAAATTCTTATGTACTTTCGGGATAAAATAGATAACCGGCATCACTGGGTAATCTTTTTTAAGAAACTTATATTCATCCATCGAAATCAAGCCCTTGCTTCTCCAGGCAGACAATTTCAGATAGATTTCATTTCTTGTCTGCAAAGCCTCCTGCATAGAGATGCGTCTGTAGCATTCCCTATCGTTAAGTTGTTTATGGGCTTCCTCCATACATATATAAAGTCTAAACAGGAAGCCCCAAATTAAAGCAAAGCAAAGCCACACGAAGTTCAGATCAGCACGTTTATTTGCATCCATTTCACTGCTCGCTCCTTGACAACTTTCAGAGCAATCTTTGAACATGTAAAGCCTGACGCGTTTCAGGAAATAATCCTTTCTTCAGAGGCATTGTTCACGAAGGGCTGGAAGAGCAGTTTATGGCTGCGTCTGCTCATATAATCACTGGCACCTGCCACAGTGGGCGTGGCTAAATCGCAAAGCCTCCTGTGCCTTGTAGTACGCTGGCCCTCTTCCCACAGTGGGGCCACTCAACAGTCCTTGCAATTTGAACCAAGGGGCAGATTTATGTTGGGAATGTGCCACGTTTGCGTCACGCAACTGTGGCGTAAACGTGGCGCATCCCTATGACCCATTTACAACGTGACGCATCTAGGCAGATGCGTCACGTTGTAAAGCCCTGCGCCACTTGTGGGTCTTCCGGCGCAGGGTGGGCGTTCCGGGGCAGGTGCGCCTCGCAAAAGTGGCTGAGTGAAATCTATAAGATTTCACTCAGTCACTTTCAGGCCAATGCTGCATCAAAACCCTGCGCCTGCTTGAAGCAGGCGTAGGTCTTGATGCAGCATTGTAAAGATGGGGCACCCCCGAGCCTTGCTGGAGCTGCGTCACGCTTGCAACGCAACTCCAGCAATGCGCCACCTTTACGGCACAGATGCGTCACACATCTGTGCCGTTTTTGCCCCATGGTGCGCCGCATTGTAAATGCGGCACACCATGGGTGGCGGAGCAGCGGCGCAAAATAACTGGCGCATCCCTGGGGATGCGCCAGTCATCATAAATCTGCCCCAAGTATTCACCAAGTGGAGTAAAGTAAAGCGCTGTAAGCCCTCAGATTGCGCTTTGCAGCAGTGAATTTGTGCTCAAGGCAGCACCACCTGCATTGGAGCTGCTGTTGTCTTCGTTCCGTCTTTGCAAGCCCCTTCTCAGAGCCTGCACGAACCCTTCGTAAGGTGGGCCTCGTTTCGCGACTGGGCAAACAGCCGATATCCATATAGTCTAAACAGGAAGCCCCAAATTAAAGCAAAGCCACACTAAGTTCAGATCAGCACATTTATTTGCATCCATTTCACTGCTCGCTCCTTGACAGCTTTCAGAGCAATCTGCGGCCGGCGCTACTTCCAAGGGACTACTTTTTTTTTAAACGTAAATATTTTAAAGAACGTATATTTTATTTTTTTATATAGCTTATGTCCATCTGCAGACCCTGACAATTACAACGATGCATCGGGTGTTTGGATTGGTGCTGTGGTTCCTGAGTTTACCCGCCTCAAAGGTTCAAAGTTCTCTCTTTATAATAGTAGTATAGATAGACAGATTCAAAGTTTAATTTGTTATGCTTAATTTTTGAGTAGTTGGCTAGTATTTTCCCTGCTTTGTTTTTACCACCGTAAAACTTTGCACTGGACTTTAACAAAGGAAGTGAGGCATCTTCTGTTGATTTCTTGTTAAATATCAATTTGGTATTTATAAGAGCAGTTAAACATTCTTTCGAATTTAGAGATATAATATGAGTGTTCCAGTTTCTTAATGTCTTGGAGGAGATCCCTGGTATTTTTATGTGCAAGTTTACATTTTTTTGCAACAAAACTAATAATAAAGTCTCTTGCTGCAGCTTTAAAAGCATCCCAAATAGTCGGGAGTTTTAAGGATCCTGTTTGATTCATCTTGAAGTAATCATTAAAAAAGGAAGTAAAAGAAGCAGTAAACTTTGGGTCTAACAGAAGCGTGCTGTTAAAACGCCATCTTCTTGGGGTATTAATTTTGGGTAATATATCGAATTCAATCGATACAGGTGCATGGTCCGATAATAGGATGGGACCAATTTCAGCATGTGTAAGGGACTGCAAAATGTTATGGGAGACAAATACATAATCAATTCTAGATTGAGTTTGATGGACAGGGGAGTAAAAAGTATATTCTTTAGTGGTCGGGTTGCATAGGTGTCAAGCATCGAGGAGTTTATATTGAGTGATGGTGTGAATAATAGATTTATGAGATTTGTTGGGGATAAAAGACACTTTAGAGTTTCTATCAATGAAAGGATCAAACACCTGATTACAGTCTCCGGCTAATATAAAGTTATCTTCCATACAGCTGGAAAGGTGTTTAGCCAAAGCATGCCAAAAAGAGGCATCTCCTCCGGTGGGAGCGTAGACATTGAGGAAAGAAATTGGAACACCTCTGAGAGATAATTTAACATTGAGCCATCTACCGTCTGTATCTGATTCTTGTGATATAAATGTAACTGGAAGAGATTTACGGCACAATATCGCAACTCCATTTAGTTTACCATCACCTTGAGAAAAATGAACTTCCCCCACCCAGCCTCTTTTTAATTTCAGAGATTCATTTTCCGTGAGGTGCGTCTCTTGTAAGAAGACTATATCTGCATCTAACTTGGCCAGGTGAGTTAAAACCCTTTGTCCCTTAATAGGAGAATTTAGTCCCCTAATGTTCCATGAGACTAATTTCAGTAGCATATGATATTAAAGGAAAAAAGAGATAACAGGAGGTAATGATAGTCCAATACAATGAAGTGCAAGAGAAGAGTACGAGAAACAAGAGAAGAAAAACAAGCATGCAAAATAATCCAGAGCCAGAAAGGAGCAAAAATAGTATTTGATTGATTCCAGAAATAAAGCTCAGGTATAGCTATATATGTAGCATATATGTGTAGCAAAAGGAATGCAAAAGAGAAATAATGAGATGTATTGCATGAGATAAAAAAAACAATAAAGAGATTAAAAAAGAGGTAAAGGTATTAAAGACACCATGAGAAGAAGAAAATAAATTTAAAACAAAAGACAGTACAAAAAACACACCTACAAAAACGAAACAGGGATGTGAGGGTGGGAGGAACCACATGGAGCAGACTGACCATCTAGGGGTGACTGAACCGGACCGGGGAGACACCACGCCAGAAAATGAACATAACTGTAAAAGGCGAAGAACAATATAATTACCACCAAGTTATAAAATAAACAAGGAATACCTGGTGAATAGATGAAGAAAGAAAACTGGGGGCAAAGTAATAAAATCAACACTAAACTAGTGAACTAGTATAAGTCAGCTAACAGTATGTAATCTGTGGAAGCTAAGGACAACAATTAAAGAGAGAGTTGATAAAACATAATACATAATATGAACAAGAGAACACTGAGAACATAACAAACAAACAAACAAAGCGAAGATAATGTGAGTCAAAAGTAAAACAAGAAGCACATCCTAGGTAAACTAAGTAACACTCCTTGTATACAAAGGAGAAGTTGGGATCTAAATAACTTGTGGATGGTGTGCAGAAATCAAACATTAAATGAATAGAGGGAACAAAGTGAGCCTTAACAACCAACCCATGAAGGGTTAGGCACTATGTTATTACAACAATTTCATAAAGTCAGGTATTATTCAAAGAAGGTCGTAGAGTGTCCATGGCATTTGGGCCGCATGAATGTATGAAACTTTGTAGCCTTGCTGGATATTCATATGTTGTTGTTCTGTTATTGTATGTAACCTTAAACAGGCAGGGATGAATAAGACCATAGCGAGCACCCATTGATCGAAGAACTGGTCTCAAATTAAGAAATGCTTTGCGTCTGTTAGCAGTGGTTTTGGCATAATCCTGCACAAAAAATAAAGTTGAACCAGACCAAGTAATTCGTTGAGAAGATTTGACCGCAGATAACACCATTAACAGATCTGTGTACTCCAGAAAGTATATGATAACCCCTCTTGGTCGTTGTGAGGGTGAAGTATTGGAAGAAGGGCGACCTAATCTATGTGCTTCTTGAATGTTGAGTGCTGTACCCTCTGCTTGGTGTAGTACTTTAGGGAGAAAAGATTTAAAGAAGGTGAGAGGGTCTGACCCCTCAACTCCCTCCGCCAAACCATAAATAAGTAGATTACTCCTCCTGTTGCAGTTTTCAAGGTCCTCAATCTGCTTTTGGAGCATTGAAACTCGAGACTGAAGCTGGGATACGTTCGCATTTGTATCCCTGAAGAAGGATATGCTCTGTTCAACTGCAGTGACTCTTGTGTCGAGTTGAGACCAATTGTCTGTGAGGATTTGTAGCTTAGAGTTGGTTTCCTCCATAAAGGGCCGGAGGGCCCTTATTTCATCCAGCAACATCTCCATGGATACCGGTGAGACTGACTTAGGAGGAGAAGGGGTATTTTGCTTTAGGCGTTTAGTAACAGTCTTCCCTGATGGCGCCGGTGAGGGATCCATGTCTGTCACCTGGGTACGTAATGTAGACAACAGAGAATCCTCCAATTTAGAGTATGCAGTAAAAATCTTGGAGTTTTTAACAAAAATATGCTTTGGTTGCGGCTTCATAGATAGAGCACCTTCGTATTGCCCATAGAACGACCAACACAAGTCCCAGGCAAAAAGAGGCGTGAAATGTATCACTATGATGTAAAATTCAAATGGAAAGAGAGAACCATGTGAGAATCATACAAAATAAGCAAATATGACAACCAAGGTCAGATTCAGAATGCCCATTTAAATTCCAGGAGAATAAACAATTTCACAATTATAGCAGGTCATAAGAGCGTCAAACAGTTCCAGTAGACTGAGAAGTGAATTGCGCCATAGGTATGAAGAGGGAGGTACAAAATGCCCGTCAAGGTTTTCTTTCAGTCAGTAAAGCTGAGTGCTGAGTCACCAAACAACCTCCTATTGCCAAAGAATCCAAGATATAAGCGGTGAAGCGTATTAGACAGAGCGTGCTTGAGGAAACATTCAGGGAGAGTTAAACGACTCCGTATTCCTGAGGAATGCTGCAGTTTGTGTACAACACAAAATGGCGGCTGCGATATCGCGTCTCCGCTAGAGGGACTCACTTGAGTAAAAATAGTGTTGTCTTGATGAATTCAGAAGCGCCGGAGTTCTTAAGATCTGCAGCGCATCTTCGGATGTCCTGTGCGTGCTTTGGCTCCGCAGGTCACTGCCATGTAGCGTGGAAACTCCCAGTCCCACCGGAGCGCCTCACCTAGACACCACCACTCTCCGCGGGCACCAAGTCACGCCCCCCTGCTTAGAATGCTTAAACACGTTTAAAATGCTTATTTCTTGACCAGGAGTTGACATGACTAAGGAATGTAGATATAACTAAAATGTGTATTTCTTGACATTTCCATGGAAATGTGTTCATAATAAATAATAAGTTGCATAAAAGTTTTCATACATTTCTGCAGAATGTTTCTACTTACACAAAGATCACTGTTAACAATCTTTAGAAATTAGTCTTTTAATGGGCAATGAAGAGTTCAAATACGTAGATTCCGCATTTAAGCTAAAATGTATTTTCTTTCCAGTGAATGGTGGTTATGTTGAAATGTTTTCTTTTCATTATATTGATATTCCAACATCTACATAGACCAATGTTTAGACACTTGATATTTTACAAGGTTAGAAGTGTAGTTTAATTCATGGGAAAGTGAACCTGAATGAAAAATTGACCCACATTAACTCATAACCACTACAACGTAGTTGCAAACTTAACATTTGCTTTCTGTGGACGACTGTATTCTGGTGAGAAGATGAGGAGTGATCCTGTTCCCAGGAGAGCAATGAAACCTGATTAGCTGACGGTAGAAGAAAGTAGCAACGTGTTGCAAAGCATCATGAAATGTGTAGTCTATAATGATGCTTGTTCCTAGAGTTGGTTAGAACATCTTTTTGCCCACTTTTCCAGACTATATCTTTCATGCCATTACCCAGCACACACGGTTACGTTGCTTTGAGGCTCTATTGAGTTACTTGAACCTCTTTTTATGGCAAGTTCTGCTTTGATATTTTTGATCTATTTGAGCTTATTTTAATGCTGACGTTTTATGCTTTCTCTCACTCTCTCTTGAACCAGAACTCTTTATGGGTTCTGACTGACTCCATTCTCCCATATTCTTAGAATAGGGATTCTTTCCTCTATGGAACGCGCTTAATGCATTTTATTGCATATTCATTGATTATTGATTTCTAATTAGATTCTGACTAAACAATGAATTTATGTTGTGATCTAATAAAGATAATTTACTAACAGATTTTAATTAATAAAACCCTTGAACGCTTAGCCAACTCTCTTTACTGACTGAAAATAGGTTAATAATTGTGGTACTAATTTATCTGATGCATTATTCTCCTCTTCTCTAAAACAGCAACAAAGTTCCATATGGCCCCAGAAAGGTCAACAGAGAGAGAATTAGCCTAGATGATGGTAAACAGACAACTTTTACATTAAAAACTGATTCTCGGGGGCGTGGCTAGCAGCCGGAGATGGCAGCAGCATAGAAGGCGAGCTCCGAGGTTAACGCGGCCTCCTCGCAAATCCGACTAATGATCCGATAACAAAAATTACCCTGCGGCAAGGTACTGAGGCCCAGGACCGGGCGGCACAACCGGCAGAAACAAAGACGAAAATCCGTCGGAGGGAAGAGGAGTTTACCGCACAACTCGCTCAGGCCACGGAGAGGAACTGAAGCCGGGAGGCTGCTTGACTCCGGGACCCGACGGGAAGTGCTGCGGGCTGGGCGCCGAGGCACCGGAAACAACCACTGGTGGCAAAGCTCCGAGTGCGGGAGGTGTCCACAGAACGTTGCGGACGTCGGAATCCAGGTACCTGTGGCCAAGAGACCGTCCGTCGTCTGCTAAGACCCGGCGCAAGCCAGGGAACACCCCAGACCGTTATACGGAGGCGGACGGACCAGCCGCGTCCGAGTACGGACCCGCCATCTTGGACCCGGGCTCCCCAACGGCCCGGGGCAGGGGACGGCGAGTAAGCTGCTTGCCTCAGTGAGGTGCCCTGATTGCAGCGTGGGGGCCGAAAGGAGTCCTTGCCCAGACCACGGGACGCCTGGCGAGAGGGTTCGCCGACAACTAGGACGGTGCCGCAAGGGCAGACCGTAGTGCACCGAGACACAACTCCGGCCCATTCACCGCTGTACGGAGGCTGAGTCCCGGCGGGGGCCCAGTCATCCAGGACCCCATACCCCGCACTCTGCATTGAACACTACCGCGGGGGTGCGGTGCACTTGCCCCTCTGTCTCACCCTACTGGGGAGTGGGCTGCATCGCTGGTGAAGCCGCCGCCGAGCGTGGCTGTGGAGAGACACTATACTCCCATTTGCAGCAACGGACAGTGGGCGCACCCCTGCGGCGGCCAGAGTATTCCCGACTGGGGCCAAAAAAATACCGGGAGCTGCACCGACCATCAGCGGCATGACGGGGGCACGGTGAGGGTGACGTCTGAGGGAAGGTGTGGCCCAAGACATCTGGCCGAGGACAACCTGCACCAACTCGACAGCGGAGGTGTGTTTCCCTGGCGCGCCATACAGCGATACGGCCCGAACCGCACGACCCACCAACAATCTGCGCCTGGTGAGAGACATATGGTACAGATCGCACCCGTCGGTGGCCTGCAAGAAAGAGGGAGAGATGGTGACGTCTGATGGTCAATACATCTGCTAGGCCCACACGCATCCATAACCCATTGGAACACTGCGAGCCTTCACCGGGGATACTTCCAGTTGGACTCAGCTCCCTAAGCACATTGTTCATAGCACCTACTCAACAGTGGATCACCACCGCAGCGATAGTCAGAATGGCGGGTAAAGGGCCGAAGGGTGGAAACACGCAGTCAAGACTCGAGAAATATGCATATTATAAAACGACATCCTCCCCGACGGACGCGAAAATGCAGGCGAACAAAACAGCCGACACGGCGGGAGGGAAGAAAGCGACCCTGGAAGACGTGATGCGGGCTCTGACGCAGGTCCAGGTGACGGTGGGGTCGATCTCAACAGAAATTACACTAATAAGAGCAGACTTCCACAAAATGTCAGAAAAAGTGAACTCGATGGAGGTGGTGGCCAAGTCGCTAGTGGAGGACGTCTCAGAGCTGCAAATCAGTATGGAGCGGATCTCGAAAGAAAATAGAGACCTGCGTGAAAAACTGGACGAGCAGGAAGGGCGCTCGAGACGGAACAACATCCGCATACTAGGGGTTCCAGAATCGGAAGACACTAGAGCAATGGACCTATATGTGGAGGGCCTGATCCAACAAGAACTTAAGCCCAAGGGTCTTTCCGCATTTTTTTCAGTGGAAAGAGCTCACCGAGTCCCAGGGGGACGCCCGAAAACAGGAGCAACCCCACGACCGATCATTGCCCGACTCTTCAATTTCAGGGACAGGGATGCGATTTTACAGGCGGCAAGAAACTCACCCCCAATTAAAGTCCAAAACTCCACGTTGGCGCTCTTTCCAGACTACACGGCTGAGGTCGCACGCAGGAGGAGGACATTCTTTGAAGTTAAAAAAGAACTTAGGGCGAGAGAAATTCCTTATGCAATGCTCTTCCCGGCCAAACTGAGAATAGTGGCGGACAATAAAACATGGTTCTTTGATACCCCGGAGGCGGCACACGACTAGCTGGAGGGCTGGAGAACAACGGGCCTGCCTCGCCGCTCCAATAGACCGAACAGACACCGCAATAATGGTATGCGACCAAGTTCCCAGGTATCCGGTGGAGACACGGAACAGCATTCGCCCCTGAGCGAGGTTCAAGAACGTGAAGACAACGAAGAACAATGACTTCCCGTGCTTATAATGATAGACCAAATGCAACTCTGGCCGGGCGGGCCGCCAAGGACACTGGGCGGAGGTCCTCCGTAGACGTGATGAGGGGCCGCTGACTCCGGAGAGTCCTTCACCCCAGCGAGCAAGTACTGTGTTTTGGGTTTGGGTTAGGCACTCTGCTGAGTTGGGGGGGCGGGCAGTTCTAAGTCCGTTTAGCAGGGGGGCAGGGAGGGGGGGAGTTGAGGGTAGGGGGGTTCTGCATTTTACGGGTAGTTTTACAGGTCAAGATTGGATTGGCAGGCACACGTATACAGCATGGCGAGCTCCAGGCAACTTACTAGACTATGTTCAATGTGGCACGTAGTCACTCTTTACCGCAGGCGCTATGGCACACAACACACGGAATGACTTAGGAGGGGCAGACCCTGGGATGGGACCAGCGACACCTTTACAACTTTTGTCTTGGAATGTGAGGGGCCTGGGGGATAAGGTCAAACGAGGCTTAGTATTACAAAGTATAAGGAGACTCAACCCGGCCCTGGTCCTGCTACAGGAAACACACCTGACAGGTACTGCAATACATGCACTAGACAGGAAAGGCTACCATATGATTGCCCACTCAGAATTCACTAGGGGGTCCCGTGGTACAGGTATAATAATGCACCGATCCTCCAGGTACATAATTCAATCCACGAAGATAGACACGCAGGGGCGCTTTGCTGCGGCTCTTGGACAGTGGGAAGGGAGACCGCTAAATGTGGTCTCGGTATATATTCCGCCGGCTTTGCATGCAGTCGCACTCCCAGAACTGGGAAAATTTCTGTTAGAACTCCCGGAAGGAGATCTCGTAGTGGGAGGAGATTTTAACGCAGCGGTACACAATAACTTAGACAGATTCCCGGTACGAACTCAGGCTCCCGGGCCGTCCCGGCTGAATGACTTCCTAGAAGCACAGGGTTTGATAGACCTTTGGAGAAGTTTCCATCCGACAGCCCAACAATACACTTACCATTCAGCGGTCCATGATAGTCTCTCAAGGATCGACTATTTCCTAGCGTTGGGCCACGGGCTCCTCACTGTTGACGACGTACGGATTAGGCCGAGAGGTATCTCGAACCATTCCCCATTGACGCTGACTCTCTCCAACACGGAGCGGTCCCAAAAGCGCATTTACCCGATCTACCCGGGATATCTTAAGGTGCCTCAGGTGACCAAAACACTTAAAAAAGCAACAAGATGTTACCTCGCGGAGAACGAAGGTTCTGTGTCATCCCCTTCTGTCCTGTGGGAGGCCTACAAAACGGTTCTCCGAGGACAAGCCATTTCCACTATAACAAGGCATAAGCGCACCCAGAAATAAGAACTAATGAACTTAGAGGACGAACTCACTAAGGCCAACGAAGAACACATAGCTAACCCGACGAGAGACACGCTGCACACGCTCCAGTTGTGTCAGCAACGTCATACCGATCTTATACGCCGAAGAGTGGTAGAAAATATGACGGCCACGGCGCACAGGATATACGATGTAGGGGATAAGGCCAGCAAGCTCCTAGCGTGGCTGGAAAAGAGACGGGAGGGGCAAAGGTCGATCCTACGACTAAAGGACCCGCAGGGGGAAATGCAAACCCGCCCTTCACTGATGGTCGAATTACTGGCTGATCATTATCAAACAGTGTATGCCCCTGAAATAGAAGTTACGCAGGAAATAGCAGAGACAGCTCTCGTGGGAGTGCCCACCCCTACACTGTCACAGGACAGGGTGGAAGAACTAGAAGCGGACTTAACGACTGAAGAGTTACAGTCGGCCATCGCAGCGTTGCACTCAGGGAAAGCCTTAGGCCCCAATGGAATTCCGATTGAGTGGTACAAAACCATGTCTGAGACGCTAGCTGCACCCCTACTTAACATGTTCGTGGAAAGCCTGGAAAAGGGACAACTGCCACCTGACCAGCGCATGGCGACTATTGTGGCGATCCCGAAGCCTGGCAAACCACCTGAAGATTGCGGATCCTACCGGCCGATTTCCCTCCTCAATGCCGAAAGTAAAATATTAGCAAAACTACTGACCAACAGATTGTTGCCCCACCTCACACATCTAATACACCCAGACCAGACGGGGTTTATGCCTCATAGAAGTACGGCGATGAATCTCAGACGCCTGCATGGTGTGATGGCAAGAGCCCCGTTGTTGAATGAATCTGCAGCAATCCTCTCGCTGGACGCCAAAATGGCGTTTGATTTGGTAGAATGGCGGTATCTCTTTGCGGTCCTACAACATATGGGCTTTGGCCCGAAATTTGTAGCTTGGATTAGGCTCTCGTGGGAGTGCCCACCCCTACACTGTCACAGGACAGGGTGGAAGAACTAGAAGCGGACTTAACGACTGAAGAGTTACAGTCGGCCATCGCAGCGTTGCACTCAGGGAAAGCCTTAGGCCCCAATGGAATACCGATTGAGTGGTACAAAACCATGTCTGAGACGCTAGCTGCACCCTTACTTAACATGTTCGTGGAAAGCCTGGAAAAGGGACAACTGCCACCTGACCAGTGCATGGCGACTATTGTGGCGATCCCGAAGCCTGGCAAACCACCTGAAGATTGCGGATCCTACCGGCCGATTTCCCTCCTCAATGCCGAAAGTAAAATATTAGCGAAACTACTGGCCAACAGATTGTTGCCCCACCTCACACATCTAATACACCCAGACCAGTCGGGGTTTATGCCTCATAGAAGTACGGCGATGAATCTCAGACGCCTGCATGGTGTGATGGCAAGAGCCCCGTTGTTGAATGAATCTGCAGCAATCCTCTCGCTGGACGCCAAAATGGCGTTTGATTTGGTAGAATGGCGGTATCTCTTTGCGGTCCTACAACATATGGGCTTTGGCCCGAAATTTGTAGCTTGGATTAGGCTATTATACAGCAACCCTGTGGCGCGAGTAACGGCAAATGGCCACATCTCGAGAGACATTCTGTTAGCAAGGGGAACGAGACAAGGCTGCCCGTTCTCGCCACTATTGTTCGCCTTAGTACTGGAGCCGTTGGCCACGGTCATTAGAACCACTCGGCTACTGCGAGGAATAGATTGGGGGGGCGACTGGGAGGACAAAGTGTCACTATACGCTGACGATATGTTAATATACCTAACTGACCCGGCAGAAGGAATTCCAGTATTGTTGGCACTATGTGAGCGACATGGTGTAGCTTCAGGCTATAAAATCAACTGGACGAAATCGGTGCTCTACATGCTGCATGGGACTCCACCGCACTTGAGCGGGGACTGTCCTCTGCTACTAGAGGCCGTCTCCTTCAGATACTTAGGAATCCAAATTACACGAGACCACGGGGCCTTTCAGGACATGAATCTGAAGCCGCTGCTCGACAGACTAAAAGCGGATGTCCGGCACTGGAAGACCCTTCCGCTAACATTGTTGGGCAGGGCGGCGCTTTTCAAGATGATGGCGCTGCCCCGTTTCCTCTACGTCTTGGAAAATACACCGGCAATGGTCCCACTTTCCTTTTTTAGACAGATATCAGGACAGCTGTCAGGCCTCTTGTGGGGGAACCGGCCGGCTAGGGTCGCACAGGCGAAATTGGTTAGAGACTGGTACAGTGGAGGAATTGCGCTCCCAAACTTAGAATTATATTATTGGGCGGCGCACCTCAAGGTGATTAACCAATGGATACATGCACCACAGAACGACCCGGCATATCTAGCGGACAGGCGGCAGCTAGGCACTAACACCCTTTTGGCCCCGCTCTACAACAAAGGATTAACAGCGAAATTGGTCGGCCCAACTAAGCACACTGTAACACTATGGCACAAAGCTCAAAGACGACTAAACTGGGAGGGTGTGATCACACGGCCTACACCCCTGTGGGACTCCAAATCCCTGGGCAATCTACGAAGCAGCAAGGGCTTTACCCAATGGGACAACATCGGGATCTCCACGGTGGGTGACATGTGGATGAGAGATGGGGTGATTCCGTTCGCGACCCTGAGGGAGCAGTACGAGCTGGGCATTACTGAAACGTACCGGTACATACAGATTAGACACGCATTAATGGCTGCAATTACCCCGGGCACTAAGGTCCCAGAATCAGCTCCTTTAGAAGACCGACTCCTTACAGACTACATGGAGGCTAGCGCCACCTCCCTCACATATCGCAAACTGGTAAACAACCTGCCTGACCCATTACAGAAACTGAGAGGCAAATGGGAGGATGAGCTCGGGGAATTAGATGAGGCAAACTGGAATGCGGCAATGGCGTCGCCTAGAGAAGCTGGAATTTCAGCGAGATTCCGACTAATACAATTTAAAATACTACACCGGGTATATTACACACGTACCACCCTACATAAAATTCAGAGGGCAGATCACCCTTACTGTTTGAGAAATTGCGGGGAAGTAGGCACGCTGTTTCATACCCTATGGTCCTGTCCCAGCATGGTAGAGTACTGGAGGCGAGTAACACGCACTATCGCCCAAACTCTGCAGCTCCCCATCACACCTGACCCTAGAATCTGTCTACTGAATGTCTGGGGCCCAAACAACCTGACTCCACAGGGGCGGCAATGGGTAGTTATCGGAATGATGTTAGCAAAGCGGGACATAGCGCAGAAATGGGGGGCTTCGGAGGCACCGACCTTGGCGCAATGGTGCAGAAATATGGACATGCTCATGGTGATGGAGCGTGCGGTGTACCAGCAAAGAGCCAACCCACGTAAATGGAACAAAATATGGCTGCCATGGAACACATATAGGGGGGAAATTTGTGATCCGCTACCTGAGGAGGAGGATATAGATAGTTCAGACGAGGAGGAGGATATAGAGTAGGTGTGGGAAGCGGGAGGGGGCTACACAAATAGCAGAAAGGTTCAGAGACTTCCGTGCCCTCCTGACGTGAATGATAAGTATGCAACCTGTGGGATACAAGGCCTTACTCGCTATGCTGCTACCGTGGGGTATAGTAATTCATGTCTTGAGTGCTACTAAGTTACCAATCTATGAACCTAAAGTTGAATGTTATGTAATAAAAGGAATAGTTGCAATAACGGTCGGATGTGGCTGCATGTTGACGCGGCACCGACAATGATATGATACTGTAAAATACCTTATCTTGATGCAACAATAAAAACAAATAAAAAAAAAAAACTGATTCTCACTCCAGAACGTGTGTTTGGCATACAAAGAAGTAGTTCCAAGTTTGACATCTTTCATTGTGTGCTGGATTCTAGAGTCTCTCCACCGACTTTCATGTCTGGTGCTCCTGGCAGCTTTTGGAACATTTCTTTTGGGTAACAATGAGCAGGGGGTTGCCACAGCTGTGCCGTCACTCAGTGTCATGAATCGTGGGACACATTTACTTGTGCGCAGTGGTACTACGGTACCATGGTGCAAGGGTGCCTGTGTTGCAAGGGATAATTGTTTTGTGCAGGAAGGAACACCTTCCTGCACAAAAACAATCATTGATGGTGTTTTCCTCCTATGTGTGGTGCAAAATGCAGCTCACATAGAAAAAGAAACAAAATGAGGAGAAATAAAGGTATTTCTCTTTTTATGCCTTACCTGGGGAGGCGATAGTATCTGATGCATTCCCAGGTTTATGAACCCTTGTAAGTCTGGGAATGCTTCAGAATCCATGGGTGCTGTGTGGGAACACCCACAGCAACACCTATTGAACACCCTTTTCATGAAGAGCAATGCATTAAAGGGGCCCCTATTTAAAAAAATATGAAAAGCCCCATATGGTGGTTTTGCATGGCCTTGTAAATATAGGCGAGAATGATGCGCTAATGGAGTGTTATTTTATGCTGCTGTGGCGCAAGGGGCTTGTAAATATGCCCATAAGTCTCCTCTTGTCTTTAGATCTCCAGTCCGCTACCATGCACCAGATCCAGCTGTGCTACCAAGTAGTGTGATGATATCCAATGTTCCTGTTTCCCTGGCTTGTCCCATTCCCCTTTACCTGAGCCTACTCCTAATCAACACATTGTCGGTGTATGCTTGCTGCTGGAATCACAAAAGTGTTAAATGACATTGCTCCCCTTTAATTCAGATTGCAAGCTTGGCACATCTTGACCCTCAGACATACGGGCCATCAACATGAGGTGCTCTATTTCTCTTCCTGAATGTGCTTTCGGAAAGTTCTTTACTCCGCTCTTAGCACAGATCTATCAGGGCCATGAGAGAGGGCAGGAGAGTTGGTGTGAGCTCTATGGTAGGTGGGTTGCAGGTGCTGTTTGGGTGTGCTGACAGAGAATTATTTTTTTGAGCTCTCTATGTGTGAGAGGAGGATGGTCTAAGTTTGATTGTGAAAAGGAGTTTTGTGCTGTAAGTGGGTCAGGCCAGATTATGATCTGTCTGGGAAATGTCCTTCTGCCTGAAAAGATGCACTGGTTACCCCTAATTAAATAAAAACACCAAAGTGTCACCCACAGACCTTACCAACTATCATCCCAGCTCTCTCCTCCCTCTATTAGGTAAGCTGTTGGAAGGTCAAATTAATATCCAACTCATGCAACATCTTGAATCTAGCAAGTTGTTGGACCCGTCTCAGTCGGGTTTTAGATTCATGCATAGCACCGAGACTGCATTGGACGCTGTGGCTGACCTAATCAGATGTTCCTTAGATAAAAATATTCCTTCATTGCTTGTGCTGCTGGACCTCTCTGCAGCATTTCATACTGTCTCTCAGGCTGGATTGGTGCAAAGACTTCAGGAGTCGGTATCCACAACATAGCACTATCAATCCCAGACTATGAATCTGGGATCCTATAAGTCATGCACCGTGAAACTTGATAAGAGAGGTGCCACAGGACTCTTGTTTGAGCCTTACACTTTTTAACATCTATGTGCCTCCCTTGCCAACCTTGTTAAAATATTTGGCTTCAAACCACTGTCACCTGCTGAAGACATGTAGCTAATTATTACCCTTAACCTGGACTTGATCAATGCAAAAGCATGTTTCTCAGCAGGTATGATAGCCATTGCAACGTGGATGACAGAAAATTGTCTCCAGCTAAATGCCAACAAAACTGAAATTTTGCTGTTTGGCAAAGCACAACAGCTTTGGACACCTGACTGGTGGCTCTCTGAACTTGGAAGTTCTATCTCCCAAACTGGTTGTAAAAAACGTGGGCATTCAACTAGACAAAGCACCCACTATGAAAGAACAGGTTGCCTTCACCACCGGCACCTGCTTTCATATGTTGTGCCTTCTACAAAGAGTCTTTCCCATCCTACCTCATGGAGGAAAACATTAGTCCAAGCTTTGGTTATCAGCCGCTTGGAATTTTGCAATGCATTATTGCCTTTTATAAACTAAACTGTTCTAAATAAATTGCAAGTTGTTCAGAAATACAGCAGCGTGTCTCATTAGCAATCTTCCAGCCAGGAAGGCATCTGCCCCTCTTCTGCAAGCACTCCATAGGCTCTTGATTCACAAAAGAATCATTTTCGATGTATGCTGCCTGACTCATAAGTCCTTGCAATGAAAAGGTCAGAGTTACCGTTTTGCCAAGCTTATTCATTATCGCCCAAGCAGATCCTTAATCCGTTGGGTGCTTTGAGCATAACTGTTAAGTCCTCAGCCATAGTGAATGTGTGCTGAGGACATAGTTATTATGTCTTAGCACCCACCCATGGTGAAGTGCTGGCGCCCCACCCGTGGCTGCCCCTTTTGACCCCTCCCACTAGGGATGCCAGCAGAAGTGCTTCCACTGTCACCCCCAACCCTCCTCCTTCAGCGATCTGATGATGTTGGCATGCTCATGGTGCACTGATGTCATCAAGTGCAGCCGGGGATGCGCTGGAAGTGATTTACTTCCACCACATCCAGGGAGAGGACTGTTTAATGGTTAGTGCCTCTCCAGGGGGCAGTGTTTGTAGGAATGCAGATGCAGGGGGAAAGAACTTTCTCTGCATAGAGTGAATTCCTGGTCCACAATCGCGTGTGGAGACATAATCATGGAGCAGGAATCCACCCACTAAACCATCATGCTTTTTTGTGGGCAAATCCCTTAGGCAAGGGTTGCTCTCCTGGGGGCTTTTGAAATCCTTGTTTTGCCCCCCTGGGTGCTGATTCAACAGTTTTAGGCTGATCTCCCCCCAGGCCAGAGATTGTTTTTATTATAATGACTACGGGGAGAGACCCCTTGGGAATGGCTCGCTCCCCTTGGGGGGACATTTTGGGGGGGAATTCCACCTTCCCAATCTGCCATCTGGTGGGTTCAGAAGCCCACTAGACACCAGCGATATGATTTTGTATATGTCAGGAAGTGGCCCCTTACGCAAAGGTCATTCCCCATTATTGGAGAACTGTTTTGGTCATTTTCTCTCCCCCCCCCGGTGGCAAATTGGTGATATGTTTAGGCCCATCTGCCCCCACGGATGGCAGAAAGTCACTAGACAACCAGGGAATTTATATACATGGTGCATAATTTGTTAGGGAGAGGCCCATTGGGTAAGGATGGCTCTTGTTTTGGGGTGAATGTTTTGGCCATTTCTACCCCCCTCTAGGGCAGATCAGCCTTTTATTTTTAGGCCCATTTGCCCTCACAGGTGTCATGAAAGCCATGAGACCACCGGGGATTTTATTATTTGTGGCGCATCATGTTTTGGGTAGCGGCCCCTTGGGCAAGGGTCGCTCCCTTTTTGGGGTGAATGTTTTATTTTCTTCTGCCAACATTGGGGCAGATAGGCCATATATTTTTAGGCCCTTGTGCCCCCAAAGGGGGGCTGAAGCCATGAAACACCAGGGAAAGTGTGTGTGTGAACTGCAGTTCGGCTGATGGTCTTCGTGTTCTGGCGTTTGGCTGGCTGTGTGTGAACTGACACTTGGCTGGCAGTGTGTGTGTGGCTGGCATTTCGAAGATGATAGGCAGACTTCATAGTGTTTTATTATGTCAACTGTTTTATTTGTTGTTATCATTTGCATTTGTGATCGTAAGGTTTTATTTCTCCTTTTAACTATAATGCAAAGCTTTTATTTAGCTTTGAGTTTCCTGCTTGCAGTTTTGTCACTGGTTGAACTGCAGTTTGTGTAGCTGCGACAGTTTGGTAAGAACAAGCTTTTTGTACTGTGTACTCCAAATTAGTATTATTGCCCTGCATGAATACGTTTTTTGTAAATGGTGTAATAACAGCATATCTATCTTCTGATTTATTGTGTTTGAAATTCTCCTCATATTTGTGCACGATGTGTATTGTGTTGTCTTGTCTGTAATTTGCTTTTGTTTTTCCTTTCGTGTGGGATGTCGTTGGTGCTTGCGGTGTTTGCGCAGAGTAGGTGCTGGTGAGTCTTGCTGTCGAGTGGTACTGTTTTTTCAAAATCTAGGTCTTTGTGTGGTTTGTATTGATTAACTTTTCCTTTCAGACTACCAGTAGTTTTACTTTCTGTTTGATAAAGCCGACTTTGTAGGTTTCTTATTTTACACAGTGTTGGGTTTTGTTGACTTATTTGTCAAGTTACTTTTCTTAGTAAGGATTATGGCTAGCCATAGGATTACTGCTCTGCAGGTTGCTGATACGCTTTTTGAGTCTTCCTCTGACCATGAATAGGATACAGACTCTTCATCTGAGGCAGAGGAGGGAGTCCAAGATTCTGGCTGTGAAGTTTCTGATGAAGCCATTCTCAATGCAGATGAAGTGACGCTTTTAGAGGAGGACACTGATTTACCAATAGTGCAGCAAGAGGCATCTGAATTGCTGTCTGGGTTGAAGGGCTTCCCACTGGAAGTGCTGGACTCTGGGTTGCGCCAAACATGGTGCAGCCGGTGTTGACAGCATTTAGTGATGTTGCAGGGTGTAGAGTGAACTCTGCAAACTTTTGCCTATAAATAGGACAACGTGTTTTTGGATGAGATTTTTGACCAGACTAATTTGTATGCTGAACACTATTTGAGGAACAACATGCCAGAATTAAGCCCCACTCTAGAGCCACATCAGGATGAGTTGAAAAAGTTCTTGGGTTTAACTTTTTTGATGGGCTTGATAAGGAAGCTGTCACTGTCTTCATATTGGTCTACTAGTCCCAAGATGACAACAGCTATATTTCCTGCCACCATGAGCTGTGATCGGTGTTTGCTTCTTCTTCGTATGCTACATTTTGTTGATAATGCTTCAGCGTTGCCAAAAGAGCACCCTGATTGTGACTATCTTTTTAAGATTTGTCCTGTCCTTCATTACTTTGTAGATCGATTTTAAAACATCCATGTGCCAGGGAGAGAATAGCTGTAGATGAGTCTTTGGTCCTAATCAAGGTCAGTTTGTTTTTTAGGCGGTACAATCCTAGCAAGAGGGCACATTATGTAACTCAGATGTATATCCCGTCTGAGAGTAGTACTGGATATGTCTTAAATTTTAGGGTGGACACTGGTAGGGATTCTAGTATTGACCCACCTGGTTGTCCAAGGTCACCATTTATATATAGATAACGTCTACACTGGTGTGCAATTGTTCAGAAAAAAATTCAAAGTGGACACTGTTGCTTGTGTCACAATTCACTTTAATTGTAAAGGTTTTTTTTTTCTTTCTTACTTTCTTTCCTTGTTTCTTTCTTTCATTCCTCCTTTCTTTTTTGCTTTTCTCTTTCTTTCTTTCTTTCTTTCTTGGCTTCCTCTTTCTTGCCTTCCTCCTTCTTCATTATTTGCATTCTTTCTTTCCTTCATCTTTCATTTTTCCTTTCTTTTTTCATTCCTTTTTCAATATTTCTTTCTTGTCTTCTTTCCCAAAGGCAATAGGTTGGTAGCCAATACCAGAGCAATTGTTTTTTTCAAGTCTATGTTAGCTAAGACTTTTTCATTTCACTAAAATTAAATGTTGTACATAGTTATCTACACATATTTTCAGCCAGCCCTGTACATTACTTTGTAATTTTGTCATTCACATTTTTCTTCCACCAACTGCAGTATGCATCAAGGGTTAATGTGTCAGCCCATTTCAGCCAATGACTGACTTTACCATGAGTTGTGGCTTGCTACCCTTTTTTTACTTTTACAAATTAGTTCCCTTCAGCGCCAATGAGTCCTAAAGCAATGTGTGTGTTTTTATAGACCAAAACCACCTTTTTGTCTTTAGCCAAAGTTTTAGTTTAGATTGATGAGAGCCTGGTAGCTTCCTGAACAACCATGTTTTGCAAAAAGCATGATGAAAAAAAACAAGAATTGCCAAAAGACTGGCAGCCAAAACCAGGCCTATTAGCTTAGCCAATGCTTATTTATTGGAGTGCTGGGAGTAGCAGTGCAGGTGGGTGCTGCAGCACCCCTAAGATAATCTTCCAGCAGTTCAGAAGGTGATTGAGTAATAAAGAAGACTTTACTTTTTGCTTTTAACTTGCACATTTGCTGTTTTCAAAGACAGAGGTTGTGTCAGCCAATATCTTCTGACAAACTGGTACTTATTTAACATGGAGACTGGTGTTTACCTTTCCTTTCATTTATTACAAAGTGAGGAAAATTTGCAGGATGTCAATTGCGTAAATATTTGTAAATGAGCTAAAAATATTTCAAAATATATCAGCAGCATGGAAAGTAAAAATGAGGCAAATTTTGCTTTGTAATTCTGAATCATGATGGAAACAAAGATTTTAATAGGAACCAAGAAACTTTAGTTGTGCAATATGCAAATTAGAAATATGAGCAGAAATCAGATTTTTATGAGTTATTGTTCGTGCGCATGATGGAGCGAGATTTAGAAATAAATTGATTTCAGCTCGCGAAGTTATACTTCCATAATTCAGTAACAAAATTAATAATGTGTGTAGTGAGAAAATGAATTCAACCTAGAATAAAAGTTGCATTCACGAACATATGGGTTTAACATTATGTGCTCTATGTTGCAGCAAGTACGTTTTTTAAAAATAATTAACTAACCTTGTTTGTTTGTCTATTGTCTTGTCAATATTAATTGCGGCTGTTTAATTAATGGCATGCACCTATTTTATGTATGCTTTTGTCTATGTTATGTCTTTTTATTTTATACAGGTTTGTGGAGAATCCTGTTGGACTAAATGAAGAATGGTAGATACAAATGCTGCTTTATTTGTTTGCTTCTGCTAGATAATAATATAGACTAATGGGTTAATTATTAGCAATGGTGGGTGGGTAACAGAACGAACTATATTTCTTGCATTAATTATTCTTTTATGTTTGTTTATACACTAGTTAACGTGAAGGCGTTTTGAGGCCTAGTGATTTCGCGGTTGGCAAAAGTTCTGCCTGGAGAAAGTGAGAGTCCTGTGAGGAAAAAAAAATGATTTCTCTGCCAAAAAATTATTCGTGTGGAATGAAATAAATAAACGTGATGAGCTAACTGTTCTTTTAGTCAGCGAGGCCAAGGCCAGGAACCGGCAGAGGAGTATGACAAGCTGAGGAAGTTATGAACCTCGTTATTAAAATGTTGCAAACTGGAGGAAGCCTCACAATTCGAAAGCGAAGGACAATGGACTCTAAGAAAGAGACGGAACTAAAGATTTGAGAATGCAATGACATTATGGCCTGTCATTTGACAGCCAATGAAATCCCAGTCCGAGCAGAAAGAATACAATTTTCCTTAAATTGGTTTAGTTAGAAAAGGTATATAAACTCTTCCTTTGGGGAAGAGCTGCTGCTGCTTGCTGACCTTTGATGGGTGTGTTGTGCTGACGGACTTCTCTTGCTTAGGGCTTAAAGACTTTTACCCTTTATTTTTAATAGAGCAAGTGTAGTTAGGGACTTAGAATTTAGATGATGCCAAACGGCTATTTTCTATTTGAATTATGCTTTTGAAATATACTTAAAACTGTTATTACTCTTTGCAAATTCTGAATAAAAATGCTTTAATAAAAGTTCTAATGCACATACTAAATAAAAAGTTAATAAATAAATTCTTTGGAAAAAAACAAGCTGGTCTTGTTATTTCATGGGTTTAGGTTACTAATAGCAGATCTTTTCGCCACAGTGGCTTAATTAATCGTAGGGTTTGATAAAAGTGTGATGAATTCATTTTACTGCAGTTGTATATAAATGTATATAATTTGTGAATAGGTTAATTAGGTCATATTGATTCAGTTGGTCAATATATGTCATGTTAGTTTATGGGCCTTATGAATAAATTGTGGTAGTTGGTAAGTTTTGTGGAGTTGGTTAGTGTTGCTTATGGCATATTTCCTATAGGCCGCTGGATCAATTTCCTGGTAGCAGAGATATGGTTGCTATGGTAACCAACATGCTACATGGTAGTTACATAGGATTGATGTTTAACATATGTTGAGTTTGTTCACTTGTGTTACATGTAGTCGAAAGGTTTTTCCTGCAGTGTGAAAAATCCTAGTTGTACCGGTACAGAGTGGTGTGACGAGAAGTGAAGTTACACAGTGCATTTGATCTGTTTCAGAATAGTGGTATTACTTTATATCACAAATGTTGTGGTCGTACAACACGTGTTAGGGATTTAGGTGTGCTAGATTGAATACATGTATAGTGAGGATTATTTATGAAATTTTGGCTTTGAGTATAGGGACAGAGAGCCCGTTTTAAAACTCACTATGAAAAGAGTAATAGAATACCGTATATTCGAGCTTGTGTGAAGGGTAAGATAACGTCGTTTATTTTGCTGGTGGTTTCTGGATTTCTGTGGCTGGTTAAAGTCCTGCCAGGATTTCACGTATGTGTAGTTTAGGGTAATTTTCCGTTTGAAAGTGCGCAAATGATTCTGTAATTCCGTTCGAGTCAAACTTTGAATTGCTACTTATGTGCATTCAGAGGGAAATGAGTTTGTTATTACCTGTTTGAAGGGTAGAGTAAAAGTTTACTTTATCGACGAATGTATATTCTATGAGAATAGCGTTGTCTATTCCACGCAAAAGAATTCTTGCATGTCTGTAAAAACTGTCATTTTATTTTAGAGAAACAGACAAATGGTTTGTTCTTTTGTCGTTATTAATTGAGTTTCATTGAAAAAGGCGTTTTTAAAATGGCGCTGTGAAAAGTTTTTTGTGAAGGAGGGGTGAGCGCTGGGAGTGAGACGCGAGAAACCGCAGCGGCTGTGTATGTCACACGTCCGCGCTGTGATTGGGTATCATACGTCACAGCTAGTACTCTGATTGGCTCACGTGACTTTGACGAGCTAGACGCTGATTGGCTTTTGTGGAAAGCTCCGTTCTTACTGGTTGAGCAAGGTTGTGACGTAGCTCGAACCTCATTGGTCTGTTGGTGTGTTTCGCGCACGGATTGGCGGAGTTTGCGGAACATACAGGAAGTATTTACGAACATTTCAATTAAGCGAATTTGATTTAAAAATGAGTTATTTTTACAAAAAGGTAGAGAAAAAGCTTACGATGTTTCAAAGATTTAAAATTTTTATTTCACCCGATAAGAAAATTGAAACGCGAGGTGGAAAATTACTTCATAAATATAAAACACCTGCAGCGTATATGGAAGGTGAATATGGATATCATACCTGCCTAGGGTTTGATGTTTGGAAATATTACACTAGAGATGACGGAGTTTTAGCTTGGCCGGAAGATGGTTCATTTAACATGAGGATTTTGAGAAACTTAAGAGAAAAAATGACAGCTCTTGTTCCAAAGCTTAGACCGACACAATTTGAAGCATTAGTTGAATGGGAGGATGAGATGTTTCAACTTCAGAAGGAAGCAAATGGTTTAATAAGACCTCCTAAAACATCGATTTACAAACGAGAAACACATGAGGATAGAATGCGTGTGTGGAGACAGGCAGACATGTGTGAGGGTCTTTATGTAATAAGAGAAATGGTTTCTGGAATGCCAGGTGAAAAGAGTACTCAAAAGAAAAATAATGCTGTTGTAGAAAGTGAAACAGAAGATGCAGTCTTAGAAGAAATTTATATGACGAACAAAAAGCAGACCCCATTAAAACCAGCTTGTTCATGGTCCACTCCGATGGTTTCTCCAGGGACCACACCGAGTGCACCTCCATTAAATGAAGAATCATCCAGATTGTATCCAAATAATTCTGAATCTTTTGAAACCCCTGAAAGGTTTGAAGCAAGAACTAATTCTAGTGTCTATAATGAGAGTAGAAATTTTTCTGAAACCCCGATGAGAAGGGAAGCTCCTAGAAATTCAATGGGAACTGGGAGAGATGAGGAAGTTGCAAATACATCAGACTATTTACGATCAAAAGAGGAATTAATTCGGCAGTTATCTAAGGGCATGGAAGCGGTGACAGTTCCAGTAACGATTGGTCCTGTCCAGCCTGTTTTTGATAAAGGAGAAATTAAACAACCAGGTTTCACAATTCCATTAAATGCAGCAATTCAGAAAGTAGCTGAAAAATTTTATTCGGAATTAACTGAAATACATCGTGAGAAAACAAAAATGCCTGATTTAACTTTTAATGAAGGTTCATTAAACAGAACACCAATGGGTGCAGAGTCAGATACTGAATCATCAGAAAAAACAGAGTCCACTTCTAAACTTGATGTGGCAAAACTAAAAGCAGATTTAGAGGAGTTAATAATTGGCACAATTGGTCCTGACAGTTTGAAGTATTATCGGGATGATGAACTTCTGTTCATCAGCAAAAGCATTCAGTGGAAAACTAAAAACAAATATGATCAGTTGGAGGAATAAGCTGCAGAGTTGGATTTTGATTTGAGTAAACAGAAAAATTTTGGAAAACATTACAGATTAGATTTTACTGAGAAAGACATTGGGAATTTCAATACAATGGGAAGAATCATGCATATAAAAGAGCTGATTGTGTACATCAAAAGGTTAGGTGATCTGAGTAAATGGAGAGTGAAGTGGACCAAGTGGTTCCATGGTCGAGACAAGACATTCTGCTTTTTACAAATGATTTTCCTCTGCTTCGAGAAAAGCCAGTGGAATGGTATCGGCAGGTAGACAGATTCATCAAAGTTTCAAAAGTTCTGTGGATTGATCTAGATGGATTCTTTGACATAGTTGTCCCATCAGATCTTTGGACAGAATGTAAAATTGCTGTGAGTTGGCCAGATCGAAACAAGGAGACAGGTGCTCCAGCACCAGTGGTCATGGATCTATATGACAAAGTGATTTATTGGTTAAAAGAAAAAATTCCACCAAAAGAAGTTGATTGGGTAAAAATAGACAGAACAAATCAGGAGCCAAAGGAATCAGTACATTCTTTCTATGAAAGATTACTGTTGGTTTTCAAGCAGTACAGTGGTTAGGAGAAATTAAATGAAAAGGACATGAGCCACTTTATTTACAGATTTGTTTATGGTCTTAGACCCGAAATTGGAGAAATGATCAGGAATAATATTGTTGGATGGCAATCAAATTCAGTTGATGATATTTTGAGAAAGGCGAAATACTGCAGTGATGAACTGGAAGCTAAGCAAAAGAAATTAAAAGAAAAGGCAATGTGGGCACAGGTGAAGGTAGCTGAACATCAGATTGCAAGTCTTGAGAATAAAAATGTAAACTTCGTTCAGAATCAGGGTCAGGGAAAATGTAAAAATAATTTTAATAAGCCAAAATGTAATGTTAACATTGAGGAGTTAAAACAGAAAATACCTTGCTTTAATTGCGGGGAAATTGGACACTGGAAGCGCGAGTGTAAAAACCCGCCCAGAAATTTTAAAAATGCATCATTAAATCCACAGATGCAGAATGATGTGGATCTGCAGCAACAGCTACAGCGACAATTGAATGATTTGAGTCTTCAGCAACAGCTACAGCAACAGTTAGTGCACCAGCAGAGTCAGATTCCACAACCTCCTCTCCCAAACTGTGGGGGTGGTCAGAGATATAACGCAAATACAGGATTCAGCGGAGGTGATCAGGTAATAAGAACTCAAAGGCCAAATGTGCAAAATACATCAGGACATTTTTTGTTGACAGGAAACTAAGGGAGCGATTCTGATGACTGCTTCTGACGGTGCCCGAGAGAGGGGGAAGAGTCTGTAATTGGAGCGACTCTTGAGGTTGACCAGTCTGGTCCATATGTAAATGGTAAAGTGAATGATGTAGAAATCACTTTTCCTGTGGACACTGGTGCTACCCGTTCTACTGTTAGATCAGTGGAAATTGAAAACCTGCCTCTCTATGGGGATTCCATCCAAGTAGTCGGTGTAAGTAATCAGCAAATTAAAACAGATCTGACAGAACCTGTGAAGGTGGAAATTAGCAATTTTAAAGACAAACACAGGTTTGTAGTTTGCAACAGCAGTCCTGTAAACTTATTGGGGAGGGATATATTGTGCAAGATGAATTGCAGAATTTATTGCTCACCAGAAGGAATTGAATTGCAAACCATGGAAGAAGATGGGCTGTACAGGTTAACAATGTTAATGGTTGAAGCAGAGGAAACAAAATTATTTCCTGTATTTGATCAAGAAAATCTGCCTGAAGAATTAAAAGAGACAGTCAAAGCTGAAATTTGGGATTTTACAGGGAATGAGATGGGTCTGATGAAATATGTTGATCCAGTCAAAATTACAGTGAAGCAGGGAATAGAATTTCCAAACATTCCTCAGTATAACATGAAGACTGAAACAATTGAGGGTGTCATTCCTGTGATTGAAAAATTCATTAAACAAGGTGTTTTGAAAGAAACTGAAAGTAGTCCTTGTAATTCACCGATTATGGGGATTAAAAAGCCAAACGGAACATGTAGGATTGTTCAGGATTTGAGAAAAATTAATCAAATAGTTGTTCCTTGTTGTCCAGTTGTACCAAATCCAGCAGTCATTCTTTATCAAATTCCGCATGATGCAGAATGGTATACTGTTATTGACCTTTGCAATGCGTTCTTTACTGTTCCATTGCATCCAGAAAGCCAGGAAATCTTTGCGTTCCGGTTCCAAAGTAGGACCCTAGCTTGGTGTAGAATTCCTCAAGGGTATACAGAGAGTCCTTCCATCTTTAATGAATTGTTAAAGAAATCTTTGGAAGATCTAAATTTACCTGGTAGATCAACATTGGTCTAATACATTGATGACCTATTAGTGGCAGCAAAAACAAGAGACAACTGTGTTACAGATACAATTACTCTTTTGAATCACCTAGCAAATGAAGGACATAAAGTGTCTCCTGCAAAATTGCAGTTTTGTAAACAGGAAGTAAAATACCTTGGTCATAGAATTGCAAAAGGAATCAGACAGGTGACTATTGAGAGAATTAAAATGATTCAGGGAATGCAACCTCCAAGAACACAAAGGCAGGTCAGAATGTTTCTAGGAATGGTTGGTTACTGTCGTCAATGGATTAGTGGATTTTCAGTAATTGCGAAACCACTGCAGAGACTGACAAAATCAGACATAAAAGATCCAATTGTCCTTACTGAAACTGAGTTGGAGGCTTTTGAAAAATTAAAAAGAAGTTTGTGTGATGCTCCAGCTCTGGGTATGCCAGACTATGAGAAAGATTTTGAGCTGTATTGCAGTGAAAGAGAGGGATGTGCATTGTCTGTGTTAATTCAGAGACATGGAAATTTAAGGAAACCGATTGCATATTTCTCAGCAGTCCTTGATCCAGTTGCAAAAGCATTACCAGGTTGCTTAAAAGCAGTTGCAGCAACTAGTGTGAGTCTTGAACAAAGTGAAGGAATTATAATGGGATTTCCTGTAAAAGTCTATGTTCCTCATTCAGTCGAGATTCTCCTTACAAGGAGCAAAATGCAACACTTAACAAGCAATAGACTCACGAAGTATGAAAAAATTATTCTGGGATCAGATAATGTTTCAATATCAAGATGTGTGAATTTAAATCCTTCCACGTTGTTGCCTGATGGTACTGTAACTGGAATTGGAGATGAAAATGATGCGGATCATGAATGCTTGGATGTTTTGGAATACTGTACCAAGCCAAGGCAGGACATTAAAGATGTACCTTTGCCTGTTTCAGATTATGTCTACTTTGTAGATGGTTCCTGTCTGAGAACAGAAGGAGGCGTTTTAAGGGCAGCCTATTCAGTCTGCACAGTTGCAGATGTTGTGGAAGCATCATGTCTTGAAGGAATTCGTTCAGCACAAGTAGCTGAATTGATTGCTTTAATTCGTGCATGTCAAAGAGCAAAAGATTTGAGAATAACAATAATAACGGATAGCCAGTAAGGGTATGGAGTTGTGCATGATTATGGACAGCTCTGGTCTCAGAGAGGCTACATGACATCAGCAGGTTCACCAATCAGAAACGTAAAATTTATCAAAAGATTGATTGATGGCATACAGTTGCCAAAGGAAATTGCAGTAGTAAAATGTGCTGCTCATCAGAAAGGTGAAGATTTTATCACCAAAGGAAATGCCTATGCAGATGAAATTGCAAAATATTGTGCAAGAAACAATTTTGCACTTAATCAGGAAAAGGTCAATGAACATGCTTCAAATTCATTAATGTTAACATCAGTAGTTGAGACATGGCAGGAAGTCAAAGATTTACAAGATGAAGCTGATGATGAGGAGAAAAACACATGGTTGAGAGCAGAATGTAGGCAGCGAGATGAGGATGGAGTTTGGACTTACAAAGATGGCAGAGTAGTTTTACCAAATTGCATGATTGCTGACATGGCCAGAATGTATCATGGCCCAGGACGTATTGGAAGAGATTCGATGATTAGGCTTTTCAAAGAAACTTGGTTTAATACCAAATTTAGAACAATTGCAGAATCCCTTTGTCAGAGATGTCTGACTTGCCAACAAATGAACCCAAACAGAAAGACGGTTGTGGGAACGGGAACCATAGGACGGGAGGGTGGTCCTTTCACCAGGTTACAGATGGATTTTATTGAGATGCCCAAACACAACAAGCTACAATATGTGTTGGTATTTGTTTGTTTGTTTTCAAGATGGGTTGAAGCATTTCCGACACGTCACAGTGATGCAATTACTGTGGCAAAGTTGCTTTTGGGAGAGATCATACCAAGGTACGGATTCCCTGTAACTTTGGAGAGTGATAGGGGAGGTCATTTTGAGAACAGAATGATGAAATTAATTTGTGAAGCACTACACATTGAGCAGAGGTTGCATTGTGCATACAGACCAGAGGCATCTGGAGTTGTAGAGCAAATAAATGGAACAATCAAGAACAGAATAGGGAAAATGTGTCTAGCTACAGGTGTAAAGTGGACAGATGCTCTTCCACTTGTTTTGATGACCCTAAGAAGTACACCAGATAAAAAGACAGGTTTAAGTCCACATGATATCCTCATGGGCAGAGTCATGAGACAAGCATTTGTACCAGTAGGAAAACTGTTAAGCATAAATGACAGTGCAATTTTGGAGTATTGCAAGAAGCTGTCTGATGTCGTGAATTCTGTGTCTAATCAGGTGGGAACTGAAGTACAGTCAAAAGACAAAGTGCAAGCACATAATCTGTCTCCTGGAGATTGGGTGAGAACAAAAGTTCACCAAAGAAGGAACTGTCTGGTGCCGAGGTGGCAGAAACCGAGACAGGTGATACTTGTGACAACAAATGCAGTGAAGTGCAGGGGCATAAAACGGTGGATACATCCCAGTCATACTATCCCTATACCTACACCAGAAAATTCTGATGAAGAGAGTGATACGACAGCTGATTCAGATTCTGAAGAAGAAGCTGAAGACAATCCGGATTTTGAAGATCGACAGGGAGGTCGACATCTGGATAATTCATCAGAGAATGGAGATTTAATTGAAAAAGATTTGAACATAATTGTGGTAGACTCTGAAAATGATGAAGATCTGCTAGAAAAAGAAGCAGAAGCTGCAGAAGAGTCTAATAAAGTTCAGAAACAAAACCGGAGAGTATCGAAAGGCAGAAAAGAAGCTCTGAATTCAGGGACAAGAAAACTGAAACTGGGAAGTTGAAGGTAATTGAAGAAGAAGACGAATTGCCGAGTACCAGTGATGGAAGTAATGTTCCTAGCGGAGTGAGGCTGCTGAGTAAAGAAGTACCTGAGTCAAGAATTGAAGTTTCTGACAGTGATTCTGGAGAGAGTGATGAAGATTGTCAAATAGGCAGATTGAGAAAGAGATCTTGGAGAACGGAATCGAATGTGACTGAGCCAATGAAGAAAATACTAAGAAAAGGTGATATCTGGCCAAGTGAGAATGGAGGGCTGAGATACAGGTTGATAAAGAAATCAAAGGAACAAGTGAATGAGATAACTAGTCAGAAAGATCCTGAAAAGAAAGCAGAGACAGGGAAGAAAATAGAAGTTATCACTAGAAAGACAAAAAGAGTTTTAAGGCCAAACCAGAAATATAAGTCTCCTGAGTGGGCGTACATTATTATTCCACCTGTAGTTGAAATAAATGGTAGCAATCAGGAAGAAGTTGAGGACTATAGTGACAATGAAAGAAGTACTAATTTGTTAGAATTTAGGTTTCTGTTTTTGGCATAAGGCTGAAGAAATTGTGTTAGGTGACACAAGGTCGAAGAAATTGTGTTCAGCTGGTAAATAACTTGTGACGCAAGGTCGAAGAAAAGTTGTTAGAGGGTAAAAAAAAAAAAAATTAAAAGGGGGGTGTTTTAAAGACATATTTTACATTTTTGTTTTTCTGTTTGTGATAAGGCTAGTGAAAATGCCTTTTGTTCTGAAACGTAGTACCTCGAAATGTTCCATTTTTAAAAATTGCTGTAAGATGACTCTGATATGTATGCTCATATTAATTCTGCTCTGGTTAGTTTTAGCTGTCATCTTTCCTTTCGGGATCGATAAGGAGATGTACAAGGTCAATATGACAAGCAAAGCTTTGGTTAGTCAAGACAAACATAGTGCAACAGGAAAAGCTAACAAGATTATTGATCACAGACCAGAGGCTCATCAAGACAGGTCTGTTGGTGATTTTTCTAGCAATACATTTTCAAGACTTTTGGGTGAATATGTTAAGATTATGGGTGTCAAAGATTGTTACATCTGTGTAAAGTTGCCTGTTTCTGTTTCTGAGGGAGTGACATACAATATGCTTCCTCTTACTTATGGCATGACCTGCAGTGTGATAGCTAGCTTATTTTATCAGACTGGTCGTTTTGAGTATTATTACTCTAACTACGATGAGATTTTTGCTAATCTAAAAATTGAAAAGGCTTTAAATAAACACAAGCAAGCTAAACAGATGAGGGAATTCTTTTTAGTGACTAATGAACTTACCTATGAGTATGCTTACAGAAATAATCTAACCTACAAATTGAGAGCTGAGGAAAAGACTTTCCTGAATCTTGTTGAGGAGAGAAGGGCAATTTATAAAAGAAATGAGATGGTCAAACAGACCAAATCTAAGTTTTGGCAGAAGGAGGATGAAAAATTCAATGGCAAATCTTTTGATAATGTTGCAATTCACATAGACAAACCAATTAGTGGCAAGCTTTGCATTAGAAGAGATAACAAACTTTTTGATAATTATTTTGTGGGAGCTAGCAATTGTGAAGACACTTATCAGATCATGGGGGGTTGGGGATTTAAAGGTGGTAAAGACCCAATTTTTCCTGGAATTTATTTTGTTTGTGGAGACAAAGCCTATTATAATCTCCCAGACCACTGGTATGGGACGTGTTTTGTTGGTCTTGTGTTTCCAAAGATATTTCATGTTGACAGAAATGCGGAAGGTTCTTTTGAAATTAGTAATCATGTAAATAGGTACAAAAGAGAAAGTTTCTCAGAAATTTTGGGAGACATTTTTGAGGCAGTGATACCTTTAGTAGGTATAACCCTGAATGCAGGAAGAATCAGAAAATTGTCCACAATTGTTGATAGATTGTCAACTGATACAGCTAGTGGCTTCCAATTAGTGGATACCGAAGTTATTGCAATCAGATCGATGGTAATGCAGAATCGGCTTGCCCTGGACATACTCCTAGCAAAAGAGGGCGGAGTCTGTGGCATTTTACATGTTCAGCATTGCTGTACATATATCCCAGATGAAAGTAAAAACATTGAAATGTATATTAAGAACATCACAGAGATGCATTCAGAAATAGTTCCATTAGAAGAGGATGATTTTTCAGAACGTCTTTCCAAAAGATTTCAGGCTATTAAAACCTGGTTTCAAGAGATTGGTGGTTCAGTTCTTGGCAAGATTCTAACACCTTTATTTGTAATAATGTTTGTGATAGTTTTGATTAAGATCAGTTGCATGATACATAAGAGAAAGAAGTACATGAAAGAAAAGAGAAGAATTTACAAAATCAGAAAGGAACAGGAGAGAGAGATAGAGCTGGAGGAGTTTTGTAAAGCTCAATATGATAGTTGCAAACAAACAGCTGAGACAAGTCTTTAGAAATACTAACACAGTGGAATTGAATCATGTTCATTTTAGATAAAATTTGCTAAATTTTGGGTGTGGTGTGGTGATTTGGAAATCACCAGATGAGGGAGTTGATGGAGCGAGATTTAGAAATAAATTGATTTCAGCTCACGAAGTTATACTTCCATAGTTCAGTAACAAAATTAATAATGTGTGTAGTGAGAAAATTAATTCAACCTAGAATAAAAGTTGCATTCACGAGCATATGGGTTTAACATTATGTGCTCTATGTTGCAGCAAGTAAGTTTTTTAAAAATAATTAACTAACCTTGTTTGTTTGTCTATTGTCTTGTAAATATTAATTGCGGCTGTTTAATTAATGGCATGCGCCTATATTATGCATGCTTTTGTCTATGTTATGTCTTTTTATTTTATACAGGTTTGTGGAGAATCCTGTTGGACTAAATGAAGAATGGTAGATACAAATGCTGCTTTATTTGTTTGCTTCTGCTAGATAATATAGACTAATGGGTTAATTATTAGCAATGGTGGGTGGGTAACAGAACGAACTATATTTCTTCCATTAATTATTCTTTTATGTTTGTTTATACACTAGTTAACGTGAAGGCGTTTTGAGGCCTAGTGTTTTCGCGGTTGGCAAAAGTTCTGCTCGGAGAAAGCGAGAGTCCTGTGAGGAAAAAAAATGATTTCTCTGCCAAAAAATTATTCGTGTGGAATGAAATAAATAAACGTGATGAGCTGACTGTTTTTTTAGTCAGCGAGGCCAAGGCCAGGAACCGGCAGAGGAGTATGACAAGCTGAGGAAGTTATGAACCTCGTTATTAAAATGTTGCAAACTGGAGGAAGCCTCACAATTCGAAAGCGAAGGACAATGGACTCTAAGAAAGAGACAGAACTAAAGATTTGAGAATGCAATGACATTATGGCCTGTCATTTGACAGCCAATGAAATCCCAGTCCGAGCAGAAAGAATACAATTTTCCTTAGATTAGTTTAGTTAGAAAAGGTATATAAACTCTTCCTTTGGGGAAGAGCTGCTGCTGCTTGCTGACCTTTGATGGGTGTGTTGTGCTGACAGACTTCTCTTGGAGCACGTAAGAACTTAGGGCTTAAAGACTTTTACCCTTTATTTTTAATAGAGCAAGTGTAGTTAGGGACTTAGAATTTAGATGATGCCAAACGGCTATTTTCTATTTGAATTATGCTTTTGAAATTTACTTAAAACTGTTATTACTCTTTGCAAATTCTGAATAAAAATGCTTTAATAAAAGTTCTAATGCACATACTAAATAAAAAGTTAATAAATAAATTCTTTGGAAAAAAACAAGCTGGTCTTGTTATTTCATGGGTTTAGGTTACTAATAGCAGATCTTTTCGCCACAGTGGCTTAATTAATCGTAGGGTTTGATAAAAGTGTGATGAATTCATTTTACTGCAGTTGTATATAAATGTATATAATTTGTGAATAGGTTAATTAGGTCACATTGATTCAGTTGGTCAATATATGTCATGTTAGTTTATGGGCCTTATGAATAAATTGTGGTAGTTGGTAAGTTTTGTGGAGTTGGTTAGTGTTGCTTATGGCATATTTCCTATAGGCCGCTGGATCACGCACTCCCTGCTTTAGTCATATATCTGGGAAAGTGTGCTGCAAAAAGCAATGCTGGACATACAGTACTCCTCTACTATTCTCCTGCTAAATGGGCGTTCCTCAATTGCTACACTTGTAATTTGCCTAGTGCTTGGATGCCCCTATGACTTGCGAGATATAGCATTGATGGCAGCTCCCACCCAATTTACTTTGTTCCATGGTTTGCCTCAGTGCAAAAATAAATTATATAATATGTACAGGAGCTAATGTAGTTCCATGCACCTAAGTGCAAGAAGCAAAGAAGGTTAAAAAAAATACAATTTTGTAATCTTGGATTTTCTCTCCACACTCCTTTATAATAGGACACAGGAATTCAACACCAAGGTTGGCCTTAATTTTCATCTTAATGCTGGTAGATTGATATTTTTATTGAACTCAGTTAGCAAGAGACTAGATTTACTTCAACATCAACAATGGGCAACCACAAAAATATTACTCCAGACCATTAGGATGGAGTTATAAATTCATATTGAGCCATTGTAAGTTTCCAGTATTAGGAGACAAGGTAGATTAATATTGTGAGATTCAGAAGTGGTTCTGTTATAAATGGGTTCTCTAGCTGGCAGAGGTATGCACCCTGTCCAAGTACAGACCCGCACTGCAGTCAGGCAGGGTAAGTGTAGTATACACTAAACGTTTCCCTTTGCTCACCCTCCGGTAGCTTGACACAGGGCAGGCAGGCTAAACTAAAGAGGCAATGTGTAAAATATTTGTGCACACACTCACACAGTAACACAATGAAAACACTACAAAAGTACTCTACACCAGGTTAGAACAATATCCAATATTTATGTGAGTAAAACGACCAAAACGACAAAGATCTAAAATACACAAGTCAAGATACGAAATTTTAAAGATTAAATCAAGTTCTGGTGCTTAGAAAAACAATAGCTTCAACTGGGGCTATTCCAATGTGCTTGACGAGAACGAATCCACAAGTTCGGGCCGACCGCAATGAAGCACGGACCGGCTATGGAGGCGTACAGACCCTGGGCACAGTACCTTGGAGACATCAAGAGGCAAAGACGGTGCAAGACACGCAACAAGGTGAGGAGCCTTGTAGGCAGGTGCGGCGTTGCTTCCTTACTGCTATGCAGGTCGTTGGCATGTAGATGCTCGGGGACAGTGCATCGCACAATGGAGGTGAGGCATCACTGAAGTACGTGAGGCGTTGATTCCTGGAGACGGTGCAGAGTCATTGAGGCGCTGACGCCCAAGAACGATGAGAGGGCAGGGGAAGTGATGCAACATTTGTGGTGAGGCGTCGGTTCCGCTGGTGGTGTGGTGTCGAAGCATCAAGGGTCAAGCCGTGAGGCATCAATTTTGCAGTGTCGATGTCACACCACCGGGTCACTGCTGCGGCAGTAAACTCAGAGTCGGGGGCCACAGACTTCAGTGATGCAGTATTCATGACTCTCTCTGTGGCAGATCTTCAGAGGCACTGTGGCAGAATCAGGGCTTCAGTCGTGAGTCATAGTCACTTTGCGGGACCACAGCTTTGGTGCAGGGAGGCATGGTGTTGAAGTGAGGTGCCGATTCCGAAGAGGCCCTCGAAGTATATCTTCTGTTTTCAGCACAGAACTCACCTCCAAGGGACCGGGCACTGGGTTTGGCTCCACTTGGCAAAGGAAGGATCTTAGCAGAGGAGGCTAGGTGCTGCAGGCAAAGTTTTTATTGGCCCTGAGACTTCCAACAGGAAGCAAGCTCAACTCAAGCCCTAAGAGAAACTTTAGGCAGCAGGATGCAGAGAGCAAAGATCAGTCCTCTCACTCCCAAGACAGAAGCAGCAGGCAGCAGGCCAACACAGCAACGTGAGCAGCAAAGTGGCAGTCCCTCCTGGCAGCACAACAGCTCTTCTTCGTAGCAGAATGTCCTCAGTCCAGAAGTGTTCCGAGTACATGGTGTCAGAATGTCAGAGGTCCATTACTTATTCTTATTTTAGCCTTTGAAGTAGGGAGATCTCAAAGAAAGGTTTTCTAAGTGCACACAAACTTACCCTTCCTTTCCCTGGCTCCAGACACACTACAGGGGGGTAGGAAGCTCTTTACGAGGGGACAGACACAGCCCTATTCAGGTGCAAGTGTCAACTCCTCACCCCACTCTAGCCCAGAAAGACCTATCAGCCTGGTGATGGGAAATCAGGATATGCTGGGCACACCTCAGCTCACTTTGTGTGTGACTATCTAGATTGAATTCACAAAGCCCGACTGTCATCCAACGCAGACATGTATTCTAGGGACAGGCAGAGGCACAAAATGGTTAAGTAAAAAAATGACAACTTTCTAAAAGAGGCTTTTTCAGACCTGCATTTTAAAAACCAATATCACTAAAAGATGTATTTTTAAATTGTGAGTCCAGAGACACCAAACTTGAAAACAATATATGTTCCAAATTGGTAGTTACACTTGCAAAGGGTTAAAAAGCCGCTCCAATGCCAACCTATGGGAGAGATAGGCCTTCCTATAGTGAACAACTAATGTAGCCATTTTTCACTACCAGGAAATGTAAAACTTAAAAGCATATGTCTTACCTTTTAGATACTCTTCACCCTGCCCATAGGGCTACTTAGGGCTTACCTTATGGGTGCCTTACATGCAATAAAAGGGAAGGTGTGGGCCTGAACTTGGCAGGTGACATGGCAGTTAAAATGTGCACACACAGGCTTTGCAGTGGCAGGCCTTGGACTTGTTTTAAGGGCTACTCATGTGGGTGTCACAATCAGTGATGCAGGCCCTCTAGTGGCATTTGATTTACTGGCCCTGTGACTTATTAGTAACTCAAACATGCCAGCCATCGAGAAACTAAATGCCATTACATTTCAGACACAGAGCACGTGCCCAGAATCCTAAAACCAGCAAAATTGAACTTCAGCACACTGTTAAAAACAGGAGGTCAGAAACAAAAAAACTGTGGAAACTGTACCAAAAGATGTCAGGTCTAACAGGCTCCATGCCACTTTTTTAAATCACTTTTGAAAGGATGCTCTGCTCTTTATTAAGGGAGATGCTAGGTAAATCAAATATTCCAAGAAGACTCTTGATGAGAGATGAATCAACGGGTTTTATCCACTCTGAGTCTATGGAAAAATGATTTAGTACATAAGGTCATTAAAAGCTATTGCTGAAGTCTGTGGCTGTTTGAAATCTGAAGTGTTATCACCTGAGCTACAATTGCTTTTTAGATCCTCATTACATTTATCTCTTTATTTTCTGTGGTACTTCTGCACCAAGTAAATACCAATCACATGTGATGCATTAGTAGTACATAATTATGAGTTCTGCACCTGAAGATATGGGCATCAGCAACACAGGTTTCCCTGAGCTCTGAGGTGCGAAATGTGGGTGCAATTATTATCACAGAAGTAAGAATCCAGATTCAAGTACTGGTCCCTGGTTGCTGACAATGCTTGTTTGGATAATATCATTCATCAGATTACTTTTGGGTATGAACTTTGCGATGGAACAGACCATTTAGAATCAAACCGTTCAAAAGGAAGATGTGATGTGGAGATGGGCTCTTTCATTGTCCCATCTCTCTAGTTTGTTCACGTAAGATGGTCTATGGTCCATAAACCTTTAGGCTTGTAAACCTTTTATCGTATACCTTATAGCGTCAAGAAGCTTTGGAGAACAATCATTTAATAAATACAAATATTGTAGCACATTAGGCATTTCTTAAGCAAAAGTGTGCCCTCTAATGATAAATGGCACATCAAGAGAATAATGCTTCAAGTCTGTTTATAACTGAGGTGAAATGGGCATTTGTTCCCGTTGTTGCTCCCCTGGGATTGTGCAGGCAGACATTTTGCCCAGTTCAATCTCAAGGGAACATTCACTCATTTGTTTGGGGGGGTGGGCCAACACAAATAAGGAAACACCTTAGCCCCTGTTCCCGCACTGTATTTCAAATGCTGGATTAGGGTCAAACAAGCGGTTAGGAGGCCCCTACCACGTGATAGACATAGGAAGTGAAAAACAGCCAGTGGGCCCCAGGAGGGCACCGTTTGACTGGGGGCAGAAGGGTCCTAGAGAACCCCATAATGCATTTACCTACAGACGGGACATGCCAAAAACTGAATCTTTCTGCAAGGATCCATGATCACTTGGTAAAAATCATGCCGGTCCCCCTGCATTGAAAGTAAATCAGTGGATTCAAACTGCTGGTCCATCTTTCAATGCTATGCTGTCCACAACACAAGTACAGGTACCCTGTGGCACTCCAGTTTTTATAATTTAGCACACAGTTCGTCTCTGTGCACCAGATGATGGTGCACCCGGTGCAAACTATAGTACTGATCATGCATGTGCATGTGCATATTAAAAACCACTCAAAATTTCAAGAGGGCATTCCATCATTTTCAAAGGGAAATGTAATGCCATTACTTATGTTCCTACATTGTATTAGCAATACGTTTGCCGGAGCAAACAGTTCCTTGGGAGGTGCCTTAATACATGGTGCCAAATTAGGAGGCCCAATAAGTGGTTTTTAAGAAGGAATACTGGAGCTACGGAAACACCCAGGTACCCACCTCAGATGGTTCCAGTCAAGCTCCCTCTTTAAATTCAGCCTGGTGAGCACCTGCGTTTGAAACTGCTACTCTGTTCAGCTGTGCTTTCTGGGACTGTGCAGGGGGGCTACGCCCTTCTAAGTAAATGTTACATATATTGTAATTGCTAAAAGTAATTCCCATGCTTTTAAACTATCCTGAAGCCGAAGTATTCACTGCCTTGACCTGCTAAGTCCGTTCTACAAAACGGATGTCAAGCAGTTTTAATTTACACTACTGTGCTAGAGCGCATGCGTCTATCGCCAGAACCAGCACCGCAGCAGTGAAATTTAAGCAGTATGGGCTGACATGCTGCCAGCCCGATTCTGCAATCATTAGGGTCCTCTGCACCCGCCCAGAAATTACATTTTAAAAACGTTACATTCTAAAGCAGCCCGGGCTTGAACAGTATCAGCCCTGTACTCCCGGGCCTGCTTGACCATCATCAGCTGCCTTTCCTCACGCCTTGCCATGTCGTCACAGTGACGACATGTAAAGGGAGGAGTTGCAGCATTACTAAAAGGTTGGCAGGCCTCTCACGTTGTCTAAATAGTTACAATGCGCATGCTTCTAAGCCTCGAGTGTTCTGTTTAGAGCATTCCAGCACCAGCAGAGAAGGCCTGAGAGGTTATTTTATGACCAGCAGCTGGGCAGTGCCTCTATCTACTGCGACACCGTGACCGGACTAGAAGCCTTCTGAGGGTGACTGGTGCTATCTCTACTTTACGTAGTGTCACGCTCACTTTATCTCTCATCCTCTCTTCCTTTTCGGCACTGTCCTTGCCTGTCGCTCTCTCCTTTCCCCGCTGTTTTCTCTGCCTAGTCCTTCTATCTTTTAGCAGCAGCAGAGATTCCAATACTTTAAATATATTGTTTTCCTGTGCTGCAAAACACGAATGCCAGGCAGACAGCTATTCGAAATCAAGCCTTCCTCCCAGGGTGCCTGCTAGACTGAAAGCAACACAAGTGTGCACAAGAACGAGTTAATCTGCAAGTGTGAAGTGTGGTTGAGCCTAGTACTGGCTTTAAATGATCTAATCACTTCATGGTTTGTGGCAAAGATTTATTATTTTTGATCGGTAGTGCAAAGAGTTTACTGAGCTGTGAAGTGTGCACTTTTAATTGCAATTGTATTAATATTGGGTTTACTACCCCTGATTACGTGTTGAAGGGACATTTGTATTAAAAGAAAGTGCAAAAAGTACAGTCACGGTATTACTAAAATCTATATTTTGGAAGCACCATTTTATCTTAAGACATTTTGCTCATTTTGTAGCAATCGATCTTACTGTGTGTAATGCATGTTTAAAATAATGACTTGCATATTCACAGTGCTTTCTGTCACAGGCTGTGACTTCATACCGTTGAAAATACAGAAGTTACAATTCTGCGCTGCACCAACCAAGATTGAATTCTGTGGCTCTCTGGTTACACACAGACCTCTGCAGTGTATTAACTAATAGACTTTTATAATGTGCTATAGTGCATTTGCCATGAGCACAAACTTTTTTTTTAAACAAATTCACTTAAGTTTCGTGTTATTTTATATATAGGTACCTGCTGGGGAAACTTACAGAATGTTTAGTTTTTTTAGCCTCATCTTTTGTACAACTGATATTCTGAACTCCCATATTTAAAAGTGCTTTAATTAATAATAATGAGGAAAACTGACTTTTGGTGAAGTTAAATATTTGCCTAAGATGACAAAATGTGGGGTAGCTGTGATTTAGCAATATTATCTGGCTCCACTTTGTACAAATCAGCCATTAAATGGGTATCTATTTGTCTTTCATTATGGTTAGGCTTTGTTTTTAACCTCTTTGTGCAGTTTTTATATAGTGCAAAGTCGGCACAAAATAATTTAACTCTTTCATAGGTACCAATTACATTACACAATGTCTCAATCATTTTTTATGGGAAGATGTGAAATTAAGTTATTTACTCAGAATCGCAGAATATTGACACTGATAATTAAGCCTGGTTCCCCAGTTCCTAAGTCTCCAGGATTGGCCGCAACACCAGATCCTGGGTAGAGGGAGTGAGAGAGGCAAGGTGAAGCCAGTATAAGAATTCTATTTTTTTGTCCACTTATTGCAGCAATATTGCTGAAACTTGTACAAAAATACACCAATTTTCAAAACTTTTCACAGGGGAGATCCCCCCTCAGCCCTCCCCCACAAACACCACCTTGCTCACGCTACAATTTAATCACTGGTTTTACGCCCCCCACTTTTAAATTCCACCAGCCACCACTGCTGTCTTTGACTGCAGAGCTCTCCACAAGACAGGCGAGTTTATGCCTGTACTGAGCCTCACCGCATTGTTTTTTTAAATTTGGAATACTTTCCCAGTCTGTGCCAAGAGCACCGAAAAAAAGGATGTGCCTACCACAGATCAAGCAGAACACTCGATAATGTAATACAGCCCATCAAAGGCATCCCCTATGTTAACAAATTTGTCAAAAAGCATCCACGTTAATTTAAAAAAATAGAAGAAAGAATTGTAAATTTGTTAAATGAGAAGGATTATTAGAATCTTTCTGAGCTTCAGATAATGTAAAATTATCCATTGATATGATTTTGAGAAGGCCCCTCGCAGTACTTACTGATCTTTTTGCTTACATGTTGAATGTACCTGAGGTTTTACCTGGACTGTTTCTGTCTTTCTTTACACTGGCGGAATTTATGGAGAAATTCAGAGGGTGGAAATAAAGTGTGATTGTCCTTCCCAAGCACTAGACTCTTTAACTCAGATTGCATGGTACTGGCACATGTTTACAACCTTGCAAATATATAAGATGGATTACTCAAATATGTTGTTTACAAAAACAGATTGCATAGTTATCATCAAGCACTGTGTACTGTTTTTCAATTACTATTTTGCTCTTTTTACTTTGTCATCTTTTACCCTATTGTGGAATTCATCTACCTGAGTGATTCATGTTTTGATTCCGTGGTTTTATTTGTATACTTAATTAACTAGAAACGTGGTAATGGATATCTCCTTCTTATTTTAAACTTTGTGAAACTCTACAATAAGTTTCAAGTTTAGCTTTATTTGTACGATTAATAAAACCCATTGCAATTTGGGTATTAACAAGAAAGATAATGCATGCATTAGTTACAACAAGAAGTGAAGAAAAGAAGGAAAGAAAACATTAAAATAATTTAAAATCATCATGGTGAGCTAAAAAGTGCAAGAGCCTAAATTGCCATACGCTGGCGTAGGTTGTGGAAACAGTAAAGGGCTAAAATTACAGTTCATGGGGGGGGGGGGGGGCAGGCGCCTAAGGAGGATGGTTGCACCTTTGTAGGGCTCCCGGCACCGGAGCGGAGAGGACCTGTCCCGCGGCACCCGACTGTGAAGCGGTTCGCGGGGAAACAATGCTGCAATAATGCCGCCTCTGGGGTGAAGACGTCTTCTTACATTTAGAGCGGAAAAGGACATTTATTTTCAAAAGTAAAGGCATTCCCAAGCGTTTCTTCGGCGCCGCAGCCGCCATTTAGAATTTTATATCGTGAGCGGTGTTTGCCTCTCTGCCTCACTCGTTAAGCGCTGAACAGCCTCATTATGCCCCACAGCTTAGCTTTTTGCCCAGAATTTTATTGCATAAGACTTTCATAAGTGATATTTCATAATAATACTTTTCAATACTTTGTCAGCCCATAGCCGCTGAAGAATATCTGCAATGGCCGCCATTTTGAATTATTTTTTTACTCACAATGAAGATATGATATACTCTCAGCCTCCAGATGAATTGTTCATCCTTACCTCTCACTTTCATTCACTTGTTTAATTAAAAGCTTGTCCTCTCTCACCTACTTATTTTTTGGTTCAGTTTGATGGGCTTTGTATAGCAGTTCTGATAGGAAATGCAGGCGGTCTGAGGTAACATAATCTGAGCACCCATGAGTTATGTAGAACCCTGCTTATGAGATACTTAACATTTGACAACCTACTTGTTCTATCAACTCACTGGATTGCATATCCTTTATTATAAGAATTGTGTGCCCAAAGCAATGGGGTCCCTCTTTCTGCGTCATGACGTCTTAATTTAACTTTTTGACTTTACATCCAGACCTTGCCTCTGGGCTCATTTTTCTCAGTTAATGGGCAGAACAAATGGCTCTCTGCACACCGTAACTACCCCTAAGCACTGTTTTATTAAAAACTCTACACTCTTCTCCCAGCAGTCTAAACTGGAGGATTCACAGTTATCAGAGCTGGATAACGCAACCACAACAATGGATTCGACACCTATGGCTTCAGGAAAATCAAATGTTAAAAGGTTAAAAATAGACCCCCCCTTCACCCCCTAAATCAGCTTCCCCAGTTCCAATGAAAGTATTGCTGCAGGAGATTAGAGCACTCAGGCCTTTCATGGAGGAAACAAATCCCAAATTGCAAGCACTCTCAGATAACTGGATGCAACTAGACACAAGAATCACCGCAGTTGGACATAATGTTTCTTCCCTTAGCAACATTACTAAGAGCGTTGAAAATCGAAACAGAAGGAACAAACTACGTATTTATGGTCTGCCCGAAGGGGCCGAAGGCACAAACTCCATCACATTTTTCGAATCTTTCCTCCTTAAAATATTACATATGCCAGAAGATGTTTCGCTGAACATACAACGAGCCCACAGGTTGGGGCGAGCCTCCACCACGCTTCATCCTCGCAGAGAACAAGAGGAGTCATCCTTTACTTTCTAGAATATACAGACTTGCTTAAGGTATTAACAGCAGCTAAAGCTATTCAGCGCATCACGTGGTCTGGTTCCACATTGTTCTTTGCGCAAGACTACTCTAAAGCCACAGCTGCCAGACGTAAAGCTTTTCTCAACTTAAGATCGGATTTATGATCCACGGGTGCTAGATATGGACTTTTCCTCCCATGTCTCTTTAAGGTCACCTACAACTACAGAACAACAACTTACGAAGATCCAGTTCATTTGCAGAGTTTTATCAACTCGCATAGGATGGATTCTATGACTTCTACAGGATGACCCTCATCGTATATTACATGAACTATTGATGCATACATTTGCACTGCTGTTGTTGATTTAATTGTTGTTCTTATGCAACTAGTTTTAGGTTGTGTTGATGGCTTACCTTTAATAGCTCTCTAGCTTACATGGCTCCTTCTACGTTGTGTGGTTGGTTTAAATTTGCGTTGTCATATTTATAGTGTTTCCAAGTCGTGTTCTTATTGTTTTCATTTTTTTACTTTCTCTCACCTGCTAAATAATGTTTCTTGTTTCCTGTTTCACAGCTACATCCTATCGTTAAATGGTCTTTTCTGTATCCTGCTGGACGCTCCCTAGATGTGCGTCTGCTCCATGTGGCTCCACACACCTCCCTACCCACATTTCCCTTTTGTAGGTATGTTTTCGGTTTAGTCTCTTGTTTTGTGTATAGTTTCGTCTTTGGTTTCTCAATATGTTTTGAACTTTATAATCAGATGTTTACCGGGTGTCTTCTTAGCTCTTTTCCTCTTGTATTTGCCTGACGAGTCTTCTATTTTTATGGCTGCAATTACGATTGTCACCATTTCCTCCTTCTCTCTTTTCTTACTTACACTTTTTACCTTCTCTTTTTTCATTAGGACAGGTTCACTTGTCTGGTTTCGTCTTCTTTCCTGGTTCCGGTTATCTGATTTCTATGCAGTTTCTTACTATGGTACTGAATTCAACTTTATTTTCTCTCCTCTCTTTTTTCACACTTTATATAGCTCTTACATTGAATTGGACTGCCGTTTTATTCTCCTACATCAATTTGTTTCTAATAAGCTATGTCATTAAAACTGATTACTTGGAACATTAGGGGATTACACTCTCCCATTAAGACCATGGTCGGACCATTATGCGATCCCTATGGTGTTAATGATCGCCACTGTTAATAGTAGGGGGATCGAGCCAAGTAAAATGGAATTGAGACGTAACCTCAAAAGCATAATTAATGACATGCTCGCCCCCAGATTGCCCAGTCTGGCGATCTCCCCAGAGGAGGACGTAGGCTCTGCAGTAATGAGGATGGATAGCGCCATCAAAACAGCTATTGACGAACTGGCCCCAGCCTCATTGCGCTACCCTGCGAGGAAAAGTCCATCGGCCCCATGGTTCTCGGAATCATTAAGACTTCTTAGGCAGGGAGTACGGAGACAGGAACGTCTCTGGAGGACTAGTTGGGATTTGTGAGATAGGGATAGTCACAAAACCCTCCTAAGGAATTATAAGACTCAGGTGATAAGGATTAAGCAAGAGTATTTTACCTCTCTTACCTCCTCACTCTCTTCGCCGAAAGAGCTGTTCAAGATCGTAGACACACTTACATCATTGAAGGTGCCTGATCCTGTTGTCAGCTCACAGCAGCTCTGTAATGATGTTGCACAATTCTTTCAATCTAAAATTGTGGACATATATTCGGCACTAGAGCTTCAGAGGTCGGCACTATCTATCTCTACATGCTTACCTGCCCCATCGCGAACATCATCCGAGGAAGTATTTACAGGGTGTCTGTCCAGCTTTCCACCCCTTTCTCTCCAGGAACTTGAAGTCCTCCTGATCAAGACTAGGTCGGGGTCTCCGCTTGACCCTTGCCCCTTGCCCCTTGAAACTCCTTAAACAATGTAAGGAGATTCTTCTGCCTCCGTTATTAGAGATCATGAACAGGGCAATGAGCGATGGGACTTTCCCCTCTCAATGGAAAAGAGCGGTGGTTAAACCTTTGTTAAAAAAAGCCCACATTAGACCCAGGGGTTCTCAAAAACGTCCGCCCCATTTCGCTGCTCCCAGCACCTGCTAAGATGCTGGAAACCCATCTTAACCAGCATCTGGCAGCCTTTCTGGAAACATCTGGCCTTCTGGATCACTCGCAGCATGGATTTCGGAGAGAGCATAGTACGGAGTCGGCCCTTACCATTGTGCTCGATAACATCCGCACTAAAGTAGATAAGGGTCAGACCACCCTCCTTATCCTGCTATATCTCAGTACTGCGTTTGATACCCTGTCTCCCTCAGTGCTAACATCTCGGCTGAGGGAGATAGGGGTGGAGGGGCCCGCACTTAGTTTGCTGGCCTCTTTCCTTAGCCAGAGGGAACAGAGAGTTAAGCTGGGGGAGTTCCTATCTCCATCCCTTCCTGTGCATTGTGGGGTCCCTCAGGGGTCGGCATTAAGCCCAACCCTTTTTAACATCTATGTGATCCCACTTGCCAGGCTTATTAGATCATACGGGATGGAGGTAGTCTCCTATGCCGACGACACGCAGATTTTGATGTCTCTCGCCCAACCTGTCATCTCCGCTGCCTCCAATTTTAGACACTGTATGGAGGCAGTTGCTCAATGGATGATTTGCAATTCATTGAAGCTTAATGGCGAGAAGACAGAAATTTTGGTGTTCGGAGGAAAGGAGGACATTTGGTCGGCGGAATGGTGGCCAACATCATTGGGCGTGTGTCCGAACCCTACTGCCCTGGCCAGGAACTTAGTAGTCATGATTGACCCTACCCTGGCGATGGGTCAGCAGGTAAATAGGACTATCTCCACATGTTGGGGCATAATAAACATCTTGCGGAATATTAAACATTTCCTGTCCCCACAAGCCAGAAAGCAAATTGTAACAGCATTAATAGGCTCAAGACTAGATTACTGCAATGCCTTATATTTAGGCATTAGCAAGGGTCTGTTAATGCGACTTCAAATGGTGCAGAACGCCGCCGCTAAGTTTGTATTGGATCTACCTAAGCGGGCTTCTACTACGGCTGCCAGAAAGACATTGCATTGGCTTCCAATTGAGGCTAGGATTTCTTTTAAGTCCCTATGTTTGATCTATGGGGCTCTGGCTACAAATAGATCTGGAGGCCTAAGGGACCTGTCGGTTCCTTACACCGTGGCCAGAACTCTGCGCTCTGCCAATAAATCCTTGCTATCAGTCCCCCGTGTTCGTAGAGCCAAGTGGGGTGGCAGAGCCTTCTCAACCTTGGCTCCAAAGCTATGGAATACTCTGCCAGTTGAGATTAAATCCCTTCCCTCAAAGCAAGCCTTTAGGAGGGCTCTCAAGATGTGGCTATTTGCCAAAGCCTAACCTTAGCTCTGGATTTGCCTTTTATGATTTTCTTTGGTTAGGCGCCTTGATGCCTTCGAGCTTAGTTGCGCCTTTATAAATTTCATTTCATTCATTCATTCATTCAAGAGGCAAAGGGTCCTGACCCACTTAGCCACATTGGATGTAGATATTGCATTTCTGCAAGAGACTCACGTCTCAGATGCTGAAGCATTAAAATTAAAAAAAGGTTGGGTGGGGGAAGTCTTCTCTTCCCCAGGTGATGGTAAACGTAAAGGAGTGATGATACTTTGCCGTAAATCTCTTTCGCATAATCTTATATCTCAAGTATCTGATGCTGCTGGTAGATGGCTGAATGTGAAATTGTCTTTAAAGGGTGTTCCAGTCTCCCACCTAAACATTTAAGCTCCCACTTTTGGTGATTCCTCGTTTTGGCCTACATTGGCCAAGCAAATTACCCATTGCATGGAGGATAATTTTACTCTAATGGGTGATTGTAATCAAATTTTCAACCCTTTTACTGATCGGAATTCTAAAGTCCCCTTTGTTCCTAATAAACTTCATAAATCTTTTGTTTCCACTATTACTCAACAAAAACTCCTCGATGCCTGGCATCTCTGCAATCCAACCACCAAAGAGTACACCTTTTACACCCCTGCCCACCATTCCCAATAAAGACTTGATTATATATTTGTTTCCCATAATATTTCACAAACTCTCACAAATGCAGAGATTGGACTCATTTTACTGTCAGACCATGCCCCTGTCTCCATTAATAATGACATCCTACCCAAACGTATTGGCCCCAGAAGATGGCGTTTCAACAATACCTTCCTTTTAGATGCAAAATTTAATGCCGCTATGACTTACTTTTTTAATGAGCTTTTTTAAACAAATCAATCTCATTCCATGCCATTTTCCACCCTTTGGTATGCATTTAAAGCCACAGCGAGAGACTTCAGAATTGGTTTTGTTGCCAATAAACGTAAGATTGCCCGTAAAGGAACTAAGGATCTCCTACAGGATATCAAGAGACTGGAGCACTCTTATTATACTTCAAATTCGAAGGAATGTTTAACAACTCCCATCAATACCAAGTTCAAATTCAATAAGAAATCAACAGGAGACACTTCATTGTACACAATTCTATGGTGGGGAGGGGGTTGGGAAATAAAGCAGGGAAAATACTGGCCAATTACCTAAAAGTTAGACATAATAAAATGAACATCTATCTATGATACACAATCAAACCTAAAATTCAAAGATGCTGACATTTTGAATTCATTTTCTCTATTTTACAAGTCATTATATGCTTCCGAAACACATCCAACTGATCATTCCCTATTGCACGTTTTCTCCAATATCCAAAAACCTCAACACACTCTTCCAGATCTATCGTCCCTGGAGCTGGATCTTACAGAGCAAGAGCTACTGAAAGCTCTGCAAATCCCTAAAAAAGATAAAGCCCTGGGGCAGATGGCTTCACTGTTGAATTGTACCTCCAATTCTCCAAACTTGTATTGCCCAAATTGTATTCCTTAATACATTCCCTCAATTTTTTAGGTAGTTCTTCTGGTTCCTTATCAGAAGCCCACATTTGTCTTATTCCCAAGGAAGGTAAAGACTCTCAATACTGCAATAACTATAGACCTATACCCTTTGTCGTCATTGACTACAACATTTTTTCCAAGGCATTAGCCACACGATTAGATGCCTGCCTACTTGACCTGTTGGGTAAAGAACAATCCAAATTTGTCAAAGGTTGTTTCATAACTGGTAATACAAGACTCCTTTTTAATGTTTTGTCTAAATCTTCTCACTTAACACACTCCCTTGCAGCGATAGCACTAGATGCTGAGAAAGCGTTCAATAGAGTGGAATGGACTTATTTATTTCATACCCTCAAATGGTTTGGTTTTGGCCCTAAATTGACATCCTTAATTTCTCTTCTCTGCTCTAATCCTCGTGCAGCTGTTTATGTCAATGGTCTGATCTCCCCATATTTTGATCTAGAGAGAGGTGTGTGTCAAGGTTGTCCTCTTTCCTCATTCCTTTTTGATTTAGCTTTGGAGCCTTTTCTATCCAAATTACGCCAAAACCCAAACATACATGGTTTTCAAACACCAAATTTCTATATTAAACTTGCCGCTTATGCTGATGATATTTTGCTATTCATGTCTAAACAAAATGACTCAATCTCTGCCTTTTTGGCGGAAGTGCAAGCTTACTTCAATATTTCTGGTTATAAACTGAATAATGATAAATGCGAGATTCTGCCCTTAACCAAGTATACTTTTAAATCTGAATTTAGTGCTTCCAATTTCACATGGAGTCCCAACCATATGAAATATTTAGGTTTAGAAGTTACCCCCTCAATTGAGGACAAAGTGTCTTTATGTATGAATAAATGTATACAAACGGTTTCAGACCTAGCTACTAAATGGCACCCACTTTATTTGTCCTGATGGGGCCGTCTAGATACTATTAAGATAATGCTCCTGCCTATAATTATATACACTATTTCTAACATCTCTGTTCCTATTCCCATAAAAACTTTTAAGAAGATTAATTCCGTCATTTCCTCCTTCTTATGGAACAAGAAATCCCGGATGTCTTTACTCAGGCTAATTAAACCCAAAACAGAAGGTGGAGTTAACTTTCCTGACTTCCTTGTGTATCAAAAAGCATTCCTTTTACGTCAGGCTTCTCTTTGGCTGCGTAATCCCACAGAAGATTAGCCTTTATGGAGTACAATTGGGCGACTTTTGCTGTCCCCTTACTCCTTTGAGAAATATCTTTCCTTTTCACGTAAACCACAGGCCTTATCTACTCCCATAATCAAAATGAATTCTAAACTCCTAGTATCCGCATCCCATACTGCTTACAGCACTATTGACTCCTTCATTAACGCAACAATTTGGCACAATAAAAATCTACTTGTTCGAAACAAACCATTTTATTGGAAGACCTGGCATCAGAGAGGATTATCATGGATCCACCAGTTGCTTTCATAATCAAATTTCATACCCTTTCCCTCACTTAGTCAATCTTTTAACTTACCAATCTCATTTATTCGTAAATACAATTTACTTAAGACAGCTGTGATGGAGGCATACACCCAACTATCTAATACGCACATTGTTCCCACCACTCCGAATCCTCCTTCACGACTTCACATCCTTTTACAAACTATGCCCAAAGCTTCCTCCATAAATAGATATTTATACAGCATTGACATTATTAGGCAGAAATCCAAAATAGAAGAAGCAGGGGAGCGAGATTTTGCGTTACCTTGGTCAGTGTCTTAATGGGATAGCTTATGGATTAAGATACGTAAATCATCCAGAGCAGCTAGTATAACGCAAACGTTGTTTTTTGTTTACAACAGATTGTTCTTAATACCGGCTGCATTAAGTAAAAGGTTTACAACTGTACCAAATGTTTGTTGGATATGCTCCCCCCCAGATGCTGATTTACATCATATGTTATTTTCTTGTCCCATTGTACACAATCTTTGGAAACAAGTTTGGTCTCAAATCAATCTGATTTTTAGAACTCAAATTTCGTTTTCTCCTACTCATGCTTTCTTAGGCAGTATCTCACCTTGCTGGGAACTTGGTAACTTTAATGTTAAAATTATTGACTTGCTTTTAGCTGAACCATTTTAGCAAATTACTGCCAATTGGAAAGACTTTACGAAAATTTCTTTAAGGCATGGTGGTATGCTGTACACCATAATCACAGGTTGGACACCTCTTTTGTATATCCCAAACACTTGGCAGTAAAGCGCCTCAATTTGTGGTCTCCGGTTACATTATACCTTGATGCAAGTGCTAGAAGATCTTTCCAGCCACAACCAATCCAACAAGAGGTTCCAAAACCTCCTTAATTCCCAGCTGTTCTAAATTATTTGCTATTTCAATGTTGTTCAAGTATTCCTTTTATTGCTTATTTTTTATATCTTTTTTCTTGTGTCCAATTCATGTAACTTTATTGAAGCTAATTCTTTTGTAATTATATTTATTTAAAATTGTGAAATGTATTTTGACACCCTTATTCTTTCAATAAAACTTTTTCTGAACTTAAAAAAGTACAGTGCATCTGTCATTGACCTAGACCAAACAGAACAGAAGGTACTGAAGTGCCATGCCTCTGCTTATGACGGTGTGGAACAGAGAGGTGTGTGCCACCTCACTGATGCAAGCCCTGGCACCATATGTTCTGAAATCCTCCCTGCAATATGACAAAGACTAAAATGCATATCTCCATCGTTCATTAGTTGCACAATGAGTTGCTAAAGTGCAGTATGTTTGCCATTCAACAACATTTTGTTCAAGTTATTGATAGAGGCAGATGATCAGTCACAGAGGTAGCGTATGTGCAGACTCTGTTGTTTTTCCTAAAGATTTAATTGTGGACTGTGTAACGAGTGACTCTACTTTTAAAAGGAAATTTACAAAACACACCATGGTTTGTGGTGTCAGACCTTTCATGCAGAACAAAATTGATTGGTGCCAGGATCTGATTCCATTTGAGTTAACGTTATTTCAGAGGTAGATTTTACGCCAAGGCTAAAAAACTGGGTTGGGAAGTCTTCCTGAGGATAGCCAAACCCTGCACTCTTCGTTTTCTGCTGGCTGGTGCCATTTTGGGAGAACTTCGAGTGATGGTAGAAAGCCGAATCTAGCTTGGAGCACTTGCATTTTTATATACTTTCCTAAAGTGGCTTTCTCGTAGGTCTGCATGGTTGTTACCTTATATGTGTTGATGGTCAACCATGCATAATTGCATAACCTGAATATAACTTTATCTTTTTGCCAGGAGAGCTGCTAGATTTGTTTGTCCAATGCTAGCTTGAATGACTGGTGAGGTGAGCTGTTCTGTCAGAGTTGTTCTGCCTTCAGATGTTTAATTGACGCTGCTATTTTCCACGACCAGTTATTTACATGGGGGGGTTGGTGCAATTTCTTGCAATATTGATACTCTTAGTGTGTTTGGTTTGGTCTGTCTCAATAGCGATGAATATTTGAGAAAATGCCCTTCTTGTAAACTCTTCAATAGAGTGGAACAAACCTAACATAACCAAGTATTAGGTTTTGCACGAAAAAAAAACTGATAGGCGATCAGAACAAGCTGCAGAGACAGTCCACAGCTACTGAACATTGCAACATAGACTCAAATCTGAATTAGCAAATGCTCTTTGCACAAAAACTTTACAATGGACGAAGGATGGTTGAGTGATGATTGCGCTGGGTTATGGCAAAGTCTGAGGTTACAGTGCAGAAAGCTCCAAGGATAAGGTGATGGCCATCCACCATCAACCAAATGGGTAACGAAAAAACAATACCACTTATAATTCAAAAGCAAGATACATCCTGAGCTAATAGCAAAAGTCAATAAAGTTCTATCCGCCAACACGTGTTTCGTCTTTGGTGTTAGTCTAGCAATAGCCCTGAAGAAGTCTATGGTCTATACCACCAAAGATGTAACACGTGTTGGCGGCTAGATTCTTTTAAGAATAACAACATCGTAATAAATGAAGATACGAAGACCATCTTCTTTGTGATTTATTTGAAGAACTTTATTGACTTTTGCTATTAGCTCAGGATATATCTTGCTTTTGCTCTTTGCACAAAGTCCAGCATCTCTCTCTCGGACTAGTCAGGTGTGTCCTTCTCGCCTGCATATTTGTCCCTTTCAGCATCAAAAATGAGTGTGGCCCCTCTTGCATTTACTGTTATATAAAACAAATCACAATTTGTGCATGCCTCTAAATGTTGTGATCCGGAAGAGCAATGGCTTGTTTGTAAAGTTTGAGTAGTTTGTGAATTTATACTAAATATACTTGCTCAAATATTAAGCAGATCTATGGTCGAATGTGGTTCCTTTCAAATGAGCATAAGCAAGAACCTACAGTTTGATTCAATATTTTGGAAATAGCATGTCCAGGATTGTTAAAATATGTGTCTGTTAGAACAAGGGAGTGAACATTTATTTAATAGCATACCCGACATGGCTGCAAGAATGCAGCTATTATAAGATAACAATTCTGAGTCCTGCTATTCATCACAAGCACCTTTCAAAAACTTGAGGTAACTTTTTAAACCGGTTTCACCTGTTATAACTGCAACGGTCCATCCAAAAATTCATTAAAAAAATTAAATCGTTTTGTACACACTATTTCAATCTTTGGAAAAAGGTGGAATTTGCCGGCTGATGTTACATTTTTGATACTGTTTTGTATGATGGCAAAATGGTCACAAAACTGAACACAAAAACAGGATATGGTCAAGATTCTGGATGCCCAGGTTACATATATTACAGTTTCTTCCAATTTTCATAGTGGGTGACCAATTTGTCGTTAGATCATTTAATGGCAAAAGATTCATATAACATAGGGTAAGTCAACGGCGAATTCCATGATCTAGATTCCAGGGAAGGTATTTCTGCGTAACTCTCTGAGTACTTGTTACATGGCTATTGTCTTTAGTCTATCCTTTGATCTGCAAAATTTCACATCTCTCTGGTGACTAACTGTGCAATCTGTGATGTTTTGAAGATTTAAATTCTAAAAGCAGGAGTGACGTCACTGACTCCTCTTGTGCACTGAAATAATTCAGTGCCAAGGTGAAATCAAGGGAAAGAGAATATTTGTATGTTTTTCTTCCCAAAATGTCTTGGCATGTTAAACTCCTTAATGAGTAAAGCTCACTATTCTTTAGCTGGTATCCCAATCGTAATACCCCAGCTTAATCTTGCATAAATGGACTTACTATGCCAAATTCCTATCCAATAGCAAATACTGGAACCAGAGTATTAAAATTACATAATCTGTGTAACATCCGGCATTCAATCTTATCAAGGAAACTCCAGTCTCTTATTCTGATTCTATAGCATATAACAAAGTGGAGGGGATTTCTGCTTTAAAACTGTGAGCAAATGTAAAAAATGTCTTCGACCCTTTGCGCTATAGACTATGCGTAAGCCACTTCCATGTGATGCGGCTTTGCAGGAACTATGTTCAGTATGCAGCTTATTCTTTGTATTACCTGCTATTACTTTCCCCCGGTAGAGATAGGAATCTAAAATCTCAAGTTTTTAGGAACTAATTCTCCAATTAAAACTACACAATTTTCTGCTTTTGCTAAATTTCATGATCAGAGCATCACTTTTAGAAATATTTATCTTCAGGAACTGTGCCATCGTATATTTCTGTCGTGATGTCAACATTTTGTTCAGCCCGTTGGGGTCAGGTCCAAAATTGCAATTTCATCTGCTTACATGAGACATGCAAAAGGGCGACTGCCTATCTTTGGTGCATCACCTTCTAAGGGAGAAATCAGACATAGTTTTATTGGCTTTTAAAATGACAACAGGCACTACAACAGTGCACACTTAACTGCATTCCGTCTACTGGGCCTCTAAACCCACATGCCCTACCATATACTAGGGGCTTAGAGGTAGGTTGTCATACCAATTGTAATTACACCTAATTACCATATACCTTTTTAACATAGCACTGGCCCTGGGCCTAATTAGCAGGGCCCAGGGCACAATCAGAGTCAGTAACAATCAGTCTCGTTCAACACATTGGGATGATCAGGGCAAAAAGGATAACTTTGTCACATGTTTACAATATTTATGTGAGTGTGGTGCAATAATGTGGGTTATAATATCAACTTAGGGTTTATGTCATTATGCTGCTAATGCAGAGCACATTTTCATACTGCAAAATACATGTGTTTATTAACAAAATTGCAATTTACCACATTAAATAACGTGTACATTTATAAATTACATTTTTAGTAGGTGACCACTCTTAGCTATTAAAAGTTAACATGTCGAAATGAAATATTTCGCCTAATATTAATGCCATTGGGAATGACAATTTTACAAGTAAGGATAGGAGGCCTCTTCTCATATTTACGTGGTTGGTTTAAACTTGATGTTGCTCTTTTCCTGTCCACTGCAGATGCTGTATTTTTTCAGTAGCTTTCTGTTAGCTGGAGAATAGGTGTTGGTTATGTATTAGATATCTGAAAGTGAGGTTCTCATTGGGAGGAGAGAAAGATGCCGGAAAGTACGACTTATGTCAAGAGCTGTCTGAGCCAAAAGATTCTGTCATGTTTGCATCACTGTCTTAGCCAGAAAAATGTGGGAGCTTACCTGCTGTCAGAGCGTCATAGAAAATTATTGGTTCACAGGAGAATGAAGAAACAGAAATGTTGCAACTAACAGTTTGATTGAATTATATTAGCACATGTTCCTTAGACTTCAGAACTCCCTTGCTTACTGTGGCTTGAACCTTTTGGGGCATATTTACAAGCCCCTATCGCCACCACAAAGTCACTTTTAGTGATGTTGTTATGGCGATAGGGGCCTTGCCTTATTTACAAGGCAAAGTTAAGCCACTTAACATGGTTTAACGCTGCCTTATAAATAAGGCACCTTTTCACGCTGTATTTAGCATGAAAAGGGAGGGCAACAGGAGTTGTGGTGGGCGTTCCACCACAACACCCATTGATTTTGACGCTGCCCCCTATTTACAATGGCAGACTAAATAGGAGGCAGCGCCAAAATTAAGACCAGGGAAAACCTGGTCTTAAACAGGCAAAACAAGGAAAAATGCTTTATTTGTCCTCGTTTTTGCTGTTTCCATGTGTGCTGCATTGTGCAGCACACATAGAAACATCAAATTGCCTATGATTGTTTATATGTAGGAAGGTCCCCCTTCCTGCATATAAACAATCATCTTTAAAACAAATGCAGTTTTGCAATTTCTGTGTGTGCTGCATTAAGCAGCACACATAGAAGTTACAAAATGGGATGTAATGATTATTTATGTGCAGTAAGGGGGACCTTCCTGCACATAACAATCTTCCCCCCAATGCAGACACCCTTGCACTATGGTGCACGGGTGCCTGTGTTGTCCTAGGCAGCTGAGCTCAGCGCCAGCGCAGGGGGAAACGCAGGGGTATGCCGCATTCTTGTGAATACGGCACATCCCTGCATTTTCAGACTGGAGAAGCGTGGCATTAGCAATGTTTGCTTGACGCCACGCTTCTCCATTCTGCTGTAAATATGCCCCTTTGTGCATTAGACTTTGAATAAGATAATCTTTCTCTCCTCTGCAAATTTCCACGATTTGAGTGTTAAGGCTTCATGTCTGATTATTCTCATTCTTTTATAAGAAACCTGTATTTGGTTTTCTGAAGCTGACTCCTTATACTTTTTGTTTGAACCAAATTCATTTCTCAACTTAATTTATCCTAATTTAGAATAGGGTTTTTTCCTTGATGGAATACACATTCATATTCTGCATCCTATGTGTAATTCTTACTAATGCTTATTTTATCTTATTTTGAAAGATCAACTGCTTGATTATCTAGATCTGTAGTACTGAGGTTTGAAATTTGAATGATCTGATTCAGACTAATTTTGTTTATAAATCCCTTTAAACTCATTTTAAATCTTTGTCATTTCCTGTGAAGTTCTGATTGGTCATCACTGTCTATGGAAAGGAATGAATTCAATATATAAAGGTGTGAAAGAGTTACTAACAGGAGTCGTTCACTGGGCACTCTCAGACCTACTGATAGTGTTCCCATCAGGCAACCGACCTGTACCGCCCTTCATCATTTGGGACAAACATCTTGAGGCTCACTGGAAGTCGCCCAGTGTGCGAGCACGCACAATAGTGCTCTGGTGGTTTGCTATATCCCAATGAATAGCTTTATCGAAGAGTAGGTAACAAGGGTTGCTCTCAAGCAGTGCAAAAGTGTTAAATTAAACAAATTAATTAAATATAAACGGTGGTGGTGCCATTAAAATAGGGTAAAGGAAGGAAAACAGTTTAATAGGGACCTTCCCTTCCCAATGTTACCTACTCTTCGATAAAGCTATTTATTGGGATATAGCAAACCACCAGAGCACTATTGTGTGTGCTCGCACACTGGGCGACTTCCAGTGAGCCTCAAGATGTTTGTCCCAAATGATGAAGGGCGGTACAGGTCGGTTGCCTGATGGGAACACTATCAGTAGGTCTGAGAGTGCCCAGTGAACGACTCCTGTTAGTAACTCTTTCACACCTTTATATATTGAATTCAATCTGTTCGAAGACAGTGACCAAATGCTACTCTGTTGTTGGTAGAAGTTAAGATAGAGGGCTGTAGCATTTTGGTCGGTAAATATTCCCTCAGACCCCCTGTTTGTATGTAGTGTATGGAAAGGAATGTAAATGAGAGCTCCTTGTCAACTAACAAAGGTCCATACGACCAATGGCAGGGTTGTATGATGATTATACCCAGCGTTTGGGATACAAGAATCCCTGCTCCAACACTACCCTACAGCGGTGGCCGCACCATTAGAGATGAGGAGCTCCGTACCTCCTGCCACCACCAGCAAAAAATAATAATAATAAAACAGGTTTTAAACCCGTTTTATTATCATTTTATTTTAATCCCCAGGACCCACCTCCAGGACTCTGATCAGTCTTGGGGACAAGTCCAGGGGATGACACTGTTGGTGGGTGAGTGGTGGGCACTCCCTTCACTGTGCATAAGGGTTTCCAAGATTTTTGCAGCAGCTGAGACAACAAATAAGAATCAAAGATGAGTGTGCAGATGTTCCCCTCGGATCAGAACACCTGGTTTTACCTGCAATGAAAGTTGGCCTTTAGAGCCTCTTTACTCTCTGTGTAGACATGAATGAAAAGTTCAGGCTTTACCCAAAGAAGATGATACAGGTCTGAATCTAAGGGCAGAGACAGTACAACACAATTATCACAGTAGCACTAAAGGTGTAATTGTCTGGCTAAAGTTCTGAATTTTTGTCAACACAAAATGTTTTTAAAATACCTGCAAATATAAAGTACTGTAAAAACCAAAGTCAAATATTAAAAATCGCACTGTAAACAACAAAGGTATAAAAGCAGAAACACTGGATAAATATTGTATGCTATCTGTGATCACTACATTATTGTGAACACTAGATCTTTGTTAATGATAGAGGATCCCTACAATCAGCACACCCAAAAATGAGTTACTTTGTTACAAATTCATAAAGCCTATAGTTCATGACCTTATTAATCATCAATACTAAAAACTGAAACAAAAAGATAAAAAGTAGCAATCTAAATTCAATGCAACAGTAACCTTGCATGTGAAATAAGAGTGTTTTGGAGTTCGGAAAAAGGATTGCTAGGGTCCGGGAATATAAATGTGTGTCTTGTTTAAGGTTTCATGTCTATCGTGTGAGAGGGGGGATAGCTCTCAACCTCAGGACCCTAAATACTCTAGATCAGTGGCTCCATGTCCAAGTTTCAACCTTGAAGGTGAAGGGAAACAGACAGCAGTTTGACCAACAAACTGAGCAATTTGCAAGTCTCCAACCACAGAAGTCTCACACTGGACCTCTCAAGCACACCCTGATTCTGCTAGCATGCAGGCTAGTCAGATCAAATGAATAACAAAACCATAAAAAGCATTATTTGGCGGGATGAGAGTGTGGTCACAAGGCAGACTCAGCACTGCAGGGCATTCGCAAAGACATGGTCAAAAGCAACAGCAAAGCAGGTCAGCGGAGATCAGAAGGGCATTCTTACGTGTCTGCAGGAACCATGAAATGTTAAGATTCACCTCACGTACTATTAACACCAGTGTAACTTCGTTCAACATGTTGAAATAGAGCTCCATATTATCTTACAAAGACCTGGCTTTTGGAAGCCAGCCCACTTCCAATCAGAGTTTTAGTATTTTTTTAAAGTTCAAAAGAGCATTCAATCAAGTTGGCACTAGGTTTCCTTCTGCATAAAGGTTTCTGGGAAAGACAACCCTATCCTTCTTTCCAGAATGCATTGTGGTGGCCACTGGCCATGTATAACCACCAGAGGCCTGCTTTTGTGAGAAACCAAATATAGAGGTGTTAACAATCAGCCAAGAGTAACCATTATCACTGGGACTCTACTAGTAAATGTGAACTATCTCACACACATGCAATCCTGTGTTTCAGATCATTTTTGGAAAGGCAATACATATCAAATTCATAAGCATTTACTAACAGGCAAAAAATAAAGATGTAGAAGACCAATATGCTCTAAGCTCTTGGACCTAATTCACATGGAGGAAGGCAGTAGACATTACCTTTGAATGCAGCTACTGCAGTTCAAAACCTACACATGTTGCCACCAATCATACTGCCTCAAGCTCAACATGGGCAAGACAGAAGTCAGCATCTTCAAGACCAACATCTCACCTTGAAACAACGCTTGGTGGCCCGCTGAACTCGGCCCAACTACCCCCCTCCCCCTCCCGACAGACCATGTCTACAAACTCGGCATCACACTGTATAGGAAGCTATCCATGAGAAAACAAGTAAACACAGTCTCATCCACCTGCTTCCACACCCTACACATGCTCTGCAAGATCTTCAGAAGGATCACAGTCAATACCAGAAGGACCGTCATGCAGGCCCTCTTCACCAGCAGACTGGACTACGGGAACACACTCTACATAGGAATCACTGCACGCCTCTTGAGGATAAAATACAAAATGCAGTGGCAAGACTCATCCTCAACATCCCTAGAGAGACCCATATCACACCACACCACAAGAAACTACACTGGTTCCAGATCCAGCATAGATGCCAGTTCAAGATGTTGACCCACGCATACAAAGCCCTGCACGATGAGGGCCCAGAATAAATCAACAAATGTATGACCTTCCACCAATCGAACAGACACCTACAATCCGCCGCCCTCTTCTTTGCAGACACCCCCCACACCACTGTGGCAACAGTGAAGGATGCGCCTGGTGGTCAAAGCTTGGAATGACTTTTCCCTGTACCTCAGGAACACCTCATCACTCCAGGAATTTAGGAAGGGACTCAAGACCTGGCTATTCAAATGAACAGTTCACAAAAAAGCAGTTGCAACTCCAGTGCTCTGAAACCCTCACTGGTGATTTGCCATGCTCTAAAATATCCTTGATTGATTGACATTTTTGATTGATTGATTGATTGACTAGTCTAGGTCTATGCATGAGGGATACCCCACAAGACTACAATGTGGGGAGGTTCCGATATTCTTGTACATGCCAAATGGTCTCCTTGAGAAGCATCAGTCCCTCCTAATCAGAGCCCAATAAACAATTGAAAAAAACAGAAAACAGGAAAATTTGCAGGAATACAGGAAGGAATGGTAGGAATGTTGCATCGGATAGGGTGATGGAAACATATGTCTGTACATTTAGAATACGGTGAGTGATGTTGATGGTGTGATGTGTGACTGTCAGTAGGAAAATGTTAAGTTCCAGCACTCACAGAAGGATAACGAAAGGCAATGTATAAATATAAAAATTGCTGGTTTATTTAAAGGTGGAAAAGGCAGTAGCGGTATAGCGGGCCCCAGCGGGATAGCTGTCTTCACTCCTTCACCTCACGGCATACCAACCTTAATCAGCCACTTTAGAAAGCCTGGGCAAAAAGTTTCTATAACCAATAGAACGGAGCGGCAGAAAAAGGAATGAAGATGTTACACCCCCCCCTTTTAATAACTATAGTATAACTTGAACAGCAAAGTACACTTCCACACACAAAGCACACAAACTCTGTTATCATCACAACCCAACAAACTCTCATCTGACTCATTTCCAACCTCACAATAGTTTCCAAAGGTAAACAACTGTTACAACGCAACTTTTACAACGGACTACTTTTACAACGCAACTTTTACAACGCAGGATCCATTACAACGAAATACCATTACAATGCATTTTTTTACAACGGACTACTTTTACAACGCATACCATTACAACGTAAGTATTGGTAAGTATATAATTATAGTAAAATATAATAGTATTATAGTAAAAATGTTATATGTTTGGGTTTTTGGGTAAAGGGGTATTTTTAGGGTTCAGGGCTAGGTTTGGGTTTTTGGGTAAAGGGGTATTTTTAGGGTTCAGGGCTAGGTTTGTGTTTTTGGGTAAAGGGGTATTTTTAGGGTTCAGGGCTAGGTTTGGGTTTTTGGGTAAAGGGGTATTTTTAGGGTTCAGGGCTAGGTTTGGGTTTTTGGGTAAAGGGGTATTTTTAGGGTTCAGGGCTAGGTTTGGGTTTTTGGGTAAAGGGGTATTTTTAGGGTTCAGGGCTAGGTTTGGGTTTTAGGGTAAAGGGGTATTTTTAGGGTTCAGGACTAGGTTTGGGTTTTTGGGTAAAAGGGTATTTTTTAGGGTTCAGGGCTAGGTTTGGGTTTTTGGGTAAAGGGGTATTTTTAGGGTTCAGGGCTAGGTTTGGGTTTTTGGGTATAGGGGTATTTTTAGGGTTCATGGCTAGGTTTGGGTTTTTGGGTAAAGGGGTATTTTTAGGGTTCTGGGCTAGGTTTGGGTTTTTGGGTAAAGGGGTAATTTTAGGGTCCAGGGCTAGGTTTGGGTTTTTGGGTAAAGGGGTATTTTTAGGGTTCAGGGCTAAGTTTGGGTTTTTGGGTAACGGGGTATTTTTAGGGTTCAGGGCTAGGTTTGGGTTTTTGGGTAAAGGGGTATTTTTAGGGTTCAGGGCTAGGTTTGGGTTTTTGGGTAAAGGGGTATTTTTAGGGTTCAGGGCTAGGTTTGGGTTTTGGGGTACAGGGGTACAGGGTAAAAATAAATTACAATTAAAATTAAATTAAAATAAATTATAATAATTTTAATTAGGGGTACAGGGTAAGAATAAATTAAGATTAAAATTAAATTAAAATAAATTATATTAATTTTAATTAAGGGGTACAGGGTAAAAATAAATTAAAATTAAAATTACATTAAAATAAATTATATTAATTTTAATTAATTACATTTTTAAAAATATGTTATATACTTACCAATACTTACGTTGTAATGGGGTGCGTTGCAAAGGTATCTCCGATGTAAAAAAATGCGTTGTAATGGTACTTCGTTGTAATGGATCCTGCATTGTAAAAATTGCGTTGTAAAGGTAGGCGTTGTAAAAGTATGCGTGGTAACGTCATACATCCGTTTCCAAACATTTCCAATTGCGGCTTATTTCAAACCCTCACACCACATGCACCATTCCACCACTGATCATAAGACAACTTTACAGTTTAACTATGCTGATTGATCTCCTCAACAGTGTAAGATGCAACTATTTAACTCTTCATTTCACAACTTCTGACTCAGGTAGTCTAACACAAACTAAGGGCCTAATTTACAAGGCCCCTATCCACACTATTGAGCTGCCGAATCGTCACTTTTTTGACGCTCAGCTAACGCAGTGTGAAGCAGCATATTTACAAATCCACGCAAAGCCTCTTTACATGGCTTTTCATGCCCCTTTCATTCAGAACACTGCATGAAAGGGGCGTTTCATGGGTGTGGCTGTGGGTATTCCCATGCTACACCCATGAAATCTGAAGCATTCCCAGATTTACGGGGAATCATAAACCTGGGAATGTGTCAGAATTTAACACCACCCCATATCCTTATTTCTCCTAGTTTTTTCCTCATTCTATGTGTGCTGCATTTTGCACACAAATAAAATAGACCATTCCGTTGTTGATGATAAAGACTACATTTCTTGTGTTTTATCCCAGCTCCATCCGGAAAATCTTTCATCTCCCTTGACGTGAACTGTACTCCATTGTCTTATTGGAGTTCAAGGGGGTTAACTTCTTTAGAAATAACATCTGTCAGAAGCGTAATGACATGCTTAGTGACACCCAAATTTGACATTTAATCACTTGGATGAACTGTCAATCATGGCAATAGCAAAATGTTGAGCAGTAGGAAGTATGTGGAAGGGACTGAGAAAATCAATGTTCACTCTTTTCCTACACTTTATCAGGGATAAACATTTCCCCCATAGGTGCAGTGACAACATTTAAGCCTTTATCATTCTGAACGCAAATGCATCCTTTTGCAATCCAGTCTTCCACATCCCTGTCCCTCCCCGGCCACCAATAAGTTTCTCTTAACCTTTTCCTAATGAGTGTCATGCCCAAATGACCTTCATGGCTGATCCCCAACAGTTTGTTTCTGATGGAGCAGGAAGGAATACGTTTACTGCCATGAAACAATAATCCATCTTCAAAACTTATTCCCTATTGAACCTTACTGTACAACTGCAAATGGAAAGGAAGACTACCTTTCCTAAGCTACCCTTTTTTTAAATATTTTATAACTTTCCCAAAGACCTCCTCTTCACTCAAAGTCTCTCTTCAAAGCTTTTCACTCACACAAGTACTTTCATCCCAAATCACATTAGCAACCAAACAATCCACAACCTGATCTTCAATTTTTTAATTGTATTCATCACACGGCCGAGAGAGACAATATAAGCAGTCAGCTTTTCTGTTCTTGCATCCTAGGATGTATTCCACATCAAAATTATGCTCAAGAAGTTTAAAACTGAGCCTGACCCATCTGATGGTAGATTTGGGAAAATGAATGTTGAACCCACTCAAAATTGGCACCAAATGCTTTTGATTTGTTTGCAACACAAACCTAGTTACCCACACATATGCTTTAAATCATTCAACAGACCATGTGCATATCAGCATCTCTCTATCAATAACTGAATACAACCTTTCTTGAACTCTCAGTGTGCAAGATGCAAAAGCAATGGCATGCACCAAACCCTACTCCACAGGCATACACTGTTATACACAAAGGTGTGCCAGGAGTGAAAGAATCCAAAAGAGGAGCATTAGATAACTCAGTTTTAATTTCACAAAATGCACCTTTTTTATATGGGGCGTGGCCAAGATGGTGGAGAGTTAGGACGTGCCTTCTCTCCTCTCCTCCGCCCGCTGACAAATAGCACTGATTCCGGTACCGGAGTGCATCAAAAGGCACTAACCTGAGGATTGGAGCGTCCTGAGTCATCCAGTGATCCGACTTCTGAAGCTACTAGAGCCCCGGTGGTGCTGCACCCGGCTTTTAGCAAGGGCCGGCCCGGTGGTGAGGTGCCGGCACAACGCTGTCCGCGGCGCTGCCACAGCCAAGGGAGTTAAATTGCTGACGGCCAAACATGAGACGCTGTGGCACTCTTGGGTGCTGTGATCAGTTCCCGGGACCTCCTCGGCCCTGGCTCAGCGCGCGGCGGATGTGAGCATCCGGAGAAGCGGCACCTGCCATTTTCTGTTGGGGTGTGGCGGACTCGGCGATCGCTGCCTAGGAGAGGGGTGAGTCAGGAGCACACCTGGAGTAAGCAGCGACGGCAGCAGCCCGTCTGGGGTGCTTTGACCCTACCACACAGCAGCAGCTCGACAATCTATTGCCATGAGGCCTGGTGTCCGCGCTCCGTCACTGCGGCCGACGTCTGCCATGGTGGGGGTCACGGCCCACGGGGGGGGGGCGGCCGGAGGAGGCGACATCATCCGCATGCCCCTGGGGCCCACCGTGGAAGACATGGGCCATCGGGGGTGTCTCGGCCTCCAGCCCCTAGCAAGAGATAGCAACTCGGCACCAGGCCTGGTCGCACCGGCCTTCCCTGCTGCGGCCTACGGGCCTGCCCCTGAGGTCCACGGTACGTGGATGAGAGCCCATCTGGGAGCAGTCGGAGAATGTGGTGAGCCTGGAGGGTACGGGAGGCTTGCCACGAGCCGAACAAGCCACCCCGGGACACCCCAGCCCCCACTGTGGAGAAGCTCAACAGTGAGTCCTGATATATCCCCACCCCGTGTCAGTCCCCGTTGTCCGGAACCGGCAGGGGGACCTGAACCACCTTACGCAGCAGGCAAACCTACTGCACAGACTACGGGAGCCCCCTTAAACTTGGTCGGCCTGACTCCTTGGGACACTTCAGATTTGCTCTAGGCAGTGGGACTACTTGGATTCACGAGACGAATGGGCCCCAGAGGCAGCTCTCTGCTGACCTCCTTGCCAGACCTACCACCCTTGGCCTCAAACATTGAGGGAGACTTTGCCTTGGCGGGCTGCTGTTGTCCATCCAGCCTTAACTGCCCACTCACATCACCTTTGCATCCAGTGGTCCTACCAGCAGGCCGTTTTGATGATCTTGCCTTCCCCCACACCTTGCCCTCAAGCACATCTTACCTGTGCCTTTTACAGACCCGGAGGACAGAGGCAGATCTTCTCACCGGAGGAGGTCACATAGACCACCCGTAGACACTCTTGCACTCGTGAGCAGCAGAGTGAGAACGACTGCATCAGGCCCAGATAACACGGACCGCGGATTGGTACAGCAGAGGCCGCTGGTTGGCGGGGCAGCCCGTGGGAACTGACCCGAGACCGGAGGGGACGACACTGCAGGAACGGCCGAGTATGACATCCACCCAGGGCAGGAAGGACAAACAAGTTCCGAAAGAGAACTCACTCAAGGACTGGGCGCAGAGTGTGGGGCCGGAGGAGACCGGGAGGGAGGGCACGGTGGCACAAATGGCCACCACCACAGAGGCGCCTGTGACCCGGGCTTTCCTGGAATCACTGTTTGTGGCCTTGCGGGACGACCTTCAGACGGTGAAGAGCGATCTCACAGCGAAGATCAAAGACATCCGCAAGGTTGTGGATGATATAGGGGAAAGAGTGGCGTCCCTAGAGATCAAAAGTGATACCTAGGACACTGAACTTGCAGCCATGCAACAGGAGGTCCTGCGGATACATGAGCAGCAAGTAGATGTCCAATTTCACCTGGAGGACCCCGAGAACCGCTTCAGCCGACACAACATTCTAATTAGGAGAGTGAGTACTGACGAAGAGGCGGGCGACATCTTTGGTTACGTTCAAGAACTCTTCAACTATGTCTTAGGCAACACACCAAACTTTGATCCTAAACTGGACAGGGGGCACAGAGTAGGCCCCCCCCCAGGGCACCGACGGCTCTTGCAGCGGACATACTGGTTTGCCTTCAAGACTATTGCACCTAGGAAGATATCCTCTGTAAAGCCTGCTCGCTGCAACCGCTCACTTTCTGCAACCAGCCTCTGGCCCTCTGTCAGGACCTCGCCGCCATCAGGCTTAAAAAATGCTGGTCCTCCCGGCCCATCATGGAGGCCCTGCACCAAAGAAACATCTCCTATTCCTGGGGGCATCCGTTCCACCTTGTATTTCGACATGATGAGAAGCTGTTCCAACTCTGCTCCCTGTCTGAGACGAGTAAACTTCTGGGGATCCCTCTCCCCGTGTCCAAAAACCGGACCCGCAGGAGGTCAAGAAGGAGCAGCAGGCCACCCTGGTGGCATTGCCATGAGCTCTGGCCAACAAGACAACTTTATTTTTCCCTTTTGGCACCAGTTGTGCCGATAATTTTTTTCTTTAAATTTTTGTGGGTCTTTATTCTTTGCTTCTCTTTATCTATCCCTCTTCGCTGTCCTATATTTCTGAGGGGGCCCAGTCCAGAGGGCGCCAAAATGCCTTTACTCTCGCGCTAGTGTTAAGGAGCCCTGGTAGTTCTGCTGCTCTTGCTTGGTGTTAACCCTTATTTAGGTGTAAGATGCCGCCACCTTCAATTAAGGTTCTCACTTTCAATGTAAGAGGACTCAACAATCCCATCAAACGCATGGCACTTCTCTCCTACTCGAGAGTACGCAGGCAGACATCTGTCTCCTTCAGGAGACACACCTCCTTTCCAAGGACTGCCACCAACTTCGGTCCCATGCTTTTCCGACCCAATTCTTCTCTTCCAAATACTCTAAGATGGCAGGGGTAGCTATTCTCATTTCCAGTGCTTTCCAGTGGAAGGCGATACAGAAGGGAGTCGAGATCAAAAGCAGACTTCTCACCTACCACTTTACTATAGGGGGTCACACTGTGGTTGTGGGCTCGGTATGTGCCCCTAATGATGGTCAGGAATGCTTTCTGCACGATGCTCTTACAGCTGCCACTGCAACTCAGGAATGCCACATATTACTAGGGGGACCTCAACAAAATATTTGACAATGACCTTGACAGGTCAGCACAACGCACGAGCCAGGTGGGCGCTCTTTCCCCCCACAGGGCTATTGAGATTACACGACCTAGACCTCACAGATCTCTGGAGACACCAACACCCTCACTCACAGGCATTCTCTTACTATTCCAAAGCCCACAAAACCTACGTGAGACTAGATTATTTTCTCTGTACTAAAACCCTCTGCGAGGCCACACTCTCAATCAACATACTAGTGGCATCCCTGCCTGATCACAATCCAGTGGAAATCATGCTGGAGCTCCCACAGATCCAATGCCCGGCCAGACACTGGCGCTTTCGTGACGCTCTCTTGCACAGACCAACCACAGTCACCCAGATAAAACAGGGAATAGAGGACTACCTCTCACACAATGACACCCCAGATACCGCTCTCTCCATGCGATGGGAGGCCCTTAAAGCGGTCATCAGGGTGGAGGTCATCGCTATTTATTCCATGGATAATGTGGAACGTAAGGAAAAAAGGGAGGAGCTGACACAGAAGGTGCGGGAATTGGAGCAGAAGCACTAGCGAACCGGAGCCCCCCGTATATGGCGACAACTAACAGCTGCTCGAACACAACTGACGATTTTAGACCGGTATAAGGCAGAATAAGCTGAAATGCGATTACAACACTTCTTTTACACTGGCGGGAATAAATGCGGCCGCCTCCTTGCGCACAAGCTTCGTGAGGTTCGCTTACGTGAGGGCATCCAGGAAATCAGAGAAGGTACGGGTAAAGCATGCTCCGATGATGCAGCTATTGTCGAAACCTTCCACAAGTTTTACTACCAATTTTACGATGACCAGCCTCCGGATAAGGCGGACATGAATTCTTACCTAAGCGGGGCCCGTCTTCCCACCTTGACACCGGACCAAGCAGCCCATATCAAAAGGGAGATCAGACCGGAAGAAGTAATCTCCGCCATAGCGTGCATGAAACTGAGCAAATCACCTGGCCCTGATGGCTACACTGCGGCATTTTATAAACAATTTGCACAATACTTGCCCCCCATTCTCACCCGGCTTTTTAATTATTTTGCAACGCCGGGGCCATCCCTCCCTCTATGCTGGAAGCAGTGATAGTCATCCTCCCTGAGCCAGGGAAAGACAAGTCAGAAGGCGGATCATCTATCTCTCTCCTGAACATAGACCTGAAGCTTTACACCAGCACTCTGGCAAGCCAACACGCCCCCTGTATGCAGGGGCTAGTGGAACCCGACCAAGCTGGGTTTATACCGCAACGGCAGACAAGCGACAGCACAACATGTGTCGCTCATCTCATAGATAAAGCCTCCCACATACTGGGGAAGTACATGCTTCTCATATTCGATGCAGAGAAGGCCTTCGATTGGGTCCATTGGCCATATCTCGAGCAGGTATTGGCCTGTATCGGCATTGGGGAGAAAATGCGGACACATTTTTAATTGCTACTGATCTCCCATGGCGACCGTAAGAATTAACGGGTATACCTCCGCTCCCTTCCCTATTCTAAGGGAACAAGCCAGGGATGCCCCCTGTCACCTCTACTCTTCACTCTCTATATGGAGCCCATGGCGCAGAGGGTCAGGAATCACACTCAGATCACAGGCATTCGCTTTGTTGGGGACACCCATACCATTAGTTGGTACACGGACGATGTGCTTGTCACCCTAGCGAACCCTGAGAGAGCACTGGGTGCTTTTCTGGAGGAACTTGACACCTTTGCCGGAGCCTCTGGGTTAAAGGTTAATCTGACTAAATCTCCAGCGATGAACCTCTCATTGCCACCCCAGGAGGGAGCTGATTTGCAGGCCCGTTATCCCCTGCGGTGATCTTTGGCTAAGCTTCAGGCAGATTACATGCTTTCTCCTGACCAACTATAGAGGAATCAGTGAGAGAGCCAGAATAATTGTAAAAGCAGCATTTGAGGTAATTCTAACTGGTATTAGCAATTGGTATAGGTCATTATGCCAAGAGGCGAATAAGAACCTAATTCAAACAATGCTCCTAAAAATTGCTCAGGAAACCAACTGGATGTTCAATACCCTGGAATGGCTACGAGTCTGTGAGCTTGGCCACAGGGCTTTGAGGGCGGCCAATTTCCAAAGAATGTCGTTCCTTTCTAGATGGGTGGCCTATTATATTCCCTCCAGACTCCATAAATAACGGGTGTCTGCTTTGGAACTCTTAAATCCCTTAGCAGATTTTTCCCTTTGCTCCCCCAGGCTGCCAAGGAAATGGTGGCTAGGGCGCTTATCATATCCCGCTTGGACTATGCCAATGCGCTCTTTCTTGGCATCCCTGGAAACTTGGTTAACAAACTGCAATTAATCCAGAACGTGGCGGCCAGACTCTTATTTAACATCTCCAAGAGATCAAGTATTATATCACACTTGTGTGACCTTCACTGGCTGCCCATGGCCCAGCGGGTGCAGTTCAAAGCTCTCATTTTAGCCCATAGAGCTCTGCAGGACTCAGGTCCCTCATACATCAAGAAAAGGGTGGCCTTCTACACGCCTCGGAGGTCTCTACGATCTGCTTCCCATCGGCTGATGGCCACCCCCCACTTTCGCCACTCTAGGATGGGTGGCCAGCCACTTTCAGTCAAAGTAGCCACTCTATGGAATACCCTTCCTTCCGTGCTGCGTCATACCCAGGATTTCCGTTGTTTTAAGAAACTTCTTAAAACCCATCTTTTTAATCAGGCTTGTTATATTTTTCTGTAGCCGCGCGTCTGAGAACACATCGCGCCAGGATAATCAAGAGTAATTGTGCGCGCTACAAATCCCATATAACATAACATAACATAAATGGTTTCCTACAACACAGAATGACTGTTTTAGATGTAATTTGCCAGAGGTGGGGGATCGGACACATGTATTTTTTACTTGCCCGAGACTACAATACTTTTGGGAGGAGGTGTTTAGGTTTATTAGTAAATGTCTCTCAATAGATATCCCTTCATGCGCATTGTTGGCTTTATTTGGTTTTTCCTATGTAGTTGGCAAGCTCTCATTATATAGGCAATCTTTTGTTTTCCTAGCCATAGCAGCAGCCAGATCTTTAATATTACAGAATTGGAGATCTCAGAAAATCCCTACATTGGCTCAGTGGTTACTTAAGCTGGAAAGGACCAATACATTTGAAGAGGCCTGCGCGAAGAGGATAGGGGTGTTGCAGGGATTTGGGATGACCTGTGTGGGCTATGCTCTAACCACGCATACAAATGACATTATGTAATTTATTTATGTGATCTTTCGTATAAATTTAACATCAGCGGTTATTAACCTCGGTATGGTTCTGTAACGGTTAAAAGGTGGGGAGTCCCCAGGAGAGAGCTTAGGGTGCAGAATCAGAATCAAACTAATTATGAAGTATCACTTCTCAAATAAAAGACTGAAATCACATAGGTCATCAAGGTAGGGGTCCCATGTTATCACTGAGCTGCTATGTAGAATGCTGGTATTGCATACCATGTAAAATGGGATATTAATTTGTGCTTTTTATTAGTTTATATTTTAAATATGAGACTCAATATTCTATTGGTTTTATCTTTCTTTTTCTGTCTATCTTGTGTATTATATTAATCATGTACAAACGGATTATGAAATTTGTTCTACTTATTGTCTATTTATAATATGAGATTGGAGAGTTTGTAAATGTGTCTGCTTCATGTTCCTTGGTTTATGTCTGCTATGTTTTTTAGGCTCAATAAAAAAACTTTTTAAAAAGAATACAACGAGTAGGAGGCCCGGGATGGCAATGGACGTAGCCCAATGATAATGAGCCTGAGAACTGCGGAATGATCGAGGCAGCAGGTGGGTCACGGCTGCCAAAGAAGAGCACGAGTGCCCGTGATAGAGCAGATTGAACTGCGGAAGCCTCCCGTTCGGGAACAAAGAGCAAGTTCCTGCATGCTGGAGATGCTGTGTCTCAAGCATCTACCTATGCGTTCCGAGAAAAGGATAACTAGAGAGGACTAGATAGCCTCACACAAGAGACCCCGCAGTAGCTGAATTGGAATGCTCCGGTCTGTAGTACAATAGGCAGGGGGACACATTGGCCAGAGACTGAAACAGTCCACGGGACGGGAATCGGGTGCCCAGGGCAGGAAGACCGGCTGGCCACCAGGAGCTGAGATCAACCCTGGGCAGGCGGTGACGAGTTCTGTTGGGGCTACCCCCTGAGCTGAGTCACTCCTGCCTCACCGCACACAGGGACAGGGGACGGTCACATGGGGTTAAAGAATAGGCCCTGGAGCCAAGACAGGCCTAAAAGGACCTAAGGGAACCCAGCAAATGAAGTTAGACATGTATGCAGTGCCCAGAGACCAAACAGCTGTGAACGCTGATGAGATATAACCAGGCACCAGACTACAATCCAATGCTAAAGCGGCAGCACCTACACTACAGGACATTATGACAATGTTACGGGAGTGCGAACAGACCTAGCAGGCAAGATAGACACAGTGACCACAAAGGTTTCACTGATGAGAGCAGACCTGCAAAATATGGGGTTTAAGGTGAAAGAAACTGAAAATGTTACAAACACTCTAATGGTAGACACAAAAATAGTCCAGAAAAGAGTACAGGAACTCTCTACCACGACAAATGCATTGGAAGCAAAGCTCGAGGATTAGGTGGGTCGCTCCCGCCAAAACAATGCTTGTATCATTGGAGTGCCAAAATGGGCCTGTATGTGGAAGATCTGGTTGTAAAAAGGCTCCAACCCAGGGGCCTGTCCAAATACTTCTCAGTGGAAGGGGCCCATAGAATTCCCAGAACCAGGCCAACATCGGGGGCCCCACCGCGCCCCATCATAGCCCACATCTTTAACTACAGGGACCAGGATATGATCCTCTAAGCTGCCCGGAGTGCCCCACCACTCCAAATAGACAATGCAATTATAACTTTCTATCCTGATTTTACTGCAAAAGTGCAACAGGCTCAGAGGATGTTCCTTGAAGTAAAGAAGGCACTAAGGGCAAAGGACATAAAGTATTCCATGCTCTTCCCGTTGGAGTGGCTTGATGAATGGCGGGGAGTGAGAAAACTGTGACACACAAATGGGTGCAACAGCAATGCAACAGACCACAAGATAGAGGCATCTGAAGATGCTACACGAAGCCCCAGGAAACAAACCAACACTCAGCCCCATCCAGAGGATTGAGACAACATATGCAACAAATCCTGGCAAGCGGGGCAAGATCGGGGACTGATGCCGGGACACAAAGTGGGGGGACTCATGGGAGTTACTGGATGTACAGATAAGACAATACACTTTAACTAGTGTCCGTCTGAAGACAATTTATTTATTGTACAATTTGACTTTAATATGTCCATAAGTAATATTGGTGATATAGCAGTCTGGGGGGGGGGGATCCTGCGGGCAAATGTTTAGCTAAGGCCCGCCCAATAAATTAAATTTAAGTTACAGGGTGACAGGCGCTCTGCAAGATTGTGGGAGTGGGTTGTTGTTAGCCCACCATGCAGGGTAGCAGGGACGGGGGAGTTGTACAGTAGGGAGTTGCAAGTTTACATGTTGATTGTTCAAGGTATCAAATGTGTAGACTTTGCACACGCTGGGAGTGAGAGAAGGGCAATGATTGAGAAAAACATAGAGTCCCTAGATATGAATGCGACAGCAAACACAATACGATGGACGGAGCGGTGGTACTAGAACCCACCCCCTTTCGGGAGGGGTGGAGATGTTATGTAATTTTACTAAGTAATTCTAACATTCATTCATTGCTCCTTTATTTCGGCAAATATTTGCCATAAAAGATTTCACAACATTATACATATAAAAGGAATAATACAATATGCATGCATAATCAGTGCAATAAAAGCAAGCAAAATCAAGATAGCAAAAGTCCAGTTAATACTTAGCATGCCTACAGTTAAAATACATTCATTAATTGATGCTTGACATGCCTAGCAGTTAAAAAGCAGCCGTCTAATAATCTATGGCAAACAGGTATAAAAGACTTATACAAATAAATTTAAATGTAGCCGGTATTTGTTAAAAACCTTCGCTTGTACCACATAACTGCCAAAAAGTTTGCTACAGCATAGATAGTCGCACTGGATAAATCTGTTTTAAGAATTCTGTAGGCTTGCATGCAGTAGGTAAAACCCAAGTGTTTACAAAGGGGTATAATCCAATACCTTCTTGGCTTATGGTATGCTGGACAAAAAAAACAATATATGCAAATCATTTTCCTGCTCGCAGTTACAACCAGGACAGTTTTTTGGGGAAGACGGACACCATTTGCTCGTAAGAGCTCTAATTGGCAGGGTGCCGTACCTCCATTGTAAATATAATTTTCTGATTTAAATGGGATAGATATCATCTAAAACATGCTTAAAGTGATAAAAGTCTTTAGTCATTAGAAATGTTCCCGATAAGGTGCCGGTTTGTGCATTCTGTGTGGATGTAGTTAATTTTATTTTCATAGTACAGTTTTGCCAGATGCTTGCGTGAGACCCTAGTGCAAGCTGTCTCCGGGTCGGACCACAGTGAAGGAACTCCCAACTTCCCAAATTAATTTTTCACATACTTAAACCAAGGGATTTTCCCCACATTTGGGAGGCTTAGGATTTCCAGTAGCTCCTGCCTGTAATCCAGGAGCTCTGGCGTGGTCCAGAGTCTCCGCCAGAATGTTAGCGGTTTAAGACCCAAGTCCTCATCTATTGGTCTGAGACCCAGATCAAGTCTCAGCAGTAAGAGCGGCGTGCTGGGGGGCAAAGCTAAAAGCTGTCTGAAGAATTTGTTTTCAGTGACAACAATCTCAGATCTACACGAGTAACCCCAGAGTTCGCCACCGTACATTACTGCCCCCCTTGCCTGTAGTTCATATATCTCTAGGGGTGGGCCAATCGGTTTGACAGTAGATTTATTTGAAAGCTTGAGAATGCCCCCCGCTAATTGGGCCAATTTAAGTTGAGATTTAATTTGATGTGGGGCCCAAGTCATGCTTTCATTTATGGTCACCCCCAAGTATTCAAAAATCTAAACCCTTTCCAGCTGAGTTGTGCCTATGCTCGGGTTTGAGCGTGTGGTTACTGGGGGATTAAAAATCATAAATTCAGTTTTGAGGGCATTTATCTCTAGGCCCCGTTCGACACAAAATGCCTCAAAACCATCAAGCACATGTTGGATCCCCATAGGGGATTTAGACTATAGCAGCGTATCATCTGCGAACATAATCGCAGGCACCCTGCTACCAGCAAGCTTGGGGGCATCACTATTCGGTACCGCGTTCAGGTGGGTGATTACCCCGTTGACATAGAGGCAAAACAGGGTCGGTGCCAAGACACAGCCCTGTCTCACCCCTCTGTCAACGGGGAATCTAGGCGACAGCACGCCATTCTTCCCACACCTGACCTGTGCATAATTCTCCTTATGGAGCCGCATTATTATATTCAAAAGTAGGGGTGGGATGGCCAGCTCTAGGAGCACAGACCATAGTTTCCCCCCTGGGACCAAATCAAAGGCCGCACGCAGGTCCACAAATACAGTATAAAGGCTACCACCCTCAATCCTCACGGTTTTCCAAAATAGTAGGGTCAAACGAAAGATTTGAACCGTGGTGGATATATTTTTCCTGAACCCTGCCTGGTAGGGACTCAGGATTGAATACTCCTCTATCCAGTCCTGAAGGCGGTCTAAGATCAGCCTCACAAAGATCTTTTGTGGCACATCGATGAGGCTGATAGGCCTGTGGTTGGCTGGGAGCAGAGGGGAGCCCTTCTTGAAGATAGAGACAATCTCTGCTCCCAGCCAAGTACTAGGGACTGCCATGCCCCTCAGGACTGCATTGAATATAACCATCAAATATGGGGCCCAAGCCTTGGGTTTGTGCTTAAAGAGGTCACCCGGGAGTTTATCCAACCCTGGGGCTTTTCCGGCTGCAAGTTTAGATATTGCAACACAGACCTCTGCCTCAGTGAAGTCATCCCCATCAGTTTGGGCAGTAAAATTAAGCAACAACACCCCGGGGTCCCCTACTTGATCGGCATTAACCCCTCCATATAAGGTACGGAAATGATCCTCCCACACATTAGCGGTAATGTTTTCTTCGACTGCCGGTATTGGATCGCCCGACCCCGTGTTCACAATTAACCAAAATTTTCGGGCATCTCTGGTTTTGAGGGCAGCCATCAGGTTGACCCAATTATCATGGTCCCATTCAACCTTGACACAGAGGATTAAACGCTTATATTCAGTTCTCCTGATTTTTATTAGCACCTTATTGCTATTTTGCTTTACGGACGATAGTAGGTCTGTCTTCGCCTTTCTACAGGCAGCGTTGTACCAAGTCGTTCTATTGCCCCTTGACGTCCGTTTTGCCCTAGGGGGATTAAACACATCTGCTAGGGTACTAGTTAACTCCCGATGGAGGGCCCGGAGTTTTTGGTGCGAATCAGAAGAGTGATGTTGCGAGATTAGAGCACCGACACCTTCAAATACAGGGATGATCCGAGCATAAAGCTCAGCGACATCCTCGGGGTATACTACCAATTTGTCCCATCTGACTCTGCGTCTGTCGTTAGATAGAATCGCCCACGAATCAGGAGCATCATTAGCCATGTGGTTATCATTAGAAATGCCAAGAGAAGAAAATTCCAAGATCAGCGCATTGTCGTCGCTCTCATCTCTTGTAATGACCCTAAAGTCAATTACCTTAGCCCAGGCGCATGTTTCAACAAATATGTAATCCAGGCATGACTCCGGTCCACATTTGTTGAAAGTGCATTTTGGAGGGATATCAGATTGTACTCATCCATTACAGGCCCTAATTGAGTGTTTGAGTGTTTGAGCCATGATTTGGACGGCTAACGGCGTCCATGACCTGGGTGAGGGACCCACTATTGGGGGTATTGCCCGATTATCGTCCTCTTCCAAGGATGTGCCATCCATCAAGCCTAGTAATGGCTCGAAATGGCAGTTGAGGTCACCCCCTATCACAAGCGAGATACCTTGAGGAATGGTGTTCAAGAATAAGGAGAGCTCCTCAATGGTTGTGGACTCGCTTGTTATATTCACGGGTCTAGAATACACATTGACCAATGCGAGCTTTAAGGCGTTCGACCACTCTAAGACCACGCATTGAACATCCTCAGACAGAGTGTTCATGGTCCTAACCTTACATCCCAAGTGGGAGCCCACCCAAATAGTTAGGCCCCCAGACGGATGCCCCTTCCCCCCCCCCCACTTTGCCGGGATTGAGAATGAGGCAAATCCACTCCGTGATTGGTCCTCTCTAGCCCAGGTTTCCTGAAAGAGACACACATTGTTCTTGTCTATAAATGAACCCCACTCGGGACTGGCCATTTTATTTTACAGGCCTGCCAGATTCCAGGACAGTATTGACAATGAGCCTGGGTCAACATTGATCTTGGTTCCCCGAATTCTAACAGCTTATTTATATATGTAAATTGGTGCATAGTATTGAGTAGTGCGTGAGTTTAATAAATGTACTCTTACTTTTATAAAGCAAAGTACAGACTGGACAATCAATTATTGAGTGTTATTCTGCACACCTGCAAATGGTGAATACTAGCCCACACCACCTCCCTTGAGTAAGCCTCTGACTGCTCTGCAACGCTTCCCTCTGAGAGTCAGGCGCTACAATTGGGTGTTTGGTTCCCAGTGAAGGACAAATGTAGTCATGTTATTTGTGCAGGCCTCACAGATGCTGCCTCGTTTTCCAACAAAGTTTCAGCGCTCCATCCATCATCTCCTTGTGTTTGCCCTAAGTTGACAGGGTATGCCCAGAGGTGGGTCCCTTGCTCACTTTGCCACTGGATTCAAGCTAGCCTGGCTGATGAGGGCTGTTAGCCCGAAACCGGTCCCAGGATGCTTGTTTCCGGTCCAGGGAAGACATGGTTTGGCAGTTCGGGCTGGACTGTTCCCATGAGGCACAGGGTCAAGACTGATTTGCATATAGCTGTGTCTGAACTGAGGTGTCAAAGTGAGCTAAAGAACAATGATGGATTCAACCCAGATCTGTGACTAGGGTGAGTGTCTGAAAAGTTTCAGAGCTCCGTCCATCATCTCCTTGTGTTTGCATAAATGCGTCAACAAAATATGCTCAGAATAATATTACACTAAAAGGCACGAATGGCATTGAAGACCACTGAGTGGCAGCGTTGACTCCCACCAGAGACATACATCCCACCAGGTGTGACCAGATGATTATGACATGGAATGTAAACGGTCTGGGGAACAAAATCAAGCGCACAATGGTGATGCAATATATCCGAAGGCATGTCCCAGATGTTATCTTGATGCAAGAAACGGACTTAAAGGGTAATACATGTGAAGCATGAGATAGATTTGGTTACAAACTACTGGCTCATGCGGGGTGTACCTTTGGGTCCAGGGCAGTGGGAATATTAGCGAGAACAACCCTGCCACTAGTGCCCCAAAAGATATGGTATGACCCGCTGGGAAGATGTGTAGCACCCTCTGATGTGTGGGATGGCCGGATCATCAATCTGTGCTTGGTATATGTGGCTCCCAAAATGCACTCTAATGCACTGCTTCTAAAATTCCCAAATGGTGTCTTGGTAATGGGTGGAGACCTAAAGGCGGTGATGGACAGCAGTATAGACATAATATCATGCGCAAATAGGAAAGTGGGAGGAGACACAATAAGGACATTTGTGGCAGCAATGGGACTGCTAAATCTCTGGCGAGCACACAACCCATTGAGCAGGCAAGACATATTTTTCAGCTTCACATCAAGGTCATTCTCGACTGGATTACTTGCTGACACACTCCTTCGAAGCAGTTTGCTTCCGTGGGGCAACACATAGGGCACGAGGCCTCTCTGACCACTCAGCATTGGAGGTTACACTGCAGGGACCCATCAGAAAATATATTCTGCCACCTCGCATAGATCCTTGGCTACTTAAAAGTAAGCCGACCCAAGACAAGGTCTGAAAACGCACAGAACAGTACTTTCAAGATAATCAAGGATTGGTGGTTTCACCAGCAGGGTTCTGGGAGGCATATAAAATGGTAATAAGAGGATACGCACAAGCAATGGAAAGGGGAGAAGAAAGAAAAGAAACTACAATACGAAGAACTTGAGATGGAACTATTACAGCTAGAGACTACAATCGCTAATTCGACAGAACCAGACCCACTGATCGTCATCAAATACGGCTTAAGCAGAAAGAGATGCGAGATTTGGTGGAGGGAATGGCTAGGGAGTACAGCAGGGCCACCCAGTGGTGAATATACTAAATAGGTGACAAAGCCGCAAAGCTAATGCCATGGTTGGAGGCAGAAAAGTCAGTAGCAGCACAGAGGGCAGCTGCATGATAGCAGACTGCAATCAAAAGCTTTAGAACCCCTGGGCTTTGTTCCTGCAAAAGATTCTATAACCAATAGAACCGTGTGCCTGGAAAATGAATGAAGACTTAATAGTAAACAATAGTGAGAGTGCACATTAGTGATGGTGATAAATAGCCATGAACATGACTAATGGTGAGAATGTAGTGAGTAATCTTGAGACAGTCATGGAAGATTAATGATAGATATGTGGATGACCGGTAAAGTTTGGATGAGCAATGCTGGAGGTGCAGTACGTGATGGTGAGCGTGTACATGAATGATCGTTCAATCAATCAATCAATCAAAAACATTTATAGAGCGCACTACTCACCCGTGAGGGTCTCAAAGCGCTAGGGGGGGATTAAACTGTATTGGGTGATGGTGAGAATGTAGACTTGTGGTCAAAGTGTAAGGGAGTGAAAGTGGGAGCGGTATAGTGATAGTATGTTGTTAGGTGTTGGTGAAAATGTGGCTGAAGGACTGTGAAGGAATGAGTGATGGAAAGAGTAGTTTGCATGAGGAAGAGATTGTGGTGAGTAAAAGTGCGCATTGGTGAAAGTGAAAGCATTGGTGACTAATAAAGAGAAAGTTGTTCACTTACAGTGAGAGTGTTGTTGAGCAAAATTGAGAATGTTGTTGGGTGATACAGAAGTGTGGTTTAACAATGATAGGAGTATAGTTGAATGATGGTGGTGATGCTCTGTCACTATTTCATGTTTTGAATAACGTAAACTAATCTGCACTTCATATGCAAAAATATAAAGTGTGATATTCAAGTTAAGTAGACCATTTTTAATGTAGGCCTCAGTTTGAGAATCTCATTCTTAAATCTAATTTTCAGTGTTTAAAAAACTTTTCTGTGTTTTCAGTGTATTTTTCCTTCCTCTTGTTTTAGGAGCCAAGCTGCAGTAATCTATGTTAATTAGAATGTTGCTAAATGTTTTGCTTTCTGTGACAATTGTTTATTTGAATGCATTCCACAGAGGGAGATTAATGAATTTCCACACCTGTGCTGAGGACAAACCGGACACACTGTTTCACCCTGCAAGAAGATATCTCTTGAAGGTCATGCAGCAGAAATGTTTGACTGTGCGATGTCTGGGAAAAACACTGAAAATGCCTTTTGGTGAAATGTTAGAATCTGATTGGTTCTCTTCATGGGAACCTTAAGGAATCATTGTTCACTGCAATAAAATGCATGATTTAATTGTGCAATGCGGAACTAATTAGATTCAGATAACCTTCCACTTTCTTCAAATCAAATGCCTTACTTACTAATTTTTTATTGATTTGAATTGGATAAAGAAGACATTTATATATCTGACCATTTATCTTTGATAAGCTTAAATTATATTTGTGCGGTTGTAAATTTGCTAATCTGCTAATAAAAGTTCATGTTTTGCAAATCTACTACTATCTGTCATCATTGTGGAGCCTCATGTGCTTTTCCTGTTATGAATGTATATTTGGTTTGCAGATAGAAAACCTCATCCTGGGACTAAAGGTCCATCTGCTTGAGTGCAGCATGTACTTCAGTTTGCACCAACAATCTGCACAGTGCAAATCCAATCCCGCTGCAACAATTGTTACAGCATAGATGGTTGATTACAGAAAGGTGGATACGCCTTAATGAATATGGGGAGCGTGCATGAATAGCGGTAATTGTTTGGTGAATGATGGTGATTGTGAGGTGAGTCATGGCAAGAGTGCGCATATGCGATGGTGAGAAATATGGCTGTGAGTAGAAGTGCCCATAGGTGAGAATAAGAGTGCAGCTGAGTGATAGAGTGTGTTAATGAAGCCGTAAGTAGTGGTGAGAGAGATGTAGAAGAAGAGAAATAAGAATAGAGAATCACATATTAAAATTTTAGTAGATTGGGTTATAATTGTATGCATTCTCTCAAAATATAACAACAGAAAGAGGCAAAGAGAAAAAAGAAAAATATTACAATCATCACTGTGAAAATAATTAAATCAGTTAAAACTTCCAACGCCACTGTGCACATTCCAACATGGTGAAACCTAGCTTGTAATGCACAATTCAAGCAAATCACAGAAAATGACTCAATCTGAAATTGAAACGTTAAAAATTTGAAATTTTATAATTAGCTAACACTAAATGAACAAAAAGCGAAGGTAATGGTTTTTGGGAAATATTAAACAAAGCAGGGAAAGATAGCACTCAGGTCCAGCAACTTTATGAAATACTACAGGGTGCAACTACTTTGGTGTTTCGTATTGGAAACAGGGTCCCAAAGACTTCAACTAGCAAATATAAGATATAGAGGGGCCAGACTCCCCTCCGGTCTATGTAGGCTTCACACCAATTACATAGTCTGACAGTCAATCCAATCTTAACTTTAACAAGAGCAAAAATCCTTGACCTACCTATGGCCATCAAGGTTTCCCTGGTCATTTCGCATCTACGCTGGATTTGATCCAATACAACGCCTACAGAAAATTGTTCCACCTGCTGAACGATATATCAAGGGCCCAGCTGCAATTGGAGTTTAACCTACTTAGACAGGGCCTCGTATAGAAAGAGGATATTCTAAAATATTGTCCCCTAGACATGAACTCAAAGACGGGCAGCTTGAAACAAATATTTAGCTTATTTTTATAAAGAGGAAAAAACAATAGAAACCCAAGGGGAGAGGATGTGACCTAACAGCTAGAGCAGTCGACCTCGAAGTTGGGGAACTGCGTTCGAGTCTTGGCAGAAACGCTCAACATCCAGTGATTCTGGGTAAATCAAGTAATCTCCCCGTGCCTAACAAACAAAACATTGAATATGTATGTCTGTAACAATACGGGTGCTCATGCAAAGAGCTCGGATACCTTTGGGTCGAGTTTGCACTATATAAAACTCCAAAAAAAGAAAATGGTCCATCTGTTGATGAAGGAAATCCAGGCCTATGAAATTGGTAATTTATGAGGAAATAAACAGAACAGACTGGCCATCAAATCTATACTCAAACTCCAAACAATATTGTTAAGTCGAGAAGAAGATACCTTGGAGAAGGCAAAAAATAGATTCTCATCTCTAATCATGGAACCCTACAACTCGCTGAACACCCAAACACCTACACAATTCAGCACAGCAGAAAATCCTGCGCATGAGATTCATGTTGTTCCCAACAAAATAATCCAGGACATCATGGGCTTCTGAAACATACACAAATTTAAGGTGCAGGCTTTGTGATTATAAAAAGGAGCCATTCATTCACCTTCTAAGCTGCTGCCAGATGGTTAACCAAGGGTGGGAAATTGACATCAAGCAGATCTTCCTCGCCAAAAACCTGACATGCAGCAACGAACACAAAGAACATATCTGAACTCTTCATTATGCCAAACATTTACTAATAATAAATAAAAGGTTTTAATATTTTAATACGCTTGTGCCATCACTCTTCTTTTTTTAACCTTTTGCCAGTTTCTTAAATCATTTAGCCAATGCAGCAATGAAAATTTGGCACATTGTTTTAAATATTTTCTCGTTTTGTGATGATTTTAATTAACCAAATACCATACAATTGTACTTTATTATGCACAATCCACTCCAATATAATAAAACATAATTGCCTATTTGCAATTCTTTGTTGTGAAACCTACTGCCTGTACACAATTCCACTTGATGAAATCAAAATGTCTATTCAGAACCCCTAATGCAAATTCTATCAATACTATATGGAAAAATATTGGGGTCTATCCACAGTTTCATGTGGCAAAATATATCTATCTCATAAGGGGATAAAGCTGCCTATGCACAATCCCAAGTCCTACAACCTGACTGCATATGCACAATCCATATGGCAAAACACAGCTGCCTGTGCACAATCCCACTAAGAAAACCATTACTGCCTGTGCCTTATCCCATACGAAGTAACATTGCTGTCTTTTCACAATTCCTTGTGGTTAGACCTGGCTGCATGTGCACAAATACTTACAGCAAAGCCTAACACTCTTGGCATAATCCATATAGCAAGAACTCTTTTCTTTTATTTGAGGAGTTTTATATAGTGCAAAAATGACCCATCAAGGTGTTAGAGCACTGTACAAATATAAGGCAAGTCATACATACAGAGTACCATGCAATACGGAATAAGCAAGCAGAAATACAGATACCATATCACAATCAGCCTGGCAGTTTCACGATCCAGAGGTGCCAAAGGAAAATAATCAAGCTGAGTGACTTCAGGGCTACTATTGAAGTAATCTATTCAGCAGAAGCATTTTTACTTCTTTTTTGAAGCAGTAGTTGAGTGGTTTGACCTAGTTTCAGGTGGCAATGTATCCACATTCTTGGTACTAGACTGGAAAAGGAGCAGTTATAAATTTTCTTTTTGTTGACCTTGTGTGGTTCCAGCAATAAGGGGTTCACTCTTCTTAAGAAATTGGTACCCCCAGACAGTTCTAGTATATTGGCCAGGTAGATGAGAGTGTTATGGTGAAAGGCCTTGTGTGTCATGCAGGTTAACTTCAACTGGATCCTTGCTTAAAGAGCCATTGTAGATGCTTTAGATCTGGTGTAATGTAGTCGAATGTTCTGGATCCCGTGATGAGCGTAGTAACTGAGTTCAATGTGGTCCTTAGCGGCGCCAGCCTTGCTTTGGATTAGCCTGCAAGAGTAGCACCCCCGAAGTCTAATCGCGAGATGACTAGGGATTGGACTTCTAATCGAAAGTCATCAGGGAGCAAGAAGGGTTTGATTTTCCTTAGTGTATTCAATTGGTTTTCCTTAGTGTATTCAATTGGTAATTGGCTCCGGGGGTTGCATTGATATGATCTTGTATATCCAGATTTTTGTCCATTGTTATACCTAGTTATCTAGTAGAGTCAATAACATTGGGGCACTATTGAGAGCTATAAGTTGTTAGAGTCATTCTTCTATGGGGAAGAGTGAATGTGAGGGACGATCAAGAAGAATTCCGTTTTGAGTGTATTGAGCATAAAGTGATTGTGGGTTAACCATTGTTGTGTTTTCAGTAGTGCAGTTGAAAGTTTTGATATCTTCAGGTGAGGAAATTTTCAAGTACAATTGTGTATCATAAGTGTACATTTGGTAATGAATGTTTGAGTGCTTCTGAATTTTGGTGAGAAGTTCCATGAACAAGTTGAATAACGTTGATGAGAGCCAGTGGCGTCCAGCACGGATCAGGGGTGGTGCGGAGTGGGTGAGGGGGATATAAAAAAAATGTACCTTATCGCTGCGTCCCTTGTCTCTCCTCCGTCAGAGTCGGCTGAACCAGGAAGCACTGCCAGGCTCCCCTGACCAATCACAGTGCTGCAATGCAGAGTTCTGACTGGTAAACACCCAGACTCCCCTGACCAATCACAATGCTGCAATGCAGCATTATGATTTATTTATTTATAAAGTTTTATATAGGGTCTGAGCACCGTGGCTCTGTGTGCTCCGACTCAAACTGGGTGCCTGGGCAGGTTCTCCACACAGGCTGTAATGCAGCCTGCATGAAGAACATGCAAAGAGTGCATGACGGTTTGGCCAGCCCGAGAGGGCCGGTCAAACATTACTGCGCACTCAGGAGTGGGCAAACCACTTCTCCCCTGCCCTGCGAGCAGAACAGTCCCGTCCGCCCGCCGTTATTGTCATTTTATTGTTCCTTACTTACACTGCTTAAAAGCAGTAGGGCAACGCTCCTCTACCTTAGCGGAGGAGCCGCCACTGGTGAGAGCATGGATCCTTGAGGCACTCCAATCAAAACCAGAGTACTTTCAGAAAGGGTTTGGTTGACTTTGATTCTTGAGGAAGAAGGCAAACCAGTTTAAAACCGGACCAGATAGACCCATCCCATTCTCCAGAAGGGTAGTCATGTTGTCGTGTTTGACTGTGTTGAACGCAGAGGAGAGATCACGAGGTATAAGCAGGCATGGTTCGTTCAGATCAAGCAATCTCAGGGTATCACCTACAATGTGTGTTAGAGCAATTTCAGTGCAATGTCCCGTGCTGAAGCCAGATTGGAAATGGTCAAGGAGATGAAACTGCTCATGTGGTTGCATTGCTGGAGATGTCATTTCTCTAGTAACTTTGCTAGTGTCTGTATGTTGGTAATAGAATTCTCAAATTGCCATTTGGCAACTCCTCTCTATGCACAGTCCCATATGATATAATATATCTACTTATGCATAAAACTAAGGGGCATATTATCAAGGGGGTTTATCTCCGCTTTTTTGGCTTTAAAAGCCAATAAAGCGTAGATAAAATTATCTCCCTATTACCTAGCTGTCGCTAACACCAGTTAACAACAGCTAGTAGGAGATAGCGACCATCTTGGGCCCCGCTTTGCATATCAGTGATATTTATCACTAATGACATGCAAAGTGGGCGTGCCAAGATGTTAGCGACTGGAAACAGTCGCTAACATCGCTATCTCCTATTAACCAACTTTTGGAGATATTCGCGCTAAGCACGAATATCTCCAAAAGCTAACACCTGCCCTGAGCAGTTCTTAGCCATGTTATCCAATGGGAGGTGGATAACATGGCTATGAGCATTAGCTCGGTAATGCATGAATATCGCTGACTTTTCAGCGATATTCATGCATTGCGGCCGTTTTTTATCGCATTTGCGATAAACCTTGGTAATACCAAGGTTTATTTGCGATAAAAATCGCCGCAGGTCAGCGGTAATTTGTTTGTCTCTAACCAAGCAATAGCGATAATTATCGCTATTGCTTGGTAATATGCCCCTAAATGCCTATGGAAGACACTATATGGTAAGTCTTCGTTGTTTGTGCCCTACCCAACGGCAAGATTGCGCGTGCCAAATCCTGTAATTGCTAACAGCTTGCCGTGTACTATACAAAGTCTCATTGCGAAGCCATGAGAAATTCTTATGTATGGTCTGCTCGCTGTGAGCTTCACAGAATCTCTGGCCCGTTGGCCCTCAGGCAGCGTAGAATTAAAAGCATCAGTCACGCTAGTGTGGGGAAATGTGAATTTAAAAAATATCAGAACATGGGAAATGTTGCCCAGGGGTTTCCTTTAATGCCTTTGAAGCCAATGTGGAATGAAAGGGCAAATCCGTAATTAGTCACGAAAGTATTTTACGAGGAGCTCTAGGAATATTCTATCACATATGGCACGTATAACACCGCCTTTGAGAGGATTCACGCAACGCGTTCCCCGGCACGCTGGCGTCCAGGCGCCACTAGTGTCATCGCGCTGAATTTTATCCACAGTTTGGAACTCATTTACATAAGAGACTCTGGGGCATATTACCAACGTTAAGCGATATTTATCGCTAACGATGCTTAGCAACTAATTTTTTACCGCTAAGCATCGTCAGAAATTATCGCAGATAAACCTTGCTATTATCAAGGTTTATCGCAAATGCGATAAAAAACGGCCGCAATGCATGAATATCGCTGAAAAGTCAGCGATATTCATGCATTACCGAGCTAATGCTCTTAGCTATGTTATCCACCTCCCATTGGATAACATGGCTAAGAACTGCTTAGGGCAGTGTTAGTTTTTGGAGATATTCGCGCTTAGCGCAAATATCTCCAAAAGTTGGTAATAGGAGATAGCGATGTTAGCGACTGTTTCCAGTCGCTAACATCTTGGCACGCCCAATTTGCATGTCATTAGTGATAAATATCACTGACATGCAAAGTGGGGCCCAAGATGGTCGCTATCTCCTACTAGCGGTCGCTAACTGGTGTTAGCGACAGCTAGGTAATAGGGAGATAATTTTATCTCCGCTTTCTTGGCTTTTAAAGCCAAAAAAGCGGAGATAAACCCCCTTGATAATATGCCCCTCTGTTAGTAAATGATAGAAAAGGTGCCAGAGAGCAAGTGTGTTGCATGCTACATGCTACGCGTAAACGGGTGCAATTGGCATATGCTAACGCGCATGCAGTCGACAATCTTCATAACGTGCGTATCTGAGGACCCCTCGCGGCTACATGGGAAACTGCACTACTGGGAATTACAAACGAGGATGAAGGAGGAAAAAATACGACAGCAAAACATTACATTAAAAAAAACAAAAAGACTGCGAGGAAGACCAGCGTTCTCTCTCGGTCAGTTTCCGGAAACATGCGCTCGGTACCACATTTCCAAACATTGAGTTATCGGCTTGTTAACGCCAGGGTTTCATTCTGTGAGGTTTTTCATACATGAAAGCTGAGGTTCGTTGGGCACCAAAGGCAATTAGTTGTTTCTTCATCACTGAATTACAGCGAAGACGAAGAAGGAAACATTTTGAAACACTTTGAATGTTTGTAAAAACAAAAATAAAAAAATACCTTGTTCCCAAAGAAAGATTAAAACAGTGGCCCTTCCTTTCTTAGTTACATACTATGTATTTTTTTATTTCATTGAGTTCTCAAAAATATTTGAAAATTAGAAGCAATAGTTTTCTATTAACAAATGCATCTTGATTTTGGGAGCGAAAGAAACTACGTTCAACATAGATATACTGCCATCTTGCGGACATAACTTGTTCAGCAGCCTGAAAAGCTGTAATACTGTCCACTAAATTTGTTTTAATTAGTGAAGCCCAAGGAAACCGGGAATAATCAAGCTTCAAGGTGCATACGAATAACACACCCAATAGATCAGCCATGCACTATGCATCACCACCATAACCTCTGAATTCCCCTCTTTGAATGCCCAATAATTATTAATTGCATATAAGATATCAAGCAGTCCTAATTCCGTGACTGCCTACGTAATTGGTTACGGATCTGCAGTGAATTATCTCTCTTTTCCCTGCGCTTTCTCGTGATTGCTTGCCCTCGTCACTGTGATGTGGCCATATGTGGCCCGTGTCCCCGTTCTCCTTCTTTTGGTCCCCTTTAAGGGCCCATCACCGTGGCAGTTACAATTCCTTTTTACAGATGAAAAACAAACGCGTTAAAAAAAACCTGGCCTCCAGCTGTTTAGCAATCTAAACCCGCAGGAAGCCAGTCTGAGAGGCCCCCGCCCTCCTTTCAATGATCACCCCCTTGATTTAGTCCAGGTTATGTGGCCCCTACAAGGTGGAAGGGAAGCCTGGTATCCCAAATAAAGGTGGGTGCATGTCAGAGCTGCTCACAAGAGGGAGTCAGTTTCGCCTTCACTGGTATTTCTGTTTCTATCATTTTCACGTCGGTTCAGGGACTCTGGTCTTAAAACTTAAAAGCAGGGAAATCAGATCATGATTAAATTGTAGCGCTTGATACCCCTAACGAGGCATCGTTCTCTGTGCCTCAGATGTGTTGACCCTGCAGCATGATGTCCCTCAGTCCCTTGACTTAGTCTGTGTCCAGTTGAGACCATGGTTCCGCTGGAAAATGTATATTGTTCCCCTTTCATTGTACATATTTCAGTGATGTAGATCACTCAGAACATTGCTCTTTAATGGCCTCAGCGCCATGCAGCTTGACTCAGAACACAGGCCCGTATTTACAAGCGTCTTGCACCGCGGCTGGATCATACATTTTGACGCCGTGCAGGCTGTACTCCAATTTACAAGGAGACGCATGTGGGTAAATGAGTAAGTTTTTGTTTTTGTAGGCCTGCGTCGGAATATACCTGTGCCAGGACCGGCTGCTGCACGAAGAAATGTATATATGCAAGGTAGGCGTTCCCCCCTAAAATCCACCTTAAAATTGACGCGGTGATATTTATTAGATTTACCAAAAGTGATGCATCGTCGGCAAGCAGTGCGATGAGCCAGAAATGTGTCAAAAATCCTGCTTGTCGGTTACCCAGGCATAGGAAATGACATATTGGGTGGTGTATAAGAAGAAAAGGTGCTCAAAATAGTCTGCCAAACTCAACTACACCGTGGAGGTGGTCATTCTGCAGCTGGGAGGTGCAAGGAGACCACGACCCTACCCCTCCCCACTTCCCCTGCGGTCCAACCCCCCACCAACCACGTAGGCAGCACAGGAGAAGGGAGCACGTTTATCAGATGCAGACTACCACCATTGAACTCAGGCAGGATGGGGTCATCACCTACTACCAACTCAGGAAGGATTCCATCATCAAACTGCTACACCAGAGAGCACCAAGGTTACAGTAACCAACTTCCAAGTCCACCATCGCCCTCCACAGGTCAAGCTCATGGCTGTTCTCCACATGCTGACATTTGGTTCATTCCAGATTACAGAATGTCTCAGCCAGCTTTCACGGCCTTTCTACCCTCTGTCCTGGATGCCATCATCCACCTAACAACCCAGTACCTCCTCTTCCCCAACACACAACAACTGCAGTTAGGGACCAAGCAAGGTTTCTATGCCATAGCTGGTTTTCCACGTCTTTAGGGCTATGGATTACATACATATGCAAATGATGCCTCCTGCTGCAACTTCACACCTGTACTGCAATAGGAAGCACATATATTCTATCTACGTACAGGCAATTGTGGACCATCTGGGCATGTTCACCAAGGCTCTGGCCAAATACCCTGGGAGTGTTCATGATGCCTACATCTTCAGGCACTCCATCATCAATGAGTGCTTATAGAATGGAAGATATAGGAATGGCCTACTGGTTGGTAAGTACACGTAAAGTACATGCCAGATGTAATCAAGTCAATAATATATGGCAAAATAGACATATCTGTGTGTGCTACCTGACACAGTGTACATGTAGGGGGGTGGACCCCATACTTGCACCATACATAATGGAACATGTGCAATGCAAACCTGCAAGTCACACATGTTAACACATGCTAAGCTACTGTGTGTGCCTATCAATATTGGAAAGAACCTTAGCAATGCAACGTTAGGAAAAAAGTTGTATTGCAAAACTGTGTGCAAGGAAGTGCTTCCATGGTTGATGTCTGTGTGTCCACATGTAACTCCCATTGTCATGAAGCATGACATGTATCCCATACCAGGGAAACTGTGAAACCTATCCAAACAATTGTCCTCCCAGGTCAAGTGTACTACGGAAAAAACACTCAAGTTATCCAACACACTCTAGGCACCTATGTGGGGTGCAGTCGATGGAACACAGACATAGACAATCAAGCTTCCAAGTGTTAATGTGGTACAGGAAGGTGGCCCCTCATGCACTAAGTAAATCACACATGAAATGTAGCCACACAATCGCTATGTAGCAATTGTGCCTATTTCAATGCTATTCAGAACATTGTGTGCCAGTGCTGCTTCAAACCTTAGGACTATGGTGTATGGCCTCAAATATGTCCTAGGGTGGCCTTTCTCAGTGAGGCAGGGTAGTGCTGATAATTAATTTACTGCACTGTACAGAGCCACACTTCAAAATATCTTGGCCCTTGTCTCCTGTCCATATAGCTGGCGCAACGTACTGCAACATGTAGACAAGGACGTTCCACACTAAAATGCATCCACTATCAATGGCAATAGCTACTGGACATCAGTGGCAACTACTGTCATATTTCTATCTGTGTCAAAATCCCAAATTTGTTATTTGTGCATTAGATTTGTATTTTGTGTTCTCTTGTCCACTGTTGTATTGGGTGTACATCAATTTAGGGTTTGTAGTTTTAGTGATGGGGGAAGGGTTAGTTTTAGTTTAGGTGTCGGTAAGGGTGATTTGTTTTGGTAGGGATATGTCAGGAGCAGAGCGAGGAATCTGTCGGAGGATGGGTTGGGGGCCTACTGTGGTTGTTGTACCACTATCTGCCCAATATAATGGCGACGGGGGTAGGGTGAGCAAGGGTTACCCTACCTGAGCAAGAAAGGAGCAGTGGGAGAAGGTTTGCCGCCACATGATCTGGGTATCTTCAACATTGAGCACATTGCCCACCAACTGAAACACAGATGGGCAGATGTAGTGAACCAGGAGTCAGATCTTCTCGGTCATCTTGGACTGGAAGTGGATGGGCCTGTTGTTAAGTACCTATATTCCATAAGCTTGGAGCTGTGGGTTTTTGGCAACATTTTGTAATTGCTTTTTCGACTGGAAGGGCAAGATATGTATTTGGGGTAGTATGCCATGATCCAGACTAACTTGTTCATTAAAAAACATGGTATTGGGGGCTTTTCACAGTGGCATAACAAAAGCCCAAACAAAGCATGCATTGCAGGGGAGGCCGAGAGGTGCTGGGAGACTCCCTCTGCAATATGCAGAGTGTTGGCACCTGGCCTGTTAGGACACAATGGACTCCAAACTGTGGGGACCACCCGTCATGTATGTTGCAGGGGAGCACACTCACATTTCATCACAGCATAGGTTGGTCAGGTTGTTTGCTTCTCCTCAAACAATTTAACATATATGTTTTTGGAAAAAAATGATCACAATTTCTTAATGAGCATGTACAGGGCATGCATGATCAATGGTTATTTTTGTAAGCTAGTAACATGTAAAGAGCTAAGTGAAGAACAAAAAGAGCATCACTGATATCAGATGTGTATAGCATTCTCTAGGACACGTATTGGGTTGAGAGAGCCCCAACAAAATGAATACCTTCCAGAGTCTGGTCTCTTAAATTATTCTGTTCACATAGCCATCAAAGCCAGGCGCCTTTGCATCATGAAGCAAGGAAGATTGGTTTGGTACTTTGTCTGAATTCTGTGCACCTGATATGTGATTTGTCTGGTTTTATCCGTAAACACCACAAAATGGCATAAATATATCCACCCTAAGGGCATGTCAACTTTGCGGTATGCTACATGTCCAACGTGCAACCAATAAAAACCAAAGGTGATGATGGACGGAGCGTTGACAATACAAACACTCACCCCCAGTCAACTGATCTGGATTTAATCCATCACCGTTCTTTAGCTCACTCCGCCACCCCAGTTTAGACATGGCCTTATGCAAATCAGTCTGACCCTGTGCCTCATGGGAACAGTGCAGCCCGAACTGCCAAGCCATGTCTTCCCTGGACCGGAATCAAGCTTCCCAGGACTGGTTTCTGGCATTACAGCCGTCTTCAGCCGGGCTTGCTTGACTCCAGTGGCAAAGTGAGCAAGGGACTCACGTCTGAGCATACCCTGCCAACAAAGGGCGAACAAAGAAAATCCAAAGGTGATGATGGACGGAGCGTTGACAATACAAACACTCACCCCCAGTCAACTGATCTGGGTTTAATCCATCACCGTTCTTTAGCTCACTCCGCCACCCCAGTTTAGACATGGCCATATGCAAATCAGTTTGACCCTGTGCCTCATAGGAACAGTCCAGCCCGAACTGCCAAGCCATGTCTTCCCTGGACCGGAATCAAGCTTCCCAGGACCGGTTTCTGGCATTACAGTCGTCTTCAGCCGGGCTTGCTTGACTCCAGTGGCAAAGTGAGCAAGGGACTCACGTCTGAGCATACCCTGCCAACAAAGGGCGAACAAAGAAAAAACAAAGGGGATGATGGACGGAGTGTTGACAATACAAACACTCACCCCCGGTCAACTGATCTGGGTTTAATCCATCACCGTTCTTTAGCTCACTCCGCCACCCCAGTTTAGACATGGCCATATGCAAATCAGTCTGACCCTGTGCCTCATGGGAACAGTCCAGCCCGAACTGCCAAGCCATGTCTTCCCTGGACCGAAATCAAGCTTCCCAGGACCGGTTTCTGGCATAACAGCCGTCTTCAGCCGGGCTTGCTTGACTCCATTGGCAAAGTGAGCAAGGGACTCACGTCTGAGCATACCCTGCCAACAAAGGGCGAACAAAGAAAAATCAAAGGTGATGATGGACGGAGCGTTGACAATACAAACACTCACCCCCAGTCAACTGAACTGGGTTTAATCCATCACCGTTCTTTAGCTCACTCCGCCACCCCAGTTTAGACATGGCCATATGCAAATCAGTCTGACCCTGTGCCTCATGGGAACAGTCCAGCCCGAACTGCCAAGCCATGTCTTCCCTGGACCGGAATCAAGCTTCCCAGGACCGGTCTCTGGCATTACAGCCGTCTTCAGCCGGCTTGCTTGACTCCAGTGGCAAAGTGAGCAAGGGACTCACGTCTAAGCATACCCTGCCAACAAAGGGCGAACAAAGAAACACCAAAGGTGATGATGGACGGAGTGTTGACAATACAAACACTCACCCCCAGTCAACTGATCTGGGTTTAATCCATCACCGTTCTTTAGCTCACTCCGCCACCCCAGTTTAGACATGGCCATATGCAAATCAATCTGACCCTGTGCCTCATGGGAACAGTCCAGCCCGAACTGCCAAGCCATGTCTTCCCTGGACCGGAATCAAGCTTCCCAGGACCGGTTTCTGGCATTACAGCCGTCTTCAGCCGGGCTTGCTTGACTCCAGTGGCAAAGTGAGCAAGGGACTCACGTCTGAGCATACCCTGCCAACAAAGGGCGAACAAAGAAAAACCAAAGGTGATGATGGACGGAGCGTTGACAATACAAACACTCACCCCCAGTCAACTGATCTGGGTTTAATCCATCCCCGTTCTTTAGCTCACTCCGCCACCCCAGTTTAGACATGGCCATATGCAAATCAGTCTCACCCTGTGCCTCATGGGAAAAGTCCAGCCCGAACTGCCAAGCCATGTCTTCCCTGGACCGGAATCAAGCTTCCCAGGACCGGTTTCTGGCATTACAGCCGTCTTCAGCCGGGCTTGCTTGACTCCAGTGGCAAAGTGAGCAAGGGACTTACGTCTAAGCATACCCTGCCAACAAAGGGCGAACAAAGAAAAACCAAAGGTGATGATGGACGGAACGTTGACAATACAAACACTCACCCCCAGTCAGCTGATCTGGGTTTAATCCATCACCGTTCTTTAGCTCACTCCGTCACCCCAGTTTAGACATGGCCATATGCAAATCAGTCTGACCCTGTGCCTCATGGGAACAGTCCAGCCTGAACTGCCAAGCCATGTCTTCCCTGGACCGGAATCAAGCTTCCCAGGACCGGTTGACTGGGTGATTGTTTGATTGATTCAGATGCTCCGTCCATCACCACCCCCTTTTGTACTGCTTTTGGCCGCCATAAGTGTGGCAGGGTATGCTCAGACGTGAGTCCCTCGCTCACTTTGCCTCTGGATTCAAGCAAGCCGGGCTGAAGACGGCTGGAATGCCAGAAACCGGTCCTCGGAAGCTTGTTTCCGGTCCAGGGAAGGCATGGCTTGGCAGTTCGGGCTGGACTGTTCCCATGAGGCACAGGGTCAGACTAATTTGCATATAGCCATGTCTGAACTGGGGTGGCAGAGTGGGCATAAGAACGGTGATGGATTAAACCCAGATCTTTTGACTGGGTGTGAGTGTTTGTTTGATTCAGATGCTCGGTCCATCGCCACCCCCTTTTGTACTGCTTTTGGCCGCCATAAGTGTGGCAGGGTATGCTCAGACGTGAGTCCCTCGCTCAATTTGCCACTGGATTCAAGCAAGCCAGGCTGAAGACGGCTGGAATGCCAGAAACCGGTCCTCGGAAGCTTGTTTCCGGTCCAGGGAAGGCATGGCTTGGCAGTTCGGGCTGGACTGTTCCCATGAGGCACAGGGTCAGACTGATTTGCATATAGCCATGTCTGAACTGGGGTGGCAGAGTGGGCATAAGAACGGTGATGGATTAAACCCAGATCTTTTGACTGGGTGTGAGTGTTTGATTGATTCAGATGCTCCGTCCATCACCCCCCCCTTTTGTACTGCTTTTGGCCGCCATAAGTGTGGCAGGGTATGCTCAGACGTGAGTCCCTCGCTCACTTTGCCACTGGATTCAAGCAAGCCGGGCTGAAGACGGCTGGAATGCCAGAAACCGGTCCTCGGAAGCTTGTTTCCGGTCCAGGGAAGGCATGGCTTGGCAGTTCGGACTGGACTGTTCCCATGAGGCACAGGGTCAGACTGATTTGCATATAGCCATGTCTGAACTGGGGTGGCAGCGTGGGCATAAGAATGGTGATGGATTAAACCCAGATCTTTTGACTGGGTGTGAGTGTTTGATTGATTCAGATGCTCCGTCCATCACCACCTCCTTTTGTACTGCTTTTGGCCGCCATAAGTGTGGCAGGGTATGCTCAGACGTGAGTCCCTCGCTCACTTTGCCACTGGATTCAAGCAAGCCGGGCTGAAAATGGCTGGAATGCCAGAAACCGGTCCTCGGAAGCTTGTTTCCGGTCCAGGGAAGGCATGGCTTGGCAGTTCGGGCTGGACTGTTCCCATGAGGCACAGGGTCAGACTGATTTGCATATAGCCATGTCTGAACTGGGGTGGCAGAGTGGGCATAAGAACGGTGATGGAGTAAACCCAGATCTTTTGACTGGGTGTGAGTGTTTGATTGATTCAGATGCTCCGTCCATCACTACCCCCTTTTGTACAACGTGCAACCAATACCAGACATCTGTGAAGGCAATGAACTGTGCTTCATATGTAAACAGTGTACATGTTCTATATTCACAGAGCAATGTACCATGTTTTTATCTAATAGTCAGCCACGGTCGGTAGTGGGAGTACCTGCCGGGCGGTGACGTGGGGAGGGGGAGGGGCAGGGTGGGGGGTAGTAAACCATGGATTACAGAGGTTTACAGGTAAGTAAACATATAAATAAATAAAACGAATTTCGTTGCGTGCATAGATCCCCAAATGTGATTCATTACGCGTAACAAATTAGTTTTTATTTATTTATATTTACTTACCTGTAAACCTTCGTAATCCATAGATCACTAATCCCCACCCTGCGCCTTCCCCTCCCCACGTCACCGCCTGGCAGGTACTCCCACTACCGACCGCGGCTGCTAATAGGTGGACCTGCCCCCTACATTGTTGCCGAGGTGGAGTCCTTCAGGGATCCCAGTGCTACCGGTGAGTGTCACCTGAATGTTTTATGTTAGGATTGTGTGTGATCTCTGATAGTGGTTGCTTTGAGATGTGTAAGGAGTCTCATCAATCAGTAGAGAAAATCTATGAGCTAGCTGAAGACATTATTTAATCATCTGATTAACACTTTCCACAAAACCATTCGCTCTTGGGCAGTAGAGTGCAGTTCTAAAATGTTGTATAGACATCATCTCTAAGGACCCACACATTTCATCTGAGGTGAATTACACCCATTGTCAGTCATGAGGGTGCTGGGAATACCCTCTGTCATGAACACATTTGTAAGGAAACTTATCAAGGATTGAGTGTTGATGCTTGTAGCCACCATAGTCATCATCCAATGGGAATGGTTATCAACCAAAACCAGCATAAATGTTCACGCCCACATGGAAACTTAGAGAGCACCAATAATATAGAGACCCAATTTATCCCATGGTTTGGATGGAACACTAATGGGGGACAATGGAGTATTTCTGGTTGGTTTAGTTTTATCACTTAATGCACAAATTAAGCAGTCTTGAACTTTACCTTCTACCACTGCATCCACCCTGAGAAACCAGTACGTAGCTCTGACCTTAGACTTAGTGAGGCTTCTCCCTAAGAGACCTTCATGGGCTAGCTCCACAATTCTATCTTTAGGGGGTACCAATATATCCCCTCTCATAATTGTGTTATTGACAATACTTAGCTCATGATGCACAGCCCAAAAATCCTTGAGATCGCCTTCTAGGGGACCAACACTGGATAATCTTTTCTTTTACCAACTTGAACGACAAATCATTGTTCATACCTGATTCTCACTCTTTTGAAAATCGAGGAACCTCCACTAACAAGATGGATTCACTTGCATCATTAAATTCCTAATCTTCCCCTTTCCACGGTAATGTAGACAGGCAATCAGCAACCACATTTATCATAGCAGGAACATATTTAACTTTCAAATTGTATCCTTGAACCCCTAAAAGGCATTTAGCAATACGGGGGATTGTGTTCTCCCTTCCTTTGGTGGAAAAAATATACACTAGAGGCTTATGATTGTTGGGAACCATAGAAGGTAAGCCCTATGGAAAGAATTTGAAGTTGCCCATGGCCCAAGCACACGCTCAAGGTTACTGTTCCACTGCTGAGTAATTGAGTTCCACATCTTTTAAGGACCTGGATGCAAAAGCTCTGATTTTTTATTTACCCTCCACCATTTGGGTGAGAAGCGCAACAATACCTATGCCACTGTCATCAGTGGTCAAAATAGTTCTTCGGCGAGAATCAAAGTTACCCAGAGTGCATTAATGATGACATTTTTAGTGAAATCAAAAGATTCCTGGCACGTGGCACCCCAATTGAATAACAAACCTTTCTTAAACAGATCTCTTAAAGGTGGTTTTAAATCTGCAAAATACCTAAATCTGCAAAACTCCTTACACATGTCATCAATTATTCTACTAATCCTAAAAAGGATTTCAATTCATCTTTATTAACAGGAGGGGTGCCTTCCTTACTGATTTAAGTAAATCTATCTTAGGTTTAACACTATGTTTAGAGATGGTATGTCCCAAAAAATCAACAGTTTCCTCACCAATTTGACATTTATCTCTCTGTATAGTAAATCTTGCTTCCTTGAGTGCCCCAAAGACTTCCTTTAGGGTATTATGGAGAATTTCATTGTCACCATAAATCAAAATGTAGTCTTGGAAGCATAACATGTTTTGTTTTCCTTCCAATATTTTTTGCTTCACTCTTTGATACTGCAGTCACTGACGCAAGGCCAAACAGCATTCTGAAAAATCTGAAAGCTCCAAAAGGTGTTATAAACGATGTTAGAGATTTGGAGTTAGGATGTTGCACTAGTTGATGATATGCCGAAGAACGGTTGGTGACACTAAATAGTTCAGCTTTTCCTATTACACTGATCATTTCATTGATGTGTGGAAGTGGAAATCTGACAACCTTGGTATTAGCGTTTAAGTCCCTCAGGGCAACACAAAGACGTAAAAACCTTCCACATGACTTTTGGGTTACCGCTATCGGAGCAAGCCACAGGGAATTCTCTATAGGTTCAATAAAGCCCTGTGAGACCAATTTATTAAACTCGTCCCTGAATGGTTCTTGTGTTAGGTGAGGTATCAGTCTTACTTTGTGTATTACCGGAACTGCATTGTCTTTCACTTTGATTTTGTGTTGGAAATTATTTTTTAATGTCCTAACTCTTCAGAATATACTTCCGTAAATTTGTCAAACAATGCCTTGCATGCTCTCCCCCCCTCCACTGCTAGGACCTGTTCAGTACTGTTGAGGTCGATCCTAAGTCCCAAAGCCTTTTGATGTGCTCATCCTAATAAACTAGATCCATTTTTTTAAATTGCATTTTACCTACTGTAGTTCTTTATTTAAAAGAAATCTACATTGTTAGCATTCCGACTGAGGTATCAAGTCTCTGTTGTATCCCCCAGTTCAATGTTTGCCTGATGTATAACATAATGCTTCGATTGGAACTTCTGTCTGAAGGCATTATAATCAATCATTGTATATGGTGAACATGAGTCTGCATATTCCGTAATTTTCACCCTGTCTAAGGGTGTCACAAGTTGGATAAGTGTTCTCCTTTCCTGTGGAAGTAGTGTCAATCTTGAATGCATATTTGTTCGCTAAATCACCCTCATTGTCAATCGTAAGTACATTTTTCTTTCCTGTACTTAAATTATTACATAGACTAGCCTAATGCCCCCTCTTATTGCATTTTCTGCATTCAGTAGAGTGCGCAGGACAGCTGGGTTTATTGGCTAAATGATGATAGTTTCCACAATGGTAACACACTCAACCTTTGCATTTTTATCCTCCTCTGTTTTCTTTTTGATAGGGTACTCATTAATCTTCTTACCATCATGTACTTTGCTTAATGGTACCTCCCCAGCAGATGTATTCTTTAACAAATGAACAGTGTCAGATATGTTGCTTTGTGTCATTTCTTTTATGCATCCCCCTGTGTGTTCAACACTTTTAGCAATTTCCACTGCAACTTTCACATTAGGATAACCAATCAATAACTTCTCTGGGTTTTTTTTGGATTGTTTGTACATCGGACTAATTGGTCTCTGATAAGGGAGTCACATAAGGGATGACATTCATACAAACGTGCTAGCCCTCCTAAAAAAAATTCAGACACTCATGCCATGCAAACTGCAAAATGTTTTGGATCCATACATGTACCAGTAGCTACGCAACTAGCCAAAGTTTGCTATCCAATAAACTTGTGTGACCATGTGAGCAGGCTTGACATCACGAAACAAGATTCCTTCCTAGTGCAGATGCTGCATGTGTATTTGTGCGGTGGTAAAGTTAGTATGTATCATTCTTTAGAGCAAGATCAGTGGCCAAATGGCATATCCCCTATGTTGCAGTAAGTGTGTAAGTCAATTTTCCATTGCAATCATTTACTTGAGTTCAGCACTTATGCCACATTTATCATGATATGTGGAAACTGTCACCCAGCATCATGGGTACCTGAGCATCCATCCCTTAGAGTACTGAACATCAGTGACATGTGAGATGAGGTACCAGTAGAGCAATTAGCAAAATACCGTGGTGGTTTTAAGGATGTTAGTAAGTAAACTCTAGGTGAACATTGCTTTGAAAGAGTCAACTTTAATCTGCCTGTCTGATGCACATTGCTAGTGTAGTTGTCCATCTGGCAAAGTATGGACATTTTGTATGGCAGGTCCACACATGATGTAAGGATTCCTACCTCAGTGCAGACTGATTAGGTATGACTAGATGTGGCATATGTCATCAACTCATACATGTTAATGCAGTTAAATGCAAGACTCATGCCCTCATATACCCAATGCCCAATAATCGACATGTGATCATACCTTTGTAGTGTTTTGAAAAGGCCAATTTGAGTGCCACAGTCATATCTGCACTGTGTTGTCATCAGACAGCCCGTTACACAGTCCACCTACTAGTGGCATTACCCATACTGTCTCCCCAATCCCATGGTCACCCTTGAATCTTTTTTGGCAAATGTCTGCATATTACAGCACAAGATACTCATACATGGGATATTGCCGGCATCCATGCACAAACTCACCACATGAATATGGTTTGAGTTTATGCGCATCAGGAAACATTTAATGATGGCATACAGGGACAGGCACTAGGATATGTAAAGGTCCACACGGTATTACTTGAATTTCTTTACATGATATGTGTGATAGGGTTCCAGATATTTCCATGAGCCAATATTGGAGAAGTGTCCAACAGGTCTGTTCAATTAGAGGTAGTTAGCCACCCTTCATTTATGTTTCAACCATATGGCACATTCATTATATGTTTCAATGTGTATCTGTCATATCAGTTACACACTGCTGAGGCACCATGCTTGTACTTGCTACATATTACGCATTTCACATAGGATATTGCCCATAGAATATGCCCTCTTGCATGCTGCATGGCAAACCCCAGTGAGTACCTAGGTGGACCATGTGTATCATTCCAAGTATACACAACATCATTGTTCCTCATCAGTCTTACTATTGTTATAGGATTAGGTGTAATTGTGCATACACTGCCATTTCATTTGCCTACAATCCCAACACTTGGCTACTTTTGCTTTGTTACATTAGGAGAAGTATATGTTTCTTATGAAGGTTTGTCAAGTTTTCGAACAAAATATGTGTTTTTTTGGCAGGAAATTCCACGTGATGTTTATTGTAACATATGCCTATTATTGATGATAACATGTAGAAGTTCAGCTTTTTAAAATTCATATCTCCTTCCTCTCCAACAGACAGCATGACTCTTGACCAGGAAAAAGCACCTCTGATAAGGTGTGAGCGATACGCCACATCAGGCACCTTGCCAGGGGTTCAGGCACATCGGACGCAAGTACATAGAGGGTGAAGGAGTACGGCACATGGAAGACTGCACCTCAGGGCCAACAAGGACCTGACATGCCTACCACCAGCCATGCTGTCAATGTCCCCCAACGTGGCGGATGTGGCGAGGTTCCAGGCACCTTTACTGCAAAGCCGGCAGGAGCACCACAGCCTGTGGCTCCCAACCCCTGATAGCCAACTGACTTTGAACAACAGGCCCACAAAGACCAGGCAGACAAGAAGCAACATTTGGATTGGATAGAACTGCAAGTTCGCCACTCTGATGAGGATGGTGCACTGATTACAGAAGTAGGTAGATCAGTTTGCTAAACAGTCATAGCCCACCCTTGGACTTTTTGCCCTTCCCCAGTTTTTTATACCTTGTTTTTATAGCTTTGTATTTTAGCATAAGTTTTAGATTAGGGATAACTTAGATTAATGTTAGTGATTTTAACATTTATTTAGTGATTTGTTGTTAGGTGGTGATATGGGTGGGTAAGTTATTAAGTGGGTGGGGGGTTGATGTTTAGGATAGAGGGAGAAAACCAAAAAGAAAAAAGATTTTAAAAAATATGTATTTGTTTAGGTTTTAATGTTTAGGTAGTTGTGTATATGTGTAGCTTATGTTGGTCTTGTGCCCAAATGTGCATTAATTGGGGTGGGGGTTGATGTATAACATGGGTACTCACGAACTTTCTCTCGGGGCCACATTTACAGTGTGGTTTGTGCCCGAGTGCCGCACCGGTGGGGGCGGGGTCAGTGGGAGAGGAGGCGGGGTTAGAGCAACAAAAAAAACTGTGACCATGAGGTTGAACACAGGTCCCTGCAGCGGACGCCTTCGTCCACTGAGCCACCAAACCCGGCATACACACATCTCTCTCTCTCTTTCTCTTTCTCTTTCTATCTCTCTCCCTCTCTCTCTGTCTCCCTCCCTCTCTCTATCTCTCTCTCTTCCTCTCTATCCCTCCCTCTCTCCCTGTCTCCCTCTGTCTCACTCAGACGGTCTCACTCCCTCTCTCTCACTTTGACTGTCTCACTCCCTCTCTCTCTGTGTCTCTGTCTCCCTCTCTGTCTCTGTATCCCTTTCTCTCTTTCCCTCTCCCTCACTCTGTCTTCCTCTCTCTCCTTCCCTTTCCCTCACTCAGTCTCCCTCACTCAGTCTCCCTCCCTCTGTCTCCCTCTATCTGTCTACCACCCTCTGTCGCCCTCCTCCCTCTGTCTGTCTCCCTCTCTCTGTCTCTCTCCTTCCTCTGTCTGTCTCCCTCCCTCCCTCTGTCTCCATCTCCCTTCCTCTCCCTCTGTCTCTCTCCTCCATCTGTCTGTCTACCTCCCTCTGTCTCCCTCTGTCACCCTCTCCCTCTCTCCTCCATCTGTCTCCATCCTCCCTCTGTCTGTCTCTCTCCCTCTGCCCCTCTCCCTCCCTCTGTCTCTCTCCCTCCCTCTGGCTCTCTCCCTCTGTCTGTCTCCCCCCCTCTGTCTGTCACCCTATGTCTTCCTCCCTCTGTCTTCCTCCCTCTGTCTCCCTCCCTATCCCTTTCTCTGTCTCCCTCTCTCTGTCTCCCTCCCTTTACCCCCTCTCTCTCCCTCCCTCTCCCTCTGTCTCCCTCCCTCCCTCCCTCTACCTCTGTCTGCCTCTGTCTCACTCCCTTTCCCTCCCTCCCTCTACCTCTGTCTCCTTCCCTTTCCCTCACTCCCTCCCTCTCCCTCCCTCCCTCTCCCTCTGTCTCCCTCCCTTTCCCTCCCTCCCTCTCCCTCTGTCTGCCTCTGTCTCCCTCCCTTTCCCTCCCTTCCTCTGTCTCCATCCCTCTACCTCTCTCTGTCATCTCACCCTGCCTGTGTGTGCCCGGGATGAGACAGCTTCCTGGGCACACACACACACACAGCCGCACCCGAGCACTTCACAGGTCTTTAAAAGACCATTTGTATGTTAATGAGGCTTTTGTATTTCACCTCTTCTTAGGCCTCTGACTATCCCTGGAATGCCGGGCCCCCGCAGAGCAGCAGTCTCTCTCAGAGTCGCACGCAGTGTTTGCAGACACTCTTTAAATATTTTTTTTAAACATGGGTACGAGGTCTGCAAGGTCCGCGGGCCGCCACGGAAGGCTTGCCGGGCCGCTGGCGGTCCGTGGGACGGACTAGGAGTACCCGTGATGTATAACATGTCTGTTATGGTAAATGTGTTGAGTAATATAAGCTAAGGTGAGGTAGGTTTGGATAGTTGTAGGTTAGATAGCATAGGTTAGTTTAGGCATAGTTTAGATAGGATAGTAAGTTAGTATATTGTAGTTAGTTTTTGAATAGTAGGGTTTTATAATGTTTGTACTAAACAATGTTCTACACTTTCATGACTGTTTAATGATTAACTGTGTAGAAGTTGTCATAAATGCTCTGGGTGTGTTAAGCACATGATGCAGGATTTCCAGGCAGTATTTGTAAATGTGTATAACTAGGTGAAACACCTATGGAGAAAATCCTGTCAAGTTTGCAATCGAGTCACTTAAGGGATCCTCAGACATTATTGTGCATTGTAAGTGGCACTGTTGCTGTGAATGGACACACAGCCCAAAACAGGCCTTCACCTACTGTTGCTGTGTGTGCGAAAGTGATGCTACATGTATTGTATGGATGAATATGTCAAACCATTCTGAGTAATCAAGGATATGTTGGGTTTACATACTGAACCCAGCCACTTTCCCACTCTCTTTTGCACCATTGTATTGCCACATCAGTGTTGCTTGGTGGCTAGCATCCATGGATGTATCCCTCACCTCAGCAGGAACTTCATTCAGCCTTACCTTACCATTGACTGATTGCAATTGCTGCACTTCCCACATGTGACCTTGGGTAACTTCTTTCTAGTTTAAATACACATATGGTTCACATTGACTATTTCCCTTGACCTGTGCAGAGTAGCAGTTCTTGTAGGAAAAAGATCAACAGGATCAGAAAATCCAATATGGTCTACTTAGTCCAATCATCAACAGACATTCAACATGCAGGTTGAAAATGGTGCATTTATTTACATCTGTATAAATATGAAGTATCAGTGTAGCAGTTCTTGCTGCAACAATACCAACATTGTTTGAGAGCCAAAGTATGCACAGACAGAGGATACTTGGCATGTGACATGTGGAGGAGAGGAGTGTTGCAGTGAGGAGGAGGTCCAAATTGATATTAGGGAAGGTATGCCCCATCAACAGTCAACAAAGGGGTAGGATCAACATGTGGGATGGCAAATAGGGGACATTGCCTGTTGACAAGTGCACTAGCATGATCATAAGCACAGGTCCAATGAGAAACTGGCCAAGTGGCACCAACAAATGATACCGGGCAGGTCTTCAGTTGAAAATGTAGGAGTCAACATCTCATCCTCTGATATGTGTGCTGCCGCCCCTAAGGGTTGTGTAGTTGGTACAGGAGGTGACAGAGACACACACACATTAGGGGCAAAAGATGTAGATCCCCTGTCCCCAGCAGCATTTGGCAGTGCCAAAAAGGAATGCAGCACAGTGTTGAGAAGGGCCTGATGTCTCGCCAGCACTGCAACTACATTGTGGTGTAATGTACCCATTGTTGCTATGTAGGAGTCCTGCTTCCTCTCCATAGATTAGAGGTTGTTCGGATTGCCCCCAGCTGGTTGGCTACCTCACTGGTGCCACTTTGGCAGGGCAGTTGTTCATGCCTCTGCCTCATGACATTAGTAGTGTCAGTCAGGGGATGATCCAATCCATGAAGTGGAGGGTAGGTACTTCTTACTGCCTCAGATGTATCCTTATTGGGACGGACTGAGGCACCTATGGACTCCCACCAGGGTGCCCGCCATGGTCTCCATCCCCTCCAATACCTCATCTACCAGCTCCCGCTAGACTCCTTCTGCACACCAATGGAATTCAACGTAGGGGTTCTCAAACTCCAGAGATGGGCTTGGGCTGGCAGATGGGGTATGTCGGAATTTTTGACTGATCCTCCGGAGACCTTGGAACACTCATGGCCTTTCCCGCAACTGGAGAGGGTGAATCAAATGAGGTCAGGATTTGCCGCAGGGTTTCTTGGTCCAGGGGTGGGAGGCTGTCATCCTCAGCAGATTCCTCATCAGGGACCGGGAGCTTGTCAGGAGATGTGGTTTCTCCCTCTGCAATGGAATAGAGATATATTAATGGTGATTATTGTTAGTTGTAGACATGAGTTATCTGGCTGACATTTAGGTTTTTTTCTCATTCTCTTTCAGTTTTACATTGATGACTAGGACATATATTACTTATAGTTATTGAGGCCTAGTTGCAATGTTGTTGCCTTTAAGATGGCAGTATCTCAGCACTGTTCACAGGAAGACTGTGTAAAAAGGATGACTTGTCCAGTCATGACACACATTGCAAAACATTTACACAACTGACTGGGCTGCCTGTGCAGGTAAGTTGAGGTAAGGGCCTTAGTGATTCCCTGACTCTTACATGATGGGTATACTGATTGTAGTTTCACATATTCACATCACTACTGTGCACATTGGCACCCAGGGTTCCTGCATTCCCTGTGGCCATTACCCAGCCTACAGCTGCTGGGAAGGTGATGTGGGTTTGGTCATGTATATGATTTGATCCAGCAGTTTGTCTTTCGCACTGTACACCACAGCACTCTGACTTGTTGTGCTGTTTTGCATGCACAATGTGCTTTTATGTGTCCAAGGGTTCCATTTTCAAACACATCCACACACCTCTACACAGCTGACAGCCTTGCTGCACTGCAAGTATGTGTAAGGTATGTACACTTCATGGGTTTCCTATTTGTGTATACTCATGTGATTTCATTGTACAAACAATTAGCTCAATATTTGTGGATAGTTGGCATTGTGTACCGACTATGGGGTGATGGGCACTGTCAAACTGTGTTAGAGATCACAGAGTAACAGAAGCAAGTGTGAAGTGCCCAAGTAAAAGGAAAAAGAGTCAAGGAAGAAGCAGGACCTTGAAAGATCTGATTGGACAACCAGGATATTTGAAAAATAAGAAGAAAACAAATATCAAAGTGGCAACCTAATATTTAAAGACTAACCGTATATGACTCAGGAAACCAGAAGATATTGGTCACAGAATGAGAGATGTGGATGTAGGGGACACTCCGGGAGCACTATAGAGTTAATACGTTTATAGAGGAAGAGATGACGGTAAGCATTTAATTGTGGTGTGATGGTAACAGAATAAGAGGAATAAATGTAAAGATGAAATTGGGAACTAAACACAGAGATAGAAATAATTAGAGGCCATGCTTAGGGCTGAACGTAATAGAGCAACTGGGTGGGATTTGACTGAGAGAATTCAAGGTATGCAAAAGAGGATCATAGAGTAGGGAGATGGGAATGATAGTGGTGGGAGTGGGAGTGAAACTGGGAAAGCGAGAGGCCAGTGTAGGGAAAATAGGTCTAAAGGGGAGAGAACTACAATTATAGAGATGGAGGAAAGACATAACGTAGGAGAGATACAGCAAATGAATGAGAGATTTGGAGGTGAAAAGAAAATCAAGACAAATAGAGGTGAATGTAATACTGGCAGCAAGACGTGTGAGAAAGAGAAGTAGATATATGACGCAAGTGAGAGAAATAGAGCCCAGAGGTTAGAGAAAGATGTTTTTTCTTTCAAGAGTCCTTCCCAAGCTGTCTTCCAGGCACACGCTTTGTGTAGAGGGAGATTTCATTTTGCTGGAGGCACTGGGTCTGTCTCCATCGCAGCTTACCCACAACAGAGGCACAGGGAGGTGTGAGGTTTCTGTACTGGGCTGTCATCAGCCCAACTGAAAGAGTAATTATGGAAATACAAAAGGGGCAGACCTCACCTAGTGACTTCGCACCTTTCATACCAAATGTCTGCAGTGTCATATCTTACCCTACCATCCACCAAATGGCAGTGCTCAGTGCAAGTTAATCAGCAGCTCCATGTTAGGGAAAAAGCCTAATAAACATCTGAAGAAGCCCTGTCTCCACTCCACTCATTTCAGTGTCTGGTTCTCCTGCCTTCAGATTAAATCATATACATTAAATAATATAAGTTCATATTTTATCAACCAGCTTTAGCTGTTATTTCAACACGTATTAAAAATTAAATTGATGTACTTACGTGTTATAAAATTCCTAACAATCCTTATTGAAATAATGATGTGTGAGAAGGCCAATTTTTAATGTGAATGGTCCAGTTTCTATTGACAATGCTTTCTGGACTAACACTTTTGATACATTGCTTTTATATGATGATGAATACATTATATTTGGTGGTGACTGCAATCAAATTCATGATCCCATACTGGACAGACATTCGACAGTCAAGTTTGTTGATACTAAAATGCATTGACAATTTGCTTCCACAATCTGACGTAAATCGTTAGTTGATATTTGGCGCCCCTGCCATCCAGATCTCTGGGATTATAGATTTTATTCAGCCCCACACCACTCACAATCCTGAATTGATTAGCTTTTTCCGAGTAAATCTTTGGCTCAACATGTCCTTTAGTCTGAAATAGGATCAATTTTAATATCAGATCATGCACCAGTTTATGTTGGTCTTTACCTTACACTCTTTTCACCATATGCTAGTAGATGGCATTTTAATAATTCCTTGCTTTTAGACCCCAAATTCACAGGCTAGTTTAGATCCCTTGCTTCTGAATTTGTTGTTATTAAAACTACCCTTGCCTCCTCTGTTGTAATGATTTGGGACTCCTTTAAGATAGCTGCTAGGAGTTTTATAATAAATTTTGTTTTGGAAAAGAAAAAATCTATAGCTGCCCAATCTACTCAACTACCTAACAAAATTATACAATTAGAATAAACCAATAATGAGTCTTCCTTACAGAATCTTATCAATGCCAAACTCACTTTTAACAGATTAACTTCGGAGGTTGCTTCCTCTTATTTAATGAAACGCAGTACTTTTTATTATAGGGGTCAAAATAAATTGGGGAAATTGTTGGCTAATTATTTAAAAATAAGAAGAGACAGAACCAGAGTAGAATTATTACAAAATCACGCTGGGAGACCTCTTTTTAAGGACAACGATATTTTAAATGAATTTGTTACATTTTATAAGAAATTATATTCTCCAGGAACACAACCACGGCAATCAGATTTATCCAATTATTTTCAATCTTTTTTTTTTCTTTTTTTTTCCCCACAGTAACTCAATGGACCAATACATACATTAAAAAATCAAAGTCAATTCAATCAGACACATAATCGGAAAACATCCCCCAGATACCTAAACCAATCTTACGTTTCTTGATCCCTTTAACCGAATACACACTACACACTAATGAAAATAAATTATAAATCTTAGCCCTCCATTGCTCAAAAGACGGAGGTTCAACCTGTAGCCACTCAGCTGCAATACAAAGTCGAGCAACAGTCATTGCAATAAACATAAAATGTCTGTGTTTATATAAGGGAGTACCCTTGCCAACTTCCGGTCCAATACCCAAAAGCATCATTACGGGTGTTATAGTAATAGAGACCCCTAGTACTCTTGACAAAAATTGCTTAATGCATCAAATATAATTTGTCAATCACAAGAAAAAAAATATGCATCATATCTGCATTATCCCTCCGGTATCAAAATCATTTTCCATCTTGCCCGATTCCCCATTTTATCATACGAGCCGGTGTATAATATAAACTGAAAAAAGTCTTAAAACATTGAGCTTTCAGGTTTGCAGACAAAAGAGTCTCCCTGGATCTAACAATAGCATCTTTTAAACTCAAGTGCTCAATGCCCAGTATCGCAGCCCACTTAGTACTAAATTCATCAAGATCATCTTTTCTACAGGATAACAATATTTGATACACAGCCCCAATTTTGACCTGTCGTAGAACTGCAGTAACTACTGGGCTGAAATCCGCTCTAACTTTTTTCTGAAAAATAAAATCTCTAAAGTGGAGATACTTAAAAAATTGGTTTTGAGGCAAATTATACTGCCAGGATATTTCTTCATAAGACATCAGGAAGCCGTCATTACAAAACAGATCCCCAAGTGAAAGTACACCCTTGGCCCTCCACCCTTTGGCGATAGTATCCCAGAATATAGGCGGAAGAATATTTGCAGCATTAATTGGGGTGTACCGAGATAGTTTTCCCACTGAACAAAACTTTCGTATTCTTTTCCACACGTTAAAGGCAGATATAAAGACCTTAAACCTTGTGCGTTTGTAATAGCTACCATCAATTTGTTTGAATAAACATTGACGTGCCTCAGGACCCAACAAAATCTGAAAAATAAACGAGCCTCCGCCAAATTACCCACATCTTCTCCGATTAATAAGATCCTCATTCTTAACAAAAAACAAGAATAGAAATAAATGGCAAAATCAGGGATGGCAAGGTCAGGAACTACATGGCTCGTCTGGGTTTCCCCGGGGCCCAAGAGATCTTAGAGAAAATCGACTGTAAGTGCTGCAGTTGTACCATAGAAATCTCCAACGGGACAACTCGGAAAATGTACATCACCTTTGGTAAGACATTCAACTTAATAATGCTGGTTCTACCAATCAAAGTGAATTGCATTCTGGACCATTAGTCTAATGAAAGTTGAATATTCCATAATAGCGAATTCCAATTAACGTTAACCAATTCCTCCATAGATAATCTAATTTTTATACCCAGATAAGTCACTTCTTTTACCACTCGTGGATCTTGCATAGTCACCTGATCAGTAATTAAGACCTGTGTCTTAGCGACATTTAATTTATAGCCGGAACTCTGACCAAACAGAAGTGCAAGCCGCTCTATCTCTTGTAACGCTAGAATGGGGTCAGGGGTAGTTACAGCAATATTGTCTGCATATGCAAACACTGAGTAAGATACATTGTGAACCATAAAGGGCGTGATCAAAAAATTATTGCCTAGTTGTTCGACAAACGGATTTATAAATAAAGCAAACAATAGTGGGGAACAAGGGCACCCCTGTCTTGTACCTCGGGTGATTTGTTGAAGCAATCCTGGCGACAGGTGCAGTGTACAAAACTTGTAGGACATTTTTAAACCGTCTACCAAAACCCATCCTTGACATCAGTTCCCACAAGTAAGCCCACTCCACCCGGTCGAACGCTTTTTCTGAATCCAATAAAATAAGACCTAACTCCTGCTTCTCCGTCTGTGCAATATCAAATAGCGTAACCACTTTGTTGACATGTGATACTGTGCTACGCTCCGGGATAAAACCATGTTGATTTTGGGACACCAAAGGAGTAATGACTTGAGACAATCGATTAGCTAAAATTTTAGAATAGATTTTGCAATCACAATTCATTAGTGAAATTGGCCTTTAAGACCCCGCCAGTTCTGGATCTTTACCTTTTTTCCCAAAAAACAAAATAGTGGCTTCTGCCCATGTTTTAGGTGCCGATCCATTCTGTGCAGCTCTAAATGTGCATAGCATATCTTCCTTTAATACCCCAAAAAACAACTTATATATTTCGACTGGTAGTTTGTCGGTTCCAGCCGCTTTGACCAATGCTAGTCCGTTAACGGCTGCTTCCAGCTCTTCCATTGTGATCAGTTCCTCTAGCCTCTCCCTTTCACTGGTCTCAAGTTGAACGATGGGCCAATCCCTACTATCTAGAGTGGGTGTACTAGGAGGTAGATTCTGCGTATATAATTCTGAGTAAACTGTTGGAAAATAGCTAAAATCCCTTTAGGGTCCTGGAACCGTACACCAGCATTATCCCGCATCCCAGCTATACGCCACCCGGATTCTTTCATGCGTAGACGAAGTGCTAAACATCGTCTGACCGATTCACCAAATTCATGCATTTGTTTTTTATGGACCAAATATTTCCTGGCATTATCCATATTCCAGATTCCCTTAATTTGGGACCTCAGTAGCTCCACAGCCTCCTCTAACTCTTGTATATTACCTATATGCATGGTGACCCCCTTAATTAATCTATTTTCGGCATCCCTCAAATTAGCATATAACTCCTGCAATTATTTTCAATCCATTGCCTCTCCTCCCACTCACCATATTGATTTTGACTCATTGGAAGCAGATATTTCCTTAGTAGATATTACTCATGCGGTCTCAGTGCTACGCCGTGGGAAAGCTCCTGGGCCTGATGGCTGATACCTGATACTGTTGAATTTTATGATCATTTTGCAAACCTTCTCTTTCCCATTCTTTTACTTTTATTTCAATCAATCAATCAGAGTACTTGTAAAGTGCGCTACTTACCCGTGGGGGTCTTAAGGCGCTGAGGGGAGGGGGGTGCCACTACTGCTCGAAGAGCCAGGTCTTGAGGAGTCTTCTGAAGGCGAGTAGGTCTTGGGTCTGCCGTAGGTGGGTAAGGAGGGTGTTCCAGGTCTTGGCGGCGAGGTAGGAGAAGGATCTGCCACCGGAGGTCGTTCGTTGGATTCGGGGGACAGCGGCGAGGGCGAGGCTGGCTGAGCGGGTGGGGGTGTAGAAGCTGAGTCTGCTGTTCAGGTAGGCTGGTCCGGCGTTGTGGAGTGCTTTGTGTGCGTGGGTGAGGAGCTTGAAGGTGATCCTCTTGTCGACGGGGAGCCAGTGTAGGTCTCTCAGGTGGAGAGTGATGTGGATGCGGTGGGGGACGTTGACGATCAGTCTGGCGGAGGCGTTTTGGATGCGTTGTAGTCGTCTTAGGTGTTTGGCTGGGATTCCTGTGTAGAGTGTATTGCTGTAGTCCAGTCTGCTGCTGACGAGGGCCTGTGTCACCGTTCTTCTTGTTTCGGTCAGGATCCACTTGTAGATCCTGCGGAGCGTGCGGAGGGTGTTGTAGCAGGAGGAGGAGACGGCGTTGACCTGCTTAGACATGGAGAGGGAAGAGTCGAGGATGAATCCTAGATTGCGTGCATGGTCGGTGGGTGTCGGTGCTGTTACCAGTGTGGTCGGCCGCCAGGAGTCGTCCCTGGCTGAGGGGGTGAGTCCGAGGATGAAGACCTCCGTCTTGTCCGAGTTCAGTTTCAGACGGCAGTTCCTCATCCAGTCGGCGACGGCCTTCATTCCCTCATGGAGGTTTGTTTTGGCAGTGTGTGGGTCCTTGGTGAGGGAGAGGATGAGCTGGGTGTCGTCGGCGTATGAGATGATGTTGAGGTCGTGATGGCGGGCCACTTGTGATTCGGGCTGAGGGATGAGCCCTGGGGGACGCCGCAGATGATGTTGGTGGCTTCGGATCAGAAGGGTGGTAGGCGGACGCTCTGGGTTCTGCTGGAGAAGAAGGACGTGGTCCAGTCAAGGGCCTTCTCTTGGATTCCGGTTTCTTGGAGGCGTGTCTTTAGAGTGCGATGGCAGACCGTGTCGAAGGCGGCTGACAGGTCCAGGAAGATGAGGGCTGATGTTTCGCCGTTGTCTAGTTGGCGCCTGATGTCGTCTGTGGCGGCGATGAGGGCTGTCTCGGTGCTGTGGTTTCATCTGAATCCGGACTGGGACGAGTCCAAGATGTTGTTATCTTCGAGGTGGCGGGCCAATTGCATGTTGACGATTTTCTCGATGACCTTCGCTGGAAACAGGAGCAGGGAGATGTGCCAGAAGTTCTTGATGTCCATGGAGTCCGGCTTGGGCTTCTTGAGGAGGGCATTGATTTTGGCGTGCTGCCAGCTTTCCGGAAATGTCGCTGTTTTGAAGGAGATGTTGATGACCTTCCGTAGTTGGGGTGCGATGGCTGCGTCTGCTTTGTTGAATACGTGGTGTGGGCACGGGTCTGACGGAGATCCTGAGTGGATGGAGTTCATGACCTTGCGTGTCTCGTCGTCGTTGATGTTGGATCAGGAGGTCAGGCGGTTGGCGCTGGTGGTGTTCGCAGGGGAGGTGGAGTCTGGCGTAGTGAGGGCAGTCGTGGTGTTGAAGCTGTCGTGGATGTCAGCGATCTTGCGGTGGAAGAAGATGGCCAGTGAGTCACACAGTTCTTGTGAGGGCGGGATGTCGTTGGCATTGGCACTGTGGTTGGAGAGTTCTTTTACGATGCTGAAGAGCTCTTTGCTGTCGTGTGCGTTGTTATCCAGGAGGTCTTTGATGGAGGGTCTCTTGGCTGATCTGATGAGGTGGTGATGTCTGCGGGTGGCGTCCTTGTGGGCTGCGTGGTTGTCCGTGTGCGTTCGTGGAGGCATTTCTTCTCCATTTTCCGGCATGCGCGTTTGGAGGTCTGGAGCTCGTCGGTGAACCAGGTGGCTCTCTTGCTGGCATGGCTGTTGGAGGGTTTCTTGAGTGGGGCGAGGGTGTTGGCACAGTCGTTGATCCACTGTCTGAGGTTGCGGGCTGCGGCGTCTGGGTTGATGGGGTCGGTGGGTGGGTTCTGGGCGAGAGTGGTGATCAGCTGGTCTTTGGTGACTTTGCTCCAGCAGCGGCGAGGCAGCTGCTGGGTGCGGTGGTGCGTTGTTGGTTTCTTGAAGGTGAAATGGATGCAGCGGTGTTCGGTCCAGTGGAGTTCGGTGGTGTGGTCGAAGGCGACGTGGGTGCTTGTGGAGAAGATGGGATCCAGGGTGTGGCCGGCGGCGAGGGTGAGTGCGGTGACGAGTTGTCTGAGACCGAGGTTGGTGAGGTTGTCGATCAGCATGGCGGAGTTGGCGTTGTCGTTGTTCTCGAGGTGGAAGTTTAGGTCCCCAAGAAGGATGTAGTCCGTGGAGGTGAGTGCATGGGTGCTGGCGAGGTCGGCGATGGAGTATTCCTCTGAGGGTGGTGTTGGGGTCGGTGTGAATCTGGAAGTGAAGGTGTTCGGCGGTGTTGAGGGTGTCGTCTGCGTGGGTGGCGACCTTGAGGGTGGACTTGTGGACGATGGCTATTCCTCCTCCGATTCTGTTGGCGCGATCACTGCGGGTGGTCTTGTAGCCATCCGGGATAACTATGGCAATGTCGGGTGCCGAGGAGTCGTTCCACCAGGTCTCGATTAGGAAGGCCACGTCTGGGGCGGAGGTGTCGAGCAGATCCCAGAGCTCGACGGCGTGTTTGCGTGCGGAGCGGGTGTTGAGGAGTATGCAGGGGAGGTGGTTGTGTCCAGTCCTTGGAGGTTTGGTGGCTCTGTCGCAGGTGAAGCTGCAGGTGCGGCAGGAGAAGGGTCTGTGGGTCCGTTTCGGGGTGGCCTGGAAGCAGGTGTGGGGTCGGCCGGCGTTGAGTGCGTGGAGGGTGCTGGTGTTGTAGCGGAGTGTGGTGTTGTGGCGTTCGCGGGGTCCAGGGGTTCTGGCACTGGGTGCGGTCCAGGCACGGATGGGCGCAGACGGGCTTGCCTTAGGTGCGCCTTCGGCGTGCCAGCGGCGCGACCGCACAGAGTCCGGCATATATGGGGAGGTGGGAGGGAGGAGCAGCTGGGAGGCGGGAGCAGCGAGTGGGCAGGGGGGCAGGGAAAGAGTGGGACAGAAAGCGGAATGGGGCGCAAAGAGGGGGAAAACAGTGGCACAGAGGGCAAAACGGGGCACAACAGAGGGAAAAACGAGTGGCACAGAAGCAAAAACGGGGCACAGAGAGGGGAAAAAACAGTGGCACAGAGGGCAAAACGGGGCACAACAGAGAGGAAAAACGAGTGGACAGAAGCAAAAATGGGGCACGCAGAGGGGGAAAAACAGTGGCACGGAGGGCAAAACGGGGCACAACAGAGGGGAAAAACGAGTGGCACAGAGAGCAAAAACGGGGCACACAGAGGGGAAAACAGTGGCACAGAGGGCAAAACGGGGCACAACAGAAGGGAAAAACGAGTGGCACAGAAGTAAAAACGGGGCACAGAGAGGGGGAAAAACAGTGGCACAGAGGGCACAAGCGGGGCACAGAAACGGGGGTAGAGCACACTTACCAGCGGGTACTCTGCTGCAGCAGCAGGAGCACACAGGTGGAGCTGCGTGGAGGGGAAGCGACCTACCAGGAGGGTCAGGGGTCGCCCCTGACCCTCCTGACCCTCCAATTTAATTATTGTATTGCCAAAGTACTTCCCTGGGCACTTTGCAAGAAGCCATGATATGTCTAATTCCAAAAGACAATGAAGATCTTTGTCTGTGCAAGAATTATCATCCCATCTCCTTAGTCAATACTGACTATAAAATCGTTGCCAATATTTTGGCGTTAATTATTGACCCTGTCATGCCTGATAATATAGGCCATGAACAATCATGCTTTGTTAAGGGACAACTAGCCTCTGACAACTCTTGATTCTTTTTTTAGCATCCTAAGCAAGCCCTCCTCTTTGGATCTTCTTATGTTTCAGGCAGTAAGGTGGATTGGTTTCCCTCCCCAACTGATTGCTTTAATTTGCCTACTATATTCGGTTCCTAGGGCCTCACTTTTTGTTAATGGTAAGCTTTCAGATTATTTTCCTTTGTTTAGAGGGGTACGGCAAGGGTGTCCTTTATCACCTCTTTTGTTTATCATTGCGCTGTAACCCTTTTTAACCAAAATCATACAAGAAGCTCATATTTCAGGTTTCTAATTTGGACTGCATCAGGCTAAAATGTGTTTATGCTGATGACATTCCCCTATATTGTTCTAATCCTGTAGCCTCTCTTCCTCATTTCCTTCAACAAGTTGCCACATTTTCTGATTTATCAGGTTATTGGCTTAATACCGATAAATGTGAGGTGTTACCTTTAAATGTTTTCTGTCATAAGCACCTTTTTGCTCACACAGGGTTTGCATGGCAGTCCCCTAAGCTAAAGTATCTGGGTTGGTGGTTCTCTCAGACGATCCCTGAGAAACTCAATTTTGATTACATTACCAATACGTTGAATGGTACTATTGCACACTGGCATCCACTCTTCCTCTCCTGGTGGGATCGAATTGATTCTATTAAAATGGTGCTAACCCCCCTGATATTATATAATATCTCCACATTTCCTGTTCATATTCCTGGGTTTTATTTTAAGAAAATAGATTTCCCCTTAACAAAATTCCTTTGGAAGGACAAGTCTCCTCGTATAGCTTTGTCTGCTTTGAAAAAGGATAAGTCTAACGGAGGCCTTAATTTTCCCGATTTTCAAACTTATCACTCTGCATTTTCTCTGAAACAGGCTGCCCATTGGCTCTCCCCTGAGCTCCCCTTGCATTCTCCTTTGCGGATACAATTAGGGAAATTTCTTATTTCCCCTTTAGATTTTCAAGAAACTCTTGCTTTCACAACAAATATCTCATGAATACGTTCTCCAATTATTTCCCACTCTCGTAAACTCCTGGCACCTCTTTTGCCATCATCATATCCCTCGGTTACCTCCTATCATCAACAACCCATTTGGCATAATAAGTTGGTGTAAATTAAGAATCGTTCCATATATTGGATCTAAAGATTTGCAATGGCTATCTCATCTTCTGATTGATGGTCAACCCTTATCCTTTACTGATCTCCAAACTAAATTTTCATTACCGTCTACTTTTAGTTCGCAATATGATCTTTTACATTCCTCTCTCAACCAATATCTTCTCACATTACCAATCACTCCCTGTCCCCCCACAAAATACGCTACACTTTTTCCATTATTAGATACGTCTCCTTCTGCTTCTACTATATACAAATCCTTACAACTGCTCTCAGACATACTCAAATCAGAGACTGAACTAGCCTCGGAAAATGATTTACTACAATGTTGGCTAATTACTACATGGGACAAGTTATGGCCTGAGGTTCAAAAAACCACACAAGATACAAACACTACACAGACCCTTTATTTTGTTTACCAGTGTTTGTTATTTACCCCGGCGACTTTAACATCTTTTTCACCAACTATGTCTTCTACCTGTTTGCCTGTTCTTGCTCAACTGCCAATTTAAAACATGTTATTTGAGTGCCTTCCTATTTGCCAGTTTTGGGAGTTGGTCTGGACTCAAATCAAGAAGATGTTTAGAGTTAATGTTCTATTTTCTTCAATTATTATTTTTTAGGCACTTTGTCACCTCAATGGCCTCAGTCATCACCGAATTTTAAGTTGTTAGATTGACTGTTACCTATTGCTTTTCATTTAATAACCTCTAACTGGAAACAAGTTGACAAAGTTACTTTTAGGTTCTGGTGGAATGCTGTATGTTTTCATCATAGATTAGACACTAATTCTGTTTCTCCTGTATCTTTGGGTATTAAGTGGAATCTCTTATGGTGCCCATTAACTACGTACTTATCCTTATCTGCTTTCACTGCTAATAAAATTATTTCCGTATCAGATGAAGTACGGAAGCCACCTTAAATTCACCTTATTGTCTTTTGTTATAATACTAGAGGATAAATATACCTTTAAATCTATAGTTATGTTATTTAGTTTGTCTTATTATTGTCTACAGTTTAATAAAACATATTTTATATATATCCCCTCCCCTCTCCCCCCTGCTTTCTCTCCTTTCATCATTTTATATTTTGTATGTTTCATCTGTACACAGAATGATATTTATATTTTTCATATATATTGCTTTCCTTCTATTTTTGTTAAATAGGACTTTTTTGATCATTGTATTGCTGTTATTTTTCTTGTTGTTCCTAATAAACGTAAACTTTTATAAAAAAAAACAATGTGGCCTCTCTTCTGGAATAATGGTTGCTTTAAAGTGACTGATTTGAAATGTTACCCTTTGCCAAGTTTGCATACACTAATAGTACCCACTTAGCAGCCAGTGTATCAATTCTTTGTATCAATTTTATGTCTCCAATGATTTAGTACCCATAGCTTGCTTGCATCACCTCCAATGAGTCATCTGGTACCTGTTGCCACTGATTTTCTGAACAATTGCAAAATGAATAATCGCTAAACATTTTCAGAAGTCTAAAGAGATTATGAAAGGTACGGCCCATATCCATAGAGAAACAGAGTTTAAGTTGCAATAGTATGACAAAGTGTGGTTATTTTTTCATTTTCAACTTACCCCTCAACTACGTGTTAAATTATGATCATGTTATTGTGGGCCTTTCATTATCAGTAAACAGGTGAATCTTGTTACATGTCATCTCAAGTTATTTGCCTCCTGGAAGATTCACTCTTCCTTTCAGGTCTCACAATGGAAACAAAATTCACCTGACCCATTTCATCATGTTAGACCTGTCAGCCTTAGGATAGTCTTCCCTTAAGCCTTTTCCTTCTCCCTTCCTGTTTTGCTGAATTTGTTTTTATTGGCTTTAGGACACTGCTAACCAGTGTTAAAGAGCTTGCGTTCACTCCCTAAAGCATGGTAAAATGTGCTTACACCAAATTGGCATATTTCATTTTCTCCTAACTCCATAGTAAAGTGGTGTACCATATACCCAGGGCTGGTAAATTAAATGCTACTAGTGGGCCTGCAGCACTTATTGCACTTATTGAGCTACCCACTTAAGTAGCCCCTTAAAACATGTCACAGGCCTGTCATTGCAACCTGTGTGTATTTTTAAGCAGCCAATTTACCCTGGCAAAATAAACCCTTCATCATGCCTTTTTTTAATAAATGTAAGTCACCCTTAAGGTATGCCTTCACAGTCCTTAGGGCAGGATGCAGTGTATTTAAAAAGCAGGACTTGTACTTTTAAATTTTACATGTCTTAGGGCAGTATTATGCATTGTGATTGTTTGCACCCGAGGCACCTTTTAAAAGGTGCGCCTGGCGCAAACAATCACAATGTGCCCTATTATCATGTATGCGCTGCCCACCAGGCAGCCGCGAACGCATTCATGTGAAAACACGGAGCAGCCGCTCCGTGTTTTCACAGTGCAGGCGGCACCCGCCTGCACTTTTACAGGGTAATAGAGATCCCCTTGCAGTCTGGTGCACTCAGGGACTGCACCCGCCTGCAAGGGAATGTCCTGGGGGTCCATTGGGCCCCCTTTACCCCCTGCAGAGGGCTCCTGTCACGAGGTGCACTGACAGTGCGCCACCTTTTAAATAGCACACTGTCAGTGCGCCTCCTGAGGGCTGCTTTGACTCTGCGCCCCCATCTGAAATGCCCCTATACACATGAGAGAACATCCTTTGTTGATAGTGCTGGCACTTTAAGTTCTTCAGCACTATAGGTATTATAGTAAGGGACGCACAAGCATATATGCCCCCTTCTATAATACCAAAGTGCCCCAGGGGAGGGCAAATCGGGCGCAAACGTCCATTGTGCCCCCGGGGCACTTATTGTAATACGGCCCCTGGTAATGAAAATCTCACCAATTCTTTTTTCACAACTATGCGGCCTGCCTCTCCCACAGGATAACATTAGGTTACATTATTACATTTAATAAGTAGTCACAATTCCATACACTGAGCAACTGCCCAAATGAACAGCACCTCCCCTTAGTTCCAACAGTAGTGAATGCAAAAAAGTGATGTGCACACATTGTGACTACCCAATGCTCAAGGGTGTGCCATATGGCCTGCACTATAGGAAAACACATACAGTGGTGCACCAAAAGAAAGTAAAAATGTAAAAAGTCCAACCAGAATGTAGACTGTTCCATATCTTCTTTATTTTGGTATTCAGACAGTCCCATGATTTCATAAATCCAAACTGTAGGAAAGTGCCTCTTTGTATATGGTCACCCCTCACTTTTTGCTCAAAATGCTGATGATTATGATTCTGATTAGTGTCTGTGCTCTCTCCCAAAATGGTTATGTTTGACTTGGTAATTCCATATTGGCAAAGGCTTTACCCCCTTATAAGTCTCTAGTATATGATACCAGGGTTACCCAGGGAATAGGTGGTAAAGGGGTACGCAGAGCTTCAGCACGGTTTTGTGCCACCCTAGGTGACCCAAGCAAACTACTGATAGCAGGCCTGCCATTGCAGACTGCAGGAGTAGTGCAAACTGCCCAAACTCAACTGTGCCCTCACCATGTGTGGCATAGTCAAATGAAGTACTTACAATATATGTGAGACACCCCTTAAGTAGGCTTCCTCAGCCCAGGAGGCAGGCTGCATTATAATAAATTGGTGGACATATAAGTGCAAGCCTAAATGTTCCTATTGTGGCGTTTCCTATTGGAAACTACTATAAGCGTTAGCGGTCTATAGGATAACATGGGCTGCCAACCAGGCACTCTCAAGATTTTCAGCTCCAACATGGTGCCACTAAAATATGTCACCACAACCTCAGATCTGAACAACTTACTTCAAGAAAAAACCAAAAGGAGATCTGTTTTGCCAAAAAGAGGACTGTGCACACAGCATATAAGCAAAAGAGGGATACTCTGTCCCTGCGTAAATTGACTTGGAACTGCATGAGTAAGCCTCATCCTTGGCTAAAAGTCGGCATTCCCAAAAAGAGGGACCCTGGTGGAAGCCTGAAGCACACTCAATCTTGCCAGGACTATTGGCACTAGTCCCCTGCAAAATACAGGTAAAAACACTTGCAGAAAACCAAAGAATCACTGGTTATCTGGCCCTCCATGGGATCACCTAGTTCCAGGTGGTTCAGTGCAGTGTGAGAGTTGTAGTCTCTTAAATACAAATAGCGGTGGGTGCACAGCCTGCAGTTTTAACTGAGTTGTATGTTGATCAGTTAATGTTCGTGTGGTTTGGGTGCTCCTTGGAGTGATGCGTCCGTCCCTTTGGATCCGTGTAATGATAAACATAGAGTGTGCTACCAGCAGTTTGGAAGCCTCCTCCTGTAGGGCACACCTTGGGTTCCAATGATTGGACTCCACTCAGTTTTGCTTTACATATTCATTTATTTCTCGTTTAGAAATAATCGTTGTTATCTTTATGTCTTTATTTTCATTTCATCGTAACAAATTTGAATTATCTCCTCATTTTATATTTTGCTCCAGTGCATTTCGGGTATAATTATCCTTCATCTGGGAGCTCTGTAAATATAAGGATATAGCATAGGTATATAGCATCAAAACATGATCCAATATGTACAATTCATTTCCCTCTTGTTCTATATAACCTTATCGTGCTCTCCTATCTAGTGAACCGTGTGTTATATGAGTAAAAGAAAATATTCGCGGTGTGTGAAAACCTTCACCCAGTGTGTTGGGAGTTAGTGAAAAAAACACTTATGTTTAGATGGTCGTCTCATGCATCTGGTACATGATCTGAAAAAAATGTACAGTGTGTAAGGGACTGCATTATGTGCAGTTAGGCTATAGCTTAATCCATACAAACTGTGGAATATACAAAGCGCTCTGCGGCATCTTGCCGACTTACTTGAAAATTCTCTCCGAAGATCTTTAAACGTGAGTTCCGTGAATCGCCATTATCGCGGCTGGTTCTGGCTGTGTAACAGGGCGCGTCCTTTAATAAACATGAATGACGGACCAAAATCGGAGTTAATCTGTGAAGCTAAACGAAGGACTAACGCATTGGTGTGCAGAGGTCTATCAATAAAGTTAGACTTGCAAAAATGAAAAAGTTGAAATCGAAATCGAAAAAAATATATTGTACAAAAAAGTGTTGTTACTGTGCTGCTTAATCAAACCTATGGGTGTGGGTAAAACCTAGCTAGGTGAAATTTCCCCATGCATTTTATAAACAAGTGTATCTTGGCCCCCGTAGGGTTGGTTACATTATAGGTTACAATTACAGGTAACAAGCATATTCCACCCTATCATTCAGTCCGAACGGCTTCATCGAGTTGAGCCTGTAAATCCAGGTATTTTCCCTTCGTAACATGTATCTGGTGTTATCTCTTCCTTCCTTTTTTGTGACAGTCTCCAATACCACAAACTTAAGTTGGGAAATGTGGTGTTGATGTTCATTAAAATGTACTGCAATGGATGATTTTTCGTTTTTTGTTCTAATGTTGGACTTATGTTCATTGATACGAGTCTTAATTTTCCTCTCGGTTTTGCCAACATATACTTGGCCACATGGGCATTTGATCATATAAATAACATTCATGGTATCGCACGTGGCGTTAACTTTCAGCTTGATATTGAATCCTTTCGTAGGATGGTTTATCATATTTCCCTTCATCACGTTGTTGCAATTACTGCAATTTGCACATGGGCGCGTGCCCTTATATTGCTGTGTTTCCTCTGTTTCCGTCATTAGTATCTCTTTAATGTTTTGGTTTCTCGTATAGGCGAAGATCGGTGGATCCTTAAAGATTGAAATCTGGTTCCATAGTGAGAATAGGCCAATGCCTAAGGATAATCCTTTTGAAGTTAAAACTCAAAGTGGAGTATTTTGATACTAACACCATCCTGGTATCCTCTCGTTTTTCTGTTCTCTTAAGTAGATTCTTTCTAGGGACTATCATCACTCGGTCCTGGGTTTGTTCAATCAGGGTCCTCTGGTATCCTCTTTTGGTAAATCTGCTGCCCATCTCGTTGATTCGAATCAATGCTTGACTTTCATTAGATACTATTCTTTTAGCTCGCACCATTTGTGACTATGGTAGGAACCTTTTCAGTGAAGGTTGGTGGAAACTTGAAAAGTGAAGGGTGTTGTTTCTATCAGTTTGTTTGCCTAATAACTCCGCTTCAATGCCAGTAGGTGTCAATGTAATCTGTACATCCAAAAAAGTAATCTGTTTGTCTTGAATGTCCCATGTGAATTGGATACGTTCATTTTTCTCATTTAATTTTTCTAGAGCTGTCTGTAACTTGTCTCTAGTGTTATTCCATACAATGAACAGATCGTCTATGTAACGTACCATCAATACAATATTTTTCATCCATTTCGGGTCTGCAAAAATGTTGGTTTCCTCATATTGCTTCATATAAATGTTGGCATATGTGGGAGCCGCGCAATTGCCCATCGAAGTCCCCGATAGCTGCTAGTACCATGTTTGGTTGTATTCAAAATAGCTGTGATACAATGTGTATAAGACCAGTTCCATAAGGAATTTCTGCATGGCTGGTTCAATGTTTGAGTTCAATATCGCTGTTTCCATCGCTTCAATACCTCCGGCATGCGGGATAGAGGTGTACAATGCTCGCACATCCGCCGTGCATAATAATAGCTCCTTGGTGTCGTCCAACTTCATGGATGATAGCTTTAATAGAAAATCCGTGGTGTCTTTTATGTAGCTAGTCATGGTTTTGACCATAGGCTGCAGGTATTTATCCAAAAATGTTCCTACCGTCTCATGTAGTCATGTAGGGATCCTCTGGTGGATACAATCGGTCTAAATGGTGGGTTTTCCACACTTTTATGTATTTTGGGCACCAAATATATGGTGGGACTCTTTGGATTGTCGTTGAGTAAATACCTTCTTGTTCTATCATTAATGGTTCCTTCCTCTACAGCTACGTTTACAATGTCTACCAACCTTTGTCTGAATATGGTTGTGGGATTGCCTTCCAGCTTCATGTATGTTTGAGTGTCATTGATAAGTTCCTGCATGTTCTTATCATACATCTCTGTGTTGATGATTACCAAGGCTCCTCTTTTGTCTGCTTTTATGCACTTTATCTGTTTATTATTAGCCAACCTTTTCAGAGTATCCATGTCTTTTTGTGTCACATTACTTTTGTGGTGCTTGCGATAGATAGAGTTGTAGTCTCGCCTGCCCTGAAGTTTCAAGCTGCTACGTCACTCCCCCGGACCCAGTCAAGTTCAAAAATCTTTTTGCTGTGATTACCACTGCCAAGGCTTGTTGGTAACCCATCCGGTAACTGACCCCACACTTGAAGCTGAATCTACAGGGAACCATTTTCCGACACCAGCAGCTGTGTATCTGTTGTGTTTTTGCATTCTGTTTCTCGCAGCACCATATAAGCGGTAAAATCAGCACCAGTGCGGCTCCCGTTCAGGAACCACGAACAGGCAGAACAACTCTGCACCCAGACTCCGTGGGCTAGGTAAAATTGATCTGATGCTGTGGCCTGCTCCTGGGGCCTGCGCGACCTTAACACTGTAAGGGTTTTACGTAACTCTACCTACAAGTGACTGATTGTCACTAGTGATTTATGCCTTTGACCTCAATTTCTTTTTGTCTTTGTATTTTACTGCACTGATTTAATATTGCTTCAAAAATCAATAACTCCATTTATAAGTATGCTATTCTGCTTGTTTTGGTGTCTGAATTAAGATAAAAAATAAACTCTATTTTTATAAAGTAGTGTTGGTTTTCTCTTGAGCCATGTGAATTACTTATCCTCCATGTTGGTACTCTGAATTGCTAAACACATGTTCTTCTAGTAAAGCCTGACTGCTCTTTGCCACTCTACCAGGACTTAGCTAAAGATTTATTAGAGTGAATCCAAGGACCATCTTTGGGGTATTGTGATACTATTACATGGTAAGGTTACCCAGCCATACAGCATAATATTGAATTTTCCTACACAAACGTTACAGCCAAAGAAAAAGACAGCGCTTTTCATTCACCACCATGAACGTCTTCAGGGCTGTAATATGACAAAGCCAGACATACATAAATAATGATGAAGTGTATTATATGAAAAATAAAGAAAAAAGCTAAAATAAAAACAAATACGCATTTGTCAAAAAGTAACATCTACAATACGCCATCATATATATTTTTATTTAGAAAAGCATTTGGGATTAAAAACATGTTAAAAGCAAGTGTTGATATACATCAGAGAATTCAACACAAGCATTATGCTTGTCATGATGTCTCAACGTAGTGCAAATTACAGATGTATCCAACATTTATCATATTGCATCATACTGATTATGAAACATTGAAGAATATATCTCACATGAACAGAAGGGAGAAAAGCAAGGATTCCCAAATCTAGGATCAGTTGGTCCATAACATACAACCGTTTAGAGAATGTACAGTCATTTACAAAATATACACAGCCACAATAAGAGGAAAAAGAAAATCCAAGTCCATACAGCAAATTGTTACAAGTCATTAGAAAGACACATATGTACAACCTATATATCCATCCTACAGTGCTTCAATGTTTATGTAATATTTACTGCCGCTCATGTTATGCATAGCCAGTGTGCTATGAGATGATTCTCGTAAGTGTGTGATTCACCGTATAGGGTTTTCATATATGTGCAGGGTCCCCGTTATATTTCAAACACCTGATCCTTTCTATTTCAAAGCCAGGCCACTCTGTAAGGGACACCTGAGAAGATAGCATAATTCCTACAAGAGTGCACTAGACAATATAGACAATATATAGAAAAATATTTAAAGAATAAGACCAAGAAAGGGATATTACCAAAAAGCGCACTAGATGCAAAGTCAAACATAGCACCGATACATATCCAATCTTACAGATACCCATTCTGCCTACATTTTTACCATGTTTAAACTCCTTTAAAGTCTATACTTTCACCAACATTTAGTTAGTAACAATGTATCTTGCAACCAATCATTATGCCTACATCTTTGTCATGTTTAAACTTCCACCTAAACAGTCAGTTCCTACCATCATATTGCCACAAAGATAAAACCAAAAGAAATGTGATTATAATTAATTTTATCACATCCACTGGATCCATCATCAGCGAGACGCATTATGCTGCAATACTGTATTTCATATCCAATGCGGCCTCTTTTTGATACTTTCCTCAATGGTTAACTAGTAACACTGTATCAAAAAGACTCAGGCATTGCTGCAGAGTGCATATCAAACTGTGTTTTTGGCCCACCAAGTGGGTCATGTTTAAATAGTCCACCTTGAAACATATATATCCAACACCCACTGTTGTTGTGGTAACTACATTGCAATATCAGCCCACACCTGCATGCAACATCAGCTGTGACAGGTGATTCCACTACAGTCACTTCAATCTTCAAAATTTCTTGTAGGGATGCCATGTCTCAGGTTACACCAAGCAACTATCAAAATGCTGCAAGGTGAAGAGGAGGTCTTCGCTGATAACAACATTAACATGGCAGAGGAAGGGACAGACTTCCAATCTTGATCAGCTGAAAAACCACATACAGAATCAGAAGAGGTGCATAAATCAGAATACAGTAAGGAAAGAATCAAGACACTGGAGCAAAAATCACAACAACTATCAGTTATGCAGGAGCATATTAATACTTTAATAGAAAACTACAGGGCACCGACAGCGGACCACAGTCAGTGATAAACCTGTTTCATCTACACCAAAATCAATGTGGGTCTGCTATGGAAGAAGTTAAGAAAGCATTTTCATCAGCCAGAGAAAAACGTCCCCAATCTGCACTCAATTCAACCAACTGTCAATAATTCAAATTGTAGTCCAAAAGTGTTTTCACAATGTTCATTTATTTTCTCTTATTGTATTTTATTGTAACCTTTTGAGTTCAAGAGTTGATATGCCCAATGTATTTGGGGCTATGCCCTTCATCAGGGGATCATTCCTTCATGGAAATACTTTTTCAGTGATGCAATGATAGACATAGGGTAGGTCACGAGGGCAGTGCACCTTCCTAAATAGTGGCGATATGAGTTTGCCTATAAGGTCGTGCATTAGTATCTCGTGTTCGAACTTCCCAGCGTTGGGAATGTAGCACTGCCCTAGTCAGGGGCAGCCTTAGGAATGTGCAAGCTGTGCACCTGCATAGGGCCACCAAACCCCAGGGGCCACCACACCCAATATATATCCTTAATATAATAATCCCCTGAGGATGGATACATATTTGCGTGGTGGCCCCTGGCAGGGATTTGGCGGCCTACGGCTCTGTTCCACTTCCAAACACCCTGACCCCCCTCTTCACTGGTCTCCACGCCTGCATTCCTCCGGAGGCCCCCTACCTGTTCCTCCAGGGGTTCCCTACCTACGCTCCCTGCCCAGGGCCGCCATGAGCCTAGAGCTGCCCCTGCCCTAGTGACCTACCCTATGTCTATTGTCACGTCATTGGGCATATCAACTCTTGTACCCAAAAGGTTACAATGTTGTAAATGTGAAAATAACTTCACAACACAAACAGCAAAAATAAGAGAAAATAAACGAACATTGTGAAAAAACTTTCAGACTACAATTTGAATGATTGAAACTTGATTGAATTGAGTGCAGATTGGGAACGTTTTCCTCTGGCTGCCGAAAATGCTTTCTTAAATAATCCATATCTCATACTCAGGAGATTAAACCCATCTGCACCGGCTACATGAATACCCCATCCTACCTTTATTAAACGTGTGAGTGCGTGGATCATCCCAATTTGGGATCTGCTATGGAAGAACACATACCAAAGTACAGAAGCCACAAGCTAGCCCAAAAACAACATGATGGGCATGGCAGATTCTAGAGCTAATGGTATGGCCACACACTACCTCACAAATTAATTTATATATTCGCCAGCCAGGTTGCACTAGTACAAGTTGGAATGTTGACAGTAATGTTGACGCAGACAAAAGCATTACAACAGTCAATTTTTGTAAGTTGCCTACATCAGATGTGGCAGCACTATCCAGCAGTGAGTTCAGTCATCGCCACTTCCATTTCAGCTCACCCTGATCCTTCCAGGAAATCAACAGCGTTAGGCCTTGTAATAGGTCTGCACATTGTGCAAACATAAGTGGTGCAGAAAACGCTTGTGCCAAGAAGATCAGTCAAAAGAGAGAATGTCAATGACATTGTAAAGGATACACGAAGATTCTGCAGGAGCGTCAGGAATCCGAAGTTCAATCCACAGCCTTCCCCTGCTGCCTTCCCACTCTATCAAGCACTAGTGTTGCAGGGTTTCTGTACTCACACAGAACTGTGCACAGAGGAGTGGAACCTCGGCAAATTAGGATGTCCCAAAACTTACCTTAGCAACCAACTCACCCCTTACCGAGCTAGCTACAGTGTCTCATTGGACATATCAAACACCCAATGTTTAGACAAACCAGAACATGAACTTACAGTACCTCAGGGTACGTGGGACTCATGAACACTCTTTCGTTATATTATCATTACAAACCAGAACATGGAGTAAAGAAGACACATGTGCATTTGAAATGTTTATTTACTAATGCCGTCTTCTCAGGCGCAGTATCTTTGATAATACAAGTATACTTATTATCAGTAGCAAAATTATCAGCATAGTTACTAAGACATAAAAAGCGAATGGTGACAGCATGTTAACATGCTGTAATGAATAAGAGTTAACAACACTTATATCTCACCCTCCCTAACACATATATTATATTATTAGCTAAGAAGGTCTCTTCGGGTTGTTTTAGGGCGGGCCCATACCTTAGTGTCCTAGCATGAAGGAATCACATCAGCATACACCAGCTCTCTCTGCATGTGCACCGCATCAAGTGTGTTAACAATTCTCGTGCAAAGCAATATCAATCCCGCCTCAAGCCCAAGTTGGCAAAGGCTGCACTTGTGTTATGACTATGAAGGCGTGGAGATCAGACCTCATAACAATTCCATATCGTGTTGCTCCTGAAACTTCAGCACTCTCCGTGCAGACATGGTTTATTAAACAAGACTGATATCAGAGCAATAACATATTATTCTCACATACACCACGGCAAACCACTAGGTTGAAAGCTAAGTCAACAATTAAGGGTCGTGTGCAGAAGTTGCAAGAAAGGAAAAATGGCGTTTAAATCCGAAATGTACCTATGCTAACTTAACACGATATAAGGATATATAGGAGCTATACAACACCCCCCCATGATCCGAGAACGGACTAAATAAGGTAACAGAAGTGCCATCACATGAGAGCAGAATCCATTTATAAACGAGCATGAATAAAAATTCAATTATAAAAACTAATGCTAAAAAATAGCCCACAAATATAATGTGGCTCAAGCCAATAGGCAAGCAAAAATAAAATGTCTTGACCAAAAGTCAATAAAATCAAGGAAATGCTATCAATCAGCATGTCAATTTGAGGCAGTGTCTATGATAAGACTGTATATGAAAAGTAAGCTGCAACAGCCTCCAGGAGGAAGTCACTGTCCTCATCCGAAAACAGTTCAGCCATCCAATTTAAAAGATGAAAGGAACATACGTGATCTTCCAGCACCGGATCCTCTATAACCATCAGAGGACAGCTCGGTAGGTTCTCAAGAAAACTTAGTTCCAAGAAATTTTGCGCTGCCGACAACACATCCCAGGGACCCATTAGTCCATGTGCCACCGCCAAGGCCATAATCCTTTCGTCAGAACAAACCAACTCGTGAGCAATGATAGGACTCATCAGTTGATCAAAATCGACGTCAGAAGATGCTGGTCCGCAGAGACACAAATCAATGGCCCAAAGGAAATCGCAGGTCAGACAGCGAAATACAGGCTGGACACAGGTGAAATAGGAGAACCGAAAAGATAATCCAAACGTCGTGCTTAGAGTCGCCAACGGCAGTGTGCCATAGTAATCAAGCATGCGGTTGCGAAACCGCGTCAGTAGTAGCTGTTCATGGTCTAGCACAGGAAGGGCATCCATATTTAAAAAGGCAGAAAACCACCAATGCGCCAGCCGCTAATGCAAGCAAAAACGGGAACCCTCCAAATAAGGATGAAAAAATAGAATGGAAGAAGGCAGGGATGACTCCAAATATCTTCTCAAAGGAAGTCACGAGACCACCGCTAACAACCTTAAAAAAATGTGCTAGGCCCGTTGTGGAGGATGCGTTAAAGATAGAACGGACCATGGCTCCGAAATGCAAAGGCAAATCAGTGTTTAATAGAGCCTGAACCTCCGTACGGGTGTTAGCAATGTGAAGCACGAAAGTTTCACGGGCCGAGCTCAAGGCCACCTCTTTCTGGGACAATAGAGCTCTTATTCTAGCCATGCCGCTGAATTCTGCTCCCAAGGTCGGTATCTGTGGCCAAATGGAAGACTCCCTATGTTCACGTGTGGGAGGATAAAGAACATTTCTGCAGCAAATAACTCGCTCACTAACCGTTACTATGAAAGCTATACCTTTAATTAAACCACAGCAGTTTTCATTATTGAGCATTAAATAACTACCATTCTCTAACAATTTAAACGTGGGGATGATAGCAGGAACTGGCGTGCCCTGTAAAACGCAAGCCATATTCGGTCGGTCCTTGTTACATGAACCGTGTAACTGTATGTGTCTGCACATTAAAGAATGATCTGGCGTCTCAGTACACTCATCCCCTGTTAGATAAACCTCTTGTTCATCCTTGAAACATCTGTATGTGTATGGGAGTGACCAGACTTCATGAAGAAAACCGCTACCTAAGGGTTCAAAACGACCTATTGGCACATACTTCATACAATTTGAAAACTTATATAAAGCAAAAGGCAGCGTTATTAAACCGTGGATAAGCCACGTAGCAGCAGTGGCTTCTGCCACAGAAAAAGGTAAAGATTCCAACCTTTCAATATGGAGCATAGAAAAGGAAGCATCACGCATTGAAAGCAAGCATTGTTTGTCTGTCAAATTAAACGGTGCAAATAAAGAAGAAACATTCATGTATCCCCAGGGAACTTTACCCATTTTCAGAGTCTGAAGTGTCCATGCAAACTGCATGATTGAACGTAATTGATTTTGACCATGGTATAATACAGATACTTCATCATGTACAATATCAACAACAGACGACACAATATTATCTAATGTGTAAATTCTAGAGGAAAGCACGTTAATGCTATTGTCAACAACTGCAAGAACTTTCTCAAGATTTGCCTGATCAATAGCCCTAAGGCGTGAAGCAGCCTCAATCTGTGAGAGTTTCCAAATTTCATTGTAAACACCATATAACCAACGTTTCGACCTGCCACTAGCTGGGCCCTTAATGAAATCATTCAAATCCACGTCTGCATTCAGTTTGGAAAGGTGATACTTAACCGCAGGTAAAGTTGAATGTTTCAGCCAAGCTTGACACAACTTGCCCACTGAGTAAGAGGTGACAGTATGACTCAAATCAAAACGGGGATCAGATCTAACAGTCTTAAAACCGTCAGTTATATTTAAAAATCTCTTTTGGCAAGAATCAGCACTACGGTGCCAAAGCAGCCAACCCTTGGGATTCATACTGGAAATGTTAAAGGAGGAATTCAGAAGCAGAGCCTGTATATCTCTAATGGACAATTTAGTAAAATTACTCCAATTCTCATATTCCTCCAACTCCGGGAAAGACGGGGTGTTTAACCTTTTAGATGTAGCCAATCCAAAGCACGTGGTCTGGGAAATGGTTTCATTTAAAAACCACATATGATTTGGGATGAGACATGCACGGTGCAAAGCCTCAGTGCCTTGTACCTGCCAGGCCCTTGAGCCCCAAACTGATTTAAGGTCTATGGTATCCTTCCATAACTCATACCCTCCAGTAACTAATTGATCCAGGAAGGCCTTTGAATATAACAATTTTGTATTTGTAAGTCGAACCTTGGACAGTGGCTGTTTGTGAAATTTAAAATAAAAGGACTCGGGATTGGACTGATTAAAGTCAGTGAAATAAGTATACTTTTTAAGAAACGTTTCTGAACTCCCTTGTGTTGGTGCTGGGCAATGTTCCCACTGAGTAAAATTAACCGCATCCCTTCGGGAAGATGTCTTGTGTAAGAAGTGATTGCCATAATGTTGGTAACAGAACAATTCACCATAATTAGCAGATTCTAAATATAAATCCTCAGCATCAAAAGCAGCATAATATTTCAAATCAGAAAACAAACTTTCCACAGCATTAACATCCCAATCATCAGAACGAATGTTTTGTTTCACCACATCCCCCATATTAACTCTTAGTACATTAGGGACATTAACGACTTCCGTTGGGCCATGAATCTGAAAACGAACTGCATCCCACGCGATTCCATCCAGAACAGGCCACGCTGTGATGTTGACCAAAGTCAAGTCTCTTTTTAATCTGTGTGTAGAATGTGAAGAGGAAAGTGGGGCCAAAGTTCCATTCAAATGAGTAATGCAAGTTCTCTCCTCGACATAGTGTCCATTCATAATCCGAAAAAAATAAAACACAAAACCAATTGACATAAAAAGGTAAACTGAAAAAAGGACCAGCCAAATGTATATCCAAGGAGGTATCAAAAAATGTTTTTTAAACAGGCTAGCATATACTGCAATTTTAGAGGGTTTTTTCGAGGCAAGGGAAGCAGAGTCAAATGAAAATCTGGATTCCGTGGCTAAACGAGCTTGCAGGTCAGGCATGGACAAATCAGTGGGGTATGTATAGTCTGTCTCATCAAGGTTAGTTCCTGGTAAATTATTCAATAATGGACTGGAAACAGCAGGTAATTCGATGGCCACCTCAGGTTCATTATTAGAAGCAGTGGGCATAATTGAATTTCTCACAATGGAAGGACAGGAAACAGCCGGTGTCATGCTAAGAAGAATCGGCCACTCTGTGTATCTTGACATTGTCAATAGAAATAAACCTGTTTTCCTTACGACCTGGAAGTGGTGGTAAAATGACTGTTCTTGTGCCCTTCACTCCAAGCACTGGGACCGGAGCTCGATAGGAGGGACCAAACTCTTTCTTGTTGTCGATCTTCTCTCGAACCAGTTCTCCAACTTGGGGTAGCCAGCCAACTACCGGGATCTGCAACGCATCATCCGATGTGGAGGGCAAATGTTCCTTTGCAAGAGTGTCTCTCGTCTTTTGTAGATTCTGTAAAACATTGCAATGTTCATCTGCGTCAAAGGAAGTGGCGCGAACCACCGAGTCTAGACCGTCAAGGTCAGGGACGAACATCTTGATGCCAAAGAGCATTTCGTATGGGGTCCGCCCACCCAGAGACCTTCTAGGGAGATTATTAAGAGCACGCTGCACGCCATAGAGGTGAGCCAGCCAGTTTCTGCCAGTGCCTATAACTCGGGCTGTCAAAGATTGCTTTAAATCACGGTTCATTCGTTCAACTACACTATTACCCTCAGGTCTGTAGGGTGACGAAAACTTGACTTGGACCCCCATCGAAGTCATGGCATCCTTATACGCCTTAGAGGCGAAAGCCGGACCCTGATCCGAATGGAAGGTACCACAGGCAAAAATCCCTATAAAGATACGCAAATCTCTGATGACAGTCCGGGAATCAGCGCTGCGATGTGGCCATACCCACACAAAGCGTGTGCATGAGTCAACTGCTACTAAGATGTATTTATACGCAGTATCAGATGAAAATGGACCGCAGTGATCTAAATAAACACAGCCTAGTGGTTTATTAGAAATGTACAACTGAGTCTGAGGCGGACGCGTAGCAGTTGAAGGTTTAATCTGCTGGCATATGTCACAAAGAAGGACATAATCACGCGTCTGTTTGTACAGTCCCCGCCACCAGAAACGTTGTTGTAGTTGCGTTACAGTGGCTGAGACGCCCGCATGCGCAGACGCCACACCTTCATGAGCCGCTGTAATCAAGTCTGTTCTGCGATCCGTGTTGGGAATCAGCCGTTCCCCAACATCAGGAATTGTCACAAAAGGAACCTTTTCGGGACTTAAGTGGTATTTATACTTCGAAGGGAATCCCGAAGGATGTTTACTTCCCTTCTCAGAGGCAGCAACCGCTGCCAAGATGTCGCTATCAATCTTGGTTTTAGACCTAGTAACTGCTGCAACTAAGTATGTAGATACTGCCGATTTCGCCGCTTCATCAGCAAGCGAGTTGCCAACAGCGTGTACTCCCACGCGCTGATGACCGAGAGTATGAATCACATAAACGAGTGGCAACATAGCCTTAAGCTCTGCCACTCGAACCCAGATCATTTTATGTTTTATTGTGCTACCCTTGGAATCATGAAAATCATTTTGAATCCAAAAGAACAAGTTTTCATTGTAAGACTGGACACAGTAGTAAGAATCACTTACAATTAGAGTAGTAACACTTGGATCTGCGTACTCCAAAGCTAGTAAGAGAGCACGAAGCTCTGCCAATTGTGCGGTGCAATCGCCCAGGGGCAACGTGTGTACCTCCCTGGAAATGAACTCATCATTCAACATAGCACCGACCACAATGGCGCATGCGGAAACGTAGGCATGTTTAGAGCCATGCGCAACCTGCGCCGACCCATCAGTGTAAATGATGCAATGGAAGTCTTCCAAAGGTCGCATCGCCAGAGGAGCAGGATGAACGAATTCATACTGCAAGTACTCCTGCGACCGTAAGGAAGCGTCAAAAATAAACATGACATCTGCGGATGACAATGACGCAGCCCACTGAATCCACCGAGGGTGCAAAGCCTTTGAATTTGGTACACTGGCTTTCGTGACTGCCTCTAAATGAGGACAGGGTGTTACCACTAGCATGCGCTTCCCCTGTGACAGAGCACGTTCTTTTAGAATTGCCATCTGTACAGCAGTTAAAACCTTTTCCACTGTGGGAAACCGCATCTCAGCCGAAGTGTACAAGTGTGACTTGTAAGCAATAGGTACCGTGTCACCTTCATTAAAAGTGAGGTACGTGAAACCCACCGTCCCAGGAATTATTCTTATGACCAGGTTGGTGTGGTTATCACGAGTCAGTAAATATTTAGAAGCGAGCAGATCAGCCTGCAAGGATTGCAAAATGGCTGAATGCTCAGGCAGCCAGCATGATTTTGAGAAAGTTGGTTGTATCAAAGCATACAAAGGCTTGATACGCTGGGCATATTCCGGAATGTAAGTTCTGCCGAAATTCAAAAAGCCCAGTAAAGACTGTAATTTTTTCAGTGTCGTTGGTGCGCGCAATTGTGCGCACTTCTCTAAGAAGTGAGGAGCTAAACCTCTACCTTCATTGTTGAGCTCATAGCCCAAAAACAACACTGTGTGTTCAGCAATGTGCGATTTTGCAAAGTTGAATTTGTAACCCATGTCTGCGAAGTTGCAAACAAGAGAATTTACACGACACAGATGCTCCCAAATATCGTCGTCTGTGAGATATATGTCATCCACATACGAAAAAGCATCAGGGTCTAGTGCCTCCAGAATAGAGACAATTCGAGCGGTAAATATACCAGGACTATTCTTGTAGCCCATTGGAAGACGCCGGAATAGCTTTTGGACTCCAGCGCTTGTAAAACTGGTCCATTGGGAGCTAAAGCTGTCCAATCTGTGGGCATAAAAACCATTGGATATGTCAAGCGTTGTCTTGAAACGCTTACGCACGAGACTATCCACTAGGGCAGAGCCGTGGGTATTCTGTACTGCACAGTTACGGCAATGCGAGTTTAAATGCCGGTAATCCAAAACCAAACGATATGATCCGTCAGGTTTATTCACAGTAAAAAGGGGATTATTCATCGGTGACACACACGTTTCAATAACTCCCTGATATTCCAATTGTTCAAGGATTTCCGCGACGGAAGATTTTGCTTCACGCCGAATGGGATATTGAGGTTGAGGCTGCGGCTGAGACCGCAACGGAATTTCGTGGCAAGGCGACAATTTATCCCAACCACATTGGTTACGGTACAGAGCCGGCGCGAGAGCCCGAGCCCACTCTTCTGCAAAATGCTGCGCATGCTCTTTCGAGACAGTGTTCGCGAAACTGGGTAGGATCACCTCCTCCCCTCGCGGCGCCGCGAGCACAAAAGGTGGGGGCCAGTCAGCCTCCGAAAGCAAAATATCATATGTAGAAGACAGATTCTCCCAAAATACACCTTTAACGGTACGCTGTATGTCACCTTCAATTAACAGGACAATTTCATATAGTCTTTCAGGGGGAGCAAGTCTCGTATCCGCTGTTTCTATCACAACGTAGACATCAGTCGCTGTCACCCTCAGTAGTGGACGCAGCGCCTCTCTGACTATGGTTATCTCCGCCGCGCTGTCCAGCAAGGTCAGAGCCCACGTCAGATTCCGAAGCCGCGTTCTCACTATCTGTGGCATATCGATGCGCTGTTAAGGCTGCGACTTTCTTTTTCGCAAACTGCGGACGCCTAGGCGTAGAATCCTCCTGCTTCACTGCGCCGTCCGTCTGGCGGGACTGACCACGTCCTTGTTGGCCACCACGTCCACGTCCACCCCCTCCTCCTCCACCGGTCTTCGGGGCCGATGTGTCCTGAAAGGAACGAGGAGAGCGTTGATCAGAACCCTGAAAACGATCAGGTGATTTAATCATCGCGCGGTCGCGCAAATCATAAACTTTTTCGGATGGCGCAGGAGCTTGTATTGCAGGAAAAGTACCCTGAGTCTGCACTGTCTGCTTCCCCTGTGTCTGTTTTTTAGGCCAATTCGATTTCTTGGACTTGGGCTGGGCATCTGTCACTGCAGATTGTCCCTGTGGTTGTTTTTTATCCTTCACTGGAAAATATTTCAGACCTCTACTTGTGCGGCCAATCGTTTTATAAGCGGCCACTACAATCTTTGCTAACTGGCGGGGTTTGTCGGCATCGGGCAGAGCAGCCAAAGCATTCGACACCTGAAAGTTAACTGCATCTCCTTTAACATTGGAGAGAATGAGATCACTTACAATCTCAAAAGAACCACACAGGCGCATACCCAATTCCACCGCTGCCTCTGGACCGTGATCATTCTGAACACGTCTAATGATTTCAGGCAGGGCATTCATAGACGGGGTGCCGAAGCACCTCGTATAAACTGCCGCAAAAGTTTTTCCCCAGCTTTCACAGTCAGCAAGTTCAGGAGTAATATCCTTCGGTAGAGTAATCGTCAACATTCTATGTTTATCAGCAGGAGTAGAATTCGGAAAAACCGCCTCCAGTTGATCAAACTTCTCCGCTAGCCAGAATGGGAAGTCATCGTTGTCAACAGGACGCGCACCAAAAACCGAATTTACCATCACTGGATTGAGACGCATTCCGCCTCGTTCCATGGGAGCGGCCGCACCCCCCTGGGGACCACCAGGAAGATGTCGACCAATGTATTGCACTAAAGCACGAATCACGGAAATGGAAACTACATGTAGCCTGCGAATTTCTGCCAGGGTACAAGCCCCGTGATTCGGGTGCGGGGTAAAGCCACCCAATGCAGGCCAATTCGTACCTGGAATCGAGAGTGGACCTAACCTCGCACGGGACAAAGAGTGGGGGAGGGCGCCATCAAACCAAACTCGATGCTGCCAATGATCAATAGGTATTTCCAATGCCCTGTATGGCGTATATTCAGCCGGGACATCCGAGGCGGTGTAGGAGTGGTACAAACCAGAATTAGCGTCCACAGCCGGAAACGTAACCCAAGAGTAAAACAACTCGTAAGGAAACGCCGGATCTGCACTTACCACGAAAATCACAGCCATCCCATCTACTGGGACCTGGTACGTCTGAAGATGGTTGCGTACCGCTACGCGACTATGCTGTGCAATAGCCACCGCTGCCGCCATTACAGAATTGGAAACAAGAAAAAACAAAGAATACTTTGTAGCACTACTGGGTAGGAATTCAAAGAAACCGTTTAGGTAAGAATCAAGCTTGAATAAAGACCTATTTCAAAAAATAGGTAGGTTTCACCAACACCCCGTTTTCCGGAAACGGACGTGAAGGGGTTAAGGCATGAACGATAAACTACTCGAGCGTCATGATATAAGACCACCGAAACCGTTGGGCGCCATGTTGCAGGGTTTCTGTACTCACACAGAACTGTGCACAGAGGAGTGGAACCTCGGCAAATTAGGATGTCCCAAAACTTACCTTAGCAACCAACTCACCCCTTACCGAGCTAGCTACAGTGTCTCATTGGACATATCAAACACCCAATGTTTAGACAAACCAGAACATGAACTTACAGTACCTCAGGGTACGTGGGACTCATGAACACTCTTTCGTTATATTATCATTACAAACCAGAACATGGAGTAAAGAAGACACATGTGCATTTGAAATGTTTATTTACTAATGCCGTCTTCTCAGGCGCAGTATCTTTGATAATACAAGTATACTTATTATCAGTAGCAAAATTATCAGCATAGTTACTAAGACATAAAAAGCGAATGGTGACAGCATGTTAACATGCTGTAATGAATAAGAGTTAACAACACTTATATCTCACCCTCCCTAACACATATATTATATTATTAGCTAAGAAGGTCTCTTCGGGTTGTTTTAGGGCGGGCCCATACCTTAGTGTCCTAGCATGAAGGAATCACATCAGCATACACCAGCTCTCTCTGCATGTGCACCGCATCAAGTGTGTTAACAATTCTCGTGCAAAGCAATATCAATCCCGCCTCAAGCCCAAGTTGGCAAAGGCTGCACTTGTGTTATGACTATGAAGGCGTGGAGATCAGACCTCATAACAATTCCATATCGTGTTGCTCCTGAAACTTCAGCACTCTCCGTGCAGACATGGTTTATTAAACAAGACTGATATCAGAGCAATAACATATTATTCTCACATACACCACGGCAAACCACTAGGTTGAAAGCTAAGTCAACAATTAAGGGTCGTGTGCAGAAGTTGCAAGAAAGGAAAAATGGCGTTTAAATCCGAAATGTACCTATGCTAACTTAACACGATATAAGGATATATAGGAGCTATACAACACTAGAGCACAGGAGGCAAGCCAGGGGAAAACAGGGAAACAAAACAAGGAAAGGTTGGGGTAACAAGTGGGTGTTGAGGGTCTTCAGACTGGTCGTCTCAACCTTCGTGTGGACTTGGTAATCAGGAGAGACTGCAATGCAAAGAGTTATATTCTTCAATCTGTAGAGGACAATCACATTCCCAAGTATATGACATAACCTTACATACCTAGATGTTTGTATGTTGCTGTCCCTGAATGAATATGGGAAAACCTCTGGAAAGGGATATAACTGGAGCTGCAGTGAAGAAGACAATACCCTTATAAGTCTACGGACCCAATGTATACTTGTGTAGTGAGTGACTAACAATATATCCTGCTCACTCTGCTCTTTTGTCTTAACAGCCTCGAAGCACACCCCAAAGGATACTCTGATTACAAGCATTCGATTGTCAGTATTCTTGATGGTGAGAACAACATCTATAATGATCAAAACAAGGAGTCAAAACCAAAATACAGTATCACTTATAACAATATAATATGCAGCGCGGGAATGCGCTGTTACCGTATTTCTGGAACATGTATCTGTATCCCACTCCTCAACTGGTCCACGCAAGAAATCAAGTCCAAAGGAGGTGATAAAACACCAGAACTTAATAACCCCAATGTGAATTAGGTATGAGCAGGGAAAAGGAAAAGACCTAACTAACTAAGTTCAGCTCACCGGTAAACAACCCAGCCGCCAGCGGAGCAAAACCCGGCTGGCAGCGGAGCAACCCGGTGAGGCAAGACAAAGGGAGGGAGAGTGTGTGCCCGGCCCGTCAGCGGAGCCAAACCCGGCTGACAAGCGGAGCGGAACACAAATGAGGCCAAAAGCAGAGGGAGGATGCCCGGCTCGTCAGCGGAGCAAAGCCCGGCTGACAAGCGGAGCTGCAATGAGGCAGAGGGTAAGGAAAGGAAATCTCGCCGGATGGCGGAGTTAAACCCGGCCGCCGGGCGAGACAATAGAATACTGCAAAGCAGCCTAAATGAGAAGCGACACTGGACGTGTCGAATGCACACAAGCGCGGTGGAGAGGCACTGTGCATATGAGAGCGACGGCCGGGACAGGCTCAGAACGAACCAACAGAGCCGAGGAACTCTCACAACGGACAAACACCAAGACGAAGAGAAACCGGAAGTCAGGCACAGGAAGTCAGGCACAGGAACGAACCCAACGGAGCTAGACGCAAGAACGTGAAGCGTCGCTCCCTGGGTTAAGGACACCTATATAGTGCATGTTTAAAGGGCTAGCGCACTAGGAGGGGGCTTGGGGCATGACAGTATACTCCCCCCACAACAACCCCCACCCGGTTTTGGCTTGTCAGGGTATCTTTTATAGAAAGCCCTTAACAGTCTGGGTGCATGGACGTTGGAAAAGGGTTCCCATGTACGTTCTTCCACACCGTATCCCTTCCAGTGAACCAGATACTGAACCGTACCCCTCACTCTACGGGAATCTAGGATTGATTCAACCTCATATTCCTCCGAGTCCTGCAGAGTTAATGGAGTAGGTTTTGCTGGCAGCGTAGTCCCTGGCTCAACCGGCTTTAGTAGGGAAACATGAAAAACCGGATGAATCCTGAATGAAGGCGGAAGCAGTAATCGTATGGCAACAGGATTGATTATTTTTTCCACCTTATAGGGACCTATGTATTTGGGATTGAACTTGCGTGGACCCCCGAGAGTAATGTATTTGGTGGAAAGCCAAACCTCATCTCCTGGTGTGTATATGGGTTCTAATCTTCTGTGTAGGTTTGCCCCCTCTGTGTATCTCACCTTGGCCATCTCAAGACTCTCCAATGCCTTCCTCTGTATTTCATGTAACGTTTCTACTCTATCTGCAGCAGCAGGGGTTGGACAATCTAAGGAACAACCAGAGGGCAGCAATTTAGGGTGATAACCATACAGGCAAAAGAACGGAGAGACCTTAATAGAGGAGTGCGTGCTGTTGTTATATGAGATTTCTGCTAACCAAACCAACTCATCCCAGTCCACTGGAGACTGCAACACCTGATTCCTTATGTATTGCTCAAAACACTGATTGACTCTCTCCGTCTGTCCATCTGACTGTGGATGGTGACTTGAGGACAGACGGACGTCTATCTGAAGCAAAGAACACAGACCCTTCCAGAACCTTGACACAAACTGGGCCCCTCTGTCGGAAACCAATGCAGAAGGGAAACCATGAAGCCGCACTATGTGTTGCATGTATATGGCGGCTAATTCCACTGCTGTGGGGAGACGTTGTAACGGTACAAAATGAGCCATCTTGGTGTACATATCCACCACCACCAGTAACGTAGTGTTCTTTGCCTTGGTGAGCGGTAGTTCCACTATAAAATCAAGGGACACCGTATGCCAGGGACCGGGAGGGGGAGGTAATGGCATGAGAAGGCCTACAGGGTTGAGGCGAGAAACCTTAGTCTGTGCACACACATAGCAGGTCTTCACAAAGTGTTCTATGTCTGCCAACATGGTAGGCCACCAATAACGTTCACGCACAGTGCTAATGGTCTTCTTAATCCCTGGATGGCCCGCTATGGGATGTGTATGATACCACTGCATGACCTGGTCTTGGAGGTTCTTTGTCGGTATAACCACTCCCCCTTGTACACACACAAGGTCTCCCTTCTTGGTCGTGTCTTGTGAACCCACTAGAGCCTGCATGTCTGCTGACGCTTGACTACACTTGACTTGTGCCAAGAACTCCTCCTCCGACCTAGTACCTCCTACGATATTCCTTCTAGGGATAATCGATGTAGGCTCAATGGGATCGATAGGAGTATCGAATCCCAACCGTGAAAGTGCATCTGCCTTCCCATTACGTTTGCCTGGTCTGTACTGCACAGTGAAGTCGAACTCACTAAAGAACTGAGCCCAACGCAGTTGTCTCATGGAAAGTGCTTTTGCTGACTTCAGATATTGGAGATTGCGATGATCGGTGTAGACTACCGCAGGATGTCTTGCACCTAGGAGATACTGCCGCCACTCTTCGAATGCCTTCTTGATGGCCAGAAGTTCCTTGTCCCCTACCGCATAATTGTATTCCGCAGGGGAGAGTTTATGCGAGTAATAAGCCACTGGATGATACTCACCGGACACTGCATCCGCCTGAGATAGAACACCTCCCACTGCCACTTGCGAGGCGTCTACCTCCACCACAAAGGGCAGAGCAGGGTCGGGATGAAGCAGCACCGGGGCACTAGTGAAAGCATTCTTTAGCATCTGGAAGGAACGCTCTGCCTCACCGGACCAGGCGAAAGGAACCCCCTTTTTCAACAAAGAGGTTATGGGCGATACCAAGTCCGAGAAATTGCGAATGAATCTCCTATAGAAATTGGCCAGCCCTATAAAACTCTGGACCTCTTTAATCGTCCGCAGAGCCGGCCATGCCAATACAGCCTCCACCTTGGAGGGATCCATGCGCAGGCCACCAGGGGAAACTATATATCCTAGGAACGGAACTTCCTGTGTGTGAAAAGTACATTTTTCCAACTTGCAATACAATTGATTGTTAAGTAACCGTTCTAACACGTTACGGACATGTTGTTGGTGTGTCTCCAAGGTAGAGGAAAAGATCAGCAGGTCATCAATGTAGGCAATGACGTAGTCATCAAGAATGTCTTTCAAGACTTCATTTATGAAGAATTGAAACGCCGCTGGGGCGTTACAGAGCCCAAAGGGCATTACAAGGTACTCGAAGAGACCATACTTAGTGCAGAACGCCGTCTTCCACTCGTCTCCCTCCCTGACTCGTACCAGGTGATAGGCGCCCCGCAAGTCCAACTTGGTGAAATATTGGGCATTGCGTATTCTGTCAAGGAGGGAGGCTATGAGAGGAAGAGGGTATCGGTTTTTTATGGTCACTTCATTAAGCTTCCTGTAATCGATGCAACACCGCAGGCCCCCTTCCCTTTTAGGAATAAAAAACAAGGACGAAGAGGCCGGGGATCGCGAAGGTCTGATGAAACCTTTCTCAAGCATAGAGTCGAGATATTCCCGTAAATACACGTTCTCCTTCTCAGTGAGTGCATACACTCTGCTACATGGTATTCTGGCTCCTGCCTCGAGATCAATACGGCAGTCGTAGACACGGTGCGGCGGAAGACCCTCCGCTTCCTGTACATCAAAGACTGCTTGTAATTCATGGTAACAGGATGGTAGAACAGGACAGTCTTCCTTACCCTCCGCGGCTGTGTGTGCCTCTCTATGAGAAACTCCTACAACAGGCCCCAGAACCACCGGAGGAAAGGTTATAGTGGAAGTTTCCCAATTGATGACAGGATTTTGCGTTCTTAACCATGGGATACCCAGAAGCACAGGGAACTGTGGGGAACAAATTAAATCAAACATTATATCCTCATGATGATCAGGTGCTATAACCATGTGCATCGGGTTGGTGTGATGAGTAACCGGACCGGAAAGAAGGGGACTGCCATCGATGGTAGTGACATTACTGGCAATCTCCTTCTTAGTGTCGGCTATCATATTCTCCCTAGCCCATTCTCTGTCCATGTAGTTTCCAGAAGCCCCAGAGTCTACCATTATCAATACGTGTAAACCAAGAGTGCCTTGTGTGAGATAAGCTGGTATGTACAAATGGTTAGTAGGAGCGTAAGTATAGTCGGAAGAAGAGACCGTTAGTCCAGACCTACCTGAGTTCCTCGTCTCACAAGAACTCAGGCTGACTAGTTTCCCGACACCTTGGACTGAGCGGGTTTGACTGGGCATTCTCTTAGGAAATGACCCGCTTTCCCACAATACAGACATAACCGAAGAGTTCGTCTTCTCTGTCTTTCCTCGGAAGTCAGAGGACCTCGGACTATGCCTATCTGCATGGGTTCGCTGTCTTCCGTGGCTTTTTCTGGGGCAGTTTTTTTATCCTTCAGAGCAACATACCGATACTCATGCTTCCCTTTCTCTTTCTTTCGTTCATGCAAACGATGGTCTATCCTCACTACCAAATCTATGAGAGCACTACAAGAGGTAGGAAGATCGACTATCTGGGACAGGGCGTCTTTCAGTTCTTCCCGCAACCCCCTGTAGAACATGGTACTGCGTTTTTCCTCCGGCCAATCGGACTCAATCACCAACCGGCGAAACTTAGTAATATAGGCCACCAGATCCTGAGTACCCTGTTTTAGTTCCAATAATTCAGTATCGGCAGAATGAGTATACATGTGTCTATCGAAGAGTTTACGAAATTCCCGTCGAAAAGCTGCATAATTATGTAACAGGGGGTCATCTCTGTCTACTAAGGGTATAGCCCAATCAGCTGCAGAACCACTGAGGTAAGAAATTACAAAGGCTACCTTGGCCTGGTCGGAGGGAAAACATTGAGCCTTGCAGGAGAAATGTAGTTGGCATTGACTGAGGAAAGCCGCGCATCGCGCTGTTTCTCCTGCAAAACGCTCAGGGGGTGCCAGAGGTATCGAATGTGGAGTGGTCACTTGCACTACCGATGGCCCTCCTCCTGTGGCACTAGAAGCCTGTTGTCTCTGCAGGGTGTCCATTCTGGCCATCAATGTCTGAGTCTCAACCTGCAGATTACCTAACATGCCTGCCACATCCGCCAGAGTGACCGCTTCGATATCCATGACGCTCGGGCAGAACAAACCTCTTGGGCTTCACGTTCTGTAAAGGATACACGAAGATTCTGCAGGAGCGTCAGGAATCCGAAGTTCAATCCACAGCCTTCCCCTGCTGCCTTCCCACTCTATCAAGCACTAGAGCACAGGAGGCAAGCCAGGGGAAAACAGGGAAACAAAACAAGGAAAGGTTGGGGTAACAAGTGGGTGTTGAGGGTCTTCAGACTGGTCGTCTCAACCTTCGTGTGGACTTGGTAATCAGGAGAGACTGCAATGCAAAGAGTTATATTCTTCAATCTGTAGAGGACAATCACATTCCCAAGTATATGACATAACCTTACATACCTAGATGTTTGTATGTTGCTGTCCCTGAATGAATATGGGAAAACCTCTGGAAAGGGATATAACTGGAGCTGCAGTGAAGAAGACAATACCCTTATAAGTCTACGGACCCAATGTATACTTGTGTAGTGAGTGACTAACAATATATCCTGCTCACTCTGCTCTTTTGTCTTAACAGCCTCGAAGCACACCCCAAAGGATACTCTGATTACAAGCATTCGATTGTCAGTATTCTTGATGGTGAGAACAACATCTATAATGATCAAAACAAGGAGTCAAAACCAAAATACAGTATCACTTATAACAATATAATATGCAGCGCGGGAATGCGCTGTTACCGTATTTCTGGAACATGTATCTGTATCCCACTCCTCAACTGGTCCACGCAAGAAATCAAGTCCAAAGGAGGTGATAAAACACCAGAACTTAATAACCCCAATGTGAATTAGGTATGAGCAGGGAAAAGGAAAAGACCTAACTAACTAAGTTCAGCTCACCGGTAAACAACCCAGCCGCCAGCGGAGCAAAACCCGGCTGGCAGCGGAGCAACCCGGTGAGGCAAGACAAAGGGAGGGAGAGTGTGTGCCCGGCCCGTCAGCGGAGCCAAACCCGGCTGACAAGCGGAGCGGAACACAAATGAGGCCAAAAGCAGAGGGAGGATGCCCGGCTCGTCAGCGGAGCAAAGCCCGGCTGACAAGCGGAGCTGCAATGAGGCAGAGGGTAAGGAAAGGAAATCTCGCCGGATGGCGGAGTTAAACCCGGCCGCCGGGCGAGACAATAGAATACTGCAAAGCAGCCTAAATGAGAAGCGACACTGGACGTGTCGAATGCACACAAGCGCGGTGGAGAGGCACTGTGCATATGAGAGCGACGGCCGGGACAGGCTCAGAACGAACCAACAGAGCCGAGGAACTCTCACAACGGACAAACACCAAGACGAAGAGAAACCGGAAGTCAGGCACAGGAAGTCAGGCACAGGAACGAACCCAACGGAGCTAGACGCAAGAACGTGAAGCGTCGCTCCCTGGGTTAAGGACACCTATATAGTGCATGTTTAAAGGGCTAGCGCACTAGGAGGGGGCTTGGGGCATGACAGACATGTTGATTTAAAAATGCATCATGTTATATGAGGGTGCTTGTAGCTTTATGGATATTGCTATATGTAGCAGACTGTTAGAAACTGGGTTAATGGATGACTGGGGTGTGATCATGGTCAAGCACTTACCACAATCTTAGTCAGACACAAGCAAACCTCAAATTAATCTGTGCTCACCTTCTGGCACAGAGCTGTCAGGCTCAACTTGGGGGCTATGTGTAAAGTATTTGTGCAATACTTCAAACAGTAAAACTGTGTAAACACCACACATAAATATCCAGACCAGGATAGGAAAATAGTGCAACATTTAATAAATAAAACAAGACCAAAATGGCAAAATCCAATCAGAAGAACCAGAGTTATAAATGTTCAAAGAATAAACACTGCAATATAGCGCCTAAAAACAGAAACTGCCAACCGTGGCTCTTTGGTCGCACTGGTTCAGGTCAAAGTCAAAAGTTCAGGACGATTGCGATGAAAGATGGGTCAGATACAGTTCCAGCTTAGTCCTGATAAAGGTTTACCTACTCAAGTTCTGTGCCAAGAGTCATAAGAAGAGTCTCGGTTATGTTCGGTGTGGTGCCTAGAGCAGGCCGGGCATCGCAGAGGATGGGCTGAAGCTTCATGTTTGTGGTCCCCGGCGCGCTGTCAATGCTGCTGTGTGAAGAGACAGGCTGGCAGCAGCTCGCACTGATTTTCAGAATGAGATATGCCGCTCTGGTGAAAACCAGCCCTTTCTCAGTTGTGAAGAGCCCAAACGCTTGAATTTAAGAACTCTAGAGCCAGACCAAGGGTACAGGACCTGAGTGGCACCACTTGGGAGTCTGAGCTTGCATAAAAAAGGTCCAGGAACGGTTGGGGAGCCTTTTATGTGCCTGAGACTCAGATAAGGAGACCAAAAGACTTCCACTTTCAGTCACTCTGGGGTCCTGGGTACAATATGGAGTTGCAGGTCCAGTTCTTCTTCCCTAAGCAAGAGAGCTGCAGGTCAGCACAGTAAGACAGCAGTTCATTTAGAGCAGAAGTCCAGCAGAATAGCAGTCCTTGGAGCAGCACAGCAGTCCTTGTTCGTGGCAGAGTATCCACAGGTTCATAAATGTACTGAGGAGTTGGTGCCTGAGGTCCTTCTTTTATACAAAGTTGTACCTTTGAAGTGGAGAGAAGCTTCCAGAGGCAAGCCTTTAAAGTGCACATATGCCCTGCATTCCTGGCTCTGGCTCCAGACTGACTACAGGAGGCTATGCAGCCCTTTGTTTGGAGACAGGACACGGCCTATTCTAGTGCAAGTACGACTGGGACCAGCTCCCTCCTCCCATCCTACCAATGATGGTCCATCCAGTCACACCTAAGCTCCTGTTGTGTGTGGCTGTCTAGGAGGAATATACAAAGTTCAACTGCCAATTACACTCAGTTATATGACCAAGGACAGCATGTAGGCAGCAAATGTCTAAGACAAAAAAATGCTAACACTCTAACAGTGGCATTGCCATAATTGCAATTTAAAATCAACTTCATCATAAGTTAGGATTTTAAATTGTGATTGCAGAGGCACCAAACATATCCGTTCCCATTTAGAAAAGACACTTCTGAAATGTAATAAGGCAACTCCAATATTTCCTATAGGAGACAAAGGCCTTAGTAAAAAACGAATTTAAGAGTTTTTTCACTACCAGAACATGTAAAACTTAAAGTGCATGTTCTACTTTTTAAATACATTGCGCCCTGCCCTCCTGGCTGTCCAGGGCTTACCCTAGGGGTGACATATGCATTAAAAAGGAAGGTTTGCGCCTGGCAAACGTTTTGGGTTTTTTGCCAGGTCGATGGCAGTTTAAAACTGCATACACAGGCTCTGCAGAGGCAGGCCTGAAATATGTTTAAAAAGCTACTTAAGTGGGTGGAACAATCTGTGCTGCAGGACCACTAGTAGCACTTCATGTAAGTGCCCTGGGCATAAGTAGTGCTTTTTACTAGGGACTTATATATAAATGTAATATCCCTATTGGGTATAACCCAATGTTACCATGTTTTAAGGAGAGAGCACAAGCATTTTAGCACTGGTTAGCAGTGGTAAAGTGCACAGAGTTCTAAGGCCAACAAATATGAATTCAGCAAAAATAAGAGGAGTGAAGGCACAAAGTTTGGGAATTATCCCGCAGAGAGGGCCAGGTCTAACACATACCTTTTGTTAAGAGGCTATTAGAGCACACATAAGCAGGATAGATATTTCTAAATATGACTGATAATGTGTGTGTGTCAGGGTACGTTGGCTTAGCATATTGCTGAAAAATATAATTTATGAAGAGGTGAATTTGTAAACACGAAGAATGGAAGGGGTGGTTGGGTCCACAGCACTGAAGTTCTTTGAGCACTGACATTCAATAGTCCATCAACTATGTGTTTTATCATTTAAACCCATGGCACTGTATGACGCAGTTTGTGATACCAAAAGGGCATTTATGCCCTGTGTTGGTAAAGGTTTGCATTTGGCTATTAAGCATAGTCATTTTGAATACTATATCAATGGATAGCAAACACAAATAAATTTAGCTTTGGTATAGATTCCATGCGTTATACAGATCCTCCAGGATTTCGTGATTTCACGGTTTGCCGTGAAATCGGCATTTTTACAAAAGTGCCAGCGAAATCGGCACTTTTGTAAAAATTCCGCGATTTTTACAAAAGTGCCAAACACCTTAGTATTGTTCATTCTCTTATGTAGTTTCATCGCATATACCTTTTGATAGCATTGGCTATTCTTCATCACCACTCACTCCTTCAAGATCTAAGCTAAAATAGTTACAAGCCCCTTTTTCATGTTTCTAGGATATCTTAGTGCTTGTTAATAACCTTGGTGCCCTTATGGTTAGGTCACAGCAATAAAAATAAAATACAAATCTGCCAAGTAGGTTAAATCATCTTTATTCCAGCAGAGGACAATATCTGTATCTCAAGCAATGACCATGTTAATGTTGTAATGTACTGTAGAAGTTATACAGTGCTTCTTACTCCTGACAAGGCAAGAAAGCTTTCCAAATTCCATCTTATTCCTGTGCACCCCTTTGGAGTTGCTCGATGTAGTGTGCCACACATGGGAGATGTTGTGTGAAGGGTGTGAGGTTCAAAGATATTCTTCAAACATGGTGAGGTGTACATTGCTGTGCACATGCATGGGTATTATGGAGTATGTTATAACAGACCTATTTGTGCGTACCAGCTTTTTATATAGTTGGGCATCTGTATTATGTGATTATGTGTGTGTGTGTGTGAGGGGGGCTTACCTACTGTGCTAGTGCTCTCTGGGACACCAAGTGATTGTCAATTCTTATTTTTGCAGGAATTGAATTACATAGCTTGGCTGCTATTGGGTAACTTTTTTGAAGGGAGGAGTCATCAAAAGGTATGCCAATCTAGATCAAACGGGGATAGATACCTTAATGCTTGCTAGTGCAATGGTGGCCTAGTTCTATTCAGACCCTTCTGGATTTCGCGGTTTGCCGCAAATTCAGCACTTTTGTAAAAATGCCACTATTTTTACAAAAGTGCCCGCGTAATCGACACTTTTGTAAAAATTCCGCGATTTTTACAAAAGTGCATTTCCAAGGGATAACAGCCTTCACCTGTGGAGGCTGCTACCACTGTTCCATATCCCAGGTTACCTATTTCAAAGCGGAATACTCTGCTAAAAACAGTCTCCTTTGATTTAAGGCTGAAAATGAATGATTATGAGTAAAATAAAGTGCTGCAAAAAGGCCGCTAAATTTCCATATTTGTGCTGCTAAATTTCTATATTTGTGCTGCTAAATTTGCTAATCAATGCCACTATATCCTGGGGGGTCTGGTTATAGTCATATTGTGCTCATTTTAAAACTGGACGTCAGATAAGGTTGTAATTGTGGAAAATGTTTGCGTCTGAAATAAGCAACGTGTGTATTTTATTGTGCCACACATTTTCTTTTGATATTAATGTAGAAGGGCAAACAATCTTTATACTGATACATTGCCATGTATTTACATTTTGTATTTAATGATCCCGAATTTGCAATTTTGAAATATTTGCGTTTGGAATTTAGCAAGTGGAATTATCAGGCGGCATTTCATCATGGGCCTCTTGTTTCACTGCATATTGTAATATCAGGTAATCGAGTTTTCTGCTAACTGTTTTTTCCATATGCAGGTTACTTTCAGCTTTTGCATGCAATAAATCGACGTATGATAAAACTGTAGGATATTCCACATGCGATAAATCGTATGTGGAAAAAACAACTGTAATCAGGCTGAGTGAAACTGATACACGAAAGCATGTGGTAATTTTGCTCCGCTTGATTTCTAATGGAGGTCCTGTGCTCTTAATAAGTGTTTGATGGTTCACTTCTAATGCCAGAGCTGAAAGCATGCAAATGCCATCTGTTTCAAGGCTGAAATGCTCGAAGGCCTCTTCAAAAGGCCAACATTCCTTCTGCCACTAGCTCAGAACTGCACTGAACAGCCTCAAGTCCTTGGATGAAGCAGATGACTTTTTTTATTACATCTTAAAAGAATGCTCAATCAGTTTATATTTAATTACGGCTGTTATTTGCCTGTGGTCTGGGTGGCCTGGTAGCCCTTGTTCCAATTCCTAGGCGGCCTAGTTACCGAATCAAGCTCGGCTAAAAGACACAGGAGTTGTATTTTGAGCTAGACAGCCTGCAAGGAAGCTGTGGAACTCAGATGTCCTGGCCAGGCAGCAAATCTGATCTGCCACTGCAAAGTGTCCCTTTGTAAGTAATTCAAGTCATGTCTGCTGTCAGTTCTTGTCTGTAAGACATCAAGCAAGTACCAGAGGAATGTAGTTATCGCAGTCAGTTTCAACTAATTAATATGGATGAGCAGGTCCCCTGGTATGAGATCTTCATACAAACTTGTGCTCTAGTTTTGTTAATTAAGATGGTATCACACACTGTGCTCCTCATTCCTATAAAGAGAAAATGGGAAAGTAAATTAGTTTCATTCTTCAGGCTTCAGCTATTCAGTGCAATTCTGGGCTCAGAGTCAAAATGTCCTGGGAGTACATTTCCAATTCTACTCTCTCGAGTTTTCAATAGTGAGACATGCATTAAAACTCAAACTGAACAGTGATCAAATGACAGGAGGGGATTTTTGATCAAATATGTCTCAAGAAAGTACCAAAGTCCCCCGCAAACAGAAAGTGTAAATATATCGAATTCTGTAACGCCCTATAGGTTTAATGGCATTTATATTCTGTAGACTGCGGCCTACGTAATGTTGACATTTATTGAATAGATTTTTTTAAATTTCTTTCTAACATTAGTTATATTATTAATATGGTCTGTGATTTTAGCAAACTGTATACCGAGAGAGACTGACCTTGAATTACTGAACCTCGTCACTGTCGAGTAGAAAATAGGTAAAAATAACTATGTACTATCATTGAATGGTAAACAGTACTATCAAGTCTATCTTTATTCATTGGAAGTATTAAAAACTGTGGGCCAAAATGTAAAAGGAGGAGAGAGCTTGTGTTTTACAAAGGCCGGAGAGAAGGCTGAAACTACAGAGAGCTTACAAAGCAGAGACTGGCCATAGAAACCCAGTGGTGCAGAACAAGGTAGAGCCTCAGAAAGAAATTATGGCTAACCTTCAGCAAGTTAAGAAGGGTTCATGGCTAGACTGGAGAACCAAAAGCAGCCTAGGCAAAAAAGCTCAAAGCAGCCCGTTCCCTCCTGCTCATTTGCTCTCTCTCTCTTTCCATATTCCCTTCTTGCTCTCCTCTCCATCTCCAATCTCTTGATCTCCACCTATCTCCCTACCTCTCTTTGATGTCCACCAATGTTCCCTACAGTTAATCTCCATTTGCTGGGTTAAAGTGACGGAGGTCCAGCAGGGGCCCTGGGCTTTCAACCCAGCCTCCAACGAGGGCTCCAGCCCACCGGGGAAATGCCCGGTGGAGTAAAATATCAATCCGCCCCTGGAAAGATTGGTGGAGTACATAGAAGATGCTTCTGCAGAGAAGGAGTGTTGGGCTGGGGGTGAGATGGAGATGGGGAGTTATGGGTAAAATCAGTGGTACAGTGGACAAGGCTGTACGGACAGAGCTGGAAAAAGGGGGTTTGGTGGAGGATGTGAGCTCAAAAGAGCATAAGGGGTCAGTGAGCAAATTTGCAGGGGTAGTGGGGAGAAGATGAAGAAGAATGGTGCTGTGGAAAATTTGGCATATAGAGAGAGGGAGTGTGAAAACAAGAACCAGGACGAGAGAAAAGAGAAGAAGCAACCAAGCATGGGTATTATGAAACCGCTGGGAGTGCACTTAGTAGTGGGAACAAACTAGAAGAAATAGAGCTGGAAGTTTATGGGCATTTAAACATAGGATGGTAAGGACAATGGAGGGGTCAAAGGAGGAGGAACAAGATTTGACTAGAGTGTCACAGTTATGAATTATTAATGAATTTGAATGTCTATGTTTTTAATTTGAGCTAGCTTATACTGAGGACGGCACCCACAAAGGTGCAGCTCATTATTTAGGTACATGGACCTCCTGTAACACATACACAAATATTGCATGAACGCGTCTACTCTCATTCTTCTTCAAATTGTAAATGACTCATTTCACCAAAGATCACTCATAACCTCTATAAAAAGTTACTGAAAAAAAACTCCACATCTTGAATCAGCACAGAACAGTTAGGATGCTAGCAGGCCACATCCTTTGGTAATAACTCACACAACATAGAGGTCTGTGAGCTATTCACCCTCCCATTTGAAAACAAAACCACACCCTGCTCGACAACCTCGCCAACCTGGGACTCAAGCAACTGGTGTCCACCCCCACCCACCGCGCCGGACACACACTCGACGCCGTCTTCTCATCCAGCACAGACATCGACTTCAGCCACGCCACAGAGCTTCAATGGACGGACCACAGCTGCGTCCACTTCACCTTCAAGAGAACGACGACCCACCAACACCAGCAACAGGCCGCCCGCAGAAGCTGGAACAAGATCACAGCAGTCCAGCTCGCCACCTCCCTGAGCCAGCACCCTCCTGCCAGCTCAGCGAACCCCAGCCAGGCCGCCGACAACCTCACGAAGTGGATCAGCAACTGCGCGGACGAACTCGCCCCTCTGAGGACCCCGCCTAGCAGACCCGGCAGCAAGAAGGCCCCATGGTTCACCGACGAACTCAAGAGCTCCAAGAAGAACTGCCGAGCCCTCGAGAAAGTCTGGAAAAGGGAACCGACACCGGACAACAGGACCTCCTACAAACTTGCCACCCGGAAACACCACCAGCTGATCCGCGCCGCCAAGAAAACAGCATTTAAGGACCGGTTGGACAACAACGCACACAACTGCAAGGAACTCTTCAACATCGTGAAAGAGCTTTCCAACCCCAGCGCAGGAAACAACGACGTCACCCCATCGCAAGACCTCTGCAACTCCCTCGCTTCATACTTCCACAACAAGATCACGGACATACACAGCAGCTTCAACAACCAACCAACGCACACCATGACCGAACAACCACCCCCCACCACCACCCTCCACGCCTGGACCCCGATCAGCACCGAAGACACCATCCGCACGATGAACTCCATCCACTCCGGATCACCGACCGACCCCTGCCCTCACCACGTCTTCAACAAGGCCGACGCTGTCATCGCACCCCACCTGCGAGACATCATCAACACATCCTTCGACACCACCATCTTCCCTGAGAGCTGGAAACACGCCGAACTCAGCGCTCTACTCAAGAAACCAACAGCGGACCCCACCGACCTCAAGAATTACCGCCCCATCTCGCTTCTCCCGTTTCCAGCCAAAGTCATCGAGAAGACCGTCAACAAGCAGATGGCCGCCTTCCTCGAGACGAACGGATCCCTCGACCCCTCACAGTCCGGCTTCCGAGCCAACCACAGCACCGAGACCGCCCTCATCGCCGCCACCGATGACATCCGAGCCCTGATGGACAATGGAGAAACAGCAGCCCTCATCCTCCTAGACCTCTCCGCGGCATTCGACACTGTCTGCCACCGCACCCTAGTGCAGCGCCTCAGCGACGTCGGAATTCAGGAGAAGGCACTGGAATGGATCATCTCCTTCCTCGACGGAAGAACACAGAGAGTCCGCCTACCACCGTACAAGTCAGAGGCCTCCGAAGTCATCTGCGGCGTCCCCCAAGGATCATCTCTGAGCCCCACCCTCTTCAACGTCTACATGAGCCCCCTCGCGGCCATCGTACGCAAACACAACCTCAGCATAATCTCCTACGCCGACGACACCCAGCTGATCCTCTCCCTGACCAACGACCCCGCCGCCGCCAGAGCCAACCTGCACGAAGGGATGAAAGAGGTAGCCGAGTGGATGACGATCAGCCGCCTGAAACTGAACTCGGACAAGACGGAGGTCCTCATCCTGGGCTCCTCACCCTCCACCTGGGACGACTCCTGGTGGCCCCCCGCCCTGGGCACCGCACCCAAACCGACAGACCATGCACGCAACCTGGGCTTCATCCTGGACTCCTCCCTCTCCATGACCAGGCAAGTAAACAACGTCTCCTCGGCGTGCTTCAACATCCTACGCATGCTACGGAAGATCTTCTGGTGGATCCCCACCGAGACCAGGAAGACCGTCACCCAGGCCCTCGTCACCAGCCGTCTGGACTACGGCAACGCCCTATACGCCGGTACCACCGCCAAGCTCCAGAAGAGACTCCAGCGGATCCAGAACGCCTCAGCCAGACTCATCCTCGACATCCCACGAACCAGCCACATCTCCGGACATCTGAGAGACCTTTACTGGCTCCCCGTCAACAAAAGAATCACCTTCCGCCTCCTCACCCACGCACACAAAGCCCTACACGACCAAGGCCCGAGCTACCTCAACAGCCGAGTCAACTTCTACGCTCCCAAACGCCACCTCCGATCAGCCAACCACGCCCTCGCCGCCGTCCCCCGCATCCGAAGAGCGACTACAGGAGGAAGGTCCTTCTCCTACCTGGCCGCCAAGACCTGGAACTCCCTCCCGACCGACCTGCGCCTGACCCAAGACCACCTCTCCTTCAGGAAGAAGCTGAAGACCTGGCTGTTCGAGCAGTAGCGCCCCCCCCCCCCCCCAGCGCCTTGAGACCCTACGGGTATGTAGCGCGCTTTATAAGTGTCACTGATTGATTGAAGATACGGGAAGTAACTATTCCTGCATACTTCTCGAAATAGAAGCTTTATATCTAAAGAAAAGAACAGCAAGCAAAATGGTTTTGGATGGAAAGGCCTCACTTACTCTTTGGTGGCAAGCTTCATCATTGCCCAGTCCTTCCCACCATGTTAAGGTTATACCAAGACGGTTGGTCCAAACCTCGTCGGGAGGGAGAGCAGAATAAATACTCTTCTGGTCATATAAGGGGTCCAGAATCGTATGTTTAACAACCTTTATGTAAAGCCTGTGTTATTCCTTTATTTTGAGGTACAGAGGGCTTTGAAACTATGTCTCAAACATTCTATCTCTATGTCAACATGTTTTGGCCTTGATAAGATCCTCATAAGAGGGTTTAGGGTCTTCGTCAGGGCAGTCAACCCTACCCTGTATGTGTTTTTGTCTTTTAAAAGTGTGTTCATGCATGCATGTAAGAATAGTTCTTACCTGCCTGTCCACCTGAAATTCACCCTGAAGCTATTGGGTTCGAAATTAGTAGTTGCACCCAGGCAGTTAACCCTCCTATGGTCACAGATTCGTCAAGGCACAGGGCCCTTTCATTAACCTAAACATGCTGCCGGTGTGCTCCTTTTGCCCATCCCTTGGTACTCTATGATCTGTCAACCAACTTTGACACAGTTGACAACTATAACTATAACTTTTTCTTCCCTATTGCTAGTGATAGTACAATTCTGAAATGGTGATATATTTCCTAGCTGATTCCTCTATATTTCGCATGTGAAGTTTCTCAGGGTTTAATCATGCCCTCTGTACTTTTCTGTCCTTTTCTGTACTATTAGACAATATGTTGATGACATTCAGTTCTAGGGTGTCTTGTCTAGAATAGATATGTTCCTGGTCATTCTGGAGCAGTGGATGCCTTTGTCCTTAAAGTGGAACCTTCTGAAAACTGAACTTTGCGTCTTCCACACCACTGATTGACCTCTTTCTGTTCAGTCCTTTTCTATGTACATTCTTAATTGCATTAGAATTATTTTCATGGTCTGCATAAGTGTCTAGTCAAACATACTTTTCCTCTCCAATCAATCCTCCGCAGCTATGTGTGTTGGTCATTTTCCCAGAGGCATTCTTTCATCCTTTGCCTCAATGTGAAGTCCAGGCAACCTAGCATGTCTGTCAGCAGCATACTCCGTGCCTCAAGCTTCCTGCTTATTTGCACTGACCATGGCATTTCAAAGGGACTGGCACCATTTCTGACCTTTTCCAGCACCTACATACATTACTTCCCGGGTGAAAGTCATTGGCAACTGCAAACTTGGAAACCACATGTATGCAACTGACACTGATTTACATCAAAGACCCTAACAAGGTCGACAAATGTGGGCTGACCTCCTACTTGGGATGAAAGTTCAAAGTTGATTGCATCAGAACTGGCTGTGCCCGATTGTCTCAAATAATAAGTTCTTGCTACTGGGACCCGGAAAAACCACCACAGTAACAAATACTTGCCCCCCTCAATTAGCAACCATCAACTTCATCATGAAAACCCTGCAGTGTGAGAATGAGCCCCAAGTGCTAGCCAGTACCTGATCCCTCAATCAACAATGTTACCAAAATTAATTTGAAACTTACTGTCATATGTAAGATCCTGTCTCTGTTGCACCTGCTGCACAATATCACCCTCATTCATGAGGTGATCCTATACTGCATTGACTGTTCAAATATCTCTCCTACATTGTGGCCATCCACGAGTTGCAAACTCAAGACACTTTGGGGCTTATTTACAAGCCCCTTGTGCTGCAGGTGTGTCACTTTTTATATGGGAATGTCACTTTTTGTATGGGAAAAAGTGACGCACCGCCGGCACAAGGGGCTTGTGAATTAGCCTGTTTGTCCCAAGCAGAAATATACCATCACTAAACAGATGGCACCATGCCTGTTACCTAGATGCCCTGGGGCAGTTAGCTAAAGCACAGTGCACACACCCAGCAAGACTCAAATATTCAGAATCCTAAAAGATTGAGCTTCTTCCCTAGGAAACTCTCCATCCTGCTCTACTCTACTGCTGATTTATTGTGCTAACCTGAATGGGAATCCTCCACTGTCTTCAAAGCATGTAGAAGCAGGATCCATGCTCTGGAGAGCACCAAAAAAGACAACTCAATATAAAATAAAAAGAGGCATGTCAATACAAAGAATATGGTATGACTGGCTCTGCCATTGCAATAAGTGTGTCCTCCATCTCTTTCAGATCAATGGTATCTCTGGTACCATCCAACAAAATTGAGTTTGCTCCTACTGCCAGATAATTCTTAACACTATCCTTTCCGACAATAGGAAACAAGTTCACCACTACCTTCAAAGTAGTCCACAGACTTGTGCAGAGGGGGTATTCCATCTCTGGAACGAACAAAGAATACCACTTCCTGTCTTTGAGCGAGTTTTGTCCTAGGTGGCAATCTCCCCAAATTGTAACAACTCTTTTTCCCCCTGAACGTCCACCCTTTTCTGGGACAGTGGGCCTTTCTCTCCCCATGGCAGTGACTACTAATTTCCTATAAGAAAGAGGCCCACTAACTGTGGGTATTTGGAACATTCTTTTTCACCGTGATGTGAGCTTTGGTATTCTTCTGAGGGACCATTTAATTTGGGGGAGGGTGGTAATATTTGCCATTCTACTAACATTCACATTGACACTGGAAATCTCAGGGCGATTCTAATGGTGGCTTCTTCCTCCAGTCACTCAATTTTACTTCCAGAAGTTTGACTGGGCGGAAGCCTCTTGCATGGGTGCAGATGTATTGTCCAACAACACAAGTTGTTCCATGGAGTTACCACACCTGCAAAGGATTCGTTCTATGAGCTTTAGAATGTATAGTCCTTTATAACTGCATGTGCATTCCCCTGCAAGTCATCACAATCATACTTTCACATAAGGCAAATCCTCAACGAGCAATTCTGACCGACAATAATTATCTAATGCAAAGCCCCAGGAGCACCCCTGACAAACAGCAACCACCCGCAGCAGTATGGCTACCGCGACAGGCTTTTCTGCTGATTTGATGGGTGCAAGGAAAGTGCCACAGCAGTGTGCGAGCACCAGGTCTGCATCAAACACAATTGGCAGTCTTGCTGTTTCTTTAGGTTCTTTAATTGGCATGTGAGCAACAAGTGGCCTATGTGATATGTGTTGAATCTATGACCCAATTATGTTAGGAAAACCCCTAATAGCATGGAACTTTGCTTTGACAGCATGCACTGTCTGGGGTCTGCTGGATAAACAGTGTTCTGAGATACTAAAGTAAGAAGCGCACTCAAGACCTCTGGAAAGTGACGTGTCACACAATTGCCCCACTGAGCTCTTGGATTCTCTACTGGTCAAAAATACAGCATAGCCAGTAATTCCTTGAGGGGCTTGGCATTTAGTGTACCAGTATCAGTCTGCACGGCAGTCACAGTGATTGTTACTGGGGACCCCAGCTGATGTGCAGCTAGAATTAACGGAGTCTATACATCTACTAATAATATGGGCCTTCTCCTCCACAAAGAGGGTATCAAAGTGTTTTGGTGATGGGCAGCACGGTTTTATTGTAGATGCAGAAGGACTTGCAGGATCAGAATTTTAAGTTCATATATAAGGAAGCACTGGTGAATTCGTGCATGCAAGTATATGTCAGGGTAGGTGGGGCCTTATCTATAGGTTATATGCCTAGCTGGAGTAACCTGTGAAGTCAGGTGTTTCCTGTTTTCATTGTTTAGGAAATGGTGTGTGCTACTGTTTTTTAATTCTAAACATATTTTGTGAATTCTTAACCGTTTATGATCAATGCCAGCATTGCTTCTAAAAGCAATTTTGAAATATATATTTTCAATATGCGAGATGTACCACTTGATCTGAGATGAAGTTGAAAAAACTCGTGGTAATTCCCCATGAGTTCCCTACCTTTTAGCAAGTTGCTAGCTGTGTTATCAGTATTCCGCATTTTGTATTGACACAGTGTGTTGAGAACTTGTAATTATGCACAACTGTATTAGTCCATGAAAATATGTAGTAATACTCTCCGGCAGAACTCAGAACTCGTAAAGTGGGTGCCAGAGTTTAATGCATATTCAAAGTTTGGGCTTTCATCGCCAGATGTTGTTTAAGGAGAGCTTTATATTTGTGTTTTTCCAGACCATCCGTTGAATTACAGTTTAGCACGTCTGTAAAGTTTAGACTTGCATTTTCTTCATTGTGTAAAAATAAAGGGCCATATTATCAAGAAAGGGCGATACTTTATCGCCGCTTTTATCGGCAGGAAACTGCCGCTAAAGCGGCGATAATGGGCTTGATAATATGCCCTTGTGAATTCCCATAGAAGCCCAGGTTCTAGCGGCAGTTTCCTGTCGATAAAAGCGGCGATAATGTATCTCCCTTTCTTGATAATATGGGCCAAAGATTTTTATGGATTTGAGCTATATTAATCAGCCGGTGAGTAGAGCAGGTCGCATTAGCCTAAAGGGCAATCAGGCAGTTCCCCATGTGCTGGGCTGACAGGTCAGGGTTTCGGACAGTTTTTTGGCTGTTTGTTGTCCTGTTTTATGATCTGATCGGTCGGTTTTTATGGTTGATTTCCATGTTATTAAAAGAAATATCACTTGCAGCAAGTTCAAATCCATTCAGTCTTCAATACCTTGGAAAACACTTATTCAGCGTGCCTTTACAAGTTCAAAACTGCCCTAATTTGCAAACATGAGAATCTTTTTTAGCTTTCTAATTCACTAATGCAGGCTACTTTTATTTTGGTGCACGGGACCATTTTCTGTCCCAGTCTTATCCTGAGAGTAGAATTCTAGTTCCTTTTCACCAAAAATAACGGTGCATATCTAGACTCCTACTCACTCATAGCCAAGGTCAGCAGTTGTGGTGCTTGTAGTGGTGCACTGTGGGAGGCCCTGAGTTTCTTCCAGAATCTAAGTGACCAATGACTTTTGTGCCTACAAAGATGTCCTAGATCTCTGCTCTGTAAAATCTGACGTCTCCCAACTTTGCCTGGGCAATTTGGTCCAGAATGAGTAACCTTATTTGGTAATGAAAAGTAGAATGCCTTTGGCAGAACCCTCAGTTTTGAGATGGTATCCTACATTTGCCTTTCCAAGGAGAAGCGTATCTGACAAGTTACTCCAAGTACCTGCATGAGGTGGATTTTTCAATGTGGGTGTTGCAAAGGTTTCTTTTAGTGAGCATTTTGACCTGGAACCAAAGCAAAATACCATGGCTGTTAATTGTGCATTAAAGGACAGGAGGATGGAATTATCAGTGTATGGCAGCAGAGGAATTTAGATTCTATTTACCTGTTGGATGTCTGCAGATTCATTCAAATCATTGTTGTATATATAGTTTGTGTACAAATTAAAGTGTATGGAGCTAGAAGATACCCCTCTTTCACTCCTCGATTTGTGCCAGATTCTTCATTATTTCTCCTTGCAAGCCAATTTTAAGGTGTGCAGTGGTGTTTGAACAGACACTTCTCAGAATAGCGAGTAGTACTTGGAGCCTCAAACTTCACTCACAGATGTTCCCATCTACCAGGTCGAAGGTTGGAAAGATTTCAAGGAATGTGAGAGAATGTATTGGTTATATATGATAGGATATTTGGTGCATTGTTGAATGGAGTTTCCTGAAGCCACATTTTTGTGTTCTGCGTTTGCTTCTCTTTCACACAGTTTTATCACCCCATCATCCACATGATTTGAAATGATCTTTGAGAATCCCCTCAAAGAGCTTGGACATAAATATTTGGCCATCACTCTATTGATTGCTTAACAAATTCTAGGTGCAGCAAGTTAGGCCCTGTCCCTCTGATGACTTCAAGTAAACGAATGGATTTGTTAAAGTTTTTACTGTAAACCAGTCAGCTACACCTGTCTGTTTGATTAGTCTGGCTGTGTGTCTTCATATCTCAACTTCATTTGCTACACAGCTTAATTTGAACCGGTGGGGGCCATTGACACTTACTTTTAGGGACCTGCACTTATTTATCCGCATCAGACATTTACCAAGAGGGAAAAACGAACAAAGCAGAAAGGTGAAGGAAGAAGAAGCAGGAACCATTGTGATAATCAACAGGGCCCGCTTTGAGACTCCCTTTTAGTTACATGTTTTAGCTTGACATCTTTACTAAAGGGTGACTTTTTACATGTTTTACACTTACACGATAATGTACTGAGAAGCATTTATAGATAATGTACTGAGAAGCAATTATACATGCAGCTCATTTCTCATTTCATTTGTTCGTATTATCATGTTGTTCGGACACTTTATACAAGGCTAGGCACAGAGAACGCGATGACCTTGTATTTGGTTGTCTGGTTGGAGGCAGCTCTAAGGTTCCAGACAAACCATAGTATCAGCTCTTCACCTTTGATGTGGTGTGATTGGAATTGTGCTTCTATTAAATAAACAGCCTCTGTGCATAATTCAGCAGAGGGGCACTTCTGCTGGGATTGTCCTGGAACACCGTGGACTGTGACTGAGATGCAGTCAGGCTGATGCTAACCCTGATCCTGCAAAGGACAATAGCCTGCACTACAGCAGACCGGCCTCCAGGCACTTCATGCTCACGTATGGGGGATTAGGCTGTCCCAATGGATCTGTCAGAAGGGATCTCCCACCATCCTCTTGATAGCCTAGGCAGCATAAGATAGGAGTATAATTACATTGTAATGTTATTATAGTTGAACTGTTTTGCTTTTTCACCATTCTTGTAATGCTGGTTACAATGCTTTGTGTCATCCTACTAATAATTGCAGCTCACGCTTTCTATTCAAGAACATGATTGTTTCAATAAATGTTTGAAAAGCCATATTCCTATATTTCTCGTGTTTATCAAGGGCATGCAAAAGGAACAACAAAAGGGTAGATCTGATTCCACGATTTCCTTGGGGATAGAGTGGTCATGCTTACGGTTGAAGATATCATCTGTTACCCGGGTAAGGCTAGGGGATCAGATAGGACACTGTGTACTAGCAAGGAATAGGCCAGCGTCTCCTGATGATATGTGTGACTTGGTCACCATAATCTGAAGTTTATGTTGTCCAGATACACAGTCGTACTTAATGTGAAGGAAGAGTTTAACAGAACCTGAGATAAAGAGGCAGTGAGTGTCTGGTAGTTGATTGAAAAGGCATGAGGAGGATTCAAGACTAGGTTGCCTTGGTATTGGCTTTGAGCACAGGCAAAAAAATAAGCAATGATTTGATCCTAATCATCTTACCTTAAAGTTATGTTGGTGTTGCCTTATTTGCCTAAAAAATATGTTCCAGAAGTGTTTGACCAACTCCTCTGCAGAGACATTTGCACCAAGTTTGCTGAATATTTTCTACTGCCTTGGCCAGAAATGATGAAAACATGTGTATCTTTTGCAGCAGCAACCTAGTGAAAGAGTTAGGATTGTCTTGCTTGATTTTATTCTTCTCCCCTAGCCATGTTGCTGTATGTCGGTTGCAGTCATTGATGTTTGCAGCTCAACCTCTAGTTAATGTTGCCCATTGGTCCTCTGATTTTTTTTTTGCATTCAAGGTAGATATTATAGTTCTCTTTACATGCTTAAATTGTATTGAGCAGCCTTGACTTGTCACCAAGGGTTTGATTGTGGCTACAATTTTAATCAAATCCCCTTGTGACCTCAGCAGAATCTTAGTCGTTCATAGTTGCATGTGACAAAGTATTAAATATGTTAATTGTTTAAAGCAGATGTCCTTCCATGAAAGTATGCAGTTTCTTGGCAAGCTCTATTGACCATCTTCTTCTTTTCATAGAATATTTTTTATGTTTTCTCACAGACTGGGGGGATGGTTTCAATGCTTAATTTGTGAAAAAATAAGTGCCAGAACCCAATGTTTTACTCAGAAGCCCCCGGCCGGCGCTATCGAATGTCAAAAGTGTTGGCTGCCAATGCTAGATAGTCTCTTTAATGCACCACCAGATATTCCCTGACTCTTTGGGGGATATTCTCAAGAACGTGTGATAATTACCGCAAAATTAGCTTAACACAACTCTTCACATCGCAGTCTATCACGGAAAAAAAATGCTGTGTTAAAGTTGTATTCCCAACACATAGCCTTCCAATGCCGTGTGTAGGGGTGCAAGGAGAAACTGGCTAAACAGGTGCAGGTGGGGTTTGGCCGCATGGCAGCCAAACGCGACGCCATACGTGGGTGTCTAAGTCCCATCAGGGACCACCTACAGTCTGCTCCATGCTCTCCAATGAACCATGGCTGGCATCACTGGAGTCCTGACTCAGAGACAAGAATGACTGTCTAGTCAGAGTGGCCCCAGCAATGTCACCCGGGAGTTGGGACACATGCGGAGGATCATGGAGAACCTGGAGTGGATGTAGGCGGAAAGAGCAACTGCCACTGCTGCACACCAGCAAGAGGTAGCTGGGTTCCTCAGCACCCTAAAGACCCTCCTCATGGCATTGCTGCCACAAGGCCTGGTGCTGATGCATGCTGCTGCTACCACTCCATCCACATCTCTGCCCCCTGAAGTGTCAGTGCCACCCAGTGTGCAGACATTCCACCTCCAGCCCCTGAGGTGTCATTGCCACACAGTGCTGGAGACGGAACACCACCACCCACATGTGAGGCACATGTAACAGCAGAGGACAAAGATGCAGAAGAATCTGCCTTCGTTGTCAGAAGGACGCAGTAGCATTTATCTCCGCCTTATGGCCTGTTTCTACTTGGTTCTGCCCTCTGTATCATCACCTTCCACTGTACCCCGATACACTCTACGATACTCACCTTGGACCTCGACATGTACTGCAATATTTGATTTGTTCACCAATGACACAGCAATCAGACTGCGGACTGAGCTCTTTCCCTTCCGTTGCACTTGTCATTCCCTGAAGGACTCTGGCTGGCCCTTCACGGGCCAACAATGTAAAGTGGGGTTTGCATTGCCCTATACTGCTCCAGCTACAACACTCCACTGAATATGCATTAAACATTTATATTCACACAGATGTGTCATGTCTCTGATCTTTCAAGTGTGGAAGTATGTATGAATATAGGGTCAGTGATTCCCCCTTACGTCCATATTGCTCATGTTGTGGGACTTGGTTCACAGGGTGACATATTACCGATTGCAGTCCGTATGGCGCTGACACTACAACAGAGACACGTGCATTAGTTACATCCTTGTCCAGCCCAACACGGAACCACGCCTAGAGCCCCAGGGTCATTGTTCACACCCTTACGCTGGACTGGCAAACGCCAGGCCAGCCCACTCCGCTTACACTCACATGGAGGGGGACGACAATGTCCCAGGTCTTCCCAATGGTGATCTGCCAATCACAGGTCTAATTGTCAGCATGCCACAGCCAGTCCCTCATGGCAGGTTTACACCCACACCACACCCATCCAGCACACGCGTGACAAGACATGTGACCCTGCCAATAAAAAGGGCCGGGCGCACGTGCTGGACACCATTTTCACTCCATCTGGTGTATCCATGTGGTTAATATTTATGAGGGCCTAGGGACCTGCCACTTCACATTCTCCAGTGCCGGAGGTGACATGATGGTGTCCGCACCACGGTCCTCAATCATAAAGGGTCCATGATTTGCGGGGCACAGATACACTGCTGCCGGCATAGGCACACCGCCATGGGATGGTGACTTTTGGTGCACTGAGGTAGGAGCACCTTACGTGCGGAGCGGGTGTGCCGCCTGCGATGATGCCCCATCCTGGTGGTCCGGACTGGTGAAGATTTATGTGAGCCCTGCTGGACCGCAGTGTAGGCCTAAGCCAGCGGGCAGTGCTGGCCTAGCAGCTTGTGGTGTTGCCTCGCGGTTCACAGAGTTAGTGGCACCTAAAGGGCTTAGCGGGTGTGTAGCTTGAGCTGATACCGTGTGCACCGATATGATCCCTGCCATAGCAAAATCAAGACCCAGAATCAAGTGTGTGACCTGGTGGCCCGTGGAGCAGTGCCGTATGATGAGGAAGGTGCCATGTTCGAGGGCCCCAGGCCTGGGATTTGCACCGGCACGTGGTGGGCCCTCTTGGAGACACGCCAGTGGCGGAAGGTGAGCAGTGAGGCGTGGGTGTGCAGGGGCAGGCAGTCACCCCTGGGTGGTGGGAGGGGCTGGGTTGCAGCAACCTGGATGCGCAGGGGCGGGCAGTCACCGCAGGGTGGTGGGAGGGGCTGGGGTGCAGCTGCCTGGGTGCGCAGGGGTGGGCAAGCAATGATGGCGTGTGCAATTGTATGGACTCTCCCATTCATAGATATGGACTCTGTTTCAGATAAGGGACCTGGTGGACGGCAGTGTATACCGGCACGTGGTTGGAGACAAACAGGTTGCACCATGTGAGCAGTGATGCCTGGGTCCCCAGTGCCAGCACTCTCTCTCCCTCTCTTCTTTTCACTATCTCTCTCTCTCCCTCTCTTTCCCTCTCTCTCTCTCTCTCTCTCTCTCTCTCTCTCTCTCTCTCTATCTATCTCTCTCCCTCTCTTTACTTCTTTCGCTCTCTCTATCTCTCTTTCTCTATCTCACTCCTTCACTCACTCTCTCTGTTCTTTGCTGAGCGCAGGGCACACATTCTTATCTAGTATTTTGTCTTGCAGGCTGTGACCTACAGATTGTCCTGAGAAGACCCGCCATGACTCTTCATAATAGTTGTTTTGAGGTTTCTTTTTAATAAAATGTTTTGTTTGGTGATTCAAATATGAATGAGTGATTCTCCTTTTTCTGAACACACTTGCATGTTGAGTGTTGTAATTGTGCAACGTCAGGTGAAAAGTTTTGTGCATGACTTTGTGGCATTGATGTAACATATCTTTGTCTGGGAGGGGGGGTGCCCCGGATGGTGGCGGTGGGTGTTGTGGCCCTCTTGGGGCTCCGAGCTACATGTTCAGTAGCTCCAAGGCATCTGTTGTTCTTCAGGTGTGGCTCTGGGCTGGGCTGCCTTTTCTGATGCAGGTTGTCGTCCGACTTTACACCAGGTCAGTGCAGGTGTTAAATTCCTACTGCTAACGTGCCTTATCGCCTCTTTTGTTATATTATCGCCGAACTAACTGGTCGTTGAGAATGTTGCGGAGTGGTGTTTTCGCTGCTTTTCGCACAGGAATGCCTACTCTGCATCTCATTAGCGTTAGTTGCCCGGGTCATCTGTGGCAATATTTTTTGCGGCTGCTATCGCAGGTAAACTGGTGATATCGGCTGTTAGCACTGGCTTGTGAATAGGGCGATACATTTATTGCCACTTTGGCTGCGATAAAGTGCCGATAACTCGGCGATAAATCCTTGATAATATGCCCCTTTATTTCATGTTCTATTTTTTATTTCTGCTTTCTTTGTCAATGTTTTTCTGTCTTTTTCTTCTTTCTTCTATCCTTCTTTTGTGTTTTTCTCTCACTTGATGTGGGATGAAGTCTCATAAGGAAAACCAAGTTCTGGTCCTCAAAAATGAGTGCCCTTGGGCCCCAACTGCAACCACTGGCTCAAATTAAGCACTGGGCAACTTCTAACTTTATGTCCGAATTTTTGGAAACCAACTCTTTTAAATGTACTAACCATGCCTACCTCCCCTATGTTTTCAAGTATTATTACTTTGAATAATTTCTAAGCACAATTCCCTCATTTTGTATGGCATGCACTATAGTGTATGACAAAAAAACCTGTATTCACTACATATCGACTATCACAAAATAGTCATGGTTAGTAGATGTGGTGTTAAAAATAGTAACTATATTCTCACAATTATGTAGAGGTTGGAAATGTATTAGATCAAATAATTTTGGAATACATTGTTGACCTCACTATAGTGACACATGAATGGAAAAGAAACCTATGATTTGCATTACAATAAAATCCCTTCTAAATGTTCTTGTCATATTTCTCTCCATGATATTCTATTTGTTTTCGTATAGTGCTCTCGTACTCCCAAGCTTTCTTCAGAGTGCTAATGAAACAATAGCATGCCTACAACCATTTGAGGTTCATGGATTGATAAGTGCACTGATATTAAATTGCTGAGTGCCTTATAATATTAATAGTTATAATGTAAGAACATAATAGTGCATAGATTCTTAAAGCACTCTTTCATGCCTAAATTTGTGTTTTAATGCATGGCAGGCACATTTGAATTAGTGGCGGCTGACACAAACAAAAAGTGGTCGGTGAAGGGGGAGGAGCGCAAGAGGGGGTTTTCTAAGGGGGTAATAATAATAGAAAAAAATAAAACGTACCATAAGCTGCTGTCCACCTCACACCTCTGTGTTTCTCTGCTGCCTGGTCCAAGCAGACACTGGGAAAGAATGAGAGACTCCCTGTGCAAGCCCGTTCTGCTCTCATGCTAATATAGCAGTGTGGGGATTGCCTTGAGCGGGCTGGTTTAACGCTCACTCAGGCACAGGGAGTCTGTACTGTTTCTCCAACCTGGCTGTGCAATACAGCTGGGTCGGAGAAACCTAACTGCAAATGTCTGTATGGCCGGCATACGACAGCCAGCCAAACAGACATGTGCACTTAGAGGTGCACTCCACTCCTCCCTCCCATGGCTCAGCCTCGCCCCGCCCTACACAAGCTGGCTCAGCCAGCAGATGAGAAATAAAACAATAATAAAATCAGTGCCGGCTGCTGCAAAACTGAAGTGGGGGTGCAGGGGGAGGTACGGGAGGAGGGATTAGGGAAATAATTATCATTTTTAAAAGCGAACCTGTTCCAACGCTGCTGGCAACCTCAGTGCTCCTCTTCTCTCCTGGTGGTGTCCCAGCAGTCCCTCGGACACGAGTAGAGGCTACCACCCAATTCCGGTGCTCCTCTCAAATAACATGAGAATAGCGCCAGGATTGGTCTGAGCGGCTTGGTTTGCCACTCAGACCGTGCCTGGGAGTCTGTGCTGTTTATCCAACCCGGCTGTTCAATACAGCTGTGTTGGAAAAACCTAAGTGTGCATGATGGTTTGGCCAGCCAAACCCTCATGCGCACTTACAATGTGCACAATTCCTTCCCTGCTGCCGTCATGGCCCTGCCTCACCCAGACTAGGCTGGCTCTAGAGCAAAACAGCAGTGGCAGATTAATTAGAAGATAAAAAAGTAATGTGTGGTTTATGTCAAACAGGACCATTGTATACATATATTTTCTTCTATATAGTATATTATCATATTTTATTTCTCTTTCTGCTTTCTCACAAGTAAACTATTTGCATTTACTGCTGCTTTGTGCATTATTTTTTTTATTGTTTTACAATGCCTAGTTCCGTTTAGCTGGATGTGTTACTGAATTGCAATTGCTTCCAAGCAATAAATCCCTGTAAGAACTGGACAGCTCTGCTGTGAACCCAGAGATAATTTTCTATATTCTCACGTTTAGTGCTCTTCCTTTTTAATTTCCTATTTCACGGTTTCCCCTTTCCAGCATGTCATTTTACTAATGTAATTCCACTTCTTAATATATATTTCCTTTTTTATTTTTTTTATTTTCAAGAGGAGACCCTGAGCAGAAAATGTTAAAAATATATATTGATGGTCACTGCGCTTGGCTCAACATTATGAGATTCTGGGCAAATCACTTAATATTCCTGGGCCTCAAAAGAAATGTGATGTATGCAATGTAAATACCACTAGATGCACACTAGATTGTCCCGCAAAACATCAATTAATGGAGAGTGCTCGGTTGTCTCGTAGCTAGGGTCGCACTACCAAAACATACATACATAGCAGTATGTAACTCAGAAGTAACTGAAAAATAGACCTATTCCTGTGAAAGTTAAAATGATGATAGGGCAATGAAATGGCTTTCTGTGAAGAAGTGACAAAAATGCATTCTGCCTGTGCTAATTAACCTTCCACCTATATTTGTTTGCACATTTGCCCTACATTTTTTATATCAAAGGGGGTAGCTCGGTGTATGGTTCTGGAGGCTGGGAGCCTGCAGTTATTCATAAGTAGGTGTAGTTTGGGAATATCGAGAACACAATATCGAATGATCAGAATATCAAGGGGTATAATATCAAAAGGTAAGTTTATATTGATTTTCTATACCTAAATCCACATATACATACCTTGGTGATATAAATGTCTTCAAGGTACATAGATGTGGTGTTAGGAATAGTAAATCCACACCTCCCTCTGTGCAGTTACCTCTTCAATAGTTTGTCCCTTAATACTCTGTACACAGTATTGTCACCATTCAATATTGTGTCCTCAATATTCGCTACCACAACTCACAAGTGTTTTACTGAACACATCCAGGCATTTGGATCATTTTTTCCCATGGCCGGACATGTTGTACAGCTCCAGTGAAGCTGCTCATATGAGTTCAGTTCCAGAAGCAGTTTGGTCAACCTGGCTCCTAAGCCTTCTTCACTACTGCTATTCATTCCCTCTAGACTTCTCACCACTGTACCTCCACTTTGAACCTTACCGCATGATGTTTAGAAGAGAGCGTAAGACCCGGCTGTTTGACTCCATACCCAAATCCATGAGTACTACGCTTGTCCAAAGATTTCCTCTTGAACCTCTTGAAATTTGTGCCTTTATTTGCAGGTGGTTGGTACCAACACTTATTTTTGGGGTCAATGACTTATTTTTCCTTATTACCCTTAGTGTAAGAGAATAAAGCAGAAAACAACCTTGTGGACATGGGGAAAAGCACAAAGAAGCCCCATAAAAGTTCACCACATTAAAGTAGTATAAGAAAAACAGCCAATTTTCAGAACAGCAGGGGGCAGCAAGCACATTTTTCTGGAGCATGGGGTTTCACTGTCACTTACTGATCAGCCATGAACCCTGCATACATATCAATTGATCTTTGATGTTGACAGAGATGTAAGAAGCTGAAATCAATCTTAAACGTTATCAATTATCATTACTTTAGTTCAGTCAATAAAGGGAGTTAAATGTGAGTTAAAGAGTTTTTTTTTAAAATCTTTTAGTTATTTGTTCTTTTAAGTATTATTTTCCAAGTTTCATCATTAAAGGTAAACATCTCAATCACTCTATATTTAGTAATGTGTGAAGTCAATTTAGCACATCAAATAAAGCATCAGTACAATGAAATGTAAAAGGCATGTTCCATAAAGAAACATCCCTATTCTAAACTTAGTCAAGATCAATGTGAGAAGGATTAAAGGTGTCAGTTCAGATGCCCTTGAAGGGCCCTGATGAGAGAATCCAGCATTAACAAAAAAGCTTTAGCCAAATAAGCGGTATAGTATTCTCAGCTCAAATAACAGCAGAAGAAGAAATAAAGTAAGACTTCTCATTAAGAGATGTCCAAGACAACTCAGTAAAGAGTCTCCTCTCAATGGACCTGATTCACTAAGGTAAACTGAGATGAAAATCTAACTTTACAACTTTCGGGATTCACAAATGGCATTTACGAGTAGTAAAGTTAGATTTTTGTCTCAGTTAAACTTAAGTTTTGGTCTTAGTTTAACTGAGATAAAAGTCTAACTTTATTACTTGTAAACGACCTTTGTGAATACCGAAAGTCTCAAAGTTAAACTTTTGTCTCAGTTTACCTTTGTGAATCGGGCCAGAGAGTCTCGGACAGAGAACACACCTACTGCTCTGCTCACTGTCAAAGCTATAGTTCATTCTGCTCCTAATCTAGAAACATGCACTAATATAAACACACATTTTCTATGTTGCAACATTAATATTATTTCTTCTTCATGCTGACCAATAGGATTTCAGCCCACTCCTGTGAACAGGTCTGCTCCCCATCTCACCACAGTACAACAATCTTTTAACCATATGTTCTTGAATGTTGCTGCACATCCTTTCCTGTTTTCCAAAAACTCCTTCCCATGAATCATCCTCCCTGTAATCCACATCTTTTGCAGTGAGAATTCACTATCATTCGTCTAATGCGACAAATGTCCATTCATTAACTGATAAACAGCAGCTTCCAAAATTGCAACGTCTGCAGCAAAGAGAAGAAAAACATCTTGCACAAAAGTTGTTTAAAGTGAAAAGCAAGCATTTGTGTATTAATGTGCTTTCATGTTAAATCCTGGAGTCTTCAGTAATGACAATTTGGGAATCCATGCTCCATTTTAATATTACAGACCAATAGGTTTTAAATATGGTTGCCTGCTATAATTTTTTTATTTAACACATTTCATTTTTAAACATAAATTCTACACATTGTATTATTTAATGAAGCATTTTGTAAATAAAGAAATTCACATTAGCAGTTTTATGTTTCCCAAGTTCTCTCAGTTTTTGTGTTCTCTATTCTTTTTCTCTTCTAATTCTCTCCTAATTTCTCTGTTCCTTTATCTATTCTTCCTTCTGTTTAGATAGGAATCTAACTATTTTATAAAAAGCATCTATTGTAAGTGCAGGTTTCAGAATGAAAATTAACATTCCTCCTCCTATTGATTCAAACCAGTTGCTCATAGCAGAGGCTCCTTTGCCCAAACTCTCTAATACACTAATATGTTCTAATGCTTCTAGTTCAGATCAGAAATATTTGTTGTGAATCCTTCTATCTTTCTACTTTTGTTTGGAATATATGAACAGCAATACTGAGCTTTCAGCATCTTGCAGACTCCGCCTTTCTCTGCCAGCTAACTGTCTAAAGCGAATCGACCTGTAAAACCATTGATCTAATAGCCACAAATTCTCTGTTAACAGCAAGCATCAAACATCAAAGCAGATGTACTGGTTGCTCATTTATCCAGTACTGTTGACAGCTTTCTAATTTTTTTATCATTTAAAACTACTCCTACTGGTGGTATGATTGCTCCAGAAATGTCTTCCACTAATTGTGTTCCATCATAAACATGTTGTGTATGTCTATGAGATGGTGTCCTGGGCAAAGCATCTATGCTATTTGAATGGTATATTTTGGGAAGTAATAAGGATAAGTGACATATACCTTCCCACTGAGCAGGTAACTAGAAATTAGCTTGTTGTCCAAAAACAAAATGCACCTCTAGAATGGATGCTTCTTCCCCTGTTAGAATTTGAGCAGATCCTCCCAAAACTTCAAATGTGTGCTCTCAACTAGTTACCCAGTGTGCCTTTTTTGAAGTTGTTTTCTTCTTTTGTAAACACATAATTTACCTTTTTGTCTTCTGTCTAATTTAGGATACACCATTTTCTTTTTATATTCATCATCTTTCTTCTTAACATTCTTAGAAACATCATCTTTGCTTTTGCTATGAAAGATTTGAGCTTTTCTTTCCTCTAATGCCAAATAAGGGTCTCACTAGACAGGTCAAACTATTGAATACTAATAGAAATACCATGCAGTGCCTTGATCCTTTCCCCGTGGGTGTAAATTCATACTTTTCTGAAGAGGTACTTTGGAAAGAATTATGTCATAATTGGAAAAATAATATGCAAAGCGTTATTGTCTATAAAATAAGCTAAGTAGAGTGTTACATGTAATTGCATATGACAGTGCTATATGATGATAAGTCACCTCATCTGCAGCTGAAGAAGGTAAATGTGTGCAAATAACAGTATTGGGCATCTAAAACTTGTGTGTATTCCTGAACTAGTCAAGAATAAACGTTAATTGAAAACTCCTCTTTCGAATAGTCTACAAATTAAGCTTTCAATTTTGTTAGTCTGTCAAAATCCTTTATTTCTAAGAAATACATTTTTAGATAAATATTAAATGAACTTAAATTGACATACATAATTACAAATATAAACAAAACAGACAGAATAAAAGTTTGAATTTCTTTCAAGGGTCGTCACCTTATTATATACCAATTAAAACCTTTAAGAGATCATTAACAACTAACAACGTATAATTCATTTAAACTTGTAAGACATTGGAAAGTGCAAAGTGCAGGACCATACTTTCTTAAAGAGGGGGAATAAATTACCTAGGGCCACCATCTCATTTCACCATCTGGAGCAGTACAAAGTGCAGCATACAACCCATCACCATATTCACATACGTGTTGTAAAAAGGTAGGATCTGACTACATGGTTGCCCCCAATTTTTGCCTGTTCTTTTTTTTTAAATATATTTTTATTGATTATAACACAAGAGTAGAAGTGTACATATCTGGTATCATTTGGAGGAACATATTGTAGTGGTGAACGGGCAAATGAGTTAAGGAAATATAGGCATCTGAAAGTCAACAATACCAGCTTAGAGCTGGGGCAAAACAATACGGTACAGATAACCTTAAGCAAACATCATCGGAACCCGCCTACCCAGGATACAGGATATGAAGATCGGACACTCGACACCCGGATATGAAGAAAAGAAGGATCAGGAGAATATGCCACATCTCTTGTGAAGAAGGGAAAAGGGAAAAGAAAGGTCATAGAACAAAATAAAGGAAAAATAAAAAAATAAAACTCAGCCCCCCCACCCTGCACCCCTGCACATGGCTACGACCTAACCCCACTAGCAGCGTGCCTGTCGCCCACTAAACTAAACCCCAAGGAAGGGAAAAGATGGAGGAGGAAATGTCATACAATACTATACGGGCTCCAGGACTCCCCCCCCCCCCGCCAAAAGCAGACATCCCCAACCGTCATACTAAACGAATTAAAGCAGACTAATAAGCAAACAGATAGGGGAGTCACAGAAAGAGAAAAGAACTTCCGGCCCAACCCCCGGCACCACAGAAGCAGCAAATCCCTTATCGAACATAGCCATTGTACCAAACCCTGACAATCAGACTTCCATCTGGCCCCTACGCTCACGGACACAATCCAGCAGAGCCAAAAGAAAGTCACTGTACCGAACTCAGAAAGTCAAATTCAGCCCTGGCCCTTACGATCCATCGCACAAACCCCATCCAGTAGGACCAACATATTAGCAAAAGAGTCAAAACGTTGTAGAGAAAGGAGACCAATACATCCTGAAAGGGTCAAAAATGTTAAGTCTCGAAGTATACCGGATACACGAAAGTCAGTCCAAAAAGTATTAATGGAAGTCTCCAGAAGCGAAGGAAGAAATGAGTCCTGCGAGGGCGATGACTCTGCCGATCTTGCTAGTTGTTCAGGGGCTCCAGTAACGTACCACTGTATTCGTGCATAAACAAATGGCACCAGGTCTTGATTATGTTCGGGGTTCTTCTCTCGAGTTAGATCTAGCTTCGTGGGGGTCACCGTATGTTGCAGGTCTGACACAGGGCTGGAGTCCGGTCTCAAACACACAGTCTCGATGCTTACAGTCAATTTGTGGAGAGCAGCCTCCATTTGCAGGTGAAAAGCCCCGATGGCGGCCATTACGGTCCCCAGTGTTGATCCACACATCGTCCGATCCATCTCCGCTTGCACGATAACAGAGCAGGTCCTTAACCCCGGAGGCCGGCTTCTCCGGGGAAACAAACAGGAGCGGGATGGACAGAGGTGACGGGCGACTTGTAGGCTCGGCGCTCTTTACACCGGTGCCGCAAGCTGGGGCCCCACCCGCGGACCCCGAGGGACGCAACAGGGACCCCGGGACCTGGCCCCCCACCCACCGCACCAATCATGTCTCATCGCCGTCTGTCTAGTATTCGCCGGGACCAAAGACCACCACCAGGATCGAGAATAAGTTTCACTCCGATGAGACCGGACTCCGCCAGGTACCCGCGGCCGATGTTGTTCAACTGAAACCCGGCTGGGTCAGTATTCGAGGCCCCGGCTCACACACTGGAGTAGGCCCAAAAATGAAAGACGGTGTAACTTTGTCAATCAGAGCGATAAAAACTCCGGGATTGCCCCCCTGGGCTCAGCAACGATTCAGACACACGGGAGTCGGGCAGGAGGTCAGGATGAATTTCAGGATAGGTCCGCCAGCGGCGGAGATCGACGGAGCCGGGAGCTTATGCGGCCATCTTGGTTGCTAGCGTAGCTCCTTGTCTTGCCTGTTCTTTTAATGGTCTTGACTAATCTGACTGGAATCCCACTAATCAGGACCCAAGTCTATCTGCTTTCTCCCAAAAATGTAATACCTGTACTTAGGTACACTCCAGATTGGATACTGTAGTACTGTTATAAGCCCCTAGTATATGGTACACATGTACCCAGGGTATAGGTACCCCAGAGCCCACCAATGGGCTGAAGCATGTATTATGCCACCCATGAGACACCAGGCAAAATGGAACTTCAGGTCCGCCACTGCAACCTGTGTAAGCTGAAGCTTGCAGCACTTACTTTAGATAATGGTCACTACATCTATAGGTCACTACACTTAAAACTTATAAGTCACCTCTATAGTAGGCCTCACCAATCGTGAAGACAGGGTACTGGGGTTTACGTGAGAGGGTGCCCCTGCATGAGCAGAGACCCTCTGCAGCCTTCGGAGAGCATTCTCCCAGGTTGTCTGTGACTCAGCCAGATATATAGGTAGAGGTGCATTATAACCTTGCGGTAAATGCTATCTCGAAAATGGCTGAAACAAAACATCAAACACCTTGGAATAATACAACACACCAGTAACCGGTTTGGGAGGTATGATTCCACCCTCCTGAAGCAAGCTTCATGGGGTAACTGGTCGATCCGGTGCCAGCCGTCTCAACCCGGTCAGCACAAAATGGATGCTGCCGGCCAGAGACACATTTCTGCCCTCCTGCTGCTGGGTCAAGCTCGAGCAGAGGAAGGCAGCACAATAGGCCACCTCCCAGACTGCTTTTAGTGTATTAGGGCTGGGTGGGTGCAGTCTGAGTGTGCCAGAAAGTCTACACTGGGGCACACTTTGAATCCCTGTACATAGTCCAGCTCAAACCAGTTCTGGGAGCTGTTGACTCCTGCTCTGGTGCAAAACTGGACAAAGGACATGGGAGTAACCTCCCCCCTGTCCTGACCCTCCCCTAGGAGGGTCCCCTGAATCTGTCCAACCATCTCCCATGGGCACTTAAGGGTTTACCTGACTACAGGACCTTAGATTTTATGCGGATACGATTTTACAAAAAGAAACCACTGATCTTCGACCATCTGGACACTCTGGACTTTGCTAGACTTCAACTGTGCCCGACTTTGTCTCCCTCTCCGTCCAAGGCTCCATCTGTACTCTTGCTCCATACAGGCTCCATGCAGGACTAGTGGTGCACTAAAGATAACTGAATAATCTTCCTTGGGGTGAAGGTGTCACTCCCCTGCACTCCCCTGCATTTGCAGGCACCATAATGCAATACCTTAGTTGATCCTGAGCTCCTGCGAACTCCGAAGGCTCCAGAAACACAGGAGGTAAAGATCAAAGGTCACCGAGGTCGATCTGCCCTCTCATCAACTTTCAGACAAGTATCCCTCGTGGGGACTGCATAACCCGAACCCCTGTGTACCGTGTCTATTTGCAAGTGCATATGCTTGTTGGTGATTCCTGAACTTGTTTACTGGACTCCGTGTAGTCCTTTTGCTGAGCAGTATTTCCACCACCGAACTCCGGCCTCCTCACACCGAGTGCTCTGTGGGCTGGTACTTTGTGATCTTGCTCGAGGTCCCTGTGCAACTCATGGTCATTTGGCCTGTGGGTCCTCCTGAGGGTCATTTTGAATTCTGTTGAGCTTTTCTGGTTGCTCCAGATGTGCCCTGACTCCCCATTGCTTGGTGAGTCCCCTGGACCTTGCTGGTCACCACCATAATCTGCTTGACCTTCCTGCGTGGGTTCCTGCTGCCAAGGCTTGTTGGTGCTCTCGCTGGACACTGACCCTCAGCAGTCGACATCCTTCGTGGGACAGCTCCTGGTTGTCCTCAACATCTCCTGGTCCTCGTGGCTGCAAAGTCAAGCATCCCTTTTCGCACCTGAAGCACCTGGCATCGGTGGGCATTTGTCTCCCGAGCCCATGGTCACTCTGAAGTTACCCAGACTCTGTCCCCTATGCTTTCAGGTTCCTCCTATCATGAATCCACCATCGAATTCCTACGGACACTTTTCACCTTTACGGCAGTTGCACTTCTTTGTAACCCTCCATTGAGAACGACAGAGGTTTCTGACACCACTTCAGGGCCTCGGTACACGTACTGCCGCCATCTACTTACTTGATATGTAAGAAGGTATATAGTCATTGATACATTATAATGTATGTATTGTCTCCTTGCACCATGATTCTGTACCGATTACAAACAAAAACATGTTACAAAACTTTTGAAAATGGACTTGCAGTTATTTCATTTAGCTTATATACAATAATCTTCATGAGTCATCCCTAACCCTACTCCGTCTTCTTCTACTTCTACTGCAACCTTGGACCTAGGAAATTCTTCCTAATTCTTTAAAAAAAATTAACTCTTATTATTTAGGACGCTTTTACTTCTTTTTTTTATAAGTATTTTTATTGTCATTTTCAAAAACAAACATAACATGAATAACTTTAGTTACAGTCAGCCAGCTTTTGACGTAAATAGTCAGTATACAGAGCAGTGGATCTTCATCAATCTTACAGATACTTTGCTGGCCAGGCATGCAATGACTATCAATTAAAAACAATTCCCTGGGCATCACTCCCTCCCCTAGGTCCTTGGGGTTTCTTTGGCTCTTAGGGTATCTGGTGGGGCTTGTCCCGTAGGGTCCGATTGGGTATCCCCCAGTGTTGCGTTGAGATGATAGTTCCTGCTCCATTTGCCGCATACCTTTTGAAATTTTTTGTGGCAGCCCCTCGCCTTATAGGTGACTCTTTCGGCTGCCATATACATATCCATCCCTGCCATCCATTCTCGCAGTAGCAGTATCTATACAGCTCCCCATTTCCTCGCCATGTCTCTTTTAGCTACTACCAGCACTAGTGCAAGGAAGATCAGTTGAGGTCTGCCCAGTTCGACATTATGTGAAATACCCAATAGTATAAGTCTGGGGTCTAGGGGCACCGTGGTGTCTAGTATTTTGCTTAGCTCCCTCGTTATGTTTTCCCAATAGGTCTGTATCCTTACACACTCCCAGATGATATGGTAAAAGTCACTTTCTCCGTGTCCACACCTCAGGCACCTAGTGTCCTCTGCACGCTCCATCTTATGCAACCAAACTCTGTCATAATATATTCTATGCAGTATTTTATATTGTATGAGGCGAAGTATTGATTTGATCACCACCTCCCAGTCTACATATTCTAGTGCATCCAGGTTACCTTCCCACGTTGACGCAGCTTGCCGAGACTTTCTGGAGTATTGTTATTCAGGGTCTTGTATGTTAAGGAGAATACCTTAGTTGTGATAAGTTCCTAGAGCAATCTCCCCTCTAATGGAGAATATTCCGGCAGCGGGATGTTGTCCCTTTTTTCCGCTAGCCAGGCATGCCAAAGCTGTGCGTATTTCAGGAACTGAGATGGTGTAACGAGTATTCAGCCTTGAGAGTATCAAAGCTTTTCAACCTCCTATTATAGACGATATCACCTAACTAAGAGATACCTATAGCCCTTCAATTTATGCAGTTCCTTAAGCCAAGTGCAGGGCCACAAGGGTGTCTCCTTGGTCAGTTTACACTCCCACCCAATCGCTTTCGTGGCCCTTCCCCGGGAGCCCACCAGGACCTGAGGGGCCATGTGAAGCTTCCCCTCTGCCACCATATAAATAGTGCAAAAATGTATGGCCACTCATGGTGGCCCTCTCTAGCCTATAGGTGGGTGTGCCCTTGGTGCCTGTGTCCACCCACTCAATCTTAATTGCCTTTTGACACTTCGCCATTCAAATCTCCATATGTGACCTTCTTTTCTAACTCTCATTCCTTCATCTGGGTCATTCAATTGCCTTTGTGATACTCCAAACACAACTCTGCAATATTTCAGGAACTTGTACCGATATGAGATCTTGTTCTTTTGGATTTTCTGTTGCAGGTGCTCTCTGGTTTGGCTTACAGAACACTATTTCTTCATGTGGGCACATTACTCTCCGAGTATGCAATGCATGCACCCAATTTGGTATCACAGCACATTTAACAGGAAAGGGGGGGGGTGTAACCCAATCCCTGGAGAGATGGCTCACTAACTGACTGCTGCTGTTATTATATGTGTATGTTACTCTTTTAGTTACCACATTTTTATTTATATCAATTATATGCAATCGAACATATACTGCTGCCAACCATTTATTTGATATGTAAGTCAGGATATAGTCATTGATACATTGTAATGTATGTATTGTCTCCTTGCACCCTGATTCTGAACTGTTTACAAATAAAAACATGTTACAAAACCTTTGAAAATTAACTTGCAGTGATTTCATTTAACTTATCTACAAAAATCTTTGTGAGTTATCTCTACCGTACTCCGTCTTCTTCTAAATATGTTGTCCCTACTCTTCTACTGCAATCTTGGACCTAAGGAATTCTTCTTAATTCATTTTTATGTTTTCATTGACTCTTTTATTATTTCAGTCTCATTTGGTTCTTGACATTTACAACAGTTAATCACTTGTCTTGAAGAGGCTTTCAGTCTCACATTCTAGTAGTTAGAGTAACTTAGTCAAGTTCTCAATTGCAATATTTATTTCAAATATTTTGTTTTATGCTGTTTGTCAGTGTGGCATGTCATGGAGGTTCAAACAATTTGGAACTCAATTCATCTGGACTTTGATTTAAACCACTTGGTATATTTCTCAAATGGTAAGCCCATTCTGGTGCTGAAGTCCTTTGACAAGGTGATTTTGCTCTTTTAGATCTCATTAGTGTCTGCTGATACTCCTCTGTGTCACTTAAACCAATGGATTCTGTTTCTTTGATGATTGTAGGCAGTATTTGTTCGATTGACACACTTGATCTTAATCGCCTTTTAACACTTGGCCATTCAAATCCCTAAATGTTTCCTTCTTTTCTCACACTTGTTCCTTCATCTGGGTCATTCAACTGCCTCTGTGATACTCACAGGTGCCCTCTGGTTTTGCTCAAAGGACACTATTTCTTCATGAGAGCACCTTATTCTCTTAACTATGCAATGCATGTACCCAATTAGGTATCCCAGCATATTTAACAGCAGTGTTTGTGATCAGAATAACTTGGTAGGGGCCTTTTCACATTGGCTCCAAACAGTACTTTCACACAAGCTTCTTCACCAAACCCCAGTCACTGGGGCTAAGGTCATTGCACTGCTCCTGATGTGGTTTGGCAGTGACAGCTCCAACCTGGTGAGAAACAGAATGCATCACGTCAGCCAATCCTTTGCAGTAATCAAGTAGCATGTAAGCTGTAATGTTCACAAGTGCATTTGCAGGTACACAGGGAGTCTCATTGCATGTCCTATGTGGATTTCATGAGGCTATAATCCTGTTCTCCTTTCAGGAGTATTTTGAAGACTCATTAGAGACAGTAATAATGCATCTAGCCATTTCAGAGACGTGGAAGCACAAACTGCAGCCACTTGAGACTTCACAGTTCAATTTACTTGCTTCACTATTCCTGAAGCCTCAGGACACTAGGTACAATGTAATCTCAGTTTCACTTGAAGAGCGACAAACAGCATTCTAATGACCTCATTTTTACAATGAGTCCCTCGGTCTGACTCCAGAGAAACTGGAAATCCATACCTTGCTATGAGTTCGTGCAACAGCAGTCTAGCTATGGTAAGATTGTCATTTCTTAGTGTTGGGTAGGCTTCCACCCATCGAGAGAAAATGCACACTATAACCAGAACGTCTCTCAGCCCATTACACAAAGGCATCTCAATAAAGTCCCACTGCATTCTATTGAGTGGTCCATCTGCTCTTCCTATGCGACTCATGGTTACTGGTGTTCTTCCTCCTACATTCATCTATTGGCATGTTACACCTATGTGGCACAATTCTTCTGCCAGAACTCTGAATCCGGGATTGAACCGATTTTGCCTAAACTATCTAACCATTGCATACCTTCCGATGTGTGCAGGACCGATGTGCGCAGGAAAATGTTGTGTCATGGGAAACAACAAACTGTTTGGCAACACAGGTTTTCCATCAGCTGAAATTCAATTGCCATTCTCATCCTTAACACAACCTGCTCTGACCCAACTTAGTTGTTCTGCCTCTGAAACCTCTTCTTGCAATCTTTTAATCTCTTCCTAAGTGTCAGCTACAGACAACAACAACATAGAGTAAGCAGTGTCCTCATCAGATTCATTTGTATATTCTCTGTTAAATCTATGTAAATCTATGTAAAGCACTCTGATACCTCTGTGTCTAGCCAGCGCTATATAAAACATAAAAAACAAAATATGTACGCCCCACACGCACAATACTGGGCAACTTCATCTGCATATCGGTTTCCAATTGTGACATAATTGTTGCCGGTTCTGGTCAGCACACTTTGCCACTCCAATTTCCTGGGGCAACTGCAAAGCATACAACAATTCTTTCATATATTCTCATTCATTATCGGGGACCCTTTGTGACCATAACTGTCCAAAGTCTTGACCATACCAAAGCCATACTGACTCTTCATAAATATAGGCACTCTCATTTGTGCTGAAAGACAACAGGCTCTCTTAAGGGCAATCCCTTCTGAAACTTGTTCAGAGGTAACACCCCGAAGTCATGAAGTTTCTACCGCTTCTTGAATTGTGCACACTGCATAGGCCCCTCTCACAGTTCCTTCATTGTTTATTAACCATTAGCCGTCCACACAGATTAAATAATCAGGCTCATCATGATATTCATCTTTTAAGCCTGGCCTTGGCTTGGTGCATAGGTCTATACTATCTAAACAATCATTTTCGTTCAACTTCATCCCCATCAATTTAATTTTAAGGAGAGGGCAATAAAGTAGCTGGATTCAGCATGCGACATCTCCTGAGCACCACATTTTCAACTGCAAGTATTTTTCAAATACTGTGTTTTTGTTTGAGTGTGCAAAATCTTCACTGAGTGAGGAACCATCACTGTAAGAAGATGTCCCATCACTATGCTGTTACATCTCTAAATACTGATACCAACTGCTTTAGGGCAACCAGGCAAACTGCTGCAACAGTGTCATGAGTATTCCAAAAAGATGCAACAGGCATTTGTGAATCTCCATGCATCTGAGTAAGCACTAAGAGAGCACAGCCCTCTCTCTCTCACTGCAAAAAATGGGAATATTTTACTGTAATCTGGCTTCCTAGTGCAGGGGCATGACCGAGACTTTCTTTCAGCTCTTGGAAAGCTTGCAAGCAATTGTTGTCACATAGAAATGGATCAGGCACATCCTTGTGCATCAGCCTCTGCAAAGGGAAACATTTGGTATCCATTGTGTACAGTAGCCAACCATTCTCAGGAACATTCTGAATTCTTTCTGAGTTCCCGGTGGATTCATTGTCAAAATCATTTAAATTCTCTCTTGTGACACCTTTCTTATTTCCTTCTCAATTATTTGCCCCAAATATTAGACTTCTTTTTGACAATATTGCTGCTTGCTCAAAGACAATGTATGTTTATTCTCAGCTAATTGATTCAGCAGAGCAAATGTATCTTGTTTGCAAGCTTCTCATATATTTGATGACACAAGTGGGTCATCAATGAATGTCACAAGAGCAGAATTGCAAGGAATCTGCAGAGCCTCAAGATCTTTTTCAAGATCTGATTAAAGATTGATGTACTCTGTATACCCTTGTGGAACTTGGCACCATGTCAAGACTCTATCTCTAAACACAAATGAGAATAAGTATTGACTTTCCTCATGCTTCGAAATAAAATAGAGAAGAAAGTGTGACAGAGATCCACAACCGTAAACCATTCTGCAGTTCAAGGAATCTGAAAAAGTATTGTTGCTGGATTCGTTGCCACGGGACACGATGGAACAACCATGTTGTTAATCTTCAAAGATCCTGTACAATCCTGTATTTCCCAATAGCACAGAATAGGTGAATTGCATGGGCTTCCATCAAATTATTTTAATATTCCTTCTTTTAGCATATTCTCAATCACTGGAATTATTCCTGCAACTGTCTCTGATGTTGGATTATGAAACGAGGTTCTTGGGATAATTGCATTTTACCTTAATGTAATCCAGACAGGCTCTACACCTTTGATTAGTCTAATCTGCCTTTCTGTGAATTCCCATACCTCTGGGTTCACAGTATCTTTCAGATCAGGAGGTAAATCCTTGACTGTCCTCTTCTGGGTACAATCCTAATGATGTTCCTCATGGGGCCATTTTAAATTCAACATCTTCATCATGCATTTGAATCTCAGCACCATCAGGTGTGCAGTAAATGGTCCAATTTAACTTGCACAAAAGATCCCTTCCTAACAGATTTACAGGACTCGAATCACATATTAAAAGTTGATAATTACCCTCAAATGAACCTATTTTTACAGGCACTTTATCTGAAGCAGGATTTATTATTTGTAACTCCTCCAAATTGGATCTTTCCGGAGAGGGGTTGGTCTGGGACTTCCACTGTTCTAACAGCGGACTGGGTAGCTCCGGTGTCAATAAGAAATGACAATTGGTGGGCATTAACTTCTCCTTCTACAAATGGTCCACTTTGGTCTTCTTCTAAGACTGCTCCAAGTACACATTCTTCCTACCCCCTCAGGCACCTTCATTGGGAATTATAAGAGTCAACATTATTGTTTTCCAACATGGTGAATTGTTGGAATAGGTTCTGGTTTTGAAATGGATTTGAATTTGCTATTGATATTTGATTCATATTGAACCTAGAATTTCCCATATACAGTGGGACCATTTGACCTTGCAGAACCTGAACCATAGGAATTTGCGATTGTACTGCCATTTGCATTTATTGTGCAGGCACCTGAACTGAAATATTCAGCATGTGAGTTTGATTTACTCCTTGCATTAGCCCATCACCACTCAATCTATTTGGATTCTATCTACACTCGCGCTTCCAATGCCCGATTCTGTTGCAATAATGGCAAGGAGTTGACTTCTTCCATGATGCAATGTCTATTCCAGAATTCAGATCGATTGGAACACCTCTACCTCTAATCTGTGAAACACCAACTCCTCCTTGAGCAACCTGACCTCCAGCTTGCAAACCAACGCCTCTCATTCCACTAACATTCCCACCAAGTGACTGATTCTGGAATCTTTTCTGTGTCAATTTTGTCAGTGTGAGCATAAATTTTCCCTACAGCCTTTTCTGCTTCATTTCTTGCTCTTCCCTACAGTATTTTGCATACCTCAGCATCTCATCTAATAATTGTGTCTGCCATGATTGTCCAGCGTGGAAACTGAGGTACACTTTGTACTAATTAGGGAAGATGGCGGCCGGTCAGTGAGTCCGGTCGGGAGCTCCGTGTTTGCTTCGTCTCAAAATGGACCAGAACCTATGAGAATACTCTGCTGATGCCAGGAATACGCGTGTGAATGTAACCCGGTGAGGTTGATGCTTTGGGGGACCCTATTTCACACTATTTTCACCCCGCCGTGTAATAATCGAGGCAGCGTGGAGAGAAAAGTACAGAAGGGTAAAACTCAGACCGCTTTAGCTGCGGACCGGGACATCAAGGCAATGCAAGGTAATGCCAAAAGTTACCCGTAAACCTGAAAAAGTGGAGTTACCTGGTGTGGATTCCCTGCGGAGTTCCGTGCTTCGTGACTCCGCGCCATGCAGCTCGGCATTCCAGGTATATGCCGGCTGGTGGGAGGCGGTGTCTGCAGCCCACAGGAAATGCCGTAGGGCAGCAGGCAGGATAGCGGTCTTCTTCCGGGGCAAGGGCGGAAGCGACAGAACCTGCAGCGGCGGCGGAATCAGCGCAGGGAAAACGAAGATACATGCGGGTCAGAAAGGACGCGAGCCAGCCCCAGAGATCCGCAAGATAGATCTTGGATCGGCGGGGGGGGGGCCCGACATAGTTGTGCAAACCGCTGAGTCGCTAAACGCCGGACAAAAAAGGATGGAGAATTCCCCTGCTCCTAGTCCTCCTAGTCATCCAACAGGCTCGGCAGATGAAATGACAGAGCAGGCAGACAGATCTAGTCAAAGCCCAGCCCAAAGCCAAACCCCGACCCAAACCCAAACCCAAAGCCAAAATCAAACAAAAAAACACCACAGAAGCCTTCTTAGAGAAGATGCTAGAGGAAATTAGGTCTAGATTTGAAATCTCAGAAGGGAACCAAAATAAGATCCAAGACGCTTGTGAGCTGCTTGACACAAAACTAAAAGTCCTAGGAGAAAGAGTAACAGCAGTAGAAGCGGCGGTTGACTCACTAAGTAAGAAAGTAGAGTCAAATCAAAAAGAAGGGGGGCGTGGCTAGCAGCCAACGAGGATGGTGGCAGCCTGACGAGGCTCCCGAACCCACTGCCCGTAATCCGCCAAATTATCCTGACTTAAGGCTCTGGGGCCCCGTGGAAACTCGGGGGACCCCGACGGTACATTACTGCCTGCTCCGGTGCTGCGGTGGAGCCGGCTCTGGCGCCGAATAGAGACGCGCTGCCCTGCGGAGCCCAGCGGCCCTTGAACACAAAATGGCGGCGGCCCCAAGACTCCGAAGCGCCGGGACCTCCAGCGCGACCCAGAAGCCGGAGTGAGAGCGCTGGTGCGCGGCCCGGGAGGAGGCGAGAGGGGCCGTCCGGCGACCGGATCCAACGCCCTCTGCGACCGAGGAGGAGACCGTCGGGTGAGCTGTGCTGGGCCCCCCCCCCGGCCCTGCGGCGACTCCTCCCTGTCCGGGAGGGCGGACTCGAGACCCCGGCGCTGCCGAGGCCTACCACCAGCTGTGAGTGAGCGCTCCCGGCCAGTGCGGAGAACCCACGATTGCTGCCCCGGCGCGGATGTCGCCCCCCTGGGTGGGTGCGTTCCCCGCGCCGGGCCCATGAGGCTGCCGACCCAACACCCGTGATCTCAGCCCGGCGAGTGACCCCGTGCAGCCCCGGGTATACCAGCGCTACCCCCACCCGTGGGCACTGCTCTGAAGTGAAGGGGCCCTCCCTATAGGGCGCAGAGAGGCTTTGAGGAGACCGGAGTGATCCCGGGGACGCTGCGGTGGCCTCTGCCGCCCTGCTGGGCCGACGCGACCGGGGGTGTGCACGCCGGCCCAACTGCTGAGGACCTGCGACGAAGATCCGAGCTGGCCCGGGCCTGAGGGGGGGCCTTGCGGAACCTTGAGGGGCAATAGTACGTGACCGGACCCGGCGCCCTATAACCAGGCGGGGAGAAGACCCTGTGGTGAGACGGAGATCGCCCTCCTTGGCTGACGGTGGAGTGCCCGGGAGGCGCTGCGGGGCGAGCCCGATGCCCGCGACGCATGTTCCATACCAGCGGCCCCTGTAGCGGTGGAGCGCACGACTAGATCCCCCGGAAACTCCCCGCAGCAGACCCCCACGGCTGCACGGCATCGCTGCCTGGATCTCCTGCTAGCGCACCACTATGGGGAAACCGAAGGGACCGAAGGGAGATGTCAGCCCCAATGCAGACCCTCAAGAAAAATCACCTCCGCCGCCCACAGACCTGCAATGCCTGCAGAACACGATCCTCCAGGCGATCGCGGACACGAGGGATGCCCTACACCGCGATATTGCGCAGGTGTCGACGGGCCTTGGCCTCCTTCGTGCGGACCACGCAAAATTGTCGGATAGGGTCAAGGAGACGGAGGATACTATTGCAACCTTGGCACCAGCGCAGAAAACGATAGAGGGACGACTCACCGAGGCACTGGAACGCATTCACGCCTTGGAAAGGCGGGCCGAGGATGCCGAAAACCGCAGCCGCAGAAACAACGTGCGCCTAGTGGGCCTTCCGGAAAAAAAAGAAGGTACGGACATGGTGGGCTACCTAGATGACTGGCTACGAACTGTGGTGGCCCCGGAGGGTCTCTCCCCCTTCTTCACGTTGGAAAGAGCGCACCGTGTCCCAACCAGGCCCCCGAAACCGGGCCTACCTCCTCGCCCCGTGGTCATCAAGCTGCTGCACTACAAAGACAGAGACTGGCTGTTGCAGCGGGCCAGGGACGCCGGTCCCTTCCAAGTGGACAACAGCAAAGTGACCCTGTTCCCGGACTATACATTCGAAACTCAAAAGCAGCGCGCCTCCTTCCTCTCCATCAAAAAGGAACTCCGCACGGAGGGCATCCGTTATTCCCTGTTGTTCCCCGCCATGCTCAGAATAGAACTGGACGGCAAAGCTCAGTTCTTTGCAACTGCGGAGGAGGCCTGGGCCTGGTGAGACACCTACAAAACTGGCACGGACGGAGCGCTTTTTAGAGCCGAGGAGGAGCGCCGGAGTCAGCCTACGAGAAAATCGCGAAGGCTCCGAAGACTGAGACAGCGCACCGGGAAACCGACGCAATCCCAAACTGAAAATGAGCGGCAGGCAGCGCTCCAGGCGGTGAAGGATGTCTCTGGGTCGACTCTGCACCTTTCGGAGAAGGACACCGGCTCGGAGCGCCGGGGCTCGGGATCGGAGACTGAATTGTCCGAAATGGGCAAATCCGGCGGTCCAAGGCTCACGCCACAAACCTCGGAGGTTATCATCGGCAGCTAACCTCCTGACGTTGGCCACCGGGCACATGAGGATGACAAGCCGATTGGCCTCCACGCACACCTGAGCAGGACGCTGTTAGACTGCTGTTTAGTAAGTCGCACTGTATATGGCGGTTGGGGTCTGTGGAGACGGACTTGGATTGTATTGGTAACTAGCTCACGCTCCCCAGAGCCCATAAGGCTTGCGTGATACTAATCACGTACACATTGAAGTTTTGAGCACGATTGCTCGCCAGTTTGGATGGGAACTACTCTGTTACAGTTAGGTCCTGTTCTGGGGGGGGAGGGTGCCTGGAGTAGTTGGGGACACTCGGGGCAACGTTTGAGGGGGGGAACTGTTGAATTTGTGGGGAGGGTGGGAAATGCTGAACCTATTGTCTGGTTGCCAACCGAACCTGAATTGACTCGTACCCAATGGGACTATGGCTAGCATGGGATAATTGAACTGTGTGTCCTGGAATGTGCGGGGGTTAAATACGATGACGAGACGTCCGCAGGGGGTGCACATCGCATTCCTGCAGGAAACCCATCTGACCCACAAGGAGGGAGTGGCGCTACAGTGTAGATGGAGGGGCCACCTCTATTATACTACATACTCGGCCTTCGCTAGAGGGGTGTTAATCTGGATCAGGGCGGGTGTCCCTTTCCAGATCACTAGACACACTGTGGACCCAGATGGGCGGTTCGTGGCAATCGAGGGCCTGCTTAGAGGCCGGCACATAGCACTTGTTAGCATATATGCCCCAAATGTGGACCAAGCGACATATTTCACTAAACTCTCTCGTACTCTGGCTAGTTATTTCACTGGCCCGCTGCTAATGGGGGGGGGACTTCAACTCAATAGCGGACGTCTCCCTGGATAGATCGCACCCACCACTACAGACATCCCCGGTACACAGGCTAGCGAAGCTCCGAGCAGACTGGCAGGGAAAATGGGACTTATCAGATGCTTGGCGGACACAACACCCGAGGGACCGAGACTATTCATTCTACTCCAGTATTCATGACCTCCATGTCCGCCTCGATATATTCCTCTGCTCGCAAACAGTGCTCCCGTCGGTGGCCCGGACGGAATATTTAGCGCGAACACTCTCCGACCATAATCCCTTACTCCTTACACTGAACTGGATGAACGTACCCACACTTATCCCAATGTGGCGGCTACGGCCGGACACGCTTGATGACCCTCATTTCCGCGAGGCGCTGAGAGAAAGAATTGACCAATACTTCGCGGAAAACGAGGATACTGCCTCCTCTAGATCTGTAGAGTGGGACGCATTTAAAACAGTGGTGAGGGGGCACTGTATTGGGAGATTTGCGGGAGCGCGCAGGACACTGATTGGAGATCTAGATAAGGCAGAATCAGCACTACGGAAGGCGGAGCGGGAACGCCCCAACCACCCTGAACTTCAGGATAGAGTCAGCAGTGCGCGGGAGGCGGTAGCGGTAGAGGTAGAGCGCCTGCGCAGCTTTGACCACAAACTATACCTGACGAAAACCCTCGCAGAAGGAGATAAGCCCGGGGCACTCCTAGCCTGGTTGGCAAACCCCAACAGACACAGTAAGCCAAATCATGCCTGAACTGCTATATGACTACCGCATGTTCCTGTTGAACTGCCGTTCCCTCCCAAAACATAGGGTTGAAATTTCTCTCCTAATAGAGGAACTCTCACCGGACATACTGTTTCTGACAGAAACCTGGTTAACTCCTGACGCTGAGCCAGCGATTTTGGAAGCTCTTCCCCCAGGCTTCCAAATCTCTCACCAAGACCGGCCTAAAGGGAGAGGAGGAGGTCTGGCGATAATTTATAAAGATCAATTTCGCTGCCGTCTAGCAACCGAATCCATCCCGGATTGCGAGAGTTTCACTTTCCATGTCGAACTCTCACCTAACAAATGTCTTTCCGGCACGCTCATTTACCGTCCTCCCGGCTCCCCGAATCAGTTCCACGTCTGCTTACCCTCAATCATAGCCGAACGCCTCAATCCCACGTCTAACTTCACCATCTTAGGCGACTTTAATTTCCATTTCAACTCGGATTCAGACCACATAGCCACTACTTTAACAGAAGACCTGGCAGCTCTACAATTGACCCAAAGAGTTACCTCCCCTACCCATGTCAAGGGTCATTTGTTGGACCCGGTTTTTAGCAACTGTTTAGGCCTTATAACAGGACCACCCATCCACCTGCCTTGGACCGACCATTTTTTGATCCCTATCAGCTGGTCTGCATCGAAACCCTCTGAATCGACACCGATTACGAGACTCACAAGAGCTTGGTCCCACCTCGCAATCGATAAATGGACTAATATACTTGCCGAGAATTCCCCTCTGATCAAAGACAACCCTAACCTAGCAAATCTGGCTTATTCCAATTGGATCACTCAGTCTTTAGACGCGGCTCTTCCCAAAAAAAAAATCACACTAAAACGAGTTCAAAAAACTGCCCCATGGTATACTGAAGATATTAGAGACAAGAAACGCCGCTGCAGACAATCTGAAAGAAGCTGGCGAGCTGACTACTCCTCAGATAAAAAAAATCTCTATCGCGAAGCCATCAGAGAATACAAAATATTGATAAAAACGGCCCAAGCCGCTTACTTTTCGGAGAAAATCTCCCTCGCTAAATCTAAACCTAAGGAAATTTTCCGAATCATTAAAAAACTGACCAAACGGTCCCCCTGTGATCAGGCGGATAAATCCATCACCCATTGTAATGATGTCGCCGAATTCTTCCACCAGAAAATAAATACCATCTACTCTGCCTTTCCCCCGAACAACCTCACCCCCTCGGCTCCTACTTGTCCCCTCATGACTTCCATTCATCACTCACCCGCACTAACACACTTCCCTCCACTAGAGCTGGCTACTCTTGAGCCCTTAGCACGGAGTGTAAAATCTGGTTCCCCCAATGACCCAGCACCACCAGACATAATAATGGCAGCATCTCAAATCACTCTGCCCATAATTAAGGACATCTTAAACGTCTCCATTTCATCTGGCGTGGTCCCGACTGCCTGGAAGCAAGCCATGGTTAGAGCCCTAGTGAAGAAGCCCAACCTGGACCCCAATGATCTGAGTAACTATCGCCCCATATCCCTGCTCCCATGGATCAGCAAGATTCTGGAAAAATACATTAATAAACAACTAATTACCTTTCTGGAAGATCACCAACTACTGGACCCGACCCAGACGGGCTTCAGACCCAAGCATGGGACCGAGACCGCCCTCCTCATGGTCACTGAGGAAGCGAGAAAGATCTTGGATCAAGGAGGATCAGTGGCAGTGATCCTCCTTGATCTCAGTGCGGCCTTCAATACGGTCAGCCATGACACTCTGCTATATCGTATGTCCCAGGTTGGGATTGAAGACAAAGCCTTGTCTTGTTTCCAGTCCTTCCTTCAAGACAGATCCTTCTGTGTGTTTGAAGGTGAGTCTGTCTCTGCCAGCAGAGCTTTGAAATGTCGAGTCCCTCAGGGATCATCTCTAAGCCCTGCACTTTTTAATCTGTACATGAGGCCGCTGGCTGACGTCGTCCTTCCGTATGGGATTAAGATCATTTCCTACGCGGACGACACGCAGCTGGTGGTCTCCATGACTCAGGAAGCCACTCCATCGGCTCCAGGCGGGCTTAGAGAGTGCCTTGAGGAAGTGAAGACCTGGATGTCCCTCTCTTCGTTAAAACTGAATGGGGACAAAACTGAGCTGATGCTCCTGGGCTCCCCAGACCCCAGTATCCCCCCCTCTTTGTGGCCACCCAGTCTGGGCCCCCCACCCACTCCCAAAAACAGCATCAAAAGCCTTGGAGTGTGGCTGGACAGATCCCTGTCCTTTAATGTACAGTCCACTAAGCTTTCAGCCACTTGTTTTGGCATCATGAAGATGCTGAAAAGAATCCTCCCCCTTCTTCCCTGGGATGCCAAACAAACGGCCGTACAAGGCTTAATTCAATCACGACTCGACTTCAACAATATACTTTATCTTGGCGCCCCCGAATCTACCCTCAGAAGGCTCCAGATAGTCCAAAACTGCGCAGCGCGCATTCTACTAGACCTCCCCCGCAGACAGTCAGTGAGAGCAGGCTTGATTACCCTCCACTGGCTACCAGTGCGACAGAGGGTCCTGTTTAAAGCCATGTGCACTGCACACCAGGCCTTCTGGAACACTGGCCCCAAAATTACTCAAGACTTAATTACTCATTATGTGCCCAACAGAAGCCTCCGCTCCATTCAAACATTTCTTGCAAAAACCCCCAAAATAAAAAGATCCAGATCCGGAGGCAGGACCTTCTCATACAACGGTGCCAGGGCCTGGAACGCCCTCCCACTGCACCTTAGAGCTAATTCCAACCTCTCAACCTTCCGTAGACAACTAAAGACCTTTTTATTTCATCCAGTCTAGTTAATCTCACCCCTAAATTCTCTTTCTGGGCCTGCGGTAGATATTCGGTTCTCCTAGCGCTTGGACGCCTACGGGCAGCAATTCGCGCTATACAAATGTACATCCTATCCTATCCTATCCTATTATGACTCTTAAGGAGGGTGAGGACTGTATACTCCAAACACAGCCGGAGATACTGACCTGCTTCCGCTCCTATTACGATCGGTTATATCAGACCAGGTTAGTGGACCGGGGAGAAGCAACGGACGCCTTCCTGGCGGACCTGCACTTCCCCCATCTAACCCAAGAAGACGCAGAGTCCCTGGGCAGTCCGATAGCTCTAACGGACATAAGGGGCGCGGTGAAACACTTAGCGCGCAACAAAACGCCGGGACTGGATGGGTTGCCCGCCGAATTCTATGCCAAATACCTTGACCAACTGGCCCCGCGCCTCCAAATAATCTATAATGAAGCCAAGGAGATGGGCTGCCTCCCTAGCTCAATGCGCGAGGCCATAATGATTCCCCTCTTAAAGCCTCGGAGAGACGACACGGACCCGGCGTCCTACCGGCCGCTCTCTATGTTGACGACGGATTACAAAATCCTCAGCACCATCTTAGCCACCAGATTACTTTCCCACATGCAACATCTAATCCACAGCGATCAGTCGGGATTTATACCCACTAGAAACACTACACACAACATACGCAGGCTCCTCCGATTAGTGGATGACCCTCCTCCCGGAGCACAGTCCCCCCTGGTGCTGGCGGTCGACATAGAGAAGGCATTCGACAGCCTAGAGTGGGACTACCTGTATAGAGTAATGAGAATCTTTGGACTGGGTGAAGGGTACATAGCGTGGACGAAAGTGCTGTACACGTCGGCGAGTGCCAGAGTGAGAGTCGGAGCCTTGATATCAGAAAGTTATGAGGTGCACCGGGGAACGAGACAGGGTTGTGCACTATCCCCATTACTATTCGCACTCGCAATGGAACCCCTAGCGGCAACTGCCAGACAGAGGGAGTGCTATTGTGGCCTGGTCTCCAGGGATGCCCGCCATTTCATCTCCCTATATGCTGATGACCTGCTCCTCTTCTTGGAAAATGCGGGGGAAGCGGTGCGGGGTGCCGAGGGGCTGCTGGACCGCTTTGGCGACATCTCTGGTTTACGGGTGAACTGGTCGAAGACCTGTCTCTTCCCACTGCGGAGTGAGGAGGAGCAACCCTTGTCCCATTCATTGGCGAGGTGGGAGCCCAATTGTCTGAGTTACCTGGGGGTGCACATTTACCACGACCCAGCGAACTTGTTGGACGGCTATATCGGACGTTGCATCAGAGCCCTACAGGGTAGTATCTCCTTCTGGGCGACCTTGCCCCTCTCCATGTCAGGCCGAGTATCGCTACTAAAAATGATAGCCCTTCCGAGGCTACTGTACTTTTTCCGGACCCTTCCAATATGGATCCCGGGGACAACCTTTAAACGGCTCAGGTCAATGGTAGTCTCCTTTTTATGGGGATCGGGCAGGCGTAGAATCGCTCTTGCGACGCTGACCCGCTCGAAAAACGAAGGTGGTCTGGCAGTCCCGGACTTTGAGTCATACTACCTAGCAGCCCAATTGCAGCACTTTACGCAAGAGGTTGCAAGAGCCTATTGAGGTCCGGAGCCCGAGAGGGACGCCGGAACGCCCCGCCATGTTCTAGCATACATTACCATGCAACAGAAATTGGTCCTTAGGGATCTCTCCCTGGAGGAACGAACACTGCGGCTATGCTGGAACAAAACACAGAAGCGAACAGGGCTGAGACACCCATATGCACCCGAAATCCCCCTGGGCATGGTGACGGCGCTACCGCACGGGGGGGACTGGTCAGGGCTGCAAGATTGGGAGGAAGCAGGCTTACAAATGATAGGAGACCTCTACGACGACGGGGTTCTGGTCCCATTCCAGACACTGCAAGAACGCTACGACCTTCGGAGAGGCGACTATCTAATACACGCAGCAGTTGTGAGGGCCATTCAAGCGCACTGGGGCGAGGGGTTGACAGAACCACAGACAACACAGGTGTGTCAATACGCAATGATGGCAGCGGGGACGTTCAAAGCAGTCACATGCCTTTACTCTCGACTGTCCTCAGAAAACATTCAACCCCTCACTTCACTCAAAACGAAATGGGAGGCAGACTTGCAGAAAGAAATACCTGACGCAACGTGGTCCCAACTTGTACGCAGGGCTAGGAAAAGTACGAGAAACACACGCTTCCAACTTATACATCTGTATGTCCGCCACAGAGCCTACCTGACACCGGGCAAAGTGGCGTTATATTTCGGAGATACAGAAGCGGCGTGCCCTAGGTGAGGCCTGGTGGAGGCGGATCTGCTCCATATGCTCCGGGGTTGCCCTCACATACAGGAATACTGGGACGAGATAGGCGACACATTGAACACAGTAACGGACAGGGAGCTACATTATGGTAACGAGATCACACTGCTTCACTGGTTCCCGCACACACGCAAAAATAAGTTAACAAGCAAGTTCATAGACATGGGGCTGCTTCTCGCCAAACGGGAGCTGACCAGGGGCTGGAAATCGAGGAAGGGCCCGACACACAGGAGATGGCTCTCCGAATTCTTGAAATGGGCAACAGCCGAAAGCATGCTTAGGTACCAATTAGCCCGCCGCAGCTCGGACGAGAAAGCGCAGGACTCGGCGAGAGCATGGGAGGCGTTGGTCCAGGCTTTGAGAGATGATACACTGGAGGGACCAGATGAGATAGAAGCTGAGGGCCCACCGACTCCTTTAGCGCCCATCGTCCACCCAGCACCGCTACCAGACACACACGTACAAGAGCACACTTGAATCTCCTTCGGCATAGCACTTGATCATGGACATCTACACCAGGCATAGGCATAGACACGCAGCGGGTGAGGGGGGGGGGAGCACAGACCACTATAGGCTTCATAGGACTCCAGCGATAGCGAACAGCAGCAGTGAAGGGGATGGAGGGTGTAAATATAAAGCAGAAACTGATTGTATTATCCTCCTCGTAAGTAGCTCAACACATCTATGAGCCTACCTGACCCACTTGACTCGCCGCCCGACCTCCGGGTTGTGGGCTAAATGGCTGTGTATCCTGTTAAGTTGGGACCAATACGTACAACTAAGCTGTGTAAAATACTACTGCAACTAATCTATGCGGTTCTGCAATAAAAACTGTTTTACAAAAAAAAAAAATCAAAAAGAAATCGGAACCTTGAAGGCAAAAGACAAAAACGTCAAAGATAAGCTTGAAGCATTGGAAAATCAATCCAGAAGAAGTAACCTAAGAGTTCTAAATGTACCAGAAGGGCGAGAGGGCACAGATATAAAGAAATTTATCATCACACTTCTGGAGGAGTAAGGACCTTGGGCTAGAGGAGGACATCCAGCGGGTGCATAGAGAACCGTTTGTGAAAAAGAAGGAGAGAAAAAATCCAAGAAAAATACTAATTAATTTTAGAACATACTCTCTCAAAGAAAGAATCCTAAGCGAGGCTTTGAAAACTGAGTCCCACAACAAAGATGACTGGTCCTTTAGAATACGCTCTGACATTGCAAAAGCAACACAAGACAGACAGTGAGAGTTGGGGCAGATGATGCCGGAGCTAAAATCCCTTGGGGCCACAGTCCAAATGAAATTCCCGACCTCCCTCAGGATCATGTGGAGGAACAAAATGTACAACATCAGGGACCCAAAAGAAGTTGAAACGTTCCTGGAACAAATGCGTGATCAAACGCGAGATCAGACTTAGAAATAATCTCTACTGAAAAGAATAAGCAGAGTATTTTCAATAAACTATCGTAAGTAAGTAAACACGGAGCTCAAAGTGGGCTATCAACAAAGCCCAAAGAAGAAGAAGGGAGGCTTCTCCAAGGAGGGGAGAGTTTTAAAACTTGCACACTACAAAAAAAAAGAAAAAAGACAGAAGAAAAACATGCACGGGAGATGGGAGCAAGTTAGGGGAAAAAAAATATATGTCCTCAGCATTACACTAGGTATAAGAAAGAGGGGAAATCAGGGACTGGCAGAAGGAAAAAGGTAGAAAGAAATGAAAAAAGATCTAAAATATGTGAAAATAACTTCCTGGAATGTTAACGGGTTACGAACCAAGAGTAGGCAAAGGAGAATACTAGAATATCTGAAAACAATATATAGTGAAGTCATAATCCTTCAAGAAACCCATTTGTTAAAAAAAGAGTCGGAGGATGTTATAAACAAACTACACTGGGTCGATACATATATATGCACAGATCAAGATTGTGTTGTTAAGGGGGTTGCCATCCTTTTTAAAAAGTCTTTAAAAGCAAACGTGAAGTCAGCGAAAACAGATCCAAAAGGAAAATGGGCAATGGCTAAAGTAAGGATACGTAGCGATGTTTTGACAGTGGCAGGCTATTATGGTCCAAACACGGACGATCCAGTTCCCCTACAAACTCTATATTCACAATTGCTCTCGGCTACGTCCCCTATTATCCTAGGGGGAGATTTCAATATTATTCTCGACCTGAAAGTGGACCGGTTCCCTCGAGGAAGACAAACAAGTTTGCCGAAAATGAGGGACTGGTTAGGGCTGTGTAGAAGGGGCCTGAGTTTAGCTGGCATCTGGAAAGAGAAAGGTGATGAACAAAATAACTTTACATTCAAAAACAAAAAACTGGGAATACAATCAAGAATAGACTACTTCCTGGTGGATCAAGGACTAGTCGAAAAAACACTAAAGGCAGTACATATTCCACCTCATCTCTCAGACCACTCTGGACGATTACTCTACAACTGAAGAATAGTACCGAAGGTTCAAGATGGAAAATGGATCGCACAATTCTCTCAGACCCCCAGATTGTTGAACAGCTAAAAAAAGAGGCGGAGTTCTACTTCGAGAATAATAAGGAAGGCACCTCAGTACAGACCGCCTGGGACGCGTATAAAACAGTGATTAGGGGGAAAATCCTTAGTCTGGCAGTATATAAATCTAAGGGAATTAAACAAAAGATCTACAATTTGGAAAATAATATCAAATCCCTCGATCTACAGATATCTGAGGAAACATCTCCCTCCAGCAGAGAACGCCTGGAGGTTGATAGATTGAAACAAAAAGAAAATATAACAGAAATATTGGAAGATAGAGTCAGAGAGAAATGGGAAGCTAGCAAGCTCGCCCACTACGAGTATGGGGAAGGTTGTGGAGAAATGCTTGCATGGAAAACCAAGACCGATCAATCCAGGAATAAAATTGCTAGCATTGATCCCCGTAATACCTTACACAATGATTCAGAGGAGGCCGTAATAAAACAAGAATTCTCCGCCTTTTTTTCAGATCTTTACAGGCAGGACTGTAACCCCGAAATTGTGGAAATAAAGTATTTCGTAGACGCCCAGCACCTCCCTACTCTACCATATGAGATGAGAGAAAAATTAAATGCTGAAATAACAACCAAAGAAGTAGAAGAATTCATAAAAATTCTTAAGAGAGGTAAAGCAGCAGGCCGGGACTCCATCCCAAATGAGTTTTACATAAAACTAAGAGATTTACTGGTTCCTCCACTAACAGTTTTGCTTAATGAAATCTTCTTGGAAAAAGGTGACCTCCCAGAGTCTTGTAATGACGCCACAATTACCATCCTCCTAAAACTAGGCAAAAATCCCCAAAAATGCGAACATACCGCCCAATCTCTACCTTGAATTGCGATTATAAGATCTTTACGCAAATTATGGCAAAAAGACTGGGGAAAATAGCAGGATCTCTAATAAATAGTAATCAAAAGGGATTCGTAGCAGGAAGACACCTAGAAGATTTAACGCAAGAACTGATCGGGGCTATAGACATAGCTATTAATGAGAAACTCCCCCTATCAATAATTACCATTGACGCAGCCAAAGCTTTCGATAGAGTCAACTAGATCTATTTGAACAAAGTACTAAAAAAATTCAATCTGGGGGTAAATATCCAGAACATGGTGGAAATGATTTATAGCTCTCCTAGGGCGAACATCTTAATTAATAGCAACCTTACTGAGAACATCCAGATAAAAAGAGGAACAAGACAGGGGTGCCCTCTTTCCCCACTACTCTTCAATTTTGATATTGTACCAGTGGTAGAGAGTCTTAGAAATCAACCGTTAATGTCCCCTTTTTCCTACCAAGGCTGGGTCAAGAAGGTGGCCCTCTATGCAGACGATTTAATGATCTTCACTAACGACTTGAACGGGTCCCTAAATACAATAGAAGAGACTCTGATCAGCTTCGGGAAAATCTCTGGCTACGAAATCAACCAAGCCAAAACAGAAACCATGAGCTGGAATGAGCACACAATCAGCCCATACAATAAGGATAAAATCAGATACTTAGGTATAGATCTTGTTAAAGACTTGGATAAAGTAGCACAAATCAACATCTATAGAATCGAAGGGGAAGTAAAAAAGCTACTAAAAGTGTGGGGTGGCTTACCGCTGACATTGCTGGGTAAGTCCAACATTGTAAAAATGTCAATTATCCTGAAATTTACCTTTGCTTTTGGCGCTATCCCGCTGGAATTCAAGAGAGATACAATAAAGAAAATTCAGGGAGAACTCACAAGTTTTATCTGGTCTTCAAAAAGCCCCAGAATTGCATGGAGCAAATTAAGAAGAAAAAAAGAACAGGGGAGAATTGCCAGCCCCGATCTTCTGGAATATTGCAGAGCCTTCCAATTTAAATCAAGTAGGAAGTTGCTAAGTACATTTGAAAACTACCCACCATATCTCCAAGCAATGACCAAAAAACTAGTCATTTCCTATACAAATTTGGTCATCCGAAATACTTTAAAAAAGTAAAACTAAAGATGTTAAAGTCAGCCGCTAAACTATGGTATTGCATAAGATGTACTCTGAATATTCCTTACTACAGCGATCTGGCCCCAATATGGGAATCTCCGGGCACCCCGGAGTGTCTCAAAGACAAATTTGCACTCCCTTTAAAAACAGCAGGAATAGTAGAGTGGGGACAACTCCTGCCTCAGAACAAAATAATGGATTGGGAGATATTATCTTTAACAACAAATGCTTCCCTAGCAAAATGCAAATATTATCAGCTCTCAAGTTGGGCGAAATCTTTAAAGAAGTCAGAGAAGGAAACATAACTTTTGAACTGCGATGCTGAAAAGGGAAGCTTTCCACAAAGAAATCTCCTATTGGTACTGGGCCCTAATTTTAGCATGGGAGGAAGAATTCCTTATTCCAGAGAGAATATGGGGGAAAGATCTGCCGACGCTGGATATAAATAATCTATGGCAAGTGTCTATGAGCAAATGCTGGTCAATAGTGACATCAGCCGCCCTAAAGAGAATCCATCTATTTTCCACCCATAGAGCATACTGGACCCCGAAAAGGCTCTCCAAGTTGAACGGATTGCGGTTTGGAAAAGGCTGACGGCCTACATATGTTTCGGCAGTGCCCCCTTCTCGATGGTTTCTGGAATGATGTGGGTAAGACATTAGATGAGGTATTGGGAAGACATCTGAATGTAAGTATTGACCTAGTTATTTTAGGGGTAATGGGCTCAAATGTTTTAGAAAAATTGTCAAAATCACAGGAAGATCTGTTATTCCTATTGATTTTACTAGACAGGAGAGAGATCTGTGTGAAATGGGTTAGCCCAGCCCCTCCGCTTCACAGAGAATGGTTGGCCTCAATATTAAAAATATACAAATTGGATAAAAGGAAACCACCTAGTAAGAAGTACAAATTTTGGGAGATATGGGAAAACTACCATTTGAGATAATCTCAGATAATTTACAGATAATCCTACTGGTAATGTTTTAACAGAATGGTTGGCACAAATTAGTTTTTCATAGTCCAATGATTATGTGTTGGCAATGTAAACTCAGGTGAAGGCCTGTAAGAGTAGCCAGAATGGCTAGCTCAACCCCTTTCGGAAATAAGGGGACCCCTCTATCTTCAAGGCTCCGTAGGGGAACTGCCCACACCCAGCATTATGGCAGTGAAGGCAAAGGACAAAGAAAAAAGGGGCCCGACAACTGCTTAATAACAATGTTGCACAAATGAGGACAAAAAAATAATAATAATAATAATAATAATTGTGTCTGCCAACAAATCACATTTTACTTGATGTGCATACCGATCTCTGGTCACAACCCAAGAACAAAGCGTGACCCAAAACTCTGCATATCACTTTACTCAGGATTTTCTTGTCCACTGTGCTGTTCAAACCCCTGAAATATTAATTCATAATAAGCATGCACTGATTCCTTTGCCTATTGAGGAGTTGTATTGATTGTTAGCCAAACAATGTCTGTCACTGGAACTTATCCTTTCAAAAAGGTAATCACCTCATCATACTTAATCATTAACACAGGTGACAATGGACAGGTATGGGCATCTCTCAAATGTTCAGAACATGGCTATTGCTCAACTATTTTACACTCAACCCACAAATCACTCAGTACGATAATGTCAAAGAGCATATTCAAATATGTCCACAATACCTTTGAAATGTTAACAAATCTGTCAACTTGTGTACACCACTGTGCAGGATTTGCTCTCAATTTCCAAAAATTGTTTGTAAATGTTGTAAGATCACCTCTACTCCATGTTGCATGCACATACCCTCTGCCTGGTATTACCCTCATAGGAAATGTAAATGCTTCATCTTCATCTGGGGGTACTGTTGGTGGTTTACTATTTTCTTCTGCTGCATCTGTTTCTTTGTCCACTTGCTCTCTAATCTTTCAAAATCACACCACTTGGTGATGCTTTTACCAATTCTGCAATATCTAATCCCTGAATATCGCAATGTCACACTAGCTTCATCATCTATTTGTGCCCTAAAGCTTTTTTGTAATGAAACACTCTTTGAAAGATCCACATCATATTTTTTTGCCAATTCAGTTAATTTGTCATGTGTGACATCTGCACACATCATGATATCTTTAGTGAGATAAATCACTTTCCTGATAATGTTCCAAGTGTGAAATGTCTAGACAACCCCAAATCATTTCTTATAATTCCACCTTCAATTTTGAGACATCGAATGGTCTTGCTTTTCCTTGGCTAGTAAACCATCTCACTGCACCTCCTGTCTTTTTATTGTATGTGGTTTCTTCAAACAACGAGAGAAAAATTCCATATTCAAATTGTCCTGTCACACCTTGTGCAACTGGTGTCATAAAGTTAATGCTCCTTTCTTCTCTCAATGATTGAACAATTTCTGTGTGGTTTCATCTCGTATAGATCCTTCCTTAAATGTTCAATAACCTTTAAATTAAATATACTGCTGTAGAAATTTAAATAGACCATCATTTTCAGAAATCTTGCACCATTGACAAAGTCACAAATATGTATGGAGCCCTACATTTGTCGTCATGTAGTGAGTTGTCGTACCCTCCGGTTGCCACTCTTCACCTTCCCTATCTGGAACTCTTACATCACATGTCATCAAATCTCTAAGGGCTTTAAAACATTTCATTGTATTCAATAATTCAACAATAAATGTGCATGATCATATTCAACTTTCCAAGTTTTGATTCGGTTTTCAATTCCGTTTATGGCAATCTCTTACTCCAATCCTGTTACAGTTTAATAATTGATGATCCAACAAAAAAAATCTCAGTGAGGCAATCTGTGTTGTCATTAATCAATAACAGTGCCATTCTAACATCAACTGACCAATCTCAGCGTGGCACACTATGACATACCCCTCACTCGTCGCAGCGGTTCACCCTCCATTACATGTTTTTTTCTTTGTCACAAATTCTGCAACTCTAAGCACGCATAGTAAACAAATAGCTTTTGTCTGCTCCACTAAAGAAATTCAAGTAATCTATTCATACCAGAAATTATTAGAATTAAGGTTTTAACACCCTCCAACCTCTCTACACTTACACTTGCACACAAATGAAATCTCGACCGGTGGAAAATCGCTGTGACTGATGTAGTTTCCACTTTGCGCAATAAGGCTCCACTAACAGGATCGGACTGGGAACAGCAACCAGCCCTGGCGGTTGCGGCCCGACTGGCCCTGGGAGCGAGGGGGGTGCTAACAAAAAACACCGCTGCTGCTTTTGTTACTGGGGGCTGTAATGTAGCACTGCTGCTAAACTGGCCCCCTGTAACAAAACCAGACCCCACAGGCACGAAACCGGCCCCCACCCCACCGGTCCACTATGCAAATGCCTGGTGCCCACTACGGAAAGTCCGGCCCTGAACACCAATCAATATTAGCATAACCACAACAATTGTTATAGTTCCTATCTCAATTGTGCAGTTCGATAGCACCTCACAAATCTACACCACACATCTTAACAGACTAATAACAACTCAACCTCAACTGTTTAACTATTTATCCTGGGATCTTAGACTATTTCAAATCTGATTAGCACTTGAACTGCTCTACATTTAGCGATTACACACCACTATTATTAAGCACAACAATAGAACAAAATCTCAACAAAGACAATAGTGATGCATAATCCTATTGATAATCACACCTCCAACACTGCAAACCGCTTTTGAAACCACAACTTTGTCAATCTTCATGTTTGTGCTTTGGGCTTAAGGACATAAGCATTTCATAACTAGGGTTTAATTATTTCAGCTCCTCTCTCATGACATGAATCATACTCTGCTACCACTGTTAGAACATAGGATTCCACTGTCACTTACTGTCAATCATAAACCCTGTGTACAGGTCGATGGATCCTTGATGTCAACAGAATTGTAAGAAGCCAAAATCAATCTTAAATGTTATCAATTATCATTACTATAGTTCAGTCAATAAGGAGAGTTACGTGTGAATTAAAGGGTTTAATTTTCGAATCTTTAATTAATGTATTCATTATTTAAGTATCATTTTTCAAGATTCATCAATAAAGGTTAACATCTCAATCAATCAATATATAGTAATGTGTTATGTCAATTTAGCTAATCAAATAAAGCATTAATACAATGAAATATAAAAAGGGTGTTCCATAAATAAACGTCCCTACTCTAAACTTAGTCAAAATCAAAGGTGGGACAATTAAAGGTATCAGTTCATATAGCCCTGATGAGAGAATCAAGAATAAGCAAAAAGCTTTAGCCAAATAAGCTGGATAGTATTCTCACCTCAAATATCATCAGATCAAGAAATAAACTAAGACTTCTCATAAAGAGATGTCCAAGAAAACTCAGTAAAGAGTCTCCTTCCTGATAGTCTGGGAAAGTGGGCACACCTATTGCTCTGCTCACTCTGCTCTCTGTTAAATTTATTGTTCGCTCTGCTCCTAATCTAGAAAGATACACTAACATGTTTTCTATGTTGCAACATTAATATTCATTCTTCTTCAAGTTGGCCAAAGGTCTACTCCCCATCTTCTCGCCACAGTACAATCATCTTTTAACCATGTGTCCTTGAATGTTGCGTCATATCCTTTCTAGTTTTCCAAAATCTTCTTCCCATGAATTATTCTTCCTGTCATCTACATCTTTTGTGTTGAGAACTTCACTATCAGTTGTCTTATAAAAATAAATGTCAATTAATTAAATAATAAACAGTAGCTTCCAAAATTGCAACCTCTGCAGCAAAGAGAAGAAAAACATCTTGCATGGTCTTTTAATGTGAAAAGCAAGAATTTTTGTAAGAATGTGCCTTCATGTTAAATCATATGCAACACAAATTGCCCGAACCACAAAATCTCCACAAGCTTCTTGAGAGGTAACGATCAATTTATTGTGATCACCCTCGACACTTTACTTAGTGTCAATGTTGTTTTTTTTTTTTTTTCAAGTTATAACAAGCTACATGACAGAAAACGAACAATAGATTAAATATTTACACAGCTTAAATACTTTGTACATACATGAAAAACAAATTCTTTGCACATTGCAAAAAAGAAAATTCCTTGCATCAAACATTACAAAAAAACTAAGAATACATCGCAAACATTAGAACAAACATTACAATAAAAAAATGAGAAAAATATAGAGAAAACCAATCCAAGGGGGAATTATAAGCAAATGAGTGGCTCTTAACCGCATCGATGCTCGCAGATTTACAACCATGCGCTGGGATTTTCAAAAACCCATTATTCATGACGAGCTGGGCTCGTCATGAGCGTGTGAGCAGGCTACTGCATGACGAGCCCAGCTCGTCATGAGCGTGGAAGGGGTTAAACAAATCAATACTGGGCCAGCCGGTCCTAGTATCGTGAAGATGACTTTTTATTCCACCCTATGAAAGTGCCGACGCATTTCGAGATCAGGCACAATGTCGCTGATCTCTCATCAGGGCTGTTTTATTCTTTGTATCAAACTTATTTGCAAGTAGAGCAGGGCATTAAGGCGTAAAGGGGTTTCAAACCAATTATTTTAAGCGTGGCCAGGCAGGACAACCTTACTATTGTCGACTGCCGCCAACCGGCGTACTTGTATGTAGTCAAAGTCAAAGTAAAAAAGGCTTTATTTCGATAAAAACTTATCATAAAAGCTTCACAGTAAAAACACACAATTTCATTTTTTTTTAAAGAAAAGGAGAATACAGGAATTTAATTACATTTTGCCTTTAAAATCTTAATTTTCAGATAAAAGAAGCATTTCATAAATAATTAATTAAAAAAGAATTAAACATTTCCTTTAAGCCTTTTGCTTCTAATGAACCAGGCCCATGATAAGAATTTGGAAAGGGCACAGACATACAGTGGTCTAGAGTCTGACATTAAATACGTAGTGCCTCAATTTGATGCCTGGTCCCTAGCAAGCGGCACAGTTGCTTAAGCCATCTTCTTCTTGGTTGGGCATACTCCTGGCACTCGAACAGAAAATGTGCCACTGACTCCTGTCTAAATACACAAGTGGGGCAAAACTCTGTAGTCTGTGCTGGCGGTTTCCAGAGTCCCAGTCCTGAATTTAAAATAGAGGGTTCTATCAAATGGCCTCTCAATCATATCTAAGTAGAGTTCCCGAATGGGCAAGTCCTTGAATTTCAAGAAGTCCTCCGTGAGTCTGCCCAATGTACGATTAGTGCTCCGTTGAGTCAAAATCCAATTCCAGTACAGACTCTTGAGTGTTGCCTTTGGGGTAGAAGACCTATTTGCCAAGGCTTCACTTAGACCCAAGTTACACAGGAGGGCTTTCATGTCTCTCAACCATTTTATTCTGTGCCACCCCGGTAAAGACATTACTTCAGAGAGCCCTTTAGCATATTTGGCAAACTCCGGGACACGCCACAGCCGGGCCCATAAAAGTAAGGGCCGGAACTTTGCCAGATCTTCAATAGGGCGGCAACCTAAATCAAGCATTAATGGAACCATAGGTGTACCCTGGGGAAGTGACATAATGGCCCTACAGAACTTCCTCTCAGATCTTGACAATTCGCTGATGTTACATGAGCCCCATAGCTCTGCCCCATAAAGAGCAGAGCTAACTCCCCTTGCTGCGTAGATTTCAATAACGGGGGCTATAGGTCTAATAGCACATGAGCGCTGCTCCTTCAGGAGAGCCCCTGTTACCCTCTTGTGGACTAGCAGCATTTTGTCTAAGTGAGAGGCCCACTGCATATTGTGCGACAAACGGATGCCTAGGTAATCAAATACATCCACCCTCCCCAAAGGTACAGCGTTCAGCTTTGGAGGACGCACAGATTTTTTTAGGGGGATTCATCACAAGATATTTCGTTTTATCGGTATTGATTACCAGGCCCTGTTCTGTACAGAAAGACTGGAAATTATTGAGAAGTTTTTGAAGACCCATTGGGGATTTGGATATCAAGAGCGTATCATCCGCAAAGAGAAGGGTGGGGATAAGCTCCCCCGCCAGGGATGGTTCATCAGAGGGATCTTTCAACAGATGCTCAACCACACCATTGATATACAAAGAAAAAAGGGTGGGAGCTAAAACACACCCCTGGCGAACCCCTCTCTCTACCGGAATACTGCTGTTTTTCTCTCCTTTTGTACCCCATCTTATCTGGGCAAAGCTATTCTCATGGAGCCTTACAAGTAGCACTAAGATGTAATGTGGAATCCCCATGTCAGTAAGGACTCTCCAGAGAGTCTTCCTAGGTACAAGGTCAAAGGCAGTCTTTAAATCGATAAAAGCGAGATAAAGACTGCCCTTGCCTATGACCACCACCTTCCAGTATACTAGCATCAATCTGAAGGCTTGTTATATTGTGCCGGTGCCTACTCTAAATCCTGCTTGGTAGTCGGAAAGGATGTTGTTTTCACTAATCCATTGTAATATTCTAACCAACAGCACTTTGCCGACTACCTTTTGAGTTATATCCAACAAGCTTATGGGTCTATAATTCGACGGGTCGTCCCTAGCCCCTTTTTTAAAAATAGGGACGACCTCCGCCCCTTTCCAGGATGTGGGAATCGGTGCACCCTTACAGATGGCAATGAGCAGGCAATGAATGAATTTCCCCCATTTCGGGATATCTGAACGAAGCAGGTCCCCGGGAATACCATCAAGTCCGGCCGCCTTTTGGGGCATAAGGGTACTAATGGCATACTCTACTTCTTTTATTGAGAAGTCGGCGTCTGCTAGATCTACCTCCCAGTCCTTTTGAGACACAATAGTACCAATAGCATACTCTACTCTTCTTGTTGGAAAGTCGGGGTTTATTGGAGCCACCTCCCGGCCCTTCATCCTTGGATGTATCTATGATGTTATTTCCGGATTGGCGAGTGTACAATTTGGAAAAGTGGTTAACCCACACTTGGCTAGTGATGTTACATGTTATGAGGTCACTATCTGGCCTGTTTCTGGCTCTGATTGTATCCCAGAAACGCCTTGGATCTTTCCCAGAGCTTGCCTCTTTTAAAGTACCCCAGTACTCTTCTTCCCACTCCTTTTTTGCACTTTGCTTATGTTCTTTCCTAGCTCCCTGTATCGGGGCTTGTGATTTGCCTTTGATAGCCTCAATCAAAAGAGATTTTGCATGCCTGCATGCAGATGTGTACCAATCATGCTTGCCCCTTGGGTTCCGGGTTGCCGTATTCCTGCCCACACGCACCTTTTTCAAAAATACGTCCCCTATAGACCTAAGTGTGTCCTCAAAAATAGATGTGACCCTTCCATTTGTTGACAGGGCCAGATCGATAGTATCCAACTCCATTTGTGAAGCCATAAGCATTTCATTGATGATATTAAGGTTAGCTTCATCAGCTGAGATCTTATTCCACTTCAAACGTCTCCCACAAGAGGAAACAGAGATTTTGTGAGCTTGCTTAGGGGACATGTCAACTATTTTGCTAGGCCAAGGATTTTTAAGAGACAGAGAAAGCGAATTATGATCGCTTTCTACAGTAGGTAAAACTGCCATATCCTGCACTAATCCCCAAAGTGTAAAGTCTAGCAGAATGTAATCGATCCTTGAGGTATGGTTAGGTCTGTTAAATGTGGCAGCACCCATGGGATCTGAAATTGTACAACCATTTGTGGCTCTTAGGCCAAACTCCAACGTTAAAGCATTTAATTGGATCGCACTTTGGGACCATCTTTTGATCGGGGGAATAGTTAGGGCTGGAATACCCCTTCTAGTGTCATCCTCACCCAGATCAAAAATGTCATCTGTTGAGAGTGGCTCATAGGTGCATTAAAGTCACCCGCAACTAAGACTTGGGCACCAACAATGTTTTCTCTGAGCTCTACTACAAGAGTGGTTACTATCGGGGACATAGACCCATGTTTAGTGCCTCTGACATATATATTAAACAGATCGAGGGTTAACCCACTACGGGGACCTCTCAAGGAGATTCCTAGAATATCTGGGCTATTAATCTGCTTAGGTGTTATACGGCAGTTGAGGGAGATACTTACCCAGATGAGAAGGCCCGCCCGAAGGGCGGCCCTTCCCATTTCTGGGATGTACTGCAGGCACAAAATATGTGACATAGCCAGCACGATGGAGTGGTTCTAAGCTCCATGTCTCCTGGAACAAACAAATCTTATGCGCCTCCACCAAAGCATTCCACTCTGGTGAGCCCAATTTCCTGTGAATACCTGCTAGGTTCCAACTAAGAATCATTAATGAACCCTTGGGATCATAACCATCACTATTTTGAGGACCCAAACATTTAATTGGAGGCATGAGTGCAGTAGAAGGCGTGGACTGAGCAATACTAGGCCCTGGTACAGAAATAGGGTGGGGGCATAAATCTGAGACCTGTGGAGTTTCCGGAATCCGCCTAATTTGGTCTACTGTTGTCAGGTGGTTTATTTGGTCTGACAATTTAGTTTCCCCTTTCTGTTTTCTAGAATTCCTTGTACTAGCCATCCTGCCCCCGCTATCTTTTGTTACAATTGGTATATACATTCCTGTCATTTTGAATCCTTCCTCTTCCGATCTCTTGTCAGGTAGTGGGATGCTGATTTCCTCAGGTGTAAGTCAGTCCACCTCGTCCAGTGCACAGAACCTGTTCCAGTGCATATACTGGGATAGAAAAGGGTCGTAGTCTGGGGTGCCTTGCCAGGGCGTTTGCCATTGGTAGAATCTGTGCTGGGGTGCTAGCTGGTGAGCCCTACCCATAGGTATCCTATTTCTCTGCAATTGTTTTTGGGGTATGATCGGGTAGAAATATGAGAGATGTAGAGGGTGGGTTTGTGTATTAGTTCCACTAGGGGGTGCATTACATATATAGTTCACTGCGGCCGTGTCTCTGAAGTTGATAGTTATAATGTTCCCTGCTATTGTTTTTATACCTCTCCCTATCCATTCCCCTCTTCTAACCGTAAGTATTTCCCCAAAGATATTTGGAGGTAGGCGTCTATTTAACTTTAGCCATTGCACGCATTTATTTTTTAGTTCATGTTGTGTTTCCTTTTTTCCTTCTTTCAGGGGTGGCACTCCTGTCAATACGACCACAAAGGGCAAAGCTTCATGCAGAAGATTAATTGTCTGGAAGCGAGACAATCTTACTTTTTCCGCTTGATTTTTTAATAGGGGAGTATTTGTGTTTATACTTTCTTTAGGGTTTTGGCCCATTTTATCGTTTGAGACTAAAAGATTTCCATTACCTTGCTTCGATTGGACCTGTGGGGTGGTTCTGAGTGCACTGGGATTCAGGGATATAGGGGCTTTCTTCACAGTCGGGATATTATTTTGCGTGACTTCCATTGGTCTATTTGCTGTGGATTGGTTAATTGGTGCTACCTTGTCTTTTAGTGTATTGTTAGCGGTTCCCCCTTTTGACCCCTCCTTAGTCAACGTACCATCGTTTCCCACTTGCCTGGTGGAGCCCATCCCTTTGTTGTTTATTAGGGATGTTAGTCTGTCGATTTTTGACATAAGCGGTTTAATGTGGGCAATGATCTTGTCTTCAAGGTCTGCCTTGAGGTCGGCTACCATATTTGCCACCCAGCAAGGTATTCCTGATGTAGAATTGGTAATTGGAGCCACTAGATTATGATTTAGTGTGTTGTTTTGCCCCTTTTTTTCTTGTGTGCACGAGCTTCACTAGCTCTTTTTGGCTCTGTATTGCTTGAGTTCACCTTCTCTCTACCCCACGTAGTGCTTAAATTGGGCTGAGTATTTTCTTTATCCCCTGTTGTCTCAATGGGGGCCTGAGCACACGGGAGCTCAGCGAAAGAGGAGGTAACACCAAGACTTAAGTCTAAATCGTCTGTTGCATCTATAGTGACTACTAAAGGATCGTCTACTGCATCTTGTGGGTCTTGAGAGATTATCATCGGTGGTAAAGACATCCTCCTTTCTGTATTCGCTATCGCGGTGGATACTGCCCCTATAGTCTGTTTCAACATTATGTCTATCGCTGTAAGTGTGGGAACTGGTTGAGGGGTGGCCACCTTCTGTTTGGTATTAGATCTTAAGGTGGGCATCCTGGTAGTTTTAGTTAACTTTCTAATGCTGCTCAGGTCTAAATGTTTTATGAATAGCGCTTGATGATGATCTATTCTTCAATTCTTCAACAACACTGAAGATAGACCACTCAATATCAAGTAGGAGGGACTCTGGGCACCAGATATTCGTGATGTTATACAAGTACCTTCAACAGTGCAGGAGGGGAGTTAGGGACGTGGCCCAGCCCAGCCTCTTCTGACCTCAGAGGGCTGTAGAGGGCCTGCCCTTTGCCCGGGCTTAGCCTGGCGTCCCGCTCGTGTCCTGCGAGGCGGTGCTGTCGCTGCTTATATGCGCCTCCTGGCGCCTTTCCCGGTGTCCGCGCCCGCATGGGCTGCTGGGGAGTGTAGTCCCCCCACCACGCGCTCCACTCGGCGGCGCCACTCGCGAGCTGGAAACAGCGAGTGGGCGGCGGGAGGCGGGCAGGGTGTTCCGGCGGCTGAATTTCTCCCAAGCGGTGAGTTCTTTCTCCCCTTTTAAAGTTCGGCGTCTCTGTGCTGCGCTATCGTTCAAAGGCTCTGCCCCTTGTATGTAGTCTACCACCATGCGGATAAGCTCCTTAATGGTGTATTTCTGTTCCCTTTTAAATTTCTGAAATTTTTGGAAAAAATGCTCTCAATTGGCCGTCCTGCTCTGAAATAACAGCACGCACACTGGTGTGATCAAAGTTTTCTCCCAGTGTTGATTTGTTTGAGAGCCATTCATTTGCTTATAATTCCCCCTTGGATTGGTTTTCTCTATATTTTTCTCATTTTTTGATTGTAATGTTTGTTCTAATGTTTGCGATGTATTCTTAGTTTTTTTGTAATGTTTGATGCAAGGAATTTTCTTTTTTGTAATGTGCAAAGAATTTGTTTTTCATGTATGTACAAAGTATTTAAGCTGTGTAAATATTTAATGTATTGTTCGTTTTCTGTCATGTAGCTTGTTATAACTTGAAAAAGATTTTTAAAAAACATTGACACTAAGTAAAGTGTCGAGGGTGATCACAATAAATTGATCGTTCCCTCTCAAGAAGCTTGTGGAGATTTTGTGGTTCGGGCAATTTGTGTTGCATATTCTATAAAGGGTCTAGCCCCCACCACTTGTTTATGGACCTATCCCCTTTTGTTCATATATTCATGTTAAATCATGGCGTCTTCAGTAATGACAATTTAGGAAGGTGTGCTTCATTTTTATATCACAGACCTATAGGTTTTAAATATGGTGCCAACTACAACTTTTGCATTTTACATGTAAATATGCACATTGCATTATTTAATAAAGCATTTTGAAAATAATTACTACTTATTTTTGGGGACCGGGGCTTAATTTTCCCTATTATAGTTTGACTTAGAGCAAGAGAGAAAAAAGCAGAAAAAGACCTTGTGGAAGTGCAGAAAAACACAAAGAACGTCACCACATTAAAGTAGTATAAGTGAAAGCAGCCAATTTTCAGAACAGCAGGGGACAGCGTGCACATTCTAAAAGATTGTTTTTTGCTCACTGCTTGCTGTCTTCTGCACCTATTGTTTTCCAGCAGCGAGGAATTAATTTCCATCAGTGCACAGCTACAGATGAATTTGCAAATGATTCCTATTAGTATAATGAACCAGATTGCATCAGTTCGGCAGCACTGTCATCTACAGATTTCAGACGGCACCGCCAATGAATATCAAATGCAGGAGGTCAGGAGCCTTAATTCAAGAAGGGAGCCCGAGCACAAAACTGCTTACCATTTTCAATTATTTTTTTTCGCAGGTTTCAGTAGGAATCTATCAAAATCTAAAGAGACTGTATTGCAGGGCTTCTTCCGACCACCCAGAAAAATGCAAAGGACCTGTAATACAGTTGGAAATTAAGTTGTAAAATAAAAACTCATTTTAAGAAAGGAACATTGAAAATGTTCTCGCTTTCACAGGTTTCTCTCTGTGTCTTTCTCCTCTCCCTCCCACTCTCTCGCAATAGAACTTCAATACATTTACTTTATTGGATAACTATATATTTAGTGGTGCCGTCCACGGAGCATACAAGAACTCCAAGGAAAGCAACACAAGTAAGGCATATCAGAAAAACAAAAGAAGAACCAATTGTATTAAGCAGTGATATGAAACTAATCTGCATTTTAATGTATTTATAAATAACTGATCACTTCATTGCAGAAGTGATTCACTGCCGGGTCTCCTAGAACGGGCCCTGCATCTACAAAGGTGTGCCCCATGAATAACGCATCAACGATATTGATGGGGCACAATAAGAGGACAGAATATCGAAAATAAAATATAGGCAGGTAAGTAAATCTAGATTTTCTATACCTAACTCCACCTCTATGTACCTAACAGTACATATATCTTCACAGTACATAGATGTGGAGTTAGGAATAGTACATCAATACCTCCCGATATGCACTTAAATTTTTATATTTTGCTCCTCAATATTCTGTCCTCAATATTTGTATACCACGACATTGTTGGTGTCAATATTCAGTAGTATAAACATCTACAAACCATAACCAAGAAAATCCATATGTGTGAGGCATCTTCATGTGGCTCAACAGCAGGGTTGAACTCAGACAGCAAATAGGCCTGGGCACCAAAATAAAAATGACCCCCATTTGCGAATCACAGAGCTAAAAAGGTGATCCACATTTGCAAATCAGGGCAGTTTTGAACTTCTACTGCCACACCATATAGATCTTCTCCAAGGTAGGGGAGACTATATGCATTTGTGCTAGCTGGAGGCAATGTTAAATGCGGTAATATCAGGGAAATACTCAGTAAAAACCAGGCCACCGGAACACAAAAATGTCCCACAAACTGCTAAGACACAGGCCCACATGCCAGCAATACTGGTATTGCTAGATTGACTTACAGGCCAGTCTGAGCCAGCTTGACAGGCCAATCAAAACTTGCAAGAACCTTAATTGAGAATATGAAGACATTTGTTTCCAGTCAGAGAGTAATGTGTCATTATAAAAAGATGGCCATATACTGGGTCTAGCACTCAAACACAGAACAGAAAGCAGTAACCTGTCACTGTAAGCATAGTCTAAGCACTGCTTCTCATGCCTCTATGTCTCAAACCTACTACGCTTCCTGTTGTCTCATGATATCGAATTATCTTATTCAGCCAGAGGCTATAATAATGAAAGGGGTTAAGCTCTCTATGCAATTTGCATAAATGCCTCACGCCTAGAAATTCTACTGGACCGGCTTGCCCCAATAAGACCTAAAAAATGAAACCCGATGTAGAAAAAGCTAGCTGCCATTGATCCAGCGGCCTATAGAAAATATATCATAAACAACGCTACCCAACTTCATAACCTATAAACAAAATTCTATACTAAATATGGACCCATTTATAAACCTGACATATTTTGGGCCTACTGAATCAGGTGGTCAGATTAAATCTATATACACATTATCTACAAACTATATACATTTTATACATCTGCGAAAGGAATATTGTCATTAGAATAAAACTTAACCATTTAGATGACCACCATTGGCGACGTGATCTAGCTAATAGTAACCTACACTTCTGAATAACCAAGACCAGCTTGTTTGTCAAAAGTAAGATTTTATTTACTAAATTATGGTATATAAGTTGATAATTTTATAAATGAATTTTATTTGCAATAAAGCAAGCATGATTGTAAAGAAATATGAGAAAAATACAATTTAAGCAAGTGAATCAAAATCAAAATGAATATTTAAAGTTTAGCATTTCTAAAACCTAATTCCCTAACTGAGCTAAATAGATAGAAATTAAAGAAAAGTTCTTTGAGGATTCTTACGTGCTCCACACAAAGTCCGTCAGCACATCACCCTCATCGGAAAGTCAGAAAGCAGCAGCCAGCCCATCCCTAGGGGCATGACTTTTTATACCTTTCTACGCTAACTAAACTACGCAAAGGAAAGTTTTCAGAAATCTTCGACGTCCCATTGGCTGAGAGTGACAAGTGACATGTCACCCACTTTTCAAAACTTCCATTAAGTCATATTTCTTAGAGACCATTGTCCCTTCCGAGTGCAACCAGGAGCTTCCTTGTATTGCAACAATTGTATAAAGTCATTCTCGCAGCGTCCATTGACTTTCAATTGACTTCCGCGGATGCCAAGTTAAGGACTGACAAAATGTTCTTTTTCGACCTTGGCCATGTCCGACAGAATTACGATAGCACGTTAGTTTTTGCTTTGTGAACGCAGCTTTTGACGAATAATTTATTTCAGAATGGGCGTCTCAGCACTTTTGCAGAAGTAAAATTCAGCATTTTGTAGTTCGGGCAGACAAGGCCCAAAAGCAGACAACTTATGATTTCTAATATAAAACAAACACAAGAAAAGTATTAATGTAAGAAATAATGTAGATTCTGTATCCACCCCAAGATTTACTAATTAATTAACCCACCCGATTAATCAAAATGTTACCTAGCCATTGCAAACAAATAAAGCAGCGTTTATATCTACCAGTCTCCGTTATTCCATGAGACTCATATGCACCTAGAATAGTAGAAATGACATCACACAGACAAGGAAAAGCAAAACAAGCACATGCTTCTCTTAAGTTTGCAGCAGTTAGTAATGACAAAAACGAAAACAATAAATTATTTTATTATTTTGCACGAACAAAAAGATGCAACAATTATGCACGTTTATGAGCACACATGTTAGTCCCCCCATGTGTAAAGTTTAATCTAAGTTGTATTAGCACGACATATCACAAATCATTAATATTATTATTCATGTTATGGAAATGTGACTTCACGAGATTAAACAAAATTTTGTTTTCTATCTCGCTCCATCAACTCCCTCATCTGGTGATTAACAAATCACCACACCAGCACTCAAAATTTTGATAATTTAAATTTTTAAGAAATCGATTCAAATTCATTTGTATCAGTAAACCTAAAAGTCTGTTTCTGCATAATCTTTGGAATTAGCATAACGCTCTCTATGTAACTCCTGTAATTCGATCTCCCTTTCTTCTTCTTTTCTGAGTTTATAGATTCTTTTCTTTTCTTTCAAGTGTTTCTTTCTTTTATGTAACAAACAACCTATTTTGGTCAAAATAAAAATGAATACTATTATAATCAAAGGTGCCAGAATCTTGCCAAGAATTGAACTTCCGATATTATGAAACCAGTTTTTAATTGCTTGAAACCTTTTTGAAAGTTTCCCTGTAAAATCATCTTCTTCTAAAGGAATTATCTCTGAATGCATTTGTGTAATATTCTTAATATACATTTCAATATTCTTACTTTCATCAGGTATATATGTACAACAATGTTGTACATGTAAAATGCCACAGACTCCTCCCTCTTTTGCTAGGAGTATGTCTAAAGCAAGGCGGTCTTGAATTACCATAGATCTAATTGCAATAACTTCAACATTCACTAATTGAAACCCATCAGCTGTGTCAGTTGATAATCTATCAACTATAGTGGACAATTTTCTGATTCTCCCTGCATTTAGGGTTATACCAACAAAAGGTATTACAGCTTGAAAAATATCTCCCAGAACTTCAGTAAAAGTTTCTCTTTTAACTCTATTTACATAATTATGAATTTTAAACAATCCTTCTGAATCTCTGTCAACATGAAACACTTTAGGAAAAACAATTCCCACATAACAAGTTCCATACCAGTGGTCTGGAAGGTTGTAGTAGGCTTTGTCACCACAAACAAAATAAATCCCAGGAAAGATAGGATCTTTTCCACCTTTAAATCCCCAACCTCCCAAAATCACAGTTACTTGCACCTACAAAATAATTATCAAAAAGTGTATTATCTCTTCTAATGCAAAGTTTTCCACTAACTGGTTTGTCTATGTGAATTGCAATATTTTCAAGCATTTTGCCATTTAATTTCTCATCCTCTTTCTGCCAGAAACTTGACTTAGTCTGCTTAACTAATTCATTCCTCTTATAAATTGCTCTTCTCTCCTCAACCATGTTCAAAAATTTCTTTCCTTCAGCACTTAATTTACATGTTAGATTATTCTTGTAAGCATACTCGTAAGTGAGTTCATTAGTAACAAGGAAAAATTCTCTCATTTGTTTTGCTTTCTTATGCTTATTTAAAGTATTATCAATCTTAATATTTGCAAAAATTTCATCATAATTTGAATAGTAATATTCTAAACGTCCAGTTTGATAAAATAAACTAGTTAATACACTACATGTTACAGCATAAGTGAGAGGAAGCATATTATATGTTACTCCCTCAGAAACAGAAGCAGGTAACTTAACGCAGACGTAGCAGTCTTTTGCATCCATTACCTTAACATATTCACTCAATAGCTTTGTGAATGTATTACTTGAAAAATCACCAATTGATTTATCTTGATGAATGTTAGGCTGATGATCAATAACTTTTGCAGACGCACTATGTTTAGTTTGGCTAACCAGAGCTTTGCTTGTTATGTTAACTTTGTGTAATTCTCTATTCATCTCCAAAGGGATAATTACAGCTAGAACCAACCAGAGCAGAACTAAAATGAGCAGACACACCAGAGTCATCTTACAGCATCTTTTAAAAACAGAACACTTTGAAGTGCTCTCCTTAACATAAGGCATTTTTGGTTAATTTTAGCTTAAAAAATAAAAATAAATTTTAAAATTCTAATATTTACACCCCCCTTTTAAAATATTTTTTTTTTTTTTTTTTAAAACCCTAAACAAGATTTCTTCGACCTTATGTCATACATAAGTTTTCTTCAACTAAACAGTTTTTCTTCGACCTTGTGTCAACTAACAAATTTTCTTCAGCCTTTTGCCAATTTAATATTTCTGTACCTCAATCATTGTCACTAATTTCTTGGATTTCGTTTTCTTCTTCACTACTATCATATATGTCAATAACAGGTGGAATTACTAAGTAAGTCCACTCTGGAGACTTGTATTTTTGGTTTGGTCTTATTATTCTCTTCCCTTTTCTCGATATCACTTCAATTTTTCTTCCAACTCCAACTTCTTTTCCAGGACTCTTTTGACTACTGATTTCTTCAACTTGTTCTTTTGGCTTTTTGATCAATCTGACTCTCAATCTTCCACCTGGCCAGTAGTCTGCTTTTCTCACGTACTTCTTCTTTGGTTCAGAATTATTTGATTCTGACTTCCAAGTCCTTTTCTTTCTGTTTTCACTTTCACCTTCCACGTCACTTTCTTCAGTTTCGTAGTCTGAAATTTCAATTGACTCAGGAACTTCTCTATTCGGCAATTTCACTCCTTCAGGAACTTCACTTTGTCTTCCATCACTGGTACTTGGTAATTCGTTCTCCTCCTCTTCCTCAATTACCCCCAACTTCCCAGATTTCGGATTTTTGTTCCTTACTTCAGATTTTGTTCTCTGCCTTTCGATACTCTCCTGGTCAGAAACTTCTTTTTGTTCAGCTTCTTTTTCTTCAATGGAGACAACCGAATCTTCAGTTATCTTTCCTTTTAACAGATTCTCTTCACCTTCAGAATCTATTTCAATTATTTCCAAGTCTTTTCTTGTCAAATTTCCATTCACTGGCACAGTTTCCAGATGTCGACTTTCTTGTCGATCTTCAGAATCTGGAATTATTTCACCTTCTGTTTCGCCTTCTGCTTCAGAATCAGAATCATCTGTGGTATCACTTTCAACATCAGAACTCTCAGGAGTTGGTACTGGAATAGTATGACTAGGATGAATCCAACGTTTCAATCCTCTGCACTTTACAGCATTAGTAGTGATCAAAATTATCTGCCTAGGTTTCTGCCATCTAGGAGCTAGACAATTTCTTCTCCGATGTACTTTCGTTCTGACCCAATCGCCAGGTCTCAGATCATGTGTCAAAACTTTTTCATCTGACTGAGCTTCAGTTCCCACCTGATTAGACACAGAAGTTACCATATCAGATAACCTTTTACAGTAATCCAAAATTGCACTGTCATTTATGCTCAACAGTTTACCTACAGGTACAAAAGCTTGCCTCATAACTCTTCCCATTAAAATTTCATGAGGACTCAAACCTGTCTTTTTATCTGGTGTACTTCTTAATGACATTAAAACAAGTGGAAGAGCATCAGTCCATTTTATACCTGTTTCAAGACACATTTTTCCAATTCTGTTTTTAATTGTTCCATTTATTTGTTCAACTACTCCTGATGCCTCTGGTCTGTATGCACAGTGTATTTTCTGCTCAATACTCAAAGCTTCGCAAATTAACTTCATCAGTTTGTTATCAAAATGGCTTCCTCCATCACTCTCAATAGTGACTGGAAAACCGTACCTTGGGATGATTTCTCTGAGCATTAGTTTTGCCACTGTAATTGAATCACAATGTCGTGTAGGGAAAGCCTCTACCCATCTTGAAAATAAGCACACAATTACAAGCACATATTTCAAACAATTGTGTAATGGCATTTCGATGAAATCCATTTGTAACCTGGTAAAGGGACCACCTTCTCGACCAATTATTCCTGTCCCCACCACTGATTTTCTGTTTGGATTCATTTGTTGGCATGACAAACACCTTTGACAAAAAGATTCAGCGATAGTTCTAAACTTGGTATTGAACCATGTTTCTCTGAAAAGTCTAACCATAGAATCTCTTCCGAGATGTGCTGGACCATGATATAATCTGGCCATATCAGCAATCAAACAATTTGGTAAGACTACTCTGCCATCTTTGTAAACCCACACTCCATCTTCTTCACGTGGTCTACAATCTGATCTTAACCACAAGTCTTTTTCTTCATCTTCTGCTTCATTTTGTAAATCTCTAATCTCATGCCATGTTTCTACAACAGTTGTTAGCATTAATGAATTTGAATCAGTTTCTTTACTCCTCTCCCGATTATATGAATAATTTTTCCTTGCGCAGTATTTAGCTGTTTCATCTGCGAAGGCATTTCCCTTGGAAATATAATCAGTTCCTCTAGTGTGCGCTGCACACTTAACAATGGCGATTTCTTTTGGCAATTGTATTGCTTCGATTAATCTCCTAATGAAAACTGCATTTTTAATTGGTGATCCTGCTGATGTCATGTATCCTCTCTGTGACCAGAGTTGTCCATAATCATGCACAACTCCGTATCCATATTGACTATCAGTAATGATGGTAACTCTTATATCTTTTGATATTTCACATGCACGAATTAAAGCAATCAATTCAGCCACTTGTGCTGAACGAACTCCTTCAAGACATGATGCTTCTTCAACATCTACGACTGTACAAACTGAATATGAAGCTTTCAAGACACCTCCTTCGGATCTTAAGCATGAGCCATCTACAAAGTAGACAAAATCCGATTCAGACAAAGGTCTGTCTTTGATGTCTTTTCTTGGTTTAGTGCAGAATTCCATGACATCTAAACATTCATGTTCTGTTTCAATGTCATCAACAATTTCAGAATCAGGCAGTAATGTAGAAGGATTTAGATTTAAACATCTTGAAATCGAAACATTATCTGCTCCCAGTATGATTTTCTCATACTTTGTCAATCTACTACTTGTTAAATGTTGAGTCTTACCTCTTGTCAGTAATATTTCAACTGAATGAGGTACAAAAACTTTCACTGGAAATCCCATTATGATCCCCTCACTTTGTTCGAGGCTGATACTTGTAGCTGCAACTGCTTTCAAACAACCTGGTAATGCTTTTGCAATTGGATCAAGAACTGCAGAAAAGTATGCAATAGGTTTCTTTAAATTTCCATGTCTCTGAATTAACACAGATAATGCACATCCTTCTCTCTCACTGCAATACAGTTCAAAATCTTTCTCATAATTTGGCATACCTAAAGCAGGAGCTTGGCATAAGCTCTTTTTCAGGTTCTCAAAAGAATCCATCTCAGCATCATTGAGAATAATTGGATCTTTTACATCTGACTTTGTCAGTCTTTGTAGTGGTTTTGCAATTACTGAAAATCCACTTATCCATTGTCGACAGTAACCAACCATTCCCAAGAACATTCTGACCTGTCTTTGTGTTCTTGGTGGTAACATTGCTTGAATCATTTTTATTCTTTCTATTGTTACTTGTCTTTTTCCCTTTGCAATTCTGTGACCAAGATATTTTACTTCTTGTTTGCAAAACTGTAGTTTTGCTGGGGACACTTTATGTCCTTCTTCTGCAAGGCGATTTAACAGAATTATTGTGTCTGTTACACAATTTTCTCTTGTCTTTGCAGCTATTAACAAATCATCAATATACTGCACTAGCGTAGATCTACCAGGTAAGTCTAGGTCTTCTAATGATCTTTTTAACAGTTCGTTAAAAATTGAAGGACTTTCTGTATAGCCCTGAGGAATTCTTGACCATCCGAGGGTCTTACCTTGGAATCTGAAAGCAAAGATTTCATAACTGTCTGGATGTAAGGGAACAGTAAAGAATGCATTGCAACGGTCAATGACTGTATACCATTCAGCATCATGTGGAATCTGAAATAGAATTACCGCTGGATTTGGAACCACAGGACAACATGGAACGACAATTTGATTAACTTTTCTCAAATCTTGTACGATTCTAAATGTTCCGTTAGACTTTTTAACTCCCATAATTGGTGAATTACAAGAGCTACTCTCCATTTCTTTTAATACACCTTGCTTGATTAATTTTTCAATTATAGGTGTAATACCTTCAATTGTTTCTGTTTTCATTTTATATTGTGGAGTGTTTGGAAATTCTATTCCCTGTTTCAATGTAATTTTTACTGGATCTACGTTTTTCATTAGACCCATCTCATTTCCAGTAAAATCCCATATTTCTGATTTCACTGTTTCCTTGAGTTCTTCAGGTAAATCCTTTTCTTCAAATGCAGGAAACAATTTTGTTTCTTCTGCTTCCATCATCATCATTGTCATTCTGTATAAACCATCTTCCTCCATTGTTTGTAACTCAACTCCATCAGGAGAACAATATATTCTACAATTCATTTTACATAGGATGTCTCTGCCCAATAGATTTACTGGACTACTATTACAAACCACAAATCTGTGTTTGTCTCTGTAATTTCCAATTTCAACTGGTACTGGATCAGTTAAGTCAGTTTTAATTTGCTGATTACTTACTCCAACAACTTGGATGGTATCCCCAGAGAGAGGTAGGTTTTCAATTTCCACTGATCTAACAGTAGAACGGGTAGCACCAGTGTCCACTAGAAAAGTGATGTCTACATCATTAACTTTCCCGTTTACAAAAGGACCAGACTGGTCAACCTCAAGAGTGGCTCCAACAACACACTCTTCCTCCTCTCTCGGGCACCGTCAACAATAATCATCAGAATCGCTGTCTTGACTTTCTGCTAATAAAAATTGTTGTGAAGCATTTTGCAATTGAACCCTTTGCTGCTTTTGCTGTTTTTGTGGTTTTATTACCTGTTCACTTCCCTGAAATCCCACGTTTGGATTATATTTTTGAACTCCCCCACAATTCGGAAAAGGTGGTTGTGGCAATTGGTCTTGACGATTATTCACCTGTTGTTGTTGCTGTTGCTGTAACTGTCGCTGAATATTAAATTCGTTTAACCCCTGTTGCATCTGTAGCTGTCGCTGCAGGTCAACACCATTCTGCATCTGTGGATTCAATAAGGGATTCTTTAAGTTTTTAGGAGGATGAGGACACTCGTCTCTCCAATGTCCAATTTCGCCACAATTAAAACAAGGTAATCTTTGCTTCAACTCCTCAATTTTTGGGCTAAATTTCTTTGGGAAATTATTACTTTTAAACTTTCCTTGTATCTGGTTTGTATTTCCAGTTTGAACAAAATTAGTGTTCTTATTACCCATGCTGGCAATCTGTTGCTCAGCTACCTTTACCTGAGCCCACATGGCTTTCTCCTTCAGCTTCTTCTGTTTTACTTCTATTTCATCGCTACAATACTTTGCTTTTCTTAGAATATCATCTACAGATAGTGATTGCCATCCGACAATACTATTTCTGATCATTTCTCCAATTTCAGGTTTTAATCCATAAACAAATCTATAGACAAAATGGCTCATGTCTTTTTCATCTAATTTTTCATAACCACTGTATTGTTTAAAGATTAACAGTAGTCTTTCATAAAAAGAATGAACTGATTCTTTTGTTTCCTGTTCTGTTCTTTCTATTTTAACCCAATCGACTTCTTTGGGTGGAATTTTGTTTTTCATCCAAACAATTACTTTTTCATAGAAATCCATTACAAGTGGATTTGGAGCACCTGTTTCTTTGATTCGCTCAGGTTCTGTTTTTGGCCAACTAATCGATATTTTGCATTCTGTCCAAAGATCAGATGGAACAACAATATCAAAAAATCCATCTAAATCAATCCACAGAACTTTTGACACTTTAATAAATCTATCGACTTGCCTGTACCACTCAACTGGTTTTTCCCTCAATTTTGGAAAGTCATTTGTAAATAACAGAATGTCCTGTCTCGACCAAGGGACATGAACATATCCTCCACCTGCAATTTCTCTCATTGGAAATTGTTTTGACAATTTTTCCAATCTTTCATCTTCCTTCTTTTTCGTCCATTTTACTCTCCATTTATTCAGTTCTCCTAGCTTTTTGATATAGACAATCAAATCTTTAATATGAACTATTCTTCCCATTGAGTTCAAACTCTCAATGTCACTTTCTGAAAAGTCTAATCTGTAATGCTTTGCAAAATTCTTTTGTTTGCTCACATCAATTTCAAGTTCTGCTGCTAGATCCTCTAGTTGATCATATTTGTTTTTCGTTTTCCACTGTATGCTTTTACAAATGAACAGTAGTTCATCATCTCGATAGTAATTTAAACTATCTGGACCAATTGTTCCAATTATTAATTCTTCGATATTCGCTTTTAATTTGGCCACATCAAGTTTTGGTGTGGTTACCCTGACTTCAGGACTCCCTATATCTGATATAGCACCCATTGGTGTTTTTGGAGATAAATCCTCATTAAAGGTTAAATCAGGCATTCTCGATTTAGAAGTGTTTATTTCAGATAAATCTGAATAAAATTTTTCAGCAGCCTTTTGAATTTCTGTATTTAAAGGAATAGTTAATCCAGTTTTGCTTGTTTCCTTTTGGTCAAATACGGGTTGAACAGGACCAATTGTTACTGGAACTGTCACAGCTTCCATGCCTTTTGTCATTCTTTTTATTAATTCTTCTTTAGATCTTATATATTCATTATAATCAACATCTTCAACATTTCTTGCCTCTCTTGTATAATCTTTTGGAGGTTCTCTTGCTCTTGGAGCCATTGTAAAATGTCTACCTTCATTTCGAGCATTCTCGAATTCTGGTCTTCTAGGAGTTTCAATAATTTCACAATTATTAGGATAAAGTTTAGGAGCTTCATTAATTGGAGGTGCACTCGGTGAAGATTCAGTAGAAACCACCGGAGTAGACCATGATCTAGGAGGTCTCAAAGGCTGATTCTTTCTAGCGGTTGTATATATTTCTTCCATTACTGCATCCTCAGATTCACTTTCCATAGATTTCCCTGTAGGAGTACCCATTACCATTTCATGAATTAAATACAATCCTTCACTCATGTTTCCCTGTCTCCACATTCGCAATCTATCTTCATGAGTTTCTCTTCTCCAAGGTGGATTTTTAGAAGGTCTTTTAATTCCACTAGCTTCTCTTTGTAATTGATACATCTCGTCTTCCCACTCAACTAAAGCTTCAAATTGAGTTGGTCTCGGTTTCGGAACAAGAGCATTCATTTTCTCTCGTAAATTTCTTAAAACTTTTACATTAAATGAACCATCATCAGGCCAAGTTAAAACACCGTCGTTTTTAGTATAGCGTTTCCAACTATCGAACCATAAGACAGTATGATATCCATATTCACCTTCCATATACGCTGCAGGTGTTTTATACTTATGAAGTAGTTTACCACCTCGCGTTTCGATTTTCTTGTCAGGTGAAAATAAATTCTTAAACTTCTGAAGTAATGTTGGCTTTTTCTCAACATGTTTAAAATGATAACTCATTTTTAAGAGTTAAAACTAATTCACAAAATCGTTCGTAAAATATTTCCGGGATGTTCCGAAAAACAACCAATCCGTGCGCGAAACACACCAACAAGCCAATGACAGTTGAGCTACGTCACTTTTCTGCTCAACCAATAAATTTGGAGTTTTTCCGAAAGACCAATCAGCTCACAAGTCGTCAGAGACTCAAGAGCCAATCAGAATATAGCTTGTGACGTAGGTCGCCCAATCCCAGCGCGGCTCTGTGACGTACACAGCAGCTGCGGTTTCTCGTTTCTCACTCCTGGTGCTTACCCCTCCTTCACAGAATCTTTTCACAGCGTCATTTTAAGAACACTTTTCAGTGTAAATTAATTCTTAACAATGACTATAAAGACAACATCTGTTCGTTTCACTATTTAGGATAGTTTACATACATTCAAGTATCCACACTTCGAAATAGACGGCGCTATTCACACTAAGGATAATATTAAATTGTCAGTAGAGTAACCCTTACCCCACCCTTCTAACACGTATAATTATGAACTCGCTTTGCTCTGAACCCACCGCGAAGTGAAAGTTCTAAGAGTTCCACTTGAACATAAAATACAATTCAAACTCGCACTTTCACACTGAAATTTCCCTAATTTTAAACACACATGAAATCCGTACAGGACTCTCACCTGTTTATAGAGATCATGCACCGTTAGCAAAATAACGACGTTATCCGTACAGGGCTCTCACCTGTTTATAGATATGAAACATGTACCCGTACAGGACTCTAACCTGTTTATAGATAATCATGCACCGACGCTAATTTACCCTTCACTCAAGCTCGGATATAACTAATACTCTTATCACAGTGAGTTTTATGGAAGGCGCTTTGTCCCTATTCTCATGCTGCTCTAATTTCTTAGAAAACCCTCACTATACAAGATTCACACCTAGCCCTAAAACTGTGCTGCTCGGCGACAACACTATGGTACACGGCGATACCTCTTGTGATACTCGGCGATATCACTACAAACAGAACAGATGGCTTGCGTGACTAATTTCTCGCCACACAATCTATACCGGTATAGCTTACAGATAGCACGAAAAACGAACTCAACATGTGTTAAAACATCGATCCTATTTCCATACCATAACGTTTTAGTAACCCTTAGCAACCACCATATTACCTTGGTTACTCTTAGCAACCATCAATTTCTGCTACCAGAGAATTGATCCAGCGGCCTATAGAAAATATATCATAAACAACGCTACCCAACTTCATAACCTATAAACAAAATTCTATACTAAATATGGACCCATTTATAAACCTGACATATTTTGGGCCTACTGAATCAGGTGGTCAGATTAAATCTATATACACATTATCTACAAACTATATACATTTTATACATCTGCGAAAGGAATATTGTCATTAGAATAAAACTTAACCATTTAGATGACCACCATTGGCGACGTGATCTAGCTAATAGTAACCTACACTTCTGAATAACCAAGACCAGCTTGTTTGTCAAAAGTAAGATTTTATTTACTAAATTATGGTATATAAGTTGATAATTTTATAAATGAATTTTATTTGCAATAAAGCAAGCATGATTGTAAAGAAATATGAGAAAAATACAATTTAAGCAAGTGAATCAAAATCAAAATGAATATTTAAAGTTTAGCATTTCTAAAACCTAATTCCCTAACTGAGCTAAATAGATAGAAATTAAAGAAAAGTTCTTTGAGGATTCTTACGTGCTCCACACAAAGTCCGTCAGCACATCACCCTCATCGGAAAGTCAGAAAGCAGCAGCCAGCCCATCCCTAGGGGCATGACTTTTTATACCTTTCTACGCTAACTAAACTACGCAAAGGAAAGTTTTCAGAAATCTTCGACGTCCCATTGGCTGAGAGTGACAAGTGACATGTCACCCACTTTTCAAAACTTCCATTAAGTCATATTTCTTAGAGACCATTGTCCCTTCCGAGTGCAACCAGGAGCTTCCTTGTATTGCAACAATTGTATAAAGTCATTCTCGCAGCGTCCATTGACTTTCAATTGACTTCCGCGGATGCCAAGTTAAGGACTGACAAAATGTTCTTTTTCGACCTTGGCCATGTCCGACAGAATTACGATAGCACGTTAGTTTTTGCTTTGTGAACGCAGCTTTTGACGAATAATTTATTTCAGAATGGGCGTCTCAGCACTTTTGCAGAAGTAAAATTCAGCATTTTGTAGTTCGGGCAGACAAGGCCCAAAAGCAGACAACTTATGATTTCTAATATAAAACAAACACAAGAAAAGTATTAATGTAAGAAATAATGTAGATTCTGTATCCACCCCAAGATTTACTAATTAATTAACCCACCCGATTAATCAAAATGTTACCTAGCCATTGCAAACAAATAAAGCAGCGTTTATATCTACCAGTCTCCGTTATTCCATGAGACTCATATGCACCTAGAATAGTAGAAATGACATCACACAGACAAGGAAAAGCAAAACAAGCACATGCTTCTCTTAAGTTTGCAGCAGTTAGTAATGACAAAAACGAAAACAATAAATTATTTTATTATTTTGCACGAACAAAAAGATGCAACAATTATGCACGTTTATGAGCACACATGTTAGTCCCCCCATGTGTAAAGTTTAATCTAAGTTGTATTAGCACGACATATCACAAATCATTAATATTATTATTCATGTTATGGAAATGTGACTTCACGAGATTAAACAAAATTTTGTTTTCTATCTCGCTCCATCACCATCCATTGAGGACATTGTTTCTGGTGCTTCAGCATGGCTCCATCTTCCAGGTCCTCAGAGGGGACAGTGGGTGTCACTAAGCTTTTGAGCATTTCAAGATATACTTCAGAACCACAAAAAATGGAGAAAAGTCCTCACTCTCAGTGAGACAGAAGCCCAGATTGGTGCTAACCTGTCTCCAGCCTAGTCAGGGTTTAAGCTCCAGGGTGCAGTAATAGGTATAGAATCAGGAAAAGCAATCACAGTACCTGTTACCACACACTTCAACAAAAGACATGTGGTCTGCAGGAAGTTAAGCAGCGAATAGGAGCCGCACACAACATGCCCCAGTCAGCCCAGAGACTGTAGCAGGGAGCAGACTGTCAGGAGGAGTAGCAGCTCAAAATACATAGTGTGAGGCAGGCCTCTGCATGATTACCCAATCCATGACTGCCAGAGAAGTGAGGAACTGAGAAGAGAGGTAGAAAATGAAGACTTTATGTCTAAAAAGCATCCACAATGGTACTGACACTACAGTGTCTGAGGAAAGAGTTAAACATAGCAGGGATAAAACTGACTTTTTCAACCCACGGCTCTAACCTCCAACAAATGCAGAAGATCCAGCCATAGGCAATGACGGGGTCCAATGAAAGGCTTTCCTATTCTAACAGCCCTCAAAAAGCAACAACAAGGAGGTCCCCAAAATAGAAGAGACCATCATGATCTCAGGCAGTGAAAATAACCAAAGATGCCTACCTTACTAAATGCACTGGTGAGGCCTCAAAACAAGAGAACTTTTTAACATTTTACAAGGCGATGACCAATCAAGACTCTCTCCAAGTGATGTAACATGAAGATTTCTTCTTGTTTTTCAACTTAAGTATCATCATGATTTGCTATTCAGTCGCAGTAACCCAGAACCTTCACCCTATTCATTGATTACCACACCTTCAGTTTACTCCTGTTTTCCACCAATGAACGAGGAAAAGAAGTTGATATTGACCCTCATCGTCACATCTCTTCTGAAGAACCCTACAGCTCTCCCTCCGATCCTAGCTATCTATTGTTTAAGCTCTAACCTACACTACTCATTAAGTTCTAGAAAATGCATGGCACATGATAGCCGCGACATCTCGTAGACTGAATCTTACCCTCAATGACCATACATCCAGATTCAGAGCTGCTAAAGGCACCAAACACAGGCAAATAAACTCCTGTCCTTCGAGAAGAACAAGAATTCAGCACTCATACTCCACAACCTCTGAAGCTTATAACATGATAGACAAAGATCTAATGCTGAGTAAACTTGAGGAAAGGGTCCAAGTTGCTTGGGAATAGACTCATTCCTTCTAGTCTAATGCAGCTACAAATTCAAAAGGCCTCAGCACTTGTAACTATGCATGAGAACATACGGAGTCAATTGGCTCAACTTATAGATTTCCACAAGTCTCTGTTTTTCAGAAATATCTGGGTTTGGTAGATTTCCCTGGGTGCCTGCTGACCCCAGGTTCAAATACTGCAGCCGCCATCATGGAAAGTGAAAGGAAATTTCACAGAGCTTCTAGCTTTCAGAAATGGCCATGGTTTTCTTTTTTTTTTCTTTTCTTTTTTATCCTCATTTGCCTTCTCGCCGCCCATTACTCAACGAGACCACCCTAGGCTTTTTACCTCATTTACTGGCTATGCAGGAAAAAAAGCTGGCGCAACATTATTCGGAAGTGAAACTCTCCTCTGGGCATAGCCCTTTGAGTGGTAAGAACAGAGAGTCTTCCTCCAGAGCGTGTCCACCCTTACCGCAAGTCTTCACTATACTTCAGTGGAGAAGTGTGGCTCAATGGTTAGAGCGGCAGACCCTGATGCAGAGGCCTAGCCCAGGACCAGGGTTCAATTCCCCGCCTCGGCGGGTCTTGAGCTCAAAAATTCTACGGACCTGATAATTCTCGCCTCGGTGCCTATTCCAATCATGGAGTCCCACTCTGCAACTCTGGGCAATAGCTTGCTTAATCTCCACAACTGGCCCCCACAACGCTAAGGATGCCTGGCCTCTACCTTGGGGGTGCCCAGGAGTGGACACCTCACAGGGAAAGCCAGGATGGGTTCCACAGCTGTATTCGTACAAGCGCCTTGAGACCCTTGCGGGTGAGTAGTGCGCTATACAAGTGTCAATTTACATTTTTTATTTTACCTGGGAAGACTTCAACCAGCCGAGGTAGGCGAAGGCTTAATCATCGGATTTGTATTTTTAAAAAAATCTTTTCCCTCACCCAAAACACAACAAAAATGGAGTCCAAAATCTATATCTTTTTTTTGTCTGATCCGAAATATCCAACTTAGCGATAAATCTCTTAGCCCGTAACCAATCCAGTTCTGTTGGGGAGGCCGGTGAAACCCATAGTTTACAAATCTCTCTCCGTGCCAAAAGTATAGCATAAAAAATAAGTTTAGCACTATCATCTGTACCCTAACCTTGCAGGTTAAGTCTTCCAGATATGACTAGCTCAAGGCTTACCTTGATCTGCAGGCCAAGGGCTCTTGACAAACAGCCTCCCACAATTCTTTTATCTTAGGACATATCAGGAACATGTGCAGGTCATCTTCGTTAGGACTCTTGCACTTGGGGCACACCACCACACCGTCAGAGCTGAATTTAGAAAGTCTTCGAGGGGACCAATATGCCCTGTGAATAGTAAAGAAATGATTCCGCCTTAAATTTGCAGGTTTCACTATTTTATAGAGCATAGACATTGTTACTTGCCATTGGTCTTCTGTTGCGATCTCCAGCAAGCAATCTCCCCACAGGGTCTCAGTAAAAGGGGCCGTCCTCCATCTCTAGCATCAGCCAATACCACAATGCAACTTCTTTTTTAAATAGGCAATTTGAAAAAAGCTGCTCCTCCAACTTGTTGTAACTTCCAATTTGATTCTCCATTTCCAATGACCAGCTCTGAATCTGCAAATATTTAAACCTGGAGAAACTCCGGCCCCATTCTTGTTCACAGAGTCCCCAAGAGACCAACTTCCCATCAGGAAATAAATCCTTCCATCTCTGGGGGCCCAACTCTTTTAGTGGTCGAGCCAGTGCATCCTTTGACCAGAGGGGAGACCCTGGTGCATCCCAAATCAGAGCCGTGTAGCTATAATATGGAATTTTTAATGTCCTCCTGATTCTGAACCACAGCTCTGCTAAATCTCTTAAAACCTTTAGCCTAACCTTTTTAAAGAATTTCGGATCAGCAAACTTATATAAAAAACTATGCTCATTAAAATTATTCTTTCTGAGCATTGCACAAAACATTTTCCCAATCACGGATTTTATTGGGGTATCCAGCAGCATTCTACAGTTTTTCAACAAGAAGGCCCATGAATAAAGTTGAAAGTCCGGGACCGCTAAACCTCCTTTAACAAGTTTTTTCCTAAGCTTCTTCCAAGAGGGACGCGGCCCTTTTGAAGCCCATAAGAAGGAACTGATCTCACTTTGTAGCTTTACAAACCACTTTTTCTTAAATATCAAAGGAACTGTTTCAAACAAAAATGTTATCTTTGGCAAGATCATCATTTTCACCAAGTTCGTCCGGCCAAACAGAGACAGCGGTAGATATGCCCAACCTCGTAGGCTAACACTTATCTCCTTTTTTAACTTGAGAAAGTTAATTTTAGTGAGATCCCTAATATCTCATCTCACTCTTGCAGACAATTCCCTCAGCATTTGTGTTCCAAACCATAACTTCTGTTTTGTCTTTATTTATAGCATAGCCTGAAACAGCCCTGAACTCCTTGGTCAGATCTAAAAGACACTCCATTGACTGTTGTAAATTAGGGGTATAGATAAATATATCGTCGGCGTATAGCCCAATCTTTTTAGACCAACCTTCAAATTCAAATGGAACAATATTCTCTGCAGCTCTTATCTTACATGCTAGGGGCTCAATGTATAAATCAAATAAGAGTGGTGACAGGGGACACCCTTGTCTGGTCCCACGCATAATTGGTACTGGCTGAGTGAGTATCCCATTTACTAACACTCTAGATGTGGGGGACTGATATATAGCTGCAAGGGATTTGCTAAAGTTATGACCAAAATTGAGATGTTTTACTAAAGCATGTAAGTAGGCCCAGTTTACACGGTCAAACACCTTGGCGGCATCTAACGCGATAACCGCCAAGGGAAGATCATGGGCCGAAGCCATATCCATGGTACCAATAAGTGAAAAGGTTAATTCTTTCAGATATCTGCCTTTTATGAAACCTTTTTGATCTTCGGGGACTAACTGTGGGATAACAACACTCAATCTATCAGCCATCATTTTTGCAAAAAATGTATAATCACAGTTAAGTAACGATATAGGCCTATATGAATCCGTATACTTTGGTGACTTCCTGGCTTCGGTATTAGTATGATATTTGCCTCATTCCAAGAAGAAGCTAAAGAAGCCTTACCCAAAAAATCTGATTAAATAACTGGCAGATAATTGGTGCTAATTTGCCTACCATAGATTTATAAACTGCGGCAGGAAGACCATCTGGCCCTGGAGCTTTACCTCTTTTTCCCCCTTTAATAACCCTTTCAACCTCTGACTGAGATATTTCCCGATTTAGAACGTCCTTGAACTCATCCGATAAAGGCTCCAGAAGCTCCACCCAGTCCAGTACCGCCTACTCATCAACTCTGAGATCCTCATTATAAACCTTCACAAAATATTCATGAAAACAGCCGCTATTCCTTTGCTATCTGTAATCGTCAGCCCTAACTCCACATCCCTCACTTCTTTAATTCAATTTCGAGCTTTGTCCTTCTTCACCTTCCACGCTAGCAGTGTGCTGCAGCCCTCACCATATTCAAAGTGCAAAAGTTGACTTGCATCCCATTTCTCCTTGACCCTCTGACTCAGAATTCCCACTAGATCTGATTTTAACGCTGTTAACTCTTGAAGGACCCTTTCATCTTAAGCAGATCTACCAAGATTTACCATATCAGCCTCCCGCTGACGAATCTTCTTCTCCAAATCTGTAACCTTGCTGTAATATAATCTTCTTTTCTTTGCTCCCAAAGCTCCCAATTTTCCTCATAAAAATGCCTTACATGTGTCCCAGACAATCTCAATCCTAGCTGATCCCAATTTGTTTTCAAGAAATACTTTGGTCTCCTCATTCAAAAGCTCTAGTGTTTCCTGATCATAGAGGACCGTACGATCTAACCTCCAAATTGAACCCGATATACCGTCCCCTATTTCCAACCAAAGTGTAATAGCTGAATGATCCGAAAGATGTACTCCAACATGACCCACATGGGTCACTGAATCGACCAGCATAGACTCCAACAAAAAATAATCAATTCGAAATGTATGATTATATTTTTTATTATAAAATGTAAACCCTAGTTGCTGTCCAGACCTAAATCTCCAAATATCACGCAGTCCTAGCTGGGAGATCATCAACTTAACTCTATTCGACATTTTGGGATTCACCATAGCCCTACTCTTTTCCGAACGGTCTAGCTTATGGTCCAACACAGTATTAAAATCGCCAGCCATAATGATCCTACCGGGAAAGTTCAATAATTCCCTAGCCAGATCATCTAAAGGACCTATATCATCCTGATTCGGGCCATAATAACCAACGATAATAAACATTTGCCCACAGATCTTTAATTTCACAATCAGCCATCTCCCTCTTAGATCAGCAGTTTTACCCTCGACTGAAATATTTCCCCCCTGCCTGATTAAAACTGCAACTCCTTTAGTAACCACTGAGGAGTGTAAACTGCATGAGCCACCCACCGCTGTGCTGAGAAAAGTTCCTTACTTTCATCCCCTGATAAATGGGTCTCCTGTAGTATTATAATTTGAGCCGAGGAATTTTCACATGTAACCCATTTATATTCCATGATAGGATTCTCAGCTCCTTTAAATTACTCCCACTCATACCAGCCAAAACCAACAATCTCATGCATCCTGACAACAAAAAAGCTTCCGAGGAATTTTTCTCCATTTCTCCCGTTACCCTCACCCCCTACCCCATTCCCCCCCCACCAAAACACCCCCAAAACCTCCTCCTTACCCCAAAAAACCCAACGAATACCCATGGCCTAAGGCCCTATGGATGCCCTGCAGCGGGCGGTGCGCGTAAACAACTTTCCAACTAAACTACATTAATAATATGCCTGCCAGGGGTCTGCTATTTGAAGCCCCAAAAAACCTAAAAACAATACATAAACATAGTGCTGCCTTGCTTACAAGCTCCCAGTTTGGCATTGTTCCAGAAAAATATCAACCTCATCAACAAATCGAAAACTGCATTTTACTATTCCACATGACCTTTAAAAGCGCGGGAAACTTCGGTTGAACCGAAGCGCCCAAATTTCTCAATGGCTCGATCCGCTTACCTAGCTCCCATTGTCTGATAGCAGTTACTGGTGACAGATCTGATCTTACCTCCAACCTAGCACCATCTACTTCAATGAGTTTTTTCTTAAGAGCAGCAGCCAAAATCGTTTCTTTCAAGCCATATGTCAAAAAATGTATGAAAATTCTCCTGGGCTTAGGACGGTTTGGGTTCAACCTGAAGGGATCGCGGTGCACTCTCTGAATATCCCTAGAAATCTCTTCCTCTCCCTCCTCCAGCTGCAATTCACTCTTTAATAAATGCACTACATATTTCTTGATATCCGTACCTTCTTTACCTTCCGGCAGCTTTAAAATCTTCAAGTTATTTCTCCTTTGCATATTTTCCAATCTTTCTACCCTCTCCTCATGTTCCCTATCCTCAATCTTGATAGCATCTAACTCCTTGCGATTCATCATAACTTCCTCACGAAGATCCTTAACTTCCGCCTCTAAAGCAATTGTACGGCAACTCAAATCATTAATTTTCTTCTCTAACAAGCTACATGCAGCTCTTATACTTTCCTGATTCAGCTTGGAGACCTCAAATCCCTTATGCATGTCAGTGTTTAAGCTTTTTAGGAGAGCAATAACTCGGAGATCACAAGCTTTTTGTTATGGCTCCGACCCTTCCTCCCTTTGATAAACCAACTGATTGGACTTCTCCGCCTCAACAACTGATATGCTGAGGACGCTCGAATTATCTGGTAGCCCTATAGTCACCCAAGGAGTTAAAACTTCTACGTTGGAGGAAAGGGCAAGCTGTTCTGTGCTATGTTCTACACTGCCACTTAGATCCGTCTGAGCCTGTGGGGCGTGATCTACAGCCTCCATATCTAAAGAGAGGACCTGAAAATGATTGGGGGCTCAAATGCTTAGACCAGCCCAGCAAACTTGTATCTGCAGCCACCTCCCCAATATTCCTGTCCCCAACCAAACTACAATTCGTGCTCGAACAGGCCAGTTTAAATTTGGGAGCTGCTGATAAACTCGTTAACTTTGTCAGGGACTACCCCTTTAATATCAGAGTCTTTGGCACGACCTTAAAAAATGAGGTGAGTGCGGTTGTTGTCTTGATCTTATGCTCTAATGAGCCTGCCCCCCCAACTTATTACACCTGCTTAACTGCTTGCTGATTTTTACTATGGTCTTAGACTTGCTTTCTATCACCTTTTTATTTCTGGTCTTAGGTTAGCCTATATAATTAGATGACAGCTTCTCAGCCCCCCCTCCCCCTCCCAGAACTTCTCAGGGCATATCTAGAAACCCCAATCAAACTTTTTACAGGCTGAGCTTCAATATTTAGGTCACCCGTGATTTGCTCTATGCCTCCAAAGTCCCGCAAAGAGTCCGCTGCGTCTAAAACAGGAGGCTGTTTCTCTGTTGTTACCTTACTCAAAGCAAATGCCTGCCTGCCTCGTCCACGAGCTCCACCACCTCGGTACAGAATCCTGGCAGCAGCCCGAAGGCCTCTACCGATCTCGAATGCTGCTCTCTCCCAGCAGAGCTCAGCCTGCACTGCTGACTCCGCCTCCACCTCCTTCCGTGTCAGAGAGCTCCGTGCAGCCAGACCCGCCACACACAGCCTGCGCCACAATTAGCCTGAACAAACCGACAAAATCAGGTAAAATACGTCCTAGCCGCTCTCCGCAATGCCTGCCACTCGTTCCCGACTCGCGCAGGACATATCAAAAGTACCGCTGCACCGCCACCTTCACTGACACCCGCAGCCCGCACTTAGCCGGCCACCATGTTTTCCTCATTCAAAAAAAACAGAAATAGCCATGGTTGTTTGGGTTACTGGGGTGCCAGCCAACAATGGGCCCAAATACAACAACCATCCTGAATGATAAGTGAGAGTACATTTGTTTTAAGACATAGTTCCAATAATTGCTGAACATTATGGATAGGAAACCATGCTGGAATCCATTCAAGCCCTACCAGCCTGATTTCATCCAGCTCTCAAGTTTTCAAAACTTCCTGCACTTAGTAGGCTTTCATCAGTGCTAGCCAACTCTGGGCCCAAACACTATAGGTGGACACCTACCGGGAATCAATGTAAATTCAAAGCTAAAATCTTGAATTTCTGAGTGTGTTTTGGGACTTTACTGCCCCGGACAATAGAGCCATCCTCACAAGTGTTGTATTGCTTTTTAATGGGAGAAGCCAGAAACGCTGGGTGCTACGACGTCTTTCGTGTCCAACAGATTATGGAGCTTTCACTCAAAGAAATTACCCACATTATTGATTTCCTACAAAATTTGATGTTTGCAGTGCATTCTGGGTAGGAAATAGCCGCCGGATCCACACAGGCCACATCACCTAGGACTCCTCCAGGTGTCTAGTATTCAGAAATGTCTTTGGCTGGTAGTTATCCATTTGTGCAGGCCGAACTTGAGCCCAATTGGGAGAGAAAAGTACATCCCAAGAAAAATGCAAATCTAAATTAAATTAAATAATCTTAATGTTTACATGGTGCATTTTTGAGGCTTTCCTTTCTCTGGCGATAAGCTCACCTGCATAAATGGGCTATCAATTTTAAGGGAAGAAATGTAGGAGTCCGGGGTGGTTAGTCGGTTACCAATCCCCACAGATTCAGGAACTTCCACTCAACATATATGTGAGGACATTCTGTGAATTTACCCAAAATATGATATTCACAGAGAATTTCAAGTAAGAAAAAGTAGAGTGACCCACACAAGCCACACCCAAACCTTTAAGAAAGAACAATTGATCCATTTAAAGGTGTTTCTTGTCCCAGGCAAAAGGCCCGCCCACTCACACTGGGCACAATTTTTATCTAACATTTGGGAACGCTAGGTGGTAGAACATTTGCCATTCACCCTTCCATCACAGAAATTTGAGAACATTCTTTTTTAGCCAAAGTTTGCCAATTGTAAGGTATTTTGGGTAAGAAAAGTGGTCCAAACAATGCAATCCACACCGCAGGATGTTCCTAGGTCTCTAGTTTTCAGAAATGTCTAGGGGTGGAAGATGTCTTTGAGTGCAGACCAACCTGGCTCTAAATATGACACTAAACCAACACCACAAAATGTTATCTTATCTAAATATCTTTTCATCTCCTCACATGGTTACAATTTTGGGCTTTTCCAGTCCCTTGGGATAGGCCTACCACATACCGCTTTTCTTGGTAGAGTTTCTCTAAATTTCTGTCTTCCAACTGTAAGTCTGTGTGCAAAAATCACATTTAAACTAAAACACCCTGAGAATCACCTGGCATTATGGGTAATCCAAAATATTTTTTACACTCTGATGGGGCACAATGTTGGGCCATATTTACAAGTTCACAGAAAGCCAAACTCCATGCTTTTCCTGGCCTTATAAATATGTAGGGTGACCAGAATTGGAGAAGCAAGAACCGGGACAGGTCAGACATAAAACTAGAACTAAAGCCTTTAGTCTTATTTCTATATCTGGGCTGTCCCATTTTTTGCATAGTCTTTAAAAAAAAAAATATTTAAAAAAAATATATATACATATATATATATATATATATATATATATATATATATACACACATATATATAAATATATTTGCTAGACCTGTAAATCTTGTAAATGTGTGTAGAGTGTGTATACATACACAGGCACAAACTTACAAGGCTATGTTTATATAGCCATAGCCATCGCATAACTGCCACCCTGCACTATTTCTTCCCACTCTGTGTCCTTGCTGGGAGCAGGCAGCGACCTACTCCTGTGATGCCAGGTAGAAACAAATAAATTATGTCATACTTCAGAGGCGCCTGAAAGGAGGGCAATATAAATTCTGCTGCGCTGGAAGTCTTGACCTTTGTCCCAGAAACTGGGACATCTATTTGGAATTAACAAGTGTCGGGACACTGGGACAGTCCTCTGAAATCCGGGACTGTCTGGGAAAATCTGGGACGTCTGGTCACCCTAAAAATATGGCCCCATTTCACGCATTACTCTGCGTGAAAGCGGCATTCTAGGGGTGTTGGGTTGCCTTGCAACACCTATGGATTCTGACGCATTCCCAGATTTACAATGTTTCGTAAACCTGGTAATGTGTCAGATTCCAACACCTCCCCAGGGGAGACAATAAAGTGGTGCAACGAGAAGAAATACCTTTATTCCTCCTTGTTTTTGCTCTCTCTAGCTGCAGCACACATCGAAAGAGGAAAGTGCCATCAACGATTTCACCATCCTGCACAAAAACGATCATCCTTGCAACGCAGACCACCTTGCATCATGGTGCAAGGGGGCCTGCGTTGGAGCTAGGTAACCAATTGCGCACCAAGTGGCATCATTAGGAAAGCACAGGGATGCGTTGTATTGCTGTAAATACAACACAGTCCTGCACTCTCCTAATGATGCAGCTTGGCGCAGCAAGATGGCTTACAGTGCAGCGCTGTATAATTTTCTAGTAAATATGCCCCTATATATCTCTGCAACTAGAGGTGTCTGACCAACATAACAGTGTATTTCTTTTATAGATTGACCTTCAGTGCAAAATACCACAGCATGAAAAGGAGTAGACAACAATTCTGTGTCCATGGGTTTTGACAGGCTATCCTACCATGTAAGTCAGAAGCACCTTTCAGAAAACAAAGGTTTTGCCTTCTTGTGACTATTTAGGATATGGTCACTATCTCCGAAGAGAATGAATTAGATGAATAAAGGTGTGAATGGGTTACTTACAGCAGTCGTTCACTGGGCGCTTTCAGACCACTGATAGTGTTCCCATCAGGCAACCGACCTGTACCGCCCTTCATCATTTGGGACAAACATCTTAAGGCTCACTGGAAATCGCCCAGTGTGCGAGCACGCACAATAGTGCTATAATGGTTCTTTATATCCAAACGATTGGCTTTGTCAAAGAGTAGGTATCAAGGGTTGCTCACAAGCAGTGCAAAAGTATTAAATTAAACAAATTAATTAAATATTTAATTAATTTGTTTAATTTAATACTTTTTCACTGCTTGTGAGCAACCCTTGATACCTACTCTTTGACAAAGCCAATCGTTTGGATATAAAGAACCATTATAGCACTATTGTGCGTGCTCGCACACTGGGCGATTTCCAGTGAGCCTTAAGATGTTTGTCCCAAATGATGAAGGGCGGTACAGGTCGGTTGCCTGATGGGAACACTATCAGTGGTCTGAAAGCGCCCAGTGAACGACTGCTGTAAGTAACCCATTCACACCTTTATTCATCTAATTCATTCTCTTCGGAGATAGTGACCAAATGCTACCTTGTTGTTGGTAGAAGTAAAGATAGAGGGCTGTGGCATTCTGGTCGTTAATATTCCCTCAGACCCCCTTTTTGTATGTATTGACTATTTAGGATAGTCTTTTTAGGAAGATCCTTGATTTGTGGCATCTGTCCCCTACACTCATGTAAATATCCCATTAAGCTGTTTGCCCTGAAGGAAGAGTAATTGGTATTAGAGAAGGAGATGCAAGGCTCCTTCATACATAGGAAAACGCATGCCTGATGTTGCAGTGCTTGAGTATTTAAATATTTGCATGCCCACATTTGTCTAAGGTGAATTAAGATATTGTATTTGCTGATACTAAAGAAAATTGAGTAAAGACAAGTAGTTCATAAAGGTGTGCTGAGTGAGTACCACTCAGGAAGCAGGGGCGTAGCTTCAGGAGGAGTGTTTGGGGTCTGACACCCCCCAAATAAATGCATTATTGGGCGGGTGTAGGGGCCCGAGTCAAGTCTGCTATTCATGTCTCCTTTTCTCTTGTTCTGAGCCAAGAATGAAAGACGAAACAGTGACCCTTTAACCCCTTGCACGCTGATGACGGAACCGCTCCGTCATCAGCTGCGGGTGCGCTGTGCTGATGACGGAGCGGTTCCGTCATGGCCCGCTCGCACCTCATGCGCGGCGCGAATTCCGCGCCTGCGCTGAGCGTTCTATTGAGCGGGGCGGGCCATGACGGAACCGCTCCGTCACAAGCACAGCCCAACCGCGGCTGGTGACGGAGTGGTTCCGTCACCAGCATGCGGCCGCCCCGCCCCCTTAGCACTGCGGCAGAATAGCTGCCGCAGTGAAGGGGCTAATTTAAATAGGAGAGAGAGAAAGAGAGACACAGATACACATCTGTGGATGAATTTCAAAATGTGAAACCAGATAACCTGGAATCAATACCTGCTATCCTGCTGGTCCAAATTGTGTGATCTTAGGCACAAATGATATTTCATAGGGCCTCCGTTTTCTTTGTTTTCACATGAGTGCACTTTTAAAAGCTTGACTTCCTATTTGCTATTGTGGCCCCATAGCTCCTAATTCCCCTACAAACAAGACCGCTGAGTGACCTTAAAGAGAGCATTCTTGGGGTTTAACACCCTTAGTCATTAAGTTGTATTTTGCAAAAGGTGTTTTAATAGCCACCATGACTATCATGACATGAAGAGCTTAGCTCCAAAACCGTTTGATTGGCACATTCCAAGTTACCTTTGCAGCACTGCTGGAGTAATGGGCCAACTCTTTCCATTATAGTCCAAGTGCTAGCTGTAGGACAAAGTACCTGGCCGTTCTCGGAGACCCCTATAATCACAGAGTTGTGAAGATTTTGCCAGCATGGGTCATGGGCCATATTTGTAGGCCTTTTGGAAAATTCATTGGAGTCCTCTACCTGGAAACTTCATGTACAGATTACATAAAATGGGTATTATTGCCAGCTGACAATAATGGTCATTGACACTATGCTAATCAGAGCTGCACACTGGCAGGTAACCCTTTCGCCAGTGGCAATAGGAGTACTGATCCTGTACTCAAGCATCACGTATTCTGAGGTGGGTAAAGGCAATGTCCTTTCACAAGAGGCCAATCAAGGTTTGCGATCAGACCTACGTGTCAATGATAGAGCGCCATGTTGTTTGAAAATTGTAGGGGTGCATCATAACCGCCTGTAGTCAGCACCCACATATTTAGAGGACCCTACTAATGTTTGGTTTTAGAATTGAAGGACTAATCGAGAGTGTAGCAATATTAATGTAGTGCTTAGTTGAGAGAATAATGCCTTAAGTAATTTAGGATTCATTTCTCTGTGTGTAAAATGTGCATTGAGATTAAACGTGTCATATTAAAGTTGCACGTGTAGGTTGCTTAATGAGAATCGCAGTACTTTAACATGAGAACAATGTTTGCTAACATGAGTTGTAATGTTAGGATTGATTAATGAAATGCTTTTGTTGTCGTATTAGAAATGCATTTAAAAGAGTAAAGGCCCGAAACATTGAGACGCTAGTAGAGGCCTAACTATGGTTTCCTTAGCATGACTAGAAATGTCGAGTTGGGAAAATACTTTGGGAAAGAAGCTTATGAGCCATTGTTTAGAAGTAAGATTGGTAGGAGTGGAGACGAAGGGAGTGCGCTGGCAGGTGCACTTGCAACATTTGGCGGAGAAGGTGCCTGGGATCCAAGGACACAGCAACGGTTTTTGGAAGAAGAAGGTCCGACACTGGAAAAGCACGAGAGGCTGTACCTGCTGAAGGAGGAGTGTCATGGGCGTACCCATTGTTTTTGGGAGTTTGTATTAGGGAAAGTGCTCCGAGGGTGGAGAGTTAGTTCGGTCTTAGTGAAGCTAGGGTTAGGGTCAATTGGGTTTAGACTGGGTCCTGTCTAAGGCAGTCCAATTGGATGTGCAGTTAGACATGGGTCTTAGTTTGGTCTAGGCAGGAGAAACTAGGAGCATCTTAGAATGAGCTCGGTAGTTTAGGCTACTTACCTGGAAAAAGTGAATGTGCTTCTTAGGGAGCCTTCACAGCTGACACCTTTTTCTCTTGCCCGGGAGGTATGTTAAGTAGGGATGTCACCTTAGAGTTAGTGTAGGGATAGACTAATCTTTTCTTTCCCACCGGAACAGATGCAGTCGAGTTTTCCAGTGGGCACAGTGATTGCATGCCTGATGCTTCTTCTTTTTTTTTTTATCTTTATTTGTAATTTTTCTGAGATATGGTGAATCATAGTTATTCTGATAGTGCATCATGTATAACATTAATAACAGTAGGCCATACTTTAGCGTCCACTGTGCATCAGATATCAATCGCAGGGTACATTGCTCATCAATCTCGATAGTACACATCATCAGCACTACATTCTATAAACATCAGCAATGCGGTACATGGAGATAGGCATAAACAGGCAGTAACATCTCATGACATTCTATATCAGAGGACGTACATCTGAGCAATCTGTTATGTATCAGAAAGCAGTACAGTAGGTTATGGATCCCGGTCATGGGCCCGTTTGGCAGTATTAGTGTCTTTTCCAGAGAGTCTATAGCAAAAGATATCACTCCGACCCCTCCCCAGCATCCAACACTCGAACAATCCCCTGTGAAGACACCACCGATTCCCTGTCTGCATTTCGTAAAAGATACGCTTGTAATGGTCCCCATATATCTCTGGGTCTAGAGGCCATTGGCTGTGTTTCTGCGTGAATAGCATTCTGCTCTTGACAATAAATAACATCCTTGTGACGGGGAGGCGGGTCCCTCGGATATCGACACGGATGTTGCCTTGGACTGGTGGTCCGCAGTACCGTTGACCCCCCTTTCTGTCCCCCTTGCACAGACTGATGCTTCAGACCCAGGGGAGTGGTTTCCAACGGAAGACGAAAATGCGTGGTACCGCCCGGAGGAAAAGGAGCAGGGTCCCTTTAACCCTGGACTACAGGATGTCATAGCCCCGCCCCCTGAGAGCGACGCTGAGCCAAAAGGCGGAAGAACCTGTAAGAGAGCGGACGGCGTTTCCCCGGAGGCGGAAGGAGTGTTGGAGTGGAGACGGAGAGCGGACCAGACGAGCGTTGGAGAAGAAGAGGAAGGAGACGAGTGGAGCCCAGCTGATTACATCAAGCCAGGAGGCCACCGACTCGGCGACTCGCCCTGCCACGTTCCCACGGGAGGAGCGTGGCTGACAAAGGTACGGGGCAAAGTAGCGGGCTGGGTGGGGCGTAGCGGCCAGCCGAACTCCCTATAGCCAGTGTAAATATTGTACAGCCTCTGTGCCCCTTCCCCTCACGAGCACTGCAGGTTTTGTAATAGAGTTTCCCTCACTCCCGGCCCCAACAGTCCTGTCAAGGACGCCCCAGTGATTTCCTTTTTCTTTTTTCCTACGGTCCGGACGGAGAGCGGAGCCTGACCCCGACGAGCCAACCCGCTGCCAAGACCGGTCAGACGGAAGCAGTAGAACATCGGGACGGCTTCATTCTGGAGTACTCGGTTTTCCCAAGAGGAGTCAGGACGGAGCCAAACGAGTTCGCCAAATTAAGAGTGACTAGCAAAAGGCGGAAAGCCTATTTAAAAATAAAACCCTCTTTACGAGCACTATTTCCTGACTCAGTCTCGGTTGCTACTATTCCCCCTGACCCTGCCCCTTTACAATCCTGTAGCCATGCCTTGAACTTCGGAGCCCTTCCCCTACCCCAACGACAGGCCAGTCTGCGTTTTGCTAACAGTAGAGTAGTATCTAAAAACTTCCTACAATGTTTAGGTATCTGTGCAGTGTACCCCAGCAGCATAACCAGTGGATCTCTCTCCAATACAATCTCCAGCATGCTCTCAAGGGCCTCATGTATTTGTGACCAATACTCCCATATATTGGGGCACTCCCAAGCCAGGTGCATGAATCCCGCCCCAGCGCTCTTGCATCTTTCGCAGCGGTATTTGTCTGATAACTTAAATCTATATATTTTGGCGGGGTGTAATACAGCCGTTGTGAAAACTTGAAATGAATAATTTTGAACCTACAACTAGCTGAGATATATCCCGTGATCTTACAACAGAATAGCCATTGATCATCAGATATTTCTCGTCCAATATCTTCACTCCAATGTAGACGAGCCGAGCTTGCAACCTCTTATTGATGTGCCCTAATACTACTGTATATACCAGACACCAGATGTTTCCCGTCCGTGGAATTTAGCATGAGGTGCAGTGGGGCCAGTGTGTCCAGTTCTCAAGGGAAGTCAGGTAGAACTCCCCTCAGCCCCTGTCTCAACCGCACATATAAAAAAACCTCCAGCGGTGTGGGATGCGCGCCCCCCAAAAAATAGGTCCTTGGACCAGAACACTCCTTCTTTGAATAGATCACCCCACGTGATGACGTTAAGCCTTCTGCACATCGCCTGAAACTCCCTTTCCTGCAATAGGACCAAGTTCGGTGATAGCGGAGTGGGAGCCGTGGAGAATATAGAAGTGTAACCCATAGGATTTTAGCCATGCGCTGCCAAGCATCAACCGTACATGTTACAGTAGTAGTAGTGGGCGGAGTCTCCAGCACTCCAGCAGGTCCGTGTATAATACCATTTAAGGGAAGGGGATGGGCCAGCCAGTCATCAGTTGCTGTCTGAGGTAAAAAAGGTACCGGCATTATCCAGTGATATGCTAAATGAGCCTGTGCACTAATATAATAAACCTCAAAATCGGGAACATCAAACCCACCCCTATCATAAGGTTGTGTAACGACCGACCATTTCAATCGAGGCTGCTTACCACCCCACAATAAGCGAATAAGTTCCGTCCGCAGAGTTTTGAGAAAAAATGTATCAGGGTAATAGGGCATATTAAGAAATAGATATAAGAATTGGGGAAGAACTACCATTTTTATGAGCGAAGCTCTGCCTGCCATAGATAACAGCAGGGAAATCCAACATGTGATGTTAGTTGTCAGTTTTGTGATCACTTTGCCGTAATTTAGTCTAAGCATCTCGTCCCTGTCTCTAGAGACCTGTATCCCCAGGTAACGAAGGTCAGCATGACACCATTCGAGAGGAAAGTCCAAGGGAAAGTTAGGGACTGCAGTTGTGAGCGGGAAGAATTGTGATTTGCTCCAATTTATATGGACCCCCGAAAGTCTGCTAAATACCAGGAATTCTCGCAGCAGGGGATTTATGTTCTGCTGTGGGTCTACAACATATAACGTAACATCGTCAGCATATAATGATATTAGAACTTGACGCTGAAAACATTTGAACGCCCTGTCTTTATGAAGTTGTCACAGTCTACACGCCAAGGGCTCTATCGCTATGTCAAAAAGTAGCGGGGAAAACGGACATCCCTGCCGAGTACCCCGCGATATGGAAAAGGATGAGGACAGATGTCCATTAATCAGTACCTTAGCAGTAGGCTGATGGTACAATAATTGTATCTATGAAATGAACATCTTGGGAAACCCCATTCTTTGTAATACTGCAAATAAGTAATTCCACTCCACAGAATCGAATGCCTTCGAGGCAACAAGAAACACTGCTGCTACTGGGAACTCCGGCGCCACCGTCTGTATTAAAGAGAATAATGTGCGCAAATTGTGATTAGTGGCCCTACCCGGGACAAAGCCAGATTGGTCTGGTGGTATGATCTTAGTCATCAGGATGGACAATCTATTCGCCAGTACTTTAGCCAATATTTTTGTGTCGCTGTTAGTGAGGGACAACGGGCGGTAGGAATCACAGACCGTGGGGGGTTTACCAGGTTTCAATAGGGACGTGATGACCACCTCTCGCATTGACGGTGGGAGTATCCCTATCTCAAGGGACTCTTCGAACACCTCCCGCAGCACTGGCGCCATAATGTCAACATAACACTTGTAGAACTCAGCAGGCAACCCATCGAGGCCAGGTGCCTTTCCAGTCTTCAGTGACATAATAGCCTCTCTAATCTCATCTATTTCTATTGGGGCACTCAGGAACTCTCTATGTATGTCACTAAGCCAACATAATGCTATATCACCCATGAACCCTTCAAGATCCATTTCATCGCTAGACTGTGTGGTATATAAGCCGGAATAATGTGATGTGAAAATATCCATTATCCCTGCGGTATCACAACATGTCTCCCCATCCGGGTTACAAATCTCCAACACACTGGTGTTAAATCTTGGACATCGTGTAATTTCAGATAAGACTTTCCCCGGCCGCTCCCCCTCTCCGTATCTGCGCGCCACCCAGTAGCGCCCCCGAAACTTAACTTCCCTAGCAGCCTCTTCCTCATATTCGGAGAGTTTGACCCTGAAGTCTCTGTGTGCTTGTCCGATGTCCCCATGCACCATTAAGTCCTCCAACCTCCTCAGATCGCGCTCTAAGGTGCGCAGTATGGGCTGTATGTCTTTCATTACTCCAAAACTTTTAGACAGGCAATAACCTCGGATTGTGACTTTAAACGCCTCCCACAGTACCTCCATACTATCCACTGACCCCTTGTTACGTGAGAAAAAATCAGTAATTTCCTCCCCTAGCTCGGCCTTAAAAACCGTATCCAATAAGGCAGTCGGTTGCAAACGCCATGCCGGTCCAGGCCTATCAAATCCAGGCACATTTAAGGTAACCTTAACAGGGCAATGGTCCGAGTACGTCCTCGGTAGATGTATAGCCGCGCGGAGGCCTACACTCAACCCTCAAGAGATTAGACAATAATCTAGCCTTGCCCATGTGCCAGTATATGATGTGAAGTGAGTGCCTTCCCTTCGTGTAGGATTCAGTCTCCTCGAGCTATCTACTAGGTCCCCTTCTTCCACTATACCATTCAACATGTCACGAGACTTATTGTGAAAGAGTGCTACACCATCATCCCTATCCTGGGCAGGTACCATCGCTACATTAAAATCACCCCCCCCAAATAACATCCATAGACCCTATGTCCAATATTTTACCCCACACATTGGTAATGAATACTGGTGTGTCCACATTAGGGGCATAACAATTTGCTATAGTCACAGAGTCCCTACCTAGTCTTCCCCATACTAGAACAAACCTTCCCAGGGGTCAGATAGCACTCCAGCAAGCGCAAATGGGACAATTTGTTTAATCAAGATAGCAGTGCCCCTGGCGTTTGAGGAAAAGGAAGAGAATGCGCGGACACATGCCCATCTACTGTCAAAGGTATAGTGAGAGTGTGAGGGTAGATGTGTCTCCTGTAGCAATGCCACCTGTACGTGCTGTCTCTCCAAAGAAGCCAGTATCTGTCTGCATTTCCTTGCGTCATTTAATCCTCTAATATTCCAGGATAGTACCGTCAATGCTGATTCACCCCCCATCCCCGCCATAGTGTCTTGTGTATCCTCGTTGATGAGCCATTATTACAATGGATGGTATTACGCCTATCTGCAATCTGTCATAGTGTAGAATGATATAATGCACATAACTGTCAAATACAGAACATAGTTCACACTTGCCGCCTCCCCCCACCCACTGAAGCATCCCAAATATGCCAGTAACAGCCCATACCACCCCCCTCCCCCATAACAACCCAACAAGACAATACAATAGGGGTATTCCCATTGGGGGATTCCCACCAGGTGACTCACGTGTACCTCGCGCCTAAATAGGAGACCTACTATACTGTTCAGTCCCCACAGTAGGCAGCAAGGGTGTCCGGTTCTTATCAGCCTCAGTGTGGCACCTAACTGTATCAGCACCATCCATCCTCCCACTAATATCATACAATAAAAGCATGAACAGAAAAGAAGCAGCGAGCTTCATAGAGTCGCACGTAGCAACAGTTCCATGGCAGCACGTGCCATTGTAAATTCGGAATCCGTCATCAAGCGCAAAGAGGATCATTCCACGTCAGATAATTGCGCTTCAAGCACATCGTCTCTTTTAGAAGTTGCAGTTTTCCGGCTTTTAAGTTTCTTCAGGAATTCCTCCACTTGTTTTGGCGATGTGTAAATCATTTGTTTCCCCTGATGTGTAACCCGTAGGCGTGCCGGGTACAATAGGGCATAATCCACCTGCGCCTGTCTCAGCTTCTGTTTCACAGTATTGAACTTTCGTCTCTCCTCCTGCACCCGAGTCGTGAAATCAGGGAAGGTAGTGAAGGAGACGCCATCGTAATTTAGCCGTTTCTTCTCTCTCGCCACCTTCAATACCGCATCTCTGTCCCTGTAATTAAGAAGTTGTGCTACAATGGGCCTGTGTACGCTCCCAGGCGGAGGTCTCGGGCCTAGGGATCTATGTGCCCTCTCCACGATAAACTGCGATGAAAGTACACCCGCATCAGTGACCGCCATCAGCATTTTTTCAACGTATAGCTCAAGACGTCCCGTGTTAGTACTCTCAGGAACGCCTAAAATGCGTATATTATTCCGGCGGCTACGGGCTTCAATGTCCTCATTTTTCGCGTCTTTGATCCTCATAAGTTTATCCATATGGGTCACTGCAGTTTTCAATTGTTGTGTGACATCCTCTGCGTCCGATATCCTTTGTTCCGCTTCCTTGATGCGCGTATCGTGGCCCTCCAGTTTTCGCGCAATGGTATCCATTCTGGTAGTAAGTGTGTCCACCTTGTCTCCTATCGTTGTGAAGCCTTGACGCATTTCCGCAAGTAATATATGCAGATCACTGCTAACCCCAGTATTCTGTGCGGTATCCGCTTCTTTCGCACTATTGCCGCCGTCCGTATCTGGCGGTCTCGTATTCTTCTTGGCCTTAAATGTGAGGCGCGGTTCCTGTGCGTCTAACCTTCCCATGATATACCAATGGGCCCAGGAAGCTTATCGTATATTCCCGCTACACTGAGTGCGCTTCAATACTTAGCACAAGCACCAGTGTGTAGCTTCAACTGCAGCAGTATCCCCTCCGCGTCAGGGAGTGTTTCAGCGGGTGCCAAATGACAGAGGCCAGTATCGTACTATGCTGTCTGCAGGGCCCCCAGCACACTAATCTTTAAGTGCAATTCCCACGTCTCAATGCGCAACAACAGCGCGCTACTCGCCAGGGCTCCGGTGTCAGTTCCCCACTTGCAATCCTGACCAGCAACCATGCCCAGACACCGCACTTCTTAGGCTTTCAGTTCCACTCATCCGGGATGCACAATTATATATCTCCACAAGCATTCAGTGATCGTTCATATCTCCAGCCATCTGGCAGTACAGTAGTGTATGCAGTTATCGTTGCCACCAAGTGCGTGGAGGATCTCTGGCATCCTATAGTTCGCTCCGCACCCACATTCTCAGCGCCAGTACTCAAACATTAAGTCCCAGGATTTCGGCAGCACACATCTCAAAATCCGATTCACAGCACTATCCTACCGTCGTGGCGCCAGCAGCTATCGTTGTCCACCGTCAGTGTGCCCAAGCGATTGCCTTTTAGGAAATGCCCTACAACAGTACTCTATGCTTTAACACCATCGGTGCTCCGCCGCGTCAGCCTCATTCGAGTTGGCTCTCCCCAGTCACAGCTCTGTTATCTCGTCACTCCCAGGTCCTAGGGGGTAGGGGGTTTAACAACACATCAGCCCCCGTGTCCGCTCGTAACTGCCGTCCCGCTGCCCCCTTCTTTTCTCCCCAGCAGGCTCGGACAGCAACTGCAGGCTCACGTACCCGTGTGGCCCACACACCTCGTGGCATCCACGGAATTTGCGTAGCTCTCTCCCCCGGACCTCCGTTCCGCGGCACTCAAACAGCCGCCTCACTCCACTGTTCACTGTGCTTGGAAATCCGTCGTCCCACCACAAAGGGGAGGGACTGCAGCTCGCTTCGTATCCCCAGTGCTTCACACAAAGTAGGAGGCTGATTTACGGCCCCAACAGCAGATTCACACCCAGGATAACATGAGGAATAATCACCAGACGGCGGGAGCCTCACAAACTTGCGGCCATTCCGCTTGTGCGCCACCTAGCGCCCCCCATGCCTGATGCTTCTTGAATTAACTTTGCTTTTTATTCTGAGTCGTCTGAGACTCTTGCGTAAGATTATGTTTGTATAAGTGCCAGTTTATTTCTTGAACCTCTTGCTGAGGTGCTTGTATGTTCAGGTATTTTTGGCTTTGTAATACATTTTTAAACTTTCCTTTGGAGTCAGTGGTTCTTCAGATTAAAATGTATTGATTTTGAGAATCCGTAAAAAGGGTGTTGAATTTAAATAACGGAGGAGGAGCTACGCTACGAATCAAGATGGCCGAATAAGCTCCCGGCTCCGCCGACCTCCATCTCTAGCTACACTATCCTGTTAATTATCCTGATTTTGCACCCGACCCCCGTACGGCTGAAGTGTTGCTGATCCAGACGGTGTGCTCTGGGACCTTCTGCGGGCTCGAACGGTGGAGTTATACCGTGCTTCATTTTCGGCCCGACCCAGTGTGTGAGCCGGGGCCTCGAGTGCTGACCCAGCCGGGACTCAGTTGAACAACATCGGCTGCGGGACTTAGGCAGAGTCCGGTCTTCCGGAGTGGAGGTTATTTTTCGCCCGGCCCTGTTGGCGGTCGTGTGGCCTGGTTGGTGCCGACGGAATAGTGACTGAGAACACATCTGGCCGTGGGTGGGGGTCCATTGCCCGGAGACCTTGCAGGCCCCGGGTCTGTCGGGCGGGGGTCCCCGCTCGCTGCTGCTGCGCAACGTTGGCCGTTGAAGGGCACCACCCGCGACCGTCCGCCCCGCTCTTGCTTGATCCCCCAGAGTTGCCGGGACCTCCGGGAGTGCTCGAGCGCGAGGAGATGGATCGGACGGAAAGCCACTTATCGCTGAGAACTGTAATGGCTGCCATCGGGGCGCTTCATCAACGAGTGGACTCCATCATCCACAAACTGAACGCAGTGGTTGAGACCACATGTCCAGGACCGGACTCTGACCTTTTGCCAGCCTTGGAACGAGCTGAACTTCCCGTTACACGAAGCTCTACAGCGGAGGATGGCCCCGTGCTGATAAACAGATTGCATTCCCTGCACGCTGTACGAGCAACGGCCTGCCAGTATGAGAACCCTTCGGGTGCTTCACTCCCAATACCATCGACGCTAGTGATGGACCCACTTTGCGAATCACGTCTGGAAGTCTTTTCTACCGCTTTCTGGATTGTTTCTTTCCCCGCTTTCCACCGGTCAGCCTTTCTGCATATTCCGGAGAACTACTTTCGAGACCTACCGTCGGTGGGGGAACATTTCAGTATACTTGCTGCACCGCGGGATTTCATACTTCTGATTTGTCTCTCCTGTACTCCTGTGACTTTCCTTCGCTACTCTGATTCTCCTGTCCACGCAGTGGCTCTACTGGTGGGAGTTCGTATGGTCGCTCGTAAGGGACAAGGTTGAGTTTGACTATCTGGGTTTGACTCTCGGACTTTCATGGACACACGGATTTTACGGATTCACTGATGCGGGGATCTGGGTATGTTGGTACGGCTTACCCTATCAGTTTGCTAGTGCTTTCCTTTTTGTATACTCTGTCTGTAGGGGTCGCCGCTTTCGGCAGGGGGGGGGGAGACCGGGAGTGTGTCTGATAATTTCCTCCTCCATTTTCCATGTTTGGTACTTAGTTAGGTGGGGCGACAGGCACGCTGCTAGTTGGGGTGGGGCGGAAGCCTTATGCAGAGGTGCAGGGAGGGGGAGGGGTATATGTCGTATTGTCTTAGTTAGTGTTTTATGTCTTTACCTTTTGCTCATATTTACGTAGTGGGCGCCATTCATGGCAATATCCTGATTGGTGGGCGGCTGGGGCGTGGGGATTTGATGTCTCTTCACATTCTTCGTAATGTTACGCCTTTAATCGCTGCTTACAGCTAACGATTGACGATCCTCTCTTTATCCTCATACGTTGCCCTTTATGATGACTTTCTTTGCTCGATTTTAATATCCTGTATTGCATCGTGTCGAACAGGTCAATAATGTCGATGGGTTGATGGGATGATTACTATGTACCGTCAGTATGGTATTCTTTACTCGGAGAATTGCTTACGTCCTATCGCCCACGTTCCTTGCTCTAACAATTATATACGTGCATGCTCATTCCGTGATGTACAGCGCCTGCTGCCTTATTGTATGCTCTTTGTGTTTCTCAATAAAAAGATATTTTAAAAAAAAAATAACTTCCTTCACACTTCCTTGCAGACTAAAGAGACCCGTCGACATGGGGATTCTCGGAGTGGTAAGGTGAAATCTAGGTGGGAATCCCAGCGTCATCATCAACTTAGGGGGAACGAAATTCATGTGGCTTCCTTTTTTTGGGCAATAATACGAAATTTCAGAAACATTTCACGAGATTACGTGAAATGAGTTGAAATGCAAAATATATTTTAACATGAAATGCAGCTCCATATGCAGTTCAGACGTTATCCAGTTCACTGTAATAAAATAACACAAAAAATCCAAGTGCCACTAACAGCAACACAATCTTTACCCTCACATTGTTTCCATGGCCCCGCAATACATTGTTACCTGAATTGACTTGAAATTACGCAAGGATGCGGGATTTCCAAATTTTTGGGAATATTGCATAACAAGCACTAACACGAAATGGTAGAATTAAGAGCAATTACACCACTTTAACAAATATTTCACCCAGGCCTAGCGCAAACTTCTTGTTTGCATGTAGGAGAAATTCAGAACTAAAACATTAGGCAAAAATGAACACGCAAAAAACCTTTCCCACAATGTGACCACCTGGACCCTAGTTGGTAATGTGGCCTTTCATTGGACGTTCAATGGAGCAGTGAAATGTAAGAGAATATTTTGCATTCAAAATATACCAAACAGGCCTAACAACAACATTGAGTCTATTATATTCTACTTAACGGGAGCAAAGTAACCATCACCCAGGACTTCTCCAAACTGACAGTCGAGGTGAGGAAAGGCTTCCTAGCCCAAAGGGAACATTTGCGGAAAAAGAACATTGCTTTTACATTTGCAGGCCCGTCCAGGATGAGAGTGACAGACAGACACGGAAGCAGAGTCTTCGATGACCCCAACGACCTGCACCGATACCTACGAGACCCGGAACCAGAGGAGATGGAGCTGCCGAGCCCAGGGGCAAAGAGAAGGGCATCCTCTGACGAAACACACGAAGGAGGTGAATAAGAAGGAGTGCTTTTGAAGGAACACGCATATCACAGACAACCATGTACAGGAGCAACAGCACCCACCGAGACTCTTGACTGATACCAACAATAGCCTGGAGAATCAGGCATGCGCAACCATGCAAGGAGACTCTGACAGTAACAACAACCTACCTCAAAAAAGGGAATCTACCTCATACGACAACAACATACTACCTCAGAGGGCCACAGAACGAGTTTGGCCACAGCCACCGGGATACAGAACATGCCGTGAGCCACCAAACAGCAAGAACAACCATACCTACCTCAGCAAGGCCACGGTGGCCACGGGAAGAACGGGCGGGCAACCGCTGATCATATCCTTTTCTTTTGAAATTGACCATGAGGGGCGGGGGGTTTTCTTTTTGGCCAACACGCTAAGGACTAAAAGACTCAGGAAGAACTTGGGGGGGGGAGTGTGAGGACCCTTGCTGTCGCACACCCGGTTTACTACTGACGGGGGGGAGGGGGGAGGGAGGGAGGGGGTCGGGCCAGGGGGGGGAGCGAAGTCGGCGGATATGATAGTACATGGCAGAGCCGCCGGTTGCATCATGAACAAAGGACCTAGAATCTTGCCTTTCTCCACAGGCACCCTATACTTTTCCTATTCCTTTTTTCCCATCCAGCACCCCGGGGGGGGGCGCAGAACGCAAAGCACAAGCGACGAAGCGAAACCACCATGACAAACCCAACCAGGGCAGGCCTGTCCACTGATTTGAAGGTAGTGTCCATGAATGTTAAAGGACTGAACCACCCAGTCAAACGTAGGAAAATCCTGGACTACTTGTCCAAACTGAAGGGAGATGTGTACATGCTCCAAGAGACCAAGCTCTCCGAAGAGGAGGCGAAACTACTCAAAGCCAGATGGATAGGGGAGGTACTCTGCTCACCGGCAAAAGGGAAAAACAGAGGAGTAATAACAATCCTGAGCAAGAAGGCCAGCATGACAACACTAGCAGTGGACACTGATGAAGATGGCCGCATGCTCATAGCAAGCGTCCAGAGAGGAGGCGACACAATCCACATGGTCAATATCTATGGTCCGAACTCGGAAGACAAGCAATTCTGGCTGGGAGTAGACAGCAAGCTATCAGATCTCCCCCAAGAGGACCTCCTGATCACAGCCGGGGATATGAACAAGACGATGGACCAGGCAACAGACAGACACCCAAACAGACCAAGTCACAACTCCAACAACAACAACAACACCCTGAAAGACTTATGCACCAAACACCAACTGGCAGACCCGTGGAGGCTCCAACACCCGACAGCGCGAGAATACACCTTCTACTCACACCCACATAACTCCTACAGCAGGATCGACTACATACTGATGTCCAACACACACACGCACCTCATAGAAGACACGGAGATAGCCACAATCACCGTCTCAGACCATGCTCATATAACACTCACCCTAAGTGGGAAACACAATGAGAACCCAACGAGGAGGTGGAGACTGAACGATGACATCCTCCAGAACAGAGAGAACGTCAAAGAAATTGAGGCCACAATAAAAGAGTACCTCGAACACAACGACAATGGCGAGGTAGGGAAAGACACTGTATGGGATGCCCTCAAAGCGACAATAAGGGGGAATCTGATAAACATCAAGGCCAGGATGAACAGAGGGCGGAACAAAAAACTCCGTGAGCTCGAGGAGGAAATAACAGCACTGGAGAGAGGCCACTGTGCTAACATAACGGACAAAAACACGCTCACTCTGCTCACAAAAAAGAAATACGAGCTGAACAAGATCCTAAGCGAGAGAGCGGGCTCCTGGTTGACGAAGTTCAAGTCAATCAACCTATGTGCAGCAAACAAAGCCGGGAAACAGCTGGCGTCCTACTTAAAGGCAAAACAAAGGCAACACACGATAGCAGCGATTACGGACCGCACGAACAAATCCCAAACAACGAACAAAGGAATACTAGAGGTTTTCAGACAATTCTACCAAGAACTGTACACTGAGGATCATAACTTGAACAAAGATGCAGGACGTGACCTACTCAGTAAAACCAATCTGCCGAAGCTGGACGAGGCGGAAAGGGAATCGCTCGAAGCTGACATCTCGGAGGAAGAGATTGGAATTGCCATAAGCCAACTGAAACGAAACAAGGCGCCAGGGCCAGATGGTTACTCAGCAACATTCTATAAAACCTTCAGCGAACACATCAAGACACTAATGGCACAAACATACTCCACATGCATCAAAAAAGGGAGGATGACGGAGTCCATGTGCGAGGCCAACATCACCATAATTCCGAAGGAGGGGAAAGATCCACAGTATCCCCAGAACTACAGACCAATATCGCTAATAAACGTCGACTGCAAGGTCTATGCAAAAGTCTTAGCAAACAGACTAAACAGGATCCTGCCGAACATCATCCATCCCTCACAAGTGGGATACATAAAGAACAGACTGTCGCAGGACAACACAAGGCTACTGTGCCACCTGATCAACCACACAGCAAACAGCAACGAGCAGGCAGTCATGATAGCGCTGGATGCGGAGAAGGCGTTTGACAGAGTCTCGTGGCCTTTCCTGGATAACTGTTTGGGAGCTTTTGGCCTAGGCAGGAAGTACACGGCGATGGTCATGGCCCTCTACAACAAACCGAAGGCGAAAATAGTGGTGAACGGGAGCGCATCCGAAACGCTCACGCTGGGCAGAGGAACCAGACAAGGATGCCCCCTCTCCCCCGGACTATTCCTGCTCGCACTAGAGCCCCTGCTAGCCAGAATCAGGGACAACACCGAGATAACAGGCGTTAAGCTCAAGAGAAAAACCGTCAAACTAGCAGCATACGCCGACGACATCCTAATTACAACAGCGAACCCCTCCACGTCGATAAAAGCTCTGATGGCCACAATAGGTGAATACGCAGAAGCCTCAGGCTACAAACTCAATAAGGAGAAATCGGAATGTAAGCCAATGAATGTCCATACCACAAGAGAAGTCCTAGGCGATTCCGGCCTAGCATGGCAAACGAAACCTCTGAAATACCTAGGGCTCCACTTTGGGAAAGACCTCACGTCAACCCTGCAACACAACGAGGACCTCACGCTGAAGAAGATAAAGGAGAGACTGGAGTTATGGTCACCAAAGTTCATCAGCTGGTGGGGACGCATTGAAACGATCAAAATGATGATAACACCGGTAATAAACTACACGCTATCAATGCTTCCACTTCCAATGACAGAGACATTTCACAAAAAATTGGACCAGCTCATAAACATCTTCCTGTGGAAAAACAAGAAGCCAAGGATAAGCCTACAAAAACTAAGACTGTCAAGAGACCTCGGAGGCCTTAACCTGGCGAACTTCAAGACATACCAGACGGCTTGCCTGGCGAGACAGGGTATCGCCTGGGTAGATGCCACACAAACGTACAGGCCAGTATGGCTGGAGGTCGAACAAGACATCCTAGGAGGACTCAGGCCAATAGCACTCCTAACAGCGAACCGGCACCCACTGAAAACGAGCGCCATACTAAAACACACGAGAGAGGCCCTGCTGAAAGTGGACAGGCACATGGCGCAGAAACTGAAGGGCACTGCTTGGGAATCCATCTGGTTCAACACTAAAGTGACCTACCAAGGGACAACACTGCACAATGACACGTGGATCAGAGAAGGTATCAGCACGCCCAGTCAATTGGAAACAAAGGGAAAACCGCTGACTTTCCAGAACATACAGCAGCTACATGATCTCCCGAACCCAGAGTTCTATAACTTCCTTAAAATTAAGACAGCAATAACAAAGGCCAACCTATGCGGAGGAGAGCCGGGGATCATCAAGTATCTGCAGCTCATCGACTTAGCAGGACATCAAACGGCAAAAATCTATAAACTACTCAGCCCATCCAAGATGGCGCAGAACAAAAAAGCAACCAACACATGGGAGACGCGCCTGGGCAGGCAACTACATGAAAAGGAGCGAGCGATAATGTGGAGTTCAGCGACAACAAACAAAATCACCCCACAACTAGCGCAAACAAAATACTGGCTGCTCCACAACGCATACTGGACGCCATCCAAACTCCACAAGGTCGGCATAGCAGACTCAGACAAATGCTGGAACTGTCAGAAAGAAGAAGGGACCCTCGAACACCTTATCTTCACCTGCGTGAAAGTCAGGAAGTTCTGGGCTCAAATCAACACTTTCCTGAACGATATGCTCAAAACGAATCTGGAGATCAGCTTCGTCAGCCTGGCGACTGAGCACCTAACAGCGAACCTAAAAAGTAAAGAAGAAAGAGAACTCCTAGACCTACTTCTCACAGCGGCCCTCAAAATAATCCTAACGAACTGGAAAAACACAGCCAAAGCAAGCTTTAAAACATGGATCAACTGGATTACTTTCCTGAGGGGAGCAGACAACATTACAGGCACCTTCTCGAAAGAACACACAGCCAAGCTGCACATGTGGGACCCGCTTGATGAGCTCCTGAGAACGACCCAATAAAGGACAATCAAGGACAACTACGTGCGCACCCCCCCCCCCTCTTTTCTCTTTTCTTCTCCAGTGGAGGGAGAACAATAGATATATATGACCGCCAACTGTGTACCTATATCTGTATATATATATTTTTGTACGACCTTCTTTTGTATACCAATAAAAATTTCTAATAATATTATATTCTACTTCACCTTCTGTCTACAGTCTATCTCCTCGGGCGCATTTCCACCACACACAAGTATGGAGAATAACACCCATCACCCTAAGTAAAAGATATCAAACAATTATTCCATTTGGTCTGAGACCCAAGGTTGCATGAGAGAACATATCTATTTACAGACCTCTAAGAGTGAAGAAAAAGTAATGGCGCATTTGACCCCTCCATGACCCGTTCAGTACTTGAGTCTTGGTCCTCTAAGCAATTCTGTCCAAAGCTAAGCAGTTTCTTGAACATTCCTTTTTACACCTTGTTCTGTAGTGGGCTCAATAAAACATCTTAATCCTAGCATTAACATAAATCTCTATTAGACAGATACGTAGGTTTGAGTTCACCTACACCTTTGTGTAAGTTGAGGTCTTGGATAAACTGAAATATAGCACTTTAAGCTACTACCTTTTCTTACACCTGCAGGAGCCTGGTCACTTCCTGACACCTTACACAAAAGTCTCACAACATGTTTGAAAGCCTTGGAAGAAGAGATAGTGCGGTTAACCAGATGTGAAATGGGTGAAACGTTAGGCCCTGGGGACTCACAAGTATTTTCCTTCGGGCCCCAAAGTCTGGTCTTTGGTGTGACGGAGGGCTGCGCTAATGCCAGCGGGGGAGGGTGGTGTGTAAAGTGGGTGTAGTGGTAGTGGAAGCAAAGCATGTATATCTAGTGGCTGAACTCAATTGCGCAATGTGAAACCAGAAAACCTGTAATGAATCCCGGCTTCTCCACTTGACCAAATTGTGTGACTCTGGGCAATAGTTTTATTTAATTTTCCCATTTATTCTTCATTAATACATATATAAGGACTTTGAAATACATGACTTCAAGATGCTTGCTGTACAAAACCATCTCCTGTGCTTGGATGTAATTACTAATGGCATTGTTGTCAGAGTGGAGAGGGGTGGGGGGGAAGCAGGAAAGTTTCTAAATTCATGTATGAAAACCACTTAAAAAAAATGTAGTTCTGAATGCACTGATACAATTTGATTTATTAAGGTGAAATTGTTCTACAGGTCAATGAAATACACTTTTAGAATTTTGGAAAAGAAGTATTTCTACATGTTTGCTGTCTTAAATAATGACTGTGTTCCTAAAGTTAAGGGCCTAGTTACTTCCATTTCTTTAACTGAAATTAACCATGAATTAAGTTATTGCTGTATATTTAACATTATTTGAATGTTAGTGCTGAGTTGAGTAAACAGCAGCCCAGTGCTGCTGCTGCACAGAGGGCCACATGCAAAAGGCAGGAGCGGCCCTCGGGCCGTACTTTAAGTATCATGGCGTTAGGCAAAAGAGAATCCAAGCAAAATTGAATCTGCTTTCAGCAAAAAGGGGCGGGGCGCCATATGAATTACTTCTTAATCAGTTGTTGTTTTGTTAATTCATAAGAGATATATTGATTAGCTGGGCATAAGATTTTCCTCTCTGTAATTATGTGTAAATCTGCAATAATGTTGATAGCCCAGAGAGAGTCAGAAACATGAGCATGGTCTAAAAAGTAGAATTGTTGATGCGTATCTAAATCTTTAAAAAGTGACTATATTGATGCTGGGGGAACTGGATAATATGTAGGTCTCACCACCAGCCTCTTCTATGTATGCCAACTACAATTAAAGATTACAGGGAATGACGTAGGTGAGGGATGATGGTGGAACCGTCTTAAATTGAAGATCGGAAAAGCAGGGGCGGCTGGTGACATTTGAAATTGGTGAGCCGTAAAAGTTGATGATAAGTGTTATGTGGATAGCGAGCAAGCCGACTATCATAGGAGGGACTCGAGGGGAGAGGGACTTGCAAAGTGTGTGCAAATGGAGCATTTTACAGCAAATTTGAGCGGGCAAAAATGTTTATAAAGCAATTCTGAAAGTGTAGACATGAAATATGCAAATACATTACAAAATACCCCATATCTTACAGCACTAAACGAGCCTCCTCTGCCTTACTTGTCTCCTCTGCCCTCCTCGCCTCCTCTGCTTTCCGTGCCTCTTCTACCCTCCGTGCTTCCTCGGCCCTCCGAGCCTCCACTGCTTTCCGTGCCTCTTCTACCCTCGGTGCCTCCTCTGCCTTACTTACCTCCTCAGCTTCACATACCTCCTGAGCCCTCTGATCCTCTCTTGCCTTATCCTCCTCATCTACACTCTGATGCACCCCGTCTACGCTCTGCCCTGTGATCTTCTTCTACCATCTTCACCTCTTCTGCCCCTTTCCCAGCCTCCTCTCCCTGCGCCTCTCCCGTGGTCGCTTCGTCTGTCTTCTTCTCCTCCTCTTAAATCCCTCACATCACACTGACACGTGAAGGCCTAGTACTAAAACCAGCCAATGCACCCGTGCTTTGTGGGTGTCCTCTGTCCTGTCCCTCTGGGGGAATCCATACCATATGCTGGTTTGTGTGTACTCTGCAAGCTCCTCGGCACGACACCATGCGGACTGCCGGGGGCGGCAGATACACATAAAAGCCCCATCCCACTGCTTATTTCCCGGCCCTGTCATTATACCCCTGTCTCCCGCCGTCGCCGAGGTGCTTGTTTTCAGGTAGAAGTGGGTTTGCCAGCCTATTCAAAAGTTTACTCTCTCACAGCTGTGTGTTTTCGCTGAGGCCCTGCTCCTCTTCCTCCGACCCCCATGTTCCTTCTGATTTTACGAACTCACACTCACTTGTGACTAGACGAGTCCACGAGCAACGACGATGAGCAGCAGGCCAGCCAGGCACCAGCAGACCGTCCGGTGTGTGTCTCCAGACAGACTAGGGAGCGAGCAGCCAGACAGACAGCGTGCATCCCGAAATGGCCAATCACTGCATGGCTTCACATGAAGTCACACAGTGATTGGCCATAGAAAGTGCAGTGTGCCGCCACCACCCACGCGCGGCACCCAATATAGATTGCTGCACGGTGGACCAACCAATCCTGGCGCTGCATTGGCAAGGGGGGCACAGATACCATTCGCCCTTTTTAAGCCCGGAAGCTGCGGCCCTGGGGGTGCTGTATGAAACAGCACCCCAACAGCACCCCTTGGGTCCCTCTCTAAGGGGGAAGAAGTAAGTGCATGTGTGGGCCGATCAAAGCCCAAAAATACATATGCGCACTACTGCTGCAGCCGAGTGTGGACTGTCACTCAAGCTGCAGCAGCCCAGCCCAGCCCCTCCCCCTGGCGCCGTGCACTCCCACATTGTGAGTGTCGGGACTCGGACGTGAGGTGAGAACTAAACTTACAGACTGACTGACTGCTGCTTTGCAGGCGCGGTGCGTCCACGCCACGAGGCTTAGTGGGGGCTACGCCCCTACGCCCCAATGGACGCACCGCGCCTGCGAAAAAGTTAAAGGAAGAGAGAGATAAAATAAATAACCTGACATTAATCATTCTCCCTCCTACTGGTATAACAATCATAAAAAAGGATAGATCTAGAGAGAATTTGCAAGGGAGTCTGAGTCACTCAAAATAAATATTATCAAGAGACTGAGGCGCCTTGATATCAAAGACCCATTCCATTGAATGTGCACCAAGAAAGTGGAACCAAAGATTGAAAATGTTGTCACTGATTATAACTTTCTGATTTGTGATTGGACAGTTGGAAAGACATTTAGAGGATATGCATGAAAAGTCTATGTCTCTTTTCAGACAAACATTTCAGGCATAGGTGGGGAGACTAGGTACAAATACTGCCCAAATACTGAAAAAACAAAAAAAATGTTAAGAGCAGGTAGTGGTCCTGTTTACCGTTAAAAAATGAAACAGAAATGTTTCATTTTTCTTTTTTAAATGCATCCTGTTTTTCTTAATTTTTTTTAAAAAAACAGCTTTATTTAAAAAAGCAGTCACAGACATGATGGTCCCGCAGACCCCAGCAGGCCACCATCCCTGGGAGTGCTAGCCATTCCTAATGGGGTCTCAAATTGCACCTGCCTCATGAATATTAATCATGCATGAAATTTGCGACCCCATTACGAGCTGCAAACAGTGTCTGAGACACTGTTTTACGTTTCAATTTGCGAGTCTCAAATTGAGACTGGCAAAACAACGCAGTTTGCGAGTTGCAAATTGGTAGGGTCGTACATCTGGCCCCTAGAGTTTGGCAGATGGTACTCGGTCTGTCAAAGTGAAGGAGTGCATTACCTCTGCCACCCTGATGAACAACTTTCTCCCAAATTCAAAGATCACTGCCTGCCCAGCAGTGGGCTCTGTACCTTGACAGGAACCACCATCATGGATGTTCCTGTCAAGGTACATTATGTTTTGTGGATAGCCGTCATCTTTTTGATAGCCGTCCATCAAAATGTTTGTTTTTTAAAAACAAATTCCAAAAATTAAAGTTTGTTATTGAAAATTAAAAAAACACTATGGGACCCCACACCCCGGGGGTTTTTCCCTTGATGTGGGGGCTATTTGATTTTTCTGACCCGCACCAGCAGGTATTATCTGGCAGAACATAAAGGACTTCACATCGTCCACTCTATTTAGGGCAGGCAATGTAATGCCCTTCCTCTGACAGACCCTCCTATGCCAAGCCATCAGAGATAGCTTTCCGTCGATGGAGCCAATGGAAGCTCAATCACTGGAAAGATAGCGGTCCTCCCAGCCCTAAATAGGGCAGGTGGACCATCAGCTTGACAGACAGGTTACTCTGTTGTATTTGCCCACATGGGTACACCTGAGCCATTTCAGAAGGGTTGAATATGATATCAAAGCAGTCCAGGACTAGCCAGAGCAAAGCTACATTAACCAAAGTGATGTGCTGTTCTTGGTGCTATCCATATACTGGAGGGCTTCAACATGTGCTGGAAATCTTCTAGAATTCACATAGCATGGGCGAGAGGTTTTATGTGGGCTTTAAAGAGAACTCCATACACAACATTTGTAATGCTGATATAATCTGTTCTGCCTGTTTTCCTTGCTCACAGGCCATGTACACAAACATTTAAGGAAGCAGCGCTTAAAGGCCAGAGATAAAACCCAAAATAAAGGTCATAATCTCTTAGGTTAGGTACTTCCTGTAAGCGGTTAAGCTAAGAAATGTAGGCCGCTCATTGATTGACTCTGTTACCCACGAGGATCGTTCTTGGGCGTCTGTTCCCTGCTTGCTCCCTGAGGCTGTCCCAGCTGGTGTGAGCGGTTCCGCAGTCGGCGCTTATCCAACGCGCTGCCAGTAAGACACAGCCCAGGTTGAGGACTTTTGCGTGCACACAGTGTCAGGAGCCTACCGGGGGACTGCGAGGACCAGCATTCTCCACTTCGCCCAGCTGGTGCCTCTTCCCCCGGCGGCCACGCCCTCTGACTCTAGCCTTCAATACCTTTCGCGACACCCGCTTCGCGGGTGCCGCTCATTGATTGACTCTGTTACCCACGAGGATCGTTCTTGGGCGTCTGTTCCCTGCTTGCTCCCTGAGGCTGTCCCAGCTGGTGTGAGCGGTTCCGCATGTCGGCGGTTATCCAACGCGCTCCCAGTAATACACAGCCCAGGTTGAGGACTTTTGCGTGCACACAGTGTCAGGAGCCTACCGGGGGACTGCGAGGACCAGCATTCTCCACTTCGCCCAGCTGGTGCCTCTTCCCCCGGCGGCCACGCCCCCTCTCTTCACGTACTTTACTGGCGTAAGCACCACCGCGACGCGAGACGGAGCTCGGGCGAAGACCGGGCAAAGAGCGGGCGGTTTGAGGCCGTTCGAGTACGGTAGAGTCCGGTCTGGGCCCTCCCCCTTTGGCATTTTCTCTCTCAACATACGGAGCAATGTGTACAAGAGAAACAAGGAGCAAATCATCTCTAGCTGCGGCTGGAGCCGCTAAAGGCACCATCGACAACTACTTTGTCAAAGCCGGATCACTTTTGGTTGAGGAAATAGAGGTTTTGGAGAGACGAATTTCCCAGGAAATAGACTGGGTTAGGAGATCCTCAATGGGGCCATTGGCACAAGCCAAAACACCGGAGGGGAGGCTAGAACCTATAAACAGTGCAATGAGGGATCCGGGAGAAATTCAACCACCCAGTGTCCTAATAACTGACCCAGACTTTACAATCGATGCCCCTAGTGACCTCGAGGATTTGAGCTTAATGGCCCTCCCTAATACTCAAAAACTTCAAGTTTCACCTGGAATCCCGCCCCCGTTACTCGAATTTAACACAGCGTCAGCTAATGACAAAGAGTCTAGCTCTGATAGAGCCAGGGAGGCCAGGGAAGGTGCAATACAAAAAAAGAAGAGGGGGGGGACAAAACAAAGAAGGCAATAGGATAAAGACATCAAAATCCAATCCACCGAGGGAAAACGGGGCAAAAGGAGGCACCACAGACATTAACTTAGAGAAGCCTGGTATAACAATTTCCCCCCTAGTTCACAGTCAGACGGACGTATCAGCCGCTACAATTTCCATCTTAGTGGACAATTCCAGCGATGATATCACATTGGCGGATATTGGTACACTCTTTAGGTCCTTACTGAGCCCTCTCGAAGCTCGCCTGATTAAGATCGAAGCTAGGTTAGTCAATATTGAAAAATCTACTGTGCAATTAGCTGATTCGATGAAACTCGAACTCAATGGAGCCAAAGGAGCCAAAGGGGGCCCTGATCCAAAGTTCAAAAAGGCTAGTGAATCTACCTCAGTTTCAAAGAAAAAGCTAACTATCATTGATTCTCAAAATCCACAACCCAACCTAAACAAGACATCGCAACTCCTGAATAGCCCCAACACAAATATTGCCCCTCCAAAAACTCAGCAGATATCAAATCTAGCCCCAATTACTAGTCCCCCATCCAAAGATTCTGCTCCTATCCCGACTGACACTAAGGGTGATCCAACATTTCCGGGAGGAAAATACCACCCTATTCGAAAACCCAAACCTGTCAACCTCCCTCCAGAGGCATCCCCCTACACACTGATCCTGGCAGGGGTACCCGAACTAAAATCCATGGCAACTGAATCAACTTCTTCACTCAGGAACAAGGTTATTAGCTGGTTATCCATATATAGACCACTCCTGAGAGGTACAACCAGTGACATTTCCATGGTTAGGCGGGTTCCATGGGTGGGATATTCTAGAAAATCAATTAGGGGAGACTGTATTTTGGCCACTTTCAGAGAGCCGGGCACAGCTGCTTACATTTGTGACTGGGCTTCTGACGACCAAGGCAGTAACATCCAAGCCCTTCCACTCTCATTCTTTTATCCCTCAAGTTTATATAATTTGGAGGATCAGAGATGGGGGCAACACCAAGAGTTGCTGGATGACTGGGAGAGCTGTCGCAGGGAGAGAAGTGTACCATTACATCTTAGGGGAAGATCTTTTGACCACTTCTTACCGTATGGGGAGGAGGAGGGTTGGGAGACCATTACCAGGAGGAGGGGCGGGGGTCGAGGAATCACGAGAGGGATTCCGGGGCCTCACAGAATGCACTACCCAGCCCATTTTCCCACCCACAATAGATACAGCAGTCTGGAAATGGTGGATTGACGCTCTGAGATTCAGGGGAGTGAACTTCCTGTATCCCACTGGATAGGGAATAGCATAACCCCGGAACAAACAACACACACAAGGGCACAAAACGAATTAACACCGAATCTAGTTCTGGAGCCTAGTCTAGTGGACTTAAATGAGACTCACACCAATACAAGATTCACTCTGAGGCATTCGCCCCCTTCCCAGATGGCTACCTTGGAGACTAGCGGTGCCAACACTACCGTTAAAGGTCCATCTACCACTAAATTACATCCCATGACTCTGATTTCATGGAATGTCGCTGGATTGGCCAGTAAAATTGATTGTTCTGAGTGGGTTTCTTTTATCAAAACAAAAAATATACTACTCTTCCAGGAGACTTGGGCCCGTGAGGAACTCCCATTTCAGGGATATGCAGTATTCTCTAAACCCGCTAAGTGGGGGGGAAGGGGCAGGCCATCTGGAGGACTGGCAACTTGGGTAGCATCGGACCTAGGTTGCCAGGCTAGTTGCTTGGAGACAGACTCCGATGATATTCTAGCCGTCCTATTAGAGTGGCCAAATTCCATGAAACTGGTCGTTGCAAATGTATATTCAAGACCGGTACCCATGTCAAGAGAATCCAACACTATAGAGGAACTCTCTGCGTTCCTAGATGGCATCCCATGGGAACTTCACTGCCTGGTGGGAGGTGATCTAAACTCCCAGTATGAACCACTATCAGGCCTACGAGATGGCCCCTCCCTCGAGGAAGATTCATGTTGGCTTGTCCCGGCGACGGTGGCGCCCCCTCCCAGAGCCTGGTCTCCCCTTGCCCTGCAGATAACTGCCCTTACCCTAAATCAGGGTCTAAGGGCCTGTAATGGGCGTTGCAAATCAGACACGCCAAGTATCTGCACCTATAACAAATCTGGTAGCGAATCGAGACTGGACTATATCCTTGTCAAACTATCAATGTGGCCACAAATAGTTGACTTTAAAGTTATTGAGAGATGGGATAGTGACCACAACGCCCTGGAACTTTCTTATGCCTTACCGGGGAATGAAGATATACTGCTTGGTCCAAACAAAGACAAGTCAGGTCTTCTACTAGAAAACAACCGGAGAAAAGTCAGGTGGGAGAAACTGGCTACTAGCGTTGAGAAGTTACCAAAACTATATGCAAGAATTACCCCGCTTTTAAAGAGGGCTTTCCAGATAGGGATGAATGTTGGAGAAGGGGCAAATAGAGAAAAGTTGGCCCAGACCCATGCAGAACTAATCAGTTCTCTGGAGCTGGATCTATTTTCAAAAGCAGGGGCAAAAAAAGGACCAACAGCTAAGAGGACCTGGTAAATGCCACCTGCAGGGATTCAAAAACCAAATTGCTACTTGCAATCAAGGGGCGCAAAAGCAGGGATGAAATTCAATCCATGAGAAGGTCCTATAGGAAGCTCTTGGTGAATGCAAGGGCTGAGTGGGATCAACAATATTGGGAAAACCTCTCAATGTCACTTGCCATCAAAGACTCGTGTAAATTCTGGCGAATAGTGTCCAATGGAACAGAGGACTTATCCTCAGCAATAGAGCCTAACATAGCTCCTAGCCTATGGCAGAGTCACTTTCAGTCATTGTATTCATTGGAGGAAGGGTCTCCGAACGTAACAAACAGTATGATAGTGCCAGATCCAATTGGAGACCCCATCACTGAAAAAGAGGTGAGGGTGGCTATAGCTGGGTTGTCTGCAGGGAAAGCCCCTGGTCTTGATGGGGTACCCGGGGACCTATTTAAGCAGGAACCAGGGATATGGGCCCCTTACCTCACGTTGATATTTAACGCTGTCCTGGGGGGAATGGAGGTGCCGGATACTTGGCTGGGAGCAGAAGTGGTTCCTATTTTCAAAAAGGGTTCCCCACTGCTCCCAGCCAACTATCGTCCGATCAGTCTCATTGATATATCCCAAAAGCTTTTTGGAAGACTGATCCTGGACCGGCTACAGAATTGGATAGAGGAGACGAGTATCCTGACTCCCTACCAGGCGGGTTTTAGACAGGGGGTGTCCACAATAGATCAAATTTTTAGACTGAACCTTTTATATTGGAGGACAGCACTAATTGAGGGCGGCACCTTGTATACTGTTTTTGTAGACCTGCGTGCCGCCTTCGATTTGGTACCTAGAGTAAAACTGTGGAAAGTTTTGGAGGAGATGAACGTCCCGGGAGACATCTTGGCAATCCTGATGAGATTACACCATAACAACTATGCCCGCGTTAGGTGTGGCAGAGGTGGCAATCTAACCGAAAGGTTCCCCGTTCGCAGAGGGGTAAGACATGGTTGTGTGCTTGCACCGACCCTGTTTTGCCTCTTCGTGAACGGGGTAATTGCTCACCTGACCAGGATTCCCAACACTGATGCCCCAAAACTGACTGGCAGCAGGGTGCCCGCAATTATGTTTGCTGATGACACCCTGCTGCTGTCCAAATCCCCAATGGGCATACAACGTGTCTTGGACGGGTTTATGCAGTTCTGCTCAGAGCAGGGACTCGAAATTAACCCACAGAAAACGAAATACATGATTCTCAATCCTAAGCCCCATAACCGCCCACCGCCCAAGTTGGGAACAGTTCAACTGGAACGGGTACACACAATTGAATATCTGGGGATCACTCTCAATGAAAACTTAACGTGGTCGGCCCACCAGTGAAAAGTAAACATCAAACTGGCACAGTTGGTGGGTGGTACTATGAGACTAGTGAACAAATCTCCCTACGGCCACTTACCCCCATTATTCACATTTATAAAGCACAGGCCCGGGGGGGTGTTATGTACGGGGGCGAGCTGTGGGGCCATATTCCATCATCTAAATTATTAACTATTGAGAACAAATTTCTGAGACAGATTGTTGCCCTTCCACAGAGTACTCCATTACTCCCTCTCAGGCTGGATATGGGCCTTCGGCCAATAACGGAGGAGCTGGGGCTCAAACCCTTAGCATTCTGGCGGCGTCTATGGAGCAGTCCAGACCTTTCAAAATACAGAGCTGAGTTGCAGGAATTTTTACAGTTACCCAACGCCATAAGAACACCCTGGCTGACTTACATCAAGAGAACTTTTGAGGCAATTGGACTCCCTGAACTATGGCTGGACATAGCAAATACTAGTACTAAGATCCCTAAAAGGGTACTCGCGAGAGCTTATTACGAACACATGCTCTTCAGAGCGGCTGAAGGTACCCGTGATGGATCATTATCCAACCAGTTCATAAAAATTAAAGATTATTATCAACTAGAAAGTGTCTTAGATGCCATGACTCCGGCATTAACCAGAAAACTATTCCTCCAATGGAGATATGGAACTCTCCCTCTGGCTTCATTCACAGCATCATGGTCTTGTCGCTCCTCTTCAGAAATTTGCCCGGCATGTGCCCACCCAAAGGAAAACGATGTTCATGTGGTTTTCTTTTGCCGGGCCTATGAGAGGAGCAGGAATTACTGTCTAGTCCCCCTGCTCAGAAACTTGGGGTTCAGAACTTTTTTACCCGCGTACAGAGTCTTAAAGACAGATCTAGCTCCCACTATAGTTTTTGCACTATCCAAATTTTTAACTTCAATGTGGTACGCCCGATCCCGTTGTATAAAGAGACTTGGAGACTCGGGACAGATTTGAATCATCGGCACATCTTTTTTCTGTATTCTTTCTAACAAACTTTTGATCACTAATGCTGTTTAATGTGTTTTTAATTTTTTTATATATGATGCAATGTATATCTTTTATGATCATGTGATCGAAATAAAGATTTTTCGAATCGTATGTTGTGCAATACAACTTATAGTTCATAGACAACTAATCAAATACAGAATAGTCTAATGACCTAATGCAAGACAATCCATGAGTCAATCCACAGACCCCCAGATCATTTCAAATGAAAGGTATCCTCTGCTTACGTCTAAAAGCAACTGATTATCCTAAGCTCAAAAGCCATATTCATGTAGGCACACAGTAGTCCATAAAGTGTCACTAATGTACGGACAAGTCAGTATAATGATCAGCCACGGTCGGTAGTGGGAGTACCTGCCGGGCGGTGACGTGGAGAGGGGGAGTGGCAGGGTAGTAAACTATGGATTACGGAGGTTTACAGGTAAGTAAACATATAAATAAATAAAAACGAATTTCATTGCGTGCACTGCATCGCATTTGGGGATGCAGTGCACGCAACGAAATTCATTTTATTTATTTATTTATATGTATATAGAAACAATTTTATGTTATTACAGCTGGTCTACGGGCTGGCTGCCCACGAATGAACCTCTTATTTCGGCATTTGGCCTATGTAGTCATTTTATTATGATAAATGCTCTTATTGCATTTCGGATAAGGATAATCGGGTAGTTGCCTTTGTGTGATCTTAGGCCGATGCTTTCCGCATAGTTTCTAGTTAGGACGGGGATTTGTTAGCTCTTGTCGGATGGTTCCGGTGATAGCTCATGTTGCAACGTTCCATTTGCATGACACAGTGCGTATACTTGGTTCGGTTCCCTTTGGATATATATATATATTTTTTTCGATTAGCTCTTGAATCTAATTTGTATTCACTGCTTATTTTGGTAAATATCATTTTTCATGAAGTGAGTCTTGGGGCCTGCTCCCTGTGTCCTCTAGTTGGGTCTATTTTGACCATGATGTCAGATGAGACTGCATGCGGACACCTACATTTTTTTTTTACAATGACAGCTGGTCTACAGGCTGGTTGATCACGAGAGAACTACTCACTTTGGCACTCGGCCAATGTAGTCTTTCTTTCATGATAATGCTCTAATTGAAATTTGCGCGCCAAATAGCAGGGTACTTAAGAGCATTTCTTTGAACCACTCTTTGTTCCAGGAGATACCCGGCACCTCGTCAAGACGCTTGATTGACAGGTAGGAACCGACACACCGGTTTTTTCAACGCGGCCCCTTTCTTTTCTTTGCGGGGAAATATTCTCTACATAATAAGAGCTTCTTTGCCTGCAGCTAGCAGGCATTATTACCCCATACTGAGTAATGACCTTCCATGTCTCTGCGACTTCCCCATGTAGTCCCCAAATTTTAAACTGCTGTCCTACCGGTGCGCCATATATTATTGATACCGTCGGAGCCCGAGCTTTTAATGTATAGAGCTGGCGCAACAATATGTAATGTAATGTAATGTAAAAAGGATTTGTAGAGCGCTGCGTTCACCGGACGGTTTCTTGGCGCTGATCACTAACCCAGGAAGAGGCAGAGAGGGGAGAAAGGAGAGCATTATGTAAAGACACCGCGGAAAATGTGAGTTTTTAGGAGAGACCGAAAGTGAGGGTAGGAAGAGGAGAGTCTGAGGTCTAGAGGTAGAGAGTTCCAGAGTGAGGGGGCCAAGAAGGAGAATCTAAGGCCTCCGTGCTTTTTTCGCCTGAACCTAGGTGTCTGGAGAAGGGCGTGATGGGAGGAACGGAGGTGTCTGGGGGGGGCGTACGGATGAAGAAGAGAGGAAATAAAAGAGGGGCCGATGCCGGCCAAGGATTTATGGGTTAGGCAGCCAAGTTTGAACTTGCAGCGTTCCGACACAGGAAGCCAATGAAGGGCTTTGAGGAGGGGACGGACGTGGTGATGTTTTGGCTGATGGTAGATGAGACGGGCGGCCTGATTCTGGATTAACTGAAGTCTCTTGATTTGGTATTGCGGAATGCCTGCGTATAGGGCGTTGGCGTAGTCAATCCGGGAGATGACTAGCGCCAGCAGCGCCAAGGTGAGAGCTTCAGTGGTCAGGAAGTGAGCTATTTTCCGGATTTTTCTGAGCTGGTTGAAGCAGGAGGATACTGTGGCACTGATCTGATGGTTCATGGAAAGGTCTTGTGAGATGTAGACCCCTAGGCTTTTAACTTTTTCGGCGGGAATAGGGGGGGGCCGAGGGAAAGGGGCCAGAAGGTGGAGTTCCATGGATTGGCTGAGCCTCCGACAAGAACGAGCTCCGTCTTGTCGGGGTTAAGCTTAAGGTGGTGAGCGCCCATCCAGTCGCTGATGTGGCAGAGGGTGGACTGGAAATCCTGGGCCGCTTCCTGCGAGTCAAGGTTGAAGATGAGCTGGATGTCATCTGCATAATTAAATGCAGTGACATTCCTTCCCCGGAGGGAGCGGATCAGGGGGGTGAGGTATAAATTAAAAAGGAGGGGGGACAAAGACGAGCCCTGCGGGACTCCGCAGGTGAGTTTCGTCCTATCCGCCGAAAATTGGGAGATTCAAACAGATTGGTGGCGGTTCGTCAGAAAGGAACGAACCCAGTCAAGGGCCGTCCCTCCAATACCAGCCTCCTTGACACGGTCGACCAAGATGGAGTGGTCGACCGTGTCAAAGGCTGCCGACAGGTCCAGGAGGATTAAGGCTTGGCTGGTGTTAGAGTCAGCACCTCTGCGGAGTTCCTCCATTACAGAGAGAATGACCGCCTCGGTTGAGTGGGCTGGTCTGAACCCAGCCTGTTGAGGGTCCAAGAAGTTGGAGTCCTCGACAAAGGAACTGAGGATGCTGGTGACATATGACTCAAGTACCTTGCTAAGGTAGGGAAGGAGGGAAATGGGACGGAAGTTGGCCATGATTGTGGGATCGGCGCTGGGTTTCTTCAAGATGGTTACTACTTCCGCGTTCTTAAACTGACTGGGAACCTCGCCGAGCAGAAGGGAGTTGTTCAGGAGGGCCAGTGGAGGGGTGGGGCAGGCTGAGAAGGCAGCCCGGAGAATCGCGGGGGGCAGCAGTCTGTGGGGGAACCAGAGGAGACTTTATTAAGCAGACTGATGAGGACTTCTTCTGATATCGGGGGGAACTGAGTCAGAGATTGAGGGTTGACAGAGGGTGCAGCCTCAGTGGAGGGTGCAGCCGGGGGAGTGGAGGAGATGCTATTTTTGATTTTGATAATTTTTTCTATAAAGAAGCAGTTGAGGGAGTCACAGAGTGCTTGAGACGGAAGGGGTTTGAGAGTTACCCTATCCGGGTGTGAGAGCTCGTCAACGATTGCAAAAATGTCTTTAGATTTCTGCGCAGAGTTAAGGATTTTGGTGGAAAAGTAAGTAGTTTTTGCAGCTGATATGGCTAATTTGTATTCTCCCAATGATTTTAGAAAGAGTTGTTTCTTTACAGGGTCGTAGTTTCTGCGCCAGCGGCGCTCGGCCTGGCGGAGACCTAGTTTTAAGGTTTAAAGACTATCAGAAAACCATTGATGTGCGTCGTGGGGGCGCTTGGATCTTATTAGTTTAAGGGGAGCAACCTTGTCGCTGGCCTGTTCTAGCCAGTCGACTAGTGCAGCTTCTTGAGAGTCGATGGGGCCTGGAGTAACCAAAGCCGAGGATGATAAAGAGGTGAGGAATAAGTCAAGGTCTGCTTTGTTCCAATTGCGAGCTTGGAGGCTAGGACCACGGCTGCGCGGGGGCGGGGGAGGAACCAGGAGGAGAAAGGAAATTAAATGGTGGTCGGACCAGTGGCAGGGTGAGATCGTGAGCGACTTGATTTCAAGGTTATAGGTCCACACCTGGTCAAGGGTGTGTTCCTTGGAGTGGGTGGGTAGATGGATGTGTTGGATACCGTTGAGCCCAATTAAAAGATCGGTGAAAGCCAGGGATTGGGGGCTTTCATGGGTATCTGCCGGCCAGTAATTGAAGTCACCCAGGACTAGGAGTTTAGAATTGTTGATGGTGAGCTGAGAGAGCAGGTCACCAAAGTTCGAGTAGAAATTGGGCATAGATTGTGGGGGACGGTAAACCAGAACGCAGGTAAGAGGGGAAACAGAAGATTCGAGTCTAATTCCCAGACAGTCCACCTGAGGGATGTTGAGAAGGGAGAGGGAAGTGAACCTGAGGGAGAGATTGATAATGGCGGCCACACCGCCTCCTAGTTTGCCGGCAGGCCTATTGGCATGAAGTATATAATACCCTGGAGGGGTGGCTGCTAGGATGTCGGGGGAGGAATCCTCAGTCAGCCAAGTCTCGGTTAGGAGAAGAATATCGGGTCGGTCCGAGTCTAGGAGGTGGAAGATGTCAAGTTGGTGTCTGACAAGTGAACGAGTATTAAGGTAAATAACCGTTAATTCCATATTGGCGGGTGCCTGGGCAAGTGAGGGTTTAGGAGGAGGAGGAGGAGCTGGGGGTTTGGACGTGAGTAGGGACGGGAGGGACTGTAGCTCAGGGAAAGTACTCCGAGGTTGATAAATACCTAGTTGTTGCAGGCATGTGGAGCTGGTGGTGTCCAGTGACCTCATTGAGTGTAGGGCAATCAAGTCCCTGGGAGTGAGGGTAGTAGTTTGGGCAGAGTGACATGGCCCGGCCCCGTCCGGCCGCGGACGGGCGCAGACGGGCTTGCCTTAGGCGCGCCCGCTGCGCTCGTCCGCTGCGCTTCCGGTATGGACACATCCTATATGCTTGTAGAGGATTGGAGAGGGAAGGGGCGTGGCCTAAAAAAGTGGGCGTGGCCTATGCACCGCGAGGAAGGCGGCGGTTCAATCAAGCCCAGCCTCGCCCTCTGCAGCGCTAAATCCGCTGTACAGGGTCTCGAGAGTCAGGCAAATAACAAAGATTAAAAGAATAGTACACAATTCAGTTTTAAAAAGAGCAGTAATAGCGTGGCTCCCGGCTGTGCCTCAGGAGATTAGTGAAGACCAGCAGCGCTTGTGATCAGCGCTTTAAGTATGCTGGCGAGCGGCCTAAAAAAGTGGGCGTGGCCTATGCACCGCGAGGAAGGCGGCGGTTCAATCAAGCCCAGCCTCGCCCTCTGCAGCGCTAAGTCCGCTGTACAGGGTCTCGAGAGTCAGGCAAATAACAAAGATTAAAAGAATAGTACACAATTCAGTTTTAAAAAGAGCAGTAATAGCGTGGCTCCCGGCTGTGCCTCAGGAGATTAGTGAAGACCAGCAGCGCTTGTGATCAGCGCTTTAAGTATGCTGGCGAGCGGGGGGGGCATGGCCTAAAAAAGTGGGCGTGGCCTATGCACCGCGAGGAAGGCGGCGGTTCAATCAAGCCCAGCCTCGCCCTCTGCAGCGCTAAATCCACTGTACAGGGTCTCGAGAGTCAGGCAAATAACAAAGATTAAAAGAATAGTACACAATTCAGTTTTAAAAAGAGCAGTAATAGCGTGGCTCCCGGCTGTGCCTCAGGAGATTAGTGAAGACCAGCAGCGCTTGTGATCAGCGCTTTAAGTATGCTGGCGAGCGGGGGGGGCGTGGCCTAAAAAAGTGGGCGTGGCCTATGCACCGCGAGGAAGGCGGCGGTTCAATCAAGCCCAGCCTCGCCCTCTGCAGCGCTAAGTCCGCTGTACAGGGTCTCGAGAGTCAGGCAAATAACAAAGATTAAAAGAATAGTACACAATTCAGTTTTAAAAAGAGCAGTAATAGCGTGGCTCCCGGCTGTGCCTCAGGAGATTAGTGGGACGCCACGTTGCGACTGTTTCACAGTTAAGCTTAACAGCTCTCTAGATGCCGGTTTGTGTGGATACATCCAGGCTGTTTTTAAATGGAGGGCTATTAAACCAGGATGACGACCAGCCACTTTTGTTGTTTGCACAATATGTGGGATGCTACGTTGCGAGTATTTCCCAGTTTAGTACAACTCCCTGCCCCTTAATGTGAGGGTAACCTGGAAACCCCGGGGATAGTTCCGATGACATGACGTTATTGATTTGATTCCTTTTATAAAATATGGGCCTTTTCTCTTTTTCTACCTATTAAAATATGACAATTATTATCTTCATGTTCTAGCACCACAACGTGGCCCTTATCAAGCTGGCACACGCTTCTGAAAACATTATTCTGCTCGGCGACGCTTAAGGCATGACTGGTCGAGGCGATTACTGCTCAACTTTACTGACTGGTATGTACTAATCGACCTTACTGAGTGCAATCTTTTAAATAGGCTTTTGGGAATAATTCATTGGTGATTTGAGACAGTAAAGTAAGTTTGGTTCTTTTTCATTACGGTTGAAAATTGATAATGTTGGACTAGCTATGGATATTTTGGTTTATATAGTTTTACTGCAACACACAGTGCCATATTGGCTTCTGGATGTTATCCCATTATTTTAGATATAAATTATATATTAGAGAGCTCTGAGAATATATGTAATATATGTGAAATTTTTCCCATAGAAGGTCATTTTACCAGTGTAGAAACTGGAAGAAATATTTGGACAAAAATGCCACACTGTCTGCTGCCTTTCTCTGTTAAGAATAATGTAGAGTTAGTACGATAGTGCTATGTTTTGCACAGTCTGATTAACTTAGCGACAGTAGCACACTGCCCCACGTTTATCTTCATAAGGGAATGTAGAGAAAATGAGAAGAGAACAGTAAAAAAGATACTAGGTTATGCTTCTTCACAGCATGGGCTAGATACACACAACACATAATGTAGTCCCCTCAGTACTAATCCTTCAACACTTACTTGCTGTTTTCCTATTCTTCATTTATGGGATGTGTAACATAGAAATACAATATACCCTTGATTGGTCCATGACCCACCACATGTGAGATACTAGGGACTGTTGTTGTAACATTGCTATTAAATGTTGGTTTTATCACAATTGTGTAGTGTTAAATGTGTGTTTGCTTAGAGCACAGTATGAAACCTATGAGTCATTATTCTAGATAGGTTACAATACTGTTGTCTTTTTTAAAAATTGTAATGTTTATATATGTAATGTGGACTGCACTATATGAGTTTGGACCCTCATGTATTCTGTTTATGTTTTTATCTCCAGCCCTGACGAAGTTCTAAGAACGAAACGCATTGGCTGTTGCTTTTACATTTATACTTTGGATTTATATAATTAAAGACTTTTGCAACGAAGGAACTGATTGAGCTTCTTTATTAATGTTCGGACATTCTGGTAGTGCACGACTCCATTATCGTCAGTGACTTTCTTCCCAGTTCCATGGGTTGTACCCCGCAACGGTGGGTGCAGGAGGTGTGTTTGCACACCAACAGCATATAAGTACTTTTTGATACCTACGGAAATAATTAGGGGTTGGTGGGGCGCCTGGAGTCCACCGTTGGCCTTCTGCATCTATTACCACTGTTTACTTACCTGTATACCTCCGTAATCCATAGTTTACTACCCCTCCCCACATCACCGCCCGGCAGATACTCCCACTACCGACCGCATCTGATGATGATAGTCAGTATAATGAAAGTCTGGAGGATGGAAACTAAAGTTCAATATAGTCAAATATAAAGGTAGACTTGTGTTTATCATTACTGACTGATGACCTTAATGTGGCTACAATAAGAAACCTAAACAAACCACAGAGCATGAGCATGTGGCAAAAAAAGTGGCAGACTGTGGGAAATGAGACATACAAGCAGAGGGCAACAAAGAGCAGATATAGGGATAGGAAGAGTAAAGGCCGCAGCGGAGGAACCGGGGATGATCCAGCAAGGTGGTAGACGAGGGTGGTGAGCAAGGTGGTAGAGCGGCATCAGACTGCCGGATCAAAAGGTGAGACACCAACAGGGAGACCGGCCCTGGAAATGGGTGAGACCTGGCCATAGCCCCACAGGGAGGGTCATGACTCGAGACTGGGAAAGGTGCTAACTCAATGGAGCATCGACAGCACTGGCAAGGTACTGCAAGACACGTTTTAAGAAGCTGATGTAAGTTAACCTGCCCTCCAGTCCCAGGTATGGAAGGCAGGTGCAGGAAGACATGTCATGGGCAGGTAATACCTCTGCCTAAAACCTGTACTGCCCCTGAGAGATACTCAAAAACCATGTAGCCAGTTAATAGAGTAGGGGACCCTGCTGCAGCACATGGAGGAGAGTGGGAATGGTTGCAGGAGAATGAGAATCACCATTCTCCAGGCATTGGACACAACGGGTCTATTGTTATGTCCTTTAGGATAGTCCCATCATGTACATACCAATTACATATATATTGTCCCAACCACACGAAATAACACAGGTGACCGTTTACCTAGTAACTTACTTCTGTCTCTCTGACATCAGGCTTCTGGTACCATATCTTAATCCCTGTACCTGACGTACATAAACATATCCCTAGGCACAGCAAATTTATTCTGCATAAGGGTCACCACTTTTTTCATCCATGGCCAACAGCCAACTGTGCATGATCATGTTTCTTTTGAAAAGGATTAGCAGAGAATTAGTGAATTTTTTCAAAACATATTGATTCAAGAAGAAACCCTGAAGTGACCACTTCAGTATAAAAGGCCCTCACTCCCCCTTAAAGACAGAGGAGAATTCCTTCCAGGCTGGACCGAGATTCTGCATGCTGATCCTTCGACAGTCGGAGACCTGACATCCCTTGCGGGGTGCCTTCCTCGACGCAGAGATGGGGTCGTTCATTCATAACCATCATGTGCGGGGTTAGTACTTCCCCTGGGGTTTCTTGGCTACATTAGGATCTATCCTGACATTTGCATACACATGCTTCACCTACATATCTAGGCTAGGTACATTTAGATAGGCTACGCATGGTAGGAGTACGCCAATGCTATTGTTTTATATAATGTGTTTATATTCATCTTATTAGCACTATGGCAGAAATGTACTGGTGCTAGCAATCACATTTGTCTGCTCCTGTCTTTTGATTGTCGCAGTGAATATGTTTCATACTAGACTGACGCTTGACCAATAAATAAATATTGAAACCATTCCAATTGTCATTCTATGTGTCTTATGAGAAAAGCAAGCACGAGTGACTGAGCGAAAGCTACTGCATTGTTTCCACAATATCTGAAGAATCAGGGCTGTCATGTTCAGTGGCTGCCAGAAACTACACACACCACTGTAGAATATAAGGGGCTGGTAGTGGCACTATAAAGCTAACTGGTCTATTGGCTGACTCATCCTGTGGGGGTGTCCAGAATCTGTCTGCACACCAAGCGCTCAGTTTAGGTCATCCAAAATATGCAGGTCCTAGGAACTACACTACACTATCTAGGGGCATCTGTGTCCCTGATAAGATGAGGATGGACTTCCAGGCAGAACCAGAGGAAAGACTAGATGACAAACCTTAGAGAGAAGGCAGCAAGTCTGGTCAAGACCCAGGAGATCTGCCAACCTGGTGGACTTCAAATATGGAATCACTCCCGGCCCCAGTCTGTAAGGTGAGGCACCTGGGCTTCATCCTCGATGATATACTCACATTTAAACATTAGGTCAGCAAGGTTTCCTCCTCGGTTTTTCTGATAATAAAAGCAATTTAAAAAGTGTGTAATTTTATTCCCTGCAAAGCAGTAAAAACCCTGTGTGGCATGCTGCTGCAGCATGCAGCTGCTTCTTTTGCTGATGTCATCCTGGTTTCCCAGGTGATGGAATGTATCAGTTCAAGTGACCAGGACTGTTGTCTTGATTGGATGTGGAGCTGTGGATGGGTTCTTCTTTAGAGAAATAAACCTGAATTTCTCCTGCATACCTGCCTCCTTGCGTCATCCTTTCGCCAATTTTGGATCTTACACCCTGGTAACCGCATTATCCCTGGCCAGACTTGACTATTGTAATGCTTTGTATATTGGCCTTCAGATGCAATACATGATCAAACTCCAACGGGCACAGATTGCAGCTGCTGGACATTGCCAAGTTTCAGCCTATTGCCCATGGCTTAAAGAAACTTCACTGGCTTCCCATGATAAAGAGGACATAATTCAAATCTCTCTGTCGAGTTTACAAGGCTCTGCAGGGAACCAGACCAATGTTTCTGAGACAACACTTTTCTTGGTACCAGGCATCTAGAAACCTACGGTCATCTCAGTGCAAACTTCTTCAGACACCCAAATATAAGAAAGCACGTTGGGGAGGAAGAAGCTTCATTCTGGGTACTGTGAAATAGTGGAATTTACTCCCGATAGATATCAAGAACAGCCCAACATTTTCAGGATATCACTAAAAACCTGGTTATTTGCTAGCTAAATTCCACTTTCATTATCCAGATGCCGGTTGACTATTGCTGAGCGCCTAGACGCCCCCGGGCAATCGTGCACTATATAAATCTTACAAGAAAATCTTACAATCAAATCAAACCTGGCATGAGATCCCAGAGTAGGAATCTGGTGATGGGCACAGAGGAGGGACAAAAAGAGCCTATTTCTTTAAAAGAAATCCAGCAAGATGGTGGAAATAAGTCAATGAAGGGTGAGAGATGTGATGTTGCCAATGGCGTGTGGGGAGTCCTTGCAATGCCAATCTTATAACCGAGGCCAACCACCTGAACAAAATAAGACAACAGAGCTGAAATAGGGGCTCCCGAGGTATCCAAAAGGTACATAAGGTGCATAATACAGTTGACCAAGAGGAAAGCCCAGGAAAACAAGGGAACTGAATCAAATAGCAGAAATTGCATGGAATAAAAAAAGGCTGGAAAAGTCATGACTCAAGGAGCAACAAGTCAGCCTGATGTTATAAAACAGCACAAATAAATAAACCTAGAAGGTTAGTCTCACCTTGACTACGCTAATACCCTGCTCATCGGCATCCCGGCATACCTGACCAACCGCCTCCAGATAATACAAAATGCGGCTGCCAGACTCCTTTTTAACATCTCAAGGAAGACCAGCATCCGCCACAATCTGTGCAGTCTGCACTGGCTTCCAGTATCCCAACGGATTACATTTAAGACCCTTACTTTTGCCCACAGAGCTCTTTACGATCAGGGACCACTTTATCTGAGGAAACGTTTTTCCCTGTATCGTCCTACCCGCCCCCTCCGATCTGCCACTCAATACCAGCTGGTTGTTCCACGTTTCAAACGATCTCGCCTTGGTGGACACTCTATTGCTGTGAAAGCAGCGGTGGCCTGGAATTCTCTACCTCTGGCTCTTCGAGCTAACCAGAATTTTAATCTCTTTAAAAAAGCATTCAAGACCGATCTTTTCAAAATGACGCTTTAACTTTCTCTCCTCTATCTGTAGTGTCTGCCTCTTCACATCTCTCTCCTCGCGCCAGGATACTCCAGAATAATTGAGCGCGCTACAAAACCACCCATAACATAACATAAAAGCAGGCCCTGGCAAAATTTAAATCGCACTGCCATAATTTGCATCAACTGAAAACTTCACACTGTGCTTGATACGTGAAATACCCAAAATGATGCCAGTGGGATAATTACACTCCCATTCACAGTAAAAATATACAGCCAGAAAAAAATGAGCTATTTCTCCAATCCAATCATCAAATTCTTGTAGTATAGGGCCTATCTGTCTTTCTAAAATGTCTCTTGGCGACCCTTCACTTGCTCCCTCTAAGCATGGTGTAGTAGGTATTTCCGAATCTCAGGTATTTAACTGCAAAGTTCTCCCTGTCATAGCTTGAGCTCCTTTACAAGGTGTTTACATATTCCTTTCTGTTAGATCAAATGAGACCGATCCCATTTCCAGATTTATCGATACATTCGGATGGATAGAGTTGCACTTGAGTCTATTCCATTTCCTCTAAGGGAATTATCTGAATGTGTTCTAGCACTGCTGGATTCAATTGCTCCACACTTGGTCCAGGAGGAATGGTGTTTACTCCTCCCATCCCAGGCAGGATAGTCAATGAGTGTATTTGCTGTCCTCTGTTGCCCGATTGATAAAGTGGGACTACAAGTCCTATGGGCACTGGAACTGAAAAAGCATCAGTAGCACTCATTGTCCTGGGATTACTTGATTCTGACTCTCTAGGCATCTCTACTCCTGATAAAAAGGGATTTCGTGGGTTGGGATTCATAGGTATCACAGGTGCATCTGGTACAAGTCCAGTGAATGAATCTGGCATGCTCTGTGACTGATCCTCATTATACGGTGGAGGAAGATTTAAAAATAGTTCACCTAAAAATTCAGCATCTATCTCATTCTCACTCTCATCCATTACTGCCAATGTTTGAGAGCTGTCAAGATGTTTTTTTCTTTTCCTTGCATTTCTCTCATTCACCCTTTCCTACAACTAATACATGATACATCTGTGTTCCTTCTACAATATCTATTCTTCAAGCTATCGTTTCTGCATCCCATCTGGCCCCAACATATCTATTTAAGTTTTTCTTATTTCTTCCCTGGTATTTTTGTTTCTCTTTCTGGTGGGAAACATGTTTCCATTCTCCAAGAGCTTCAAATTGCATAGGCGTCAGGGGTGGTTTAATATCATACAATTGTCTCCTCAAACTTTCAAGAATTAGTATATTAAATGTTCCTTATTGTTGAAAAGCCAAAGGTTAATCTTTTTCAGTGTACTTCATCCAATTTTCTAACCAAGTACATGTATGATAACCCTTTCTCTTGTGTCATATGCAAATCTGGTGTACCCTCAGGTGGTATTGGTTTCCCTTCTCTCATGGGTACAGGCACATCTCCCTGTATTAACGTCTTTATGTTCTTTAAAATTTTCATTTTCCTCAATAAATATTGCAATTGTTTTTTACAAATATTCCGCACTATTATTTCCTAGGAAATACTTCCTTGTTTTTGCTCAAGCAACCAATACCTGTGTGGCTCTCCAAGACCTTGTCAACCTATTCCAATGCGTCTCTACTCCAACCGACCAATCACAGCATGACACACTATGATGTAATTTAACTCATTTCAGCAACTGCCGCTCCTTTACAATTCATTTCGTACCTCTCCCATCAAACCATTATCAAAACAAGAGTCACCACAAGAAGGTTACAAAGCAGCAATATTAGAAAGAGGCTCTCAAAATAAATTCTTGTCTGCTCCACTGAAAAGAAATTAATAGATTTTTGCTCACTCAAAGACATCACACATTCCCTGCGTAATCTCGACCAGAGTGACCTCACTAAAATCTTATGATTATTCTCTGTGCACTGAGAAAAACCCTAACAATTAAATGTTCACCTTATTAAAAGTTTAATGAATTATAGCAAGTCTCTGAATTCTAAGGAATTTGATAAGCAGATTATGAAATAACCTTCCTCAGCTGAGGTGGATTCTGAGCACATACAGCGTATGTGCCAATAGGGATAGACAGCCAGGTATGGCTCTTTAGAAGGACTCTCAGGAAATTTCAGAAAAGTTCCAAGTAGTCAATCCAGTCCGTCAAGACAGTAGTTCTGTCTCTGTCCGCCACTGTAACATCAAGAATCACCATGGCATGAACCCCTCGTCCGAAAGGTTAGATCTGCGTCAGGACACCGATCAGCAGGAACGAGTCCAAGTCCCAACAGTGGAATGTGAATCTGATTTGAGAGGTCAGAAACTCTGTCACACACCATAGATAAGTCACAGCAGCAGCAGCCAGTTCTCATAAAATGAGCATTTATACTCAATTGGTTTCCGGAGTGACACCCCTTGGCATCACCAAATTGTCAGACCACTCCGTTCCATTGATCAGTTCAAAGTAAGAAGAAGGTGATGTAGCAGGAATGAAGAAACAAAATCAAGAAGAATAGCTGGATGCAATTACGTTGTTCCTTAGATCATGTGAGCATAGGACACATCGAACAATAGGACATTGAAAAAGATGGCATTAGGGTTTAAAAGGTCCCTTTCCCAGGCAGCTGTTCCAGACTGTAGCAAACATTGGTGCAAACATACTATTCATTTCGAGAGATGTCAAAGGAAACTGTTACCATTTCAATATGAATCGCTATTTTCCTAAACCTCACAAGCTTTAAAATATTCAGTCCATGACTTCACTGAAACGGAAAAGTAAGATGTGGGGCCTACATGGAGTTAAAAGAATACACAACTAAACCACATTGATTATTTAAAATAATACATTAATAGGAAACATAGCTTAGTATAGCAGAATATGTAAATACATTAATAATCACTTCAACCTGATCATAATTAATACTTGTAAGTATACAGTACTCATAAACGTTTTAAAGTGTCATCATTGTACATATAGAAAAATACATATTAGTCCTTATTGTTTTATGTAGTGTTCAACTAAAACATATGTGGTAATACATGTTGATGAAGTTTTCATGCTAATACAGCTAAGATTATTCTATTCATGTAGCACCTACTTTTCTTTTGTCATTTTCAGTGCACATATTATAACATTAAATGAAATTGCAGTTAATTTTCATATGTAAACCAAACTAAATCATACATTTCTTTTAGTCTTATTAATCTCATATTCATTACATGAAAATCGAATCACTTCGCAATTAAATCCATTAACGTGATACTTTTTTCCTACGTTATTCTAATACACATAAATGAATGAAATTACTATTTCATGAGTAATGGTCACATCTATGTTCATTGAAGTAAATGGTATGTCCCTAAACTACCTTATCTCCTGTATGCTTTTACAATGCAGTGAATAATTTGCATATTCATGTCAGGTTTCATAGCATGGAATTTAACAAATTTAACACGTGTGCAAAAGTTGTCATAATCTTTTCTTTTGTCATTGGAAATTGTTTGATGATATCTTTGCTCTATAACCGGCTTTTACAGATATAACATTCTGAGAGTTCAATGTGACGTACTTATGCATTTTTTTACCAATGGCACAGCAGGTTGTTAAGCCCATCTGGGAGACAGAGATCCGCCATTGGAAAACATGAGTATATAACAGAACACCAGATGCCCAGACAGTGTTTAATTAAAAAAATATATATATGTTTAAAGGTTTCTGTTTCCATTGATAGAAGAAAACGATACTCCTAGTCCAGTAGCATGCGATGCACCAATGCAAATAATTTCAACCTGGATCTATCAAGATAAATTGAGCTGCCATTGCAGGTGGAACAAAGATCCAGAAGCCACAGCTTGTGAACACTTCACATCCAAGCTCTGGGGCTTTAGGAGCAACATATTTTTCTTTTAGAGTTGTCTTTTCGAATCGCAATGAAGAATATGATTGCATTGCCTTGAAACTGCCCTCTAGTTTTGTTGGTCTGCAGAAAAAAGACAAAAAGACAGCATTTTCACATAAATAAAGAGCAGACTGAAATACGTTATTTTTTGGGGGTGCAGGGAAATCAAGAAATATTCATTAGAAGCAAACACAGAACAGAATATGTTATATTGGATGTTTATCAAATGAATGCAAATCTATGTATTTCTACAGTTTGCCTGAAAGTCATATGATATTGAAACACAGCAAAGTTTCAACTTATAATTCAGGAAACAGCATGCAGGGCTGAACAAGAAGGCAACTAAAGAATGCATATCATTTTCTCTATTTACCAAGACTAAAGATTGAAGCCAGATTTTATAGTAATACTAGCAGCCCGTCCCGACGTTGTCCGGGAGCAATCTGGCTTCTGGGCCCCCGCCCGCCCCGACGTTGTCTCAGGCTTCAGGGCCCCCGCCCGCCCCCACGTTGTCCGTGGGTCCCCCGGAGCGCACCCGCCACTTTCAAGGCCCCCAATGAGCCGCACACGGGCCGCTTCACCTACCTCAGCCGCCGCTCCTCACCGCCTGTCCGCCGCTCCTCACCGCTCCTCGACGCCTGTCCGCCGCTCCTCCCCGCTCTCATGTCCGCCGCTCCTCCTCGCGCTCCTGTACGCCGCTCCTCCCCGCGCTCCTGATGTCAGCACGCACGTCGCGGCTGGCGCTACTTCCAAGGGACTACTTTTTTTATCGTAAATATTTTAAAGAACTTATATTTTATTTTTTTATATAGCCTGTGTCCATCTGCAGACCCTGACAATTACAATGATGTATCGGGTGTTTGGATTGGTGCTGTGGTTCCTGAGTTTACCCGCCTCAAAGGTTCAAAGTTCTCTCTTTATAACAGTAGTATAGATATGTGAATTGAGATGTGTATGTTTTTACACATTTACTTATGCATTTTAGAGATATAGGTTAGTTGTTTTTTAACATTAAGAACAACTATTAGTGTGAAACTATATTTAGTTAAGTAGACTGGTGAAATGAAATATTTAAATATATGTTAATTTAATGTTTCATTTTAATTATCAAAGTTACTTGTATCTGCAAATTTTTTGTTGTTGCATAGAATGATTTTGAGGTTCTCTAGTTTATTAGCACACCACTGCTCCGTATACAAAGAGATAGCAAAGAAGATTATACAGTAAATGTTAGAAAATAAAATATCAGAAATCCTTTATTCTATATTTCATCATTCTTAGCCATAAATCAGTTATATTCTCACTAAATATAGGTGAAAACAAAGTGATTGGTACACACTGATATTAGATCACTCCAGTGCATAAAGCGTAGTGCTTTTAAATAGGACCATAACATAAAAATATTCACATTAAAAGACTCATGAGAAAGTGGTCGATGATGTTTCAATCCCCTCGAGATTTTGAAACCTCATCAAGATAAGGACACATTTTAAAGGGAACCCATAAGCAATTTGACAATACAGCAGTAAGTAGTTCAAAAGAAGAAAGAAGCTTTAGAAATAGAGTATGGAGCCTGTTTTAATGAACAGTGTGTTGTAACTTACATCGTTTGCATTTCCCTTACTTCATGTTTTCCCCCCGCTCATACAGCAGTACTTGGTACAGCCCAAGTGACAGCCGGCGCTCGCTATGGAATGTTGACATAGCAGCGCGGCTCCTGGGTTGACAGCTGACGGCATCCTGTGTTTGAACTGATCAAATAAAGAACCTACTTACAAATCACGGCGTTCCTTATTTACTACATTTCTTGGCGACGAGGAGAAGGAAAACTGTGCCAGGGACAGTGGATGTCGTCTCCCTGGTGTGAATTCATTGCTGTCGACGAAGAAAGAAGTAAAAGTAAATTTAACGGAGCCAGTGAAGTAAAGAAACAGAAGAAGTGAAAGACGGATCATATGGACATGCAGAATAACAAGAAGCTCAAGTAAGAGTGACTCAGATGTAACGTTGACTGACTCTATCCTAGCGCATTGGCAAAAGGGATGATTGTCAGGGTGGATTGGAATTGAATTCGGGTGTTGGGTCGGGCACCTCGACATCCGATTTGTCAACGGCTGTGAGCTTTGAGGGGAGCTGCGTCCTGGCTCTAGGGATCAGCGTGTTTCTGATCCAGTTCGTGTGTCTGACCGGGCACAGGGGGCGCAGAGGTGAAGAGCGCGAAGGCGAGGACAACGGTGGTGAGGTGATCTGAAACATTTTCCGATCGCAATAAGGGCAGGTGGCGGAATTGGCGACAGATTTGAGACGCGCTGCGCACCTCTCATCTACCGAACTCTGAGCTTGCGGCGCGTGTGTGTGAGAAGGAAATCAACACTCTGCCGGTACCTTCGTGCGTGGCGGCGTGTTTTTCTGTCAAGTCTCCTCATATCAAGAATCACGAGCCTCTGACTTATCTTCCGCTCGTTTCAGCTTTAGGGTTCAAGAAACAGTACACTAACATTGTGGAGAAGCTCAACAGCCAACGAGGATTCACCGTATCCTTCCCTCTAGTTATTCCGACGTGACTGGAAGAAATTTTGTGAGGGGAAGTTGTTTTCACAGGAAGGTCCCGCCAGTGGGTGGAGGCTAGCCGTCTCATTGGTCTAGAGACAAGATCTGTGGAAGTAAAAAGGAGACTTGCTAAACCTCCTGTACTGCTGTTTTCCCTTGATATTCAGTACTTTATTAATGGTGGGCTGAAGTAGTGGTTTTTCTAGTGGGCACATTTGAAGTATCTTAAAATAAGAATATTTGCCTGCAGATTATTTATATTTCGTCATTAAGTTGAAGAAAAGTCATTTTGGAAAATAAAGTAACTGTATGGCAATGGCTGGTGCTGGCATGAGTCAGCCTCCACCCTTCCTTAATGAGTTAGGAGAACCTGTCATTCCCTGGAGGAGGTGGGAAGGCATTTTCAAATCATATTTAATTGCCATTGGAGGGAGCAATTACACCAATATACGTAAACAGCATATACTTCTCCACAATTTAGGTACACATGGGAGGAAGATCTATGAAGATATAACAGGGAGGTTAGTGGAGGATGACCAAGAGGAAGTGGAGGGAGGTGTTAATGTCTATGAAAGCACACTGAGAGAATTAGGGGCTCACTTCAAGGAGAAAATAAATGTGGTGATGGAAAGGCATACGTTTTTTAAGAGGGTGCAGAAGAGGGAAGAGAAAGTGAGCAATTACATAGCAGCATTGAGAGGTTTGTCAGCCACATGTGAATTTGGGCAACTCACGGACTCATTGATCAGAGACCAACTGGTGAGGTGCACCAATGACACCAAGACTCAAGAGGAATTACTCACCAAGAACCCCAATTTAGAGGAAGCCATTAACATAGCCAAGGGTCTAGAACACGCCGCAAGGTGTATTAGGGAAATGAAATCACCTGAGGGGACAAACAAGGAGAGGGCAGAAAACAAGTCTAGCACAGAGGGAGAAACTGTCTGCAAAGTAGGGGACAAGAACAAAGAGGTGATTCGCAGTAAGTCTGGCCCTATGGTGTGTTTTAAATGTGGCAGTCCCAATCATTTGGCAAGTAACTGGAAGTGCCCCGCTAGGAACGTGCAGTGTAGAAAGTGCAACAGGTGGGGACACTATTCTAAAGTGTGTAAAACTCCAGGTAAAGCAGTGCATGTTATTGAGGAATCCACACAAGGTGAGGAAGGGGAGAGATCCTATATTTTCCAAGTAGGTGAAGAGGAAGATGAGGATGGGGACATGTATCCTAAATGTGATGTTTTACTGGATGGTGTGAAGTTTTGTATGTACGCTGACTCATGCTCCCCCTACACCCTGGTGGACAAAAATGTTTTTGAGGAAAAATTTGCAAACCATCCTGTGAAATTGATGCAACCTGACATCAGTCCCAAGGGATACAACAAAGGAAAAATCCCACTAGAGGGCATGTTGCCTATGAGAATCTCCTTTAAGGATAGACATACAGTAGGAAAGGTGTATGTATCCTCTAGTGGCTCAACTCTGTTGGGCTGGAAACACCAGAAGCAGTTAGGTATTACACTAGATCCGAATAACAAAGAACAGGTGTTGTTAATTGACCCCATGGACATAGCAGGAAATCTCACGGAAGAATTTAAGGAGGTGTTCAGTGACAATTTGGGAGTTTTCAAGAATTATATGCACAAGATCATTCTTAAGGAGGGGGCTGAACCTGTAGTGCGCAAGACTAGATCCATACCATTGCGCATGAGAGAACCCCTCCAGCTGGAACTTCAGAGACTGGTCAGTCAGGGAGTCATCAGGGAGATTGAAAGTTCTGCCTGGTTAGCCCCGATTGTGATCACGGCAAAAGATGGAGGGAACAGTATAAGACTCTGTGTGGACCTGAGAGGCCTCAACGCGAACATCCTGGTGGACAGATTTCCCCTTCCCAGGATAGGCGAAATGCTGAGCATGATCAAGGGGGCAAGGTATTTCAGTGTGCTGGACCTATCCTCAGCCTATTACCAAATCAAACTTCACCCGGATTCTCAGATACTCACTGCATTCACAACCCCGTTTGGCAATTTTAAGTTCCTGCGTATGCCATTTGGTTTGGCGTCAGCGGCTGCGGCCTTCCAAAGAGTCATGCAACATGTATTAAAGGACTGTAAGAACACCCTCTGTTTCCAAGATGACATACTGATCTACGGAGGTTGTGAGGTTGAACACAATGAGATGGCAAAGGAGGTGTTGAAAAAATTGAGAGAGGTAGGATTCACCACCAAACCTTCAAAATGCAAGCTAGGAGTATGTTCTGTAGACTACCTCGGACACACCTTATCTGAAGAGGGCATCAAGCCTAAGCATGACCTAGTCAGAGCAGTGAGAGACGCCCCTACTCCCAAGTGCAAAGAGGACATTCTATCATTTCTGGGTCTTGCTGAATACATGGCCAAGTTCATTAAGGATTTTGCTATGGTGTCACAGCCATTAAGAGACTTAATCAAGAAAGACAGTGACTTCAATTGGGGTAAAGAGCAAGAGATGGCAATGATGGGCATAAAGAAGGCCATCATCGAGGCCCCGTTTATAGGAAAGTTTGACCCAAATGGTGTGACCATCATCTCGACGGATGCCAGCAACAGAGGTATTGGGGCCACCCTGGCACAAAGAGAGGGGAGCAAAATCAACGTGGTGGCCTTTGCATCTAGAACCCTCACTTCATCAGAGAAAAATTACTCTACCATAGAGAAAGAGGCTCTAGCGATCTATTGGGCAGTCTGCCACTACAAATTTTTCATCTGGGGAACTCCTTTTGAAGTGCAGACCGATCATAAACCATTGGTCTCACTGTTCACAAAGAAAGACATGGAAAGCATGACGCCCCGTATCGCTAAATGGGCGGTGGGTCTGCAAGCCTACAACTTCAAAGTATCCTACATTCCCGGACAACAAAACAGGGTAGCTGATTTCCTGTCGAGAGCGCCGGCAGAGGAAGAGGTGGAAGAAGAGTTGAGAGGTGACTCAATTCTGGAGTTGCGCTTAGCAGCGGTAGAAAAGAGTACTTGGGAAACTCAGATGGAACGAGATGAAACACTGAAGAAGGTGAAGAGACATATACTCACGGGATGGCCGAAGAAGTGCAAGGACATGGAAACGGAGATCCAGCCGTATTGGAATGTGAGGGAGGATCTATCAGTAGAAGGAGATTTTGTACTGAAATCCGGGAAACTAGTCCCTCCCGAAGCATTAAGGAACCAAATAGTGGATCTGGCACACGAAGGACACTTAGGCAGAAGTCTGAGCAAAGCTAGACTTCGTACAGACTACTGGTTCCCAACGATGGACAGTGAAATGGAGGACAAAGTGCGTGATTGTTACGCGTGCAGTTTAAGTGACAAGTCTAAGACCACGAGAAGAGCACCCTTGTCACCAGTGGAAGTACCCGAAACTCCGTGGAACAAGTTAGGCTTTGACATAGCCGGGCCGATCCATGGCAATGGGCCCCAAGACTGGTAGCTACTAGTCATGGTGGACTACTTCTCTAGCTGGATAACATGTAAGATTGTCCACAACGTAAACACCAGAGCGATCATTGAATTCATGAAAGAGGTGTTCTCAAGAGAGGGGGTGCCTGCGACACTGGTGACAGATAATGGCGTACAGCTAATCTCAGAAGAAATGAGGGAATTTCTCAAGGACTGTTCTATAGTACATGTTCGCACGCCATTGTACTGCCCCAAAGCAAACGGCAAGGTGGAGAGAGTAAACCGTATGGTGAAAGAGTGCATACAGTTAGCCAAGCAAGCGGGACAGAACATCGAAGAAGCGATAAGAGACATGTTGTGGGCATACCATACCAGGCCAAAGTCTACCACCGGTTGCACGCCTTTCGAGTTACTGAGGGGGAGGAAAGCTGGCACCAAACTCACACCCAGTTGGATGGGAAGAAGACAAATAGAGGAGGCCAACCCCCAGGAGATCAAGAGGAGGATTGAAGCTAATCAACGCAAATACAAGGAATGGTACGACAAGAAGTGGGGAGTTAAGGAGAGAGGATTCCAGCAAGGACAAAGAGTCTATGTAAAGAAACCTGAGAGACTGAGACTAGGAGGTGACAAGTTGTATGCCCCCAGTACAATCAAGATACGAAACAAGAATTCAGTAGTCATGGAGGATGGTAGACTGTGGAGTCAAGACAGGGTGGTGCCGGCTGGAGGGGAAGAATCCAGGTCTCACACGACAAGGTCAGAGGGTGGAGACATCAGTAGGGATACCAGACCAGACAGGAGGAGTGACAGACCTAGGAACGCCCCCCAGTGGCATAGACATTTCCAAATGAGATAGTTTCTTGTAGGAGAGCCCTGTTAGCCTAGCAGGTCCCCCGAGGTAGTCCCATAGCCTGGACAGGGAGGTGACAGCCCCATCATCTATCCCTTTGGGAGGGCCGTATATTTTCCCCACCTGCGTCATTTCCCTTACTGTTATCTGTTCCCATAGGGAGGATGATGTGTTGTAACTTACATCGTTTGCATTTCCCTTACTTCATGTTTTCCCCCCGCTCATACAGCAGTACTTGGTACAGCCCAAGTGACAGCCGGCGCTCGCTATGGAATGTTGACATAGCAGCGCGGCTCCTGGGTTGACAGCTGACGGCATCCTGTGTTTGAACTGATCAAATAAAGAACCTACTTACAAATCACGGCGTTCCTTATTTACTACACAGTGGTAAACACCAAGGGGCCCATTAGGATGATGGGCGAACTTTGTCCGCACGCCATCCCACTGTAGAAAGTGACCGCCCGCCATAAGGGCGGGGATCCCGTGCCTGCAATTAGGATGCGCCCGCCACAGTGGCGGGCGCATCCAGCATTCCTGACATTGTGGCGGTGGTGCACTCAGCACCGCCCGCCACAATGCCAGGAAGGCAAGCAGTGCACTTCCATGCACCGCGCGGTGCCTGCCATGTTGTGCATGGAACCGCAACGGGCCCCCAAAGTAGACTCTGCATGCCTTTCCGTGGCAGGAATTGTAAAATGCCCATTCTAATATGGCTGGCGGTGTCTGATAGACACGGCCACCATATAGAACCCTTTTACGCCCGGTCGACATGTCGACAGGGTGGAAAAGCGGCGGATGGTCTTTCCGTATGGCGGGGGTCATTCCAGCACGGATGTCGGGCGGATTGCCCCCGCCAGGCCGGCGGTGGCTACCGCCGGCCTGGCGGGGGCGATCCGCCCGCCATCCTAATGGAGCCCCAAGGGTGGAAGTGTGAATCGCCATTAAATACTCACATGGAGTCCTAATCAGTCTACTGAGAAATAAAAAAAAGCTTTAACAAAAGGAAGGTAGTGATACTTATGCGAAAAAGAAAGAAATAGACAGGTCTTCAAAGGGCCCCTGGCACTCGTCCTTTGTAAAAGTCAACACCAGGATTCTTGGGGGCATTAATCCACTGGGAAGTATGTGTTGGTTAACTGTAGGGTAAAGTCAAACACTGGAAAGAACACAATAGTACAATGTGAAAAATGGTCATAGTAATTAAAAGAAGATCATACCAGGAGTATAGATGATACCTGCAGCCACCCAAAAGTCGTAATTTAAAGACCAACAATGGCCGATAACAGAGCAGCCAAAATGAGTGGGGAGTTCATCGACCAACCACAACTATATGTGTGGGCGAGACCCAATAAGGAGCAGGAAGGATTTGCCAAAGATTATGGAGACGTCCAGTTTTTAGAATGACAGTCTGCCTGTAAAAAGGCTCTATAAAAGCAGAAAGCATCCACACTATGGAAAGGGTGCAGGAGGGATGTCTTCACTAAATGGAGGTTTCAAGTGACCAGCGGAAGCCACGCTGATGCCACCAAGGACTAAAGAGAAGATAGGATAGTGTCATAGTCCATAAAATAAGGGCATACATTCCAACATTATCTCAGGGAGTGTCAGTCTTCCATTCTATTTGGGCATTATTTACAGCGTCCCAGCTTAAAATCCTAAAACCTGAATAATTCTTATGATTATTGTATACTTTTTTAGTCTAGTAGAGTCTGTGTACATACTATCTGTGCTCTATTAGAGTATGTCCTTTTACCATAATTCCATTTCTTCAGTGTTCCCTACATGATCATTAAATATTTTTGATGACAGATTCTTCCAATATGGCCACCATGTTTGTCTCTCCCAATTCACCCTTTTATTTATTTAGTTATAAAGTTTTATAAAACGCAAACCTGACCCTAGTAGGGTATCATAGCGCTTTACAATTGGTTTCGCAATAAGAAAACATGATAACCAAGCAACAAAATTGTTGTCAGTACCCATTGCAAATCAGGAGGAAGTCAGTGAGTTATATACCCTGACGTTGACAGAGAGTGAGAGGCCTGTTTGGGACATTGTGTCAGCTAATTATCCATATACTGGGTCTTAGAGCTCTGCGGTAGATTTTTGTGAATCAAAAACAGTTTGACTTCTTTTTTTGAATGATGTGATTGACGGGTTCAATCTGATTTCAGGGTGTAGGGAGTTCCAAATTCTAAGGGCCATTCCGAAGAAGGCTCGGTTGTATGTTTTATTTTTCAGAAATTTCAGAGAATTTAACAGTAAGGTGTTGGTGCTCCTTGAGGATCTGCAGCCACCAGACAGTACAAGTTTGTTGGCTAGGTACTTCGGTGTGTTGAAGTGTTGGGCTTTATGTGACAAGCAATCAATTTTCAGCTGTATCCTTGCCTCGTAAGGGAACCAGTTTAGTGCCTTCAGATCTGGAATATTGTAGTTATTTCTCCAGGATCCAGTGATGAGCCTTGCAGCAGAGTTAAGGGGCACCCTTATTGGAGCCAGCTTGGATCCCAGCAGACCACATAAGGTAGCACTCCCATAGTCTATCCTGGGAACCACTAGAGCTTGCACAGCTGTTTTGAAGTCAAAGGGGAGGACGGGTTTTATTTTTCGTAGAATGTTAATTTGAAGGTTAGCTCCTTTGGTGGCTGTGCTGATGTGTTCCTGCTTGTTGAGATTCTTGTTGAGTGTTCCGAGAGATCTTGTGGAACCTAACGTGTGGAAGGTAATTGGCAGCTGTTAGATGTTTCATTTAATCTTTGATGCTGTGGGCCGATTAAGAGGAATTCAGTATTGAATGAGTTGAGTTTGAGGTGGTTTCTGGTCAGCCAGTTTTGGTTTTTTTGTAAAGTTGTATTGAGTAGATGGATATCTTCAAGGGAGGAGATTTTAAGGTACAGTTTGATGTCACCACCATACATGTGGTATTTAGCGCTGGAGAATTTCATAATTTTGGTTAAAGGCTCCATTTACAGGTTAAAGAGAGTAGGTGATTGGGTGGGCCCCTGCCTGTGGTACTCCTAAAGTGACCAGAGAGGTATTGGACAGTGATTGATTAACCTTGATTCTTTGAGTTCTGTTATGTAGAAATGAGGCGAAACAGGTTAGAACAACAAACCCCAATTGCCCCATTCTGCATTTATTTATGTCAAGGAGCCTGCCATGATTGACCATATTGAAGGCCGAGGAGAGGTCCAGGAAGATAAGGAGGCAAGATTTGTTCTGATCTAGCATTTTAAGCAGGTCGTCAACTATGTGTGACAGGACTGTTTCTAAGCCGGTTTGGTATTGGTCAATAAGGTGAAACTGATTTATGTGTTGCATAGTTGGGTACTGATCCAGCGGCCTATAGAAAATATATCATAAACAACGCTACCCAACTTCATAACTTATAAACAAAATTCTATACTAAATATGGACCCATTTATAAACCTGACATATTTTGGGCCTACTGAATCAGGTGGTCAGATTAAATCTATATACACATTATCTACAAACTATATACATTTTATACATCCGCGGAAAGAATATTGTCATTAGAATAAAACTTGACCATTTAAACGACCACCATTGGCGACGTGATCTAGCTAATAGTAACCTATACTCTTGAATAACCAAGACCAGCTTGTTTGTCAAAAGTAAGATTTTATTTACTAAATTATGGTATATAAGTTGATAGTTTTATAACTGAATTTTATTAGCAATAAAGCAAGCATGATTGTAAAGAAATATGAGAAAAATACAATTTAAGCAAGTAAATCTAAATCAAATTTAAAGTGAATATTTAAAGTTTAGCATTTCTAAAACCTAATTCCCTAACTGAGCTAAATAGATAGAAATTAAAGTAAAGTTCTTTGAGGATTCTTACGTGCTCCACGCAAAGTCCGTCAGCACTTCACCCTCATCGGTAAGTCAGAAAGCAGCAGCCAGCCCATCCCTAGGGGCATGACTTTTTATACCTTTCTATGCTAACTAAACCACGCAAAGGAAAGTTTTCAGAAATCTTCGACGTCCCATTGGCTGAGAGTGACAAGTGACATGTCACCCACTTTTTAAAACTTCCATTAAATCACATTTCTTAGAGACCATTGTCTCTTCCACGTGAAACCAGAAGCTTCCTGAGTTTGCAACAAATGTATAAAGTCATTCTCGCAGCGTCCATTGACTTTCAATTGACTTCCGCGGATGCCAAGTTAAGGACTGACAAAATGTTCTTTTTCGACCTTGGCCATGTCCGACAGAATGATGACAGCACATTAGTTTTTGCTTTGTGAACGCAGCTTTTGACGAATAATTTATTTCAGAATGGGCGTCTCGTGACTTTTGCAGAATTACAAGTCAGCTCTTTTCTGCGACTCAAGTGACTAGGCCCAAAAGCAGGCAACTTATGATTTCTAGTATAAAACAAACACAAGAAAAGTATTAATGTAAGAAATAATGTAGATTCTGTATCCACCCCAGGATTTACTAATTAATTAACCCACCCGATTAATCAAAATGTTACCTAGCCATTGCAAACAAATAAAGCAGCGTTTATATCTACCAGTCTCCGTTATTCCATGAGACTCATATGCACCTAGAATAGTAGAAATGACATCACACAGACAAGGAAAAGCAAAACAAGCACATGCTTCTTTTAAGTTTGCAGCAGTTAGTAATGACAAAAACGAAAACAATAAATTATTTTATTATTTTGCACGAACAAAAAGATGCAACATTTATACACGTTTATGAGCACACATGTTAGTCCCCCCATGTGTAAAGTTTAATCTAAGTTGTATTAGCACGACATATCACAAGTCATTAATATTATTATTCATGTTATGGAAAATGTGACTTCGCGAGTTTAAACAAAATTTTGTTTTCTATCTCGCTCCATCAACTCCCTCATCTGGTGATTAACAAATCACCACACTAGCATTCAAAATTTTGATAATTTAAATTTCTAAGAAATCGATTCAAATTCATTTGTATCAGTAAACCTAAAAATCTGTTTCTGCATAATCTTTGGAATTAGCATAACGCTCTCTATGTAACTCCTGTAATTCGATCTCTCTTTCTTCTTCTTTTCTGAGTTTATAGATTCTTTTCTTTTCTTTCAACTGTTTCTTTCTTTTATGTAACAAACAACCTAATTTGGTCAAAATAAAAATGAATACTATTATAATCAAAGGTGCCAGAATCTTGCCAAGAATTGAACTTCCGATATTATGAAACCAGTTTTTAATTGCTTGAAACCTTTTTGAAAGTTTCCCTGTAAAATCATCTTCTTCTAAAGGAATTATCTCTGAATGCATTTGTGTAATATTCTTAATATACATTTCAATATTTTTACTTTCATCAGGAATATATGTACAACAATGTTGTACATGTAAAATGCCACAGACTCCTCCCTCTTTTGCTAGGAGTATGTCTAAAGCAAGGCGGTCTTGAATTACCATAGATCTAATTGCAATAACTTCAACATTCACTAATTGAAATCCATCAGCTGTGTCAGTTGACAATCTATCAACTATAGTGGATAATTTTCTGATTCTCCCTGCATTTAGGGTTATACCAACAAAAGGTATTACAGCTTGAAAAATATCTCCCAGAACTTCAGTAAAAGTTTCTCTTTTAACTCTATTTACATAATTATGAATTTTAAACAATCCTTCTGAATCTCTGTCAACATGAAACACTTTAGGAAAAACAATTCCCACATAACAAGTTCCATACCAGTGGTCTGGAAGGTTGTAGTAGGCTTTGTCACCACAAACAAAATAAATCCCAGGAAAGATAGGATCTTTTCCACCTTTAAATCCCCAACCTCCCAAAATCTGATAAGTATCTTCACAGTTACTTGCACCTACAAAGTAATTATCAAAAAGTGTATTATCTCTTCTAATGCAAAGTTTTCCACTAACTGGTTTGTCTATGTAAATTGCAATATTTTCAAGCATTTTGCCATTTAATTTCTCATCCTCTTTTTGCCAGAAAGCTGACTTAGTCTGCTTGACTAATTCATTCCTCTTATAAATTGCTCTTCTCTCCTCAACCATGTTCAAAAATTTCTTTCCTTCAGCACTTAATTTACATGTTAGATTATTCTTGTAAGCATACTCGTAAGTGAGTTCATTAGTAACAAGGAAAAATTCTCTCATTTGTTTTGCTTTCTTATGCTTATTTAAAGCATTATCAATCTTAATATTTGCAAAAATTTCATCATAATTTGAATAGTAATATTCTAAACGTCCAGTTTGATAAAATAAACTAGTTAATACACTACATGTTACAGCATAAGTGAGAGGAAGCATATTATATGTTACTCCCTCAGAAACAGAAGCAGGTAACTTAACGCAGACATAGCAGTCTTTTGCATCCATTACCTTAACATATTCACTCAATAGCTTTGTGAATGTATTACTTGAAAAATCACCAATTGATTTATCTTGATGAATGTTAGGCTGATGATCAATAACTTTTGCAGACGCACTATGTTTAGTTTGGCTAACCAGAGCTTTGCTTGTTATGTTAACTTTGTGTAATTCTCTATTCATCTCCAAAGGGATAATCACAGCTAGAACCAACCAGAGCAGAATTAAAATGAGCAGACACACCAGAGTCATCTTACAGCATCTTTTAAAAACAGAACACTTTGAAGTGCTCTCCTTAACATAAGGCATTTTTGGTTAGTTTAGCCTAAAAAAATAAAAATAAATTTTAAAATTCTAATTTTATATACACCCCCCTTTTAAAATATTTTTTTTTTTTTTTTTTAAAACCCTAAACAAGATTTCTTCGACCTTATGTCATACATAAGTTTTCTTCAACTAAACAGTTTTTCTTCGACCTTGTGTCAACTAACAAATTTTCTTCAGCCTTTTGCCAATTTAATATTTCTGTACTTCAATCATTGTCACTAATTTCTTGGATTTCGTTTTCTTCTTCACTACTATCATATATGTCAATAACAGGTGGAATTACTAAGTAAGTCCACTCAGGAGACTTGTATTTTTGGTTTGGTCTTATTATTCTCTTCCCTTTTCTCGATATTACTTCAATTTTCCTTCCAACTCCAACTTCTTTTCCAGGACTCTTTTGACTACTGATTTCTTCAACTTGTTCTTTTGGCTTTTTAATCAATCTGACTCTCAATCTTCCACCTGGCCAGTAGTCTGCTTTTCTCACGTACTTCTTCTTTGGTTCAGAATTATTTGATTCTGACTTCCAAGTCCTTTTCTTTCTGTTTTCACTTTCACCTTCCACGTCACTTTCTTCAGTTTCGTAGTCTGAAATCTCAATTGACTCAGGAACTTCTCTATTCGGCAATTTCACTCCTTCAGGAACTTCACTTTGTCTTCCATCACTGGTACTCGGTAATTCGTTTTCCTCCTCTTCCTCAATTACCTCTAACTTCCCAGATTTCGGATTTCTGTTCCTTACTTCAGAGTTTGTTCTCTGCCTTTCGATACTCTCCTGGTCTGAAACTTCTTTTTGTTCAGCTTCTTTGTCTTCAATGGAGACAACCGAATCCTCAGTTATCTTTCCTTTTAACAGATTCTCTTCACCTTCAGAATCTATTTCAATTATTTCCAAGTCTTTTCTTGTCAGATTTCCATTCACTGGCACAGTTTCCAGATGTCGACTTTCTTGTCGATCTTCAGAATCTGGAATTATTTCACCTTCTGTTTTGCCTTCTGCTTCAGAATCAGAATCATCTGTGGTATCACTTTCAACATCAGAACTTTCAGGAGTTGGTACTGGAATAGTATGACTAGGATGTATCCAACGTTTCAATCCTCTGCACTTTACAGCATTAGTAGTGATCAAGATTATCTGCCTAGGTTTCTGCCATCTAGGAGCTAGACAATTCCTTCTCCGATGCACTTTTGTTCTGACCCAATCGCCAGGTCTCAGATCATGTGTCAAAACCTTTTCATTTGATTGAGCTTCAGTTCCCACCTGATTAGACACAGAAGTTACCATATCAGATAACCTTTTACAGTAATCCAAAATTGCACTGTCATTTATGCTCAACAGTTTACCTACAGGTACAAAAGCTTGCCTCATAACTCTTCCCATTATAATTTCATGAGGACTCAAACCTGTCTTTTTATCTGGTGTACTTCTTAATGACATCAAAACAAGTGGAAGAGCATCAGTCCACTTTATACCTGTTTCAAGACACATTTTTCCAATTCTGTTTTTAATTGTTCCATTTATTTGTTCAACTACTCCTGATGCCTCTGGTCTGTATGCACAGTGTATTTTCTGCTCAATGCTCAAAGCTTCGCAAATTAACTTCATCAGTTTGTTATCAAAATGGCTTCCTCCATCACTCTCAATAGTGACTGGAAAACCGTACCTTGGGATGATTTCTCTGAGCATTAGTTTTGCTACTGTAATTGAATCACAATGTCGTGTAGGGAAAGCCTCTACCCATCTTGAAAATAAGCATACAATTACAAGTACATATTTCAAACAATTGTGTAAGGGCATTTCAATGAAATCCATTTGTAACCTGGTAAAGGGACCACCTTCTCGACCAATTATTCCTGTCCCCACCACTGATTTTCTGTTTGGATTCATTTGTTGGCATGACAAACACCTTTGACAAAAAGATTCAGCAATAGTTCTAAACTTGGTATTGAACCATGTTTCTCTGAAAAGTCTAACCATAGAATCTCTTCCCAGATGTGCTGGACCATGATATAATCTGGCCATGTCAGCAATCAAACAATTTGGTAAGACTATTCTGCCATCTTTGTAAACCCACACTCCATCTTCTTCGCGTGGTCTACAATCTGATTTTAACCATAAGTCTTTTTCTTCATCTTCTGCTTCATTTTGTAAATCTCTAATCTCATGCCATGTTTCTACAACAGTTGTTAGCATTAATGAATTTGAATCAGTTTCTTTACTCCTCTCCCGATTGTATGAATAATTTTTCCTTGCGCAGTATTTAGCTGTTTCATCTGCGAAGGCATTTCCTTTGGAAATATAATCAGTTCCTCTTGTATGCGCTGCACATTTAACAATGGCAATTTCTTTTGGTAATTGTATTGCTTCAATTAATCTCCTAATGAAAACTGCATTTTTAATTGGTGATCCTGCTGATGTCATGTATCCTCTCTGTGACCAGAGTTGTCCATAATCATGCACAACTCCGTACCCATACTGACTATCAGTAATGATGGTAACTCTTATATCCTTTGATATTTCACATGCACGAATTAAAGCAATCAATTCAGCCACCTGTGCTGAACGAACTCCTTCAAGACATGATGCTTCTTCAATATCTACGACTGTACAAACTGAATATGAAGCTTTTAAGACACCTCCTTCGGATCTTAAGCATGACCCATCTACAAAGTAGACAAAATCCGATTCAGACAAAGGTCTGTCTTTGATGTCTTTTCTTGGTTTAGTGCAGAATTCCATGACATCTAAACATTCATGTTCTGTTTCAATGTCATCAACAATTTCAGAATCAGGCAGTAATGTAGAAGGATTCAGATTTAAACATCTTGAAATCGAAACATTATCTGCTCCTAGTATGATTTTCTCATACTTTGTCAATCTGCTACTTGTTAAATGTTGAGTCTTACCTCTTGTCAGTAATATTTCAACTGAATGAGGCACAAAAACTTTCACAGGAAATCCCATAATGATCCCCTCACTTTGTTCGAGGCTGATACTTGTAGCTGCAACTGCTTTCAAACAACCTGGTAATGCTTTTGCAATTGGATCAAGAACTGCAGAGAAGTATGCAATAGGTTTCTTTAAATTTCCATGTCTCTGAATTAACACAGATAATGCACATCCTTCTCTCTCACTGCAATATAGTTCAAAATCTTTCTCATAATTTGGCATACCTAAAGCAGGAGCTTGGCATAAACTCTTTTTCAGGTTCTCAAAAGAATCCATCTCAGCATCATTGAGAATAATTGGATCTTTTACATCTGACTTTGTTAGTCTTTGTAGTGGTTTTGCAATTACTGAAAATCCACTTATCCATTGTCGACAGTAACCAACCATTCCCAAGAACATTCTGACCTGTCTTTGTGTTCTTGGTGGTAACATTGCTTGAATCATTTTTATTCTCTCTATTGTTACTTGTCTTTTTCCCTTTGCAATTCTGTGACCAAGATATTTTACTTCTTGTTTGCAAAACTGTAGTTTTGCTGGGGACACTTTATGTCCTTCTTCTGCAAGGCGGTTTAACAGAATTATTGTGTCTGTTACACAATTTTCTCTTGTCTTTGCAGCTATTAACAAATCATCAATATACTGCACTAGCGTAGACCTGCCAGGTAAGTCTAGGTCTTCTAATGATCTTTTTAACAGTTCGTTAAAGATTGAAGGACTTTCTGTATAGCCCTGAGGGATTCTTGACCATCCGAGGGTCTTACCTTGGAATCTGAAAGCAAAGATTTCATAACTGTCTGGATGTAAGGGAACAGTAAAGAATGCATTGCAAAGGTCAATGACTGTATACCATTCAGCATCATGTGGAATCTGAAATAGAATTACTGCTGGATTTGGAACCACAGGACAACATGGAACGACAATTTGATTAACCTTTCTCAAATCTTGTACGATTCTAAATGTTCCGTTAGACTTTTTAACTCCCATAATTGGTGAATTACAAGAGCTACTCTCCATTTCTTTTAATACACCTTGCTTGATTAATTTTTCAATTATAGGTGTAATACCTTCAATTGTTTCTGTTTTCATTTTATATTGTGGAGTGTTTGGAAATTCTATTCCCTGTTTCAATGTAATTTTTACTGGATCTACGTTTTTCATCAGACCCATCTCATTTCCAGTAAAATCCCATATTTCAGATTTCACTGTTTCTTTGAGTTCTTCAGGTAAATCTTTTTCTTCAAATGCAGGAAACAATTTTGTTTCTTCTGCTTCCATCATCATCATTGTCATTCTGTATAAACCATCTTCCTCCATTGTTTGTAACTCAACTCCATCAGGAGAACAATATATTCTACAATTCATTTTACATAGGATGTCTCTGCCCAATAGATTTACTGGACTACTATTACAAACCACAAATCTGTGTTTATCTCTGTAGTTTCCAATTTCAACTGGTACTGGATCAGTTAAGTCAGTTTTAATTTGTTGATTACATACTCCGACAACTTGGATGGTATCCCCAGAGAGAGGTAGGTTTTCAATTTCCACTGATCTAACAGTAGAACGGGTAGCACCAGTGTCCACTAGAAAAGTGATGTCTACATCATTAACTTTTCCGTTTACAAAAGGACCAGACTGGTCAACCTCAAGAGTGGCTCCAACAACACACTCTTCCTCCTCTCTCGGGCACCGTCAGCAATAATCATCAGAATCGCAGTCTTGACTTTCTGCTAATAAAAATTGTTGTGAAGCATTTTGCATTTGAACCCTTTGCTGCTTTTGCTGTTTTTGTGATTTTATTACCTGTTCACTTCCCTGAAATCCCACGTTTGGATTATATTTTTGAACTCCCCCACAATTCGGAAAAGGTGGTTGTGGCAATTGGTCTTGACGATTATTCACCTGTTGTTGTTGCTGTTGCTGTAACTGTCGCTGAATATTAAATTCGTTTAACCCCTGTTGTATCTGTAGCTGTCGCTGCAGGTCAACACCATTCTGCATCTGTGGATTCAATAAGGGATTCTTTAAGTTTTTAGGAGGATGAGGACACTCGTCTCTCCAATGTCCAATTTCGCCACAAATAAAACAAGGTAATCTTTGCTTTAACTCCTCAATCTTTGGGCTAAATTTCTTTGGGAAATTATTATTTTTAAACTTTCCTTGTATCTGGTTTGTATTTCCAGTTTGAACAAAATTAGTGTTCTTATTACCCATGCTGGCAATCTGTTGCTCAGCCACTTTTACCTGAGCCCACATGGCTTTCTCCTTCAGCTTCTTCTGTTTTACTTCTATTTCATCGCTACAATACTTTGCTTTTCTTAGAATATCATCTACAGATAGTGATTGCCATCCGACAATACTATTTCTGATCATTTCTCCAATTTCGGGTTTTAGTCCATAAACAAATCTATAGACAAAATGACTCATGTCTTTTTCATCTAATTTTTCATAACCACTGTATTGTTTAAAGATTAACAGTAGTCTTTCATAAAAAGAATGAACTGATTCTTTTGTTTCCTGTTCTGTCCTTTCTATTTTAACCCAATCGACTTCTTTGGGTGGAATTTTGTTTTTCATCCAAACAATTACTTTTTCATAAAAATCCATTACAAGTGGATTTGGAGCACCTGTTTCTTTGATTCGCTCAGGTTCTGTTTTTGGCCAACTAATCGATATCTTGCATTCTGTCCAAAGATCAGATGGAACGACAATGTCAAAAAATCCATCTAAATCAATCCACAGAACTTTTGATACTTTGATAAATCTATCGACTTGCCTGTACCACTCAACTGGTTTTTCTCTCAATTTTGGAAAGTCATTTGTAAATAACAAAATGTCCTGTCTCGACCAAGGGACATGAACATATCCTCCACCTGCAATTTCTCTCATTGGAAATTGTTTTGACAATTTTTCCAATCTTTCATCTTCCTTCTTTTTCGTCCATTTTACTCTCCATTTATTCAGTTCTCCTAGCTTTTTGATATAGACAATCAAATCTTTAATGTGAACTATTCTTCCCATTGAGTTTAAACTCTCAATGTCACTTTCTGAAAAGTCTAATCTGTAATGTTTTGCAAAATTCTTTTGTTTACTCACATCGATTTCAAGTTCTGCTGCTAGATCCTCTAGTTGATCATATTTGTTTTTCGTTTTCCACTGAATGCTTTTGCAAATGAACAGTAGTTCATCATCTCGATAGTAATTTAAACTATCTGGACCAATTGTTCCAATTATTAATTCTTCGATATTCGCTTTTAATTTGGCCACATCAAGTTTTGGTGTGGTTACCCTGACTTCAGGACTCCCTATATCTGATATAGCACCCATTGGTGTTTTTGGAGATAAATCCTCATTAAAGGTTAAATCAGGCATTCTCGATTTAGAAGTGTTTATTTCAGATAAATCTGAATAAAATTTTTCAGCAGCCTTTTGAATTTCTGTATTTAAAGGAATAGTTAATCCAGTTTTGTTTGTTTCCTTTTGTTCAAATACGGGCTGAACAGGACCAATTGTTACTGGAACTGTCACAGCTTCCATGCCTTTTGTCATTCTTTTTATTAATTCTTCTTTTGATCTTAAATATTCATTATAATCAACATCTTCAACATTTCTTGCCTCTCTTGAATAATCTTTTGGAGGTTCTCTTGCTCTTGGAGCCATTGTAAAATGTCTACCTTCATTTCGAGCATTCTCGAATTCTGGTCTTCTAGGAGTTTCAATGATTTCACAATTATTTGGATAAAGTTTAGGGGCTTCATTAATTGGAGGTGCACTCGGTGAAGTTTCAGTAGAAACCACCGGAGTAGACCATGATCTAGGAGGTCTCAAAGGCTGATTCTTTCTAGCAGTTGTATATATTTCTTCCATAACTGCATCCTCAGATTCACTTTCCATAGATTTCCCTGTAGGAGAACCCATTACCATTTCATGAATTAAATACAATCCTTCACTCATATTTCCCTGTCTCCACATTCGCAATCTATCTTCATGAGTTTCTCTTTTCCAAGATGGATTTTTAGAAGGTCTTTTAATTCCACTAGCTTCTCTTTGTAACTGATACATCTCGTCTTCCCACTCAACTAAAGCTTCAAATTGAGTTGGTCTCGGTTTTGGAACAAGAGCATTCATTTTCTCTCGTAAATTTCTTAAAACCTTTACATTAAATGAACCATTATCAGGCCAAGTTAAAACACCGTCGTTTTTAGTATATCGTTTCCAACTATCGAACCATAAGACAGTATGATATCCATATTCACCTTCCATATACGCTGCAGGTGTTTTATACTTATAAAGTAGTTTACCACCTCGCGTTTCGATTTTCTTGTCAGGTGAAAATAAATTCTTAAATTTCTGAAATAATGTTGGCTTTTTCTCAACATGTTTAAAATGATAACTCATTTTTAAGAGTTAAATCTAATTCACAAAATCGTTCGTAAAATATTTCCGGGATGTTCCGAAAAACAACCAATCCGTGCGCGAAACACACCAACAAGCCAATGACAGTTGAGCTACGTCACTTTTCTGCTCAACCAATAAATTTGGAGTTTTTCCGAAGGACCAATCAGCTCACAGGCCGTCAGAGACTCAAGAGCCAATCAGAATATAGCTTGTGACGTAGGTCACCCAATCCCAGCGCGGCTCTGTGACGTACACAGCAGCTGCGGTTTCTCGTTTCTCACTCCTGACGCTTACCCCTCCTTCACAAATTCTTTTCACAGCGCCATTTTAAGAACACTTTTCAGTGTAAATTAATTCTTAACAATGACTATAAAGACAACATCTGTTCGTTTCACTATTTAGGATAGTTTACATACATTCAAGTATCCACACTTCGGAATAGACGGCGCTATTCACACTAAGGATAATATTCAATTGTCAGTAGAGTAACCTTACCCCACCCTTCTAACACGTATAATTATGAACTCGCTTTGCTCTGAACCCACCGCGAAGTGAAAGTTCTAAGAGTTCCACTTGAACATAAAATACAATTCAAACTCGCACTTTCACACTGAAATTCCCCTAATTTCAAACACACATGAAATCCGTACAGGACTCTCACCTGTTTATAGAAATCATGCACCGTTAGCAAAATAACGACGTTATCCTTACAGGGCTCTCACCTGTTTTTAGATATGAAACATGTACCCGTACAGGACTCTAACCTGTTTATAGATAATCATGTACCGACGCTAATTTACCCTTCACTCAAGCTCGGATATAACTAATACTTTTATCACAGTGAGTTTTATGAAAGGCGCTTTGTCCCTATTCTCATGCTGCTTTAATTTCTTAGAAAACCCTCACTATACAAGATTCAGACCTAGCCCTAAAACTGTGCTGCTCGGCGACAACACTATGGTACACGGCGATACCTCTTGTGATACTCGGCGATATCACTACAAACAGAACAGATGGCTTGCGTGACTAATTTCTCGCCACACAATCTATACCGGTATAGCTTACAGATAGCACGAAAAACGAACTTAACATGTGTTAAAACATCGATCCTATTTCCATACCATAACACTTTAGTAACCCTTAGCAACCAACATATTACCTTGGTTACCCTTAGCAACCATCAATTTCTGCTACCAGAGAATTGATCCAGCGGCCTATAGAAAATATATCATAAACAACGCTACCCAACTTCATAACTTATAAACAAAATTCTATACTAAATATGGACCCATTTATAAACCTGACATATTTTGGGCCTACTGAATCAGGTGGTCAGATTAAATCTATATACACATTATCTACAAACTATATACATTTTATACATCCGCGGAAAGAATATTGTCATTAGAATAAAACTTGACCATTTAAACGACCACCATTGGCGACGTGATCTAGCTAATAGTAACCTATACTCTTGAATAACCAAGACCAGCTTGTTTGTCAAAAGTAAGATTTTATTTACTAAATTATGGTATATAAGTTGATAGTTTTATAAATGAATTTTATTAGCAATAAAGCAAGCATGATTGTAAAGAAATATGAGAAAAATACAATTTAAGCAAGTAAATCTAAATCAAATTTAAAGTGAATATTTAAAGTTTAGCATTTCTAAAACCTAATTCCCTAACTGAGCTAAATAGATAGAAATTAAAGTAAAGTTCTTTGAGGATTCTTACGTGCTCCACGCAAAGTCCGTCAGCACTTCACCCTCATCGGTAAGTCAGAAAGCAGCAGCCAGCCCATCCCTAGGGGCATGACTTTTTATACCTTTCTATGCTAACTAAACCACGCAAAGGAAAGTTTTCAGAAATCTTCGACGTCCCATTGGCTGAGAGTGACAAGTGACATGTCACCCACTTTTTAAAACTTCCATTAAATCACATTTCTTAGAGACCATTGTCTCTTCCACGTGAAACCAGAAGCTTCCTGAGTTTGCAACAAATGTATAAAGTCATTCTCGCAGCGTCCATTGACTTTCAATTGACTTCCGCGGATGCCAAGTTAAGGACTGACAAAATGTTCTTTTTCGACCTTGGCCATGTCCGACAGAATGATGACAGCACATTAGTTTTTGCTTTGTGAACGCAGCTTTTGACGAATAATTTATTTCAGAATGGGCGTCTCGTGACTTTTGCAGAATTACAAGTCAGCTCTTTTCTGCGACTCAAGTGACTAGGCCCAAAAGCAGGCAACTTATGATTTCTAGTATAAAACAAACACAAGAAAAGTATTAATGTAAGAAATAATGTAGATTCTGTATCCACCCCAGGATTTACTAATTAATTAACCCACCCGATTAATCAAAATGTTACCTAGCCATTGCAAACAAATAAAGCAGCGTTTATATCTACCAGTCTCCGTTATTCCATGAGACTCATATGCACCTAGAATAGTAGAAATGACATCACACAGACAAGGAAAAGCAAAACAAGCACATGCTTCTTTTAAGTTTGCAGCAGTTAGTAATGACAAAAACGAAAACAATAAATTATTTTATTATTTTGCACGAACAAAAAGATGCAACATTTATACACGTTTATGAGCACACATGTTAGTCCCCCCATGTGTAAAGTTTAATCTAAGTTGTATTAGCACGACATATCACAAGTCATTAATATTATTATTCATGTTATGGAAAATGTGACTTCGCGAGTTTAAACAAAATTTTGTTTTCTATCTCGCTCCATCAGTACGGATGCATTTCTCCAGGAGCTTTGCCAGAGAAGGAATGGTGGAGATTAGTTAGAAGTTATTTGGGTGTGAGTGATCTACTGAGGGTTTTGTTTTTGGATGGGGGTTACTTGTCCTGATTTTAGGCTGTCTGGTATAGGCCCTTGAAGTAGTGAAGCATTCACTATCTTGGTCCAGAGTGGAAGCAAATGCTTTTTAATCTCCGTGAAGACGTTAGATGGTAGAGGGTAACAAAAGTGGTTTGAAGGTTTGAGTGTTGTGAAGATATTAAGAATAGCATTTTTATCAATGGATTTGTATGTGTTCCACATGCATTGTTTTTGAGGGTGAACCATGGGAGGTCTGTGGTCTAAAAGATCAGAGGGAGGCAGGGGCTTTTTGGAGGTATCATCAGGAGGTGCTCTATTGCTGTCTGGAGATCACTTTCGATCTTTTTTGCCTTTTCAAGGAATTAGAAACAATTGTAAGGGGGTTTGTTTTTTGAATGGATTATTGTTTGACAATTTTGAACAATTTGACAATTTCATTTTTTTTTTTTTTAGAGTTGAACCATCTCCGGCCTAGGCAATTCTTGTGATTATTGTTTATTTTATTACTAATTATAATGCTGGATATATCTCCACTACTAAATATATGTTATTTCCATTCTTTATGTTTTCGTTATTCAATTTATTTTCTTATCCATTTTTCAACCTGATCAATATTATTGTTGACGGACCCTTCCAATATGTGATTAGTACATTTATTTACTAGTCAAAATTGTGAGCATGTCATCTGTACTCTATGTATATGTTCCTGCATTATCTAGGTTTCCATAATTGTATTTACTTTTATTTTCTCATTTTTCAGCCTAATTATCATTAATGTTGACAGACTCTTCTAATATGGCCGACATGCTTGTCAGGTCCACCCCCTTCTTCACCCCCTTTTCTGTCCATGATCACCATCATTTAAATAGTAATATTATGTCCTTCCCAGTGTTTCGCTTTTCCTCACCATTCACTGATACATCCTTCCTAGTGATGTGCTTTACTTTATCATTCACCAATGGGCCCCAACATCCTGCTGTTGACTTTTAAAATGAACAATATCTTGGGTCAGTGACATGGACCCCTTGAAGACTCATGATTTCTCCTTTTCTCACATAAGCATTCCTGCCTTCACTTTTCTACAATTTTTTTTGTGTGTTTAGACCAACTAGGACTCCGTGTGAGTAGTACATGACGTGTTTCACATCCCCACTTTTGTGTATATCACTGTCCATTATATCAGAGTTCATACTTGAGTTAAAAATCTTCTTTCTTTTTTTGAATTATTTTCAGCTGTGTTGTCAACTTGTTTTGGGCTCCCTTTACAATTCGTCCAGTCCTGATGAAGATCTAATATCTACAGGGGATTGAAATGTAATTAACTTCTCATTTCCAGGGGATGTGGCTTGGCCGAGCTGCAGATGGCTGCTTACTAGAAAGGGTCCACTGGTACGAAAGCATGATCCAACATGAATCCGGCACATAACAGGCTGCCCTGTCCTGCAAAAAGCCTGCACAGTGAAAATGACCTGCTGGGGGCATTCCCAGTGCAATTTGGAGACATTTGGTTGTACTTGAGCCCCACTGCAGTTTGGGACTGGTGGAGATTTTTGGACACTTGAGAGAGAACTACTCTGGATGACATATTCGTGCAGTGGGTGAGGGCCTGGGTCTGGCTAGGTTGCACCCCTCCTGGGGGGTGGCCAAGGCTGAGTTGTTGTCGCTACTACCAGTCCCCTACCATGATCTCTCGACCTGATCTACGCTCCAGCGGGCTTGCTGGCACGGTCTCTGTCCTGGACCCATGGTTGCGTACTCCTGCAGTGGCCTCATGATCACTCGAGGTGCCTGGGATTGGTGACCAGAGGAGGACTGCGCAATGCCATCGGTAGGTACCTCTTGGCTGGAATGGAGAAGGGAGGCCGGCGAAGGGTGTAGAGTCGCACTGTTTAGCCTGCGTGCCTGATGGCGGTGAGTTAGGCCAGGGGGATTAAAATAAACTGCCTTCAATGTCAAGCTGGAGGCCGCAGGCCTATGCTGAAGTGCTACCCATCAAGCTGCCATCATTCAAATACAGCCTGCATCCACCCCTCGGACAGTGATACACCTGGGTATTTACACAGACCACTGGAACAGTAATGTCTCTGCAGATCTTGCTAGAAGTGGGGTATCCCCAACTTGCCAACTTCCCCCGTACCTGCTCTGGAGTGTCCTGCTTGCTTACTTTGGGGGCTCTCAATCCTGGCGCTGGCAGCTGCTCTGGTCTCATGGTGCCTGTTGAGCTGTCCTTCAGATGTGTCTGCTTCTGTTGTTGACTCTACACCCTCCCTGTGCCTCCTTATCTCCCTGAGTGTGCACTGGGTGGCCTCAACCTACGACAACCATCCAACTGATTTAGGTCCTTGATTCCTCGTGGGACTGTGGAGCACATCAGCATTAAGATTCAGGGCACAGCCTGAGCTGAGAAGCAGACGGAGACTCTGGTGCAGACAGCAACGCTGCTCACCATCTACTGCCAAGCACCAGATCACCAGGGAGGCCGGTCGCCTAGCTGAGTTCCTGGGCTGCTCGTGCCCCATGGCAGGGAGATTGCACAGGGCATGACAGGGCTCCAGAGATCCTGCACCCCATGCTGCAGCAAGTTGTAACTGGGATTCTGCTAGTGGGCAGGTGGACAGACACACTCTCTGCAATTGTCAGCTGCACTGCCCACCCTCTACCCTGCTCTTCTGCTAAGGCCCCACAGACACGCCGCAATCACTGCCCACCCTAACCATGAAAAACCATGATGCCAAGCAGAAAAAGCTCTTGTTCAAGAGCAGACACCTCACCAGCCAGACTGACCAAGACTCGCACTCTGGGACATTGCCAGGCCATCCCAAAAACAATACCCAACAAGATATCAACATCAAACAAATCCTCATTGATGTCAAGATGAGTTTAAAGGCCATGGATGCCAAATTGAATCTATTCACTAGCCGACTGCAGTATGTTAAACAATGCATCGATAAACATGAAAACAGACTATATCAGCTGGAAAATCGTGTCTCAGACATGGATGATGTGCAGGTTGACTCCAAAGAACAGCTACTATGGCTGGACAGAGTCCTCAAACTCATTGAAGCCAAGAACGAAGAGCTCAAAGCGCACTTCAGGTGCAACAATCTTCAGATTACAGGGATCCCAGAGTTAACAGTGATCACCATAATGGAGGACTTTGACGAGATGATGCTCAGGGACCTATTCAGAGAGGGCCTGTCTGCGGTCTTTATCGTGGAACACGGTCATCGATCACTGGGCCCGTGGCTTATTCTGGGTGCACATGCCTGACCCATAGTTGCCTGCCTTCTGAAATATTGGGATCGTGATGCTAGCCCAAGAGTGTGGCTCCATCCAATACCAGGGCAGTAACATCTCCTTCTATCGTGTCTTACCTACTAAGCAGCTCCTCTAGAAAGCCGACAAACCCAATGCTTTACTATATACAGCCAAACTACGAGTCTCCTTTGAGAGCAAACCACACTTATTCACAGACGGGAAGGCAGCCCTGAAGTTTGCAAAACACACCACCAAGAGAGAGGGGTCTTACAGGAGGTCAAGGCGCGCCTCAGAAGCAATCCAACTCAGTGACAATGACTGAACTTTTGCCTCTGCGGGCTGATTTGGTGTCAGAAACTTTACACTGGTCCTATTTGCCATAGACAATACTCAAGCTTGTTACCTGGGCTGCTGGGCATCCAGCCAATGCTCTATTCTGTTGTGTACATTGTCTTTCATATGTGAGCTGCACTAATACATGTACTGGAAATAGGAGACCCTTGTAATCTTCCGTTCGGCCACCCACCCATCTTGGCAGGGTTATATGCCCAGTTATTCCCCAACCCCAGGGATAATTCCCAGTCGTTACTACAAACCTACAGGGACGTTTTGGGGTGGGTGGTTGGATGTCTAATTTGATGATGTTATTTGTCATGTTCGCTTGAACTTTTCAGGTTTCCACCACAATGCATTATGCTCCCCGTCCCTATTTACATATTACATGATACACAGTTCAGACCATCTAAGAACAGTATCTTTCACCCTAAGGTAAAACAAGCATCAATTGGAACATACGCAGACTTAATGACCACAGAAAAACACGTCTAGTACACGCCTACCTTAACAGACACAAAGTAGACATCTGCTTTTTACGGACCCACCTGACTAGCGCCACTGCCCCAGGCCTCCGTGCTCATTGGTGTGGGGAAACCTATTCCTCAGCTTATTCAAACTATGCCAGAGGAGTCACAATACTGCTGTGTAAGGGGCTTCCTTGGTGACTTTCTTACTTCCTTGTTGATACGGTTGGTTGTTACATCATACTGGCAGGCAGACTGAAAAAACAACCAGTGATACAAGCTGCTATATAAGGTCTGAATACAGACGACCCGGAGTTCTTCTCTGGGATATGAAGGCGGATGTCTGGCCTCGGACCGTGGGCCATTGTATGGGGTGGCGACTTCAATGTTGTACTAGAACACCTCAGAGACTGATCTGGTATCTCTAAGCGCTTACACCCCCAAGCTGTGTGGACTCTCAACACAATAATTCAAGACAACTGCCTACAGGACATATGGCGGCACACACACAGACATCCTCAAAGGCACTTGCCTTACAGCAGACCACAATGCATGGTCCATTGTAGATTTCCTGGCTACTGTCCAAAGACACCCATGCTTGTGCCACTGCAATGACTCTCTGGCCGCACACCCTCTCGTATCACGCACCGGTCAAGCTGGTATTGCAGATCCCCCCAGACAATACCCTGTGTTTTCACTTGGTGTGTACCGCCGGGGCAACACAGCATTCTGAAGAAATAATAGACTACTTCGCACACAATGAGGGCTCCATAAAATCACCATCCACACTTTGGGAGGCATTTAAGGTTGTAATACGAGGTGTCTGTACTGCCAAGCAATCAGGAGTTCTTAAAGCTATACATGGGACAATATCCAGACTTGAGCAGAACATCCGAACCCTAGATATGGAGTACTTTCACTCCAAAGACGCCACCACCCTGGCAGGTATCTGAGACAAAATATCAGAATAACAGGAGAAAGCCACTTGAGACTCACAATCTACATAGAATAGCTAAGGCCTGCCGGTTTGGGGAGGGGTATCACCCAGGCAAGACCCTTGCAGGGATGATCCGCAAACCACGTGCCTCTACCTATGTGGTGGAACTCTTACATGCGGAATCCAAACAGGTTTCCTCCTCGTCGGAGCTATTGGGCGTAATGTCCTCTTTCTATTCACAACTATATAAAGTCACACCAATCCTTGGTGTAGCTGAGCTCACTGTATATTGGGACACTATACAACTGCTTTGGGTGGAGTGAGCTCGCTGTGGCTATTTAGATTCACCCATTACCACGAAGTAAATTGAGCAGTTAATTAAGAGTCTACCTGAGGACAAAGAATCCGGGCTTGATGGCTTGACCACCACCTTCTACAAGGAGTTCACCCACCTGTTGGCTCCTTTCTTTATGGCAATGTACCAGGATTCCCTATTGTAGGAAGGTAGATCCCTGACTATGGTTGTCCCCAACTTTTTGCCTGGTGTTTTGCTGGTTTTCTGACTTAGTTGACCTGGGACCCTGCTATTCAGGGCCCCAGGCCTACTGCTCTCTCTGTAAAATGGATTCCATGTACCTTAGGTACATACCTAATTGGATACTGAGTCACCTTATCAGTCCCTGTACAGTGTACCTTAGGTACCCAGGGCATAGGTGTACCCAGGGCCTACCAGGGGCTGCAGCATGTATTATGCCACCCCTGGCTGGCCATCCTAATCTGACACAACTGGCTGCACGACAGCTGGGGCAAAGTGGTGTAATCACCCTTTGCTTTAGATATAGTATACCTATATCTAAACCTAAATGGACACACAGATCTCCTATCAGTCACTCCTATGGCAGGCCTTGACAATCCTGAAGGCAGAGTGCTTGGAATCGTGTGAGATGGTGCTCTGGCCTGAGCTGAGCCTGTCTGCGGCTTTCGGGATCTATCCCTTAGCCGTTTCCATGATATCGCATACCATATACTCTTAAGTGCATTATAATCCTCACGGTTATATGCCAACTCTGGTATCGCTTTATCAAAACATGTCGAGTAAGGTGTCATACGAATTGGAATACTAACCCCTCGCCAATTCTGGCGACGGGGTTAGCATTCCACCCTTCTAGAGGGACACGACATGTATGTAACCTATAACCCCGGTTAAAGTCAGACAGAGCCTTAGCTCCACAAAATGGATGCTGCCACCGAGACACAAGTCTGCCCTCCTGCTGCTGGGAGTCCTCCCAGAGCAGGAGGCAAGGACAAAGGGTTTCCTGCCAGGGGCGGTGCCAGCACCGTCCCAGACAGGGTTTTGTGTATTCTAGGTAGGCAGGGCTTCAGAGGAAGGTGACTGCAAGTGGCACCCCGGTGCTCACTGTGCATAGGCCGGCTTGAACCAGTTCCAGGGGCACACCAGACCCTGAGCTGGGGAAAGCCCGCCAAAGGAGAGGGGTGTAACCACCCCCCTCCTGGTCCCACCCATAGGGCAGGACTTAGTCGCGTGCCAGCCCCCTTTTTCAGGATAAAGGTAGGAGCAGGCCCCCTTCCAAATTAGATCATCTTTGGAATCAAGACACGACTTTCTACGAAAGGACTTCAAGATTTCTTCTTCAAGATTCTCCCTTGTGACTAAGGAGTAGTCACCCTGCATCCGCAGGCACCATCTTAAGAACACTGCGGTCTGCTGCAAGTCCTTCCTCCGGAATCCGACTGCCCAGCTCGACGAGAACCGGCTTCCCTGGCACCTCTGACCTCTACCCACCTTTGCAGCTAAGCTGAGAACCGTGGGTGCGACGAGACCTCGAGGGACCGGCCATCTTCCAGACTGCACGACTTCTTTCCAGCACGACCGCCAAGGGATCCTCTGGTGAGTGCTTTGGGGTCCGAGAAGCCCCGACCCTGAGCAGCCCCAGCACCGAAGTTCAGCCTCCCAGCATCTCCACGATCTGCGTGGGGCCCTTCTGCTTTTTGCTGCTCACCGCGTTGTTTGGCTACTAGCCCGCTGGCTTGTGGCCTTCTTAACAACGCCCGACGACATCACTGTTGCTGGTCTGGTTGCTCCAGACTGGCCCTCGCTCCCTTCCAAGAGAGGAGCACCCCGGACCCTCCTGGTCCACTCCAGACGCCATTTTAGGTCCACCGCGTGGGCTTGAATTTGCCAAGACTTGTTGCCCCAATCCTGGGTCCAGCGACGTCGAGAGCATCATCCATCGTGGGACAGCTCGTACCTCCATCCTGGTCGCCGACAACGCCTCCTGGTCCGTGAGACTGCAGAGCCCAGCGTCGCCCACCCACCTAGTCGAGGTGACTACCATCCGGTGCCCTCCTGGTGCCACCTGACTACTGGCTAGTAGTCACAAACTTGGTCCCCTCTGCTTTCAGGTGTCATCCATCTTCGATCCAGGCTTGGATCACCCGAACAATCTTCACTGGTCGCCTGCCAGCAACTCCTTTCCTTCAGGCTCCTGGTTCGACAACGAAGAATCCCAACGTCTTTTCAGACCTATGCAGCCGCAGCCCCTGGGCTAGGTAACTTCGGCATTTCGGTGCCTCAGCATAGCCTCACTATCCAAGGGTCCAGATCCACTTTCGTTTTTGACCTACCTAGTCGGGTTCGCCCGAGAACACTAACTTTGTGAATTCTAGCTTCCATAGGCTTTTTCCCGCCTTACGCGTGAGAGTTCCCACTCTGCACGTGGCGTCCCTAGGCCTCCTGCTCCTAACCTGAGTGTTCAGTATTGTAGGCCTAGCGTTTCTAAAGCCTCTGAGAATCGTTACTTACCTGCTAGTAATTCGCATTCCACTTTTGTAGTATATGGTTTTTCGTGCCCCTCGGGCATTTGTGTAAATTGTGCAACTTGAAGTATTTTTATAAGAGTTTTGTTGTGTGCTTAGCTCCCTGTCTCATAAAGAGCCAGGGTAGTCTTGTTATAAATAAATACACTGTTTATTTTCATAACAACTTGTGTGGTGTCCTTTCACTGGGTGTTCAAGGGGTAATGTGATGGTAAAACAGCTGGCTTAACACGCCCTCTAGAGTCTTAGCCTTAGACTGCTCGTATCCATGCTACTAGGATAGCTGGTCTATAAGGTTGACTTACAACCAATCATCAATAAGGGTTGTTTGGACTGATACATAGTGATCACTAGAATAGTGAGCACTGCATATCAGACCAACTTCTCACATAGGTGAGCAGCGGTTGGGATTTGAGCTTGCTGTTGTTTTACCACACATATCCTAAGAATATCATTTGAAAGATCACATAAGTACTAAAGGTACATATAACTTAGCTTAGAATACTCTGAGTTCTACTGAACCAGCTGTTGTAGCTCCTAGGGCCTAGCACACCCTAAACTACAACTCTAGCAAGGGATCAGTAGGCAAACATATAGTGTAGGTAAGTGCACCACTTACACCTCACCAGAAAAGCATGTCTAACCAGGGAGAGTCTACTGAGACCCCCCTTGTGGTATTGACCCTCCACAGGTCACTTCAAGATATGCAGCTCTCAGTTTCCAGGAGATGAGACAAGTGTGTACCTCCAGGAAACTGAAACAGGGGTCCAACCCCACCATTCCCTTTCTGATAGGTCTCTTAGAGACTTATGATGCGAGAAAGATTTCTCAGCTAGATGGGAATATGCCAGCCTTAGAGGGTACCTCTGGGGATCCAGACCTCCCCAACACTGCCAATGCAGTTGAGGAGGAGGATCAAGAGGAACTCTCTGGGGATGAGGTAGACAAAGGTCTTGAGGTAGTCAGAAGGCTAACTAGGGCCAACTTAGACTTACTTGGGCTAGGATCTGGGGGTCCCCCAGTACTGACCCGAAGTGGGCCTAACCTTGGAGTTAGGAGAGTTAGATCTCTTTCTAGGGACTCCAATAGATCTCTGCACTCTAATGCCTCTTCTCAGAGGAGAAGGAACTCTCCCCAGAGGAGATTGACTTCCCCCCAGAGAATAGAGCATGAAGCTAGAATGAGACAGGCTGCTCTGAGGATTGAAAGGGAAGAACTTGCCCTGGCCAAAGAAAAGCTTGCCTTTGCTAGAGAGCAGCAGATGAGTGGGATAGTTCCCACTGGTGGCAGCAATCTCCCAAGAGATAGAGAGAAGGGTTTAGATACTAAACACCTGACAAAGATAGTTCCCCCCTTTAAACAAGGGGATGACATCCAGAAATGGATGGCTGCTCTGGAGAGGGCCTGCACTGTGCAGTGCATTCCCCAGAGTCAGTGGGCAGCTATACTGTGGCTCTCCTTTGATGGCAAAGGTAGAGATAAGCTCCTCACTACTAAAGTTGAGGATGCTAACAATTACCAGGTCCTGAAAAATGCACTGGTTGATGGGTTTGGCTTAACCACTGAGCAGTACAGGTTGCTGTTCAGAGACACCCAGAAAACTCAGTCTCAGGACTGGTCAGACTTTGTTGATTGTGCCACTAAGGCTTTGGAAGGCTGGCTACTGGGTAGCAAGGTTACTGACTTCACAGGATTGTATAATCTTATTATGAGAGAGCAAGTCTTAAATAATTGTCAGAACCAGTTATTACACCAGCACCTGGTAGACTCTGATCTGACCTCTCCACAAGAATTGGGTAAGAGGGCAGACAAATGGGTCAGAACCAGGATTAGGCCCAAGAACCAATGTGGTGACCAGAAAAAGGAATCAACCAAGCCTCAAGAGAAGGGTGGGAATAAATCTCCAGATCAACCCACATCAGGGCCCCAAAAATCCTCTGAGGGGGGTGGGTCCCAGAATCCTTCTAATAACCAGAAGAAACCTTATTGTTATCCCTGTAAACAGGTGGGTCATTTGAAAACTGACAGCAGTTGCCCAAAGAACAACAATAAGGAGAACATACCCCCAAGTAACATTCCCAAACCTCCTGTTTCTACTAGTAGTAATCCCCCAGGTGGTGGGAGTGCCCCCAAGAATTTGGGTGCATTTACTTTGGGAGTTCCTGGGGACTCTGGCCTAACCAGGTCCCCTGACTTAGATACGCTTGTCTGTGAGACTGGCATGGGGTTTGCCAACTTCACAACTTGTCCCAACACTTTGGGCAAGTACAGACAGGAGCCCCTCATCAATGGTATAAAAGTTGAGGCCTATAGAGACACAGGGGCTAGCATCACTATGGTGACTGAGAGTCTAGTCCCCTCAAGGCAACTTTTACCTGGTGCCACATACCAGGTGACCAATATTGATGGAGTACAGAGAGATCATCCCATGGCAGTGGTCAATCTCAGCTGGGGAGGTGTCACTGGCCACAAGAGAGTGGCAGTGTCACCAAACTTGCCTGTAGATTGCCTACTGGGGAATGATTTAGAGCGCTCAGCCTGGGCTGAAGTAGAGCAAGAAACCCATTCTAAAATGGTAAACCTCCATGGTAAGGTTAGTGGGGCAGTGATAGCCACAGCCCCAGTCCAAGATGTCCTCCCTGAACAGGTCAGGAGGGCTGTGCCAGTCACAGCCCAATCTCAGACAACTTCCTTCCCAGAACAGGTTGTCAAGGCTTTGATGGTCACAGCCCACACCCAAACTGAGCCCCCTCCTGAAAAGGTTGGGAGAGTTGTGATGGCCACAGCTCAAACTCAGACAGATGATAGTGTTGTGAAGCCTGAAACTATGGATCACTCCACTCAGACAGAGAGCATTGAGGAGGAAGAGAAATCTCCCTCCCACCAGACTTTAGGAAAGGGTCAGCCTCCTCAGGGAACTGATCTGACCCCTTGTGAAGAAACTGCCACAGAGGTAGTCAGGCCTAGCCTGGCAGAACCCCTGATGTCAGTGGACCTTTCCAAGGTGGGACCCAGTCTGGAGCAGGTAACCTGCCCCTCTCTACCCTGCCACAGTCAGCCCAGGGCTGTAGAGGTCAGGGAGGCCAGTGTTGGACCCCAAAGGGCCCCCTGTCCAAAAGAATTCCCCAATCAGCAGATTAAGGGCACTGAAGCTAGTAGTCCTAGCCAAGTGAAAATAAAACAAACTCCTGAGGGATCCCCCTTAAAATTAGTTAGGGACCTCCTACAGATGGACACTGTTGGGCACAGCCAAACTTGGGACCTGAGGGCCCCAGACCTGACCTGTCCCTCCAGTAAGCCAAACAGAGGGACCCAGCCTCCAGCTTTAGGTAGCCAGAGGTTGACCCTGAGAGCTCATAGCAACTCAGTCCTGGAAAGCAAGGCACACATGGTAGATGGTGCTTGGAGGAAGTTGAGCCCAAAATTAGTGGAGCCTCACTTCAGTACTCCATCTCAGCACCAGCCTTTTTCTTTGACAAAACACACCACAGGTAGAGATTCCCTATGGTGGAGACCCTCAGACACCCTTAGGGTGAGGGATTGCTTAGTGGACCATGAGATAGGGGGTAACCATGCCAGTGCTGGTACTTCCTTATATGGCCACTCAGGCAATATAGGCTTACCTGGCAAGGATAGCCTTATCTCCTTTCGTTTGGGGGGTTATGTAGGAAGGTAGATCCCGGACTATGGTTGCCCCCAACTTTTTGCCTGGTGTTTTGCTGGTTTTCTGACTTAGTTGCCCTGGGACCCTGCTATTCAGGGCCCCAGGCCTACTGCTCTCTCTGTAAAATGGATTCCATGTACCTTAGGTACATACCTAATTGGACAGTAAGTCAAAGGGGGGGATCCCTGGAGTCGAATAGTCTATTTACCACACAGGCCTTTCTTGTAATACAAGGAGAGGTCACAGTATGTCATAGGTATTCAGACAAACATAAGAATGGGTTTCCACAAAGAAATAGTCTTGTTAAACAATCTAGATTTATTCGAATTACATATAAATAAACAATAAAGACAAGATAAAATTCATCCAAAATAATTAAAAACCAAGAAAAAATATCTCGGTGGGTTAAGAATTAATATTAAACAATGTTACATCAACATAATGTTATAATACACAACAAATGAAAAAGCAATCAAGATGTATTCATAATACGCGACAAACTGAACATAAATACAACAAACCCCTCATATCTAAGTGGCCCACTTAATATTTCTGCCACTATATTTGAGAAGATCCAATGGCCATAGACAGTTTAATTACTCTCTAGCTTTAGTGGAGAAATCTAATGCCCATCTAAAGCTCTATCTGGCCCTGGTTGGATTCTTTTGGATCAAAACAGTGCGTCGACGCGTTTCGGTGCTTATCACTCGATATCGTGGCACCTTCCTCAGGACTTCTTGTTTCTGGGGTTTCAGGGAACGGATGGATATACCGTATCTGTGAATATATTATGAGACATATGTACTGTCAGATATTATGCATTAACACCCTTTGTCTGTTTTATCTTAAGAGTTGAACTATTGTGGTTGACATATACCCACTCAGACTTCACACTATTGGTTCTAACTGCTGTTATTCTTTCAACCATATGCAGTTCCTGACTGCCATACACTTACTTATCTAGTACATATCATTACACAGTGATATTAGCATTGGTTCTAATGCCTATAATTTAACTTCTTTACTCCTTAGCACACATTTACTTCACATATAATATACAGGCCCTCCAAGTCTTTTTCGTTGTGGAAGACCAATTGGTAAGGAAGGAAATAAAGAACCCATGGGCCAAGGAGAATGGATAAGTATAAATTCTCACCCTTGGGGCCGTGTTGTAGGCGCTCAAAAATGGGGTCTCCTTAAGATCTCCCTCTATTGGTACTACACATATAGTCCTTGGGGCCCTTCTGTTGATAAAAAATATAAAGCTTTTCTTAGGTTTTAGATAGAAATTCCCCTCGTTTGTGTACCTGGGGATGGTTTTTTCTTATTCTTCTATTTACCTCTCTCTTGTAACGAGAACTCCTTTTGATGGGGTTCCTTGGTTATTTGGTTGTCAGGCGGCTGCCCACTTGTAGTGTATCTATGAAGGTAAAGTGTATAGCACTTTTTCACTATGCTATTTCATATACTCTATTTCTGCATTCACATCTTTATTTTTAGAAGTAAGCTCTTACCTCAGATATTTTTAAAACTTGTTTAGAACGGGCATATGTCGTCGTAGGTCTGCTGCTGAACTGGATGTGTTCTGTTGAGTAAACATTGGAATAACATCGTCATGTTTCTCTTCTATTCTATGCAAGAATGCGCTATTAACTCTGTTAAGGCATGAATAATGTACCTGGTACTTTGCTATTTTTAATCTCTTATTATTTTAAGTACCTACTCTCAGTGTTACTTATGACTCCTACTTGGTGCCCATAGTGCTAAAAATGCCGGTTTCAGTGCCCAAAATATCTGACTATCTGTAATAGATGTAGTAGGGACCTTATGCTCCTCATTATTGAAACCGCCCAAGCAACAGTATTGATAGAAATTAAAGAGATGGAGGAATTAGAGAGGGCCCTGTTAGACAGCAATGTTATAGAGGAAGCCAAAAAAAGGCTTGAAGAAATAAACCAGGATATGAAGGGATACGGTGAATATCTTACCAATAGGAAGACTCAAAAACTTAGAAAGGACATCAATAAGTTTAGCCAGGAAGTGGTTTATCCATTTCTGAGAAAAGATTATTATACAGACAAGGCTGAGTACAATAGGAATGAGGGATCAAGACCCAGATTTCAAACGAGATTTCAAACCAGGAAACCCAGACATATACACTTCTCGGGGACATCTGAGAGTAGTATAGAGGAGGAGGAACTGGGTAGAGAGGACGGAGAATATGGAGGCCAGAATAGGGAGTATGAAACCCCTTTTTTAGATCAGCGCCCACAGAAAAGCAGGGGGAATTTCCGAGGCAGAGGGAGAGGACAATATCCGAGGAGATCAGCCCCCAGGGAACAGGACCAGGAGTATCAACAATATATATGTGTAGTACCAATAGAGGGAGATCTTAAGGAGACCCCATTTTTGAGCGCCTACAACACGGCCCCAAGGGTGAGAATTTATACTTATCCATTCTCCTTGGCCCATGGGTTCTTTATTTCCTTCCTTACCAATTGGTCTTCCACAACGAAAAAGACTTGGAGGGCCTGTATATTATATGTGAAGTAAATGTGTGCTAAGGAGTAAAGAAGTTAAATTATAGGCATTAGAACCAATGCTAATATCACTGTGTAATGATATGTACTAGATAAGTAAGTGTATGGCAGTCAGGAACTGCATATGGTTGAAAGAATAACAGCAGTTAGAACCAATAGTGTGAAGTCTGAGTGGGTATATGTCAACCACAATAGTTCAACTCTTAAGATAAAACAGACAAAGGGTGTTAATGCATAATATCTGACAGTACATATGTCTCATAATATATTCACAGATACGGTATATCCATCCGTTCCCTGAAACCCCAGAAACAAGAAGTCCTGAGGAAGGTGCCACGATATCGAGTGATAAGCACCGAAACGCGTCGACGCACTGTTTTGATCCAAAAGAATCCAACCAGGGCCAGATAGAGCTTTAGATGGGCATTAGATTTCTCCACTAAAGCTAGAGAGTAATTAAACTGTCTATGGCCATTGGATCTTCTCAAATATAGTGGCAGAAATATTAAGTGGGCCACTTAGATATGAGGGGTTTGTTGTATTTATGTTCAGTTTGTCGCGTATTATGAATACATCTTGATTGCTTTTTCATTTGTTGTGTATTATAACATTATGTTGATGTAACATTGTTTAATATTAATTCTTAACCCACCGAGATATTTTTTCTTGGTTTTTAATTATTTTGGATGAATTTTATCTTGTCTTTATTGTTTATTTATATGTAATTCGAATAAATCTAGATTGTTTAACAAGACTATTTCTTTGTGGAAACCCATTCTTATGTTTGTCTGAATACCTATGACATACTGTGACCTCTCCTTGTATTACAAGAAAGGCCTGTGTGGTAAATAGACTATTCGACTCCAGGGATCCCCCCCTTTGACTTACTGTCCTCTTACCCTGTTCCCTGGTGAAAGTGGGGTACCCTCTCTTTTTTGAAATCACATACCTAATTGGATACTGAGTCACCTTATCAGTCCCTGTACAGTGTACCTTAGGTACCCAGGGCATAGGTGTACCCAGGGCCTACCAGGGGCTGCAGCATGTATTATGCCACCCCTGGCTGGCCATCCTAATCTGACACAACTGGCTGCACGACAGCTGGGGCAAAGTGGTGTAATCACCCTTTGCTTTAGATATAGTATACCTATATCTAAACCTAAATGGACACACAGATCTCCTATCAGTCACTCCTATGGCAGGCCTTGACAATCCTGAAGGCAGAGTGCTTGGAATCGTGTGAGATGGTGCTCTGGCCTGAGCTGAGCCTGTCTGCGGCTTTCGGGATCTATCCCTTAGCCGTTTCCATGATATCGCATACCATATACTCTTAAGTGCATTATAATCCTCGCGGTTATATGCCAACTCTGGTATCGCTTTATCAAAACATGTCGAGTAAGGTGTCATACGAATTGGAATACTAACCCCTCGCCAATTCTGGCGATGGGGTTAGCATTCCACCCTTCTAGAGGGACACGACATGTATGTAACCTATAACCCCGGTTAAAGTCAGACAGAGCCTTAGCTCCACAAAATGGATGCTGCCACCGAGACACAAGTCTGCCCTCTTGCTGCTGGGAGTCCTCCCAGAGCAGGAGGCAAGGACAAAGGGTTTCCTGCCAGGGGCGGTGCCAGCACCGTCCCAGACAGGGTTTTGTGTATTCTAGGTAGGCAGGGCTTCAGAGGAAGGTGACTGCAAGTGGCACCCCGGTGCTCACTGTGCATAGGCCGGCTTGAACCAGTTCCAGGGGCACACCAGATCCTGAGCTGGGGAAAGCCCGCCAAAGGAGAGGGGTGTAACCACCCCCCTCCTGGTCCCACCCATAGGGCAGGACTTAGTCGCGTGCCAGCCCCCTTTTTCAGGATAAAGGTAGGAGCAGGCCCCCTTCCAAATTAGATCATCTTTGGAATCAAGACACGACTTTCTACGAAAGGACTTCAAGATTTCTTCTTCAAGATTCTCCCTTGTGACTAAGGAGTAGTCACCCTGCATCCGCAGGCACCATCTTAAGAACACTGCGGTCTGCTGCAAGTCCTTCCTCCGGAATCCGACTGCCCAGCTCGACGAGAACCGGCTTCCCTGGCACCTCTGACCTCTACCCACCTTTGCAGCTAAGCTGAGATCCGTGGGTGCAACGAGACCTCGAGGGACCGGCCATCTTCCAGACTGCACGACTTCTTTCCAGCACGACCGCCAAGGGATCCTCTGGTGAGTGCTTTGGGGTCCGAGAAGCCCCGACCCTGAGCAGCCCCAGCACCGAAGTTCAGCCTCCCAGCATCTCCACGATCTGCGTGGGGCCCTTCTGCTTTTTGCTGCTCACCGCGTTGTTTGGCTACTAGCCCGCTGGCTTGTGGCCTTCTTAACAACGCCCGACGACATCACTGTTGCTGGTCTGGTTGCTCCAGACTGGCCCTCGCTCCCTTCCAAGAGAGGAGCACCCCGGACCCTCCTGGTCCACTCCAGACGCCATTTTAGGTCCACCGCGTGGGCTTGAATTTGCCAAGACTTGTTGCCCCAATCCTGGGTCCAGCGACGTCGAGAGCATCATCCATCGTGGGACAGCTCGTACCTCCATCCTGGTCGCCGACAACGCCTCCTGGTCCGTGAGACTGCAGAGCCCAGCGTCGCCCACCCACCTAGTCGAGGTGACTACCATCCGGTGCCCTCCTGGTGCCACCTGACTACTGGCTAGTAGTCACAAACTTGGTCCCCTCTGCTTTCAGGTGTCATCCATCTTCGATCCAGGCTTGGATCACCCGAACAATCTTCACTGGTCGCCTGCCAGCAACTCCTTTCCTTCAGGCTCCTGGTTCGACAACGAAGAATCCCAACGTCTTTTCAGACCTATGCAGCCGCAGCCCCTGGGCTAGGTAACTTCGGCATTTCGGTGCCTCAGCATAGCCTCACTATCCAAGGGTCCAGATCCACTTTCGTTTTTGACCTACCTAGTCGGGTTCGCCCGAGAACACTAACTTTGTGAATTCTAGCTTCCATAGGCTTTTTCCCGCCTTACGCGTGAGAGTTCCCACTCTGCACGTGGCGTCCCTAGGCCTCCTGCTCCTAACCTGAGTGTTCAGTATTGTAGGCCTAGCGTTTCTAAAGCCTCTGAGAATCGTTACTTACCTGCTAGTAATTCGCATTCCACTTTTGTAGTATATGGTTTTTCGTGCCCCTCGGGCATTTGTGTAAATTGTGCAACTTGAAGTATTTTTATAAGAGTTTTGTTGTGTGCTTAGCTCCCTGTCTCATAAAGAGCCAGGGTAGTCTTGTTATAAATAAATACACTGTTTATTTTCATAACAACTTGTGTGGTGTCCTTTCACTGGGTGTTCAAGGGGTAATGTGATGGTAAAACAGCTGGTTTAACACGCCCTCTAGAGTCTTAGCCTTAGACTGCTCGTATCCATGCTACTAGGATAGCTGGTCTATAAGGTTGACTTACAACCAATCATCAATAAGGGTTGTTTGGACTGATACATAGTGATCACTAGAATAGTGAGCACTGCATATCAGGCCAACTTCTCACACCTATACACAGGCTCATTCCCCCCTGCCCCCTTGTTAAGAGAGGCAGTTATTATAATGCTCCTAAAACTGAACAAACCAGGTGAATATTGAGTCTCTTATAGGCCCTCTCATTAATTAATGTTGACATTAAGATCTAAGCCAAGGTGCTTGTCAATTGCCTGCTACCCCTTTTGCCATTAATCCTGAGACCGAAACAGTCATTCCTTCCTATTCTACATTGCATAATCTCCGTATCATCTTTGCCATCATGCATCACCTAAACAATCAGGTCTCCGGAATTGCTGCCTTTTTGTACCCCACAAAGGCATTCTATTCTCTAGAATGGGGATATGTCCTCCGGCTTTTGCGCGCCTTGGTATAAGGCCTTAATTCATTAAACAGATTTGGCTCCTATAGTCTTCTCCCACTGCTCGTGTGCGCCTAAATGGGCTTACCACAGATCCCTTCCCGATCACTCGAGGCACGCTGCAGAGCTGCCCGCTGTCGCCGATCCTCTTGGCTACCGCTATGGAGCCACTGGTGGTGAGGCTTCGTCAATGTAATGCGAACAGGGTTATCCGCTTTACCAACAGAGGACTGGTTGTCTTGATATATGTGGGATGACATCACCCTCTACGTGTGCAACTAGCAAGATAACTTGGCCCTTTTGAATCATGAGGTAGTACAATTCAAGGGCTATTCTGGCATTCAAATAAACTGGTGCAAATTGTTTCTTTTCCTGCTCACATATGCCACACAGCCATTCACCACTGAGTACACTATGAAGTGGGCAACGGATCCTGTTAAATACTTAGGTATATGGCTCAGCAGAGATCTGGTAGAGCTTTGGTGCGCCAACTATGGCCAAGCCACCGACTGGATGGAAGATAGAGTACCAATGTTGTCAAAACTGCCCCTGTCCCTTGCTGGCCATTTTGCAATAGCGAAAACAGACATACTCCCCAAATTCCTCTACCTCTTCATAAAAATGTCCCTCCCATTCACTGCTCAATTTTTCAAGCGTTTCAAATCCAACTAGGTGTCATTAATCTGGGCAGGTAAACAAGCGCGGGCCTCCTATCAGCTTCCTATTTTGCAACGCTCAGAGGGCAGCCTGAGGGCACCTGACATGGTGCTATGTGCTCTGTGTGCCCAAGCTCACTTTCTCCACTACTGGCTTCACCCAACACCATTTCAGCTGCATAGAGAGAGATTGGGCATCCTCATGGCCACTATTGACGGTGCTGTTCCTAACTTACAAAGCACCTAGGGCAGAGATAGACATGATCACATGTGTGCAATGGGCATGGGAGTGTTTGAGAAAGTGGGCAGGACTACTGCTCCTGTATGCTCCCTCTATCCCTCTTGCTAATTGTTATACCTGACATCCTTGGCATGGTTTTCACCAGGCTCATGGGCCTCCCTCATCTAGAGTGGTAGGGCGAGTTGTCCTGACACCTGAATTGGGCTGTGTATGTCCCCTCACAATGCTGTCTCCACACCCTGTAGTGTGGCTGGAACCAGGACAGGGCAAGGCAGGATCTGTGCTCTACAAAGACTATCCCTTGAAGTATGCCTACATCACAGGCCAAAAGAGGAAAAGTATTGGACCTCTAACCCCACATTGGTAGAATGCTTCTAGACTTATAGGGGATTCTGCCAAGAAGAAGAGCTTACACTTACAGCTCTCCTCGCTGATCACCTCCCTGAAGACAAATGAGAAGCTGCAGGAGGGGAACTGCCATGCTGCTTGTTGTTGTGTTGTGTTGTGCTGGCCAACTGCTTGCTGCTTCTGTCTTAGAGAAATACAAGGACTGGACTGCACTTTTGTATCCTGCTTATCATGGTTCTCCAAGGGCTTGCATGTGCTTGCCTTCTGTTGGAAGTCTCAGGGCCATCAAAGACTGCAACTGCAGCCCCTTTACTCCTGTGCTGGGAGTTCTGACCTGTCAAGATGTTCTAATTCCAGTTCTGGCCCCTTGGGGGTGCCTGGCTTTACAGCAGAAAGAGAAGGAAAATCCATGCAGCCACCGTTTGCACCTGTTTTTCCCATCGCAAGCTTGCTGTGTGGTCAAAAAACCAACACATCGCTGCACGGCGTCTAAAGGATCGATGCAGCACCTGCTCATGCCTGGGAGAATCGATGCAGCACCTGTTTCACCACCGCCCCATTGAGCCCAGCGCCCACGTTGATGTAGTATTCTTTAAAAAGATGTGTCCTTAACCCTTTCCTAAATTGGATAGTGTTTGGAGAACCTAGTGGATATGGGGGCTATTCCAGATCCTGGGTGTATAGATGCCTGGAGTGTTGGAAACATTAAATTAGAGATGTGTGCCATTTGAGTTCTGGTGAATATTGATGCTGTTATCAGTGAGAGGAACCCATGGGCCTACATATATAAGTTGAAAATGATAGGAAGACAGACCTAGGGGACTCCACTTGGATCAAGAATTTCTGGAGCCTGGATGCACCCATGCAGATGAACCAGTTTAGGGTGGATAGATAGGAAAACAAGTGAAGGACTTTGCTTGTGAATTCTGGTCAAGCCATAAGGATGGGAGGGTCGATGGTGTCAAAGGCAGCTGAAAGTTCCAGAAATATCAGGAGACAGGGGTCACCCTTTTCAATGATCGGGGCATCATCTACAATTTGTAAAGTAGCTGTCTGCATTCTACAGTATGATAGGAAGCAGGGCTGGTTCTCATGTAGGAGATGGTTGGTGTTGATGTGATCTTGGAGCGGTGTGCAGACTGCCTGGGTGGGTGAGTGAGTGATATCCCGATAGTTGGGTTTGTCATCAAACTATTGTATGGGTCATTCAATAATAGGAAAATTTGTAGCCGACAGCAGCTCCCTCCCCAGGGACTCCATGGGAAGTGGCAGCACCAGTCCTCAGTCTACCACACTGTGAGATCCTTCATAGCACATGTTAACTCCAGCTTTACTCCCAATGGCAGTCTGCTGCTTCTGAGTATTCCTTATGACAGGAATACAACTGGACTTCTCCTCCTGTACAGTGTCTCCCCATGCAGGGCTTGGAACTCTCCTTCCTTCTCCAAGTAGCAGGCAGACAGGCGTCTAGGTGCTATGCAGGACCTCAGCTTATACCGCAAGTTGCAGAGACTGCAGGTGATGTCCCTCCGCCTCTAGGAGACTGGCTGTCATACAGATACCAGCCCTGGCTGCCCAGCAGCTCTTTGAGCACTCTGCAGAAAACTCCTTCTTTTATCAAGAACATCTAGGAATTGAAATAAATTGGGTAGTTTTGGTCCCATTTGTATACATTTCTTACAGACAGGGGATGTGAATCTACTCTCTAAAGTTCTGGAATCAGTTTGAGGTGGTTCCCTTTCAAATATTTTTATCTCACTGTAATGCAGACACAGCCTTTATGAATGACGATCACAGCAGGTAGAGACAAGGCTGCATCTGAAAAAGTGGACCCAAAATAAGGGAATAATAAATTGCGGGATCTTTTCATCTGAACTATCATTCTGAAGCAAAAATCAAAGAAAAGCTAAATGGCAGGTCCTGCCTAGAAACGTCCTCATCTTTACGACAGAAAACTACTGACCCACTTCTCAACCCTACCACCAAGTGGTAGTGCTCAGCAAAAAAACGAATTAACACCCTCTTGCTAAAAGGGATTCGTGGAATAGCCCAGACTCAATCCTCCCTCACTTTAGTGTCTGGGATTCGACCCTCCAGCTTCATGAATGCAGGCAATACACTTTCTTTGTCTGGGGAAGCGGAATCCACCCTTTATCTTGTGTCATGCTAAACCAGGGACCATCCAATATGGATCCCACTGTTCCCAGTACTCCAATTCTTACATTACACAGAACGTTAACCATACATGTGCTACCTCCCTACATGCATACATTTAGCCTGCACACAGTATGTTGGTGCAAGGGTCTTTCGGTCACACTAACGTCAAAGATTACACAAGTGGGGTCAGTAGGCTGCACTACTCTCGGACTCATTAAAAACATCTGATCAGGTCTAGTCAATAATTCACAAAAACTCTGGACGTTCCCTCCACGCCTTTATACGATCAACCCAGGACATGGGATATGCTGCAACTGCTGCTTTATGTGATATTCAGGATGTGGAGAGTAGGCGTGTGTCAGTTATGTATGAAAACATGCTTGGTCCACCTATCCAGGTCCCAGAAAATGGCATTATTATGGACAGGCCTAGTTCACAGCACACACACTACATTAGTATATTAGCAGAGCCAGCAAAAGTCAGAATGCTAGTTTCACATGCAATTGAGTCAATCTGAATAGGGGACCACACCGCTTTACCATATGGAGGTATTCTCATCACGGCAGTGCCCCTTCTTGAGATTGAACAACGGAATGGACATGGTTGGTGCCCTTAAAATATGGCACCACATCGGGTGGCCCACTGAATGCTGGTCAGATATTCAATTAGGACTTTTACAGCTTGGCAATAGGAAAAATCACATAATTAAAAACAACTCCTCACCCTCATCACTCCAAAGAGTCTTAATGTCAGTGGCTAATGCACATTATTCTCCTGCCTGACATCCCCGGAAGGTCCTCGTGCTTCATTGCCTGAAGATAGTGATGATAAATCACAGCAGGAGCTGAGTTAAACTAATGTTCTCACCTGGTCCAAGCGAAAGCAGCCAGCGGAAGCACTTTCAGTGAATTGTGCCATAAAGGCTTAAGGACAAACAAGAAACCATCCATTTATCCAAGCACTGCTTACCCTATGAAAAGTCATAATTGAAAACTTAGGGGCTTATTTATGAGTCCTTGCGTCTCTTTTGTGCCGCTGGTGCGTCACTTTTTGTGACGCACCAGCAGTGTAAAAAAATACACCATGTTGCGTCATATTTACAAAGTGACAAATCTAGGTAGATGCGTCACTTTGTAAACCCCTGCATCACATTATACCTGCGCCAGATATAATGTATGCAGGGTGGGCATTTTGATGCACGTAAGCCTTGTAGAAGTGACGCAGTGAAATCTATGTGATTTAACTGCGTCACTTCTAGGATACAAATCGGTCAATATCTTACGCCTGCCTAACAGCAGGCATAAACCTGACACAGGCACATTTGAAATGTTACTTGCTCATGTGAAATGACCCATTGATGGAGTTGCGTCACTTTTGTGACACACTCCAGCAATGCGTCATTTTTGCACCTACAGATACGTCAGAAATACTGACGTATCTGTAACTCCTTGCGACATGATGCGTCATACTGTAAATATGACGCATCCAGCTTGTCGCAAGGAGGGCGCAATGAAAAGTGACGCACCGCTGTGCTGTGATGGCCCTTAGTGTACTTCTCAAGCGCATTTCCTTCTAGAATTATTTCACTGATTTGTAGCAGGAAAAGCAAAAGGGACCAGGGGCCAGATTTACAAAGAAGTCACGCAGGGCAGTAAGTAAAGTTGCTTTGCTACATTGCTTGAACCGGAGACAGCAGAACAGAGCCAGATCTACTAACATGTGGTGCTGTACTGCTCTCACCCTGCACTGATACACTGTTGGCTGCAATAGGCCAACCGAAACGCCCTTACCCCATAGGTACCAAGAGCGACTGCGATGCCGTCATTATAGTTTTTGTGGAGGAAGGGGATCTTTTCCTGTACATAAAAGTATTATGCTTTAAGGCATTTTCCTCTTTGTACGCGCGCTGCAGAATGCAGGGCACATGCAAGAGCAAGAAACACAGAGAACTGAAAATGTTTCTCCTTGCTACCCTTGCCTCAGGGAGGTGCATGATTTGACAGAAATCCTGGTCTACAATTGTTTGCAGTTAGGGGTTTGCATCAAAATGCGTGGGTGGTTGCATGGGAAAGCCCATGCACCACCCAAGGAGCACTTCCTTGATGCAAAGTAAGGCAATGCAGCGCACTGGGCTACGTTGCGTTACTTTGCAGTGGCAGTGCGCTGCCTTGCATTACTTTGGGTTACAGCGTAAATCAAGATTTGGGTTAGATTTGTAAATAGCAACCTAACTCTAAGTAAAGCAACACCAACGCAAAGTCTTTGGAAATATGGGCCCAGGCTTCAACCTGATTTTCATGGCAGCCCGAACCTGCCACATTTCTTCAGAAGACGACCCCAGGAAAATACTAAGAGGCAGAGCTCGTGAAAAAGGTTTTGTGCTCATCCCTCAGGTCTAATTTATTTATATCATCTCTTTTGTAAACTGCATACTATTTTTTTAAATCATTTTGTCGTTTTACGATTTTCCTGTACAATAAAATTGAAACTAATTACATAGGCTTTCGGGTTTAAGATAAAAGGCAAACGTGGAAGGTTAAATTACAAACTCAAACACGTATGATTTACTTTCTTCCAAGTCCTGCTTTTCCAGGACAGCGCCTGGGGAGGCTTCAGAGCGTTGCACAAATTAGGTGTTTCGCGTATTTTCTTGAATTTGCATGGGGGCGTAATCTGTTTAATTATAACGCAGCTATACCACAAACCTCCGATATTTCACTAGTCTCTCATAATGTTTGTTTGTTTCGTCTTGGTGGTCTGAAGGAAATGAATACTATTCACGTAACGTTGAAATCATCCCAGGTCGCATTCTATAATTAACATAAACCACCCATAGCTCTTTAAAAAAAAAACAACGCAATTTTAGTTACTACGCAGTAAGCCAGACAACAGATTCCACCCAGGCTTGCAATCTACTTGGTTAACATGTATAAGCAGCATATGCTTACATTGCAGTGCTTCATTAGTAAAATAAATAAATAAACAATCAAATTATGGTCTTAGATTTTGGTGCTGCCTCAGCCCTGGAAATATGATGCATCATCAAAAAGCAATGGGTGTTGCGGCAGAACGCCCACTGCAACACCCATTGCATGCCCCTTTCACACTAACTGAAGCTTGAAAAGGGTCACATGGCTAGACTGTCGACTTTGGAGCTTGGAAGCCAAGGTTCGAGCCTCTGATTGAAGAGACCAAGGTTTTTCTTATGGTCCTGGATGCTGGGGTTGCCGAATACAAAGCAGACCTTCCAGGATTTCATGATTTGCAAAAAAAACCAGCAAAATTGGCGTTTTCTACGAAGTCGGCAGTTTTTACAAAAGTATCCGTGAACTTTGATGAAAATAAATGCCCCTTTGGGCCCCCTACAAGCCTCATGGGTGGCAGGCCCAAAACTTGACAAAAATGAATGCCCCCCCTGGGCACACCACCCACGGGGCACCCAGCAGGCATTCGTTTTTATCAAGTTTTGGGCCCACCACCCACAGGGCACACCCCGGGGGCATTTATTTTACGTTAATGATTAGGGAACGGTGCCCACAGGGCAATCGGTGGGCCCAGGGGTAATTTATTTTATGTAAATGATTAGGGCCCACTGCAGGCTCAAAGGGCATTTATTTTTTTTAACAAAATAGCAAAAGAAAGTGCTGCCAAAATGCAGTGAAATTTGCATATTTGTGCTGCAAAATTTCCAAATGTGCACCACAAAATTTGCTAATCAAAGCCGCAATATCCTGGGGGGGTCTGACTAAGGCTGACTAGTTCTGATTCCACCTAATACGTCTTCTTTCGGCTACCGTCCTACACTTCTATTGTCTTTTTCTCATTCTTGAAGGACTTGCTCAAATCCCTGCTTTTTAGCGTTGTCACTGCTGTCCCATAGTTCTCTTCGCCTAATCTCTTCGTTTTCAACTTTTTCTCTCTCTTGCTCTGGGTCAACGTTTGATGATGATAAATAAGTCCTGGTCCCCAAAACTGAATGACGACCACCTGCAACCATCCGCACATATTAAGCAATGTATATATTTTGTCTTTAAGGGAGCAGTTTGCAGGTTGGGTTTTTGTTTTAATTTTGCAAATAGTAATATTTCCAGTTATGTGGCTAACTTGTGCTAGTATTCATACCAGCAATGGTTGCATAGGTCTGTACAGGGGAGGGGCTGGGAGGGTCTATGGAAGCGGTTGACATAGAAAGAGGAGGAGCATGGGGGGAAAGCTGTTCAACGAACTACCTTTACACTCAAAATACCAATATTGTAATTTACGAGGAAAAATACTGTGTTCCAAGTTCAAACAGCGAAATACCATTTAGGATTGAGGCGGTACAGCACGAGAAGTGCTGGAAAGTTAGCATTAAAGAATGTAAATGTGGATAATTGAACATTCCCGATAAAATACCTTTTTAAAAAGCTCTTGTTGCTCGCCAGCCTGTTTTTGGAAGATTGTAGATCCTGCCCTCTTCCTGGGCCCTTTGGGGAATGATTGCAAGGGATAGCGCCACCAGAGCATCACTTTTAGCGATGTTCTGGTGGTGATATCCTATTTTCCTTATTTTCAAAGGAGGCCTATGTAAATGAGGCCCCTTTTCAAACTTCACTTAGCATGAAAGGGACGTGCAATGGGTGTTCCAGTGGGCGTTTCCGCCGCGACACCCATTGCTTTTTAATGCAGCATCATATTTACAAGGCTGAGGCAACACCAAAAACTAAGACCAGGGAATACATGGTCTTAGACTGCCAATACGAGGAGAAATTATTAATTTCTCCTTGTTTTGTGCTCTTTCCATGTGTGCTGCATTTTATAGCACACATGGAAAGAGCAGGAAGGTGTCCCTTCCAGCACATACATAATCACCCCAGCAGCACAGGCACCCTTGCAGCACTATATCTTTGTAAATACGTTGCATCCCTGTGTTTTTAATTTGTCAGATCGCGGAGTCACAAATGTTGGCACAACTCCAAATTTTTCTTGTAAACATCCCCCTTCATGTCACCAATATCCCATCTTGCGTGGCCTCACACTGTTCAGCCCTTCAGTCTTTTCCGCTTCCACTGTGCCGAAAAGCACAGAAAATTACACTTCGATTAGTTGCAAAACCAATCAACCAAGGGAATTCAGCTGTGAGCCTTGGTATAATGTTGTGTATGCTACTAAATGGGGATCCCAGTGATTTCATTCCAGACTCCTTTGCAAGGTTTTTAGCTGTCAGAGGATAGAAAACATTATTTTGAGGAGCAGCAAACACCCCATGAACCAGGCGATGTAGCAGTGCTTAATTTGAGCAGGTGGCTGCTTGTGGGACCCACCGGGGACTGACACTTATTTTTCCCCATCAGGCATTTACCCAGATCAAGAGAGAGAAACACACAAAAGGGGAAAGGAAGAGAAAGACAAAAAAACAGTGACAAAGCGGGAAAGCAGCAACGGAAAAGAACATTAAAGAGTGAGATAAAGGCACTGGGAGTGTGCGGTGGTGGATTTAGGAGTACCGAGATGGATTTAAGACTGTGCAGCCTTGATATTAGACAACCCCATTATTCATAGCACAACTTTCTGACCAATACTTTGGACCCTGAGCACATGTTGCTTTAAAATCAAACATTCTTCTCCTAATAAGGTGGATGAGAGCCCAGAAAAAGTGTCAACCCCTTTTTTTCACATTGCAACCGTTGACTATAGTGTTTGATTATTTCTTAAGAATATTGCTGTAGATCATTCCAAATTAGCTACATAAGTAGTCAAAAGGATTTGGAGCACCCTGCTGACACGTCACAGCTGAATTACCTCATGCATCATGGTCGATGTGGTTCAGTGTTACTCGCTTCACACACAGTTCTCACAGTTTGTTGACCAGTGCCAGTACCAGTATTCTTTTCAAGTGTATCCCCAGACACGTGTTTCTAGATTCCTCTTTCATCAGTGGGGAAAATGTTCATAGGTCGCTGGACCTGCTGCCGCAGTTTCCTCAGGGTTAGTGCCACTCTCAGCGCGCAGGTGCTCACAGAGTTCGTCAGCTCACGGCCCACAGGAGCCATCTTAAACAGTCAAAGGGATTTGGAGCACCCTGCTGACACGTCACAGCTGAATTACCTTATGCATCATGGTCGATGTGGTTCAGTGTTACTCGCTTCACACACAGTTCTCACAGTTTGTTGACCAGTGCCAGTACCAGTATTCTTTTCAAGTGTATCCCCAGACACGTGTTTCTAGATTCCTCTTTCATCAGTGGGGAAAATGTTCATAGGTCGCTTGACGTGCTGCCGCAGTTTCCTCAGGGTTAGTGCCACTCTCAGCGCGCAGGTGCTCACAGAGTTCGTCAGCTCACGGCCCACAGGAGCCATCTTAAACAGTCAAAGGGATTTGGAGCACCCTGCTGACACGTCACAGCTGAATTACCTTATGCATCATGGTCGATGTGGTTCAGTGTTACTCGCTTCACACACAGTTCTCACAGTTTGTTGGTCAGTACCAGTATTCTTTTCAAGTGTATCCCCAGACACATGTTTCTAGATTCCTCTTTCATCAGTGGGGAAAATGTTCATAGGTCGCTGGACGTGCTGCCGCAGTTTCCTCAGGGTTAGTGCCACTCTCAGCGCGCAGGTGCTCACAGAGCTCGTCAGCTCACGGCCCACGGGAGCCATCTTGTGTCTGGGGATACACTTGAAAAGAATACTGGTACTGGCACTGGCCAACAAACTGTGAGAACTGTGTGTGAAGCGAGTAACACTGAACCACATCGACCATGATGCATGAGGTAATTCAGCTGTGACGTGTCAGCAGGGTGCTCCAAATCCCTTTGACAAATTAGCTACATAACACTGCTGTCATTCCTAAAAAGTTAGCAGTATGTGGGGGGGGGCGGAGTCAAGTATCCCATTCCCATCATGGCCGACGTGCTCTGAGCAAGCTCCGCCGGCCCTGTACTAATCCTCAATTATCTTACCCAACACCACGCTTTTTCTGCAGCTGTCGGGACGGCCATATTCCGGCAAACATCGGGGGAATCGAGCGGCTCCGATTCTGGAGGCCCTGGGCATGGACCAGATCGCCTACCACCTGAGCTGCAGTGGCCGAGCGGGAGCGTATTGCCAGTGATTGGGCGTTCTGTCACACGCAGACGTGTGCGGCCCTTTTGGATGCCCCGGAGGCCAGAGATTGACAGAGTGGGGCTGGAGTCGACACCGCAGTACGGATGAGCCCCGCTGCTGGGGTTGTGACTGCGGTCAGATTGGACCGCGAGGAAGAGAGGGGCCCGTGTTTAGAGCGTAGCCGAGGCCGCAGTCCCAGAGGGGCCTGTTATGTCGTGCGGGTGCACACAGGGCTTGGGAGGTGATGGATAGGGGCACTGGACATACACTTAGGCTCTGTTAAATAAGGACATGGACACACTGGTTCTTTGCTTCTTTCGTCTTCCACGCCGTTGCCCAACTGGCGTACGTGCGTGCGTAGACGCTATTTATTTAACTCAGGTCACGTGAGCGTGACGTGTTCAGCCGGTTGCTCCACCGACTAGAACACCACATTCCTCCCCAACAAACATGAAAACAATCATTTAACAATAACACAGTCTCTCAGAATGTCTGCCATTTTCTGTCATCTGTAAATATAGCTGCACAACAGGGCTACATCCAATATAAGAACAGTCTTACATTAAGTAGTCTCTCAAACGACTGGATGGCACCGGATTCCGTCACAGTCGGTATTGGGACATCCTTCTGCTCTGGGTATCACCAACCACGGACTCAGCCTCGACTGGGACCTCTTCAGGCGCTTGGTCCAGACCCTGGGCACTGCCGTCGATGCTTTCACTCTCCACTCTGCCACTCCTGCTGGGCGTCTCATCAGGGGTTTCTGGAAGCTCAGTGGGAAGAGACGTGTCTATTACAGTTCGAGGGCTGGCAGTGTCTCTGACCGGGGACTGCGAATATTCCATGGCCACAGAGGGCGTCGCGTTGGCTCCACTAGGTTTTTTTTTTTTTAAGTGAGACACATTGCGAGTTATAGTTTCCCTGCCTCTAGTAGCGATGACTCTGGTGCCTTTGACATTGACTACTGTCCAGGGGTTAGGCTCATAGGGAAGCCGAAACTTTCCACTGGTGACCCGGTTCTTTAGTAACACTATGTCCCCCAGGGCGATCTGGGGCACTTGGGCCCGTCTCCGTTGACTGACTTGCGCATGTGATCTCTGGCGTCGGGATTCGACTTGACATTCATCGGGATGTGCAGGCCGCCACTGCGGATGGTGAGGTATAGAATCCATGATCACACGACCCATGAGCAGGTGGCCTGGAGCGACACCCGTGGTGGTGTGGGGTGTCTGCCGATAGTTACTTAGGAATGTAAAAATGGCCAGTTCAATGGAGTCACCCTTATCATGTGCAATCCTGATTACCTTTTTAAGAGGCCGCATGAATCTTTCGGCTTCGCCATTTGCTTGTGGCCATCTGGGCGTGATTCGACGATGCCGGATTCCTAGTGCATTCAGGTAGTTGGCTAGCTCCTGGCCTTGAAATGGAGGGCCATTATCAGTCTTGAGTTCCTGTATTAGTCCATGCGCCGCCATGATTTTCTCCAGCTTCGGAATTACTTCAGTGGCACTGGTTGAGGAGATGACCACCACCTCCGGATATTTGGAGTGATCGTCAAGGACCACCATTGTGTGCCGGCCATCAGGAAGACTGCCAAAATCAAGGCTGACGCACGCCCAGGGAGATTTGGGCCGGGGTTCCACCATGATCGGGGCTGGTCTGGGAAGTTCTCCGGTCCCTTGGCATGCTGCACAGGACCGAACAGTGGCCTCGACCAGGTCATCCATTAGAGGAAACCACACCTTGGTCCGAAGGCGAGATTTCGTCTTCACCATCCCTTGATGGCCTACATGAGCTAGTTGAACGACCTGATTTGTTAGGGAAGAAGGTATCACCAGCTGGTGCCCTCATAGCAGGCATCCCGTGTGGTCCTCGTTCAGCTCCTCTCGCACGTGGTACAAGCTGTCCATTATGCGTTGCGCCCCTGGAGTCAGGATCTTCCACTCCTCTTTTGCTTTGTGCCAGTTCCCTTTTTGTACAGCCACTATGGCCCTTTGAAGGCAGTCATCCTTTCTAGTGGCTTCCGCGATGTGTTCTATGGATATGGGCAATGGACAGGACCGGGCCGTGACGCACCTTACGTATTCTTCTGTGTCGGCCGCATCTTCCATTTCTTCCGGTGTGGCTGCTCGCGGGTGTCGTGATAGATAGTCTGCAGGGTTGCGAGACCCGGGGTGGTATTCCACCCGGCAGTTATAATTTTGGAGCTGTAACATCCATTTCTCGATGCGTGGCGGAGGCTTGGTGGAAGTTCCTGAGAATAAGCCCACCAGCGGCTTGTGGTCAGTGGCAACGACAAACAGTTTCCCATAGACATATAGGTGGAAATGCCGGCACCCCCAGTGTATTGAAATCGCCTCTTTCTCAATCTGGGAGTATCTCTGCTCCGTTTCCGTCAGGGACCAGCTTGCGAAAGCCACTGGGGCCCAATCCTCTTCTGCTCGTTGTCGCTGCATGAGCACCGCTCCTAGTCCGACTGGACCAGCATCTACAGCCACCAATGTCAATTTCCTGGGGTCAAAGAATGCCAGGGTGGTGGCTTCTGAGATAGCCTCTTCGATTTCCCGAAATGCTTTCTCTTGTTCTGGGCCCCATCTCCAAGGCGTGGCCTCTTTGGTTAGCTCCCTCAGGGGTAGCGTCAGGTTGGCTAGGTCTCGCGTGAATCTTCCACAATAATTCACCATCCCAAGGAAGCTTCGGACTTCTGTGACAGTGGTGGGGGGTGAAGCCTCTTTGATGTCCTTTACCTTTTCCGGGTCAGGGTTTACCCCCTCGATGGAAAATGTGTAGCCAAAGAATTGTATTTTCCGCTTCAAAAATTCACACTTTTCCCGATGCAGGGTGAGTTCAGCGTCTCGTAGTCTCCGTAGTACTTGTGTCAGACGGCTGTTGTGCTCCGGTATGGTTCTCGCATGTACCATGATGTCATCACTGACATTAATCACTCCGGGGATATCTGCGATGAGTTCCTGTATTACATTTTGGAAAACCTCCGCCGCACTAGAAATTCCAAAACTCAGGCTGGTATATCTCCTGAGCCCTAGATGCGTTGAAAACGTGGTGATGTTGCGGGAGGATTCATCTAATACCAGCTGATGGTAGCCCGATCGCAGATCCAGTTTGGAGAACCAACACGCACCCGCCATTTCACCTATGAGGTCATCGATGGTAGGAGTTATATGGCGTTCTCACTTGATGGCGGCGTTGGGGAGCCGCATGTCAACACATATCCGCACCGCACCAGGTTGCTTGGGTTTCCGTGTGACCACGATGGGCGAAACCCATGGGGTTGGGCCTGTTACCCTCTCTATTATCCCCGCTTTTTCGAGCTTCTTGAGTTCCTCTTCGACCAACGGTCGCAGATGGTATGCTATTCTGCGGTGTCTCAGGGCTACTGGTTGTACTGTATTGTCGATGTGAAGGTGCACCTGTTTTCCTCGGAACTTTCCAATGCCCTTGAACACCTCGGCGAAATCCATCAATAGCTGTTGAATACATTCCTGATGGACTCCAAATGCGAATGACACCACTCCTAGGTCTTCAGCCGCCCTATATCCTAGCACATGCCCTCTCCATCTTCTGACACAAACACATTGGCGGTGATGGACCGGTCTCCGTGTGATATTGAGGTCTTGAATTTCCCTCTAATCTTCAAAGGGGTATCTTGTCCATATGCGAACACTGTGATGGCTGACGGAGTTAGCACTGGCGGTGGATTTAGAGTTTGATGCAGGGCAGAGGCCATCAAGTTGATGGTCGCTCCTGTGTCCACGACGGCCATAACGTCTTGGGTGCCTACTTGAATGCCACACTGCGGCAGACTTCTGGCCTTACGAGTGGTGTTGCCAATCATGTGTAACTTGTGCACCGTCCGTTCTTCCTCCTCATCATCTATGTCGCTTTGGCTTGGGTCCCCTTCTGGTATAGCGCTTACAACCTGGGGTGGTTTCCGGTACTTCTTCGCTCGACAGACTTTTTCGAAATGATTGTAGCGTCCGCAGCCCGAACACCGTTTTCCTTTTGCGGGACATTCTGCTGCTGGATGTGGTTGTCCCCCACAGTAGCCACACAACTTGGATTGTCCCATCGGAGCTGTTCCAGATCCCTTTTTGGCCCATTTCGTCGGGGATTTGACGATCACTTTGTTAACTGGTTCGGCCTCCACAGGTGCCAGGAGGGCGGCCTCCATGTGCGCAGCCCGGGCCTTCGAGAGTTCCTTGGTGCGCCCCAAAGTTAAGATGTCCGCCAACGACTTGCCTGATTCCTCTAGGATCCGTTTCCGCAGTTTGGCAGAGGAACAGCCTTGAATTATCTGACCGCAGACCTCTTCCGTGATGTCAGCGAACCCACACGTGGACGCAAGGTTCTTTAGGCACGCATGATAGGTGTCTAGCGACTCTTCTGGCAATTGTCTCGCCTGCCTGAATATGAACCTCTCATAGTCCTGGTTAGTCATAGGCTCGAAGTGCGCGTTCAGGGCATTAATTAATGTGTGGTGGTTCTTTGGGGTCGCTTCCACTAGGGTTTTTGCTATGTGGTGTACATCCTTGCCTCCTAAGTGAAGGACCATGGCCCTTTTTTGATTCTTATGAACTTTGGTGGCTTCGAAGAAGATTATCAATCGGTCCACCCAGTCCTTCCACTTGGGGGCTAGCGAAGATGGGGAGCCCTCGACCACAAACGGCTCAATGGGGGGTATCGTGGCCATGACGCGGACCTTGGCGCATTACTGGATAGACAGGAGTGGCTCTGTTTCTTGGCCTTGCCCCTATGCGCTGCTCGGTGATTAAGACACCCTTCTGGTGGTGACTGTGATAGTTTGGTGTTACCAATGCTTGTTGGGAAGCTGATGAGCTGACTGTAGACGTGTGGGTGAAAGGAAGGTGAATCTGTCCGTGACTCTTGTGGGTGGCATTGTTGGCACCTACTGTGTTTATCAAACCCCAGTGTCTGATTCCCTGTGATGCTCCTTTCCTGCTGCTCACCCCTGGTTGTTGTCCTAGTGGGGCTGGATAGCCTGGTGCTGGGGTGTAGCTTAATAATGTTGCCCTGGCAAATCGAGGCCCTATGAGGGGGGGACCAGGTACACTGTTGTAGTCCTTTCCTTCCCAGCTTTGAGTGAGGAGACCCACGGTAGTGGGGATGCTCGCGGCACCCAGTAGAGAGGGTCGCCCCTCCCCCGCTCACACTCGGCCACGTGGCGCCGGGCCTGAATTCGGCCGATGCCGTTTCCCGTGTGCACGGGCCGATGCGCCTCACCTGGGGGCTTCGCGCGCTGCCGATGCAGCGGCAGTAGCGAGTCTTCCTCACCGGTGCGCGGAGGCAGCCGCACCTTGGGGGTCACGCCGGGCACGAGCGCCGCGAGCCAAAGGCAGAGCTCGCGGCTGCCCCACGGCAGACGCGGCGACCGTACAGCAGCGAGGGCACGCCCACCCTTGTCGCCAGCTGTTATGTCGTGCGGATGCACACAGGGCTTGGGAGGTGACGGATAGGGGCACTGTACATACACTTAGGCTCTGTTAAATAAGGACACGGACACACTGGTTCTTTGCTTCTTTCGTCTTCCACGCCATCGCCCAACTGGCGTACGTGCGTGCGTAGACGCTATTTATTTAACTCAGGTCACGTGAGCGTGACGTGTTCAGCCGGTTGCTCCACCGACTAGAACACTACAGGGCCCACCCTGAAGACACTGTTGTGGACCGGCCTGCTCCGAATGCTGCCCGGACGGCCAGACCGGCCCGGTAGGAGGTTTAATGGTCTAATTTTGCCCGGAGCTGAATCGGGCATGTGTCTTTCCGGGGGCCCATCCCGAATTGGCAACCTCGGAGCAGTGTGGGGCCTAAAGTGCTGGTCACCTGGAGGAGTAGAGCGCATCTGTGCCCCCGCTACATGAGATAGGGTTTGCAGATGGACTGGGCTACGTTGCCAATCAGAGCCTGCGAGTGGGGCGTCGCTGAGGCCTGTGGCACTATGGGGTGCATCCTGGCGGATGCTGTTGCAGCCCGGCTGCCCTTGATTGACTGCTGGCTGGACATCTGGACCAGCCTGTTTGTTGCGGCAGCCGTGGCGCACTCAGTGCAAGGCTGTGCCTGTGTCACCCTGGGGCCTGGGTGGAATCGGTGGTCTGGGCCCGAGGTGGTGTGGGGCCTACAGCTGGAATTGTTTGAAGCTGTGGAACACTGCCTTGGCCCCTGCTGCTGAAGCCTGGGGCAGCCCTTCTGTGAAGTCTCCGAGCAGCTCAGGTGAGGCTCACTATGGGGTTGGAGGGGGTGTGCTCCCGGTTGCTGAGGCGGCCGGATTAGGTTGCGGTGCGGCTTGCAGCCGGGTGGGGGCCCTCCCCTGGCCTTTACTCCTGGTGTAAAGTATTGTTATATGGAGGACAATGGGGGTGACTGGGGTGGGCCATATTTGGCCAGGGTCACACAGCGGGGACTTCCTGAGGTTCACTTGCCCTCTCTGGTAGATACATTGGAGGTCGTCCTCCGGCTGTAGCCTTGCGGTGATCCACACAGTGCACAGCCAATCCAAGTTGAAGACCGCGAGCTGCAGATCCTGTGGAAAGGGCCAACTGGGTGTGTGGTGGCATTGGCTGCGTAACGAGTGGCTGCTACCCAGATCCTCCAGACATCATAGGACCATCATGTCCAAGGATAAAACATCAGGCTCCGGCTTTTTGAACTTGGAACACAGTATTTTTCCTCGTAAATTGCAATATTGCTATTTTGAGTGTAAAGGTAGTTCATTGAACAGCTTTTCCCCCCCATGCTTCTCCTCTTTTTAGGTCAACCGCTTCCATAGCCCTCTTCACCCCTCCCCTGTACAGACCTATGTAACCGACCGACAAGAGATATCCAGAGCATGTAACATTGACACAATCTGTGCCAGGGTCAAAAAGGAACTCAAGTAGTGGGTGGGCTTAACTTTATCCTTGCACGGCCGTTTGACCATTTTTAAAATGATCTCCCTTCCTCTGCTTCTTTATCAATTGCACAATCACCCCTACCCCATGCCACAGCTCTGGTTCAAAGTGGTACAAAAGGGGGTGGTGATGGACAGAGCATCTGAACCAATCAAACACTCACCCCCAGTCAACAGATCTGGGTTTAATCCATCACCGTTCTTTAGCCCACTCTGCCACCCCAGTTCAGACATGGCCATATGCAAATCAGTCTGACCCTGTGCCTCATGGGAACAGTCCAGCCCGAACTGCCAAGCCATGCCTTCCCTGGACCGGACACAAGCTTCCGAGGACCGTTTTCTGGCATTTCAGCCGTCTTCAGCTCGGCTTGCTTGAATCCAGTGGCAAAGTGAGCAAGGGACTCACGTCTGAGCATACCCTGCCAACTTATGGTGAACAAAGTGGTACAAAAGGGGGTGGTGAGGGATGGAGCATCTGAACCAATCATACACTCACACACAGTCAACAGATATGGGTTTAATCCATCACCGTTCTTTAGCCCACTCAGCCACCCCAGTTCAGACATGGCCATATGCAAATCAGTCTGACCCTGTGCCTCATGGGAACAGTCCAGCCCGAACTGCCAAGCCATGCCTTCTCTGGACCCAAAACAAGCTTCCGAGGACCGTTTTCTGGCATTTCAGCCGTCTTCAGCCCGGCTTGCTTGAATCCAGTAGCAAAGGGAGCAAGGGACTCACGTCTGAGCATACCCTGCCAACTTATGGCAAACAAAGTGGTACAAAAGGGGGTGGTGATGGACGGAGCATCTGAACCAATCAAACACGCACACCCAGTCAACAGATCTGGGTTTAATCCATCACCGTTCTGTAGCCCACTCTGCCACCCCAGTTCAGACATGGCCATATGCAAATCAGTCTGACCCTGTGCCTCATGGGAACAGTCCAGCCTGAACTGCCAAGCCATGCCTTCCCTGGACCGAAACAAGCTTCCGAGGACCGGTTTCTGGCATTTCAGCCGTCTTATTTCTCCGCCTGACTATCACCAAGTGTGACATAGCCCGATTATGGAAGGCATCCCTCCCCACCCCCCCGTTGGTAGCATGGAAGCATTGGTTGGATTTTTGTATGGGGTTGGAGGAGCCGGTCTTTAAAGTTTGTGGGTGCCCACACAAATACATATGCATATGGCAGCGCTGGGCGGATTTTATAGGAATTGTCTTGATATCGCCCCACAGCTAAAACTTGTGTTTACTTATTGCCATCATATGTCAGAGGGGACTACCCCAGCCAAATTACCGCTGGAGACCTGGATATTTTATAAAGACAATACTCCAATGCTACGCAACGCAGCAATTTTCTTGTTATGTTTAGTTTTGCTTTGTTTTCTTTTTAGCAGTTCTCCTTATTTACATAAATTGCACGATATGGCTTGTGATAGTCAACATTACTTCCTAGTTACATATACATCATTGTCTGTGGTTATCATGTGGACAAAGAAAATATCAATAACGTTTGATCTTAAAAAAAAAGAAATAGCAGTATTGTGTTCCCATGCAGAGTCACTGTAAAATACTGCTGATGCCAGTGTTTCTTGTGAGGGCTTACAAGGAAGAGGTGGGCAAGCCCTCTGAAAGCTCGAGCCAGGCTCGAACCTGAAGCCTGGCTAAGCTCGATATCCTGTGTGAGCCCATAACGAGGCAAGCTTTCTTGTGGCTTCTGCCTTCCACCCTCACTCTAATAATACAAAGCATTAACACTTGGGGTAAAAAAGAGACAAATAGACGCCCATTTAGTGGCTGCTTTGCAGTCGCAGCCAGCACAGGTAAGGGCGGTGGGGTGTTGACAGACGATGGGATAGGTAAAATGAAGTACAAAAATAAAGGTAAGTGGTTTTATTCATTTTTAAATTTATTTTTACCTATCCTATCCTGTTGTTTGTCGACTCCTCTCCCCCCCCCCCCCCGAACCCTCCCCACCGCTGCACAGCTTTTTCTTGTGTAAGCCACCACTGCTGATTTGTAAAAAGTGAAACAAAAAAATCTGGGTTAATCACTGCTTCTCCCCTCAACCAAATTGTGTGATCTTAGGCAAAGATTTTATTTCACAGATTCTCCTTTTTTTCATTGTCACATCTGACAGCCCTTTAAAATAGGTGAGTACAGAAATCCAGCTGTAGAAAAACGTATTCTGTTTGAATTCATAGACCAAAATGTTGCTTTATTTAAGCCATATACAGGGGTTCACATGACAACTGTCTTACCTCTTAATTCACTAATGATACTGTCGCCATACGGGGGCAGGAATGGTTCCAAGTTCATGTTTAAAAACTATCACTTTTAATAAGTTCTTCTCAGTGCAATAATGAGAGGTATTAATGTCAAAGCTTCCACATGTTAAAGAAATGCACTCTTTTGAATTTTGAAGAGAGTTTCATATTTTGCGTGATGTTTATTGTATGATTTACATGGCAAATATTTTCAGGGCTCGGCTCATGCACTGGCTGTAAGAGCCAAGCCAAATCCTTCCTGGACTCTGACTCGGCTCGCCCTGTGAATTTGTTGACCTGCCCCCTCTATATCAACAACATTGATTCACCAAAATCCTAATAGTAGCAACAGTGACACCAAGCACCCTTTGACCCCAAAAAGACATCACACAATTGACCCCTTGTCCCACTTTTTCTTCGTCCATTCAACGGTATTGTTTGTTGCCTAGGGGTAAGCAGTGGAAACTTAAAGTAAACAGATATCCTGGATCCTTGTTCACATGCTGCTCTTGGCAGGTCTGAGCAAGGGAGGTAGCCGGGCTACCAAAGGAGGGTACACCTGGTCACTTCCCTCGTTCCCTTCACCCTACTCCCCCATTCACAAAATTATGCTTTAGTTGCAGTAGAATACTTTTTTTGAGGCAGGGTATGAAGATGGCATGGCTCGAATTTCTACTCTACGTTTTTTGATCTAATATGCCTCCATCGCACATTGTTGCGTATGAGCATACCTTACAAGATAATAATACAAACCATGTTTTTATAGAGGGCTTCGTACAGCAGATCTTCCTTTTTAAACGTTGCATGCAAGAGGTGATATTAATTATTGCCCAATTTATAGGTACTGTGTGTACCGACCTCAAAAGATTAGAAGGTTTATGTTGCCCTTGACAAGATTCAAACTCATGACATTAAAAAAAAAATATATATATATGTGTTTCGGCCTGTGGCGTTCACCTCACTGAGCCAGTCTTCCACAGCTGTACTAACAAAATTAAAGTATGATGGATATCACACAGATTAGATTTTTAGTATTTGAATGTATGACCAGGGTAAGCATACCACTGTTAAGATTTTACTTTTATTAGCCTCCAATGTTCCTCCTGAGCACAGAAATGGAAATCTGCCCCCTTGCTCAATCTACGTGAGTACATTTAGTAGCGACAAAAAGAAACTTAACTCAAGCAAGGTTAAATCGTTGATAAATCTGCACATCCAGAACACTTCCACAATAATGTAGTCATTGGTTAAAAATGGGTCAGCAACATTATGAGAAGTCTAACCGTGAATAGGAGAGCGAGAAGCAAGAGCCAAGAACCGCTCGTCTTCCCAAATAATTTATATAATAGTAAAATGAGAACAGATCTCCTATTTCATTCACTACCGTACCTATAACCACTTCTTCCTGGTTTTTCTAGCTGAATTACCTTGGAACCCATAGGGTGTTTTAAAAGAACCCTCCCACCTGCCTAGTAGGTGACAAGCTTCATCATTGGGTTCCCACCCGGGTCGCTGTGTGCTCCCAGGGCGAGCTGTGATGCCCGATTACAGTGGAGCTATTTTTGTGTTTTTTAGGGAAGAACAGTGATTGTGAATGACTTAGTGAGAAGTGCAGCTTTATAATTGGCTCAGGATTTCCAGTCAGTTAGTTAGACATAGATTTTAATGAGGGGAAGTCTTGGTCAATGGTAAAAAATATAGTGGAGGATATATGTGGGATATTAAATTAATCCAACTTATCCATAATGTGGTTTAAATGTTTCAGCCATCTTCTAATAGTGCCTGTTATGGTCAGAATGGCTTTCAACAGTACCAAAAAAGACCATCATACGCACTATGGCATGAAGGGATGGTTTGTGTGGATTGTACTTACAACCCACCGATTTGCCAGAAAAATCACTGTTTGTTGTTCTTCTTTGCAGTGGTAGGCTCTGGCTGAGGGGGTGGACCCTGTTGTCAAACTTTCGTCAAGGCAGCTCATCCTCTGTAGGACCTGCCTCGCCTCGGTCGTCCCACATCTTTGGAATGTAATTACAATCCACACACACCATCCATGCATGCTATAGCGTGAATGCTGGTATTTTATGGTCCCGACGAAATCACACAAATATCCTCCACTATATTTTTTTACATTGACCAAGACTTCCCTCATTAAAATGTATGTCTAACTGCCTGGAAATTTTGAGCCACTTAAAAACTGCACTGTTTGCTAATTGATTCACTATCACTGTTCTTCCCTCAAAAAACCCAGCTCCGCTGTAATCAGGCGTCGCAGCACACCCGGAGACACATTAGCAGAAGAGCTAACTATTGAGGTATCAATGAAAACCTAAGAAGGGATATAGAATGCAGTCATTGTGTCCTATAAAAAAAGAATACGGTGATATGATCAGAGAAAGTGGTTTCTCATATACAGTGCTATGTTAAAGATACCATTTCTTTATATTCAAAAGCATCAGAAAACAGAGCTGGTATTCGGCAGTTATTTGAAACCCCAAATTAAAAGCACTACTCTGTATTTAAGGTCAATAATTATACAACATGATATGTGATCAGACACATTATGAGCGAGGGAAAGCTACGGTTTGGGGCGTTACGATGCACAACGTGTCGATTTATCTCCCACGGTACGTTAGATCTTGTGAAAAATGTGCACACTGGGCACAGCACCTTAAATTAACATATATCGTGTATCAGAGGTGGCAATACATAATCAGCCACTGTGTTTGTTGCATTTTGTGATTTTCTTCAGAGCCTGCGCCAGATCACATTTCAGATAGCTGAAGTTGTTCAACCTCTGCAGAGAAGCGATTATTGTGTAGCGGATTTCTCTCCAGAGATGGTACATATATACATTATCCACACATTGGTGCTGGTGGATCTGAATGAGTAGAATGGAATTCATAATCTGCCATTGTGCACGATTTCCTAATGTTGGGGCGCCATCTAGCGATTTATTTTGAGCAGCACATTCTCTGGCTATAATAAATATTTGATTTTAAAACAAGATTGAAGCTAAGGAAGGATGCCGTCTTCAATATTTCTATTAAGTCGCCATCAAGGTATTTCGTGTGGAGAAAGCTGGTCAGGCGTCAGTCCTCTGTTTTATAGACTATATGGTCCATTCGACTCTGCGGCTCCTCCCTTTCTCCGAAATTACTACATAACCTCTCTTCCCAGATTAAAGGTGAGGAGGTTGAGTGTCTTCTTATACCGTCTTCCTTGTTTTGGGTCTGTTCGCGCCTAGCAGGTCCTAGGGCCAGAAACTCTGCTCTATCTGCCCGGTATCGTACTTGAACCTCTCACTCATCCGACTCCTGCTCCTCAGGAAAGTTAATCACAAGTGAAGACTAATTTGAGATCCAGTCCTAAGAACTATCGTAGGCCTCATTTACACCACCTATTTGTATAGTCAAAGACCCAATCTACCTATACTCCTTGGTTACCTAACAGTGCATGCTGGGGGTTGGTCCTCTGGCACTTCTGGTTGGACCCCCACACAGAGCAGACCGTGGTAACACAACTCTGCATCCTGCCTTTGTAGAATATTTGACCATAGCTGCATGTAACCAAAACACACCCACAGATGGCTCTTCTATCAATCAATCAATCAAGGACATTTATAGAGCGCACTACTTACCCGGAGGGTCTCAAGGCGCTTGGGGGGGGGGGGGGGGGGGGGGGGTGCTGCTACTGCTCGAACAGCCAGGTCTTGAGCTTCTTCCTGAAGGAGAGGTGGTCTTGGGTCAGGCGCAGGTCGGTCGGGAGGGAGTTCCAGGTCTTGGCGGCCAGGTGGGAGAAGGACCTTCCTCCTGTTGTCGTTCTTCGGATGCGGGGGACGGCGGCGAGGGCGTGACTGGCTGATCGGAGGTGGCGTTTGGGAGCGTAGAAGTTGATGCGGTTGTTGAGGTAGCTCGGGCCTTGATCGTGTAGGGCTTTGTGTGCGTGGGTGAGGAGACGGAAGGTGATTCTCTTGTTGACGGGGAGCCAGTGCAGGTCTCTCAGATGTCCGGAGATGTGGCTGCGTCGGGGGATGTCGAGGATGAGTCTGGCTGAGGCGTTCTGGATCCGCTGGAGTCTCTTCTGGAGCTTGGCGGTGGTTCCGGCGTAGAGGGCGTTGCCGTAGTCCAGTCGGCTGGTGACGAGGGCCTGGGTGACCGTCTTCCTGGTCTCGGTGGGGATCCACCGGAAGATCTTCCGTAGCATGCGCAGGATGTTGAAGCATGACGAGGAGACGGCGTTGACTTGTCTGGTCATGGAGAGGGAGGAGTCCAGGATGAAGCCCAGGTTGCGTGCGTGGTCTGTCGGTGTGGGTGCGGTGCCCAGGGCGGGGGGCCACCAGGAGTCGTCCCAGGCGGAGGGCGAAGAGCCCAGGATGAGGACTTCCGTCTTGTCTGAGTTCAGTTTCAGGCGGCTGGTCGTCATCCACTCGGCTACATCTTTCATCCCTTCGTGAAGGTTGGCTCTGGAAGCGGCGGGGTCGTTGGTCAGTGAGAGGATCAGCTGGGTGTCATCGGCGTAGGAGATGATGTTCAGGTTGTGTTGGCGTGCGATGGGCGCGAGGGGGATCATGTAGACGTTGAAGAGGGTGGGGCTCAGCGAGGATCCTTGAGGGACGCCGCAGATGACTTCGGTGGCCTCTGACTTGTACGGTGGTAGACGGACTCTCTGTGTTCTTCCGTCGAGGAAGGAGACGATCCATTCCAGTGCCTTCTCCTGAATTCCGACGTTGCTGAGGCGCTGCACTAGGGTGCGGTGGCAGACAGTGTCGAATGCCGCGGAGAGGTCTAGGAGGATGAGGGCCGCTGTTTCTCCGTTGTCCATCAGGGCTCGGATGTCATCGGTGGCAGCGATGAGGGCGGTCTCGGTGCTGTGGTTGGCTCGGAAGCCAGACTGTGAGGGGTCGAGGGATCCATTCGTCTCGAGGAAGGCGGCCAGCTGTTTGTTGACGGTCTTCTCGATGACTTTGGCTGGAAACGGGAGGAGCGAGATGGGGCGGTAGTTCTTGAGTTCGGTGGGGTCTGCTGTTGGTTTCTTTAGTAGAGCGCTGAGTTCGGCATGCTTCCAGCTCTCCGGGAAGGTGGCGGTGTCGAAGGAGGTGTTGACGATGTCCCGCAGGTGGGGTGCGATGACAGCGTCGGCCTTGTTGAAGACGTGGTGAGGGCAGGGGTCGGTCGGAGATCCGGAGTGGATGGAGTTCATCATGCGGACGGTGTCCTCGGTGCTGATCGGAGTCCAGGCGCGGAGGGTGGTGGTGGGCGGCGTTGCTGCGGTCGTTGTGTGCGATGGTTGAATGCTGAAGCTGTTGTGTATGTCCGCGATCTTGTTGTGGAAGTAGGTGGCGAGGGAGTTGCAGAGGTCTTGCGATGGGGTGATGTCGTTGTTTCCGGCGTTGGGGTTGGAGAGCTCTTTCACGATGTTGAAGAGTTCCTTGCAGTTGTGTGCGTTGTTGTCCAGTCGGTCCTTGAATGCAGTTTTCTTGGTGGCGCGGATCAGTTGGTGGTGCTTCCGGGTGGCAAGCTTGAAGGTGGTCATGTTGTCCGGTGTTGGTTCCCTTCTCCAGACTTTCTCGAGGGCTCGGCAGTTCTTCTTGGAGCTCTTGAGTTCGACGGTGAACCATGGGGCTTTCTTGCTGCCGGGTCTGCTGGGCGGGGTCGTCAGAGGAGCGAGTTCGTCCGCGCAGTTGCTGATCCACTTCGTGAGGTTGTCGGCGGCCTGGCTGGGGTTCGCTGAGCTGGCGGGAGGCTGTGATCTTGTTCCAGCTTCTTCGGGCAACCTGTTGCTGGTGGTGGTGGGTCGTCGTTCTTCTGAAGGTGAAGTGGACGCAGCTGTGGTCCGACCAGTGGAGTCCTGTGGCGTGGCTGAAGGCGATGTCTTTGCAGGATGAGAAGACGGCGTCGAGGGTGTGTCCGGCGAGGTGGGTGGGGGTGGTCACCAGCTGCTTGAGTCCCAGGTTTGCGAGGTTTTCCAGCAGGGTGGTGGTGTTGCGGTCATCGTTGTTTTCCAGGTGGAAGTTGAGGTCCCCGAGGAGGATGTAGTCGGCTGAGGGGAGGGCGAGCGGGCTGATGAAGTCGGCGATGTCCTCGCTGAATTGTGTGCGTGGTCCCGGGGGTCTGTAGAGGAGGGTGTCTCTGAGGGTGGTCTTGGGGTTGACGTGGATCTGGAAGTGCAGGTGTTCGGCGGGTGCGATGGTGTCGTCGGTGTTGGTCGTGATGCGGATGGTGTTCCTGTGAATGATGGCGATGCCTCCTCCTGTCTGGTTGACGCGGTCTCTCCGGATGATCTTGTAGCCGTCCGGGATGGCGATGGCGATGTCGGGCGCTGAGGAGGCGTTCATCCAGGTTTCCGTGAGGAAGGCGACGTCTGGGGCTGTGGTGTCGAGCAGGTTCCAGAGCTCGACGGCATGTCTGTGGACGGAGCGGGTGTTGAGCAGGATGCACTTCAGGTGGGTGCTGCTGGAGTTCGGCTTGGTGGGTGCTGGTGCAGTGCAGGTCCGGGTGCAGGAGAACTTGCAGGACTGGCAGATGAAGGGTCCGTGGGTGCGTCTCGGGGTGGCTCGGTAGCATCCAGGGGTTCGGCCGGCGTTGAGTGCGTTGAGGGTGGTGGCGTCGTACGTCCGGCGGGTGGGCTGGGGTCTGCGAGGGCCAGGGGTCCTGGCGCTGGGCGCGGTCCAGGCGCGGACGGGCTTACCTTTGGCGCACCTTCGGCGCTCAATCGGTGCTCCCGCTGCGCGGTCGCTCTGGGGACGTCATAAGAAGGGAGCCGGTCGGGAGGGTCTGCGGGGAGGCGGGAGCGCGAGCCAATCGGCTGTCGGGGGGGTGGGGCCACGGGCTGGGGCGGCGGGAAAAGCTGGTGTGGGCTCGGCGGCCCTCGGGAGGCTGGGGCGGCGGGAAAAGCTGGTGTGGGCTCGGCGGCCCTCGGGAGGCTGGGGCGGCGGGAAAAGCTGGTGTGGGCTCGGCGGCCCTCGGGAGGCTGGGGCTGCGGCAGCGGCAGCAGGCACAGGAGCGTGGGGGTGACCAGGCCGTAGGCGCAGTGGTCACTCCCTGGATCTTGCTCTGGCTCCCCTTAAGAAGGGAGCCGGTCGGGAGGGTCTGCGGGGAGGCGGGAGCGCGAGCCAATCGGCTGTCGGGGGGGCGGGGCCACGGGCTGGGGCGGCGGGAAAAGCTGGTGTGGGCTCGGCGGCCCTCGGGAGGCTGGGGCGGCGGGAAAAGCTGGTGTGGGCTCGGCGGCCCTCGGGAGGCTGGGGCGGCGGGAAAAGCTGGTGTGGGCTCGGCGGCCCTCGGGAGGCTGGGGCTGCGGCAGCAGGCACAGGAGCGTGGGGGTGACCATGACCTTTCTGTGCACCATATGTAGCTGCTGCTCTAGAAGTGGGTCAATTCTCTGTCACTCCTAGTTTGGTTTTCAAGAGCATTCATTGCGGTGTTTTCCTTTTTCATGTCCGATTTACTCCTCTTCACTCTTGGTGTGGATTCTTAAAATAATTTACAATGGCGGCTGCATACACAGAATGTATGTGGGTCGCTCATCTGTTCCACAGGGATGAAGAGAAGCATCTGCCGTGGCTGAGACCTGGTAAATCAGGCAGAACTATAAATTAATGAAATCCTTAACACATTTTATTTCTTACTCCGCTTCGCGCAATTACATGCCTAGGTGCAGTGACCAAAGACAGGATAAGAGCACCTCTCTGGTCATTGATACATAACATATCATAGGTATATGGTGCCCAGATGATTAGAAATAATTAGACTCATGTGGACGTATTGAGAGAACAACAATAGCTTAAGGATGGAAGCCTTCACACAGGGTGTCCCTGTGATTTGAATTCTACTCACTGGGGAACATTAATAAAATATTTTCTGATCCACCAGGAAGTATTTATAACAGTTGCTCTCCCTACACTTTCTACATATTAGTCCACACCAATTCAATGAGATCACCAAGCACACCTACTCTTAGATCACTGCACTGGCTTCCTATTAGGAAACGAGTGATCTTCAAGCTTCTGGGCATGGTACATAGATCTCTTTCAGGTAAAAGGCCAGGCATATCTGCAAAACAAGATCTCTATCAGCCCACCATAAATCTGAGATCCAAGGATCAATTCTTGCTCTGCTCACACCATAGCCATACAGTCAGACATGGTGGTCGGTCCATCTCATTCATGGGCCTTTTCATTGGATCAGGCTTCCGTTTCATATTCGTGTCTGCTCTGATTTTGTCTGTTTAAAAAAGCTACTTAAAACCTGGCTTTTCTGTTCATATCTCCTCCTTTGCTCTCTTTTTTGGAACTGCAATCTTGGCTGTTTTAATAGCTACTTAACTTCTGGCTCTTTTTGATCGTATCTCTTGATTCCTTTCTTTTCTGGAACTGCACTTCAGCACTGAGACATCCCTGCGGGGTGATTCACTGCACTTTATTAATGCCTTAACCACTGCGGTTTTTCCGGTGTGGGCGTTCTAAAGGGTGGGCGGGGCTGCATCGGCCGTTGGTCGTGCGCAGCACTGGGGAGGGAGTGCTCATGACGACCAATGTCCGACGGCAGCAGGGAAAGGGTTAAGTTCCGATAACATTAAGTTCTGATAACAAATAGTGGACTTCCTGTTTTCCATTAAAAAGGGATCCATTATGTGTTCAGGGTAGAAGTCCACATTGGTGGTCACTTCCACCAACGTGAGAAGGGGGCCTAGGATGAAGCCATATCATGAAGCATGCTACCTCTGGTTGGGTGACGGCTTCAGTCTTTAAGCAAAATTCCTACACCTCCAAGAGACTAAAACAGAATGTTCATGGACAATGGTCATGATGGATGAATTTCCATAGATTGTAGGCCTTAGTGCTAACTAGAATAAATCATGTCAATTACTGTTATGCCAGGTGAACATGGGCATGTTGGTGACATTGGACCCTTACCTCCAGTAGTAGGCCAACACCACATTAAAGTAATTGGAGGTCCACGTATGTCAGACAGATTTATACTTGTTTACAAGTCATGTGCGCAGAGTCTTAAGTGTGATTTTGGAAGTTTCTATCTGTCTGTAATGGCAAGAATATCATTATTTAAAATTGTAATAGTTTGTCTATTATATTTTTTCATTACTGTCCTAACCTTGCCACTGGTGTTCTTTAGGGATCTAGACTCACTATTAGCATGGTTTATATGGAATGAAGGGGAGGCACAGAGTACTGTTGAATAACATCCATCTCATGCTGATTGGTGGGACTTGGAGCCCCAGAAAAAAGTACCAAATTATATTGTTGCGAAGTAACTTAAGGGGCTCCTCCAACACAATATGATGAGGCTTCACCCTGTGCACAACCATGGACAGGCACCCAACCCCCGCTGCGAACAGCATTCGGGCCTGCACGTGAGGCAGATGGCAGCAGGGACCATCCTGCGGCCAACCCCTCACCGTGCACTTCACCCAGTGTACTTTGCATGGTTAACCCCGGTACAACTCCCGAGGGGGCACTTCACAGGAGAACTCGACTGGTCCGATCTGGAGTATTGCAGTAAATTTATCCAAAAACTGTCCCCTTAAATGGTATTATTTCAAGTCATGGGGACTGTTAAACCTGTCTGCCTTTGGGTAGTCCCTCCAATTTATTATTTATTTTTTTGTCCCCTTTCCGCCCCTCATACCTTTTAATTTTTATGTCCACTGGATACTTTTGTGGTGTTGGTCTGGGGGATAGATGTTCTTCTTGCCCTCATAATTTTTTACCAAGGGCCCAGGAGCCTGTCGTGACTAAAATTCACCCAGACCTACAAAATGGTGGACATCAACTGTCATAACTGCCACTCCTGAGGCTTGACCCATAGGGAAGAATAGGAACCCTCTAGAACCTTCTGGTCTCTTCTGGACCTCCTAGGGTCAGCCTATATAAGGCCAGAACCAGGGCGGCCATTTTAGAGCTGGTCAGAGAAAGGGGTGAAGTGGGTCTGGTCAGGAGTAAGGTGGATAGTGAGGAGGAGCACGCACTGAGAAGGGGAGAGATTGACCTATAGGCGGATTTCCCTTCCAGACTGACGGGCCCCCTTGCCTGTCTACCAAGCCCTGTGCCTATGGTGAACGTGCTTGTCCCCAGGTCGTAACCCTATCTGCTTCGGAGCTCTCAACACGGAGTTAGAAGTGAGCTGAGGTGGACTCTGGCGTGCCACCGCCTCGGTGAAAGAATCGGACCCCCCTGTCAAGTGGGGAAGAACTTCCGGATTGTGTCGCAAATTCGGGCCACACCCCTGCTGAGGTGCTGCGTTAAGTTGTGTCTGCTGGCACTAAAAGGAGAAAGGCTTACTGCGCAGCTGCCGACTCCGCGACCCAAACCGCCCTTCAGGAAGGCTTCAGTGGCGAGTGAAGGGACGTTGCAGCGCCGGAGAAGGATTGCCGCAGGAAGATCTGTTGCCGGGTAAGGAGAGGTGAACACCCCGGAAGAGGTCGGCTGGAGGCGGAGACCGGCGTGTGAGGTCGGCGGAAGGCAGAGACCTGTGGGAGGAGTCGCTGAGGAGGGCGCGGAAGTATCCAGGCGCCGAAGTGAGACGCGTTGCTACGGAGCACCGTCCTTCAGCCGGTGAAGTGCCAAGGGCTGCCGAGTGGGCTCCGGAGGAACGCCTTCTCTCCTGACAGAGGGGAGGGCGAAGATTTCCCGCTCACGGCCGTAGAGGCGCTTTTAAGCAGAAGGGTCGGGTGGAGACCGCCCCCGGTAACTTCAAGGCCAAGTAAGCCGGGAGGGTGGGGGAAGCAGTGGGACTAGCCCGGAAAAGCGGACTAGACGAAAGGTTTGGGCAGCATAAAACTTAACAATTTAAGTAACAACTCATTCGAACAGCTCAGCTTGGTACCAGGAATTGTCATGCAGTAAGGTCTACTGTGCAAGGGAGCTTAATTCCCCAGCTGACGCCCTGTAGCCCTTGGAAGTAGAGAGAGAGAGCTCCAAGAGGGGAATCCACAGGGCAAGGCTGTACTTGACTAAGGCATAGACTCTTGCTGTTGTGGAGGGGATATGAGTTAACATAAGCCAATGTGATTTCATTTGCCTAATCTACTCCAGCGTCAGTTAGGTGTAACCTTCCTCTCTCATAATCAGGGGAAGGGCTCTCTGTCTGGGGGGATTAGCTGGAAAATTGTTAACCTTGAATCTTCTGGGGTATAATTCCTGCCAATCTGCAGTTCTTGGAATGAAACTCATGGCGTTATGGTTTAATTGTGTGATAAGGAAATAATTTCAGGAGGAGGTATAAAAGTGTTATTGTAAAGCTTTACTGTTGCACAATATCTATTGAAAGATGTAAATGTTTACCTGCTATATGTAGAAAAGTAATGAGGTTGTGAAAACTTAATTACATTTGATTGTGGAAATTTGGAAAACAAAGAATCTAAGAGAACTTTTATAAAACAGCTCATATTTTTCCAATCTTGGTGTAGTGTCCTTATTTTTGAGTGGATGGATGTTGTGTTACTGATGGGTGTGGCGCAAACTTAGCACATGTTCCTTGGAGTTAGGCCTTCCCACTTAGTGCCAAGCTACCCTATGTGACTTGGGGTTCCCTAGGTCCAACATAATTGGTGGCAGCGGTGGGATACAAACTGTGTTTGCGTCTACTCTGAAGTAACAAAACATACCCGACAGGCCTACACCTGGAGTTTTCTCCTGGCGGACTTCCCAATTACTACTTTTGTTTTTTCTAAATTCATTCCTGGTGGTGGGTGGAGGTAGCTTCACATTGCCCCTTGTGATTCTATTCTTTTTGTGTGATTGTCCCTACATTGCTCTTCAGCAAAAATGGAATTTGCTCTGGAAGAACTGGAAACTTATTCTGTAGCCCAGCTTAGAGACTTTTGTCAAAAGATGGGAGTGTTTTTTAAGCGTGGTGCTAAGAAGGGGGAACTCCAGACCAGTTTGAGGGCTTGGGTGGCAGCACATGGAGAAGGGAAGGAGGAGGAAGAGGGGACGGACCGGGACACAGTCATAGAGGTAGAGGGATTGTTCCATTCTGAGATTGGAAACCTACTTCCAGGACCAATGACCTACTCAAGGGAGGGCAGTAGTGTCTCCGGAGGAAGCTTGACCGAAGCTGAACTAAAAGACAGGAGGGAAAAAAGGAAGCTGAAGTGGGAGTTAGCCAGGTTAGAACAGGGGAGGGAGGAACAGAGGATGGCTCATGAGCTTAGAATAAAAGAGCTAGAACTCAAGGCTCTACAGTTAGGACTCGCCAACTCTCCAAATGGTGGCAGCGAAACAAGAGAACCAACCAGGGAATCCAGACCCTACCTACCTAAAGACATAGTTGCCAGCTATAGTCAAGGGGATGACATTGCCAAGTGGCTGGCTGCCTATGAGGTCTCCCTAAGAGCCCATGGGATCCAGGAGAAACACTGGGGGGGGTGGCCTATATAAGTATATGCCTCCCACTGGTCGGGACACATTATTGGCCCTAGAACAAGAGAAGCAGACCCACTACCCCACCATGAAGATAGCGTTAATCAAAAAGTTTGGGCTAACCCCGGAGAAGTATCGCCAAAAGTTCAGGGGGAGCCAAAAGTTAAGCACCCAGAACTGGGTGGATTTCCTGGACTATGCAAGAAAGGCATTGGAGGGCTGGGTACAGGGCAGCGAGGTGAAGGACTATGAGGGGTTATATGACCTTTTTCTTAAAGAGCATCTACGCGAGAAATGCTTTCCCGAGCTGCGCCAACACCTGGTGGATAGCAATCTGACCAACCCCCGGTAGCTTGCAGAGGAGGAGGACATCTGGGCAAGTACCCGGGTGTCCTCAAAGGGGACTGGAGGGGATTCCCAAAGGGCCGGACAGGGCGCCCCTCAGAAGAAGGAGGGGGGAGATAAAAAGCGGGAGTTCTCTAAAGGTCCCCAAAACAGTTTCCAGGGAAAGGGAACAGGTTTCACCTCTAAGGCTAACCCGCCCCGAAACCCTAATCCTGGCCAAAGTCAGCAGCCAAGGGTCGTCCACTGCTTTGAGTGTGGTGGTGTTGGACATTATAAGGGAGATGTCAAATGCCCAAAGAGACCACCCCCTCCCACCAGAGGAAAAGCCCCGGGAGTAGCTAGTGTAGCGCTCGGGAAGGAGTTGCCCTTAGTTAAGGGGGGTGAGTGGGCGGGTGTCACCTTAGTGTCCCTGGGAGATCGGGAGATGGTTCCTAAGATCCAGGTGCCCTCAAATACTGTAAAGTATGGGCAATGGGTCACCATCAATGGCCAAAGAGGGGAAGCTCTGAGAGACACAGGAGCCAGTATGACTATGGTAAGGAGTCAACTGGTGTCTCCAGAGCAGGTGATTCCACATGTACTCCAACCTGCCGCGATGGCTGACGGCAGAATGGGCCACTACCCGGTGGCCGAGGTTCCCTTTGAGTGGGAAGGGGTTGCAGGTTCACTTCGAGTTGCCGTAAGCCCTGCTGTGCCAGTCGATTGTCTGCTGGGAAATGACATGGAGCACAATGCTTGGAGAGAGGTGGAATACCGGACTCATTCGGAGATGCTGGGTACACCTGACTGGGCCTGTGCAAGCACAAGGTCTGCGACTGCCCAGAGAGGGAGTTCGTCGGGTTGGAGCCTGGAACAATGGCCCAACCCGCTGGCAAAAAGGGACAGACCCGAAGACAGGAGAAGCCTGCTTCGGCTTCCACACCCCATGTGACAGATCGGCCACCTGCGGTGGTGGACCAGGAGTCCGTGGAGGGGGAAGTAGTCTCTCTGGAGGACCTACCCATCCCTGCTGAGTGGCATGTGGAGGGAGGGCCTACCAGGGAGGAGTTCTGTAAGGGCCAGAAGGAGTGCCCTACCCTTGAGGGACTGAGGCGACAGGCTGAAGCCCAGGCAGCAGGGAACGTTGCAGGACACTCCCATATTTACTGGGAGGATGGACTCCTCTACAGTGAACCCAAAGTACCTTTACCCGGTTCATCCCGGGCCTTGGTAGTCCCTCAACGATACCGAGCCTTTCTGTTAGAATTGGCTCATGAAATACCCTTGGCAGGACACTTAGGTCAGGACAAGACCTTTGCTCGGCTTGTCTCCCACTTTTACTGGCCTCAGATGAAAGTGGCATCTGACACCTACTGTCGGACATGTGTATCCTGTCAAGCCAGTGGGAAGACAGGGGTGAAGCTGAAAGCTCCCCTGGAACCACTTCCTGTCATTAGCACCCCCTTTGAAAGGGTGGGAATCGACATTGTGGGGCCATTGGATCCACCAACTACAGCTGGTCACAGGTTTATCCTGGTTCTGGTGGATCACGCCACACGGTACCCAGAGGCCATTCCTCTGAGGACTGTCACTGCACCTGTTGTGGCTAGGGCCCTGATGGGGATCTTTACCCGAGTGGGTTTCCCCAAGGAAGTTGTGTCCGACAGGGGGACCAACTTCATGTCAGCATACATGCGGGCCATGTGGAAGGAGTGTGGAGTGACCTACCGGTTCACCACTCCCTATCACCCCCAGTCCAATGGACTGGTAGAAAAGTTCAACAAAACCTTGAAGGGCATGATCAGAAGTCTGCCTGAAAACCTGCGGAGGAAATGGGACGTCCTCCTACCCTGTTTGCTATTTTCCTACAGGGAAGTGACGCAGAAGGGAGTGGGCTTCAGCCCCTTTGAGCTTCTGTATGGGCACCCTGTTCCTCTCAGCCTGGTGAAGGATGGCTGGGAAAAGTCTCCCAGGAAGCCTCCCCAGGATGTGGTGAGCTACATGCTGGCCTTCAGGAGCCAAATGGCAAAGTTGTGGAAGCAAGCGTCTGACAACCTGGAGGCCAGCCAAGCAGTAATAAAGGAATGGTATGACCACAATGCTCACCCGGTGGATTTGGAGCCTGGCCAGAAAGTGTGGGTGATGGAGCCTGGAGAGCTAAGTGCCCTCCAGGATCGCTGGACAGGCCCCTTTGAGGTGTTAGAAAAGAAGGGTAAGGCCACATACCTGGTGGACCTTAAAACCCCTCGACAGCCCCTAAGGGTGCTACATGCTAACCGCCTCAAACCCCACCATGAGAGGCCCGAGGTCATCTTGATGATGGTGACTGATAGAGGAGAGGAAGCGGAAAGCGAACCTCTCCCAGACTTGTTTTCGTCTCAGGAAAAGGATGGGTCGGTGGAGGGAGTGATTCTCTCCCCATCCCTAACTTCTGAACAGCGAGACGACTGCCGCCAGATACTGGAGAAGTACTCTACGTTGTTCTCCCTTGTCCCGGGAAGGACCCACCTGTGTACCCATGATGTGGACACAGGAGACAGCCCACCAGTGAAGTCAAAGACCTACCGGCTGTCAGACAAGGTGAAGGCCAGCATACACGGTGAGGTTACCAAGATGCTGGAGCTAGGAGTTATTGAACCTTCCAGTAGCCCCTGGTCCAGTCCGGTGGTTCTAGTGCCAAAAGCAGCTCCACCAGGCACCACTCCAGAACTGAGGTTCTGTGTGGATTACCGGGGACTGAACTCAGTAACCAAGACTGATGCTCATCCGATCCCTAGGGCGGATGAATTGATTGACCGGCTGGAAACTGCCCAATACTTGAGTACCTTTGACCTCACTTCAGGGTACTGGCAGATCTCCCTTACAGATGGAGAAAAAGAAAGGTCAGCTTTCTCCACGCCTGAGGGACACTACCAGTTCTGTGTGATGCCCTTTGGGCTCAAGAATGCCCCTGCTACTTTTCAGCGGCTGGTGAACCAGGTCCTCTCCGGAATGGAGGGTTTCTCCGCTGCTTACCTGGATGATATTGCTGTCTTCAGCAGCAGTTGGGAGGACCATTTGCAACATTTGCAAGCAGTTCTCCAGGCCCTGAAACAGGCTGGCTTGACAATCAAGGCCAGCAAATGTCAGATTGGGCAGGGGTCGGTTGTGTACCTAGGCCACTTGGTGGGTAGGGGAACAGTGCAGCCCCTCCAGGCAAAGATTGAGGCAATCATGGCCTGGGAGCCCCCCAAGACCCAGACTGAGGTCCAAGCCTTCCTGGGCCTCACAGGTTACTACTGTCGCTTTGTGAAGGGGTATGGCACTATTGTAGCGCCCCTCACAGAGCTCACATCTAAGAAACAACCTCGACGGGTAGTTTGGACAGAGGCTTGTGAGCAAGCCTTTGAAAAATTGAAGCAGGCAATGTGTGCAGCACCGGTCCTGAGGGCCCCAGACTTCTCCAAGGAGTTCATTGTCCAGACAGATGCATCAGAACATGGCATTGGGGCAGTGTTATCGCAACTCAATGAAGAGGGTCTGGATCAGCCTGTAGTTTTCCTATCCAGGAGACTGCTTCCCCGGGAACAGAAGTGGAGTGCAATTGAGAGGGAAGCTTTTGCGGTGGTGTGGGCTCTGAAGAAGTTGCGGCCATACCTGTTTGGCTCGCACTTCCTGGTTCAGACTGACCACCGACCCCTGCGTTGGCTGATGCAAACGAAGGGGGAAAATCCCAAGTTGTTGAGATGGTCCATCTCCCTACAGGGAATGGACTTCCGGGTGGAACATCGGCCTGGAGTGGACCACGCCAATGCAGACGGTCTCTCTAGGTATTTCCGCCTTAGTGATGAGGACTTCCAAGGGGTTGGTTAGCTCTCCCCACTTTCAGCTGGGGGGGACGCGTGTTAGACCTGTCTGCCTTTGGGTAGTCCCTCCAATTTATTATTTATTTTTTTGTCCCCTTTCCGCCCCTCATACCATTTAATTTTTATGTCCACTGGATACTTTTGTGGTGTTGGTCTGGGGGATAGATGTTCTTTTTGCCCTCATAGTTTTTTACCAAGGGCCCAGGAGCCTGTCCTGACTAAAATTCACCCAGACCTACAAAATGGTGGACATCAACTGTCATAACTGCCACTCCTGAGGCTTGACCCATAGGGAAGAATAGGAACCCTCTAGAACCTTCTGGTCTCTTCTGGACCTCCTAGGGTCAGCCTATATAAGGCCAGAACCAGGGCGGCCATGTTAGAGCTGGTCAGAGAAAGGGTGAAGTGGGTCTGGTCAGGAGTAAGGTGGCTAGTGAGGAGGAGCACGCACTGAGAAGGGGAGAGATTGACCTATAGGCGGATTTCCCTTCCAGACTGACGGGCCCCCTTGTCTGTCTACCAAGCCCTGTGCCTATGGTGAACGCGTTTGTCCCCAGGTCGTAACCCTATCTGCTTCGGAGTTCTCAACACGGAGTGAGAAGTGAGCTGAGGTGGACTCTGGCGTGCCACCGCCTCGGTGAGAGAATCGGACCCCCCTGTCAAGTGGGGAAGAACTTACGGATTGTGTCGCAAGTTCGGGCCACACCCCTGCTGAGGTGCTGCGTTAAGTTGTGTCTGCTGGCGCTAAAAGGAAAAAGGCTTACTGCGCAGCTGCCGACTCCGCGACCCAAACCGCCCTTCAGGAAGGCTCCAGTGGCGAGTGAAGGGACGTTGCAGCACCGGAGAAGGATTGCAGCAGGAAGATCTGTTGCCGGGTAAGGAGAGGTGAACACCCCGGAAGAGGTCGGCTGGAGGCGGAGACCGGCGTGTGAGGTCGGCGGAAGGCAGAGACCTGTGGGAGGAGTCGCTGAGGAAGGCGCGGAAGTATCCAGGCGCCGAAGTGAGACGCGTTGCTACGGAGCACCGTCCTTCAGCCGGTGAAGTGCCAAGGGCTGCCGAGTGGGCTCCGGAGGAACGCCTTCTCTCCTGACTGAGGGGAGGGCGAAGATTTCCCGCTCACGGCCGTAGAGGCGCTTTTAAGCAGAAGGGTCGGGTGGAGACCGCCCCCGGTAACTTCAAGGCCAAGTAAGCCGGGAAGGTGGGGAAAGCAGTGGGACTAGCCCGGAAAAGCGGACTAGACGAAAGGTTTGGGCAGCATAAAACTTAACAATTTAAGTAACCACTCATTCGAACAGCTCAGCTTGGTACCAGGAATTGTCATGCAGTAAGGTCTACTGTGCAAGGGAGCTCAATTCCCCAGCTGACGCCCTGTATCCCATGGAAGTAGAGAGAGAGAGCTCCAAGAGGGGAATGCACAGGGCAAGGCTGTACTTGACTAAGGCATAGACTCTTGCTGTTGTGGAGGGGATATGAGTTAACATAAGCCAATGTGATTTCATTTGCCTAATCTACTCCAGCGTCAGTTAGGTGTAACCTTCTTCTCTCATAATCAGGGGAAGGGCTCTCTGTCTGGGGGGATTAGCTGGAAAATTGTTAACCTTGAATCTTCTGGGGTATAATTCCTGCCAATCTGCAGTTCTTGGAATGAAACTCATGGCGTTATGGTTTAATTGTGTGATAAGGAAATAATTTCAGGAGGAGGTATAAAAGTGTTATTGGAAAGCTTTACTGTTGCACAATATATCTTTACCTGCTATATGTAGAAAAGTAATGAGGTTGTGAAAACTTAATTACATTTGATTGTGGAAATTTGGAAAACAAAGAATCTAAGAGAACTTTTATAAAACAGCTCATATTTTTCCAATCTTGGTGTAGTGTCCTTATTTTTGAGTGGATGGATGTTATGTTACTGATGGGTGTGGCGCAAACTTAGCACATGTTCCTTGGAGTTAGGCCTTCCCACTTAGTGCCAAGCTACCCTATGTGACTTGGGGTTCCCTAGGTCCAACAGGGACCAAGTCCTTGTGTCTGTAATGGTAGCTGCAATATAGTACTTCAAGTTGCTGTCAGCCAGTCTGGTCTATTAGTCCTGCAAAAAGGCCAAAGGAAGAGAAAACTCTCTTGGCCAATCAGAGGCCCTTAGTTTTTAAATTTACATTACCGCTAGACAAATTGTCTAGATATCACAAAAATGTAACACCTTTATGACCACATCAAGCACCACTCTAAACATGAATGTTTCAAAAACAGGTGCCTGGATTTACTCCAAATAATGAAAAGCACATTTTCTGAGGACAATTCTAACTTTTTGCCATATTCAGTTTAATTTCAGTCAGTCATTTTTTCTGTATTCCTTCCCAAAATATCCCACAGAATGTAACATAGGAAAACAATTTTTTCTGGCCTCTACCCTTTTTCTTGGGCCTCGCTTGACAGATCTCCCAGAAACTTTCCAGGAAGAAACCAAGGTTGATGAACTTTTTTGTGTGGAAGTTTTGTAAAGTTTTGTCAATGGCACCAGTTATTAGCGAATCAAAAAACGCCCTCCCTATGGAAACACAGACCTAACTATAACTAACCAGAGGTGCGATTGCCACTGGGTAATAAATATGTATTCACTGAAAAAGGTTACAGGGACGCTATAATTAAACTCAGGTTACACTCATACAAAACCAATGAAATTCAGCAGTTATAGTTAGCTAAGCTAACTATTTATTTATTTCATTTATAAAGTTTTATATAGTGCTAGCTAGACCCGTGGGTATCAGAGTGCTTTACATACACAAAGAAAAAGAAAAAGAAAAATTGCATACCATCACAGAATATATAACTTGCGCCCTCACAATGCACTGCTTATGATCGCACATATTACATCACTCATGACATGGTCAGTGACATCATTGATGACCTCTCAAATGCCATCACTGATGACATCATCCAGTGACTGAGTTTTAGTATAAAGTGTATGAGTGTTAAATATATATACCAAGGTGTATTGGTGAATCCATGGGTGTATGAGTGCCTGTATGGATGATTCAGTGGGTGTGTGACTGACTTTATAAGTGAGTGATTAGGTATGTAAGTGAATGTATGGGTGAGTGACTGGTTGTGTGACTGTTAGTTGATGTTGAAATTACTGAATGGGTGTGTGAGTGGGTGTATCGGTGATTGATTGGTTGTCCGAGTACCTGTATGGGTGTCTGAGTGTCTGTATGAAGGGGTGTGTGACTGCCTTTATGGAAGAGTGAGTGTGTGGGTGGGTGAGTCATTGGCTGTATGGGTTAGAGTGTGTGTGAATGTGTGTGTGTGTGAGAGGGGTGTATGGGTGAGTAAATATGTGCATGGCTGTGTGTGTGAGTGGATGTGTCAGTGGTATATGGGTAACTGGGTATGTAAAAAGCAGTATAGGTGAATGATGGGGTATATGAGGGACTGTATGGGCGAGTGAGTGAATGTTAGAGTGGCTGTGTGGGTGAGTGTGTGCTTGTTCCAGTGACGGAGTGTGTGTTGCTATCTGTATAGTAAGTGGGGTGTGTTTAACTGTATGGGTGAGTGAGTAGGTGTGTGAGTAGCTCTAGGGGTGACTTACTGTGTGAGTGGCTGTATGATTGGATATATCAGTGCCTGTGTGTGTGGGTGGGTGGGTGGGTGTGTGTATGAGAGGCTGTATGGGCGAGTGAGTGGATGTGTGCATAGATCCCGCTTTTTTCCTTTCTACTGTGCTCTGTTAGCACCAAGACACCTTCGGCTATACGCTGCGCTTTATAAAACTCGTTCACATAACATTACATAACAACATCTATGAATCAGTGAGTGGGTGTGTAAATATTGGTATGGGTTTGTGAATGGTTGAGTGGGTGTATGAAAGTTCTATGAGGGTATGAGTGGGTAAGTTAGTGATTTTGTGGATGATGTCATCAGTGATGTCACCAACCATGTCATGAGTGATAATACGTGAGGTCATAAGCAGTGCATTGTGGGGGCGCGAGTAATAGTTAGCTCAGCTAACTATAACTGTTGAATTTAACTGGTTTTGTATGAGTGAAAACTGATCCTAACTATAACATCCCTGTATCCTTTAGTGTTTACAGTGAATTTTAAAGTTTTTTTTAAATTCCATTCCCTAACTACAAGGTCCCTCTAACCTATAGTTATTTTAGTGAATTTCTATGATTTCTTTAAAGTAGTAATGGCGTTTGCAGAGTGGTGGAGAAAGAGGTGTGGCCTCCGAAGACCTCTTAGCAATCCCACGGTGTGGGACTTACTGGAGGAAAAAGGAGGTCTTGTTGGCCCCTAAGAACACTCAGTAGCCAAGGGGACTTCATCCCCCCAACAGTAGTGTGCTATGAGGTGTGCTTGTAGAGTAGTAGAGAAAGGGGGCAGGCTTCTGGCTTCATGCCGGTAGAACTTTTTTGTTTTACATTATAAAGGAAGGGGGGCACATGGCCACCCCGTTAATGCTTCATATTTGGCCCAGGGGACCCAATCCACTGGAGCCAGACATTTTTAGAATGGGGGCCATGCCCCCTCCACCCCAGGCTGATTACGGTTGCAGGGACTCCATCCCCAGGGCCTGGTGTTTTTTTTTTAAATCTTTCTTAAAATTATAGGAAAGGGGCTGCATGGTCCCCCCCTTCCCAGGGTCCATTTGGCCCCAGGTACCCCATCACCCAGGGCCATGTAGCCCCCCTCCCTGTCATATTTTGGCCACGGGGACCCCATCCTCCAGGACCTGGCCACAATACTGGGTGCACTGGTCCCACCCAGTTGTTCAAGTTGGGGACTGCCGGGGGGCCTGAAGGCCCCCGTGGTCCCTGTCAGCTTCCCACCTCCTGCAGAAGCCAGCATTGCTTTTGTGATCGAGGGAGCTCCTGAGCAAGCAGCTCCCCTGTCTAAAACCAATTGTGCTCCACTTCTAGTAAGCAAGAGCATTTTCGGATCTCGCTTACTAGAAGCAGAGCAGAGCTTGCTAAGGATTAACCATAGGGAACTGCACTGTCCTGGGGTTGGGCACCGCAGGACATTGCTGGAGCCGGGGGATGGTGGTCCCCAGGCCCATCTAGGGCTCCATGAGGGTGGGGGCGCACAGCTCCCTTCCTTTCTTTACTTTAGCCCCGAGGGAGTGGTGATCCCCAGGGCCGGTGGTCCACAACAAATCCTCTTAATTATTCTGTATGTGCCAAGGGGAGGTGGCGTTCCCCGGAGTAGTGGGGGAGCCACGTGGCTCTCCCACAAATATGTCATTTCAGCCCTGGGGAGGTAGCGGTCCCCGGGGGAGACCATAGAGCCTTCCTACATTGTTTTAAAGTAATGTATGTGGAGGGGCGTGGCCAAGATGGCGGAGTGAGCAGACGTTCTGCTCTCTAGTTCCCGCTGACTATCTTCTCAGCACCGGCCCGCGGGCCGTCATAGCCACAATCGACCTACACCCAGAGTCGGGAAGAGTCCCGGTACGGGGAGGCTTACCTGAGGTGCGGGTGAAGACTGCACATGCTGAGGATTAAGGGCTGACCCTGCGGTGAGCTGAAGGACGCTGAGTCGGCAGGGCCACGCTACGCTACTGGTGTGACGGCAAGAGTCCACCGCGCCGAGACACAGACCCCCACGCTGCCCGTAGAAAGCGGGGATTCCCGCAGACGGCTCAGGTGAGGCGGCTACAGCCGGAGAGGAGGGCCAGAGATAGTAGGAGCTTGGTGCGGTGCCGTGGAGGAAGTGACCTGGGCCACGGGCTGGCGGGACGAAGGTCGCAGGCCCAGGGACAGTGCTGCACGCCCACCTGGGGCACACCCAGGGGCCTGGCGGGGCCCAGATACGGAGCCCGGTGGCAAGAGTCGGGGATGCCCGACAGCGAGACAGTGGCCGGACTAGCCTTCCCACCCTGCGGACCGGGCCTGGAGGACTGCTAGCGACCGGAGAGAGATGAGCAGCCAGCGCAGAGGGACACAGGCCCGCACACCGCCTGTAGGCAGAGGCGACCCTCGCAGGGTGCACTGGAGAGACAGGTACCGGCAGCGAGGCATGCGGCGGCAGCGAGACCCTGATGCGAGGCCCGGAGCGAGGCGGCTGCCATTTTGGGAGAGCAATGACCCGATCCTGAGGCCAGTGCGGTGGTGACTGAGGGGCCAGAGACAGCGTGGCACTCTCCCCCGGGGTCCATCCTAGCAACCCGGTGGAGCCCAGGAGAGAACTTCGGCGGCTTCGTGTGAGAGAGGCGTTCACGGGCTGAAGCGGCTTCGAACAGGTCCACCCCCCACCCTCCTGCCTGGGCCTGGTGGACTGTGGGAGCCCCGAGGGGGCTAGACCTTCAGAATTCAGGACTCCCGGGAGAGAGCGGAATACAGGAGCTGCAGCGGGTATCAGAGGTGAGGCCGCCGGCTTGCTGCGGGGGCAACCGGAATGGAAACTCGGTCCCAGAGGCTTGCAGGACAGCGTGGGGGGCCCTGTCTGGATGCAGTCGTGGGCCTGATTCTACTGGCCTGGGTTGCACGGGAGGGGGGCCCCCTGCCCAAGGGGGGTCCAGGAGGGAGTGTGCTAGATTCTCCACTTTCGGGCTGACACTGCCGGTGACGGGCTCGGGCACCCCCAGCAACTGATTCGGCAAGATCGTTGCAGTCCCCTGCGGCTGAAAGAGAGACGAACACAGTGACAGGGAAGGCCCTGTTCAACTCTCTAGGGTCCTGTCGAGGGGTACTATATCCTCCTCCAGGATTCGGAAAGACAAGACCCTTAAAGACTTGTTCGCCAAAACGCAAGCAGGGCAAATGGCCTCCACGCAGCTGCGGGAACTTCGGGCTCGAAGTCAGAAAAGGATGAGGGTGCAGAGCCCATCACCAAGGCGTTCCTCGAATCTATGTTCACTGCACTGAGGGACGACATCCACGCTCTCAAACAGGAGTTCACTTCAGAGATCTGGGAGGTCAGGCGGGACGTGGAAAGCATCAGAGAGAGGGTCGTTACTCTAGAAGGCAAGAGCGATGGGAGAGAGACAGAGATAGAGATCCTTCAACAGGAGATCCTCAGGATACATGACCACATCAGAGGAGTGAAGGTGGACGATGACTTGAAGGATCTTTTTACATATTCAAGGGAACTTTTCAATCACATCCTTGGTAGACCGCTGGAGACGGAGCTGCGAGTGGACCGGGCACACAGGGTGGGCCCTCCGAGGGCTCCATCGGCTCCGCCATCGTACAGCTTAGTCTGCATCCAAGACTTTCGCACCAAAGAAGCTATCCTCCAAAAAGCACGTCAAATGCACCCCCTGAAATTTCAGGATCACACACCGGTGCTCTATCAGGACCGGTCTGCTCTTACGCGGCAGAAGAGGAGAACCTTCAAGCCTATCACTATGCACCTCCAGCAACGCAATATCTCTAAGAGCTGGGGCCATCCATTCAGACTGGTGTTTCGCATGGATGACAAACTCTACCAGCTACGCTCACTGTCCGAAGCTTGCAAGGTATTGGGTGTAAAGCTACCAGAGACAGAAGGGGAGAGGAGATCTCCAAGGAAGAAGTTGATGATTCCAGACCCCGGTGGCGCCAACAGGTCCGCAGGTACCGCCTCAGGAAGCCCCGGCCCACGGAAGTCATGGAGGGCCGGAGGTCGGCTCTGGAGGCCGTCTCCACAGACCTCCCTAGCACTCAGCCTGGTTGACTCTGAACAATACCCTTAACTGATTGGCTAATTTTTCTGAGGTTCAGGTCGTTGGCGGGAGGGGTTGGCGCCTTTAATGTTGGTTGTGAGAAAGTGCCATCTTTCTTGCCTTGGTATGCCCCCACTTTTTTCTGAACTGCTGATGTACTTTGACTGAGTGTGCCCTGGGTCCCTGCCAATCAGGTGCCCAGGGCCTGTGTTCCTTCCCTGCAAAGAAAAGCAATGCTTAAACAAAATACCCAATTGGCATCTCTGGCCACCTGCCAGCCCCTAGTAAATGGTACCTAGGGCATGGTGACCAGAGAAGACCCCTGAGGGCTGCAGCACTTATTGTGCCACCCTCAGGGGCCCTGTACCCTGGCACCCACACACTGCTTTTGCAGGCTGAGTGCCTAAGTACAGAACTAAAGCGAGAGTCGACATGGCACACATACCTGTGTGCAATGGCCACAGAACCCACTGCCCTGGCATACTTCAGTCACCCCTCTAGCTGGGTGCCCTATGCCAGAGGCGAGGGCCCAGGTGCATGAGCCCTGTGCCCCTACAGTACCCAGGGCCATTCCTGGGCACTGTAAGTGCAGTGTTGCCATTTAATAGTATATGGTGCTAGGAGGTTGTCATTCATGAACTCCACAGCACCATAATGGCTTCACAGAAGACTGACAAGTTTGGTACTAAACTTCTCAGCACATTAAACCCGCACTGATGCCAGTGTGGGATTTAATGTAAAATGCACGAGAGGGCATCTTAGAGATGCCCTCCAAAAACCCAAACCCTACAATCCACGTCTGGGCTGAGTGGCTGCAGAGGCTGCCACACAGCAGACATGTTGCTGGACCCCTGGGTGGAGAGCCCCCCGCTCTCCTGGGTCTGCCACAAAGCACATCCTGGGCGAGGTGCTATGTCTCCTCCCCCAGGATGGACAGGGGGGAGCTTCAAAGGCATACCGCCGCTGAGAGCTTCTCCAGACCATTTGCTGTACCCAGAAACCAGCCCCCCACCAGTCCTACCCCCACTCTGGCGGGAAGACTGGCGGGAAAAACTACATCAGTAAGGGGGGGGTGCCAACCTGTGCCAACTCCACCACTCAGGTGGAGGAGGCGAGGTGAAGCACGACCCCGGGCTCCTGCCATCTTATAGATGGGGAGTCCTGCCCAATCCCAGCTAGGCTCCTGCCCCCCTCCCACAGGAGAGGAGCAGGCTAGGGGGTGTACTCACCCCAGGACAGGGACCCATTGGTCCCTGCCCTTGCCCTACCTGTAAAGCCCCTAAATTTAGTATTTACGGGCTCCCTGAACCTTCCTTCCTTAGATCCCGATACCAAAAAGTAGAAAGAAGATCAAGAAGAAGACCCGCCGTGCAGCTGCTAAAAACAGGGCAACAACTGACTTGGCCCCAGCCCTAGCGGACTGTTGATCCTGGAACCTGCTCCTGTCTTATCCCTGTGACCTCTGCGGACAGCAACCTTGGGACACCCAGAGGACCTGCCTTGACCCTCTCCAAGATTGGGACTCCCATCAGCAGAGGCTCTGCTGCAACAACCCACCTGGTGCCCACCAGGAATCTCTGGACCAGCCCACTCTGCACCAGCCAAGCCCGGGCCAGCCCGAACCAAGACCACGAGGACATCCCCCCCAGTGACTGGGACCTGAATTCCAGTGCCCAAAGACCCTCCTCGATTAACCAGACGACGCCTGCAGACTCAGACACAGGGGCCACCCCAACCGCGACCAGCCGAGGGTAAGCTTTTCCGACCCCTAAAGACACCCCTGCACGTGGCGCCTCGCGGCCCCCTGTGTGAGAAGTTGGCCTGATATGCAGTGCTCACTATTCTAGTGATCACTATGTATCAGTCCAAACAACCCTTATTGATGATTGGTTGTAAGTCAACCTTATAGACCAGCTATCCTAGTAGCATGGATACGAGCAGTCTAAGGCTAAGACTCTAGAGGGCGTGTTAAGCCAGCTGTTTTACCATCACATTACCCCTTGAACACCAAGTGAAAGGACACCACACAAGTTGTTATCAAAAATAAAGTATATTTATTTATAACAGGACTACCCTGGCTCTTTATGAGACAGGGAGCTAAGCACACAACAAAACTCTTGAAGAATTACTGAAAGTCGCACAATTTACACAAATGCCCGAGGGGCACGAAAAACCATATACACAAGAAGTGGAATGCGAAGTTACTAGCAGGTAAGTAATACTTTTCTAGACTGTAGAAACGCTAGGCCTACAATGCTGAACCCTTGGATTAGAAGCAGGAGGCCTAGGGACGCCGTGTGCAGAGTGGGAACTCTCACGCGTAATGCGGGAACAAGTCTATGGATACTAGCAATCACAAAGTTACTGTTCTCGGGCGAACCCGACTAGGTGGGTCGAAAACAAGAGTGGATCCGAACACTTAGGATGTTGGACTATGCTGGAGCACCGGAGTACTCAGTTTACCTAGCCCAGGGGCTGCGGCTGCATAGGGTTCAAGTTGCGTCAGAAACCCTCGTTGAAGATCCAGGAGCCTGAAGAAAGAAGTTGCTGGCAGGCGGCCAGTGAAGAAGTTCGTGGGGATCCAAGCCTGGATCAGGGAAGGAGAAAACCTGTAAGCAGAGGGGACCAAGTTCTGAATCACTAGCCAGTGATTTAGGTGGGCACCAGGATGGCACCGGACGAAGTCACCTCGACCAGGTGAGTGGGCGCTGCTGGGCTCTGCAGTCTCTCGGACCAGGAGGCGTTGTCGGCGACCAGGATGGAGGTGCGAGCTGTCCCACGAAGGTCTCTGCTGTCGACGTCGCTGGACCCAGGATTGGGGCAACAAGTCTTGGCAAATGCAAGCCCACGCGGTGGACTTAAAATGGAGTCTGGAGTGGACCAGGAGGGTCCAGGGTGCTCCTCTTTTGGAGGGGAGCAAGGGCTAGTCTGGAGCAACCAGACCAGCGGGGGTGGTCGTCGTGAAGCGTCGTAAGAGGGCCACTAGCCAACGGGCAGGTGACCTGGACAACGCGGTGAGCAGCAAAAAGCAGAAGGGCCCCACGCAGATCTCGTGGATGCAAGGGGGCTGAACTTCAGTGCTGGAGCTGCTCAGGGTCGGGGCTTCTCTTACCCCAAAGCACTCAGTCGAGGGTCACTCGGTGGTCGTGCTGGACAAGCGTCGTGCAGTCTTCCAAGATGGCCGGTCCCTCGAGGTCTCGTCACACCCACGGATCACAGCTGGGCTGATGATGCAGGTTGAGGTCAGAGGTGCCAGGGAAGCCGGTTCTCGTCGTGCTGGGCAGTCTTGATCCGGAGGAGAGACTTACAGCAGACCGCGATGCTTGGTTGGTGCCTGCTGCTGCAGGGTGACTACTCCTTAGTCACAAGGGAGAAATCTTGAGAAGAGTCTTGAGGTCCTTTCGTGGAAAGTTGGTTCAGGATTCAAAGATGATCTGGTTTGGAAGGTGGCCTGCTCCTACCTTTATCCTGCAAAAGGGGGCTGGCACGCGACTAAGTCCTGCCCTATGGGTGGGACTAGGAGGGGGGTGGTTACACCCCTCTCCTTTGGCGGGCTTTCCCCAGATCAGGGGCTGGAGTGCCCCTGGAACTGGTTCAAGCCGGCCTATGCACAGTGAGCACCGGGGTGCCACTTGCAGTCACCTTCCTCTAAAGCCCTGCCTACCTAGGATACACAAAATCCTGTCTGGGATGGTGCTGGCACCGCCCCTGGCAGGAAACCCTTTGTCCTTGCCTCCTGTGCTGGGAGGACTCCCAGCAGCAGGAGGGCAGACTTGTGTCTCGGTGGCAGCATCCATCTTGTGGAGCTGAGGCTATGTCTGACTTTAACCGGGGTTACAGGTTACATACATGTCGTGTCCCTCTAGAAGGGTGGAATGCTAACCCCGTCGCCAGAATTGGCGAGGGGTTAGTATTCCAATTCGTATGACACCTTACTCGACATGTTTTGATAAAGCGATACCAGAGTTGGCATTTAACCGCGAGGATTATAATGCACTTAAGAGTATATGGTATGCGTTATCATGGAACAGCTATTAGGACTTGGTTCCGCAAGCTGCAAACGGGCTCAGCTCATGCCAGAGCACCATTTCACATTATTCCAAGCACTCTGCCTTCAGGATTGTTAAGGCCTGCCATAGGAGTGACTGATAGGAATACATGTGTCCATTTTAGGGTTAGATATAGGTATACTATATCTAAAGCAAAGGGTGATTACACCACCTTGCCCCAGCTGTCGTGCAGCCAGTTGTGTCAGATTTGGATGGCCAGCCAGGGGTGGCATAATACATGCTGCAGCCCCTGGTAGGCTCTGGGTACACCTATGCCCTGGGCACCTAAGGTACACTGTACAGGGACTGATAAGGTGACTCAGTATCCAATTAAATATGTACCTAAGGTACATGGAATCCATTTTACAGAGAGAGCAGTAGGCCTGGGGTCCTGAATAGCAGGGCCCCAGGTCAACTAAGTCAGAAAACCAGCAAAACACCAGGCAAAAAGTTGGGGGCAACCATAGTCAGGGATCTACCTTCCTACACCCTGTGCCTCCCTTTGGGGTACCTACCTGTGCTCCAAGATCCCAACTTACCTCTCGAAGTGCTGGTCGCCCCTAGAGAGTCACCGTCCCCGAGCCTGCAGCCTTTGTTCCTTTTTCAAGATCCTCATTGGATAACATTGAGCGCCCGAAGACTCAAAAGCACCCTGCACCCAGCAGCCCGAGTTTCGCTAGATGTGACCCCTCTGTCCTATCTTACTTCCCCCCTTGCCCAGAGCAAGTGACCAGGAGCCCAGCTCACAGAACCGCGTGGCCTGCTAGCCAGCCACCACCACCGAGGGCCCCCCCTTCCCTCATTGGATAACATTGGGCCTACCTACCTCTGCACCCGGCCGCCCCTGTTCCGCTGGGACCGAACTAACTGGACTCACCTGACTCTGGGGGACCCCTGAGTCTACGCCCAGAACCCTAACTTCACCAACCAAGTACTCACCTGGAAACCCGTAATTCACTTACCTGCCATTGGATAACATTGACCCATTTTTAAGTGTGGAGTTTTGAAAACTGAAAATATTCCTATAAAATCAGCCAAAGTCTGAATCCGAAAATACTCACCTGTGATCAAGAGAGAAGCCAGTACTGCATCTTTCAGCCAAGTACTGAATCGCAAAAGTAATCCCTAGCGGGGTTACTAGTAACCTGTATTTTTCTCTTAGGAACCCATTGTCTGCCTTTCTATGAAATTTCTTCTAAGTGTCTACTTTTGAAAACTGCAAATATTCTTTAAAAATTGTACGAAATACTGAAACACGATTACCTACCTGTGTTGAGTTAAGCACCCAGTGCTGGCCCTAGGAGGCGAGTGCTGGGTTACAAAAGTAATGCGATCGTACTTTACCTGCAACCTGAATTTCCTCCCATTGAATAACATTGTCAGATTTACCTTGAAAAGTTTTTAAGTGTGAACTTTTAACACAGCTTTATATTCCTGAAAATTCTGCACAGTAACATGACTGAATCTTAGATCTAGTCCTGGAACTACCAAAGTAACCCATAAAGTAATCAACTGTACTTTCCTATGAAAAACCCATTGAGCTCAATGTTAGAGTGTGTTTCAAAACTGTGTTGCTTATTATCTATCCTGTAATTATTGTGTGTACAAACCTATTGCTCCTCTGCAAAGTATTTACATGAGTACTCGCACCTTGAAAAGTATATTTTTTATAACTGTTGGTTCTAAAAATAAAACAACAATATCTGAGGATATAACAACAATTGGTCTGGAGTTCAGTTCTTGAGTGTGTGAAATCTTTTGCTGACTGTGTACAACAAATGCTTTAAACGGTCCTCTGGTACTGCCTTACTGCTCGACCAAGCTACCACTTTGGAGAGTAAGGTCCGTTCTGACTTTAACCTCTGTTATACCTCTGGGGTTGGTGGACTCTATACACACTGTACTTCCTTCTAGTCCAGTATATATAGAGCCACTTTCTCACATTGGTCACTTAACCCCACTACTATTTTCTCTGATCAACAATGGTTGATGGACTACATGTTTTAGCCTTTTCCAATTTTTCAGACTGTTTTATAGTTTGGGAGTTGTTGGGGGGCTTAGGGGGGTTGTCCAGTGCTCCACGTCCACCTTTCTTCTAGAATTAGCGTAGATCCACGTGCCTGTGGGACCCTCCATTGCCCAGCTGCCAGACAGTCTAGCGACGCCACACATAGCTCCCTGCATACAAATCTGACCCGATGGATGTTGGAAATGCCTGCTACCACTCTTAAGATTTTAACCCTCAATGTGAGGGGTCTTAACAATCCAGTGAAGCGCCGAGCGGTGCGGTCTTGCTTGGAAAGCACACAAGCAGACTTCTGCTTACTCCAGGAGACCCACTTGCTGGCAAGAGACTGCCACCGGCTACGTTCCCACAGATTCCCTACTCAGTTCTTCTCCTCATGCTCTACTAAAATAGCGGGGGTGGCGATCTTGGTGGCACAGCGATTCAAGGGGGAGGTCCTGCTAAGGGGGCTGAGATTAAGGGTAGACTTTTGACCTACCGTTTCGCCCTAGGCGGCCTGTTGTTTACTATAGGCTCCCTGTATGCCCCGAATGAAGGCCAAGAACGGTTCCTACACTCCGCACTCACTGAGGCCAAAGCCACATCAGACCGCAATATCATTCTGGGGGGTGACCTAAACCTAGTGTTCGATAACATCAAGGATAGATCCTGCCAGCGCTTTCACCAGGTGGGTGCGCTCTCGACAGAGGGATTTGAGCGTCTGAATGACTTAGGACTACATGACCTTTGGAGCAGTTTTCACCCCCTAGAGAGGGAATACTCTTATTACTCCAATGCACACAAGACATTTGCACGACTAGACCATCTTCTGGTATCTGACCCAGTGCGAGCACTCATAACTACAGTTGAAATAGGAGTGGCATCATTTTCAGATCATGCCCCGGTACTCGCCACTCTTACCCTTCCACCTGCATCACGGCCCGCCAGGGTATGGCGTCTCAGGGATACTCTCTTACACAGGACAGACGTAGTTAAGCACATACAAACCTCCATTGCCAATTTCCCCTCTCATAATGCGAACTCAGACACGACCCTCGCAACTCAATGGGCAGCACTGAAGGCAGTAGCTAGGGGAGAGTTTATCGCCATATCGGCTGCCGACAATAGAGAGTGCCAGCGCAAAAGGGAGGAGCTCACGCAACAGGTCCGGGAACTGGAGCAGATGCACCAGAGGACGGGAGCCCCGAGGGTGTAGCGACAGCTTAAAATGGTGCACCATCAATTGGCAGCCCTTGACCAGGACAGAGCGGATATTGCGGCTCTGCGACTGACACACCTACTATCCTGGGGGTGATCGATGCGGGCGCCTTTTAGCCAATAGACTGAGGGAGGCCCGTCAGCAGCAAGGGGTAAAGGAGATCACCCGACCGGACGGGACCAGCGTATCAGAGGATGCTGCAATAGCAGAGACATTTCGCGATTTTTATGCCACTCTTTACGCTGGGGCCTCGCTAGACTGCATTGAGGAAGTTACTTTCTTAGACTCTGTTTCCCTGCCATCTCTGACCATGGCTCAGGCCGACCACCTAGACAGGAACATCCAAACGGAGGAGGTTATAGCTGCTATAGCTCGTCTCAAGCTAGCGAAAGCCCCCGGACCGGATGGTTTTCCCACTATTTTTTACAATAAGTTTTGTGCTGTACTTGCCCCGCTCCTCACCCAGCTGTTTAACTCCTTCGCCGACCAGGGAGCGATACCGAGTGACCTCTTAGAGGCCTCCATAGCGGTAATCCCCAAACCCGGAAAAGATAGATCTAAATGCGGGGCATATCGCCCGATATCATTCCTTAATGTAGACCTTAAACTGTATACCGCGATTCTTGCCGCTCGTCTTGGCCCTCATATGCCCGTTCTTATTGATCCGGATCAGGCGGGCTTTATCCCTGAACGCCAAACAATATCAAGCGGATTCTCCATCTGATTGAGAAAGCTACTAGGGTGCCCGGGAAATACATGATGTTCGCCATAGACGCTGAAAAAGCATTTGACCGCGTCCACTGGCCCTACTTGGAGCAGGTGATAAAGAGGGTGGGGATAGGGGAGTTTTCGTACTTTTGTTTTTAATTGTTACAAATTCCCCACTGCCACGGTCAGAGTGAATGGACACACCTCCTCTCGATTCCCCGTTGAGAGGGGTAGGAGACAGGGGTGTCCGTTGTCGCCCCTTTTATTTGCCCTCTACATGGAGCCTTTAGCTCAGAAAATACGACAAAACTCGGAGGTCACAGGGATAAAGTTTGGTGGATACGTCCATAAAAATAGCCTGTCCGCGGTCGATGTGTTAATCTCACTAGCTAACCCGAGAAGCGCCCTCCCGGCGTGCCTAGCAGACTTGGATGCTTTTGCTTGCGCGGCTGGATTAAAAATGAATGCGGACAAGTCAATGGCCCTAGACCTTTCGTTGACACAGTCCACTCTGGAATACCTGCAAGCCTTGCTTCCCATTCAGTGGGCGGCGGACACAATCCAATATCTGGGGCTACAGCTGGCTCCATCCCTCCCTGCAGTGGTTACCCCTAACTATCTGAACCTACGCAGGAAAATCCGCAGAGAAATTGGTCGATGGAAACACTATCCCCTCTAGTGGTTAGGCAAAATTGCGGTGGTCAAAATGACTGTTTTACCGCAGATCGTCTACTTTTTCCGCACCCTTCCTCTCCGACCCCCTACCGGATGGATTCGGCAGAAACAATCCGACCTAGCTCAGTTTATCTGGAGCGGCTGGAAGCCGTGAATGAGAAGGACGCTGGTGACACTTCCCCCAGAGGAGGGAGGGCTGGGAGTCCCTGATCTCCGGCTATACTTTCAGGCGGCGCAATTGCGGCACCTGGTCGAATGTAGTAGATGGGAATCAGAGAAGCACTGGTTGTTTCAGGATCAGGCAGTGGCGATAAGACCCTTGCAGGAAATTCCTTTCCTACGTAAGCCTCATAGGCCCCCAGATTTGTATCCCTCGCACATAACACGGGTTTCCCCTGGAGGTGTGGGATAATACCAACATCAAGCACAAACTTTCCACCTTCCCATCTCCCCTCACCCCGTTGGTCGACAACCCCGATTTTACCCCTGGCACGGATACGGCAGCATTTGCACATTGGAAGCCTGCTGGCTGCCGAGTTTTGTGCCATATATATGGGGATAAGGGGGTCATCTCATTCTCCCAATTTAGGCAGGAGTATGGTCTCCCAGAGGCTGAAAGACTAAGATACCTACAGGTACGGCATTGGGCACTCCAGCCACAGGTTCGCTCGAGCGCGGACAGGCGCCTTTCCCCTTATGAACGATGGCTCATCACTCACACGTCCGACAGCAAACTCATCTCTGATCTCTATAAGATGTTGCAGGTCACACAGGCATACACACATAACCCTAGTAGGGAGCGATGGGCAGAACGCTCAGCCACAAAGAGTGGGATGGGATATACTTGGCACTGTGCATACCACATGGGGCTCATGGAGACACTCACTAAAATTGTGGCGTATTGGTATTATACTCCGGAGCGCTTACACGCGATGGACCGCACCCGGGAGACGACTTGCTGGTGTGGCTGTGGCCAGGTGGGCAATCTAGTACACTTGTTGTGGGAATGCGTACACATTCAACCTTATTGGGCCCAGGTGCTAGATGAGGTGGACAAACACTTTGAGACGGAGATCCCGTGGTTCCTGGCCTATGTGTTATTGGGACTCCCCAATCCCCTGACCTACCCACTAAGATCCTGCAGAGGCAGACAGATGGCCATTGCACTAGGCTCAGCGGTACAAAATATTCTTACACATTGGCGCACTACCAACACCCCTACCTTTACAGGGTGGCTGCACCGCTTGTGGCATGTGCTAGGCATGGAGAAGTTGGCACTTACAATGGCAGGGGCGGGATCTAAATACGATAAACTATGGTGCCCATTCTTGTCATTATTAGCTACCGAATTCCGAGAAATCACATGTCCCCGATATCTTAGGTTGCTACGCCTTACGGAACCACGGCGAATGGACTGCTAAAGGGATCACTGAGGGCTTGGCACTGCTTAAGGATGGCAGTGGAGCTAGGGGGAGGAGAGGGGGCACTGGACGGGGAGTAGGGGGATTCCTAGGGGGGGGTTGTTCCCTTTTTCCTTTTCCCTACAGTTTTCATTTCATGTCCGTGATATCAGCCGAACATGTATCTAAGAGCAGGTTAGTACCCTTAACTTGCACTGTCCGGTTATCCTGTTCAAACATTGCTTGATGACAACTAAAGGTACATGGATGTCTGTGTTGTAAAATGAAAATTAATAAATACTTTTAAACCATAAAGTAATGTATGTGCCCCGGGGAGGTGACGGTCCCTGGGGCAGCAGGGGAGCCGTACAGCTACCCTGCCCCTAATTTACTTGGTGACAGTACCGGAGCTACAGGGGGGCAGGGTGGGCCCCCATATTATACTATAAGGTCTCGGGGAGGCAGTGGTCTCCGGGGTTTTCTAAAGCATAGATGGGGTGGCCCCATGAGCCCCCCCTCCGTTATTACTCTCATGCCCCCGGGACCTGGCCCAACAAGGGGTCAATAATAAATTAAGCAGGAGAGCCTGTGTTTGTTTTTTGTGGGTTTTTTTTACACTTTTTGGCCAGATCCGTTGATCCCACCAAAAATGTAAAAAATAAAATGCTTTTTTGGGCCGTGCGGGGTCCAAGTGATAATCCCCCACCCCACCCCTCCAGGATTTCAGAATTTCCCTGCAGTTACTATGACAAAGTAAACACAAGGAGATGATGGACGGAGCGCGGAAACTTTTCAGACACTCAGCCCCAGTTTCAGATCTGGGTTTAATCCATCATCATTCTTTAGCTCACTTTACCACCCCAGTTTAGACCCAGCTATATGCAAATCAGTCTTGACCCTGTGTATCGTGGGAACAGTCCAGCCCGAACTGCCAAGCAAGGTCTTCATTGAACCGGAAACAAGCATCCTGTGACCGGTTTCGAGTAACACCCCTCATCAGCCAGGCTAGCTTGGGTCAAGACGGATTTGCATATGGCTGGGTTCAAACTGGAATGGCACGTGGAGCAGAAAAACTATTGAATTAGACCCAGATCTTTGTACTGGAGTGAACATATGACATGGTTATGCATTCTGTCCATCAATTGTTCTTTTTGCATTTGTCACCCCGAGTGGACGGATATGCCCAGACGTGGGTCCTGTGCTCTCCATACCACTGAAGTCAAGCTATCCTGGTTGATGAAGGGTGAAACACCAAACCCAGTCCTAGGATGCTCGTTTCAAGACCAGGGAGGACTTGGCCTGGCAGTTCGGGCTGGACTGTTCCCATTGGAAGCAGGGTCAAGACAGATTTGCATATGCCTGGGTTCGAACTGGAATGGCATGGGGAGCAAAAAAACATTGAATTTCAGCCCAGATCTCTGTACAGGGGTGAATGCATGACATTGTTCTGCATTCTGTCCATCAATTGTTCTTTTTGCATTTGTCACCCAGAGTGGTACGAGTATACCCAGACGTGGGTCTTGTGCTCTCCATGCCACTGGAGTCAAGCTGTCTTGGCAGATGAGGGGTGAAACCCCAAAACCAGTCCTAGGATGCTTGCTTCTAGTCCAGATTTTGACCTGGCCTGGCAGTTCAGGCTGAACTGTTCCCATTGGGCGCAGCGTCAAGAATGATTTGCATATGACTGGGTTTAAACTGAAATGGCATGGAGAGAAAAAAAACGATGGATTTAGGCCCAGATCTCTGTACCGGGGTGAATGTATGACATTGTTCTGCATGCTGTCCATCAATTGTTCTTTTGAGTTACTACGACGGGCAAGTATATTAACTTAAAAACCTCCAAGCATATAATATTTTGGGAGGCGAGGTGATGGGATCTATATCCTGAGGAATGCCATTGACCCCTAGGGGGTGCTGAAATGTAAAATTTGATTCTCTCGTTTTTTGATTAAGCTGTGCCTCATCCATTTTTCACCCCTGCACTGCTTTCTGCCTGGCTCTCTCCTGGACACCTCACCTGCATAAACATTGTTAAAGAATCTAGATTGGGACATTGTAGACTGCGTATACATGCAGACTCAGCGCAAAAGAACAGCTGCCGCCTGTACAGGGTTTTTTAAACAATGGTAAAGCTTTAAATAACGTTTACACAGATAGCCTAGCTTGTTGTGCAGCTTCAGGACACGACGGTTACACTAGGCACCAAGGCTGTTGATTCTTAGAGATTGTTTCATTTGTGTGTTCTTCCGAAAGCTCTATTTACCGCTGGGCGTCCCTTGCTTGTGATCTTTGCTATAAAAACAAATGTAACCATCGTTCAGTGTGTTCTCTCCTTGAGTATCTCTATAGTGCTATTCGGATGAGGCCCCCATTCATGAATGCTAATAAATGACCTATGGTTTGTATTTCGCTCCAGTGTCAATTCCTCCTTACTTGTTAAGAACCCGTGGCAAAGTGGTGACCCTGCACCGGTGGGTTATTAATAATCTGCTCCACAAATTGGCGCCCCCTTGGCGCCCCATCAAGGGCTTGCAGTCGAACCAGGGGGGTAGATCGGGTCGGTAGGACGAACTTCGCTGAGGGGAGCCCTACCTGAAGAGAGTAGTGTTGCTCGTGATCAAAGGTGATTTTCAGCTCTCCAACACTGATCTTCCTGGCGGCTGCTGGCTTTGACTGGGCTCTCGGATGGTCATTCTTTTGGATCAGGGAGGATTGACAGGTGGGAGTCGAAGACTACACACAAGGTAAATCTGTATTGAACCGGCTCACTTGGTTAGAATTTGTTTTGTATTTGCCTTGGCATCTAGAGTTTAGAATCTGTTTTGGAACTTGCTATTTGTTTTGACTAACATTTTTCTTTACAGGGAATGTGAGAATATTTTTTATTTCTCTTGGTTTAGAAGTTTTTTATAGATTATTTAACATGCCTGTACTTAGTACTCTTTGGAAGTGTTGCTGCTGCGGAAGCGATAAACAGAGGATTTTGGAAGCAAGTCAGCCGGCGCCACCAGAAGGTACGCTGAATTTTGAGTTGTACATCAAATATGGTATTTGTCCCATCATGTATAATGCATTGTGGAACAAATATACAAAAGGGGATCCCCAGTTGCAATGGCCATTAGAGGGGACAATGGACCCTCACAAACGTGAGTATTTAGAGAAACGTTTGTTTTTAACGAAAGTTAGGCGAGTTATGTTTGACAGTTTACGTATGTAGAGGAAGGAAATAAAGGAGCGACAGCTCAAGGCAGAGAAGGTACAAAGGAAACAGAAAAGGAAGACAGAGTATCAGAAGTATAAAGAATTGAAGGATAAGGAAGTTCAGGAGAAAAAGGAATGTTTAGATAGAGAGCATAGATTATTAATATCTAAAGAATATATAGTTTGACCAACAGTGGCAGTTTAGGTCCACCAAGAAGATGTGGATTCAGATATTGATGGATTATTGATTGAACAACCTCCGCCCCCAAATGTACCTTTAACACCTCTTCACCCTGGACCACCAAATGTTTTTCCCCCTGTACCTGCGGTTCCATCTCCTTTGCCCGCGGTTGTCCAGCTCCCTATTTTCCAACCAGTACCGGTACATCTTTTACACCCCACCCCCCATCCCAGGCCACTGCATCTCCAACCCATCCCAGGCTACTGCACCCGAAATGACGGATGATTCTTTACTTTCTGTATCTGTCCTGACTCCTCGCATTCTTCGCTCTCCTGTATCTCAATCACATCAGGATGTGATCAGGTTGATGGTATTAAATTGGTTGAGTGATTTAGAAATGGAAGTAGGAGAAATGATAGATCAGATACAGGATTTTTCTGAGGGTGAGCTTCTCTGTCTCATAAATAAGCTTTCTTATCAACTTATGGTCCAATGGGAGATGACTATGGGACAAAATGGCCCTGATGATGTTAGAGTTATTAATCAACAGTGTCAGATGTGAGTCTTCCCTGCAAGTAGGATCAACACAGCAACGATAATCGGATATCGTAATGAACTCTCTTCCTCTCCTCGAATAAGACTTATGAGGGAAGCTGCGCCACAGATTATTCCTGAAAGAGGGAATGCAGATAATGATGACCCCAATAGTCATGATGCTAGAGCCCATTCTTTGTACAATTGGATATATACCCCCTGGAAAAGGATGGATGTACTCACTGTAAAAGCCTCTTTACCAGACATACGGAAAAATCCTAGAGGATTTCATGATGATGTACAGGCAGCCATTGATTCTTACATAATGACCTTAGCAGATATTGATATGTTTTTGGTATGATCCTGCCACCAGATATGTGGCGACTTACCTGGAAATAGGATCATGCTGTTGACTTGGGAGGAGACTGGGCTGTCATAGTAGCAGCTGATAGGGAGAGGAAGCCTGGTAAGAAATCAAATCCGCTCATATTGGATCTTCCTTGAAACATACTCACTTATATAAAAACGATAGTCCTGGAAGGAAAATAGATTGGACACTTCTCACTGCTTGTAAACAAAAACAGGGAGAGGATGTCCCTGATTTCTTTACTCGCTTTAAGGAAGTGGTCCACAATTTTAGAGGGCAAGATAGATCTACACCTATGGGTGCACATTTATTTATAGATCGATTCATGGGCAATATACTCCCCGAGTTATCGGTTCACTTAAAAAAATTCTACGAGTACATGAGCTTCAGTAAACCCAAAAGCTATGTTAGATCTGGCTCAGTATTATCAGAATCAGGTGCCCACTGAGCAAGAACGAAAAGAAGGAAAACTAAAAGAATTGAAAACTAAGGTGATGATGGTCCAGGCCTATAGCCCTTAAGGTCGAGGCTGTGGTCAAAATGATGTTCAGAATTATAGACAAGAACCTCCAGTGGGCCACCGCGTTCACAAACTCCACTTGGGCCGGATCGATGTGCTTATTGTAAGGAGAAGGGACATTGGCGTACCGAATGTCCTGTTTTAGCTGCTGGTGTGAAAGGAAGGGGACAAATGAATGGTAGTCGGGGGACTTCAGCTCCCCGACTGCAGCCACAGCAGGTTCAAGCTCCAGAGACAAATAGGTCAGGAAATTATTTTGATCAACGAAATAATCAATATTCTATGGAGGATTGGGAATCAGAGGAAAGAAAACAAGTTACTTACCTGTAACTTTGGTTCCCCAGTATTGGTAACTTTCATAGATTCCCATGCTTTGTATCATTCCCCGTCGTCGGAATGGGAGTCTCGGCAACAAAGATACCATAGCTGTAGGTACAAAAGACCAAGGAAAAAGGCCTAGGCCTCATTCCCTTTTGTAGCATATCACCCTCCTAGTGTAAAAGAGACCAAACTTAGGCCTCAGCCAATCAGAAGTGCCTCACCCCTTAGAACCTTCCTGAAGGAACCTCAGAGCCTCAGATTTTCGTAGTCGTTGTGTACTTAGACACCATATCTGTTGTAGGCTGAGCTTTCCCCGGGGAGGTGGGCGGATTGCATGGGAATCTATGAAAGTTACCAATACTGGGGAACCAAAGTTACAGGTAAGTAACTTGTTTTCTTACCCCAGTATTGGAACGTTCATAGATTCCCATGCTTTGTATCAGAGTAGCAAGCAGTTAGTAACAAAACCACATTTTGCATCATCACAATATAGCAATAAGCAACATGACAAAGATACAAAATGTGAAAGACGGAAGGTGGGAAAGAAAGGAAAGCTCACCAATCATTGGAAGAGGTGGAAGAGGTTCCTCTGGACAGCCTGTCCTACTGCCGCATCATCTTGTTGTAGGGACTCCAAGCAGTAATGCCTGGTAAAGGTGTGAACGCTGCTCCAGGTAGCAGCTCTGCAAATGTCTTTGATCTGCACCCCTGCGAAGAGAGCTGTAGAAGAAGCCACAGATCTCGTGGAATGTGCTCGAATCTTTCCAGACAGAGGTTTTCCTGCAGCAGTGTGACAATGCAGAATGGCACTCGTGATCCATCTTGAAATGCCCTGCTTGGAAAGAGGAAGGCCCTTGCTTGGACCTCCGAAGGCAACAAATAACTGAGAGGCTTTTCAAAAACTCTTAGAACGCTCCAAGTAGAATTTCAAACACCTCTGCACATCGAGCGAATGCAATGCTCTCTCTGCTGGTGTAGCCGGTTGAGGAAAGAACGCCTTCAGAATGACCGGCTCATTCAAGTGGAAGTCCGAGGGAACTTTAGGCATAAACCTCGGATTAGTTCTCATGATGACAGTGTTTCTCTTGAATTGAAGGAAAGGTTCTTGGATAGTCAAGGCCTGCAATTCTCCAACACGCCTAGCCGACGTGATAGCGAGGAGGAGAGTCAATTTCCATGAAAGGTATTTCATGTCAGAACGATGGATTGGTTCAAACGGGCCCTTCATGAGTTGAGAAAGGACTAGATTCAGATGCCATGTCGGAGGAGGCGGTCTCACTGATGGATAAACTCTGAACAAGCCCTTTAGAAATTGCTTGACAATTCTGGAGGACCACAAGGAGGGTCCAGATCCAGCCCTCCTGAACCTTGATATTGCCGCCAAATGGACCTTAATTGATGGATGGGCTAGTCCCGACTTGGCCAAGGACCGCAGATAAGGAAGGATCTGATGAGGCTTGGAAGCGAAAGGATCAATGCCTTCTTTCTTGCACCAGCAACAAAATCTCTTCCACTTAAGACGGTAAGTCCTGTTCGTAGAAGGAGCTCTTGCCTGAGAAAGGACCTCCTTAATCTCACTTGAAATGGGTAGGTTAATACATTCTCGCTGCTCAGGAGCCATGCAGTCAGGTGTAATGACTGCGGATCTGGGTGCCAAACTTGTCCTTCGGACATCGTGAGGAGATCTGGAAGAACCTCCAAAGGAAGAGGAGGGGCTATCGACAGCAGATGGAGTTCCATGAACCAGAACTGCCACGGCCAAGCAGGGGCTGTAAGGATCATCCTGCACGGCTCCACCTTGATCTTCCTGATGAGCCGTGGGATCAGAGGTATGGGAGGAAAAGCGTAGACAAATGTCCTCGACCATGCTATCGAAAGCGCACTCCCCAGAGAACCTTGATGGGGAAGCCTGCTTGCAAAAGACCGGCATTTCTTGTTGGTCGGAGTGGCAAAAAGATCGATCTCTGGTCTGCCCTACTGGCTGAAGACCTCCTCCAAAACTCTCTGATTTAATTCCCATTCTTGGCTGACTGAGGATGACCTGCTCAGTCTGTCGCGTTTTAGTTTTGGACGCCTGGCAAGTGTTCTGCCTTCAGCGATATCCTCTGAAGGATCGCCCATTCCCAGATCTGTTGGGCTTCTTGCGACAATGGACGAGATCTGGTTCCTCCTTCCTTGTTCACATAGTGCATGGCTGTGGTGTTGTCCGTCCTGATAAGCACTTGTGAACCTTCCAGGCGAGGAAGAAAAGCTTGCAGAGCCAGTCGTATCGCCCTGAGCTCTAACAGGTTGATGTGTAGGCGTTTCTCCTGGGGCGACCAATGACCGCTGACATGCAGGTCTTGCATCACTGCCCCCCAACCCTCCAATGACGCATCCATTGTTACCACTTGAGGAGACTGGTCGCTTACGAAGGATAGACCTTGGGACAAGTTGTCTTGATCTGTCCACCATAAGGCCGCTTCCTTCATCCTTGGAGTGGAGTGACCGTCACTCTGTCCTCTAATGAACCGTGGACCTGTTTCCACTGGTTGTGTAGTTGCTCCTGCAGAGGACGCATTCTTAGTCTGCAATGGGGAATTAGTGGGATACACGATGAAATTACCCCCAGTAGAGACTTGTAGCGGCGAACTGAAAGACACTTTGTAAGTCCTGAGCCAAGGTCTGTAATTTCTCTCTCCTTTCCTGAGTAGGGAAGGCTCTTGAGAGTTTTGAATCCAAGATGGCTCCCAGGAAGCGAGCCTTCCTGGACGGAACCAGGGAAGACTTCTCGTTGTTCAGAGTGAGTCCCAGATTCTGAAACAAATTGGTACAAGCTTGAACAGCCTCCAGCGCTGCCTCCCTGGACGGAGCTTTCAGTAACCAGTCGTCCAGGTAGGGGGAGACCTGGAAATGGTTCATTCGCAGGAAAGTTGCTACTGGCGCCAGCACCTTTGTGAAAATTCTTGGGGCTGAACGGAGTCCAAAGGGTAAGACCCTGAACTGAAAATGGCTCTTGGCTACTGTGAATCGCAGAAACCTTCTGTGTGCTGGGTGAATCGGAACGTGGAAATACGCATCCTCGAGATAGAGCGTGGCCATGAAATCCCCCGGGCTGATAAGCTTCAAGATGTCCTGGAGAGAGACCATCCGGAAGGACAGGGAGATGATAGGTGTTTAGCTCCCTGAGGTCTAAAATGGGGCGCCACTTCTCTAGCGTCCTCTTCACCAGGAAGAACCTGGTATAAAATCCTTACCCCTTTGGTTTGAGGGAACCGGCTCTATCGCTCCCTTCCGGAGCATCTGTTGGACCTCGAGCCGCAGGAGACGCTGGTGTTTCAATGGAATGGCTGCCGGGGGCTTGAGTGGAGGGACTTGCGTGAATTCCAAGGTATGCCCTTTCCGAATGATGTTGGAGCACCCAACGGTCCGATTTTATCCTGGACCAGTTGTTAAGGTATTTGGTGACCCTGCCTCCAACTGATGATCTCATGAAGGAGGGTCCAGGACCTTGTTTTGGATTTCAGGCCGAAACCAAGTAGCTTTGAGCCATCCTTGGCGGCAGAGGACTGCCACCCCAGCCAATGAACGGAACGCCATCGTCGCAATATCCATTGCACAGTCAACGATTTCCATCGACGTTGCTTCTCCCTCCTGCAAGATCTTCTTTGCCTCAGCCGTAGACTCCGGAGGCAGCTGGTCAAGGTATGGGGCGACATCACACCAAAGCTGGCGGTCGTACCTACCCATGATCGCTAGGGCATTTGCCGCTCGCACCAGCAAACTTGCCATCGACGAGAATCTCTTCCCCACATTATCCAACCTCCGCCCTTCCTTGTCCGGAGGAGTTGTTAAGGGAGCAGAGGGGTTACGGGATTTCCTCTGCGCAGCCTGCGAGATCACAGAGTCTGGTCTTGGATGACCCGTTAAGGCTGCCGGACCATCATCGGGTGCCTTGTATTTTTTATCCAGACGCGGTAGCACAGGGACCACCGTCGCCGGGTTCTTCATGGCCTTTAGGCCCTCCTTCCACAAATGATCCACAATAGGAATGGACCTAGTTGATATCCTAAAAGGTTCCTTGAAATCATATAAAAAAACAATCCGTGGTAACCTTAGGCATGGCTAATTTGAATCTTGCAGCGTCTCTTTCCATCTGCTGTTGGAAGCCCCCAATGTCCGCTGGCGGGGAATCCGCCGGATCTGGGACTGGTGATGCTGGATCCGCAATTATATATTTGTCATATTCAGTATTGGGAATAGAGTCATGATCCGACTGCTGATCCTCATCCGAGGAATCATCATGGACCTCTTGTAACCCGGAGGAATCTTGATGGATGAACATTTGAGGCTGAGGGGAAACTTGAGCTGGAATATTAGGCGTCACTAATGAGGCTGAAGTCCCTGCAGGAGATGCAGGCGTTGACGGAACCGGAATAGGCCTACTCGCCTTAGATTTATAGTCCTGCAGCATCTTATGCAGATCTTGGAGAAAAGAAGATGGCACTGTAACCATTTCCTGCTCAGAATGATGTTGCGACTGGGCCGACTGATGATGGCCAACATCCTCGTGTCCGTACTCGCCCTCAGTCAGTGTCCTGGCATTTGACTAGAGGTTGGGAGGGACTATTGGCATAGCTGTATGAGTCCTGGTCATCCTCCTCTGACTCCCCTTCTTGAAGAAGCATGGTTGGCAGTAGGGGAGACACACTCCTCGGAGAAGTCATTTCCGGCGTGATCCGTGTCACAGAAATGGTAATTCTCTTTTCAGAGGACAATATCGTCGACGGTTTTGTCGTCGACGGTTGTATACGCGTCGACGAGATCGGGGGTCGTCTAAGTAGTCGACGAGGAAACGGTCGACACGCCAGCCGTTGTCATTGTCGTCGTCGTCGACGCTGACGCCCTCGTCGACGAGACTGTCGTCAACGTCTTCGTTATTGTCGTCGTCGGCACCTTCGTCGACGACTTCATCGTCGGCACCTTCATCGGCACCTTCGTCGTCGGCGATGCCGTCGTCTTCGTCGTCGGCGTCGTCTCCCCTGTCGACGGGATAGTCGACGACATCAATGCAGATTTCGATTTTTTCGTCGACGGGACTTCCGCCGTCGAAGTCTTCGTCGAGGACTTGGAACTCCTCTCAGAAGACTGGGATGAAGGTTTTTTGAAGGCTGTGACAGTCTCCTCACCTTTAGAAGGCGCAGCTGGTCCTACCCTCTCCTTTACACCTCGGTGAGGATATTTGCTGGGACCTGGGCTCTCAGACTCACTGGGGGTCTTTTATGAGGCCTTGGAAGTTCTTTCCATAGAAAGAGAAGGGGAACCCCTACCCCTCTTCACTGACCTTCTTGAAGAAGACATCGATGCTGCATCCTCACTGTCACTAGAGACAGTATCCTTCCTGGTTTTCAGCTTATGGAGCAATGTCAAGAGTCTACCCTCACGGTCCCGGAGGGTCTTGGCCGAAAAGGTGAGACAGATCTTACAGTCCGCAGCCTGGTGGTCAGGATAGAGGCAATAAATGCAGTCTTTGCGCCTATCCTCCACAAAAAGCCTTTTCTTGCCACAGGTGGAACATGGTTTGAAAAGGGCTTTTTTCTTCTCCATTTCTGACATCCTGGAAGGCAGCCAACAGTTCTGAAGTGAAGCTGAAGATTTTGAAGAAAAAATCCTGAAATAAATCCTTTGAAGAGTAGAAGTTGAGCAGAGCTCAAAGGAGACTCCCTAAGCACAACGTGCGGTAGAAAATCTGAGGCTCCTTCAGGAAGGTTCTAAGGGGTGAGGCACTTCTGATTGGCTGAGGCCTAAGTTTGGTCTCTTTTACACAAAGAGGGTGATGTGCTACAAAAGGGAATGAGGCCTAGGCCTTTTTCCTTGGTCTTTTGTACCTACAGCTATGGTATTTTTGTTGCCGAGACTCCCATTCCGACGACGGGGAAGGATACAAAGCATGGGACTCTATGAAAGTTCCAATACTGGGGTAACTGTGGGAACACATTTTGCGAAGGGCAAGTAGGACCAGTTGAGATACCTGTAGACCAGTCAGGACCCTATATAACAGCCACCATACTTGGGCAGGATCAGAAATGTTTTGTGGATACAGGGGCGATACTTAGTGCGATATCTCAGAAACTGGTCCCTGGGACACCCTTGTCTGGCCAAGTAATTACATCAATAGGATTTGATGGAACGCCAACTCCTAGCCCTGTATCCCAAAAACTACCTTTGCGGGTTAAGAATTTCATTACTACAGCCCGGTATTTATTTCCCCCACATGCTCCAGATAATCTGATGGCACTCGATCTTTTGAAATATTTCCATGCTACTATACAGTGTTCCCCATCTGGTGTACGTGTCACTTTTGGGGAAAAGACATTGCCTAAACAATATAATTTTTCTTTATGTTTGGCTCTTGATTCTGTTCCTTCATGTGTTTTGGCTACTGCTGACACAGATGTGGGAAGAATGGACAATTTCCCAGTACACATGCAAGTTCGGGAGGATGCTTCCTTAACAAGGGTCCCGCAATATAAAAAATATAAAAAGAAGGTGAGGATGCGCTGCTATCTATCATAGATGACATGATATGTAAAGGAGTTGTTGAGGAAGTTTCCTCTAATGTATGCAATAGCCCCATTCTAAAACAGTGCGCTGGAACAGGGGATAAAATTTACTGATTCGTGATTGATTTAAGAGAATTAAACAAAATAGTGATTCTTCAATATCCTGTTGTCGCTGATATTACGACCGTGTTGACATTAATCCCACTCTGTATTTTCTGTTATTGACCTAAAAAACACTTTTTTCTCTATTCCTATACATGAGAATAGTAGATATATTTTTGGATTTTCATTAAGGGGCAGCTCATTTAGATTTTGTAATGCTCCACAAGGCTATTAGAAAATCCTGGCATTTACAGTCAGGCACTTAAACGACAGTTGGATTAATTTATTTTGCCACCAGGAGTTACACTTGTGCAATATGGCGATGACATTTTGTTGGCAGAAGACAGTTGAGCATTCTAAAGAGGCCACTCTCTCCCTATTGCATCATATTGCTACTAAGGGACATAAAGACTAAGAATAAGCTGCAAAATTGCCAGTCTGAGGTCACTTATTTGGGTCACCTCTTGTCTAAGGAAGGCCGCACTCTGACTAAAGACAGGATTCAATCTATCCTAAGAATTCCTATTCCAAGTCCTCAAAAAGAAGTCAGGGCACTTATTTGTATTACTTCCTACTGTAGACAGTGGATCCCAAACTTTTCAGTTATCAAACCTCTTTTGTCCCTTGTTACTAAGGACATTCCCTCTCCTCTACCATGGACATCCGAATGTCCGGAAGCATTTCGGCAGCTTCGTGCATCCCTTTGTTCTGCCCCAGTGTTAGGTACTCCAGACTATGCAAAACCTTTCATACTATATGTACATGAGAGAGAAGGATGTGCATTGTCAGTGTGGACACAACCATATGGTAGTAAGCATCGTCCATGTGCTTATTTCATAGCTGTATTAGACCCAGTGACCAGAGGACTTCCAGGCTGTCTTAGAGTGGTTGCTGCCACAGCGATTTCTATATGACAATCTGAAGGGATAGTGTTTAGTAACAAGGTTATGGTACCCCATTCCGTAAATGCGTTCCTGAACCAGACTAAAGCACAACACTTGACTAGCACTAGACTCACGGGATACGAACTTACGCTTTTGGCACCTCATATCACACTCAAGAGATGTTTGACATTGAACCCAGCTACATTGTTACCTTTGCCATCTGAACAAACTCAAGATTTACATGACTGTATTTTTCGGACAGAAGAACAAACTAAGGGAAGAATAGACCTTAAGGATACACCTTTCTCAGATTCGGAGGGAGAACTATGGTGGATCGCTCTTGTATAGGACTACCTGATGGCACCACCTCTGCACCCCATGCTATAACCACATTACAGACAGTGGTGGAAACAGCTTGTATCCCACAAAAATCTGCCCAAGCTGCTGAACTCATTGCACTTTTGAGGGCTTGCAAACTCAGCCAGGGATTATCAGTAAATACTTACACGGATAGCCAGTATGCATTTGGTGTGGCACACAATTTTGGCACGCTTTGGAAGGAACGGGGATTCATAACCTCCCATGGTTCTAAAATACAACATGGCGAATTGGTAAATAGTCTTCCTACTGCCTTGACATTGCCAAAGAGTGTTACCATTATCAAATGTAGTGCCCACAAGAAAATTACAGACAAGGTAGGACAAGGAAATGCTTTCACTGACGAAGTTGCACGAAATACTGCAAATGCACTCACGAGTAAAAAATATGTACTACGATCCCAAGCTTCAAGATGGGAAACATGTTTACAAAGATTAAGGAAATACAGCAGTCAGCCACTGAACGAGAAAGGGCAGAATGGCAAAAGGAAGGAGAGTTAGATTTTGAGGGATGTTGGAGGTCAAAAGATATGTCAAAATGGAAATTGCCCTATGCCTAATTAGTAAATTTTGTGACTATGGCTCTTTGACCTGCTCAAGTTAGTGCCAAAAACACCATCTTCCAACTAGAACAGGTTTGGGATAATAAGCCCATTCGGAAAACGGATGAGCATTTGGTTAAAAATTGCATGATATGTCTACAGCACAATCCTGGGAAGGGAGTATCAACCCCTACTGGTGGATTTTCCCCGCCTCAGGTTCCCTTCGAAGCACTCCAAATTCAATCAGAGTGCTGTAACAATTTAAAGCATGTACTAGTAGTGGTTTGTTCCTTTAGTAAGTGGGTAGAAGCGTATCCCACCAAAGACAACACAGCCTTGACAACAGCCAAAAGTCTGTTAAAGGAGTTCTTTCCTCGCTTTGGAATGTGTAGTGTCCTATGGAGTGACAACAGCCCCCGCTTCACTGGCCAGATAATAGAGTACCTAATGAAGGGTTTAGGGGTAAAACAGAAATTTCATGCTGCTAATTATCCCCAGTGCAGCGGGTCTGGTAGAAAGGTACAATGCCACATTGAAGTTGAAACTAGCAAAGATACAAGCAACAACAGGTCTTAATTGGTCAGATGCCCTGCTCTTAGCCTTGTTATCGGTTTGTTCCATGCCACATAGTAAGATTGGACTTTCTCCCTATGAGAGAGTCTTTGGTAGGCCTATGAATGTAAGGGGGCCCTCTAAGGCTAAATGTAATTAAAGAAATACAGTAGCCTGTTTTGAGTGATTACCTAAACAACTTGACTGAGAAAATGTCTCTGATTTATCAGCAGGTGCATGAAACTATTCCAGACAAATCAGAGGGTCCGGCTCATGGTCTTCAACATGGGGACTTAGTCCTCGTGAAAAACTTTCAAGGTTCTAAGAATTTGGAGCCTCGCTGGAAGAATCCGGAGCAGATCCTGCTTGCGACTCGAACTGCTGTCTGTGTCACCAACAGACGCCATTGGATCAATGCCTCCCACTGCAAACGAATCCCAGCAACTGTTCTCCAGCAAAAAGGCAGAAACAATTTGAAAGATAGCTTACAGACTCAGAAAAGTGTTGTTCCTATGAACGAAGACACTTTGTTTCCTGATCAAACTACACCTTCAGCAACAAGGAATGATTTACAACCTAGGACGGGAAGCAGCAGACCGATACCGGAGGACCGGTTTCAATTAGTGGAACGGTTTGGCTGTGACACGGTAAAATCACAGAATCGGCTGAACTAGGTTCAGAGGGGATTGTGATACGTGTTCAGTGGTGCCTGGATCTCTCTCCGACATGTGGTTGTATCGATACCAAAAAAGAGAGATGCAGAAATTGGGATCCAAGTTGAAGTCGCGATGCAATGAAGACTCTGTGTATGCTGACTCTGATCATACTATTGATAATATTGTCAGGAGGTTTTTGGACAAAGGAAAAAGTGATTCTGGCTCAAACCCTATAACCGCTACTACTCCTGTCCCCACGGAACATTATTACTTCACTCTTCCCTACCATGAACAAAAACACCGGATGTCCTACCTCAATATCATCCAAATATGACATCATTCTCATAATGCTACAAACACTACCGACTGCTGGGTATGTACCGACTGCTGGGTATGTGCCAACTGCTGGGTAGGTGGAATAATGCCAGCCCTTCAGAAAAAGGAGGAACACATTTCATTCCCTTGCCATTTTCACAAATTGGCTCCTGTAGAGCCTGGTTTGTACTTCTGTGGGCCTTTGAAATTAGTAATATTGCTCAAGGTGATGTAGGAAGACTCAATGCCCAGCTAAAGAAGGTTTCTAACCCAGATGAGGAAGGGGATCCACAACCCAAAAGAACTGTATGGGAAATGGAGGAGTATCGCAGAGGGAATTCCTCAACAAGATATGTCTTGCCCAACACTCGAACAGCTATTGATAATGGACCTCCTCTTATCGCTGTAACCAGAGCCTGAGCAGAACTTTGTGTGAGCAGTATTGGCAGTATCCCAGAGGGAAAAAGTGACTGCACTATAGTATTAAACATTACTGGAACGAACAATAGCAGATGTGTATAATCCCATAACACTTACTTCATTTGTGGAAACAAAGGTTATTATCATGTACGAGTCAGTTGGTCCGGCATCTTTTATGTGTCCTTTTTGTTTCCCCCTGTGTTCCAGGCACCTGCCTCTTATCACAAAGACCAGAAATTGTTTAATGACATTTCTTTGAATAGATATAAAAGAACTGTAAATAATGATGAGGTAGATCAAACTGATACAGCATTACAGCAATAAGTTGATCTTAATTTGGGACTCTTTTTCTTTGTTGGTGTAGCCCTAAATAGTAGAAAGATTAGACGCCTGACCCGAGAGGTAGAAGCAGTAACTAATCAGACAGCAATGGCTCTAGGAAATATTTCAGAAGAGCTCCAAATTACGAGGATTGTAACTTTGCAAAATAGAATGGTGCATGATGTAGTACTCGCCAATCGTGGTGGAGCATGTCGCATTATCGGTAATAGCTGTTGCATGTTCATACCTGACCACGCTCCTTCTGTCTAGGACTCCATTTCCAAATTACATAAAATAGTTGCAGAAATACTTCAAGATCAAGGAACATGGTCCTGGTCGGAATAGTTACAGGGACTTATCTCCACTTGGGGTTGGAAATTATTAATGGGGGATAGTAATTGTAGGAGCCATCTTTCTTACTTGCTGTTGCTGCATTCAATGTGCCCCTATGATATGCACCACTTGTATAAATACTTGCAACAGTATTAAACCTTCCCCCGTCAATGTTCATGAACTGAATCGAGAAATGATGGTACAACTTGAAATTGATGAATTCATGAAGATTGATATATAAATTAATACATGTACCTTTTAAAATGGATTCAGCATAGCTGAAAAGGAAGGACTGTTGAAATGTAAAATCTGATTCTCTTGTTTTTTTGATTAAGCTGTGCCTCATCCATTTTTCACCCCTGCCCTGCTTTCTGTCTGGCTCTCTCCTTGACACTGCACCTGCATAAACATTGGTAAAGAATCTAGATTGGGACATAGATTGTGTATACATGCAGACTCAGCGCAAAAGAACAGCTGGCGTCTGTACGGGGTATTTTAAATAATGGTAAAGCCTTAGATAAAGTTTACACAGATAGCCTAGCTTGTTGTGCCGCTTCAGGACGCGACAGTTACACAAGGCTGTTGATTCTTACCGATTGTTTCATTTGTTTGTTCTTCCCAAAGCTCTATTTAACTCTGGGCGTCCCTTGCTTGTGATCTTTGCTATAAAAACCCATCTAACCATCGTTCAGTGTGCTCTCTCCTCGAGTACCTCTATGGTGCTTGTCTGATGAGGCCCCCATTCATGAATGCTAATAAATGACGTATGATTTGTATTTCGCGCCAGTGTTGATTCCTCCTTACTTGTTAAGAACCTGTGGCGAAGTGGTGACCCTGCACCAGTGGGTATTAATAATCCGCTCCACAGGGGCAGATCGAATTGGCTGACATGTTGATTACAGCAGAGAGGGTGACATGGACGTCACTTTCCCAAGTACACCTCAAATATTTTTTTTATCCCGCCAGGAAAGGCCCCAGTATAGAAAGTTGAGAGCGTACCCTCCTAGATAGTTTGAACTTATTATTGCCTCTGCAAAGTGGATCCCTAGCATAATCAAAAAATATTTTTGGGCTTCATCCTGTATGTTGGTCTGCAGCAGGGTGTGGTAGCGGCCCTATGATGAAGCATGCCACTATTTAGTGGGTGAGGGCACCTTAGGGTTTCCACACTCTCGAACATCAATGGAAATAATACAACGGGGATTACACAGATGCTTCCCCTTCTTTTTGTGAATTATCGGCCAATCAGCTTAATGGACATACTCCAGAAAATGTATGCACGACACATTTTATTCCGTGTCAGTGATTGGCTGGAGGAAAAGGCAATTCTAACTAGATACCAAGCTGGATTTAGATCCAAAGTTAGCACAATAGACCAGATCTTTAGACTCTGCTGCCTTTACTGGAAATATGTAAAGATCAAAAGGGGTCATTTATATGTTCCTTTGTTGATTTAAGGGCAGCATTTGATTTAGGTGCCTCGCAGTTTCCTATGGAAAACGCTGAGTGCAGTAGGGTTGCCTAATAATTTATTAGTTCAGATTAAAGAGCTACATGAAGGAAACTTCGCGAGAATTCGATGGGGCCCAAATGGCGAACTAACCCCTAAAATTCCCATTGAGCGTGGTGTTCGGCAAGGTTGCGTACTGGCCCCTACGTTGTTTTCTATTTTCGTGAATGACATTCCCTCATATTTAGAGGGATGTAAAAACGATTCCCCAAAACTGAACGGTGAAAAGGTAACATCCCTACTATTCGCTGATGATACTATCTTGATTTCCCAAACTAAAAGAGGTCTCCAGGCACTATTGAACTCCTTCAATGAATATTGTAGTAAGAAGGGACTGGAGATAAATGGGAAAAAGACCAAATGTATGGCCCTAAATCCAACTAAATCTGATAAAGGCTGTTTAACCTTAAAAGGAGCAAAACTAGAATCCGTCACCCATTTTTCTTACCTAGGGGTGACATTAGACTCCAATTTCTCTTGGAAAGCTCAGATGGAAAAAAGTAAGTTGACATTTCTCCAGAATGTAAAACCTATCCTTAGGGAACAAAGCCTGAGCACTAGCAAAGCCGTGTCTCCGGCGACTGAACTTTTTAAATTTAAAGTACAACCAGCAGTGTTATACGGTGCAGAAATTTGGGGCCCTGGGTCTAAGGACATTTTTAGTGTCCTGGACAATAATTTTATGAGAAGTTTGGTAAGGGTCCCGAGAGGCACTCCCCTAGTGCCCCTTCAACTTGACCTAAACATTAAAAGAACTGATCACCAAATTATAATACGCCCATTGTTGCTGTGGGTTAGATTATGGCGGGTACCTGAACTACAAGACTACAGGGACGGGCTAAAAGAAATTATGGAGCTTGATAATTTAAAAGTCATTCCGTGGTTCAAACATGTTAAAACTTGGTTTATTAAAATAGGTCTGAAACATTTTTGGGAGAACCCGGACCAATTACCATCCAACCCGAAACTAATTTTAAAAAGGGCCTTTTGGACTTTTATTGTCAACATGACCATAAGCGCTCCAACTGGTGGGACCCTAGTAACAAAATTTCTCACTTTTAAGGATGTACCATTATTTGAGACTTTTATGGATGAAATAGAGCCCCCTCTTGCCAAAACTTTATTTTTAAAATTTAGATATGGAAATCTCTTAATAAATACAACTTTGGCACGTTGGGCTAGGGGCTCAAACACTTCATCCATAGTGATAGATGAATCTTGCTCCTTGTGCGAATGCCATCAGATAGAAAACGAGCAACATATCCTCTTTTTTTGTCCTGTGTATGCACAGGCCAGGAAAAGATGGATTAAACCCATATGCCTATTGCTAGGCGTGAGATCATGCACACAGGCTTTGAGAATTCTTACAACTAACACATCCCAATCAATAATATTTAGTGTTAGTAGATTTTTACATTCTATTTTTTTCCAAAGAAAAAAACTGGGACACCAATTGTAATTGGGGTCAACTCTAGAAATAGAACTGGTCCACCCTTTAGTAATTAGTGGGGGGTCCATCACAGAATTTTATTGTTGTCTGTGTATTGATTGTCTCTAAAATGAATTGAATTGTTTTTAGCTAATGGTTTTAAAGCTTTATGCTGTAAAGTTCCATGCTGTATTGTTCTATTTCTTTTGTTATTTTTAAATGTAATGTATATGGCATTGTTTCTTTTATGGCAACCAAGCCGAAATAAAGAATTTTGAATGAATGAATATATGTATGAAATAGGGAGGACTAGGGAAAGCAAAAACCTCTCATCCCTTTGTTCTAAGTGTGAAGGAAGTTGATGGATTCATCTTGGATTTTATACAGATGGATGCTTTTAAGGAAGCCAAAGGTTATTTTTCCTCTTTTCAGCTGTCCCTGATGTTGAGGTGTAGTATATGCGATACTGGAGAATGCAGACAGGATGATGTCTAATGTTTTACCTTTCAAGTGGGTTGAGTTTGTAATGATTTGCTTTATTTCCAATGTGTTGAGAATTGTGTAGAAGGTTTCATTCATGCTTTTTATATCGGAGTTGTCAGGGATGCCAAGGTCTCAGCGGAAGTTGTGTTGGGTCTATTGGAAAGATGCAGAGGTGACAAGGTCTGAGATTTCTACTAGGATGTCCTTGTTTGGCCCGGGTGGTTAGTAGGTCTGATGTAAGGAGAATGCAACTGTTGCTCTTGTTGTGAGGCTGCTGTCTATGTGGTGCATGCTATAACCATTGAGGATGTACAAGTTGTGTATGGAGAAGAGCTGTGAACCAGGTTTCTGTAAAGGAAAGTGCATCTAGGTTGGGTAGGGTAATGCTGGTTATGTCTGGAGTATGACTGAAAAGTGTACATTGATGACTGTCAATTGAGAGTGTTGTGTGTAGGGGGGTCTTAGTGAGTGGTATTTGGTGAAGCCCAGAGGTGTTAGCTCTGAAAATGGAGTAAATGTGTTTGGATGGTTTGGGAATGGTGTGAAATGTGATTTTTGCAGGACACATAATTAAGCAAATTTACCTTCAACAGGGATTCTGGATCTGTGTAGTCCAGGTCCAAAACAGCTGATGCACTTGTCTGTATCCTTCCTTAGCTGGGGATGGCCTTTAGAGATGATTAAATAATGAGAGGTGGTGGGAAACGAAAGATGGAAACCAGTGATGTCACTTCCAGGAAAATTGAATTAAGACACTTCCTGCAAAGTTGGATGCTGGAAAATACAGAGATGGCCTATTGTGACGCGTGCTGGAAATGAAGGTTGCTTGCCTGGCTAATTCTTCTAAAGATTGTTTTGACAGGAAACCTGTGATGTCACTGCCTACAAAGATTAATGCTGGCAATGCAATGATGTCACTTCGTGTAGAGATGGATGTTGTGAAATGCAATTATATCACTTCCTGTTGATACTGATAAATCCATAGATGGTTTCCTGCCGACATGGATGCTCGGAAAATCGTTAGATGCTTCAGCATTTAACATGTACTTATGAAAATGGGGGGCAGTATATTATATTATTTTACATGAGTAGCCTTGACATGAAAGTGTTTGAGGGCCGCTGCACTAAAAGTAACATTATCCAGAATGAGTCTTAGTACATAGAGAGAAGCCCTCAAGTAGGTGTTGGCTGTCACCAGTAAGTAAATAGCTCTTGCCCGCATTACGCATCTTTTTCTTTAAGCAAGAGCTAGCAGGATCACCTAAACATTTTAACGGTACATTTTGAAATCTCAAACACCAAAATAATACATAGAGGTCACATCTCCTCTTCAAAGCAGAAACTTTTACAATGCTATTTTCTGATGTCTGTTACTGCAGATCACACAATGGACAGGCTGCAAATAAAAATTAATGTCCGTATTTATTTGCAGACTTAGCACTTTTATTTACAATTTAAATTCCTCAGATAAGAAAAATATTTTCAGTTACAGTAATGTCCTTTAAGGAGTAAGAACACTTCCATAAACAACTGGTAGTTAAAGTTATCGTACATAAAGTGACAGCAATGTCTCTCCCCTAGTTTAAATGCATTCCTCCATTGGCACCACAGATTGGGACTTCCATGATGAACCTCGTAAAATCCAGCCATTCAACCAAGACGACATACACTGCTTGGAACATTCCTGCTGTCTGAAAAAAGCAACAATATACATACATACATACATACATAAACCAGAATACAAAGAGCAAACAGCTTCGAGTGCATTTAATGTTTCATTATAGAAGGCCTGCGTTGCTGATTTCGCAGAGTGCATCAAATATAAAGACAGCAACTGAAAATATGCTTTATGTAGAATACATCAACACTGCTCTCTTAAAGAGCATTTTTTAAACAAAATACCCTCTTTGATCCACCAAAGGAAGATGAGGCTCACAGACGAGCCCCCCTCAAAACATATTTTGAAGTTGGTTCCCGAGTGTCTTATATGCTTTGAAGTTCAACAAGTGACTGTTTCGGTTCTCCAAGAGAGCTCCATAGTTTTGATTATCATCTGTTCATAAATAAATCATAAAGAAACGTATAGTACAGACAAATTAAAGTGAATAAAATGTATAGCCTATGGAACCTAGATAACCAAACCAAAGGTAAGTAGCCCACACATGCACTATATGCTCATATCTCTGAATCAGACTCAGTGGCAAGTTCTTCTTCGGTTATTTGCATCAGTGGGTCCGGGTTCGCACTGTCCTCACATTGGGGTTGGCTGTCTGACTGCTGCGAAAGGGAAATAAATGGCACATTAGCATATGCTACAAGACACACAAATCACTCAGCATCCAGTGGTAAAATGTTCCTTTGAAACCAAATTGGAGTTAAAATCTCACTTCAGAAATCGTAAATATATAATGGCGTAGTCTCTTTCGGAGGCAAGTTAAAACAAGCTTTGGAAAAGCCAATAGTTTTTGCCTATATGAAATGTATTGGCTTTTTCAATGTGTTTTTACATGTTGCACAGCAGCGTGAACTACTGTGCAAAACGGCTATAAGTAAAAAACAAAAAAAGCTATGACTCTGCCAGCATTGAGCGTGTTATAGCGCTTTTTCACTTTAAGCCATGTTGCACAGCAACCCACGCTGATATGTAACATGCTAAAAAAACAGTGGGGGATTGTTTGAGGGGGGGCAATACATCTGAGAGGGTGAAAAACAATGGAGGGGTGGTGGGGAGACACAGGTGAGATGAAGGCGTTGGACATGCCCTCAAACCAGAACCTCCCCCTAGCTGAATCAGGAGTAAGCAGTGGTATATAACTAAAAGAAGAAGTGATCACAACAATGTAATTAATACCCGTCACCAACAATGAGATAATTCTGAGTGAAACAAATTTGTACGAATTGTAATTATCCAAACTGTCTGCTAGTTGGAAGTTTGATCAACTCTTGAATTTATCCAAGATGCACAGTTTTGGGTTCGAGATTTGGTTTCTCATGTCCTAGTACTTGCAAAACTCTGCCTTTCTATCACTTTTTATGCTGACTAGAACTACGAAAATGTCCTGGGTTAACCCTGCAGGGGGTTTAACATTAATGTTTTCTATTGGATATTCTATCCTGAAGGGCTTTGTTAAATTGGTCGCTTTGCATTGGTTTAAGTGATGCAATTACTTTGATCCACTGTGGTGTTTACAAGAATCAGATGTTGGCTTGGCCCTAGTCAGGTGCAAGTACCTTACTTGTTGCTATTTTGTTCTATTCGGGTACGTGACAGTTAAGCAACGTACTAGTTTAATACGAAAGACAGGGCCTGACTATAAGTTTGGGGGTGCAGCGTTGTGTCTGCCCCACCAAACACGTTGTCAGCCAGCCAGCCAGTTTACTAAAGTTTCTGGAATCTGTTTTTTATGCTTCAACGGCGGTGCCGGAGAAAATGGGGAACGCAATGGGAACGCCAAAAACAGTTCCTGCAAGGCTTCGAATGCAAAGTCTGTGCCGTGCAGGAACTGGGGTGCATGCAGAAAGGGGGGGTGGCACATGTGCCCCCCCCCCCGCATGAACCACATGGCCCTGTGATACAAGGGGGCCCTGTAGGGCCCCCTTTGTTTCCTCTCCACCACAGTTTTCATGAAGGAGGAACCACCATGGAAATCGTGTCTGCGAGCAAACATGCAACATGCTTACCGAGACCGCAGCAGTCCTGCCAACCATATTGAGGCCATAAGACAACCCCAACACCACACCACCAGGGAACTGCGGTTTCCTGGAGGCTGCAGTGGGGAACTGGCAGTCCAACCGCCCTAATTGTAATAGGGCAGTCGGAAGACTGCCACCGTCGCGCCCCTGCGAGTCCGTGGACCGGCAGACTCGTAAGTGAAAGAACGTGTGGAAAGAAAATTTGTCATTTAATGATATCTTGCGGCAACATCTAAAATATACTGACGGAGCCCTGTCTACTGCATGGAAGTGATTTGAAATACCAGTAATGTTAAAAGGTAATTGTATAACTCATAATCTACCAAGAATATGCCTATATTCAGATTGTCAATTATAGATTGGACATATGACTTAAATCCTTGTGCACTTTAACTATTATGCAGGATGTATTTAATGTCAATATCCTGTCCTCCCAGCTGGGCCCCGAGGAGTTGCTGACACCAGGCGCAAATTAAAATTATAGGAAGACGACAAAATTAGAATTAACCAGGACATGATTTAATGGTCCACATTGTTCCACTCACTGCTCAATACATATGTTCAACCAATAGCTTTTCTCTTCACCACTTTTCAATTCAAATACTACACATTTGTAGGTGGAGCTCGAGGAGACAGTTTGCTTAGTGGAGTCTTGCTTCAGGCCTATGTTCATCTTGATTCATCACAGTTCTCTGAATTCACTGGAAGCAAGGCAAGGGTTTGCTTAGACAGAAAGGGCAAATTACAGACATCCACTGATAGGCTGGAGCAGTTAGGTCTCCTCCCAAAACAATGTAAAATACCTTAGGTTAATTTTAAAGTAAAATCTAACTCTGAACATTTGCAACAAAAAAAAAATCAAAACTATGCCTTTTCCATCTAAGAATACAGAATGGTCCTTCAACGGTAACACCTTCAAGAATATAAAGCTACAGTAACTTTGGTAACACCAACTTCAAAACTCGAATTCTGCAACAATATTTATCTGCCCCCCCCCCCCCAGCCTCCCAAAACAAATTGCACAAACGTACCAATGCAGCTGCTTGCTTAAACAAATATAACATGCAAGTAGGACCACAGTGCCCTGGGGCATGAGAGAGCTTTGCTAGCTTAATCAACAGAATAACATTCAAATATTCATGTATCTTTCACATAGTTTGGTTTATTAAATCGGTAATCCTTCATTGCAAACAAAGTAGAAATAGATTTTCCAATGAATGTTAAAATGTTTTAGGTTCCACACAAACGGAGCTTTGCCAGTCACGGCTTCCAGACTTTTGGGAACTACATGCTCATCTAAATGCCAGGGAAGCAATAAAAAAAACTACTCTTTCAAACCGGAGCGGAATTCTCTCCCAATTCCAAGAGTAAACTCTTTCTATTCACGAAATTAATAAAGTTAACAGGCAACCATGTAGTAGACCAAAGTTAACAAGGCCCTCAAAAAACAGTATGATCTATGAGGTAGCACTACAGTTTATACATGCTCATGCAGTTGTCAAAAAAAGGCGTGACCTTATGTGGTTATCACTCATTTTGCCAACGTGGTTATGATGAGTACCACCAAGTTCGGACTTATCACCAACTGGTAGCAGCACCATAAACATTAAAGTGTGAGAAATGTGCTATAAGTGTACTCAATCTAATCAGGCCTTTAGAGGATCATGGTGTCAAGAGAGTCGTTCAAAGGAGGTCTTATCTTAAAATGTCATAAAGGGAGTAGCATCTCAGACTGAATTAAGGACAAGATAAAAAAGAACATAAATCATGCATATTCGCAGAAGTATTTTTATGAGAATAGCTGTGAGTTACTGCTTTTGCCACAGAAATCCTTTTGTTATATGTGAAACTTCTGCGCACAGCAGCTGAGCTGAAGGGGTGGAGGGTGCTTTGTATAAATAACATGGGGTTTAAACCCACCTGGTAGTATCCATGACTTTAATAGTGCATTGCTTATTTTATAATGCAAGTCACAATCTGCTGCATACAATATTTTCTTTTGTATTTAACTGCGCGTGACTGCTGTTGTGCATAGAACTTTATTAAAGTAATGCCTCTCAAAGACCTGTTTAATGTTTTATATATCATGGTACACATTTATTTTGTAGTTTAATCAAGTTACAAGAGCACTAGGTATGTGCCCTTCCATTTCTGGTGCTTTGCAGCAGTTTCAAGATCTTCTTAGAGTTTCTCGTTGCTCAAATGGGTGTAATTTCTGATTTTTATCTGTTTCCCTGGACTTCATAGCTTTAAAGTCAGGAATTATTGGAGGTGTCAAACACGATGTAAAGCTGCTTGTATACAGTTATTTAGCAACTTGTGGCAATACAGAAGCACTTCTGTTCAATTATTTACATATAAAACCTGAAGTGGCATTTTGTTTTAAAAATACTTTTACTAAAATAATACTCACATGTGTGCCTTTCAAGCTCAAATCTTTGACCTATTTTTTATTTTTTTTACATTTTACGTAGTCAGCATAGCTGATTAATGCAATTGATCCCAAGGTTTAAAGGTTTGCTTACAACTCTGAATTATAGATAAAGTCAACTGTTTTGAGATACTATGTGCCAAGTACCCTTACAGAGGCCACAAACCATATTGGTGAAGGAAGCTACCACTAAAGAGGCCACAACCACCACCTTTGTAATTTTTACCTTTGCCATTTGCTCTGGAAAATTAAACCAAGCACTGGCAAAGCCAATAGATCAGGGTTGCATTAGGAGTCCTCAGACAGCATTAAAGAATATTCTGCTGCAGTGAACGTTTGAGATGTAATCTAGTCTGTAATACTTTGCCATGCTACATTTTGATACTGAAATGCTAGCACGCCAAAGGAGGCCAATGAAACCAAACACCCAACACAATGATGAGAGCGAGAAATAACCCATGAATGCTTTTTTGACCCATGTGACAAGAAGCCCAGAGTTCTCAAACTTGCACTGCAACTAAATTAAGAGTAGTGCACACAACTAAATTAATTCTCAAAAGGACTGTTGATCAGTACAGTCAAAAGGCATGATGCTCACTTAATGAACAATGCAGGTTTAGGGAAGAGCTTGGCCAGCTCCACTTGTACTGTTGAGACCCCTGATAACTCAAGCTCAAAGCAACTAAGGTGGACTTACCTTTAGGCCGAGGTATCACACATCATTCAAATTAGTGACAAGAAAGCTTTTCAGGTTTGGTCAAATTTGCCATTTTCTTACGCGTTTCCATTTCAGTGGGGTGGATCAGACTTTAAACACTTAAACTAACTTAGACCACAAGTTGGGTGTGGTGCTTGATGTCAAAGACTACACACATGCTGAACTGCAGTAGAATTACATGTCTTTGTATGTCACAGGGATGGCCAGCACAACGGTGGATATACTCGACATTTTTTCAGAAGCGCATACGCTGAAACGAACTGCATTTACCATAATGTCCAGGGGCCAACTCGCTGGTAGGAGAAGCAGTGTGCGACCGTATGGATTGTTGTTTAGACCACAAGTTGGGTGTGGTGCTTGATGTCAAAGACTACACACATGCTGAACTGCAGTAGAATTACATGTCTTTGTATGTTATGAGCTTCTTAGACATGTAAAAAGGTTGCTTCTTTGGGCTGGTGAATTCACTTTCTTTCATGTCCCAAACATTGATCCTAAATGTTATGTTTCTTTAGTAAACTACCTTTCCTATTAAAACCCACTGACAGATTTATGTATGCTTGAAAAGGCATATCATTTTAGAGTCCATAATTATAGATGACAATTTTTAAAGAACACCAAGTGTTGAAATCTAATTTTGTTAGGAATCACACCGTACTCATGATATACAATTACAGTAGAGCAATCACGATATTGTCAGTCTGTGGCAGGAGATGGAGGGGGATGCATAATTATCTGACTTCTATCTAGTCACAACCCCCAAGTACTTGTCCTTTAAGTATAATTAAGAATCCAAACTCTAGTTTGGACAATGAAAGAAAAAAAATGTACGTGATGGAAGGGTTTTTGTTTAGAAGAAACTAATTTGACAAATATAGAACATTTATTGTATAATATTTCAGGTGCAAGCTTCCAGTTTACCTCATATGTACATGAGATATGTTTGAAAGTTGATAAAAGTTGACATCCTAATGGGCTGCAAACAGTAAAATAAAAGCAAATATTAAACAGCACGCTGCATTGAATGGTATAGCACAACATCGCAAATATGCTGCTGCGCAAAATTTAGGGGATCTGAGAAGACAAAAGGTAAATAAAGAGAGCGCATTAAAGTAACCCCTGGACAGCGAGAGTTCATAGTGGAAAAAGTGTCTGTTTTGTGCCTGGCAAATATTGTAAAAACCATTTCAAAGTAAAGTCTAACTAACTCTGTCATGGACCAAAGCAAAAATATCTGAAAGGAGTCCCCAAATCACGAGGTCCTAATATATTATCATTAAATTGGGTTTGAAGTATATTTTGCAAATAACATTGTTATATCTCCACTGTGAAACACAATACACATTAACTTTAACAACTCCGACCATTATTCTTGGTACTTGGACCAAATATTATTTTAAGGGAGATGGTCCTTGGGACTTCAAGCAGAGTTTAATGTCTTAATTTTACAAATCAATTGGGTTGTCTCTGTATATCTGCTGTTGAGGAGGCTACGGGAGATAGGATACAGAAGGGGCGATCAACACAGAAGAAGGAAAGATCTTTCACTAGTGAGAAACAAAAAAGAAAATGGAAAGGGGAACAGCAAATTATTTTACATTTTCTGACCAACAACTCCCCGTTTATCACAACTCTTATCATCTAGAACAGGGGTACTCATAGTACGGCCCGCGGGCCAGGGGCGGCCCGGCAAGCCTTCCCTGGCGGCCCGCGGACCTTTCAGACATCATACCTGAGTTTTTGTTTTTTTATTAAAGGCCGTCTGCAACCAGAGTTCATTCGAATCAGAGACTCTGCTGCCTGTTGGGGCCGGGCGATTTCCGCCGTAGTCAGAGTGGGGCTGCAGGGGCGCTGAGAGGTGAAAATAGCCTCATTAACATGCTAATGGTCTTCTAAAGACCTGTGAAATGCTTTGATGCGGCTGTGTGAGCGTGCCTGGAAGCTGTCACAGCCCGGGAGGGGAGGGCACACAGGCAGGGTCACCCTTTTGACCATGTCAGAGGAGTGGAGCACTGCGCAGTTCTTGACGCCTTTGGCCCTGTCAGTGCTCAGATTACCTAATCGGACAGAATCCCTCAGCGAATTAAACACTCACGATTGAGACATGCAGTGATCTGCAGGTCACAAATTCGAATCCTCGCAAGGCTGGCTGGGACTTGTAGCCTTCTGGTGTCGTTCAATGCAGTTCTGTGACTTTAAGAAATAGAAACATCTTTTAATCACAGCACTTACAAAGAATAGATGTGTGGCTTGATGTGCTGTATACAGGTCTTTCAAAGACCATTTGCATGTTAATGAGGCTATTTTCACCTCTCAGGCCCCTGCAGCCCCACTCTGACTACGGCGGAAATCGCCCGCCCCCCACAGGCAGCAGTGTCTCTGAGTCGAGCTCTGGTTGCAGAAAGCCTTTAAAAAACAAGCATTTACAATGCAACGGTTTCGCCTTTGGAAAAGTTTGAGCTATTGGCATTGTAAATGACAAAATTTGTATTTATGTGTTGGTTTTGAAAACAGATAAATAAATGGCATTGTCATTTACATTGCCAATAGCTCTAACTTTTCCAAAGGCGAAACCGTTGCATTGTAAATGCTTGTTATGTTTAGAGTTCTTGCTACAGAGCTGAAAATGAAACGGAGACAGAAATAACTATTCTTCAACATCCTGAAATCCTGCCCATTCCCATCTTTCTTTAGGAAGTACTCTGCAGAACCAAAGGCTACAAAGATGCTGGAATCTTCAATCTGAGATGATCTAATTAATACTGCATGCAAGGTGCGTGGTGAAAACAGATTTGCATCCTTTATAGCATACTGAAACTATTACTTAAAATAACAAGCATTTGCATAGCCAATATGTCTTGCCTTTGGGACAAAGTAAAACCAGAAAGCCTGCATCCATCGCAGCTTCTGGGTTAACTAAATTGTGTGATCTTGGGCAAATATGTTATTTTACTGATCTTCCTTTTTCTTCACTCTTACAAATGAAAGCACCTTCTTATTTACATGGGTTTACAACACCACCTGTACGAAAACATATTGTGTTGGAACTAATAAAGAATAATGTTGCTCTATCTTTAAGATCGCATCAGGCACATACACCTGTCACACATAAACACACATAAAAACTCACAGACACACACACAAACACACTGTCTGATTGAAGCACCGTGCAAGAATCGTCCCAGCATCAAACAAATAACTGCAACTGAAGCAGAAGAGCACAGCTGATACAAGCCTTCACCGAGTCATTCGCACAATTGAATCGCATTAAAGACATCTGAGGGTTAAGTAAATGGCCAGCAATCACCGATGTGTCGGTTTGGTTCAGAATCCAACTTGTAAACAAGTGCGCCTCATATACAACCTACCACGTATAATGCTCATCACTTACCATCATTAAGTTATTTTTTAATTACAAGTATGTTTTGCATGGAGAACATACAATGCAAACTTTACATAATGCACTGAGGCAATCCCATTTATTTTTGCCAGGCAAGAGACGCGGGTCAGATGAAGACACTCGGGTAATTTGGGCAGGATCACATAACGCAGAGCAGAAGCAACCAATTTGCAAACTCGGATCTCTGGTTCCGAAGAGTGCAGTTTAGTTACTAGATCACTTCTTCTCATAATCATACGAAACCGGCGGACACGCTGTATTTTTGTAGACACGAAACGTGAGGGTTGTTGCGTAAAAGAGGACGCAGTTAAAGCTTCTCCATGCACCCGACACGCTGCGGGCCGCCTTCTACCAGCGACACACCTTCCCACTGAGTGACTGACTATAACCATGCAAAGCATGTACACATAGTCCGTGCACACTAAAAGTAAAAAAATATTCAGAGTACATAATATAGGAGCACGTGACAGCCCAAACTGGGATCCAGACAGGGAAAAGGAGGTGTGAGGTGGCGCTCTCAGGAGCAGCAGTAGGCTAGGCAGCGCAGATGTGGAGGGAGACTGGCAGCAGCGGATCCTGAAGCAGAGCAAAATGAAGTGAACTTACCGGGCCCTAGAGAGGAGTGTGCGACATCTCTCACCTCCGCTATGGTTCAGAGCAGGCAGCTTCAACATCTGAGGCGGGAGTCGGGAGGGGAGTGTGTTGCCCAGATTTGTACAGCAACACTAATATCAGAATCCACATTGCAGGTGCATGCACCGTTGTCTTGTCACAAAGCAAAATGAAATGGTATGAAAATACTATTCAGCATTAAGTCAGAGACAGGTGTAGCCAGGACTTCCTTCATCTTCTGAGGTATTACAGTTTGTTGCACTTTAGGTACCCAGGCCCTAGTCAGAGCCCAAATTTGCAGAATTTGGTTTTAATTCACGTCGGGCTGACAGTCTGAAGTCGCGATGTTTGCCAAGTCATTTTTTCCAAACGGCTCGTAAGTGCTCTGCTCGGGGTTGATTGGGTGGTAGAAGCGGTATTAAAACCTACCAGTTGCACAGCAGGAGCTTCAGTGCTTGTCCTTTTGGCCCTGCTTCGTGATATCGATGAAATGATGCAGCTTCTTGTCACCTGCGACTTTCTGCTCACTCAGCAGCCTGCTCGCGGTTCTTGGGCCATGGTCACAGAGGGAAACTTCAGCCTCCACATGTGGGGGAAGAAGAGTGCTCAATGATGTTAGCTCAACGCAAGCATGCACCCGCCTGCTACTGGATTCTGGACTTCAAGCCGGCACCAGATAAGATTCAGGGGCAGAGACAGAGGCGCGCGAGAAAAAGAGCAGATATCAGCTGCTGCCGCTGAATATTGGAAGCTGCGCCACACACACCGAAAGCTGCCACCTGGGGCCACGTTGAATAGACGCCTGCGGCGCTATGCAAGGCAGACGCTGCGGTTCCCCTTCAGAGGAACGGGGATGATTTGAGAGCATTGCGGGGGGGCCCTAATACAAAATAGGAGGCCAGGGACTACACATGACGCGTGCCATGGGCTGAGATGCGAGAGGACATACACTAAGGTGCATGGCCCAATATCATTGAAGCACCGGTTCGGAGGCACAGACAATGCGGTGCTGGGAGAGAGACCCGCTGCGTGCATAAAACTGACCCCAACTTAACTGCGGTGCGCTGAAGGGAGACATGACCCGGTGCCGTGGATGAGGTGATTAATTATAGAAGGGCACTAGCAACAACCCGGCGAGACAGAAGGACACACGGAAGGTATTGCAAGCTGCGCCACACACGCCGAAAGCTGCACCCTGGAGCCATACCAAACAAACGCCTGCGGCGCTTCACAAGGCGGACGCTGTGATTCCCCCGTGGAGGTACAGGGATGATTTGAGAGCATTGCCGGGGGCCCCTAATGCAAAAAAAAAAAACCAAGAAACAACAGCACAAACAGGGGGGCAGAGGCTTACCGCATGGCCTCGGCAGACGCTGCTCGGAAAGCACAGCGTCCTGTAGGGATTCGGGGGCGTGCTCTCCCCTCACCATTGGCTGGAAGGTAAAATTCCAGCCAATGGGAAGAGGAGAGGGCGTGACTTAAAAAAAGACACGGAAACGCCCCCGAATCGCGTCAAGGCGGGCCCTGAACTCAGTGACGCTCCTCTCCTCCAATGGCTGGCCAGCATTTACGAGGCCAGCCATTGGCGAAGAGGGGCGTGTTCAGGCCCCCATACTACTAACAAAAGATTTCGGCTCCGCCCACCTACTGCTTACGCAGTGGGACGGTAGCCGAAACCTAAAAAGGGAGGGAGACAGAGGGAGGGAGGGAAAGCGAGGGAGAGAGGGAGAGCGAGGGGGGAGGGAGAGCGAGGGAGGGAAGGAGAGCAAGGGAGGGAGGGAGAGGGAGGGAGGGAGGGAAGGAGAGCAAGGGAGGGGAGCGAGGGAGGGAAGGAGAGCGAGGGAGGGAGGGAGAGGGAGGGAAGGAGAGCGAGGGAGGGAAGGAGAGGGAGGGAGAGAGGGAGGGAGGGAGGGAAGGAGAGCGAGGGAGGGAAGGAGAGGGAGGGAGGGAGAGGGAGGGAAGGAGAGCGAGGGAGGGAGGGAGAGCGAGGGAGGGAAGGAGAGGGAGGGAAGGATAGCGAGGGAGGGAAGGAGAGCGAGGGAGGGAAGGAGAGCGAGGGAGGGAGGGAGAGCGAGGGAGGTAAGGAGAGCGAGGGAGGGAAGGCGAGCGATGGAGGGAAGGAGAGGGAGGGAGAGGGAGGGAGGGAGGGAAGGAGAGCGAGGGTGGGAGGGAGAGCGAGGGAGAGCAAGGGAGGGAAGGAGAGCGAGGGAGGGAGGGAAGGAGAGGGAGGGAGGGAGAGCGAGGGAGGGAAGGAGAGCGAGGGAGGGAGGGAAAGGAAGGCAGACAGAGGGAGGGAAAGGGAGGGAGGTAAAGGGAGGGCGAGGGAGAGCGAGGGAAGGGGAGGGAGGGGGAGGGAGGGAGACAGAGAGAGGGAGGGAGACAGAGGGAGGGAGACATAGGGAGGGAGTGAGAGAGTAAGAGTGAGTGAGACAGAGGGAGAGATGGAGAGATGGAGACAGAGGGAGAGGTGGAGAGATGGAGACAGAGGGAGAGGTGGAGAGATGGAGACAGAGGGAGAGATGGAGAGATGGAGACAGAGGGAGAGATGGCGAGATGGAGACAGAGGGAGAGATGGAGAGATGGAGACAGAGGGAGAGAGGGAGACAGAGGGAGGGAGTGAGAGAGTAAGAGTGAGTGAGACAGAGGGAGAGATGGAGACAGAGGGAGAGATGGAGACAGAGGGAGAGATGGAGACAGAGGGAGTGAGAGAGTGAGAGGGAGTGAGAGTGAGGGAGTGAGAGAGTGAGAGGGAGACAGAGAGTGAGAGGGAGACAGAGAGTCAGAGGGAGACAGAGTCAGAGGGAGACAGAGAGTCAGAGGGAGACAGAGTCAGAGGGAGAGGGAGAGGGAGAGGGAGAGGGAGAGGGAGAGGGAGATGTGTGTGTGCCGGGTCTGGTGGCTCAGTGGACTGCAGGGACCTATGATCAACCTCATGGTCACAGTTTTTTTGTTGTTCTAGCCCCGCCCCTTCCCCACTGACCCCGCCCCCACCGGTGCGGCCCTCGGACACAAACCACACTGTAAATTTGGCCCCCGAGAGAAAGTTTGTGAGTACCCATGATCTAGAACAATGAATATTAGCCTCCCACTGAAAGTATCAATCCGTTGTCTACACTCTCCCCGCACCCATGCTATTGAGGCAAGATACAGATTACTTGCTACGAATTGCAGCAAAAAGGAAAACAGTATTTGCATAAACTAATTTACTAATGGGGGTTCATGGCTAGTTAATGGCAAAACAGTCAAACACACAGATTTAATTTTGCAAAGAGTAGAAGAGCATGCAGCTTAATTGTAGGCTTTAATTAATGGCTTAATCTAACAAAACCAATATTTATGTTACTTCTGTAAACAGGAAGTCATTGTAAGGCTATGATTCTAATTTAATGAGACAAAGGCGCATCTGTTTTGCACACTTGGGAATCAATTTCTTCAGGGAGGATGGCAGCAAACGTACCACAGCAGCTGGACTGTTCTCTGGGTTTATGTTGTGTCTAAGGACACACGAAATAATTGGTTTTATGACAAGACCACAATTTATTAAAACACAAGGTCGATCCAAAGGATATTTCAAGAAACTGGATCAGTGCTTAAACTTCAATCTTAAAAGCACAACAGACATATCCAAAGCATTCACAAGCAAGTATCGGCTTACTTTTGAATCTGGTGTAGCAGCTGTTGCAGTACAATTCGTTGTTTCGGATTCGGACTTCTGCTCCGGTTTGTGAGCCTCCAAGGTCAGATTCACAAGCGACACACTGAGGAAAAGAAGCGCATTACAATGCCAGAAGGGGTAAGTGACCTTTAATGAGTCATAAGGTTTGCAGCAAGTCAAAGGCAGCAAAGCTTGCACCCTGAATCCCAGCAGCAGCAGAGCAACATTCAGTGGCTAAAGGGCTAAAAAGAAGCCAAGCGGAACAAATACAATTGGTTATTGCAGAAATCAAGACAGATAAAAATAAAAGATGAGTAGAGTCTGAAAAGATCTGATTGGTTAATGAAAGCTCACCTAGAATTTGGTTGAAGACAAATATTAGCTTTTGAAAAACAGGGTGGGATCTCCACTTGCAGATACCATGCAACATTATAGGCACCAAAGCAGATAACTTTACCAACTAAGATTTCTTTTAATGTTTGTTTGATGTGCTGTTAAATACATTAACTAATTTAGTTAGCTCCTACTTTAAGCGTATTTATTATAACTCTATTTTCACCATTTTGTTTTTAGATATTTAACATGATCCTTCATGTTCTTTACGGGCAACTGCTTGGACCTGTCTTTTTTTTTCCTGTTTTATCTTTCACTGTAGTTGAGATTTCATGATGGTGAAGAAAGATTCCATCTACATTGCATTTCCATGCTTTTGGAGTTTTAATTTTCGCACGATTTAGCAGTGGAAGTCGCTAGGTTGGTAGTAAAGTGAGAACGAATTCAAAACAAACAAGTTATAGTAGAGATAAATTCCCAAATACAACAGTAAACGGCATACTAACTCTCCCTTTTGGGGAAACCAACGTGAAAACGTAGGAATGAGAAAATATTTTAGGTAGAGAAAGTAGTGAACTGATTAGGCGATCTTTTAAACAACAATCAAGTGCCCATTCAGGTAATGGTCTGTTTCTTACAGCTACTCTTCAATCAGGTTTGAGTATTTACTTATTTGAACTTTGATATTCATCCTATCTTTAAAGTGCTTTGCTGGTTGCCATTTCAACGAATAACTGAATGCAAATTGGGATGCTGCACATATGAAGCAATTACTCTAAATTAGTGATTTATGGAGATCTAAAACAGAAGAAGGAACTTGCCAAGACCTGATGTTTCTAAGATTAGCAATTTTCAAACTGCCTCAGCTTTTCTCTATGCTGCACCGAGATTATAAAATCAATTATATTACACATCTGTCTAGTTCCTTATGATCATAGGAAAGAGTTTCAAATGTTCTTAGTACAATCAGCATTTGAGTATGCACTTGGTTTTATATCTATGTCAGGTACTCCTTGATGTATGTACAATACATTTGCGTTAGGATGGATTACCTCGGTAGATTGTATACAAATGTTTGTATATACAAATGAAAAGTTTAACATTCAAGCAACCGTTAGACAATTGATGATATCCATCAAACGTCCCCACAAAGTGCAAGAAAGAGCATTATGTTTCTGTTGGGATCATGATCTGTGTTAATGTATTCTAGCATGAACACATATGCAGGCATCCCCCTTTAACATAATCAAAATGAATGTATTTCTGCCAGTGCAAATTCACATGTTTACCTTCTAGTTAAGAAGTTGGCATGGCCTGTTGGAATTCTAGACAATCGGTGGTATTCACCAATATTTCACATGGTCACCTTATGTTTTTATTTGTTCCGGTTTCATGGTTTTAAGCTGTGTCAGTTTTAGCCTTCTTTTAAATGTTCCTGATCCACCACAGACTGTGCTAAACAAAAATCTTTGGGAACTTGCTAATGGAATCAGCTATAAATAAACAACACCCTACACTTCCCAAATGTTATACTACTGTTACATGGAATCATGCATGCAAGACAAAGCTGGTGTTAGTTGAGCGCCCGCAACCAAGTTTCCGCCGAGCCATGCTTTCTCCAAGGGTAGTTGCTTAGGTACCCTTCCCAACTCTCACCTTAAAACACTGTATATGATAACAAAGACCCAGAGATTCGATGATCATGGCAGCTCCCTTGCCCAGATTGTTATTACAATATGAGCACAATTTTTTTCCACTCACAGACCTAGATACAGAATGAGAAGGTCACTGGAAATTGTAAATCAGTTGACTAATGTAGAAATATTTTTAGACCGCATAAGATACTGCTATTACAATGTGAATACAATACTTACATGTGGAATAGTAAAGCAAAACTTACAGTGGGGAGAGGCTGCTCCACAGGAGACATCCCCAAACACGTCAAATTCCTTCAGACATCCCTCCCAATTCTTCAGTCATAATATGCCCCCCCAAAAAAAGAAAGGAATGCGTTACTTACCTGTAACAGCAGTTATCCAGTATTGGTGTCTTTCATAGATTCACATGCCTGAATCATTCCCCGTCGTCGAGATGGGAGCCCCGGTAATATAAAAGTAATGTCCTATAGACATACATAGAGAAAATTAGGCCTAAAGGCCTTGCCTTAGTAGCCTATCTATGTCCTTTTGTAAAAAGGACCAAATTCCTGAAGGTAGCCAATCAGCTACCACCTCCCTCTAGAACCTTCCTGCCAGGAGCCTCAGTCTCTCAGATTTTCGTACGCACCAAGCTAGGTAGACGTAGTGAATGTTCTGGAGTGAGAGATGAGTACTTCCTGGGGAGGTGGGAGGGTTGCATGTGAATCTATGAAAGACACCAATACTGGATAACTGCTGTTACAGGTAAGTAACGCATTCCTTATCCAGTATTATGGGTGTCTTTCATAGATTCACATGCCTGAATCAGAATAGCAAGCAATACATTATGCACATTTGCGATGGAACATAAGAATTAGTCTGAGATAAAACATATCATACGACTATATACCATCAGTAATACAAGTAATAAGTAATAAATGTGCATACCATTGCAGGACGGTGGGAAGAAGGAAGGCTCATCTCACTGGAATAGATGGCGAAGTACAGCCTGACCCACAGCTGCATCCTGCATCAGTTCTGTATCCAGGCAGTAGTGCCTGGTAAATGTATGCGGCGATTTCCAGGTCGCTGCTCTGCAAATGTCCAGAATCGGTACTCCAGCGAATAGTGCTGCCGATGTGGACACAGCCCTTGTGGAATGCGCTCGGACTGTGGAATGTAATGGACGTCCGGCTTTGTCATGGCAAAAGGCAATTGCCGCTGATATCCATCGGGAAATGCTTTGCTTAGAGAGTGGCATGCCTTTTCTAGGTCTGCTGAAGGCAATGAAAAGTTGATTTGTTTTTCTGAAATGTTTCGTTTTGTCCAGATAAAATTTTAGACATCTCTTGAGGTCTAAAGAATGGAGGGATCTTTCAGCCACAGTACTGGGGTTCGGGAAGAATGAGCGAAGTACAAGTGGTTCATTGAGATGGAAGTCCGAGGGGACTTTAGGAATGAAGCGAGGATTAGTACTTAAAATGACTCTGTCCTCTCTGAATCGCATGAAAGGATCTTGTATGGAAAGCGCTTGTAGCTCACTGACCCTTCTTGCTGATGTTAATGCCAAAAGAAGAGCAGTTTTCCAAGAGATGTATTTGAGATCAGCCCTATGTATGGGCTCAAATGGATGTTTCATCAATTGGTTGAGTACTATATTAAGGTGCCATGTTGGTGGTATACGTCTTGGCTTTGGAAAAGATCTGTAGAGCCCTTTAAGGAATTGCTTTATCAGCCTGTTGGACCATAGTGAGGGACCTCTTGAAGTTCTTGTAAAGCGTGAGATTGCTGCCAGATGAACTCTAATGGAGGCATGTGCAAGCCCTGTTTGCGCCAGATGTAGTAAATAAGGAAGTATTTGCTCTGGCGTGATTCTGAAAGGATGGATATTGTTGTCTGAACACCAAATACAAAAGCGTTTCCATTTCAAGGAATACGTTTTGTTCGTACTGACAGCCCTTGCTTTGGCTAGGACATCCTTGCACTCCTGCGGGACGTTTAGGTGACAGAATTCTCTGTACTCAGGAGCCATGCCGATAATCTGAGAGATTTCAGATTCGGGTGGAGTACTTGGCCTCCGGACATTGAGAGAAGAGTTGGGTGTTGACGTAGTTGGATCGATGGTCGAACAGACAGGCGACGTAGGTCCGTGAACCAATGTTGTCTCGGCCAGTATGGGGCAATGAGAATCAAGGTGCAGTGTTCCATTTTCATCTTCCGAATGACTCTGGTTATCAGGGGAAATGGCGGAAATGCGTACGCAAACACGTTGCGCCATGCGATGGAAAATGCATTTCCTAGTGACCTCGGTTGGGGATGCCAGCTTGCGAAGCTGTGGGATTTGGCGTTCTCCCTGGTGGCAAAGAGGTCTATGTGCGGTGTTCCCCATGCCGAGAAGATGTCGTTGAGAACTTGTTGGTCCAGTTCCCATTTGTGGGACAGTGACCTTTGTCTGCTGAGAGCGTCTGCTATTATGTTGTCTTTTCCTGGGACATACTCTGCTGTCAATGTAATGTTGTTGAGCAGTAGCCAGTTCCAGATTTTTTGCGATTCTCGAGACAGTGTCAGAGAACGCGTCCCTCCCTGCTTGTTCAAGTAGTGCATTGTGGTTGTGTTGTCCGTGCGCACAAGCACTGCTGAGTTTTTGATGCGAGGGAGGAATGCTTGAAGAGAGTGAAGAACTGCTCTCAGTTCTAGGAGGTTGATATGCAGGGTTTTTTCCCTGTCCGTCCATTTGCCACTGATTTGCAGATCCTGAAGAACTGCACCCCATCCCTCCAGAGAAGCGTCTGTTATGACGTGTGGAGTTGCTGGTATCAAGAACGTTAGACCTTAGGATAAGTTCGTGTTCATCGTCCACCACAGCAAAGCCTTGGTTATTTGTCGAGTGATGACTATGTGATCCTCGAAAGAGCCTGTACATTGGATCCACTGTTTGTTCAGAGCCTCCTGAAGGGGGCGCATTCTGAGTCGACAGTGAGGGATTAGCAGAATGCAAGAAGACATCATCCCTAGAAGGGATTTGAAAGTTCGGACTTTGATGGACTTTTTTGAAGACACTGCGGTAGCCAGAGCCATCAGTTTGTGTTTTCGTTCTTGAGATGGGAAGGCTTTGGATGAAATGGTGTTTAGAGTTGCCCCCAGGAATGTTATAATTCTGGTGGGTTGCAAGGTTGACTTCTCGTAGTTGAGAGTTAAACCTAGGTGCTGGAAAATATCGAGACAGGCGGTTGAAGACAGCTGTGCGTCTGTGAGAGATGGTGCTTTCACCAGCCAGTCGTCTAGGCAGGGGAAGACTTGGTGAGTCTGCTGTCTCAGAAAAGCTGCCACTGGAGCCAGGCATTTCGTAAAAATGCATGGTGCTGATTTGAGGCCAAATGGTAGGACACAGAATTGGTAGTGTTGACCTGCCACCTCGAAGCGAAGAAATTTTTTGTGGCGATTGTGTATTGGGATATGGTAATATGCGTCTTGCAGGTCCAAAGACGTCATATAGTCTCCCTCCTCTAAGGATCCTAAGATTTCCTGGATTGTCACCATTCGAAACGATTGGCTCTTTAGGAAGAAATTGAGTGCCCTGAGATCGAGAATGGGCCTCCATTTCTTCTTTTTCTGCTGAATTAAGAAGAAGCGGGAATAAAATCCCTTCCCTTTCTGGGCGAATGGAACTCGTTCTATTGCTCCCTTCTTCAGCATGGAAGAGATTTCTTGTAGGAGCAAACGAAGGGGCTTGTGTGGAAGTTTGCGAGGAGGAGTTAACGGTGGGATTGAGTTGAATTCCAATGTGTGACCGTGCTGGATTAATTGTAGAACCCACCGATCCGTCGTTATCGATCTCCAGTTGTGGAGGAAATGTGTCAATTTTCCTCCAATCTTGAGAGGACACAACGGTGTGGGGAGTGTCTGCTGAAATAGTTCATTGTCGTCCGCCGGTCGTTTTCCTCTGGGATTTACCCCTGAAGTTCGCTCTCCCGTAGGAGGTCTGACGACCTTGTTGTTGCTGTCGCTGCTGATATTGTGAGCGATTTTGGTTGTAGGAGTAAGAGGATCTTCCTTGATAGGATCCTCTGTATGTGGGTTGACCTCGTCCTCTGTTCCCACGAAAGGACTGAGTTTTGAATTGTAAAGTCCCGAGAGCTCTTGCAGTGTCAGTGTCTTTCTTGATCGTCTGCAAGGCTTCATCTATCTTTGCACCGAATAGATGTTGTCCATCGTAGGGCATGTCCAAAACTTTGGTTTGGACCTCTTGACGGAAGGACGTCGCTTTGAGCCATCCTTGTCTGCGCAAGACAGCTGCGCCTGCCAGCTGTCTAAAGCCTGTCATGGCGACATCCACAGCCGAATCAATGATCTCCGATGCGGACATCTGTCCTTCTTTAAGGAGTGACTGGACCTCATCTTTTAAATCTTCCGGTATATCTGTTAGATACGGAACTATATCTTCCCATAATTGTCTATTGTATCTGCCTAGCAGAGCAATGGCGTTGGCCACCTTTACAGTCATGGCAGACGTTGTGGAGAATCGTTTGCCGATGCCATCTAATTTTCTGCCCTCTTTGTCTGGTGGTGCTGAGAGTGGCGAGGATGGATTTCTGGAATTCTTTTGAGCGGCTTGGGTGACTACCGAATCAGGCTTGGGATGCTTATTAAGGCAAATAGGTGCAGATGTTGGTGCCTTATACTTTTTATCTAGTCTCGGCACCACTATAGATACAGAAGCAGGCGTTTGCATGAGTTGCTGACCCTGTTCCCAGATGTAATCTATTATGGGAATTGACCTCGCCGATTTCTTTATAGGATCCTTAAAGTCATAAAGAAAACAATCGGTTTCCTTTGATTCCATGGTCATGTGAAATCTAATGGCCGCTCTCTCAATTAAATTGTGGAATCCGCCGATATCCACTGGTGGAGAGTCTGAAGTGTTGGGTTCCGGCGTGGCTGGTGAATGAGCGACGTAATCCTCGCCGTCTCTGTTTTGTGAAAGGTCGTCTCTAACCTCTCCTTCTTCAGGAACATCTTCTTCTTCGTCAGAAGATTGAATGTTATGCACCGCTTCATTGTCCTGCGTCATCACCAAAGGTGGTGGTCGTGACCTTGGGGAGTGGTGCGGTCTGGATGACTCGTGAGGCTTCTCTTTGGACGAGGCCGCTGGTGATTCTGGGAATCGTTTCTTGTAGTCTGTGATTAAGAATTGCAAGTCAGAGACTATTTCAGCCGGCAGGCATATCATCGGAGTAACTCGAGTATGTTCTTGTATCTGAGTAGTTTCTTCCGTAAAGATGACATCATCACCGTCATCGTCAGTACTCTGGCATTTGACATTGAGATCTGACGGACTTGTAGCCTGTTCGAAGTGGTCATCATCTGATTCATCAGTTTGTAATAAGCAGGCTGGAGGTCGTTTTTGAACCCTACTGGGTGATGTCAATTCTGGTGTAATGGGCAGTTTGGTAATCATTTTAGATGTTATCAACTCCGCTTTTTTCCATGGTGTCGACGATGTCGTCGTCGACGATGAGGTCGTCGACGGTGTCGTCGACAGTAATGATGTTGGTCGTTTGTCTGGCGTCGACGAGACTTTCGTCGTCGTCGCTGTCGTCGGCGATGTGATCGTCGATGGTGTGGTCGTCGGCGCAATCTTTGTAGTCGTCGACGCCGTCAACTTTGTCGAAGATGTTCTCGTCGACGATGAACTGTTAGTCGTCGACGGTGCCTTCGTCGTCGGTGGTGACTTCGGCATCGACGGTACTCTCGTCGACGACACACTGGATGTCGACGGAATCTTCGTCGACGGTGAAGGCGTCGTCGACTTTTGTTTTATTGTCGTCGACGTCGTCGTTGACGGTGATGTCGACGAAGCTTTAACAAATGACTGCTGCTTTTTAATCAACACAATTGACGACAGTGGCTTACCCATCGTCGACGCTTGGGTGGTCGTCGTCGTGGAGGCAAAGGCGGACGACGCCATCGTCGTCGAAACTGTCGTCGTCGACATGGAGACATATGTCGTTTTTCTTGAAGAAAACGTCGAAGCGGTCGTCGACGAAGACTGCGATGGCTTTTTGAAGGTTGTAGGCTCCTTCACAGACGTGTCTGATCTTACCTCCGAAGACTTAGAAGTAGTCTTTTTGTGAGGGACGTCTGAATGGCTAGGGGAGGCATCCCTTGGCCTTTTCAAAGACAGTTTTGAAGAAACTGAAGCCATTTCACTGCCCTCCGAGGACAGCACATCATCATCTCTGGTTTTAAGTCGGTTTAACCAGAGGAGCAGTCTTCTTTCTCTATCTTTGAGAGTTTTGGTAGAGAAAGTTCTACAAATCCTACATTCCTTGACAGAATGATCCGGATAAAGACAGTAGAGACAAGTCTCATGTTTGTCATCAATGTGCAGTCTCTTCTTGCCACAAGAGGAACAGGCTCTAAATAGTCCTTTCTTCTGTTGTTCAGCCAAAGTTGAGGTGAATAATCCAAGTTTTCAGTGGAAAAAATGAGAAATTCAAGAAACCTGAGGAGAGCTCAGGTGGGGACTCCCTAGCACAACGTGCGGTAGAAAATCTGAGAGACTGAGGCTCCTGGCAGGAAGGTTCTAGAGGGAGGTGGTAGCTGATTGGCTACCTTCAGGAATTTGGTCCTTTTTACAAAAGGACATAGATAGGCTACTAAGGCAAGGCCTTTAGGCCTACTTTTCTCTATGTATGTCTATAGGACATTACTTTTATATTACTGGGGCTCCCATCTCGACGACGGGGAATGATTCAGGCATGTGAATCTATGAAAGACACCCATAATACTGGATAAAATGTGCCTATTTTTTACAAACCCAAGTGTTTAAATCACAATAATGGAACCAACTGCCCCCTCACACAACCTCTGAAGCATTCGAAAAACAAATGCCAATAGACTCTAGTTTTGGGGGGTTTTTAAGCGAAAAAGAATTGGTCTTTAGTTAAGAAAAAAGGTTAGTAGATTCTAATGCAGAACATGTTTAATGGAAGCATTGCAGATTTAATTCTGCTCTGTTGATGTCCTCTCTGGAGGTTCCTTGTTACAGATTTCCAGGAAAAGTTTAACTAATCCATCTCCTTCTGTCTGCAAGCAGCACTTTTTAAATAAACGGTTTTATCACATAGAATATTGACCTTTAGATCAATTGCTTCCTAATGATTGCGGTCACACCTACCATACAAAAAAATGTCAGATGACATACAGTAATGACCAAAGGTTATGTGTCAAGGGGAGATTCTATTAACTCCAGGACACCCCAGACTTGCGCAGAGAATCTTGAATGCTTGAACATGGGAAGTAAACTCCTTGATGGCAATTAAGGCACGTGTAGGAGGGAAAGCTGTGTACAGTGCAGTATTCAAGACTGCTCCGGACAGAACCGGCTGCAGTATGCACAACGGTCTTCAAAACAGACAATAATGCAAATAAGAACTTTGTTGATTCCTGGGAAATGTCAGCTCATCAAATCTGTTCACACAGATTTAGCAGTTGGTAATGGTTTCTCGGGGCTCTGATTGGAAAATCAAGCCTATAGGGTACATACATACATCTTTGTAGCTAGGATGTGGGGTGTTTAAGTGCACACACACTGGGCAGAATTCTGCCTCAAAGTTAGCACCTGTAGTAATACAGCTGGTCCAATGACAAACCTGAGTATACCTCTGCAATAATTTTAAAAAATAGTGGTTTGGTAGTAGGTCAATTGTTACTGTACAAGCCAGTGCGTGAGCACTGTACAAGCCAACCGTCCACGTTGCTAGATTTAAGATATGGCCAGGGCTTACTGCTTAAATAATTCCAGGAGAAGATCTAGGTAATGTACAGAGATTTACTATGTCACATAGATATTCTGCTTTCTCTGGGAAATAAAGAGTAACATTTCTGAATCCTGTAGTCCTCTAGATAAATAGGATTACTCTAAGCCCTAGAGATTGGAAAGCCTTTAAGAGTCGATCTGTAATGTCAAATTTGAACCTTGCTTGGTACATGTAGAAACCGTTCTGATAAGAGCAGAGTATTGTAATGTACAGTCAAGCAAACAAATGATTTGACAGACACATAGTTAGGCAGGAGCCCTCTAGGTGGGTTGCCATTGCTGCACGCTCTGCCACCCCTCCTGTAGTCCCCCCAGAGTCTCACCCTTTCCTCCCAACCAGCGGACTACGGTCCTCCTCAGCTTTGACATGAGGCTTCCTTCCCCGCCTCACCAGCATGCAATTCCCCGCCCCTCCTTCATAGCAAACAGGCATGGAAGGCCTAACTGTCCACTTCACTCCCTCTTCTCACCCCAGTCGTGGGATACTAGGACCATGTACTCCCTTCACTCCCAAACCCTCCCCCCCCCCCCCCCAGTTCATATGGGACCACGGCCCGCCGGCTCCTCGACAATTGCTACCAGGGGAAACACCCAGCGCTAAGCCAGCTAGTGCGCTCGACTCTTCTGTGTTATGTACCATCTCCCTGTGCATTTTCCCCTCCCTACCTACCACAACCCCTTTATCCTGCTCTCCCCACCCCTAGTAGCATCTGATAGTACTGTTTCTTCCTCCCTGTACTACAATGTAACTATGTTTAGTATTTTTGTTTCAACAAAAAATGACAAAACAAAAACAACAACAAAATTATTTGGCAGTATAGATGCTTAAAAGCTATAACAAATTTATATGAAGACATGCTCTGCTAGCATAAGGAGACAGAAAGCATTCTGTCACTTCAAGGTGGCAGTCTGACTTCATTAGATTCGGACTTGAGAGTTTTTAGAATATCGGTTTAATTTCTGGATTTTAATGTATTGGCTATCGGTGAGGAGTTTATGTGGAAATCCTGAATAATTCTGAAGGGATTCAAGCCATTAAACTGGAAATTAATGATCCTCTTGAATTAAAAAAATGACAGTCTCTTAGTAGTGATTGCAAAACTCATGTTGCTTGTTGCTAAAACTGCAACTTCGCTACACAGATGCAGCTATTCTAGAGAAGCATGAGGTCTCTCCATACCTGTATATTCCTAAATAATGCCTACTGGGAAATTAACATTTAGCAGCAGCCATTTAATTGAAAGTTCAGTCATGGCTGTTGATAATTGTATCAATTGAAGTATTTTTGCTTCTTTAAAAAAAGTATCACCAACTTATAGACAAAAACAAGTTGTCCAAAAGACAGTAGCTCGTCTGATATGGCGCTGTGATGGGTATTGTCATATTAGGCATATCCTATAAGCCTTACAGTAAGATGCCTTTAAATTCCAGTCCATTTCCACAAAACACTATAGAAAAGGCTATCAACGAAGTGGGCCCATATAATCTATTACATCGCTCCAAACATTTATACCGATAGCTCCTTCTACGTAATAACCTGCCTGTACAACCACGGAAAATATTTTCCAATTCCCATTCCCAAAGTAGATTTGAACATTACTTTGCCAGCAACTTGAGAGACTATGATGTTTGTAATGTAGCTTATGCAAAGTCTCATTGCAGTTTATACCCTCAACTGATTTGACCATGAAAAAAGAACAAACATTGTGGGTATTTTGCTCAAGTCTGGGTCCGCAGACTCCATTAATGAATCAGTAGGGTTCCCCAGACTCCAATAATGATTCAGTGGGGGTCCCCAAATCCATGTAATGAATAAGTGTAGGGCAGGAGGGTCCACGGAAGTCAAAAGGTTATGAACCACTGTTTTAAGGTAAGGGAGGGAGAAAAAAATTATTACAAAACACTTTACTCGGTTTCAAATTATATTGGCTAAAATTCAAAAACTGAGAGCCTGGATCATAAACCTCTGATTACGGTCCACATTTCTCCCCTACAGCAATACATACATTTCATTAATGGTAACATTCATAGCCTAAAAAGAAAAAATATTATTGCTTCCAGGAGGCTAGGATCCTGGGTAAACTGCCTGGCTTAAAGAATGTCCTTTATACAGTCTGGCACAATATCAGATTGTAAGTTGCCAAGTCCAACTATCATTATGAAGCAGAATAATAGGGTACTAGATCTGAACACACCCTGCCCTCTCCAACTATGAGGAAGGCTGTACTTAAAGTTTTACCTAGAGAATAAACAGGATGTCGACTTGCCAAAGTACAAAACTATGCACATAATAGCAGTCTTTAATAAAACCTACATGGCACTTCGGGCAATCACATGGCTTTTATTTCAGGACTTGCGAAATCCAATCCAATTTAGAAAACAATTTGTCTGATGAAACAATGTAGTTACAGACCCAGGAGTAGGCGTTCGACAACAGTTTCAGTAAAGGTGAACAATTGATCGCTATTTATGGCTGGCTTGTATTAAGGTCGTACACAGACCCATCTAATAATTTTAAGGACAGAAGCAACAATTAACTTTCGAGTGACAATATCTAAATATTGGATATCAGGCCCAAGTCTCCTACCAACAAACTGCCCAATAGTAGTAAATAATGAGTTTTCAATAATGAAGCACACACCATAAAGATTATAACACCCTTAGTAAGTCCGTTTGATAATTCTTAAACATCTACTGATTTGGGAAAATGAGAACTATTCAACAGAATAGCAATTCCTGCTCAGAATCAATATCTATTGAAAACTGGGAATAAAAAAAATAAAAAAAACTTTCAAGTTATGAAAAAGGCCAATATGAAGATAATCCAGGGATAAGAACTAGGCCAACCGGAAATCATAGTAGCAATGTATTCTCTTCAAATTAAGTGCCTCCTATTACGCATCAAATAGCGACTGTCATTTGTATTTTCGTGCACAAAAAGGTACGACAACTGATGAAAGCAGACTGATGAAAAAACAATATGAGTGAAAGAAACCTACCTTTTCTGCGGACTCCCTGGCTGGGATGCTTGCGTTGGAGACAGAGTTCGTGGGGAGGTGGAAGCAACCGAAGATGCCTGTGACAGAGAACCAGTCCTCCCTGTGCCACCAGAAGCAGGTGGTAAACTAGAGGAAGGAGTGCGCAAATAAGAGCGGTTAGAGGTGGACACGATTGAAGAAGGGCGGCTGAAATCTTGACTGCTTGATAATGAGTTGTAAGATGAAGACTGATTTGTCCATGGCGTCTGTCTCCACGAGCTTGTTCCAGATGAATCCAGATTGTCTAAAGATTCACCCCTAGCAGGGAAAAATGGTTATACTCCGTGTCAGATTTACCACAAAAAGCAACAAACCAGAAAAAAAACATTGTTGTATGAGTTTATGGATATACACAGTTGTTGCCAGTGAATTAACAAAAGGCCAATCATGTGTATTCTAGCCTGACGCTGTGTGAGCTCCTAAGGACCATGGCAGGAAAAGACATGTTTGAGTTTACAGTGATGTCGGTTCTAGAATAAGCTACCATGATGATCAGGCCATACTAAAAGAATATAGGGTTTGATTCAGAAAATGATTTTCTGTGATAATGTTGGTCTTAATACCGGAAATTCAGGAGCAACTCACAGTCGCAAGGAGTCCATAGTTTCTTGTATAGGATTTAATCGCAAACCATATTTGGCATGACCATGAGGCACAACACGAATTCAAATTGCCAATATAGTTATATAAAGAGACCTAAGTGCCAACAGAGCTCAGCTAAGTGTGTTTACCTTTCGAAATGGTGTAAGAATGTTTTAATAATTTGAAATTAATGCTTAATTCAGATGTGTTTAGGTTAGCATAACCAGACTTTGGGTTGGCATAACGATGCCACAGACAGCTCACTGGCCTGCTCAATCATAAACCGATCTTTGCTGTAGAGTCACCAGTTTGACAAAAGGCAGAACTAAGAACAGCACAGAATTGTCACCATTCAGCTAACCTTCTCATTGTATTGGGCATACTGCTGGGTTCCCTCGAAGAACTGGCAGCACGCTGCCTTATCCAGCTGTTGTCATTCACAAGCGATGTAGTCTTCCTCATTTCTTGGATGATGCGCTGCCTTTCCAGCTCTGCATTCGTCTGTGGTTGATCTTTCTGGTATCCCCTCTGGGAAGATGTGGAACTCCAGCCATTATCTGAATGCCTGCCGCTATCTAAATGACGACAAAGGCATATATGATTAGAACTGGAAAAAGTCTCAATGGCAAGTTTGCTGTTTCTGTCATAGTTAGCAAAAAGTTACTTTTGTTTACGGTCCCAGCCAGAACACTGTGCCAATGCATTTGTGGCCTAATCTACATATACAAAATTTGTTTATAGATAATGAAGAAGCCAACCTGATTTAGATACTGTCAAACCTGTCAGCCTTAGGGTGGTCTTCCCCCAATTTTGTGCATTCACTCCTAGTTTTGCTGATCATCAATTTTGTCGGCCTTTGGACACTGCACACTTTACCACTGCTAACCAGTGGTAAAGTGCGTTTGCTCTCTCCTTAAAACATGGTGTAATTGGCTTATACCCAACTGGCACATTTAAAGTACTTTTAAGTTCTCTCGTAAAGTGGTACTCCTTGTACCCAGGGTATGTAAATTAAATGCCACAGGTGGGCCTGCAGCACTGATGCCACCCACTTAAGTAGCCTTTCTAAACATGCCTCAGGCCTCCCATTGCAGCCTGTGTGCACAGTTTTTAGTCTGCCATTTCGACCCAGCAAAATCAACCTTTTGCCAAACAAATAAACTTTTAGTGCGGAATAATCTCAAAGTCAGATCGAATATATTCATAAGAAAGGGTGCCTTGCAGCATACACCTAGGCCAGGCATTAATTTTGCACTGTGTAGCAAAAGCAGAAAATCTCTACAATTTTTTTTTATAAAGCATGCTATTGCTGAAAGCCTATTTATCCCCCATCATCTTCCAACATGAAATATCGGTCATTGCAGGGGTCTGATTGCACAGTTACGAGGCAGATCAGTAACAACTCTTTAGGTAATTTGAGAAGTTAATGATTTGATTTGATTAAAATGAGATTTGAAGAAGCAGAAAAGGTTATTTAAATTGGTGCTCCCACCTTGATATGCATTTACTGGTTTCATCTGATAAATTATTTGGTTCCTTTGAGTTTTGATCTCGGATGATGGCTTCTCTGGCTGAAACCTCGTGTTCTGCACATTATCCTCCAGCAGCCACGGGGCAACTCCACCCCCAAACTTCTTATGCACACCTATATTTTATGTACACACGTATGTCTATTTGTTAACAGTGACTAGTTGCTCAAATGCATCTGAAGGTTTCAGCAATGTACAAAAAGTTTGAAAACCACCTAAATAATGTTATACATAAACTCGCTATTTGCCACAGTAAGCAAAAACCTGAGTAAGTAGATTTAAAATGCCACAATCCCCTTCATTACACTGGTTCCGGGAAACAATTGTGGACATTAGATCCGTTATATAGACTCACACGGGATGTCTATTTGTAGAACATGCCACAAAGAAATGAATACTGCTTTAGAAATCAGATTATAATGAAACAAACTATGTTCTAACACATTAAGACCCTCAAAAATTGAGGGCGCCGTCTCCAAACCTTCTTCCGAACTTTGATGTGTCAAAAGCAAAAACTCTTTTTTCAGCAAATATTTTAGGAGCTGGCGTGTCACACATTCTAACTGGTGGTATGTTATATTTTCTTTTAAATGAAATGTTCTTGGTAATTAATGTGAAAATCTATTATCTTCTAGAAAGGCAGCTTTGTCAACAACCTGAAAAGAGACGATGTTAATGAATTGTGAATTTCACGTCAGAACATTAAATACCTACAATTGAAGGAAATATTTTGTAACAACTCAAGATTTCAATATTTTCCTTACAAAAAATGTCGAGAAGTATGCCCTTTTGTGTCGATTACAACATTACTTTCCCTGGTGACGATCATTTTCACACCTTCCAGACACAGCCACCATCCCTGGATGGACTGTGACGTCATCACACCAAGCCTGTCCTAAGTGTCTTCCAGGATGGGCAGCCATGTTTTGTCATGTTTGGAACAGGCACTTTCTATAATCTTTCCAAATCTGCAAACTCGGGCCAGAGGTTACAGAAACTAAGAAACCATAACCGACATAACTGAATGGCATCCGAGTAATTTAAGATGCCATGCCCCATTTGTTATTGACGGTTTATTCTAATTGCTAGAAACCACGCTTTGCTATCAATCAGCTCCACCCCTCGTACTCAGCCCCACGTATTCTACAGAAATGAATTGATAAGTTGGCTCTGAAATGTAGAAAAGAATTGATAAGTTGGCTCTGAAATGTAGCATTAACACTGGCAGCCCTCAACACTTTGTCCATGTGCAGCACTAAAGCTGAGATTTCCCAGCACCGTGAGTCCGCAAACTCAGACATTTTTGCAGATATTACCAGTTATGTGGCTTAAAGGCGAATAGTTACGTATGCTGTGGCTGGGCTGCTCCAAATAAAAACGGCCTAAGATGTAACATCTACTACTCAATAAGTGGAAAAATGTGGACGTTTGGGATATAGGAATGGAAAATCGCCAAAGTGAGAATCTTGTCAAATCTCGCTAATGCAATCTCTCATCCACCTTTACATTCCTCACAGTGAGTTAAGTGCCCACTCCACAGGTCTGTCTCTAGCCTGCATGGGACTCATGCATCAACTGTACATGTTCTCAGACCAAAGAAATCTTGTACTAGTCTGCCCTGCTGGGAATGGAAGATTGCCATTGCGGACCTCTGTGAGAGTGGGAAGCTTGCGTTGCTACTACCACCCTGTGCCAATTCGGTAAGGGAGCAAAACTTGCGCTGTTGATGTACACCTGTTCTTATCTCGTCTTAGTCTGCTACCCAAAAGGTGCCTCCTCTAGCTTTGTGCTCAAGGGTGGCTGCACTGGTCGCACCGCCCTAAATCCAGCACTGCTCTGTCTTCCAGATGTGATGTGCTTATTGTATATTTATGAATGGTTCGGACAGTATACAAAAGTCCTTTGAAACCTTTCCCTCCCTTTTTACGGTGAAACCCTTCTGGTTCTTTTGCTGTTCAGTATGTGTGAGAGAATAGTCTAATATTCCTCCTGCCACTTCTTTTGCCAGTTCTTTGCATTAGGAAAAACTGTGCTGCTACTGCTCATCATCCTTTCTTGTAAACCTTGGTATAAAACATTCCAATATGCAATAGACAAAAAATTAATATTACCAATGCTCATTTTAATGCATGATCTGAATGAAAGAGTTAACCCTCACAAAATATGTGAGCAGAGTTTACTTTTGGTTTTATGTCCAATTAGATTATTTAAATAGACTAGATCAGTGGTTCTTAACCTGTGGTACAACAACCACTTGGGATCCGCAAAGCCTACTCAGGGGGCCCATGACTGCATTGAAAATTAAATATTATTAACAGAATAATAAAATGTATATAAATAAAGAAGTAAAATGTACCAATGAAAATGTTAAAACATTCTGTAAATGTGATATAATTTGAAATTGGAAGCTAAAAATTAAGGCAGATCCTCAGTCTGATTCATGGGAGCAGTGTATATGCATGAAACAGAATATAGTATGGGTGATGGGTGACTCAACTGAATTTAGAAAAGATCCAACCTTCCCACTCAAAGTTAGATTTTTTTATATTTGTTTGTTAATTAAATGAAATATTTCAGCATTTGTATATGTGTTTGAGGAACTCTTGTTTCAGTATTTATTATGTATTGTTTTGTGGTTCAAATTATTGAAAATGCTTACCTGGGATCGCCAATGTCAAGAAATAATTCCTTGGGGTACCCGATTCTAATAATGATTCAGTGGTAGTCCCCATTTCTAAAAATGATTCATTGGGGGTCCCCGTGTTCCCAATGATAATCAAGCGGGGGTCTACAAAAGTCAAAAGGTTAAGAACCACTGCACTAGATGACTTTATACCATTTGAAAACAAACCTCAGAAGTGGCTCCATGGCCAGTTCTGGCATTTTAGTCAACACCACTTTGCATTGTGGGGCTTTGAACCAATAAAGAAAGTATTGAGGCAAAACATTTAAGCCCTACTGTGCAACATGTTGGCTGAAAAGCGAGGAGTGGCCAATATGTCATAAAACACTTAACAGACTAGTGAAATGGAAATGAAAATCTAGTGTGGTGGTGGAAGAAAGAGGGAGGAGACTGAATCAATATTAGGCAGTGTTGGCTTTTGGAAATCCCAGCGTTCAATGTCAGCCTCCTGAGAAAAACTCTGGGTTCCAAACATTTTTGGGGGTGTTGAAAGTTGGGCTGAAACCGTCAACATTATCGGCGCCCTCTTGCTCTCCTTAAACCTTTTGTGCGCGTAAAACAGCCGCCATTTTGGGCACCATGGCTTCCCTGCTCTCGCCGAGAGCCAGCGCGCCTCTCTCTCCCTCCTAGCTTCGCTGACAACCCCCCTGCCTGCACCTGCCGCGAATCATAAAACCCCTCTTCGGCGCTGCTCTGCCCCAGGCCCTCGTCCTGTTCCCAGCGCAACACCTCCCTTCTTCCCATTTATGATCCCCGGCCCTTTGATGCAAACCCCTTTTCCCGTGTGCCCGTTTGTCTTCCCCGTTCCCAGGCCGACACCCAGCTCTGCCGATACCAATCCTTGCCCCTCCCCGTACAATAGAAAGTTTCCCCCCAGCAAGGGATCCCCGGGTTGATCAAAGCCCCCCCGCCCTACGAGATCCGATCGAACCCCACACACTCCGTGAATCGGCGGAATATCCAGCTGCGCGATGATCATCACCTGTTGTGAACGGGGCAGGGACTTCCACTGTAACCTTGCGTGGGAACGGGCTGGGAAGGGGGATTCTGAGGATGTCTTTCCGTACATCAAAGTATCTACGAGAATGTGTTACATGCAATAAAGAGATAAACTTGTGTATAAGAGGCCAGGCCTCAGGGATGCAGTTAGAGCACCTCAGAACGATACCTTCTGTCCGTTTCGTTGTGTTCTCCTCCGGAGAGAATAAAAACCTTGTTTCCTGCCTTCCAGTCTCCAGCGCCTGCCTCTTCAATAGTTTAACTTCTTTGTGGGTTCAAGAGGCGACACCGCCGGGCAATACTTAAGGATCTTATATTCTGATTGGTAGTGTCACCCTTATTTTCAACAATTGGCGTCCCAAGCGTGGGGCCCATCAGCGACCCATGGATCCAGTGGGAGAGGTCCTGACGACAAAGTGAACGACTGCAACGATCGGGAACGCGTCTGTCCGATAGACCCTCGTCTGACAGCCGATCATCCGAACTTCACTGGTTCCGAACAGACCTCTCTCGAGTGATCTACGGTCCTGACTGGGAACCATCAGGAGTGCCGCGAGGATAACGGAGAAGAGAGGACGATCGGGCGCTGGATTCGGAAGACAGGAAACTGTCCATGCGGTCCGGGTAAGGTCGTGTAACCACGACAAGTTGCGAAATGATTGCTTGATTGCTTGTTTGTTTAAAAATACTAGTATTGCTCTTTTTATTTATTTGGAGATTCACTGTCTGCAAACGGAGAAACAACGGGCTCTCTCTTTGCAAGCAGTGGAGGATAGGTAGGGCAGCAGCCGTGCTTATTTTTTCTCCCCCACTCAATAATCACTTGAAACTGAACTGTTCGCAAAACTATTGTTTCCTGGAGATTCCCTGTCTGCAAACAGGGAAGAGACCACCCTTTTTGCAGATAGTGAAAAGGGTAGGTAACGCAGATCTTTGCGGACCTACTCATTCTCCCCATTGTTATTTATTGGTCTTTTGTTATTTTGATCCATGAGGTATTCACTGCCTGCAAACAACGTAGAATAGAAATATTCTGTCCAGTCTTTGCACCTAGTGATAAGATAGGCAGTGCTGACTTTTTAGTCCCTCGTTACGAGCCGTCATGTCTGTCTTCTCCCCACTGATTAGTAGCCTGTTTAGCCCGGACCGCCTATTAGAGATGGACCATCCAGCCCCACTGGAAGGCACCCCTAATAAGGACATGTTCATGAAGCATGGATTGACCGCTATAGCCTATAGTAAACTATGGCATAAATATACAAAAAAGGGTCAAGAAAGTCAATGGCCCCTGATAGGATCCTTCGATGATGATAAAATAAAAATGCTAGAAACTGCCCTGGGTAAAAACAAGACAACACCCACTATGCTTGACAGTTTCGGCATGTGGCGAAAAGAAACTGAACAACGTAAAAAGAAAACTGAGAGTAGGCTGGAAAAAGAGCTGCGAAAAGCAGCCCACCTAGCTGCCCAGAACTTAGAAAAAGAGATAAAGGAAAGAGAGAAAGCTAAACAGAAACTAGAAATGGAAACGCCAAGCCAGTGTCCGGTTAGAACCCCCTCCATGCTCTACCCTGATTTACCCTCGAAACAACGAGCCAATGAGGACCTGCTGTTAGGTCCTCCTATCATCTACATGCCCCCTCCATATGCCCCTTCTCAACCCTTGGCGCAGCACGCGCCACCCCCAGGTACAAACGAAGGTACCGCCACAGCGTCGGCCCCAATGGCCTCTGTGCCAGCCGAACCCCTTGTATTAAAACCCGCATCAACAACAACGTTAGACGACCATGAGACTCGAGGGGCTGGCCCTGCAAGAACAAACAGACTAGACAAAGATGAGCGAGCGGGGATCGACAAAATAGCAAGGACACTGGTAGAAAGAAAGGATGATGAAGAGTACATCACAGATATGTTCAGCTCGTATACAGGGAGTCACAGACGACATTTTACCGTACGACTGTGTTATCATGTCTTGAATGCATACGAGGACCGATATCGAGACAAAGGTCCCGAGAGCCTAAGGACTCTGTACCGGAAGGTTGATATCGGGGATGAGGGCGAGTGTCGATGTGTCGGACCTCCTTACGCGTACGCTTGAGGTTTTCCGCCACCTCACTGAACGAAAGCCGGGAGCTAAATCCGCAGCCTCCGTAGTGACCGAACCACCAACCGAGCAATCTAACACCATGATGCCGATACGTGAGGCTGCCCCTTACTGGGTTCCTCCTCGGGGTACAGGGACTCACGATGATGCAAACAACCAAGATGCGAAGGGAAGGGTAGTGTACAACTGGGTCTACCAGCCATGGGACCGGCAAGAGATACTGACATTCCGGAAATCTCTACCCGACCTACGTAAAAACCCCACTGCCTTCTATACTGAATTGGGTACAGCCCTGGGCTCAACGATTATGACCCTGGCTGACATCGACTTGTTCTTCGGGTTATGTCTACCAGCTGATGTGTGGAAGCAAATCCGGAAAGTCGACCACCTTGAGCTGTTTGGACATACCTGGTCACAACTCGATGACCTGGACAAACAACGGGGACCAGGACAAAAGCCGTTGAAATCCATTCTAGACCTCCCAGATAAAATCGTAGAGAAATTAAAAACCCTAATCCCAGAAAAGAAAGTGGACTGGACGATAGTAACAGCCTGTCGCCAAAAACCCCAGGAGGATGTATCGGAATACTTCTCCCGGTTTGAAACGGTGTTCTCCGATTACAGCGGCCAGGACATGACCACTGCAACCGGACACCATCTGTTTGTCCAGAATTATGTTAAGGGCCTATCATCGGAAATCTCCCAGAAACTACAGGCCAGCGAGAGTAGTTGGGCAGCCTCCAAACCTACAGCGATTCTCCAAATGGCCCAATATTATGAGCATCAGAAAAATGAAAACGATAGGGCGACAGAGAAAAAGAAGAAGGACTTAAAAGAGAGGGTGATGATTGCCAAACTGCAAGGGGTGACTATAGGACGAGACCAATACCGGGGAAACTACCAGACAAACGTCCCTAAGACTACATTTCCCCAGGACCGCACTCTGACTTCCTACAGTGGACGCACAGACCTTAGAGAAGACCAGTGCGCTTTCTGCAAAGGGACTGGCCATTGGAAATCCCAGTGCCCGGTTCTTCTGGAAATGATCAGAAACAAAGACCCCAGGGATGTAGCAAACGGACCGAGACCTAAGGGACAACAACGAGGGCCCCCAAATGACGCGACTAATGACAGATCAAGCAGACCAAATACGTTCGATCGACCCAGGCAGAACCAATATCAACAATCTGACTATGACGACACTCACACCTTCGCATAGGACAGCCAAGGGCGAGGGAGGGATCCAGTCGAGCTCTATGTTGACCAGCAGGGCCCTTATGTCACTGCTAAGGTCCTGGGTACCAAGTCTCCATTTCTGGTAGACACTGGCGCAACACGTAGTGCGTTATCTAAACGACTGATTCCAAGGGCACCCTTGTCTGGCTCACTCATAACATCGACAGGTTTCGATGGAACGCCCTCCACCAACCCTTTGTCTGCCCCGATTCTCTTTGACGTAGAAAACACCACCGACACCACGTTCTTGCTTTCCTCCAATAGCCCTGACGCCATTATGGGACTTGACTTACTGAAACACTTCCGAGCGACGATCAGGTGTTCTCAAGATGGAGTTCGAGTGTTTCTTTACGACAACCCCGTTCTGCTTAGACATTGCTCCCCCCGACACATGTTTTCCATCACCGACGTTGACGCGTCCCTGCTTGACACTCTACCTCCGTATCTGTGGGCCAAAGCGGATTCGGACGTAGGGCGTATGTTAATTGACCCAGTGCACATTACTGTCCGACCAGACGCAACACTCCCAAAACTCCCACAATATCGGATATCGCCAGAGGGCGAGAAGGCATTGGTAATGATTATCCAGTCTCTGATAGACGCAGGAGTGGTAGAGGAAGTGGTTAGCAACGTTTGCAACAGCCCTATCTTGCCCATTATCAAGAAGCAGGGAGAGGGAGATGAGAAAGCATACCGTTTCATCATCGACCTCCGAGAGATCAACAAAGTGGTGGTACCCCAGTACCCTGTGGTCTCAGACATCACCACCATCCTGACCTTGATTCCATCCACTGCCACCACCTTTTCCGTCATCGACCTCAAGAACGCATTCTTCTCCATCCCCATCCACCCAGACAGCCGATATCTCTTCGGCTTTACCCTAAAAGCCCGCTCATATAGGTTTTGCCGAGCGCCTCAAGGCTACACGGAAAGCCCTAGCATCTACAGCCAGGCCCTCAAAAGACAACTAGACCAAGTCCAGTTACCCGACGGAGTGGTGTTGGTACAATATGTCGATGACATCCTTTTGGCAGCCGACACCACCCCTCTAGCGGTTACCGCCACCATTCAACTCTTGCACTTCCTTACGGAAAATGGCCACAAGGTCTCCAAGAAGAAGTTGCAATTCTGCCTACCCCAGGTCACTTACCTAGGCCACCTTTTGTCCAAAGATGGGAGAAAACTCACCCCTGATCGAATCCAAACCGTTCTAGATACCCCTGTCCCTAAGACCCAGAAGCAGGTTCGCTCCCTATTAGGCCTCACCTCCTTCTGCCGACAATGGTTACCAAACTTCAGCCTCGTTGTAAAACCACTGCTTTCTCTGCTAAACAAAGACGTCCCTTTCCCACTCCCTTGGACTCCTGAGTGTCAAACTTCCTTCACAGAACTGCGAGATGCCCTTTGCTCAGCCCCTGTCCTGGGTACCCCTGATTACAAAAAGCCCTTCTCCCTTTACACTCACGAAAGGGAGGGGTGCGCTTTATCTGTCCTGACCCAGGCCATCGGCCCTAAGCAACGACCGTGCGCTTACTTCTCTGCCACTCTTGACCCTGTCGCCAGAGCCTTGCCTGCCTGCCTTCGAGCTGTAGCTGCTGCTGCAGTCTCTATCCGACAGAGTGAGGGGATTGTACTCTCGAATTCCCTCACGGTACTGGTACCCCATGCAGTCGACACCCTCCTGAACCAAACCAAGACGCAACATCTGACGAGTGCACGACTGACTGGATACGAACTGACCTTGCTTGCCCCCCATATCACCCTGAAAAGATGCACCACACTGAACCCAGCAACTCTGTTACCCTTGCCAGAGAACGATCCCAATGTGCACCCCGTACATGACTGCGTGACTCTTACGGACGAACAGACCAGGAGTAGGGTCGATCTCAGAGACATAGCTTTCCCTGACCCCGACGGGGAGTTGTGGGTGGACGGTTCTTGCATCAAACTCTCCGATGGTACCACTTCCGCTGCCTATGCAGTCACCACGGCTCGAACTGTAGTAGAAACAGCCCGCATCACCCAGCGATCTGCCCAGGCAGCGGAACTGATTGCTTTGACGCGAGCCTGCATCCTGGCAACAGGAACCACAGCGAACATTTACACCGACAGCCAGTATGCCTTCGGGGTGGTTCACCATTTTGGGCTCCTCTGGAGGGAGAGAGGATACTTGACCTCACACGGCACACCCATTTTGCACGGGGATTTAGTCTCCGCCTTAATCGAAGCTGTCCTCCTCCCCAACAAACTTGCCGTTATCAAATGCCAGGCACACAAGAAAGTGACAGACATTATTGGACAGGGAAATGCACTAGCCGACATCACCGCCCGAACGACAGCTGAAAATAGAACGACAACACATATGTACGTGACCAGGTCACAAGCAGAAAACTGGACTGACGCCAAGGACACAATTAGAGACATACAAACGGCTAGCACACAACCCGAATTGACTGAATGGACACGGGTGGGATTGAAAGACGATGAAGGCTGCTGGCGGACAAAAGACACGAACAGATGGTTGCTACCTGATTCGTACTTGATTCCCATATTAACCATGGCACACTCCCCTGCCCACATAGGATCAGCCCCCATGATCGAACTTGTCTCCAGGGTTTGGCACAATGACAAGATCCCAGATTCCGCCAAACGCCTGGTCCAACAATGCTTAATATGCCTGCAACACAACCCCGGGAAAGGAACTGTAGTACCCCGGGGGGGATTTGGGGTCCCAAACCACCCATTTGAAGTCCTGCAGATGGACTACATCCAGCTAGACAGATGCCAAGGCCTGAAATATGTACTCGTCGTGGTGTGCGCATTTAGCAAGTGGGTGGAAGCATATCCAACCCGTGACAACACCGCTATGGCCACTGCAAAGGTTCTGTTAAAGGAGTTTTTCCCCCGTTATGGCCTCTGTCGTGTTTTATGGAGTGATAATGGCCCCCACTTTGTAGCCAAAGTTATCCAGCTCATCCTAAATGGGCTGGGTATTAAACAGAAATTCCACACAGTCTTCCACCCTCAATCTGCTGGGCTTGTCGAACGACACAATGCCACACTAAAGCTTAAACTGGCCAAAATAGTGGCTACGACGGGCCTGAAATGGCCAGACGCCCTCCCATTGGCATTGCTATCGATGCGCTCTACCCCCACCCGACATCACTTAACCCCTTATGAAGTTGTCTTCGGTCGACCCATGAGCGTCTGGTCTGCCCCGAAACCAACTTCCATTCATGACGTTCCGGACGTCCTAATGTCTGATTATCTGTACAAATTGACTGAAACTTTGTCTGTCCTTCATCAGCAGGTGCAGCAGGCCATCCCCGATGCTTCCAGGGGTCCGGGTCACGCCATCCAGCCGGGGGACTTCGTGCTGATCCGAAATTTTCAGCGATCAAAGAGTTTGGAACCCCGGTGGACGGGCCCCTGGCAAGTGCTGATCACCACTCGGACCGCACTTCGAGTGGAGGGGAAGAAACACTGGCTGCACGCTCATCACTGCAAAAAGGTCTCTCCAGCCCTGGCCACGACAGACACCGTCAACACCCAAGAAGAGCTCCTGAACCAGGACCGACCATCGTTGAACTGCTACCCTGATACTGAGACACTTGAACTTTCAAAACATCCTGACCCCACTGTGCCATCTCGAGAAGGGTATTTCCTGCGTCGAAAGGAGGGAGCTTCGGCTAAGTAGGCCACGGACTAGGTTAAAGGATCTCAGAACGGTGACCCAAACTACCAAGGGTTACCTGGAGAGAAGCTAAAACTAAGTCTGTGGTCCTGCCCACTACCGAGCACCTTGAAGACGAAGATGATGGAAGCGCCAGATAAGAAGATGATGGAAGCGCCAAATAAGAAGCCGACGGAGACAGCAGGAAATACCCACTACAGAAATCCGAGAACAGACAGACTCCATAGCTCAAAGACAATTGCACTCTTCATCGTAATCCTCCTCTGTTTTCTCCTCATGACTACGCTCTGGATTATGGAAGAACACGCACCTGCTCACGAAACATTCCTAACCACTGCTCAGCCTACCACCATGAAGGAACATTATCTAATTTCGCTCTCTCCTCAACTAAGAGAGAGGCGAAAGGAGTTTTGGAACAACTCTTTCGTGCAGCTACTTCACCAGCACAATCTTGCCACCAACACCACCAACTGCTGGATCTGTGGGTTGCTACCCCATGCCACTGGACATTCAATACCATTCATCCCTTCACCCTTCTCTGTCCACGGCTCCTGCCTTGCCTGGCTGATCCTCCTGCAAGAGAGCTATACGGGCAATGCCACCTCCAGCAGAACTGCAGCAGATTCTTCTCATGGGGCCGGACGAAACAGGACAAAGACACACTTCTGCCCGCTGACCCCCAGCGACTCGATCCAAATGGACATCCCGGCTAAAGAACGAATCGAAATGCAGGTGTTCAACAATCCAACCAGACCCACCTTCTCCTATCTGCGGAAACGAACGGCTGCCACTCTGACTGTGGCCCTGTCGGTCATCAACGTCACAGGCCACATGTGTGTAGAAGGACTTGGGACACAGCTGGTGGGTCGCAGCGCTTGCCGCTTTACCAGCACTCTGGATTCCACGGATCCACCTTCCTTTGTGTCATCCCCAAACATGTATTTCATCTGCGGCACGAAGGCCTACACCTGGCTCCCCAAAGGCTGGGGGGGCACTTGCTACATCTCCTTCGTCCTTCCTCCAACTTATGTGGCCCCAGCGAATCACCACAGGCAAAAACGAGCCAAAGACGTTGAGCAAGCCGACTCAACAGGGGCGCAGTTCCTCGATGCTATGAAAGGACTCGTCCCCCTTTGGGGCCCGATGGCAAACAGCCGTGCCATCCGACATTTGACTCAGGCAGTCGAGACAACCATGAACATCACAGCGGGCATCTTTGCCAACAACACTGCCGAGCTCCAAGAGGTCCGTTTGGTGGCTCTTCAGAACCGCCTCGTTCTAGATGTGGTTCTGGCGGACCGTGGAGGAGCATGCCGCATTATTGGGTCCAGCTGTTGTACATACATACCGGACAACTCACCCTCAGTGTACAAAGCCATCGAACATCTTCACAGACTCTCTTCGGAAGTTCACCAAGAGCAAGAAGAATGGTCGCTTGGTGGTTGGTTCTGGGACACCGTCAAAAGCTGGGGCTGGAGACTGCTCACCATTATCCTGATTCCCGTAGTTGTAATATGTGGCCTATGCTTAGGAATTCAATGTCTGCCACCTATGTGTTCTTTATGTGCGAGTTGTATTTTTCCCAAAACTGTGGACATTGGAAGCGAACATATGAGAGCATTGTATGATACCGAAGTTAGGAATTTGATGAAAATTGACATTGAGTAAAGCAAGGTGGCTAGATATGTTGAAAAGGGGGGACTGTTGAAAGTTGGGCTGAAACCGTCAACATTATCGGCGCCCTCTTGCTCTCCTTAAACCTTTTGTGCGCGTAAAACAGCCGCCATTTTGGGCACCATGGCTTCCCTGCTCTCGCCGAGAGCCAGCGCGCCTCTCTCTCCCTCCTAGCTTCGCTGACAACCCCCCTGCCTGCACCTGCCGCGAATCATAAAACCCCTCTTCGGCGCTGCTCTGCCCCAGGCCCTCGTCCTGTTCCCAGCGCAACACCTCCCTTCTTCCCATTTATGATCCCCGGCCCTTTGATGCAAACCCCTTTTCCCGTGTGCCCGTTTGTCTTCCCCGTTCCCAGGCCGACACCCAGCTCTGCCGATACCAATCCTTGCCCCTCCCCGTACAATAGAAAGTTTCCCCCCAGCAAGGGATCCCCGGGTTGATCAAAGCCCCCCCGCCCTACGAGATCCGATCGAACCCCACACACTCCGTGAATCGGCGGAATATCCAGCTGCGCGATGATCATCACCTGTTGTGAACGGGGCAGGGACTTCCACTGTAACCTTGCGTGGGAACGGGCTGGGAAGGGGGATTCTGAGGATGTCTTTCCGTACATCAAAGTATCTACGAGAATGTGTTACATGCAATAAAGAGATAAACTTGTGTATAAGAGGCCAGGCCTCAGGGATGCAGTTAGAGCACCTCAGAACGATACCTTCTGTCCGTTTCGTTGTGTTCTCCTCCGGAGAGAATAAAAACCTTGTTTCCTGCCTTCCAGTCTCCAGCGCCTGCCTCTTCAATAGTTTAACTTCTTTGTGGGTTCAAGAGGCGACACCGCCGGGCAATACTTAAGGATCTTATATTCTGATTGGTAGTGTCACCCTTATTTTCAACAATGGGCAAATTAAGCACTGATCCCAAGAACTATTGCCTCCAGGAGATGGTCTCAATTGTAAAGGCTCCGCAGAATCTGCTACTGTTAATAGCATTCGGCTTTCTCCCATGTGACAGCGGGGAGAATGTCAGCACGATGGGGGGATAAATACAAAAGCATAAGTGGGCGCTGTAAAGTACAGCAGACATTTATGACAAAACCCTCACTCCTTTCTAAATATCACTTAACAGTGCGTTCACTGCTACAGACTGTTTTTTTTCTAATTTTCTAACAATTTCGCTGAGACACCCTGAGAGGGTAGGGGGAGAGTATCAGTATTCCATAGTTATCCAGCAAGCTTTAGATGGGGCTGACACAGAAGTTGGTTGGCTCACTGCTGGTATTGATCACTGCTGTGGAGATGCATCACTGCAGGCTTTGCAGGTTTATAATGAGCAGAGGGGCTTCTATAAGGACAGCACAGCATGAACTGCAAGGCAGGAGGAATGTAAAGTTGTGCAAGCTTATATACGAATGCATATATACTAATGCATAAGCTTCTTAATGTTGCCAAGTATGAATTTTTAACAGTCCACAGGAAGATAAGGAAGCAATGTGGCCTGAATTTGGGGAAAGATAAAATTCACGAATAATCTTTGCATGAATGGCGCAGTGTGGGAAAATCAACTGCCATGAACTGTGGCCGAGCTTCCACAGACGAGAATCCATAAAACCAAGTGCACGTCGAAGGGCCCAACAGCGTTCTGTAGGTGTGTGCGCACTTCTATTAGTCTGACAGGAAAATGAAATTATTACTTACCTGTAGGAGTAGTTTTGTAGATTGAAGACATTCGGGATTGACATGAGGCTTTAAATTCATAGGATATTTGTAAGGCATTTGAAGGTAATGAATGAGTGGTGTTTCTTTTAATTGACATTAATTGCATTGTTGTATGTATTAGTCACTTGGTTGTATTTTAAAAAATGGTTTATTGTCTTCTTTGCTTTAAAGACCTATGTTCTGAAAAGAAATATTTTTTACTTGAATTGACATTCTGTGCATTATTCCGCCATGTTAGTGGTTGGGTCAGGAAAGCATATAATTTTTTCTGGGCCCAACCATTAGATGGCGGAATAATGCAGAGAATGTGAATCGGAAAGTATTCACAATGTATACTGAAAATCAATTGGGATAGAGGTTTTTAGGTTTCGACCTGGCGAAGGCACGCAGTGCCCCGCACAGGGCGAAATCTTTTGAGTTACAGTATGGATGTTCGGACAGCCTCTGTTTCCCATTGGCTAGCTCCATAAATGGACGCTAGCCATTGGCAAACAGAGGCGTCCGTCATCCCGCGAGGCGACTCGTGGGCGTTCCTGGGATGTTTTTCTCATCCTGCCCCTTCTGACAACGTCATGCGGCTGTGGGTGTTTTTTTGGCCGCCTTTCATTTTGTCATTTGCCCCGACCTCTGGTGAGTGCTTGCTGCTGTCCTGCCTTCCTCCGTGTCCCCCCTCCCGCCGTCCCCCCTCCCGCTCTCTGTGTGCCCGTCCCCCCTCCCGCTCTCCGTGTGCCCGTCCCCCCTCCCGCTCTCCATGTGCCCGTCCCCCCTCCCGCTCTCCGTGTGCCCGTCCCCCCTCCCGCTCTCCGTGTGCCCGTCCCCCCTCCGTGTGCCCGTCTGGATTTCAGAGCAGCGTGCTGCCCAGCTTAAAGCGCTTCAACGCCTCACTGGAGAATAGCCGCGCTTGATTGATGGTGTGCGTAGCGCATTTATGCCAGCATATGCTTCAGAGCGTGGCACTATCATACGATTGAAATGTAACAGCTACAGAATTTGGTAAATTAATACAGTCGTTTTTTGCTGCACCATAACTATTACATGTTATGCACATCTTAATCTCGACACTCCAGCCCACATTCAAAAATACAATACTCTGGAAACAAGAAGGTAGACCCCCCTTTCATGTTTTCGCATATCACCCCAATAAGTCTATGTATGCCGACATTTCAGAGCGAGAAATTCGGGGATTTCGAAAAAATAATTAGAGGAATGCATTTTTCCCCGGGGCTTCCACTGAAGCTGAGACAATTTCAGGCAGGAGATGTCTAAAATTAAAACATTTTTAGCTTTAAAAAATTTGGAGTCTCTCGCCAGAAATAATGCTCCGATTCTTTGTTGAAAATGAATTTTGGAGCTTTCGTCAGACGTCTTATAAAAAGCAGTGGATGGCCATACAAACATGTTAACCGGATTTCACTATACTCTCTTAATGTTATGTTTATTGCCCAATAGTTAGGCGCTTTGGTGCAGTTGCATCAGTAATGACTAGAGGTCACACACCAGCACAAGAGAAGTGTGCGAGGCAGCAGTACAACGCTCTGCGAATATATGTCCCGATCGCAGCAGTAACACCGGACACTGCTCCTAGAGGTCCCTTTTACCCAACGTTGGCTTTGAGTGTACAAGTCTGCTACACAACAAGCTGCTCCTGGAGGTCCCATCACCAGCGCTATGCACAGGACTGCAACACCACACGCTTCTCCTAGAGGTCCCCTCACGGCTCCAGCGCTGTGTATTATTTATTTATCCAATTTTATATAGCGCGGACTTTACCCATGTCAGAGCGCTTTACAATATAGCCAAGTATGTTACTAGAGGAGATTTACAAAGTTACAGGATACAAACAGAATAGTTGAAGAAATGACATAAAATAAGAGGTGGCACTCACAACTGAAACACCACACACTGCTCATAGAGGCCCCCTTCACGGGCTCCAGCGCTGTGTACAAGAATTAAACTCCACACGCTGCTCCTATAGGCCTCCTTAACCGGCTGCAGCGCTATGTACAAGAATGAAACACCACACGCTGCTCCTAGAGGTCCCCATAACTGGCTTCAGTGCTATGTGCAAGAATGAAACACCACACTCTGCGCCTAGAGGTCCCCTCACCTGCTTCAGCGCTGTGTACAAGAATGAAACACCACACGCTGCTCCTAGAGGTCCCCATAACTGGCTTAAGCACTATGTACAGGACGGCAACACCACACGCTGCTCCTAGAGACCCCAATAACTGGCTTTGGCGCTGTGCACAAGACTGCAACACCACATGCTGCTCCTAGAGGTCCCCATAACTGGCTTCAGAGCTATGTACAAGACGACAACACCACACGCTGCTCCTAGAGGTCCCCATAACTGACTAAAGCGCTATGTACAAGAATGAAACACCACACACTGCTCCTAGAGGCCCGCTTCACCGGTTCCAGCGCTATGTACAAAACTGCTACACCACACGCTGCTCCTAGCTAGAGGTCCCCTCACCGGCTTCAGCACTGCTTACAAGAATGAAACACCACACGCTGCTCCCAGAGGTCCTCATAACTGGCTTCAGTGCTATGTACAAGACTGTGCTAGAGTGCAGAGTGCAGGGTGCAGAGGGAGTGCAGGGTGCAGAGGGAGTGCAGGGTGCAGAGGGAGTGCAGGGTGCAGAGGGAGTGCAGGGTGCAGAGGGAGTGCAGGGTGCAGAGGGAGTGCAGGGTGCAGAGGGAGTGCAGGGTGCAGAGGGGGTGCAGAGTGCAGAGGGGGTGCAGAGTGCAGAGGGGGTGCAGAGTGCAGAGGGGGTGCAGAGTGCAGAGGGGGTGCAGAGTGCATAGGGGGTGCAGAGTGCATAGGGGGTGCAGAGTGCATAGGGGGTGCAGAGTGCATAGGGGGTGCAGAGTGCATAGGGGGTGCAGAGTGCATAGGGGGTGCAGAGTGCATAGGGGGTGCAGAGTGCATAGGGGGTGCAGAGTGCATAGGGGGTGCAGAGTGCATAGGGGGTGCAGAGTGCATAGGGGTGCAGAGTGCATAGGGGTGCAGAGTGCATTAGGGGTGCAGAGTGCATAGGGGTGCAGAGTGCATAGGGGTGCAGAGTGCATTAGGGGTGCAGAGTGCATTAGGGGTGCAGAGTGCATATGGGGTGCAGAGTGCATATGGGGTGCAGAGTGCATTAGGGGTGCAGAGTGCATTAGGGGTGCAGAGTGCATTAGGGGTGCAGAGTGCATTAGGGGGTGCATAGAAAGTGCAGAGTGCATAGGGAGTGCAGAGTGCATAGGGAGTGCAGAGTGCATAGGGAGTGCATAGGGAGTGCAGAGTGCATAGGGAGTGCATAGGGAGTGCAGAGTGCATAGGGGGTGCAGAGTGCATAGGGGGTGCAGAGTGCATAGGGGGTGCAGAGTGCATAGGGGGTGCAGGGTGCATAGGGGGTGCAGGGTGCATAGGGGGTGCAGAGTGCATAGGGGGTGCAGAGTGCATAGGGGTGCAGAGTGCATAGGGGTGCAAAGTGCATTAGGGGGTGCAGAGTGCATTAGGGGTGCAGAGTGCATTAGGGGTGCAGAGTGCATTAGGGGTGCAGAGTGCATTAGGGGGTGCATAGGGAGAGCAGAGTGCATAGGGAGTGCATAGGGAGTGCAGAGTGCATAGGGAGTGCAGAGTGCATAGGGGTGCAGAGTGCATAGGGGGTGCAGAGTGCATAGGGGGTGCAGAGTGCATAGGGGGTGCAGAGTGCATAGGGGGTGCAGAGTGCATAGGGGGTGCAGAGTGCATAGGGGGTGCAGAGTGCATAGGGGGTGCAGAGTGCATAGGGGGTGCAGAGTGCATAGGGGGTGCAGAGTGCATAGGGGGTGCAGAGTGCATAGGGGGTGCAGAGTGCATAGGGGGTGCAGAGTGCATAGGGGGTGCAGAGTGCATAGGGGTGCAGAGTGCATAGGGGTGCAGAGTGCATAGGGGTGCAGAGTGCATAGGGGTGCAGAGTGCATAGGGGTGCAGAGTGCATAGGGGTGCAGAGTGCATAGGGGTGCAGAGTGCATAGGGGTGCAGAGTGCATAGGGGTGCAGAGTGCATAGGGGTGCAGAGTGCATAGGGGTGCAGAGTGCATAGGGGTGCAGAGTCCATAGGGGTGCAGAGTGCATAGGGAGTGCAGAGTGCATAGGGAGTGCAGAGTGCATAGGGAGTGCAGAGTGCGTAGGGAGTGCAGAGTGAGTAGGGAGTGCAGAGTGAGTAGGGAGTGCAGAGTGAGTAGGGAGTGCAGAGTGAGTAGGGAGTGCAGAGTGAGTAGGGAGTGCAGAGTGAGTAGGGAGTGCAGAGTGAGTAGGGAGTGCAGAGTGAGTAGGGAGTGCAGAGTGAGTAGGGAGTGCAGAGTGAGTAGGGAGTGCAGAGTGAGTAGGGAGTGCAGAGTGAGTAGGGAGTGCAGAGTGAGTAGGGAGTGCAGAGTGAGTAGGGAGTGCAGAGTGAGTAGGGAGTGCAGAGTGAGTAGGGAGCGCTAGGGAGTGCAGAGTGAGTAGGGAGTGCTAGAGAGTGCAGAGTGAGTAGGGAGTGCTAGGGAGTGCTAGAGAGTGCTAGAGAGTGCAGAGTGAGTAGGGAGTTCTAGGGAGTGCAGAGTGACTGCAGAGATTAAGCAAATGGCAATGTAAATGACAATGCCATTTATTTATCTGTTTTCAAAACCAACACAAATACAAATGTTGTCATTTACAATGCCAATAACTAACTTTTCCAAAGGCGAAACCATTGCATTGTAAATACTTGTTTTTATTTGACTAGCCGAACACATGCGGCAGCTGTCATGTACAGTTTTTTATGGACATTACAATTTAAGAAGGGGTACCAATTTAGTTTCTGGATGTATCAATATAATACGTTTTATTTTGTATCTATGAGTCTGCAAATCCAATTGAGGGTGAAATGTCAACACTTTTGAAGTTACAGAGATAAAACATGTAAAACACATGTGATCCTGAACAGTTCTTCCACTCACTCCCTCCCCTCTTCCCCCTTTGGGCTACTTTAGAGAAAGAGACAGTTGAATCTCTTAGTCCCTAATGGAGGTTATGTGTGCAAATATCCAACATCCTTCTCTCCTAACAGAGCACACCTGGTAAAGCACTTGTATGCTGGAAGCACACAACAGGTAAAGCACCTGTACGCTGGGAGAACACACCTGGTAAAGCACTTGTATGCTGGAAGAGCACAACCGGAAAAACACCTGTAAGCTGGGACAGCACACTGTAAAGCCCCTGTATGCTGGGAGAGCACACCTGGTAAAGCACCTGTACGCTGGGAGAGCACACCTGGTAAAGCACCTGTACCCTGGGAGAGCACACCCTGTAAAGCACCTGTACCCTGGGAGAGCACACCCAGTAAACACCTGTATGCTGGGAGAGCACACCCGGTAAAGCACCTGTATGCTGGGAGAGCACACCCGGTAAAGCACTTGTATGCTGTAAGAGCACACCTGGTAAAGCACCTGTACGCTGGGAGAACACACCCAGTAAACACCTGTATGCTGGGACAGCACACCCTGTAAAGCACCTGTATGCTGGTAAAGCACACCCAGTAAAGCGCCTGTGTGCTGGGAGAGCACACCCGGTAAATCGCTTGTATGCTGAGAGAGCATACCCAGTAAAGCGCCTGTATGTTGGAAGAGCACACCCAGTAAAGCACCTGTATGCTGGGATAGCACACCGGGTAAAGCACCTGTATGCTGGGATAGCACACCGGGTAAAGCACCTGTACGCTGGGAGAGAAGACCTGCCAGGGCCTCAATCCCAATCATTACAAGAGGCGATTCTTTCTATTCCATGCTTTATTCTACCCAGGGTTGGGATTCCAGCAGCACGCTGCAGAAACCCTTACGGCCTGCTGTGACCCAGCATACCCTGGCCACAAACACCTTCTCCTGCTAAAATCCGGGAATAGCATTCATGAAAATGCATGGGAAATGCTGCATAGCCTGAGCCGCCGTCTCTACTCTCTCCTACTTTAGGATTATCAATCAGAAAGTTTTGTGTTACGGATGCACTACTATTTTCAACTGTACTAAAAGAAAGCAGGTCTACAGCTATGTAGAACCAGAAGCTCAGCAGTAGTCCTAATGAACAGTTACATTAAAAAACACATATTTGCAGTCTCCAAAGGGCCTAAGGTAGCAAGCATTAGTGATGGGTAGCAACAAGACCAAGCAACGGACACTGGCGTTTTTGGAGGGAAAGCCTACATAACTTCAACAATACTTTGATTCGAGAAGAGAAGGTCAAAGGGCTAGGCTGAAAACATTATGAAAACTGTTCATTCCCAAATAAGTATCACCTGCAGTTGTACACATTCTGCAAACTGTTAATTCCCAAACAATCAAAGTAGTATCTCTTGCAGTAGTATAATTGGCACTTACCATTTCGGTAGGCGGAGGGGGCATCAGACTCTGGAGAGGACTTCAGTGAACTCCTGCAACACACAGACAGACCCCGTTGGCTTGCAGCGATATCTAGCTCTGTCAGTTTACAAACAGATCACAGCTCACCCAACCACCTTTGAAGGAATCCGGGGGCCTTTTTCTGGAATCTGAGATCCACTAGGCTTCCCCCCCCCCCCATCCCTCTGAAACTCGATACGTGCAGGATTCGTTGCACAGCAACCAACGTCACTCAATGGTTAAAACAGCCCAGGTGTATCGTCCCTTCATAATTCATAGGATCTACAGATGAGCTACAAGGTGTTGTGGGCTATCAGTTTCTGCCGCAGTGTCAGGTTAGTGTCACTGCCCCATGGCTGGGTCACTGAATGCTCGACTTCCCACTCATCACAAACTGGTCCCTGGATTATATCTGGACGTCTTAGAACCAATAGGAAAACAATCCATCCGAGCCTAACATAGATCAAAAATACAGTCTCTGATGGATAAAAAAAAACGAAAAATCTGCAAAATTTCAGCGAGAAGACAGGTATAATGAGAAAACTCAAAGTATTCAAACATGGTTCCAATTATGATACAAACACATTAAAGGAGAAAATACCTCAGAGGTATAGTTAACAAAACACTGACCTATTTGATGCAATGTAGTCCACCTCCTCACGGTTAGCAGCTACTCCGTAAGGTTCAGGCCTATCACATAAACAAGGGTATGTAGATTTAAATGGAAGTAAACATCTAAGTAAACAATGCACAGACTCAAGCATTAAAGCAACGACAGGGAAAATTCTTTTGAATACCCCATGTACCATTATACTAAGATCTAAAAATAACTTGTACGAAAGCTCCTCAAGGAAATACTTTTCAAACAAAAAGCTGGTTTCGAAGTTGTTTTGCTTTACCAAAATGTAAATTATTCTTCAGTGAATTCAACACATTTCCTTTTCTTTTTTAGTAGTCGGCACTATATTTTGTTAAAATATCAGCTTAATCAGTACCACGCAATTTCCCCCTCTTTGCCCTTGATTTTGGGCTGTGCCAAGCACTTCAGGTCAGGTATTACCTGGGCAGTGAAAGAAACCATATTTAATGCTATTCATACATCCCTAAGCTATGACAGTTGATAGAGCAGATATTACACTGGACAAAATGTATGAGAAAATAAGTAATTATGACAACGTCTACGCAAATGACAAACGTGTGCTCATATTTTAAACTTATTTTAACTAATATGAAAGTTTGATTCATATACTGCATCATAAAAGCATGCAGATGGGAGAATAGTTTTTATGTTATATTTTATGTTCAATTTCAGTAGATGTGATTATTAACAAATATTAATTATTTTGATCCTATGATTTTGATAACGGGATCTTAATTAAACAAATACATTTTATGCGTCAAATTAATTTACATGTGAAAGAATAAGTCATCATTATATCATGTTATAACGTGTGCACTGAAAGTGACAAATGAAAAGTAGGTGCTATACAGGTTTTGTTAAAGGGTTTCAAGATATGCTGCTGTGACTTAATTGTTGCAGACTTGAGGAACCAGAACTGATTACTCAGAGCTTTGCTGAGCTTCCTAAAGGGTCTGTGTGAGGCTCACCATAATCAACACACACCTTGGGTTGGCCCATGATCTGTCTTGGATGAGGTGGATATCTTGATTATTCTCAGAGGCTTGAAGTAATTTTATTAAACTATAACCTTATATTAGGGCTGAATGCTATCATTAATTTAGATGTTGATGTCCCTAACTACTAAATCTAGAATTTAACCAAATTCTGCTGATTCTGTTTCATAATTTCATTGAAGGTAAATCTGTAGGTTTTGAACTGATTCTAGAAGTTAGAAATATTGTTTGTCTTATAAGAAATATATATAATTGGTGATGACAATTATCCAATTCCTGATCCTCCTAAGATAATTGCCCATCCTCCGATTATTACAGCCCCTATTAGCACAAAACAAGATCCATCGGATAAACCAAGAGGTTGACCTGGTAGCTACAGGGCTATAAAGAAATCCATTAAAAAAAATAACACCAAGTTGATGATAAAACAACGTTTATGGGCCCAGAGCAATGCTACAACGCAGTACAGCAGACAATTGTATTTCTATGTGTAGAGCAGTAAAGATATTTCAGTAATTGATTGACTACAACTTTCCTCCACTCAAGGTAACTCACTACAACTGTCTAGAACTAAAAAAAGGTGCTATTTGTCTCTTTTCTGGCTTTCTGGAACCTGTAACCATGGAGTCAAGGAGTAGGCTAACCGCATTGCATGGTTTCTGGCATCCGGCCGATACCACACCACAGCCACCCACTGTGCAAAACATCCTTTGCCTTGGACATCAAACCCTGTTCAACAGCCCTATGGGGAGCGTACCCGAGAGGTTGGTACCCAACCTGAGAGGCAGTTGGGTACCTGTGGCCCTCCCCTCTCACTGACTGGCTACATGCAAAGGAAAACTCACACTAGCATCTCCAATAACGTTCTTCAAAATCGGCAACAACCACATTCTAGGCGTTCAGTTAAATGTCTAGTTTTATTGCTCGTGTAAGGTCAAGACCCAGAGAGCTCAGGAAGTTGTATACACTGTGTAATCTCCACACCACAAAACCAATGAACTTTTATCCTTGCTCTGGAAAGTTTCAGTCCAGGCTCAACACCTGCCATCTCACGGACAGCACCAACAACTGTTATAGTGAAAAGTCAATTTGGCTTACTTTAAACAAAAGCATACCGAATGACCCAAAAACACTTTGTAGTTATTACTAGAAAGCCATCAAATAGAAATAACTTTCAGCATAACACAACTAATCCCAATGTAATTGAGAACAAGTAACATAAGTTAGTGTGGTGTAGAACTTGAATACTACAAGAACTAAGCAGTGAACAGTAAACATTATTTTAAAACCCCAAATCAGTCCAGCCCTGCGAGTACACGCCTTCTTTCATATTTAAAATCTAAGATTGGCAATGATTATCCAACAACTGCTGCATGTTCCAAAGGATACCCACACAAAGATAAATACAAAAATATCAGCTCATACAACAGAAAGTCATGAAATAGCTCACGAGGTCTCATTCTTGTAAAATGTCTTTCTACCCTCTTGGCAGACAGAAGTACTATCTTAAAGGCTCACTACAGAAGAGTATGTTTAACATAGAAAAACAAATGTATGACCTTGTTTGATCAGAAAATAATTAAATATTTCTAACTGAGAAGCTCTAACTTTTACGAAACAGTTTTTCTTCCCTTCCTCCCAACCCTGCATTTCTATACTTGAAAGCCAACCCCATTCATGCCTTGGAGGTTGTATTACTCTTCAACTTCCATTTTACTGACTTCCTTCACAACGAAATGATAAAGTGCACACAACCAAATGCAAACTGAAATAATTTTTCTCTGTGGGCTGTCACAAAAGGATCAACAATCCAGTTTGCACATCCAGTTCCAGGTTACAACTGATCGTGGGTGGCGACGGAGCTCCTCACCACCTGCGATCTCCCTTGTCCTCACCTAGCAGCCATCGCCTCCCCGATTCCACGGGAGTGGCGTGCTGATTTATCGTTGTCACCGGCGATGCGCTTTCAGATCCCCAAAAGTGTGACGCAGAGCTGGGGCAGCACGGATTATCCCGGCTCCCACACTCGTGACGGAGCCAAGATAGCGGCCTCCATTCAGATCTCGGAGGCTTGTGTGGCTTCCTGACTCCAGTGGTTCATTTTTGCACAGGATGTGCCCCCTTAGCCCTGCCTAGGGCTCTTCCATGCCAGGCACAGCGAGGGTAGGGGGCCGTAGACACCAAAGTGCTGGCCTATTGACATTTGGACCAGTGGCTGCCTGGTCAACAATCTGCACGCTCAGGGCTGGGGGCTAGTAGTCATCCTACTGCGCTTGGTGCAGACTATGTTTCCGAAGCGTGGCGCCGGACATAGTCGAGGAGGGTACTGCGCCTGAAGGAGAGAGGTGGCATTTTGGAGAGTGCAGAAGATGCCAAGAAGAACAACGGGGACAAGAGGTGAGCCTGCGGTTGCCCCCTACTTTCAACTCCCTGTGGCTCGATACTGCTGATGTGACAATCCACCCCCCCCTTTCAAGAGTACACCTCACGTAGAGAAGTGTGGCTCAATGGTTAGAGCGGCAGACCCTGATGCAGTAGTCTGGCCGGGACCAGGGTTCAATTCACGCCTCGGCGGGTCTCGGGCTTAATTTCCTCGGACCTGATAATTCTCACCTCTTGCCTATTCTAATCATGAGTCCCACTCTGCACCTCTGGGCAATAGCTTGCTTAATCTCTACAACGGCCCCAACAACGCTGAGGATGCCTGACTTCACCTTGGGAGTGCCCAGGAGTGGTCTCCTCACAGGGAAAGGCCAGGAAGGGTTCCTCGGCGGTATTCGTACAAGCGCTGAGATGCCTACGGGTAGTCGTGCACTATACAAGTGCGTAATCATTTCATTTCACCAAATGCTGGACTAATGAAGAGTGCTACAGACTATTGACACACGGAATGCCCCCTCTTGTTTCCCTCAATCCCGTGACTCGCCAGTTACAGGAACGGTGAGGAGGCCCCCATCCCAGCATTGGTGAGAAGATCATACTTTGTAAATTTGTATTTTTATTTCTCCAACCCATAACGCTTCTACTTTTATTCAAATGCAATCTCTAGGAATCTGCAACTTGTATACATGTAACTCTAAACACTAGTATCTGTAGATGGCTTTTGGACTTACTACCATTCTTATGTGAATTGAGTTTTTCTGTTTGTATCTTTTGTAACTCATGTACTACGAAATCCTTATGTAATGTAACTGTTCCTTTTGCAAAGCACTCTGACACCTTTGGGTAAAGTTTGCGCTATATAAAATGGCATTTAATAAAATAAACAAGACATAACACTGCCCTCAGTACAAACCTCTCATAATTATTCATCTGGAAAGATCTTTGTTCTTTTTCTGGCTCCGCTCTTTGTCTATGTTGCTCCTGTTGGGCTCTCAAATGCAGCTGTTCCTCTTCCTGGTGCCGCCGCCACTGTTCCTCCTCCATTGCCTGCTGCCGCTTCTCCTCCTCCTCTGCCCGCCATCTTCTTTCCTCCTCTACCTGAAGGCGTCGCTCCTGCTCTTCCTCCAATCGCCTGCGTTGTTTCTCCTCCTCCGCCCGTTGTCGGAGTCTCTCCTCCTCCTGCTGGCGCTGCCTTTCTGCTGCAAGGCGCCTTTCTTCTGCTTCTCTCTGCTGCTGCTCAAGCAGACGCTGCCTTTCCTCCTCCTGTACCCGCCGTCTCTGCTGCTCCTCCAAGAACTTAAGTCTGCTCTCTTCTATTTGCCTAGTCTCCCTTTCCAGCTGTAGCTTCTCTTCTTCCAGTTTCCGTTGCTGTTCAAGTTGAAATGCTTTTGCAGCTTCTTCATCTGCCCTCACCCGCTGCTCTTCACTACCATCACTGCTTCTCATCCATTCAGAGACTGCCGCCTCCCTTGCCCGCCAGCTGGATGATAGAGGTGGTGACTGTGAAGTTATAGGCACATGGTTGCTTGCATTCAGTAGCACATGTTCCTACAGAAGTGGACAATAGACAGAAAATTGGAGTGGTCATCATTAATATTTCTTTCCCTAACTTCGGTAGGTATATGATCATCTGAACAAGACTTCTATGACATTCTTAGTGTATAAGAGTAGAACAAAAGTGCAGTGACTGACGCATACTACTGCCCAGCAGAGGGTGTGCACTGAAAATGTGACTGGAGTTACATACCTTACTGCTTTCTTTTTCTACCTCCTGCTGCACTTGTTCCCACTCTTCTTTCAACTTTTCTTGCTCTCGTCTATGTTTTTCCTATGGAAAAAGGCCATTGACAACCAATTAAAGAAATAAAACAAGCACCAGCAAACGTCATTCCACACAATACCAGTACTGAACAACTTTAAACCAAACATTCCTAATTCCCTGAACTTAACATTCCACTGAAAATACAGGATATACAAAAAATGCTTATTATACCTTAGTGAAACTTAATCTCTGGTTATGAAGTTTACATTGTCTAAAACAAAGGGCCAATTGCAGTTTTAAAGACCAGCTCTACTGAAAAAATGTCAATCTTAACTCACATTTCTACTTATCCTGTGGTCTCATAGGGTTATTGAGTTCTCCTTTCATTTCTAGAAATCTTTTTTTTACTTCCCAATTGTCTTGCGTTTCAAAAAATAGTTGTGGTACCATTGCCATGGTTTAATAAGTCTCATAATTTCAAATTATGCCCCATATAACCGAAAGATTATGGTCTTTCCTTGCTGTTTAATATCACAAACCCAACTCTCTTATCACAGAAGAATCCTTTCTAAAATATAGAAAAACTCGGAGAAGAGTGAACAGGTTGTGTGGCTCCTTTTCCCACTGTCCATTGGTAAGGTATGGGTAAAATGTCATTAACCACGGACATGCAATATCCGCAAAGTGAGATGGAGATTTGATGATGCTTATTTGCAACATACGACTCCAAGTTTGCTATCCATATGCTAAAAGGTACCAGTGGCAGATTGAAGCAGGTAAAACGTCAACAGGTCTAACTGAACTCAAGATCCGACATATAATAACATTTCATAGATTTCGAATACTGCATTGTCCTGGAGACACACCAAATGTTGGAAGTATTCCAAACACCCAAGAGACAACAAAGGTTGCTGAAATTAAAGCAAATGGAACTAATCTGAGTATATTCATTGAATAGTTTATTGCCAGTTGATGCCAATGAATCTTTTGCCTGTCTGTATTTATGTAAATATTGACTACATCAAGCTAGATAAAACTGGAATAGTGTATGGGAATCCCCCTAACCTCTAAAGCTTTGTCTATGGCAACTGGAAAGATGCTGGGGACACGTGGAAATCATTGCGTGCATAGCAAAGGTTGCATGTCACAGAGTGGCATGGGGCGTCCTTCAAACACAAGAATAATGTTTGTGCTGTCTTTAAAGGAGAGGCTTTTATTTTGTTTGAGCTTGGAAACTGCAGTGCAGAAAGGGCTATATCCAAACAATGAGCAGAAAACATTTCCAAAAGTTTGTTTTGCAACACCACCACTATTAAAGTGTTTTATCACATGAATAACCATTGGGGAGTTGTGAGTTGGAATCAAGTGGTGGGAAGCATTAATGAAGAAAGGAATTAAATGAGATTAGAAATACTGAAATATTTTTAGGTTGAGCCTAGGCAGCACATGCCCTGCTCTGTGAGGCATGCTGTACGGAGGTATGGAACAGAAGCTCCACCCATTTCTCGTCCATCTTTTCAATTGGCTCTTGTTACTGGCCTTTTGAAATTGTTGCTTTTGATTGATAAATAGGCTTAGTAGTCCCTCCTTGGTACCACCTTGTCTGCATTTGCAACCTCCCTTAAGTCTGGATGTTTACTTGTGTTGTTACACGGTCTGCTTTATCTAGCCTGTGAGCACAATTGTCTTTAATGATATTCCACTATTACACCCACAATGTGCTTTCTTACATGGCAGCAAACCGCCTGCTTTTATATTTTTAATAATAATGGCTGCGGGTCCACTTTAACTTTAGTGGCCACGCTTATTTATTTAATTTGCTGCACAGTCTGCTTTTACTATAGAGGACAAGCTTTATTTATTTAATTTACCGGCGCTGTCCGTTTTAACTTTGCCGGCCGAGATACTCCTTTGTTTATTTATTTTTTATTTATTGGGTGAAACCGCCCCATACTGCGGTTTCACTTTAATGTTGCCCCCCCCCCCCTTTTCTTGAAATGCTGCTCACTGTAACCTAAATACGACAAACAGCATATAAAGAAAGGGGCCCGGCAACCATTAAAGTGGTCTCACATTCGCAAGAGTTTGAGCTATTGGCATTATAACTAACAATGCCTTTTATATGCGTGTTGGTTTTAAAAACACATAAATAAAAGGCGTTGTGATTTACAATGCCAATAGCTTAAACTCTCACAAATGAGAAACCTATTACATTGAAAATGCTTGTTTCAATATACTCTTTTGAACAACAGTGCTTGTCCATTGTGTGAAGAGTGCCACCTTGTGTTCAGAGTGCTCTTGCCATGGGATTTGATACTATTAAAAAGTAAACATAAGTGGCCAAGATGAGGCAGGAAAAGACCAATTAGCTCACTAGAAGTCTTCAATGTTTATTTCCCCAAGTCATCTGGGCCCGAATGCTGCTTTAATAGAACTCAATTAAAGCAATCAGAATTTCAGGTAACCACTAGGAAATATCACAGTAAGAAGATTTTGCCCTGAAATCTGTCGTTTTATCCGATATTCACACTTCAAAGTGGAACACATCAGCTTGACATAATGATACAAGAAAAAATGCAATGTTGGGACATAGTTCACCCAACATTAAAGTGATATTTCACCTTAAGCTGAATAGGTTCCATTAGGAATCACAGGATAATGACAGTTTTGAGAACTAAATGAAATTATTTTTGTCTTAACTTCCTTTTTAATGGCTATGTAATGTTTCGTTGAGCACTGGTGCATGTCACTGTTAGTTAAGGGGACGTGGGACTAATAATGGGTCTGGGCTACAATTAAGAGGGTAGGGAATAGCCTCTTTGGCAGGGCTATTACATACATCACTCTGCCTAGGCCTGAAAGATGACATCACCAACCTGCACCACTAGGAATAAAAGTTTCTAATACTAAATGACAATATGCTCTCTGGCGTGCACAACAAAATCCCACAGGAATCCACCCAAAAAATATCTACAGCAAGTAGTATATGTCAAGCCTCGGAAATATCAGGGTAAAACTGGCAGCAGGTTGCAGCTGATTACGCTAGCGTTCTTGTCTTGTATTTTGTAGAAAGATATCTTGGGTGAAATGCATTCACATAAGTAATAAGACAGCACATTACCTTTGAAGTACCCAAGAAGAGGACACGTATGGTACAGAACTCCTACCTGCAACAACTGCTCCTGTTCTTTTAACCACTTTTCCTGGCGTTTTCTCTCTTCTTCGGGATTCCACGACCAGCGGCTTGACACGCTGATGGATGGAACGTGCAGCTGAAGAGGAAGCAAGTATGACAAAAACAAACGTTTAAGGAAAATATTGCCCATGTTACATCATGCACCAGCCTTCCTCCACTTATAATTTCAACATAGTGCCAAATGTGTTACATTCTTAAACATGAGGTTTTAGTATTCCATGGTTGCAAAAAATATATTATATATATATATATATATATATATATATATATGGACAGGAGGTCAGCTCAGGGCAGAGATTTTGAACAAAGACTTTTTTTCCCAATGTTCACAAAAGCAGCTCACTCATTATGGAAAAATCAATCAATATTCAAGTCAAACCCCTCGCAGAGGCATCTACAAAGAGAGGACATTTCAAACTCAAATACCTCAAGGGCAGGTAGATAACAAATGCTACTCACTGTTTTGAGTTGGAGTGATGAAATGGTAACACAGGTGGGTGAATTTCATTCCATTTTATTTGCTTTGATCGTCGACTAAAACCCTGGAAGAACCTGAATGTAGCAAGTCCCAACAGTTAGACAATGAACGAGGGGTTCATTATTGGCGTGTGTGGGCAACTACAGTTAATGGTTGGAGTCCTGACAGAACCAAGATAGTCTTTAAAATGAAAATGAGCATCAGTGACTTTTCGTTCACAACATATTTTATGCATAGGATGTACATTAGTCTAAACAGGAAAGAGCGGAGTTAGGAAGAACTGTATGTTGAAAAAAAAGTTTGCTAAAGTTATTACTGATTTGGAATTCCGGAGCCCTCCCAGAACTGGCGCATCCACCAGTAGTCCGAAATGCTATTAAAAGTGCCATTTGTTTTTCTATCATCTATGACAGTGGTTTTGACTTCTGTGTACCCTACTGAATCACTACTGGACCCTGCCTCAGCAATTTATTAGATTTAAAACCTCAAAACAATGCACAATAATATAGAAACTAGTATACCACTAACAAACAAATTATTGAAAAATGTATTTAATTCTCGACCCAAAACAAATCCCAAAATTGAAGTTTTAATGAGAAGATTGGAGCTTTTCAAAACTTTGTTTATTTTTAAAAGACAACGTGATATGCTAGACTCTAGCATATAATTGTGTTTTTTCGTTCCGAATACATATTTTCTTTTTGTGGCACATACCAGTGCTTCTTCAATTAAGCCACCAATCCCCCATAGAAGATTCTACTGGCTGCGTTTCGTTGTACACACAAAACAAGATAAGGACACCAATTTATTTTAGCTTCCAATTTCAACCTTCTTCCCATTTACAGGGCATTTTAAAAAACGTTAAGTATATTTATTTTATCACTGCTTATAATATTTAATTTTACAAACAGTTGCGGAACACCAGGGGTACACAGACCACAGTTTAAGTACCACTTTTCTATCTTATACAATCATCTTATTTTATATTTTATTTAATTAAACCCATTTAGGGAAACAAACATAAGTGAGTCGTTTATACCAGGCGTGCTATCGAGCAACATAGGTCTAAGGGGCAGAAAGTCAACTTGATTTAATGTGATCTATAGGCTCCCACTATTCCATGGGCATTTACAACTACACATTTAACCCCTTCGCTGCGGCGGCTATTCCACCGCAGCGCTAAGGGGGTGGGGCGGCCGCGCGGCGGTTCCGTGCTTGTGACGGAACCGCTCCGTCACGGCTCGCGGGTGAGCTCTGCTTGTGACGGAACGGTTCTGTCACGGCCCCGCCCGTTCTTTAGAACGTCAGCGCAGGCGCGGAATTCGCGCCGCGCAGGTGCGGCGGCAGGGCCGTGACGGAACCGTTCCGTCACCAGCACAGCCCACCCGTGGCTCGTGACCGAACGGTTCCGTCATGAGCATGGAAGAGGTTAAAGATGCTTGACTTTAATTACTTGCCTAGGGACTGAAGCAGCCGAAGCATTTCATGCAAGAGACTGAGGGTGGGTTTTGTTTGGGCTCCGGTTCTTTGCTCCCCCCAGGGAAATGTTCATCAGTGCAGTAAGAGATTCTATGGTGTTAGAATGCAGATGGAGGAAATATTATTTTGTCGATCCTAAATGAACTAAGCAATGCAGGCCACAGAGAATTGAAAGAAAGGAAGATCTAAGACCTGGGTGATATCAGGATCCTCTGGCCAATTTTTGCTAAAGCAGTAGATTCTATTTATAAGTATCATCCGTTTATTTGGTTGGCAAAGGTGTCATTTTTTTGCCACAGATTTTGCATAGCCTATGAAAATGTATGGTCTGGTTCTAGAATAACTCAATTGGATTTTGTTGGAACACTTTAGACAATTATACTATGAAAGACCTATTTCGCAAATGTTTTATGATTTAGTTGCAATCTGTTTTACTAAAGGTGTGATCTGATTTTTTCAATTTTTTTGTTTAATCTTTTTATTGTTTTTCACATATATCATACAGGTAAAAAAATGTATTGAAGACCCAGAAACGCATGCAGCAATACATTTGTTTCTGTTAGGGTTGAGTAGTACTGCATTTGTACAGTTCCAGACATTTTTATGGAATCATGTGATTATCACAACATTGTTGGTGCAGTCGCATGGATGACAACACAGGTCTAGCAACAAACAGATGTTTCTAATTTTCTGGGGTAACAGGACCAGGAAATTGGGGGGAGGAAGGGGAAGTAAGGAGGGCTTAGGGAAGGGTAGGGAAAAAGAGTAATAACCAACTAAAACCAGTCCCACACCGGTAATATAAGATATGTTAATAATCTTCAGAGACTAAAGTCTCTTGACCCGCCTATTCCATGAAAGTAATCAGATCTTATGTGATGATCGGGGACCCAACTCAACCCCCCCACTTGTACATCGGGTGTAATGACCACTATGATCAGTCACTTTGCTGCAGTAAAAGGTGGAGATAAAAAAAAATGGTATCCCAATTCGTCGAGATGGGGTGTTTACGAAGGCCTAGGTTATCTTCTCTGTGTAGGGCTACACCCTCTGCCCGAGCCCACACGGTGATGGAGTACAACTAAGCCTCCAATGTCAGAGGTTCATGGGATTTCCACCGGCGAGTGAGGAGGCAATTTGCCACCAGAGGTCCTAAATCTAAGAAGCATGTGGTGCTCTGTGCTTTTTGTCTCTGCAAAAGAGCCCCAACAGGGAGATTTCCGACATAAGTAAGGCAGGTTATATGATCTTCTCCATATAGAGAAACACCTATCGGTTTTGTTTGCGCTTCCTACAAATGCTATTAGCTTTACAGAGGTCATGCAGCCACATATCTATTGGAGAGGGGGAACATGTGTACCTTTAAATTGCTGATACCACCACTACAATCCAAGGTAGTAAAGCAGGGCAGAGAAACTAAGCCTTAGCAACTAAATGATTACTGTGGGCATCTAAATTATAATTTTCAATACCTCATTTAATGTTAGCATAACCAATATGAGAAGTTACTTTGCTTTAGCACCCACCATGACAAAGAACATTTATTCAGATCTAACATTTAGGTATTAACTATGAAGCTGACCTCCCTGATGGAAAGCTTCTCAAGTATATTTCATGATTATTCATGGACCTTACACTAGAAATCATTGAATTATGTCAAAATCAGCATAGGTCAAAACCTGAAGTGTGGCCTTCAGCACATATGACAATAACGCACTAATCATTACTTGGCCAGAGACAACACTAAAATTACTGTAAAAGACAAACTTTACTCACATCAGGCATGGCAGGTTCAGAACCCCCTGTCAGGTAGAAGACAAAAATATTGTAAATATACAGTACAGACTTAGTGCACAAAGTGCGGTAATCTGGAAAATGCTAATACATTATTATTCAAATCAATCCATAATAATTTGGTTTGTTGACTGCATGTCTGGTTTTGGGGCACCCGCTGACAGAGTTCACTCTGAAGAGGTGGTCATCGAGGTTCTTTTGTCACTATCCCATTCTCAAAGATTACGGAATGCAAATGCACAACTAATGATACAAATGTCCGTGATTGCTTGCAATGAGGTCATACATGTGCTATTGAAGTAACTATTTGCATTATACATTCATAGTCCTAGTACAGGAGCTTCTACCTCTGCGCAGTGCTCCTTGTTAATGCCCACTAGTCATATACATCAATTTTCATTCAAATCCTAAAACTAATGCACAATGCTTCCTAAAGGTATCTTAAAAACATAGCGTTTTAACTAGTAATTTAAAAGAATTTAAAAGATGTTGTAACAACTGTACAGTCTACTTGCAGATTTGTTTTATTTTACACTACAACCACACTTTCCACTTACTTTGTGAGGGATTTTCAAATCCCTTGAACAAGGCACTAGTCGCAACAAGTAAAAAACACTGCCTGCCACATTACTATTACTCAGCCCAGAATCAATGTGTCTCAAAGCAGACCGGTGGAATGCGGGGAGTGAGGCCCTCATGGAACAGCAGACCGCCCAGTATTTGCATTCACAATGTGTCAGCTTTGTGGCCCTTTAAGGGACAGGGGTTACAATGCCACAGGAGTCTGTCAATGTAACCCGCAAGGAGAAGATGCATCACTCTAGGAATGCGGTCTACTCCTTCATTGTTTCCAGCACACACAAGTACACGTGTACGCGATCAATCACCGACAGTTCACATTGAGAATGACTATCACATGCCCAAGGCAGGTGCTAATCACCCCATGGACTGTGACTACAAATACCGTGGCAGAGCATTCCTGCATATATTTGCACGTCGCAAATTGCAAAGAACTTCCCTTGACCAAATTGCAAAGAACTTCCCTTGACCGTCCTTTTTTCCCTAGTGACTTGCAACGGACTGCAAAGTTTGCAGTGCAATTTGTAATGGCAATTGCAAATCTCAAGTCACTTGGGTGCATTGCAAATTGAGACTTTGTGTCAGCTGCACAGGCTTCGCAAACTTTAAGAATCTTTAGCATCGGGCCAGTAATTCAGGGGCAAGATGTAACATTTAATAATCACACTTCAAATGTTTACGTGGCATGTGTCAACTCCAAGTGCTATAGGTCATCTCAGAAGAGTTTTCACTTCAAAGCATGCAATGACTTGCAAAGAAACACAAAGTCAAAGAAACACAGATTTAGAGCAAAGGACAAAGTGAGAGGCAAACTTGAATGCAGCATGCATGCCACCCAAAAGCAGTGCTTAAAACAATGCCAACATATTCAGCAGCACCACAGGAAGCATGGCACTGTGGTAAACACTTGATGAAATCGGACAGCAAGTAGACCAAACCATGGATTAGACAAATATGTTTTTTCATTATTTATCATTGAAATAAAGTAATCACCTCCTTTAGCATCAGGGCTGCTTTTACCACATAAGAACACATGTTTATGTGAACATCTATCTCGTTTCTTTCTCGAGCTTGAGGTGGCACACCATTAACTGACTGCAAATCCACCATGCACAAAGATGCATTGCAAAAATCAAAAGCAGTCCCAACATGTTACTGTATCACATATGACACAAATCAATGATACACATATATACATACATGATGTATACACTGCAATCACTTTCTTGCCAACACTGGTAAGCACAAAGCTGTATTCGATACCAATGAACTGTTCAGCAAGGACCCCAATTAAAGATGCCAAACTTCTTTTACACTTTGTCGTCATATTTACAAATATGATCTTGGGAGTCTACTCAATTTGCCAGTGATTGGCACATTTGTAGATTTTACTGATTAATAGCTAACATTTCCATCCAAAGGTAGCCATAAACCATGGACTCATGGTCGATAAAGGTTTAACCAAATTTGTTTGATTTCTTCCAGTCTGTAGATTAAGTCACTGTGTAAGGTTTCCCATTTATCACCGTTATTGTTAACACAGCCTGTGATGCATGCAACAGGGGTCCTTCTCTACCAGCTCACTGCTAATGTGGCACTTTAATAAAAAATTAAAAAATAAAAACAGACTGTCAGCACTGGAAAGAGGAAGCATCTATTTGCATCCCTAAAGATGTGTTGCATAGGAAGCAGGATTGTACCTTCCACCGCGCTGCAGCCCGTTTCTTCTGGCATGAAGAACTCTACAAGGCATGGTCACACTTTCCGTACAAGGATAGCAGTTCTTTGCAAGAACTTTCGAGCTGACATAGAATGTGTCCTATGACCAATATTGCCAATAAAGGCACAATGGTTATAACTGCCAAGAAAAATTGAATCCTGGTGTGAAATTAAGCTTAATTCAATTGGTTAGCTGCACTCTTTAACAGACAGTTTTCTCGTTTAAAGGCAAGTACAAATGAGAGAACCGTTTCATTTTTTAACTGTAAAATGTTGCCATGTTTACTGCTGTGCTTCTTGTACACTGCTGTGAATGTTAATAATACATGTACATCTTGGAGTAAACGAGGAGAGGGATTAAAATAGATTTTCAAACAGCACATCACCAGGTACTAAGGTTCTAGACACAAAGGAAGACACACAGAGACCCATTACCACAGAGGTAGACCCAGGAATTGTAAGAAAAGCCTGATGACCCTGGAGAAAGAACAAATGCAGCATCACATTAGCAACAAGCATAGTTGGAGACTTAGTAGCCAGCACCCGAAACTGGTTGTTAGGAAGGAGGTTTGGAAAGGCCCGCTCCAGGAAAGTGAATACACCGTCAACTGTGGTTTACCTTGCTCAAAAAATTCTGACCGTCTTTTATAGTTTTTCAAAGAAATAGGTTCAGACTCTATTTGAGAAACACAAAGAACACAGGTTTCATTGTACGAATTAGTCAAAAAAACACAAGTTGCGAAAAACTCTAAGCTGCTGAACAGCAGCAATGGAATTGGACAACAAAAAAGAAAATCCTTCCAAAAACACACAATGAAAAGAGTAAAAGGACAGGGCCACAATAACATTCATTGTTATGAACAATTTCCATGGTCAGATGGCAACTGTCCAGTAGATCGCGATTGCCGGCTCGGGAGTGGCTGCTCGGGAGGCAGAGAGTACTTCAACATGTTACACACTGATCCAATGAGCACATCAAATGCATAGAATGTTATCATGCACACGGCCCATGAGCAATCAATAACAAACACGAACAGCAGCACCTCTTGATATGATGAAACAAACTGGTTGATAGAATAAGCCAGGAAGAGCAGACATTTTAGGCAGAACATGCGCACCTTTGCATTCAATTTAGTACCATAACATTCAGTGTTTAATTTAATGTTTAACCATACTTCATGCAAATAAACCAAGTATATGCTCTTTAAAGTATTTCTTTTGGCTACTGAGATAATATTGGTAGTTAGGATAGAGTGTGTGACAGAAAAAGAAAGACACCGGATCTGGTCAATAACTCGAACCCCATTTAGGACCTCAGAAGTCACAGAAGCCAAACACCTGTGTTGAGTGAAAAGAAATAAAGCCTCAGAATTCCTTAACTCGAGTTACAATACCATTGTTTTTCACACATTTGTGTTAGAGCCCTCGACTCTGCAGACTTGATTCCATATTCTAATGACTGTCTTAATGGGGCAATGGCTAAATAAACACGTTTCTAAATAATGGGAAATAAAAGAAGATGTCTGAGCCAGTATGCCTAGTTCAGAAAGGAGTATTGCTAGTTTAAGGACAACAAACACTCAATGTTTTAACAAGCACTTTTATATTCTAATCACACAAACAAAAGTAGAGAGAATGCATCCACTAAATATATTTAGGTCGGTCCCCAATCTTTGCCATTTATGACTGATCAGTGGTACACTACTGCCCAACTTGAAGTGTGAACCGCATATGTGGGATTTTGTGTTTATTTACTTACAATAGGGCACATGCTGTGTCTATAATGTAAAGGTAGGAATATGGGGTCAATGTGTTTCAAGTGGTTATAGCCGAGAGACTGTTCTTTTGAATTACTAGTTCCATTTTTAGTTGTAACCACATACACACATTTTAAGCTGTAGAAATCACAGGACAACTGCAGACTCCGTTTCTAGCAAAGACTGCAGTTTGGTCATTTAAAATACATGAGTAAGGTGCCTGGTGCCTTGGATAGGTTAATGAGTTTGCTCATAGCTACTCCAGGCTTTTTGCTGCACATGGGAAATCTTGCAAATTAGTGTGTCATTTGTTTTTGAACAATTAAGGCTATCTAACAACTGTAGAGATGTTTAGTAACTTATTTTATTACATCAGAAAAGCACATGGATGGCTTCATCCATGACGATGGCATGTACAAAGCTTTCCTGGGTGCTACCTGAATGCTACAATGATGGTGAGATGTTATGCAGCCAAGAATAGTAAATAGTGTGCTCATATGTGTGGTTAGGAATTTAAGTCATTAAAAACAGAAGATGTGATTTTATAAATTTCGTTCGCACCCATAGTAAAGAAAGAGGGATGGTGATACTACTATAAAACTGTTCAAATGCCACCAGTCTGTAGAGAGGTGTCTGGTCCACACTGAATTTCTGGCACTACTGGTAGCAGCACAGTCGCACTAAAATATGGAATACAGTGATAGGATCCAACTCCCTTAACATGCCTTCAATAGAATGTATTTTAAAGAATGATAAAGTGCTAAAGATGAAACTTACTTTAAGGTGTAAAATTCCAAACTAATCTTAAAAAGCATCAGCATACTAGGCCAGGCACAAGCAGAAACATAACACCCTACAAAAACTGTCACAAGAAAACGAACATTTGGTACAGCACATAAAGAAATCCTATTCTTTTGTTTCAATCTAGAAACACAATGTGAGAGGCACACATTTACTCGTAATCTCTGCACCCATATTCTGGCACCCACCAGAGCAGGGTTTTGCAGGTGTACCTGTCTAAAGTGTCCACAAGAACAGCACCAAGACATCTTCTGAATGGCTGGGTAGAAGGCCTATGCCACATCACTGAAATATTTGAATTTGAATAACTCTATGGGGTCCCAGGAGAGCAAGTCAGGAATTTACAAATGAAGAAGGGCATCACTAAAACACATGATTTGTGTATTTCTTGCTGTCACTATCCCAAGCAGTTTGCCAAACCCGTGCACAAGGTACTTAATCAAGTGCTACATCTATTTGTTTTGTCCACCAGTTAACAGCAAGGCTCTTAAAATTAAGGTGATAAAATAATGTTAGTACAGGACAATGAAAAAAAAGAGGTCAACCAGATCACTCTGCAAAAGCAAGAGGTCTATTGTGAGTCAGGAGAGACAAAAAATAGAAATGGACCAGTGGCATGCTGGTGTATTTATAGGAGGGTGTGGGGAAGAAATTCCATGCGTTTTCTAAATTTAAAGGAGCTGGCAGGACTGCCTGTCTACAGGATGCTGACTCACCCCCAATATTAAAGGAAACGGATGATGTCGTAAGAGCCAACAGCTGGCCTGGTTTGCCATCAGTGTATAAATGCCACGTATTTGTGCAACTACATGTTGGCATATTCATCAGCGGGCTGCATAGAAACGACCAAGGTTCTCTCCATCAGCATATCTCCCCCATCTGAAGCTGCTGCATTGGCTCCCTGCGGCAAAGCGTATTAAATTTAAAGCCCTTACGCTGGCCATTAGAGCACTTGCTGGATCTGGCCCTCATTATTTGGGGAACAGACTGACCCCCTATATTCAAGGGAGACTGCTAAGGTCCAACAACCTCAGTTTGATGCGAATTCCTAAATTCTCCCAGGTTAGTCGTGGAGGAAGCGCCTTCACAGTACTTCCGACCAAGCTCTGGAATGTTCTGCCGCCTAAGCACGGTAGTGCCGAGTCATTGGCATCTTTTAAAAGAAAGCTAAAACCTGGCTGTTTGGTGCAGCATAGTTGGCTGGACGATGTGGTCGGATGTCTGTGAGTGTTTTAAGGAATGGGACGCTTCTGCTGACGCAGCTGCGCACTTAACAAATGTTATTCGATTTGAAGGATACCAGTACCTTTGTGAGCAATGCCATGCATTGCGTAACTTCTTTGTTTAATACTGAGGTACACGCTAATGAACAGTGAAAATGACAACAAAATTAACATACATACATACATCTTAAGGTTACTTCAGGCCTTTACTCATGCTTGACATTTTACCCGAGCTGGTGACAAAACTCAATTAAAATATTTATGATTTGACAGCTTGGCAGCTGTGCCGATATGAAACTGGTCCTAAACTCTTTATCAATCTTTCACCTGGAATGGGCATGTTCACACATGCAAAACAACTCTAATGTTGGGAACTTATTGCACTTTTATTGCCAACCACTTGAGTCAATTACCTATTAGAGTCTAAATTCATTTTTTTACAAAATTTCGCACTGAGGATTTTAGACCACTGCCAATAATTGATTCGAATTAATATGCATGCCATTTCTCATGGACACTTTCTTCCCAAAATGTACAGACTACAGCAACTCACTAGAAATCCACCACTTCCTGTGATTTACCACACTGGGTCACAGACAATTACTGAGGCATTTCTTGTTATTCAATTAGGGTTTTAACGTATGCAGCCGAATTTTATATATGACCTCGGGTAAAAAGTAAATTTAAAATGGCGTTGGCTTCGTAGAATATTAACTGATTCTATACATGTATTGGGGACCATTCACCATAGCATTTAAGAGTTGGACAAGTTACACTATAGGAATACTCTTACATGCCTTTGTAAACTGACCTCAAAACATCCATCTCAATTAGTAAAAGTGCAAATAGTGGACCGTTCAATCTATTGGACATGACTATTCCCATTTTGTTCGCATAATAGATATTTTGTGGCCATTTCACATAGGCATGCAAGAGTGCATTAAAAAAAAGTACCGCTTTACATACTCCAAAATGCCTTTGTGAGTAGTCCCTTTATTATTATGCCCGGCTTTTCACTAGAAAGAAAAAAAACACATTTACTATAACATTTGAGATACCTAAAGTGAATGTTGCATTTAAATATTTGCCTCATCTAACAAAAAGTGGGTTTGACGCAGGCCCTTTCTGTAAGAGATGTAAGGAATAAGCTATTGCTATTACTATTTCAAATGGTGCAATATTCATTTGCTTTATTTGTTCTTATAGCGATACGTTTTATAAACTAATCAATAAAAGATGATTTCATTACACAAAGTCAGGATGACAATTCTGTCGGGTATAAGCACTGAAAATAAGTGATTATTTCAAGTGAAAAGTAGCATGATTTGTAAATATAGTACGCCGATGAGTACTAAAATAGAGAAAGATAATCTGAAAAACAGAGGATTAATGTTCAGAGTTTTACACAACTAGAGGTTGTGCCAACTGCCATTGGATGCACACTTAGCTGTTCAGCAAGGCATTGCTCAGAAAACCCACAATTGTTTGTGAATGCTTACGAGGACGCCATCTTGGTGGCTTGTTTTCTTCCAATTTCTGCAGCGAGAATAGCAGAGTTTCTGCGCCCACTTCTCGTGATCACTCCCACAAAATATTTAAGCGCTACACTGTGCATAGCCAATTAGATCTAAAAGTGATTCTGTGTTCACAGCACTAGGTAGATGGCTTGATGACTAACCCGCGCACTGCATTTATCACACTCACATTTGTGGTGTTTTAAGGCACATTTGAAACTGATATCAACTCTTATGCTGGGAAATACGGCACCCACGAACATCTATCAACACACATCCTCAACGGCCAACTCGTAGTGGCCTTTTATGGACTACACTGGACATGAATTATCACTACACACAAGGGCTTGAAGGTAAAGCGGGCTGGTTACCTCTGGGTTTCGCGTCAACAGCATCTTGGAGTCCGTTTACTGCTTTGGTTTCAAAATCCTACAATTAAAAGAAAACAATGAATCTTCTACAACTGATATTTCTTATTCCGACTATGATTGTTCTGAAATACAAAAAATACAAGTTCCTTTTACGGGAGAATACATATGTGGAATGGGTGAATCCTTATGCTTGTTGTGCAATTCAAATCCATACCACTAACGGGATAAGAGGGCAAAGTAGTTTGATTGTTCTGTGTTATCATTTACAAAGATTAAGGAGCCTAGCAAACAAATGAAAGAAAAAATACTAATGCTACATGCTCAGATAGAGATATTTCATTAGGAGGCTGCTATTCTGGAATATGAAAAATAAATGTAGAGGGAGCAATCAGTAGAAAAAAACAGAAGGATTACACCCAGTCCTAAACAAGCACACTAAGAAAAAGCAAATATTATTCCTTTCATACGATTCTATCATAAAATCCATGACGCCATCAAAACCCATGTCATTGAGTTCCAGTCAGTCATCCGGATCGTTCCAGCCAGCCGTTTATGGTTAGAAATTGGGAGTCCCAGTGCTATAGAATTATGTCAACCACCTAATCCCACCCTCATAAACCGATTGATGGCATATGGTGTGTGCTACACAAGGGGAGATTGTCACGCCAGAGGAAGGAGTGAAATATCGATGACCCGATCGTGAACCACGTGTTCGGGATGTAAAGCAAGAAGTTCTGCAATATGTAAAAAAAAAGCGTGTTAAGGCCATTTTTATCAGTGCTACTCTTTCAAGGAGATTTATTAGAAGGTCCAGCCACTTAACCAGAATGGTATGGGCAGTGCTCACAAGGCGTGTCAAGTTAAGAGTACGAATAAGCTCCAGCACAGTTGCCAAGTGTATGCCCAGGTATTTGAAGCCAATTCAGCATATGGGAATGTCTTCTCTCCAAGCAGTAGAGGCAGCATCGCCCCTCAGGGGGACAAGAAGGGATTTTGTCCTGTTGAAGCGTGAGGCAGAGGCCCCCTCAAAAAGTGAGAGGAGGCTCAGAATACCTGGGCCCGAGACCGACGGGTTGATAAGGTAAAGAAGAACATCATTCGCGTACAGGGGGATTTTGTCTTCAATATGTGATGTCCAGAGCCAGCCTTCAACCGGCGCATTGCATCTAATCAACCTTGCCAAGGGTTCAATGGCCAGGGTGGAGAGCAGTGGGTAGAGGGGACATACCCGTTGAGTCCCTTGTTCGATAGGGAACACGTAAAGAGCTTGCTACTGACTTGGACCCAGGTTGTAGGGGAAGAAGAGAGCACAGATATCATTGCGCGGAAGCGGGGTCCGAAGCCCATATGGAGTAGGACCGCAGTCAGGTAGGCCCAGTCGATGGTGTTGGAGGTTTTTTTCAACGTCAACGGGAAATAATGCTAGGTCACCAGTTAGTCCCCCACTACGAGCTAAGGCACAATGGGCTATGCCAGGTACTACAGTTTGGTATACAGCCTTACTGGCCTGTGTGAATGAGGAAGATGGAAACTGGGAGAAGTCACAAAGCCAGGATCTTGGTGTATATTTTAACATCTATGTTAATTAATGAGATGAAACAATAGGTTCCACGGTTAAGCAAGGGGGTGGTAGTTTTGTGAATGACCACGATGGTCACCGGGTCCACGTCAATGTGACGGCCTCTGTATTGAGCCCTAGGAGATGTGGGAGCAGGTTGTCACAGAATTTGGAAAAGTATTCCAGAGAAAAGCAGCCAGGGTTTGGAGTCATCTCAGACTTCAGGTCTCCAATGGCAGCGAGTATTTGATCATCTGTGATTGCCACCTTTAGAGCTCCACATTGGACAAGAAGGGCAATATCATTGAGAAAAGGTAGTGTGGCGTACCCGCTTTTAATTGCTTAAACAAATACAAGTACATTTTGTTTCCTTAAAAATATTGCTGTTTGGGCTCTATTCTCAACATTAACAGAAGATTTCAACAGTTCTTTTTTTCTAAACTAATATATGAAACTATTTTTATATGCAAACATAATTATTGAATATGCTCCAAAACCAATGTTTAGAATTTAGGATTAATAAATACTTACATTTTTAAGATTGTCCATGGAGTCGTGCACAGCATTGTTTGAAGATCTGGAGCTTGCATCAATCCATTTATTTTCCGGGGAACCTATAATTTTGGTATCCATACTGGTAAGATTGAGGGTTTTATGACTTGAATATGGCAGGGAAGGTGGGTCTCTGCCCCAGTCTGAGTGGCAAGCAATGAGTTCGTAATACAGGTACGGTGATGTACAAAGAACAAAGTTAATGAAAATATAGACATGAGACAATAACACACAAAAACATGACACAGGGTGGAAATGTTAGTACAGAAAAGGAAAAGTTAAGATCTTGGATAGCAGGCCACCTTCCCAAACATGCAAGACCAAAAGAGTTGCTTCACTTAACAGGCAGTAGAAATCCATTACTAGCAAATTTACAAACATTCATCAGATGACTGTGCAATTGGATGAAATCACAGATACATGTACGGTGAACTGAAAGACTGTACTTTTTACGTGTTTTTACCAAATGATTCGTGAAGGACTAGCACATGAATTACTCTGTCACTTAAGAAGTGCCCTTAGTGTACATAAAATATTTTCTATATTACCCAATACTGTATCTACTGATCTGCATTGATCATTAATTTCCAAAGATAGAGGTAAAGTTACTATGCCACCTTCTAAGATTTATTTTGTGTACATTCAAATGTTATTGTTTTTCAACTTATTATTCATGAGTGAATTCATATTCTTCAAGGTCAAGGCATTTAACAAGTAGTAACACCAGTGCAGTCTGTAGACTGCTTTAAAAAGAGCATCAAGCTTCTTGATTCGGCAATTGTTGGCACCTCTTAAAAACAATAGCCAAGGACAGATCCTTCTCTTGACAGAATTATCGGAGCATTTACTACCTTTTGTCTCCCAAGGACTGCTATATGCATTATTTTTATAACAAAATCTTAGCCTAACCCAAAAGTACAGTTGCCTTATTCAGGAATAAAACAGAAAACTAAATGTACCTGGTAAAATCTGATCTATACATGACCATTATAATTTATGAAGCTGTGCTTTATTCCATTTTCCTCTACTGGGCAACAAGACCTGGAACTCACATAAGTTAAACCAAACGGCAAGAAAATACTATGGGTGGAAAGACTAAGGGCCGGATTTAGATTTCGGCAGACTGGTTACTCCATCACAACAGTGACAGGTATACCATCCGCCAAAATATAAATACCATAGTATATTATGGGATTTATATTTCGGCGGATAGGATATCCGTCATCATTTTGAAGGATGAACCCGTCCGCCAAAATCTAAATCAGGCCCTTTGTCATTCCTAATGGGTTTCTGCTACCCTCTCTTTCAATCTTTTCCACTGTTAGACTTTATCTCCTTGATGTGATTTCCCCAGACTTTTTGCCTTCAGACCTCCTGTTTTTGTTTACTTCGGTTTTGCTGGCTTTAAGACTCTGGGCACTTTGCCATTGCTAGCCACACGAAGCAAAAGGCTGTTCCCTCTCATCAAGAGATATAATTCAGAGGCAGAAAGTATACGGATATCTAGGACAGCTGAAACAGGGCTTAAAGCAAAACCTTCTTCTGAGAAAATGGGGACATAAGGAACAAGGATGGCATCCTGGCTGTGACCAACGTGTTTGTACTTTCATCAGCGAGAGGGAAGCACAAGAACCAGGTGTCAAAACCGGTGTTGAGCATTGAGAGAAGGTGCTCATTGAACATGGAAAAATAATAAAATTACAGGAGTAGAAACAAAAAAATAAGTTCAGCAGTTCTACATGATGAAAGAAAAGTAGTGTCTAACCATCTGTAGAAAAAAAGCACACCCAGCAATAGGCAGGGTTATGAGAAGTTTCTTTGACAGAAAAAACTGACCTGTAATGTAAACTGGGTGCACGAGGTAGGCACCATTAGCAGGTATGGCATGGACATGCGCACCTGACTTTATTGGATTTCACACACTTTTCAAAGTCTCATGAGCATCAGGTTTAAATCTTTCCAAGTGTTATATACATGTCTTCGAATGTAGGACAGTTTGCAATTGTGTGCATAAGATGGATAGAAAGACAAAAGCATCCATTAAATGTCTAGGTGAGCTAGGTAGACTTGCTAGTAAGGTATTCATATTCACCGGAAAGCATTTTTAGAAGCCTGATCTACGATGCAGAAATGCGTATTAACACAAAAGCCCTTTGCTATGTAGAAAAGGTTGATGCAGGTAAAGGCTACTGCTGTATGACTCTAGCGTACCAAAGCAAATGTACCCATGAGCCACAAAGCAAGGGCTGCTAAAGAAGAAAACTAGTATGCTTACCCTCCTTGCCATATCGTCTAATGTCCATAGTGAGGCTTCCAGTCTCTAAGGCACTGTCCATGGCTTCCCGCCACTCACTATAGTCCATCTTTGAAACGTGTGTGCCATTAACAGCGATTATTTCATCGTCAACCTTCAGCTGAGAAAGTTCTGCTGGGCTCCCTGTGAAAAAGGCAGAATCAACTGCATCATCAATGTTAAATAAATGGATTTTATTAATGTGAAAAATCAAACACTCCAAACACACTTCAAGCCCAGTCTGTGCTCTGATACGTTCATGATTTATCATTACATCACTATAAGAAGTAAACGCAATGCCTCGAAGTTGCTAGACCTCACCCTGATAACATTGTAAACATGAATGTGATCATTTTTCACGAGGTAAGATGTTACACAACGACAATATGACAAACACCATCTCCTGCATCTACAAAAACTACTAAATGATATTAATTGAATAGATTGTTATGATGTACTCACAACAACGTATACGTCAAGTTACTCTTTAATGATGTACATACATAAATGGCTAATGTAAACAATTGAAATAACTTTTCACCAACATATTGAACTTCACTGAAAACCTATTCTCTCAATTTTACCAAAAGTATGTGTACAAATCGTTTTGCACAAAATAATTCCCAGTGATAAGGAATATAACAAATATTTAGCTATATATCTTGATACTACGTTACAGACACTTTGAATGAGAAACATGGCATTCAATAGAAAGACTAAGAGCCTGATTACAATGTCGGCCAGAAAGCCTCTCCGACCGACATTGTAATACAGCAGTGTGAGTGTAAACCTACAATCACGGAGGTCAGAGTGGAAACCGGCTGGGGAAACAGGCTCGGTTCCGATATGCTAATAATCCCTGAAGGATGGTGTATCCGTAGTCGGAATTATGATGGTTGTTTCCAACAGCCTTTCCATGTTGGCCTTTCTGACATGGAAACGCTGTCGGAAAGTGACTCTGGGGCCCTTAGCAGAGGCCCTTCCCCCGGCCCTCCGGTTGTGGCTCTGGGGGACACCTATGGTGCCCCCTAAAATCCTTGCATTGTGTGGCAGGCACCTCATGGTGCCTGCCACACGGTGCAGGGATTTTCACAAACTCCTATTTCTCAATGGGAGCTCGTGCTGCGGGCGGTGTTTGCCCGTTGCACAAGCTCCAGTCGCATCCTAATTAAGTGTGCCGAACCGCTGACCTCTGGCCGAGCAGTTCCCGCACTGAGACGTTGTTGGTGGAGGTAACTCCGATGGACATCGCAATAAGGCCCTGAATATCCTACAGCAAACAGGAATATGCATAATTGGCAATATTGATATTACATGATGGTTCTCATACAATAGATAGATGCAGATGTAATATGTTTAAAGCCTGAAACACATTGCAGCAGATCAATCACCTGCAAATGCGTACATGCCAATAGAAATACATTCATAATAGTCACAGATACACAGCTTTAAAGTCAAAAGTACTGTTAGGTACTGAGTACCTGCACTTCCCTAATTTGAAAGCGGTCATTCAATAGTTTTACAGCAAGAGTACAAGAACTGCTCAATAGCAGCAGTGAGTCCGGGCACTTTTATATTTCCATTTCATGCATGGCATAGGTATGCGAGTATTCAGCTCTCTGGGTTTGGACACTCCCAATATCTGATAAGAGCACAGTCACCATAGTTCCAAAGCTAGGAGGAGAAGCATGCATAAAGTACGGAGGATGGTACTTCCAGGAAAACTTCTACTCCGGACATGGACAGATATATGTTCATATGAAATACCAACACAATGCTCCCAAAGCTTCTGACCATCCAGTCACAAAAGGATCTTCACAATGAATAAGACTTGACGGACACCCGTTATCGACACTACTTCCACTATTCATTAATGGAATCTAGGCTTGGAGCGTCTGTCATAATAAAGGGAGGGCAAAGGCACCCACTCTACCTTTCATCTACCAATATGATTAAACCCATTGCAAGTAAAACGTGTATCTTGAACAAAAACAAACAGGTTGCCTGGTGCGACATTATTACGTCTGATTAGAGTTGTGGATGGAGGGCCTTTAATGTGGTTAGTGTATTCTAAGCAAGCTGATTGACCTGTATAGCACGAACTTTCTATTTAATCAATGTTCTAATAGAAATTTGTGTCTTGTATATAGAATTTTTTTTTTTTTTTTTTTTTTAACTCAGAGGCTTCTACGTTCGCCCTTCACAGGCCTCTGAACTTATTGTATGTACAGATCACTTGTGTATTGGTTAACGAGTAGGTCTACCATTATTCACCCTCATATGCTGGAGGGTAGGCTAGTATTCTGCAGTATTACTATCCCTCAATGAATTGACAAAGAGTGCCTTTTGTTCAATACAAAGCCACAATATGTTCAGATGGTGAAGACCCCCATTCTATACAGATCCTCACACAGTCCCACAGGCCGTCTTGCTCTTGATATGGGACTGTGACTCGGATGAAAAAGATTGACCAGGGGGTACTATACCACCAAACGACTTATTTTAAAACCCTCAATGGACATGGCGCTTATTTGACACTTCATTCTGTGCAACATTAGGATTTTAGTAACAGCCCAACCCTGTTGAAGTCCGCAATGACGAAACGAGTTGGCTGGGCTGATGTGCTATTGTTACAATGAATAAACTTCAATAAGGTGGACTGAAACTCCCGCACAAGGCTCCTCAGGAATTTGATTGGATATTTAATTGTGAACATTTGATGATAGAGCATTGCATGGAACCTGTTGTAATGTTGTTAAATGGGTGAAATGGATTATATAATGTTATGCTCCTTTTCATGTAGTTGATTTTGGATTTTCAGTGACCGAACAGCAGTGGGGTCACGATAAGTTGAGCGTAGGCAAGACATATGACAACACTATTATACACTAGTGCAACATTCGATGGCCCACACTGCTAGTGCATCTCAATTGTAGACTTGAAACCATTCGCTGCTCCAGACATTTTAGAAAATACAGTATTGCTCCACTTGTAGACATCAAACTGAAAATCGGAACAGATTATCTCCCAACTAAATGTGGAAAACCTAGGAGATTGTGTGGATATGCTCTGCATTAAACATTTTTGTCCACCACAGTACAGCCCAAGATGAGGATTTAGGCAATCTTTGAAAGACAAGAAACGCATCCTGTTCAAATCCTGTTTGTACAGACCCGTAACTTTCCAGGGTCGACGAGCAGAGGTAAATGTACTTCAAAATAAAAAATATATTTTTCAGTGTCAATAAAGTGTGTGAACTGAACAAACTCAAGTGAAGAAAAGGGACAAAAAATGTACCTTGTATGTAAGGGTATTGTTTTGAACAGCACAGCAAATTGTAATAAATGCTATGCAAAAATGTTTTTGTTTTTTTTTAAACATCAAACCAGTAATAAAATGCAATTTGAAGCAAAAAAACAGCTTCCAAAATGTAAATTGTAGTAGAGTATTGAAACGTAGTTAAATACTAAACCGTTTTGAAAAGGAGCCAAGTGAAAACAAAACATTACCTCCTTCCACAGACTTGACTGTGGCCCCGGTGCTGTTCCAGGTTGTTTTGAACCCAAAGTCATGGCTGCTCCCGGGCGTCTGGTTGATACAGACTCTCATGTCACTGTACTGGGGCTGAGAAATAAGATACAGCGCTTCAGTATCGGGTGTCTCGGGATCCCACACGAAGGAAAGCCTGGCCGCAAAATAAGTGCAGCTCGGTACAATACAAACTTTATATCGAGTGGCATGCAGACAATTGTCAAGTTAAGATATATTAGTCATAACATCATGTCAACAATACTTTTCATGGAGTGGGTTTTACTTTTTTCAAGTTACTTGTAAGAGATCTTTTCTTTATTTAAAACGCTGCTGCCCTGTTCATGTTTCCCAACGTTTGTGACAGTGGTATCTAAATTATTACATGCTACCGAATTTGTAATCTTCAATATTAATTGCTGGGGGTAATGCAAGTAAAAAATATTTCTATCAGAGAATAGCAATGATTTGAAAAAAGAGCTCCGATCCAGGCTACTGTGCACTCTTAAGCAAGCCCGAACCCAGGTGTCCCCTTTGCCCCTTACCTCTGAATACATATTTGCTATGGTGGGGTACAACTGCAGTGTTTTTACTTTTACATTGCTCTATAAATTAACGTGGTGCCCATCAATAGATTTTATAACCTTTATACAAATACCCTGGATGTAATATGCATCGGGCCCTGCCCGGTCCCTCCCCTATGAATGGTTTTGAACAGCATATTTTCCTCTTCATCTCTGCATATAGGGTTGGCATGCATGATTTATGCAAAACTAGTTTGCCATTAGCACAAGGCAACAAAACAGGAGGTATTTACCCTGAATCAGAGTCAGCAAAAATAAATGTTGCCTAAGAAAACATAAGTCAGATGGAGTGTAGAAACAGTCGGATGGAGTGTAGAAATAAAAGCAGAAGCATACATTTATCACTACCGTGCAAGAGTTAAACCATGGGACTGCAATGGCACAGGCTAGATGGATCTACTACTACTAAAATTCCATCTTCTCTGGGTACAAGATATATTTTTATTACCTTCTGAATATGAAAACACAGTATGGCATACACTTTATATGCAGATGCTCTGAGATTTATGTATTGCTACTGTTCAGCGAGGAGAGAGGTATCAGGACTACTCGATGCTCCACCTTTCGTGAGTTATGACCCCTCCCTCACACACAACGATGATTATATTCGTCTTCTGTATTAGCCCAAGACTCTCTCTAATAACATCTACCAGTGAACGGTAGGCTTAACACTTTTTTAAATTATCTAAAAATTAAAAGAGTGCGGAGGCAGGACCAGGTGCATCTATCGAATTATGCAGCAGCATTAATTACCCCCGCATGCCATTCCTCATTTCTATATTTCTGACAGTGAGTAAAGCTCTGATCTAAGTTGGTGATAGTGAGCAGCTCTATGTAAAAGAGGTCTACACAGAAGTGTACAGGAATAAATATTGCTAACAGATAGGGTAGAACTCATAGTTGCAATGTGTACAGGTTTATGAAATTAAACTGCTAGATAGAAAAGCATGTTCGAGAACACCTGAGGATTTGCTTTCTGTGAGAACTTCGCATAGTAATTCTACACAATGTGAAGCAGGTAATCCATAAGACGTGACTGACATGTAGGGTTACTTTAAGGGGCACGGTAAAGTTGGAGACTGTGGCCCAAGTTAAAAGTCCAGGAAGAGAAATTCCCTTTGTTCACACAGCAGAGATGTGGACATTAGTACCGGTCATCAGAACTACCTTCAAAGATGACTTAGTGTTTCAAAAAGAAATCTCATCATCTTGAATCTGTCCCAACACAACTTGGACTCTTGACATCCAAGCTGCCCTGACCCTCTTTCTTTTCAAATGAGGCGAAGTCCAGAAAGAAGACAGATCAAGTGGCCAGCCACTTACGAGTAAGCAAATAGTAATATACGTTCCCTCACGAATGAGAGAAAGAGAGTGGGTGAGAGGGGGGAGGGTCAGTTAAGAATCAGGGGGAAACAAGAAAGCTAGCGAGAGAGAGCCAACTGGGCACCAAGACTAAGATTTTGGTATACAGTCTTGGACCGTGCATTGAAAGCAGAAGGATGGGTATCTAGAAAGTCCAGTGACAGCGGATAGCGTTGCTTCTTGATCTGGGATGGGAAATAGAGGGAGGAAGCACTCGTCATTATAACTTATTATAAGCGAAGGGAGGGAGATCAACAGCATGCACTTTTAACAGCAGGCTACTATTTAATGAGATGGACTTTAGTAAACCGCGAAAATCATTAGATGTCTGGAGTTTGACCTTTGCAAAAATGGGTTTATTTTGTGGAGGCTCCTGTTGAAGAAATACGTAAAAATAACTTTGATAAAAAGCGATTTTTTTCCTGTGTATACTTTCAAGCTAGTTCTACTTTATCTTTTCTACTGTTTACCTTTCCACTGCTTAGAATTCCAAGCACAAACCAATCTGTAAATGACTTTAAAAACATCCTGGTGAGACTGCAAAAGAGAAAAATATGTATCTATATATAGATACTTCACAGCAAAATGCTCAGCACTGCCCTTTCTATGGTGAGCTTGAAATTTGTACTGGGGTTGATTATAGGTCATTAAAGTACCTTTTGAGGCAGTTTGGGGGTTTGTTTGCAGATACCATGTCGGCAGACCCCACCAACGACATCCTCTCACTCCTTTTCTCCTACTTCCCATTCTTTAAAAGAGCGTCCAGGACATCTTAATTGCAGCTTAGGGGTCATAGGGTCTATGCTCAAATGACACTCGCACCTCACCTCGTAGGTATGACCCTCAGGCATCTAACTAAAGGGCTAAACAATCTAAGGTACATGGTTTGGCCACAGAACAACCAAATGCCCTAACTGCAGCCCTACAACTCACAGGTAAGTTGTCAAACACGCCAAGCACCACCCACCCTCCTCACTCCAGCTCCTTTACACAACTTCTAGTTCCCAAGACCACGATTCTTCTTCCCTATCCGTTTCGGTTACTGGATGGCCTAATAGCCCTGAAGTCCGCAGTAACTCCGCCGGCAGAGACAGCGAGAGGCACACAGGTGACAGTCCAGATGCACAGAGCGAACCCTCTCAAATGACCCCCACTGATCTCATGGGATCTTACCCTACCTACTAAGGGTAGTTCTACTCCCTACATTTATACGGGGGCACCAACATTTTCGGGCCACTGTAGATACAACTTTCTCACTCTGTCCTGACGTAGTGCCCTTGATCTCCCCCTGAGACCATTAAAGCAAGAAACATGTTGACCAGAACACATGCCCACTAGGGAAATATAGTTACCCAGCTACCAAGGGACATAATACCACTTAAAGCAGCACCATACACTTTGTTTTAATAATGACAGAGGGATCACCTTAATAAAAATTAATCACTCTCCCTCCGGCCATTTTTTAATACACCTTCTAGGACTTCCCTGCCACTTACACCCACGCACCCATAAGGTTTCATCAAAAGATCTCCGAAAAAGAGATACTTGGAGGGACCCGTAGGGCATTGCAGCGCCAGCCCGATGAGGAGCAAAAGCCCAATGATGAAGCATGACATCCTTCGGGGTGTATGAGGGCATCAAGAGGAGGACACACTGCCCCCCACAATTAGAGTAGCACACGACGAGAATACCTCTTCTCTTCTTTTCTCTCTCTACTTAGAAACGGTGACTCCACTTTGGTATAAGTGTCCAATTAAAACCAACCCTTACACACACACACCTCAACCAGAGGAGGTACTTTGCTTCCGGGTACAGGTGGTCACCGGAAAGGAAACAAAAAGAAAGCAAATCACCGAGACATCAAATAATTATATAGATATTGGATGTAAGTGGTAGATATGAACCACAAGAAATTAAAAATTCAGCAAAATACATGACCGTTATAAGTATGCCTGTACACAAGGACTTCAAATTAAGCTTCTTACAATAGGTATTTGAGAATAGAGAAGCAGAAAAACTCTTCCTACCAGAAAAGAATCCTGTAAGGCTGGGGTGTGAGGAGGCTGATCATGTATTGTTCAAAGACATGAGCATCAGAGGATAACTTGGAAGAAATCCTCCAGTTCATATGTTATCTACTGAATGACTGATTTCTCCTCCCTGGCAACATGGTTAGAGAAGCCTCTGATTCTGCCACAAGATAAACAACCACCGGCCTGGATTTTTGCTGCCAAGTCAGATTGATATTTAAGTGGAGCTCAAGAAAAGTTGTATATCAAATACAAAAGCAGCCATTGCACCAATGTTGTACTAGTTAAGCAAGTCATCTGATGTAACATTAAACAACGACTATCTATGAATAGTAGCTGTCAATACCATGCCTCTAACCACAATGTGTACATGGTTCATGTCTGACCTGAGATTAAAAAAAGATAATCCATGAAGCCTTTATTACTTCTTATGGAAAAACCTTGCATCTCATTGGGATAGTTACCACCACATAATTCACAACAACCTGCAAGTGCATAGGATTGGCTCCACTTAGGATCAGATCTGCATTAGCTCGACAAGTGCTGCACTGAAACAATCCTCTCTAAACCATCCAATAACATTGCCTCCTTGGCAAGTGGAACCAAAGTGGGGGCAGCAATATTTCACCCATTTTCCTGAGGGTTGCACAAACTTCAAAGAACTGAACTAAAACGTAAAAGTCCACACGCGCCATTTCAACCAGTGCTGCCTGAATTTAGCAATCATTTGCTTATAACTGGAACAGGGTCAGAATACAGGACAAGGCCAAATAGTGTCTAAGACAGGATGGCTGTACTAATTCAATCCAAGTCAGCTTCACTGCAAGAGAGTGACCTGCTGGTTTGTCTGCTTTGAGTCAGACTGAGGGTGAGCAACCAACACTACATTGAGTCTCATCACCTCAACTGCTGTAGGGTGAAAAAAATAAAATGCACTATTTTGAGATGTAGTTCACCTGTGGAAGACTTAACCACATTCAAGGTTCACAAGTCTGTCCACAGAAAAGGGAATGAGGTATTTTTATAGTCACTGATGGGGAGTTAACATTAACACAAGTAAATTCTGGTGGGCAATTTGGGTCTCAGTAACGTTATTAGTTTGTCACTGATGGTTCTTTCAATATATGCGGGAGAAGGACATGTACAAGACAAACAATATGACTCAAAGCAGAACAGCAGCTGAAAGCATTTTAAGGCTTATCCACCCACACTCAGTTTGAGTACAGGGGCAATGATGTACAAGCTGAAGGCCGAGCAAGTTACATCGAAATGACAGCTTGAGCACTGATAGCAAACGCTCAGCTGGCCAACACTTTCTGAGAGCAAGAATTCTTCAGAAAGCAAACAAAAGTAGAAAGTAAACCTGAGGAAGTGCTCTGATGAAAGCCACAAGGAATGGGTAAGGGCGGAAAAACGCACTGTGATAAATCATTTCAAGGGATTCAAACGCTAAAATACACGCTTTCAGTGTGCAAGTGCTACATTTGCAACAGAAATATAATTCTTATTCTCTCTAAAAGCTCTTTGTCAGGTTGTAGGAACATCACGAATGTGTTGCCCAGTGGCCCCCATGTAATGTTGGACATCTCCAGACAGTCCTGCTTTTTAGCCAACAACACTCTGCACGACAGGACTGGCAGCTTTGCTTTTCCTAGTGCTGGTAGGAGCGGACCATTCTCATAACAATTCCTGGTCAGCAAGCGCGAGCTAAAAGCCTTGCACAGCTGAAGGTACCACAAATCGCTGTGAAGCACATGGTAGGTGTGCTACTGTACTCTGAAAATACAAGGCAGTGGGTATGCGCATTTGCAAGGATTTGAAACATGTGCAATGGCATTCTTGCTAATTCATGCAAATTGCATTAAGCCAAAAACATCTCCCTAGTGCATCATGGATGGATGAACGGCTACCCCTAAAAAATCCACTATGTATATGTACCTCCCTAGTGCCTGAAAGCTTCACTGCCAATGGAGAAGAAGCATCAAAATATTTAGGCTTTATGTACAGAGGTGTAAAAGATGGGCTATGAGATTTAAACCTCACTACAAGGATCCAAGCCCCCATCTCAGGATCTCAGGATCGACGACTCCATAGAAGGTTATTTAGGCTGATGGAGTAAGTGTGCCACATACTCCCACGTGTTAACATCCCAGTACATTGAGCACACACCTACCATACAGGTCAAAAGGTTCACTCGGCAGCAGGGTCGGCTCAGTCGTATTTCCTTCTGAGGTCTCCAAGTATTTTACCCATCACAGCTTTCTATATATATTTTTTCAGTATGTGTCCAATGCAGATGCAAGTATTTTATATTACACAAATGATAGACGAAGAGCTGGTAGAAACCGTGCCAGTGCAGTGGAGGACCTAGGAACATCTGTATAACTAGTTGTTTGTCCGAGTCCACAATTGCACACAGCGTAATGCATTCAAGGGTGATAAAATAGCACCCTTGGTTTACTTAACAATAACACCTACAATGTTGCCTGTCCTATACCAATGGAAAAAAAGATAAACAATTTCTGCAAAATGTTTTCAAAGCACCATGCGATACCCTCACACTCAGTCCAGATGCCTAAAGCACAATAACCCTTAACGACATGATTAGATGCAACGATAGATTCAATATCTTCCCTAAACCCCTAAAGTCCATAGTAATGTATAGGTGCAAGACTTCATAGCTAGGCCATTGTTTACTAAATGGTGTTACTAAAAATTACACACATGCTGGAACTCTAAATGAAAAAGGTGTGATGAAAAACTATTATAAACGTACCTGCGCCCCTGAAACCTTCCTGTCTGGGAGGCTTTGAACACTCGAAGATGAGAAGGAAATTAAGTCAGGTTCCGGGTCAGATTTCACATCCGTTTTGCCTACGGCCCAATTCTGGGATGCAGCATAGGAAACTGGCTTTGAGGACACTGGCATCACGTTCTCCTTTTCCTCTTCTTCCGCGTCATCCTCCTCACTTTTTACTGAGCTAGCTCCGTGGTGCTGGGTGGTGGATCTGGAGAACGGGGTAATGTTGACACTGTTCGCTTTGCTGATGCCACTTGCCACTCCGTTGTACCTCCGGGAGTCATCCATCTACAATTCAAGGGTTCGTGCATTATTCATGTGAGGGCGGCCTGCTGTGCTAAGGTCAGCAGAGAAGGCTGGCTGACAGTAAACTGATGCTGCCTCTCATGACAACATCAACATCTCGCTTGCGCCACACTGTCTCACACACTTTAGAGAGACTACTACCGATACTGGCATTTTCGGGTATAACACTACTTTGAACCCCTTACTTTTCCTCCACAGTAAACTCTGGAATCTAAAGCGATTTACACTCCCAAAGTCAAAAGCAAGTCAAAGTATTAATCCAATGTAGAACTGCAAAGAGGCTCTTATTCAATATACACAATTGCAATGCTTGCAAAGTCCAAATGCAACCTAAACACAAGACACCGATGAAAGAGGGAAAGCTCCCTTGAAAATGTTACATTTGCTTAAGTTAAGGACACACAAAACCGATGAAAAATGTCACAGTAACAATGGTCAGTCATCCAAAGGTACACTAAGGTGCTTTAAGCCTACCGACAACTTACCGTAGAGGGCCTTGGGATTGTGGAGAGTCCCTTTGAGCGGATTCCGAACGGTCTCGCAGTTACCACAGATGTTATCCTAGCTGCATCGGTTTTCTGGTCGCTGCTGGGGAGGGAGGAGGTAACTCGAGCTGGTCTACTTTGTGCATTTACTGAATAGTGCGTGGATAATGAGGCAGGTTTTTGTTCCTCTAGTGGGCTTCTGGTTACACTGGGAATGGGGTCCTGCTGCTTTTGAGGCTGCAGTGAGCTGTAAGTTAATTCGAGCTTCAAACTACGAGGCATATCCTCGTCTAGTAAGTTCCTCTTTTCTAGTGCTGGCTTAGTGGAAGAGTTTTCTTGTCCTCTGTACACATCCTCATTCGAAGAATACAGACTGGTGCCTCTGGTATTTGGCCGACTGTTTAAGTAGGGGTCTGGGTTCTGTTCCTCTAGGGCCATTTTGGTTACAGTGGGAACATGTTCTTGCGGCTTCAGAGACTGATGCGTGCCAGAAGCAAATTCAACTATTAAGCTTCGTGCCGCGTCCCGCTCTGCCGAGTAGCCTTTTTCTGTTGCTTCTTTGGTGGGAGATCTTGCTTTCCCACGAAACACATCTTCATTAGATGAATAGAGACTGTCTCCAGCATCCGACTGGTTGTTTGTGTAGAAGTTCATTTTGTCTTTTTGCACCGTCCTTTTGAGTTCAGCTGGAGCATGGTCTTCCTGCTTTTGAGACTGCCGCATGCTGTATGTAATTTCACTCTTTCTGCTAGAAGGCTTGTCCACTTCAATTGTGTAACCTTTTTCTAGGGCAGGTTTGGTGGGAGCACTTTCATGTTCACCAAACACATCTTCATTTGATGAATATAGTCTCCTGTGCCCTACACCCGACTGGCTGTTCAAGTAGGGGTCCTGTTCTCGGTTCTCTCTGAGGGAACAAAAGAGGATTACATTATCAACACCGAGTGCAAAATGGTGGCACTGCAAAATGACATAAAACTGTGTGTAACAGTAAAATAAACTGTAAACGGAACTTGAAAGGCGTTTCAGCCTTGCGCAAAGATACAAACGATAGTTTGGCAGAGACATTGGTAAAAAACTGAAACTGTCATTATTCTTGTAGTTGCTGCATTATTAACCAGACATACAGTACAGAATGCTAATTAATACAATGCACCCAACATGGGTTATTATTCATTGGCTTCAATGTTAATAATGTTACAAACCCATGGAGGTACCATGGCAGTCACCCCTCCTGGCCTTCGTCCTTAGCAATCTGAGACAATGGAATTCAGTCCTAGAACAGTAGATACTGGTGGCACTTTTATGTATCCGATTAGCTAACCCTCTGGGACCGGAGTTGGATATCTATGTTTTAAAGGATTTCACACACCAACGCAAAGTATTTTTAGTGTCTGAGCACCAGAACATTAAGGTTTGAGTACATGTTTCCTTGATAAATGTTACTCATCGGTTTTTAGCACATTAGATGTCCCAGGAAATCAAATATGTATCGCTTACTCTTGTTGCAACTGCAGTAAGCAACCACATTCGACACACGATAAAAGGCGTCTAGAACCAATCCCCTACTCTATAAACGTGCTAAAAGAGTTTTGTATGTGAGAGGGAGGAAGGGGCTAGATGTCCCATGTCACCCTGGGTATTTTCTAACACATCTTCTCTGATACTTTTGTGGAAACTTTGCATCCAGAAGGGCAGATCAGCCAATAAATGCTTGGTAGTGTCTCTGGCTCCTTGTGTTAAATAATTAAATCATATGTGAGATTTTCAGTCCTGCCACAATCTCCAAGCATATATAACAAAGTGAGAGGCACCAACAAACAGGTGAGAATGGTTTCAGCAGCCTCGGACCGATGGCAGGAGAACAAGGATTTCATGAAACCAAGTTGGCTGCGTTGCGTGGCTTCCAAAGCTGTTACTCTAATGTAGTCCAGCCAGGGAGACTGACTGGAAGGGGTGGGTGGTGCAAAGAAGGATTAACGAGCACGTGCTGCTCGTTGCAAAGGGTGACCCTAAAGCAGGCTTAATTGCTGTCGCTAGAATTGGGAACACAGTGGTAGCAAAATACATCCCCAGTTGCTTGAACAAGATGAGATTTAATGGTGTTAGGAAAGGAAAATCAAGACCTAAAATAAAATGAGGATACACAGCTTATAGGGAAACACCAGATCTCTACGTAGCAGCAACAGTAACTTGACATGGATTAACATCCTGCATCTCTTCACCTGGCATTTTCTTCCATTATCATCAAGGATTTTATACCCAAGGGTGTAGGACAGCAAAGTGAATTATGCATGTCCAATGGCATACGAAGTGAAATGCAAAATTAATCCCTCATTCTCTCTCTTTCTGTAGAGGCCTACATATTTCAATCCAGCCTGCTCAACTAAGGGACAATTTCTCATTAAAAAAGGCTAGGCACCATGGCCACATACGATGGCCGATGGAATACTGCTTCATCTGGCGTGTTCCCTCGTCAAACATACATCTCCCGCTGGAACCATTGGAATAACATTGGTGATACCTGCATGTTCTATTCCTGACAGAAAAGAACCAAGTTGCCAATTCCTTGCAACTCAGACACCCGACTACCTCCTGCAACAGAATGCACTAGTACTTAGGTGCCAGGCTGAAAAATGTACCCGACAATCATCCACATCAGTGATCAGAATCTATCTCTAAAAGTGGCGGGCACAGACACCATCTGTTACTCCCTTATTCCATCCCCTGTAATTGAGTAACCTAGCAATCAAGTAACAAACTTGAACACCAAAATGTGACCAAGAATAGAGAGATAAGGGAAGCGTGGTTTCCCTGGCCAGCATCCACTATTAAACATACCTTTAATTTTACAACGGGAAATCAAGGTAGAAACCTTGGAGGATAGGTGACAAATCACCCAGAAGAATATTTCACATTACTCTACATGAGAACCCCTGTTACAACCTGGGTTGGGGAAACCTGATTAAACATCAACATCATCTGGTTGAAATTGTGTGCGTATACTGTTTATACTGTCCCTCGTACCATTTAGAATAATAATGACAAGAGTATTTCCCACCCTTGCCACAAAGTAGTGCTCAGGGGTCAGATTATGTATTCAGGTGGGTGTGCTCAGGGGCTCCAGGTGGCAGAGAGGATTACGTTAAAAAAACTCTGCATCACCCATAGGGCACTCCTTGACAAAGGACCTCTGATCTCCCGCACACTGCTATCTCCTTACCTTCCCAGGAGAACTTTGAGATGCTCCATAGCTCCGCTAGCCACAGTACCTAGGGTCAGAAAGGCAAAATATGGAGGCCTGTCTTTCGCTTACAATGCGGCTAAACTTTGGAACAACCTCCAAACCTTGTCAACTATTTACTGAAAAAATATTACCTCATACACTGCAAAGCAAGCACCCCCTTTGAGGAGGAATGATGCACCAAACAGCCAAGAGCATGTGGTGAGAGGGAAATATTCCTCTGGGCCGAGCTCAAGCCCATTCTACGCGTATATTTTAGGGAATTGCTAACAAGAGGTAACCGACAGTAGCACTGTCAGTACATACATACAAATTAATATAAAATGGATACTTCTTTTTGTTACAACTTAATTTGAAAGTTCAACTAATTAACCAATGGCGCACAAAATGTTAGCTACAACTAATTTAGTTGAGAGGTGTAAACTAGTATATTTTACTAATGGGCTCGGACAGCAGTGTGACGGAAATACTAATGAGCATGAAAAAGTATGCTCGGCTGCACCAAACCAGTCAACATTAAATAATATTTTTGCTTGCTTAGTAATTTCCCTCCAAAGCGGAGAACCCATGAACCAAACAAGTTTATCTTCTACACTCATACAAAATATAAAACCCTCTGTGAAATTCGCTTTGATCTGCTGGCTCCCCAATTCCTTGTGGTACATTGTCAAATTATTTGAATTCTTTGTGACCTTAGTGCCTCACGATTCCAGCCCCCGGGGGAAGTTAAGGTCGCAGACGAGTGTTCCCCGGGGCACTTCGCGCAAGGCCGGAAGGACAAGTTGGGGAGGGGGTGACGGGAGTAAGGGAAGGGGCTGAAGTAGGAGTGGGTATAAAGGTGTCAGGAAGGGAGGAGCCGGCCTCTTCCTGACATCTAGCAGCACCAGGAAGGTAGGAGTTTTAAGTTAGTAGTAGTGGTTGAGGATAGAGCCAATATTGTTTTTGGTTAGCGTGAGGTATTAGTTAGAGCAGCCAGCTCGCAGTAGCAGTTCAGGCCTACCTGGGTAGTGCGGTCAGTGGAGCCATGGTGACACCCGACGGCAAAACGGTGTGGGCTGCCTTGCTGGTGCTCAGTCGGGATGGGCAGACCTCCTGTGGCGTTGGACCAGGCTTGGGTAGGAAGGGTCCAATCCACACGGTCGGCATTGAGCAGTGTGGCAGCAGCATGCCTGGATGAGCTGCCACGTGCCGTGAAATCTGCCGGAGGACGTGGGCGGGGACAGAAGAAGGATATCACAGGAGCCAAGCGAGGAGGCAGGAGGGAGAGCCCGCCCCGCCAGCTTCCCAATGTGTCTGCGGAGGATATGAAGGTGAGCAGGGGTGCGGGGCTGAACAATAAGGAGCCGGCACCGTGAAGCACTGGCACCAGCAATAAGCAACTGGAGAAAGAGCTCCCAGGGGAGTGAGGACCAATAGACCTTTCGAGGAGGCCCCCCACCACGGAACACAGGAGACAGCGCGGATGGCAGCCTTGGCCCGCCTTGAATAAGTCCAGATTGGCTGGGGCCCATGATATTTCATGCCACACAGATTTCACAGACAGGGATAGGGAATCGGCGGTGGTCTGAAAGAGAATACCTCCACACATTGTCTAGTGGGAAAAAGCCCAGAGGGGCTGGGACACATTCGGCTACCAGTCACACAGAGCCCTCAGACACTGCATGGGACATTTAGGGTTCGTACTGGAAGGAGGTGCTAGGGTAAGGAGTCCCCCCCCCCCCCGGCGCCCCCACGTTGCCCAGATGGAGAGGCATGGATTTGGAGGCGCGCATTAAGGAACAGCGCCGAATCATCCAGGAGTCGGAAGAGTGGTGGGCCAGGATGTGCAAAGCCAGGGAGAGGGAGGAGCAAGCACCCTGGGGGTGGGGGTCTGCTGGCAAACAGGGTGCAGGGGTATAGGAGACAGGTAGGGGGGCTAGTGGGGGCAAGTGGGTCTGGGTGGAGGATAGTCACCCCTCGGAGAAGGGCAGAGGGACAGCCAGCCCGGAGAGGTTGGAGCAGCTTTTGGAGGGGCGGGGACAAGACCGATACGTGAGTCCGGTATGAAAGGGGTGCCGCCAGCGGAACGCATGACGAACCCGGGACTTTGCCCAGAAGCAGCAGTGGGGTCAGCGGTGGCCTGCCATCCAGCGAGGGAGCGCGCAGTGAGCACAACAGCGAGGGATTGCACCGGGAAGAGTGGCATGAGTACGAAAGGACAGAAGAAAGTGGCATATGATGAGGTGTGGGGGACGGTGGAGAGTGAGGCAAAGATAGTGCTGGATTACAGGAATGAGAGCAAAGTGCGTGGTGATGAGGAAATGATGGCAGGAGGCTCTGGGGCAGCGGAGAAGGCAACCTGGAAGACTGGTGATTTACAGGAGGCAAGTGCGGTCAAAGACCAGTCGAAACCCATGGGGCAGAAGAAGCACAGCAGCCTGGGCAAGGACAAGGAGGCCCAAGGAAGACTCGCAGGGAATGGGAATTTGGTGGATGGCATGGGACGGGGGGGGACAAAGGTGCGATGGAAAATCCTGCCGCTCGGTGGGAGTCGGTGATGGGACAGTGAGGGATTTGGCAGAAAAGAAAGGTGCGGCGCCTGTACTGGACAAGGGGAAAAGCGGCACCAAGTGTTTAGTAGGCGCGAGTGTCCAGACAGACTAGGTGGAAGGGAACAAGGGGGGAGGATGAAACAACGGACGATAAACACCACAAGCAGTTGCCATGCATGGGGCTGGCGATGCCATTAGGATCACATTTATGAGAAAAAGCAAAAAACAGGATACGGGAGCACGAATGTGGATGTTTTCAAATTATTACATAGAGCGATACAGGCGAAGGGAGACTCAAATGAGGAGGAATAGGAGTTGACAAGAAGACTGAGGGTGCCCATTAACATGGAAAACTGGACCTCCGCTTTCCTGAACTATGCCAGTCTTTACTGTGAGAAGCACTTGGATAGGGTGATTGCCTTACTGAAATACATGGATATTATCGTAAGGCACAGATACATTTTGGGGGGTTTGCCTGGCTGAGCTATGATGAAGAATTTAGAGCCATGGTCGGTGTCAACCCAGATAAACCTTGGGGCAAGGTAGAGCAGGAGCAATAGATGCAGAGGATGCCCTTTATACAATCCTCGGCATCCACGCATACGGCCAGCGGCCTGCCAGGGACTTCCAGGCGCATCCTGCTCAGCAGGAGTTAGTGGGTCTGGTTTCGAGGTAGGAGGATCAGGTTTCACACCAAAACAGACAGGCGCCACCATGGGGGCATGTTGGAACTTTAATAAAAGATGGTATTCCAGGCACCCATGTACCTTTAAGCACGGATGCGCCACATGCGAGGGGAGGCATCCACTCGCACATTGTTTCACGCCGGCCATCCCAGCTGAACAGAGGAGGGCCACTAAAGGACGGGGGCAGTCTGGGCCAAAGGGTCCCTACACCAGTTAGGATTGAGGCCATGGGCCTGTGGCTCCTGATTTACCCCGACAAGAAGGCAGCGCTACGGATATGGTGGGGATTCATCAATGGTTTCTGAGTAGGATACCAAGGTCCAAGGGTGTGTAGATGGGTGGAAAACTTAAAATCAGTTGAGGAATTCCACAGGTGGTAGCAGCGAAATTCAGAAAGGAAGTTGAAGGTGGTAGGATTGCTGGTCCATTCACGGAGAACTTGATCATCTCGCCTTTAGGGGTGGTGCCTAAAAAAGAGCCCAGGGAGTTCAGGATGATTCACCACCTATCTTGGCGAGAAGGAGTGCCCATTAATGATTTAATTGCAGAAGAAGACTCCAGGGTGCTGTATGCCTCAGTGGATGATGCCATCCGCTTGGTGAGAGCGTGTGGGCAGGGTGTGGAAATGGCAAAATGTGATGTCAAATCTGCCTTTTATTTGCTACCCATACACCCAGTGGATTTTCCGCTACTAGGGATGCCATCTGAAGGAGCCATATACTTGGACAAAGTTGTGCCAAAGGGCTGTGCAATTTCGTGAGCCCTGTTTGAAATGTTCAGTACCTTCCTGCAGTGGGTCTTCACAAAGAGCAGCGGTAACCGGGGAATGTCCCATTACATGGATGATTTTTTTGTTCTCAGGGGCAGGAGCCTCTTGGGGATTGTGCGAGGGAACGACATCACTTTGAGGAACTGACAGGTGTTTTGGGTGCCCTTGGTGCCAGAAAAAATTACCAGGCCCATGTGCGGATTGACCTTTTTGGGCATCGATCTGGACTTGGTACACTGGATGCCCGGGCGCAGCTGCCTAGGGAAAAAGTGGAGGACATCCAGGCCTTTCTGCTACGGGTGATGTGTGAGAGGAAGATTGAGTTGAGAGCGGTGCAGAAGCCACTGGGCTTCCTGAACTTTGCATGCAGGGTGGTGAGAGCGGGGAGAACGTTTTGCAGGCGCCTAGGCATGGCCATGTCAGAAGCAGTGCTGCCACACCACAGGGTGATGATTTCGCTGGGGTCAGGGCAGATGTGGGGGTGTGGCAGAAGTTTGTGGATGATTCCAATGGTGTCTCATTGGATTTTTTTCGGAGGAGAACACAGTCTGACAGGCAGGAGCTTCAGGTTTTTGACTATTTTGGGATGGGCGATGGTGCGCATAGAGGCACACTGGTTGAGGCAGGGACGTAGTATTGCATTCTCTGAGTTTTTTCCACTGTTAGTGGCATTGGCAGTCTGGGTTGCTGAACTGGAGAATAGGACGGTGCTGTTCCATGTGGACAACATGACAGTGGTAGAACTGGTGAACAGGCAAAAAGCGAGAGATTTGAGGGTTTCGCAGCTGTTGCGAAGGTTTATGCTGCTGTGTTTAGGCCGAATGTTCTGTTTCATGCCAAGAATGTACCAGGGGCTAGCAATGACATTGTGGATGCATTGTCTCGTTCACAGTGGCAGCGATTCCGCCGTTTGGCGTCCAGAGAGGAGGAATGCAAGACGGAGTTACGGACAACATCCGGGCCTGGGGGGAGTGAGAGTGATAGGCCTGGTCAAGAGGTCTTTGGGCGGAATCCACAAAACGGAGCTACAGACTGGCGTGGTCTGTATTTGGGGAGTTTATGGGTCAATCCATAGCTGCACGGAGCCGTACGCGACAGGACACTGTGCAGGGAGTGTAGAGTTTTGTGTTACATTGCATGGATAAAAGTTTATTCAGATGACAATAGCAGGAAAGCTAGCGGGGATATCATTTTACAGCAAGTTATATCTAGGTTTTGATCCCGCTAAAGATGAGATTTTGAGCAGAATATTGAAAAGATTGGGGACTTAAACGAGGGGGGCCGGGGGTTGAGTTGTTGCTAGAGTTATTGGGGTTTTTGTCAGAATGCAGTTACGACCCATTTGAGGTGTTGATATTTAGGCTATGTATGACTTGGATGTTTTTTGGGGCTTTTCGGGTATTGGGAGGTGCGACTGGACCAGGCTCGATTGGGGATCTGGCTGAGTCCCTCTAAGGCGGGCAGGGGGAGATGGGTTTGGTTGAATTAGAGTGGTTGCGGTGGCACTTGCCCGGTGCGTGAATGGAGGGATTATGTATCAAGACCGGGAGGTCCTTTAGCAGGGTTTTTTTGCAATGCGTCAGGAGGACGGGCAACAGCTTTTTAGCTTCTAGCAGTTTTGCGCATGGCACTACGCAAGGTGGGCAGGGAACCAGCCGAAATTGGCACCCCTTCCTTATGAATTGGCGCTGCTACAGTGGCGGCATGTTTAGGGTGGCCCTGGGGCAAAATTCGCCAGATTGGAAGATGGATGTCCATGTGCTGCACGAGATGTGTGCAATTAGGGGTCTAGATCTAGGAGTAGAGCAGGGGGAACGAGGTGCTACTGCACGGGGGGGGGGTTCTTTAAGGTTAATTCATTTCCTTTATATTGTAGGATGTGTGAACGCCCCAGGAACCAAGACGGTTACCTGGATCGTGGGACATTCTTCCATCCACTGGGCAGCCAAATAAGCGGAACAGCAGGTGTATGGATGCAACCTGGGTTTGAGAAGCAGTCACCACGAAGTGTTTTGGTGGGGTAAAGGGGGAATGCGATGGGGGGCTTTATTGCCTTGGTTGACGAAAATGGTACAACAGAGGGGCTGCCCAGACATGCTGGTGATACACCTGGGAGAGAACAATCTAGTGTGTTTGTTAGGACTGACACTACTTCAGCACATGCAGACAGATTTGGAGGAGATAGAGGAATTTGGCTGTAACATGCTTAATATGGACTGAGTTTGTGCCTCGCAAAGTATGGAGGGAAGCTGTCAAGCATGCAGTCATTGGAAAGGCCCGCAGGAAAATGAATAAAGCGATGAGGGTTTTCTGCCAGACAAAGGACATTAAGGTGATTGCCCATGCGGGACTTAAGTTGGAAGAGCCATTATTGTTCAAGGATGATGGGGTGCACCCTTCGTGGATGGGGAACGTATACTACATGATGGAAATTCGAGATGTGATTAGTAAGTTATGAAATTAGTCCATTTGGTGTCGAAGGGAATACTGAGGATTGGCGAAAGGTACACAGGAAGGGTTGGGGTGGGGCAGTTAACCTCACTACGAGGTTTTCCTAGTTGGCTGTACTTTGGAGGGGTGGTGAGTCACATAAGGGCAGATCCACCACTAAGGAGGGAAGGGTGCACAGGTGACTGATGGCGGGGCGCAGGATGCAATGAGCACGGAAGAAATTCATGAGAGGATGTTTGGCGGGCAAGTGAAGGGGAGAATGGGGATAAGAAAGAGGTCACAGAATGAAAGGGAAGGAGCGAAACAGTTTAGATGGTTTGAGAATGGCTGGGGAGAATGAGGTGCATGGTTATGATGAAGTTATATATTTTCAGTGATCTATTGTTAATAAAGTTTAACTGTTGCAACCTTGTCCTAATGTAATGGCCTTTTATGCTTCAAATAACAGCATGGAGTGTGGTTATTGCACAATGCCGGCCCCCGGGGAAAGTGAATGTCGAAGACTAGTTTTCCGCTGGGGCACTTCACGCAAGGCCAAGGTGGGGGAGGGGTCAACGGAGTAAGGGAAGGGGCGGGAGTAGAGGTGGGTATAAAGGTGTCAGGAAGGGAGGAGCCGGCCTGTTCCTGATACCTAGCACCTCCAGGAGGGTAGGGGTTTTAAGTTAGTCTACACACCCACCCACCCTACACGTTGTAGGACGGTACGGGTGTAATGGTTTAGCATGCCAGTTTAGGACAGGTTGCGAGGCATAGGCCTTGCAGTACTTTGGAGGAGTGGTGAGTCACATACGGGCGGATCCACCACTTGGGGGTGGGGAGGTGCACAGGTGACTGATGGCGGGGCGCTGGATGCAATGAGCATGGAAGAAATTCATGAGAGTATGTTTGGAGGGCAAATGAAGGGGAGAATGGGGATACGAAGGAGGTCGCAGAGGTAAAGGGGAGGAGTGAAATAGATGAGATGGTTTGAGAATGGCTGGGGATAATGAGATGAATGGTTATGATAAAGTTAAATATTTCCAGTGATGTATTGTTAATAAAGTTTGACTGTTGCAAACTTGTCCTCATAAAATGGCCTTTTACGCTTTCAATAACAGTGTGGAGTGCGGTTATTGGGCAATGCCACGTGATGGCTGCCTATGTTGACATTCTGAAGCGAGTTCCTCCACCTGCACAGACAGCACTCGTGGCTTTCACCATGACGTGCACAGTGACATAAAACATGTTTAAGTAAAATAAGAGCTGGTAAAGGCTTTCACATTAATAGTTAAGCTGACTGAAGAAATCATGCAGAGAATTATTTCTTTTCATGGCATCTTGGTTAATCTGCGCCTTTCTACGTGCTGTCTAACACAGCAGTGATGATGAGGGGAACGAATCTCTTGGGCGAAAATCTAAAATAGCACAGTTTGTTCCAGTGAGATAGATTTTTATGTAAACCCACAATGTGAACAGAATCACGTCCAAGTGATGCATGGAAGTGTGGTGTCGGTGTGTTACATGTGACAGCTACCAGACTGAGCTCAGTGGTGCCCGATGACCGTCACAATATTTTTTTAATCTTTGCGGTTTTACAGATTACATAAAAAAATTTAAGCATGGGGTGAATAAGCTATTTGTTCAGAACTACAAGATGTTGAGCCGAAGCCGGGACTCGAACCTGGGAATCCCCCAGTTCCAAAGTCTGCAGATTAAGCCACATCTCCCACACACTATCTTTTCAATCTTCGAGTATCTGAAGAGACTGGCTTACTTGTGATAACTTCTGTGCCTGAATGGACTATCGTTCTAATCAGTTTCTCTGTCTTTCACTAGCTAGCATCAGTTTCTAAAAGTGCAGTGTGTTGGTGGTGCCACGCGAAGCGCACTTGTGGAAAGGCGGTAGACGGCTACACGCAGCAGGAGGACGGCTAGAGCGGCGTGGTCAAGCTGGATCTGGGGCAAGAAGAGCTGCACAACTCGATATCTGCCACTGGGTGACACCAGGTGGGACCAGGGACGGGACAGCAGGAGGGATTGCCGTGGCCGGCCGTCGTCGGCAGACGCTACTCGAGCGGCCTGTTTCCCACAATCAAGATGGCTGCGCTGGGAGCTGACCTCGCCGCACCGCCTGGGCAAGGGGACGGGAAGTCTAAGGCCACAGCTGGCGGTATCCCAGCGGAGTCCTCACCGCAAGAACAGAGGCTGAACCTCCGCCTTGATGCAATATTGGCCGCGATTACTGCTACGAAAGAAGAGCTGCACCAGGACATTGCGCAGGTGGCGACGGGGCTTGGCCTGCTGAGAGCGGACCACGCCAAGCTCTCTGACAGAGTGAAATCGAACGAACAACTGCTTCAGGAGCTGAAACCGGCGGTAGTCACTGCGGAACATAAATTAGACGACGTTATTGGCCGACTGGCGATCCTGGAACGTCGAGCAGAGGATGCGGAAGGACGTAACCGGAGGAACAACGTGAGGGTGGTGGGGCTTCCAGAGAAAATTGAGAAAGGCGATGCGGTGTCCTATATGGAGGACTGGTTCCGAACAGTGGTGGCGCCGGAGGGCCTGTCCCCCTTCTTCTCTCTGGAAAGAGCGCACAGGGTGCCCACCAGGCCACCCCTGGAGGGCCGCCCGCCCCGACCGATGGTGGTCAAACTGTTGCACTATAAAGATCGGGACCTGCTGATCCAAAAGGCGAGGTCTCTAGGGCCCTTCCAGGTGGACAATAGCAAGGTAACAATTTTTCCAGACTACACGCAGGAGGTGCAGCGGAGCAGAGCTTCTTTCTTGTCAATAAAGAAATAGCTGAGAGAGGAGGGGATCCAATATTCCTTGCTTTTTCCAGCCAAGTTGCGGGTAATCGTTGATGATAGGACTCACTTTTTCCAAACACCCGACGAGGCGTGGTCCTGGCTGGAACTGTACCGTGCGGGGACGGATCGTGCACACAGACCTAATAGGGATCGGCAACAACCAGTCAAGATCAGGAAATCCCAACGCATCCGTTCCCGGAATAAGCGCCAACGGGCTGAACGAGATGCGCAAATGCTGGCTGACAGGAAGAGTGCGTTGGCGGCCACGGCGAGCATCACGGGATCGCAGCAGGAGAACGCTTCCAGAGGCTCGGAATCGGAAGAGGAAGGAGAGAAGACCGGAGACGACGACTCGGAGGTGGGGGGGAGCGCAGGGACCAGAGGTCACCCCACAGACATCGGATCTCATATTTAACGAGTGAGGCTCGTGGCTACTGAACAATTCTGGGATGCCTGACGGTGCAGACACTCTAAACTTCTATTGGACTGCCAGGTATGGGGCTGCGTTAGCAGTGTGGGACTGCGGGCGCGGGGTGCTGGCTCTGCCGTCCTGGATTGGGGCTCCATAGCCCTTTACAGACCCTTAAGGTCTTCTGTGGTGACGACCACAGGTTAGCGTGATGTGTTGGGTGTGTAAGGTTTGGAACGGGGCTGAAGCTGGGTTATTAGGCCCTGTCCTGGGGAGGGGGTTAATGGGAGTTTGGGGACATGTTTTGAAGGGGCTGTACAATTGCTGCATTGCGGGAAACATTTATTGGCTTGCGCCACTGGAAGGATTGATGCTTTATGGGGACGTTACCTAACCTGAAATGTGTCACATGGAATGTCCGTGGTATTCGAACAATGGTGAAACGCCACAAGGTACATGCTTACTTGGTGAGGCGGGGCGTTCAGATTGCACTGCTTCAGGAGACTCACCTGACACAGAAGGAGTGCGGGGCTTTACAGAAGAGGTGGCGAGGTCAGGTGTTTGGCACGACATACTCGGCATTCGCCAGAGGGGTGTTGATATGGATACGGGCGGGCACGCCATTTCAAGTTACGAGTCAGAGAATAGACCCGGAGGGTCGATATGTGGTAGTTGAGGGACGGCTGTATGGTAGGGAGGTAGTGCTGTGCAACATTTATGCCCCCAACGCTGATCAAGCTCATTTCTTTGAGGATTTATCGCGCTCACTGGCGTATTATTTGGCAGGCCCTGTTTTACTGGCGGGGGATTTTAACTCCATCTCTGATGTGCTGTTAGACAGATCGCACCCACCTCTGGTGGACTCCCCAGTGCGCCGACTGGCAACTCATAGGCGGGAATGGCAGGAAAGGTGGGGCTTGGTGGATGTCTGGAGGGCGCAACACCCAGAGACCGGGGATTACTCTTACTTCTCCGCGCTGCACGACCTGCACGTTAGACTAGATTCGGTGCTATGCAGCAATTCATTGGCGAATGTAGTGACTCACTCTGAGTATTTGTCCAGGACCATTTCGGACCACAATCCCTTGTTGCTCTCTATGCAATGGCAGCTGGCGAGATCGGCTGTCCCTTCATGGCGACTTCGTCCAGATACGCTGGAAGATCCGGCGTTCAGCGACACGGTCTGCCAGGGCATAGCCAGTTATTTTACAGATAATGCTGGTTCAGCAGCGACTAGATCGACTGAATGGGATGCAATGAAAGTGGTGGTGAGAGGGGTGTGCATGGGGCGGTTTTTGACTGTGCGAGGGACGGTGCTGAATGACCTTGCGAAAGCGGAAGAAGTGCTGAGCGGGCTGGAACGGCGAAGACCTGAGAGGCCGGAGTTGCAGGAACGATTGTTGCAAGCTAAAGAGGTAGTGGCGACAGACGGAAAGATTGCGGTGTTATGACTATAAATTGTATGCTATAAGGGTGCATGAGGAGCGGGATAAAGTGGGTACGCTCCTTGCCAAGCTGGCTGATCCAGACCCTAGAGGGTGCCCAATCATGAGTATACGACGCGAGGACGGGGAAGTGATTTATTCGCAGTCAGTGGTCCTAGAGCGCTTCAAGTCCTACTATACGGGACTGTACGCCAGCCACCTCGAGGCAGAGGCTGCGGAGATAGGTGAATACTTAGATCAGATCCCCTTGCCGTCAATGGATACAGAGGATGCCCAGAACCTGGGGGGCCCCATCACCCTGGGAGAAATAAGAGGGGCAATTAAACACATGGCACGGAACAAAACGCCAGGGGTGGATGGGCTGCCGATTGAGTTCTACGCTAAATTTGTGGATCTCTTAGCGCCCAGGCTGCAGATTGTGTACGCGGAGGCGAAACAAATGGGGCGGTTGCCTGACTCTATGAGGGAGGCGCTGGTAGTACCGCTGCTGAAGCCGGGCAGGGATGCGTTGGACGTATCCTCTTACCGTCCATTGTCTATGTTAACTGTAGATTACAAGATCTTGAGTCGTATCCTGGCTACCAGGCTCCTACCGCAGATGACCTCCTTAGTACATAGGGATCAAGCGGGATTCATCCCGACCAGGAGCACCTCGATGAATATCCGTCGTTTGATCAGGGTCATTGATGATGCCGCTACAGCGGAGCAGGACCCGGTGGTATTGACAGTTGATATCGAAAAGGCTTTTGACAGCTTAGAATGGGATTACCTGGATGGCGTGCTGATGAAGTTCGGAGTTGGGGAAGGGTTTCGGAGTTGGACGAGAGTGCTTTATTCCTCGGCTGAGGCGCGAGTGCGGCTGGGGCCCATGGTCTCTCCGGCTTATCCGGTTTGTAGGGGCACGAGGCAGGGATGCTCGCTGTCCCCTCTGCTCTTTGCCTTAGCAATGGAGCCGTTGCCGGCGCAGGCGAGGTCGGGCACCGTCTATGACGGGATTGCGCAGGGACCTGAATCGCACTATATATCGTTATATGCCGACGACCTGTTACTGTACCTGGCAGATCCCGGGAGGGCATTGGAGGGCGCGGTGGACATGCTGGGCAGGTTCGGGAGGCTGTCAGGCCTCAGGGTGAATTGGACCAAGACCTGTGTGTTTCCGTTGCGGAAGTCCACGCTTAGCCCACAGCTCACAAGACCGGTGGTGTGGGAACCCTCTTGTTTTGTTTATCTAGGAGTGCGCATTTACCATGACGCAGCGGACCTCCTTGAGGGGAATGTGGAGCGCTGTATCCGGGCGCTGAGGGGCTGTATGGCTTTCTGGGCCTCTCTCCCACTGTCCGTGTTGGGTCGGGTAGCACTGTTGAAAATGGTGGCACTCCCGCGGCTACTCTATTATTTTAGAACGTTGCCGGTATGGATCCCGCAGAGAATCTTTAGAGAGTTGAAGACGTTGGTGACCGGCTTTATCTGGGGCCAGGGACGCCGAAGAGTAGCACTGACTACCTTGATAAGACCCAAGTGCGAGGGGGGAATGGCCGTCCCCGACTTTGAATTATATTATCTAGCGGCGCAGCTCCAGGTCCTGACGCAGAACGTGGCCAGAGAGTTCAGGGGACCGGATAGCGACCGAGGGATTGGCATTCAGAGACATGTCTTGTCGTCTATCGTGATGCAACAGAAATTGGATGGAAGAGATCTTACGATAGAGGAAAGGACGCTTAGATTGTGTTGGAGTAGGACACTGAAAAGGGCTAGGAAGCGCCGGCCGTATGCGCCGGAGATACCGCTGGGAATGCTGACTGCCCTACCACATGGGGGCGATTGGTCCCAATTATTGACGTGGGAAGACCTGGGCTTGCAGATGGTGGGAGACCTCTATATGGATGGGACGCTAGTCCCGTACCGGACATTACAGGAACAATTCGGCCTGCCAAGTGGAACCTTCTTGCTGCATGCGGCGGTCGTGACAGCGATGCAGCGGCATTGGGGGGGGGGAGGATTGGTGGAGCCGGAGGTGACGATGGCATGCCAGTATGTGGTGATGGCCGCGGGCACCGTCAAGGCTGTGACTTGCCTCCACGCCAGAATGCTAAATGAGGGACTAGTGCCTTTGGTAGAGCTGAAATCGCGATGGGAGGCCAGCATAGGTAAGCAAATCCCGGGCGCCATATGGGGCCAGGTATTGCATAGGACCTGGAAAGGGACGAGGAATGCACGGTTTCAGCAGGTGCATTTTTTTATTATCCATCGGGCGTATTTGACCCCGGAGAGGTTGCGACGACACTTCCAGGTGCTTAATGCCATGTGCCCGAGATGTCTGGAGCCAGAGGTAGATCTGGACCACATGCTGTGGGGCTGCCCGAAGTTAGGGGTATACTGGCCGGAAGTGGGAGAACTCCTGAACGCTGTCACGGATAGAGAGGTAGACTTTGATATGGCAGCATGTCTTCTCCTCTGGTTCCCGCACACCAAAAAGACTAAAGTGACAAGTAAATTCATTGATTTGGGATTAATACTGGCACAGCGTGAAATCACTTGGCATTGGAAATCTAAGGAGGGCCCGTCAGTACGGAGATGGAGGAATGAACTGTTGAAGTGGTCGGGATGTGAGAGTGTGCTTAGGATGCGTCAGGCGACTAGAACTGGTAATGAGAAGAGTTTGGAACTGGCGCGGTCCTGGGAGCTGGTAGTACAGGCTTTAAGGGATTATATAACTGAAGGCGCGGAGGAAGATCAGGAATAGGAAGGGATTCCATGGGGACTATATGGTTGTCTGTACTTCCTGGTGGATGACATATCTCAGAGCAGGGAGGGGATCCTGGGACCCGCATTAGCAGCAGTTGGTGGGGGGGGAGGGATGGGGGGGGAATTAGTAGAGGGGGTGGATCGACACCGTGAGGCAGCTTTCCTGACCCGGGTGGCCCTGGGAGGTCGTAGAAGGGATTTGTGAGCAGCGACAGTGGTGCGGCCTGGGAGGAGTGGGGGGAGGGTTGGTTGTTATGGGGTAAAAGCGGATACGATACGATATAACTGACCTATGGCCCGGACAGGGCATGCACTGAGGCACCTCCAGCAAACTGGTTCATCGAAGCGCCGCCCAGCCTCCGGGATGTGGGCTAAATGGCTGTGTATTGAATTTCCATCATACCGAATGTTGGGGGCCGTCAATGTGTAGGTTGGCCTATTGAATGGTTTTACTTCTGATTCTGCAATAAAAATATATTTAAAAAAAAAAAAAAATCCGTTTCTAAAAGTGCAAGGGTCTCATAGGTCGGTCAAATACATCAAATGCCCCCATATAAAAAATGCATCGGAACCTGAACCCATTCTTATATCTCATCGGCAATAGAGCACTAACTGGTTTTGTGCTTGTGAGATAAACACCTATTTGTTTTAACATTCATCTATCCCACAGACCACCCTTAAATGAATGATTTTAAAGACTAGCAGCCATTTAAGGGTGTACTGTGGGATATTCCATTCGGTGCCAGTGAAACGTTTCCAGGAAGAAAAAAAAGTTGGGACAATTTAAAGGGTGGAGCGACTTCTGAGCACATTTCAGGTGTGTGGCATCAATTTCTTCTGGGCATCACTTGTATAACAGGAGTAGGTCAGCAGTGGAAATAACATGGGATGCCCAATAAACAGAACAAGCATAATAACCCAAATGTAAGAAACAATGGAATCTGTTTTCACGGTTTAATGGACTGTCCAAGAAATTAGGGTAAATGATATTTTGGGTCCCATCACATTCTTAGACGGGTGGGAAGAGACATTCACCAGAATATTAAGTGAAAGACGAGCCACATGAGGGGAAGTTAAAGATTATGAGGTTGGGCCAAGGTGTCCATGGACTAAGAAGCAAAATCCATGATCTTTACTGCCAAGAGTCTTTAAGTCTTAACAACAGGAGGAATCAAGAACTCTTCTTATGCACATGGAACATCACAGACCTAGTTTGGAATCTTGAGGCAGGTGATGCCTCAATTTTATAGAATTCATTTGATATCATCCTGCCTAATGAGCAGCAATATCATAGGCGTGCGGTCTCAGGTGTGATTAAAGGTGGTGTGGGTTTTATTGAATCTCATTCGATAATGAAGTTACTTATTATAGTGTATGGGGTATTAATGAACATATTCCCCCAAAAACGTACGCTACAAGAGATTGAGCTGGTGAAGTTCATGACACTGGATACAGTAATCCTGGATCTCATCTGAGTCTACAAGCAGCCTTATGAACACACTCACTACTATTCTTTTTTTTTTTTTTTTTTTTTTCAAAAACCTTTATTGTGCATTTAAGAAGACAATATACGGGCCCACAACCAACCGGCTGGCCACAAAAACGTGAAGGCACTTGCGCAGACAATATGGCGACACAGTAATATATCATAACTCCAAGCGAGCATCAAAGACCACAGCTTAGTTCAACATGATACTGTGACGAAGGAGCAATGAAGGTAGATTGTAAACCTTTTTTCGTAGCAACAATAAAGGTCAGCATTGCACTTGCAGATCAATAATATAAAATATAGAAGCAGAACGCTGAGTCCGTGTAGGCGTAACGGCAATAGATTGACAAATCAGTCTGACAGTCCTAGCCCAAAAGTCAAGCTTCCCCCGGCGGTACGGCGGCCAAGGTACGTGTAACTAAAGTAACAGCAGGAGCAATCGAATCATCGCATGCCGCCACCCGCCCGCATTAGTCCCACACACGGACCCAATGAAAAGAAAAGAAAGACAAAAAAAAAAAGAAACAAAGGCACCATAGAAACTAAAACCCATAAACTAAGGACCCCACTCCCACCCCCCACCCTACACGCATGCGGAGGCTACGGCCTACCCCCCCCCCAGCAGTGTGTCTGTCGCCCAGCAATCCCGAAATGTAGAATAGGAAGAGAAGAAAGAAAAAGGAGAGGGTTAGGAAAGAACCTAAATTATGAGAGCAAGAAAGGAACATCCCGATCTAAAACTCCCATAGAGCACCGAAACCCGAAGGAGGGCCAGAACCAATTATTCCCAGACTCCACAGCCCGCACGAAAACTATACCCCACCCAAAAGGATCAACAACAGGACAAATTAATACAACCTGAGGTGGGGAAAAGAAACATTCAAAACAGCGCATTCAAACATAGTAGAAAGCGTCCCAGTCCGAATCATCGCCCGTAGAACAAACAAAGTCAATGAGAAGAAAACCTTCAGCCCTGGCCCGAACGTCGAAAGCCCATCAAACATGGCCACCGCTGGGAGCCCACCGAAGGCAGAACAAAAGGACAAGATGGCCGCCCCCAACGAAGAAGACGCAGGAGAAGATGAAGTGAAAGTCTCCATTTTACAATATGTCCAGTGTCCAAGAATACCATCGTCCCCTTATGCACAGGATAAAAAACAGTCCACCACCTTAGAGAAATGCCTTTAGAGGGAAAGGCGGCCAGGAGGGTCAGCAGCCGAGAAGGCGGTGATGAAGGCAATGGGGACAAAAGCAACGGCAGAGTCACAAGTCTCGAAGTGGGGGGAGACAATGTAACAGCAGCTCCATCAACCGACTGATACAATTCGTTGTTGCCAGGAATAATCCACTGTACCGGACAGGCATGTAGAAACATATTATCCATTTCAGGAGAGATCGGAAATAATAGGGAGCCGGATCGCGTCAGGCGCCCCGGGGCAGAAATGGCGTCGTTAATCTTCCAATCCAGCTGCTGGGTGCATCGAAGCCATGTGTCCCATAAGCCGGCGAGCGCTGCCAGGATATCGCCATGAGTCAAATCCCGCTGCGGCTCCAAGCGGTCCATGGCGTAGGTTGTTGCCGTCGGGCCGTCACCACTCTCAAGACCAGGCAGGATAGCACCCCCGGGAGATAAGGGGGCATTCATCAGCCCATCCCAAAAAACCAGCGTCAGTACCTTATCGCCGATGAAACCCCAGTGAGAGGGGGAGGGCGACACAAACCCCGGGGGAAAGGTCGGGGTGCAGGTAGAGACACTGCTCGTAGCACGGAGTGGTGCTTCAGGCGAGGAGGGCGACCCTAGGCAGGAAGGATGTTCAAAAATGGAGGCAGCTCAGCTCGTCAGCAGAGGGACAATGGGAGGCATTACGAGAGGGGAATCCCACCTCGTCAGTGTACAATACAGCCCAGAGGGAATCCGCCACTTCCGCGAAGGATACACATCATCTCTTACTGCAGCCGGCAGCAGCACCGCAAACAACAGGGCATCCCCATATCGTCTCTCCGACGTCGGTGAGACAGCGTCCAGCGGCGGCGGCAGACAGAGGGTCCAGGGACAACCATGGAAGAAATGCGGCGTGTCCAGATCTCCGCAATAACAGCTGGCAGGGACTTCGGAGGAACGCGAGCGTTGTCAGCGCGTTTCAATCTCCGTTTTACCGCATCACAGGCATAGGAAAAGAGGCAGGATATCGATGCAGGAGTGAAAGGCTCGCGGAGCCGGGCGCTTACACGACCGTTCCGACGGCCATCTTGGCTCCTCCTCCACTCACTACTATTCTTGTTTGAATCATTTTATTTCATAACATGGATGCCATTGTGGTTTGAGGGCACTTCCCGGAGCAAGAACCTTTACAGCCAAGTTGAGGGAAGAACATTTACTGCAATATTCTACACAGCTGGCACCATGAAGATATATCATGTACCTGTGGGCTTACAGTGATCCTTGATTGCTTTAGTAAAACGGTGTGAACATGACTGGAGTAAATTATACTAAAATCAAGGAGATGACAATTGAATAATGGAGGATTCAATGCAGCTAGAAACTGGAGGGTGTTCATTGTGTGTAAGTAGATGAATTTGGGTCTTTAGGCGTTAAAGTAAACTGCGCATTATTGGAAGCCAAATTATAAATAACCATCACAGCTTTGAATGGTTTCTAAATATTTTATTTAAAGGATGAAGTAAAGATCGCTATTGAGACAATTTCCTTTCAATGCATTATTACACCGTAGCATTGATAGATACTAAATGTACTTCTAAGATCCAAGGTCAAAAGCACATAAAAATGCATGACTATTTGAATTTCTCCAGAGGATCAAATATTCAATGGCACAAGAGTAAGGAGCTGGAGAGGGAATACCGATTTAATTATACTCACTATAATAAAAGACAGTTCTAAGTAATCAACTAGACAGGGCGATGAATAGCATGATGTTCTTGCTGAAACAAACCATTCTAGGCCTTTTAAGATGGGATTTAAAAACTCCTTGCTTAAGACATTTCAAGGTCAATTTAATGCCTCTACTTAAGACGACGATTATAGCAACAGCTCCTGCATGAAATTAGCTGAAATAGAATTATGACAATATTGACATTCTAATGAGTTTAAGCTGTTTATGTCTGAATAAAACTAATTAGATGAGCAAATCAGTTTGCATGTGTCAAACTGTAGTAACCTACTTTAGAAATACGGCATAGTGTATCACAGTTGTAGTCGCAATCCTATTAAATGCCAGAGCAGGCAATTTATGATGGAAGATGCAGCTGAGGAGTGCACAAGAGCACACATGCAAAGTTTCAAGACTACAGAAACTGTACATTGCGTTCCAGAGAAGATAGCAAGGAAGGCAAACTCCTTGAAGCCATGCAGAAAGAATGAGACTTCTTAGTGGACCTTAGTGGCTGAAATTTGGCTCTTAACTGACCTTTCGAAAACACTGTATTCCAAATGTTGGGTGCTTCGGTGAAGGGGGAGCTAAGGAGAGTTAAGGATCCAATTCTTCAGGCTACTGATGGTGTTCGGTGGGCAAGTGATGCAGAGCTTGGTAGGCAATGGAAGCAAAATTACTGACCTTCTTTCTCTAACATTCAGAGACTCTGCCAAACAGAAGGATGGCCAAAAAACCCACATGGGGCTGAAGGCGATGGGTAGTTTTGTACAATTGTGCTTCTTATAGATATCCAAAGAAGGTTGCCCTGAGGCAATTATGTTTCCCTGTTCAACTTTTTGTGAAGTGCAGACCTATCCAGGAAGACAGAAGTTGACAAACAGCTGACAGACGATAGACTGAACCAGATCCTCGTAAAGTGATAAGAAAGCATGCCCTTCTAAGTGCTTCTGAGACCCTACAGGCGTCATTCAGGATTTCATTTCAAAAGCACTCTTTCATTCAACCAGAACAGAAAACGGAAGTAGATTTTTGTAGGAAAGAGACTACAAAAGGCTTTAAATCAACTACATTTTCCTACCTTATCTTGGAACAAAGACTCGAAGGAAAGGGAAGAACGAGAGATTTTCAGATGCAGTCGCTCAGCCAAGATGCAACTACTCTAGTCCCTCAAAATTAATATCAATATTTGATCAAAGCAACACACTGAATATTGTGCAGAAGTTGAGTTAAGAGTGTGGGTCTGATGGAGGAAGAGTGCACTGACCGATGACACTCATAAGTTCCAACTAGTAAAAGAGCGTACAGTTATCCAACTTTGCTAGTACACACACCCAAACAAGCTTAAAGTCACTAGCAAAAACAACTACAATAATAATATAATAATTATCCACATTTGTAAAGCGCGAACAATCACCCGTAAGGGTCTCTAGGCGCTGAGGGCCGTCGGGAAGATTAAGCAAGCTATTGCCAAGAGTCACATGGTGCTGGGCTAATCTGCCGCCGGCACTGGGGATCGAACCGTGATCCCCAGATTCCAGCGTCATTCGCCCTGGCCACGGCGCCACACCTCTCCCTTAACTAGACTTACTACAAATGAAGTACGATTAAGTACATTGATTCTACAGAGAAGGTGGCAGTCAAATCCAAAAGAAGAGTTAAAGTACCCATAGGAGGAAGTGTATAATGAGAAGAGGTGAAGGCTCAACACTAAACTTTGGTAGGCACTAGGGCAGAGGGGAAAGGAATGTAGTTTGTAAAGAAACAGAGAGCTGCAATAGAGGTAGGAAGACAACTAAGTGGTAAGACTAGCAAAAGAGATATCCTGAAAAACAAGAGTTGACAGAAGTGTGCTCACACCAAAAGTGCTTATAGCAATGTATAATTAACTAGGTCAGGCTTTTCAACAAAAAGCTCATGAGCTACTTGTATCTCTCCAGCTACCTGTAAATAGCTCTCCTGTGTGCATAACCGCCTGCTGAATCGGAAACATTATCAAGGTTGAATTAATACATGTATGCCAAAACTGTGTGTATTTGCAGAACTCGTGTGCTGATATTTGCTGAAAACTGATACAATTTCCAAAACAAATTTAAAGCTGATTTTTAAATGATAAATCATGTGAGAAGACTTATTACTAATATTATTACTTTCATGCTAGGAATGCAGCAGCTGGCGTGTATTACCGACATAAAGGCTTTCCAAACTGATAAAGCCTTTTTTTCATTACTGCTTGCAACCCTGACTGATGCACTGAGGTGATCACATCACTGTTGGTAATCTAGCATATGGTAGTTACTAATGGAATCTTGTCTGATGTGGTCACTTTTACAGCACTAATATGAGTAGCTCTAGCTAGGTGCATGGGGTATAATAAGGTGGATGAGTGATGATGGGTCTTTATCAGAGAGAGAGAGAGGGAGAGAGGATATACAGGCTGTGCTCACAGAAAGGGATATTTGGTCATGTTTTGTGGGTGAGAGCAGCCTTCCCTTGTTGGTTCACTCTTGTTGAATGTTGCAAGAGAGAGTTGGTGAGACAACGGAGAAGGACGAGAGAAAGCACACCCTCGATTAGTTAGTGGCATAGTACATAACACTAGGCCACGGATGGAGGCGGGAATAGTGAGTGCTGGGTATCTATTAACTTATGCAAGATTTATATGTTTGCTAAGTTTCATGATAAATAAAAGATTGGGGGCTGGAGGAGGGGCGTTTTGACATATGGTGCGCTCCTGGATGCCTGATGAGTCCAAGCCAGAGGTGTCACTGGTTTTTGGCTTATTAATTTCTAAGAACAGCACTGAAAGTTATTAAAGTTCTATAAAATTCGTTGTTGCAGTGGTAGATACAGGATAGTCAGAACATGGGGACAAAATGGGATGATAAAATTGGATGCCGCCTCATGGACCCTCAGTGGGTAAATTCTTTAGAATATACGAAAGGAGTTTCCGGCAATCCATGTTTCAAGTATACCCAATGTAATTATTTGACACAGAAGTACTTACCACCAAAGTGTATTAGGAGAATATATGTTGGAGCACTTTCATAGTGTCCACTCGGTAGTGAGTGTGAAGTGGATTTTTATCATACAGTGTGGACCTGCCCTTCGATTGCTCCACACTGGTTTGCTGCAGTGGCAGGGGTACTAGAAGTAATGGAAAAACAAACCGACCGACTTCATTAGTGTGCTTATTGGGATGACTACTAAGGTTGAAGCACACCAAATGCGTTTATCAATTTGTGGATCTGATGTTGATACTAGCTCAGGGATATTTGAACATGTCATGACAGTCAGGAGCTACATCAAGTTTAAGGGCAAGGCTGCAGGACATTAAGGTTTGCACAAAAGCAGAAGCGGATACACTGAAATGGCTGGCAGCTTAGGAGCATGGGAATGGGGCATGTGACGAGTGGGATAGTAGAAGCACGTGTTATTGAAGTAGCAAAATATGGGTGACATACGGTTTTTGGACTGTGTAATGCAACTAGATGCATCAATTCTTCACCTCCTCTCTCAGATGATATTATGTGATTGGTCGTAATTAATCAGTCCACAAAAGTTCTTTTTTCTTTTTATTGGAGATGTGAATGTTTTCTGTATAGGACATGATGTAATAACTTTGGATGTACTGTATACAATTCATGTTGTGTCATTACATCTACATGTCCAGAATTACTCGTTTAAGGGCTTCACTGTTTTTGTCATTAGTATTATAATGCACATGCTCTAATACTTAACTACCCTATCCTTCCTTCCACTCACAACACTCAAACTCTATCTATAAAGACCACATGACGGGAACACACTTTTCCAACCATGGCACTCATATGGAGTAGTGTGCTACGTGGCCACAAGGGCGCTCTGTGTCTCGCCAGGGGTATGAAGTGCTATACCAGTATAGCTACAACATAAAACAAAAATAACAGTGAAGCACACAGCAAAATCTGTTGAATGGTTCTTTTTAGGAATATAATTCAAGTGACATAGGTCTACAAAAACTCAGGTGTGCATCCTGTACAAAAGAAAAAGGAAAACAAACCAGACAAAAACAGACGCAAAAAAACATTGTCACAGTTGCCTGTAGCCAGCCACTAAGAAACGTTACCTCAAAATCAAGCCACACATAGAAGATGCATTAATTTTTCACTAGAAATAGTATTAAGGCCTTCAACACTGTTCAGTTGATCTGCAATAGAATTGGTATGTATGGCTCTCACTTAGAGTCACTAACATGAATACCCGATTATAAATCTGGTTATTCGCAGCTATGATGGGACAATAGAGGGAAACTAAAGTTGACTCCCCCTGTTATTTCGTTAAAGATCTCCAGGTTGCTGGGCTAACCCTGGGCGTAGTTTGCGTAGTAGCGCTATGCGTAGCTACGTGAAGTGCACTTCGCACGCTACGCGTAGCTACGCGAACTGCGTAGTGTGGTAGGGAAAATGCTGTTCGCAATGATTGCACAGTGCCGAGCTGTCGTTTTCTGCCGCTCGAGTAGATTTGTACTCGAGCAGCAGCTTTCTCAACGCGGACTGGTAGTTTCCCATCACGAGCGGTTGCGAGCATACGGGACCACTCGCAATGAGAAACCTGATCTCGCTGCGTTGAGAATCTAGCCGGGAGGTTTATTTTCTATGCACGCGATCAGCAACTTGACGTTGAGGACCGTGAGTGAGCAAAAAATGCCTGCTATGCTACGCATTTTTGCACTGTGCTACGGGCAATTCGCGTAGTGCGTAGTTGCGCAAACTACTCGAGCGTAGCGTAGTGTTCCCCCCAGGGTTAGCTGGGACAGGGTGTTGGACATGTCCTTCTTAGGAGAACATCCCCAAAACGTTTTGCTTTTTTCTACCTCTTAATCTTCGCCTACTCTCTGTTCGTGACCCTAGAACTCTGAACCTGTTCTCACTGTACTGCAGTGGCAAGGTACGAGCACCCTCCCCACACGGGGTAGGAGTGGGGTGCTCACACGATTGGGTCAAGTGGCACCCACAAGATTGCCCTATGAAAGTGTTACACCACATGCCCAGGGCGAGTATGGCATTAGCAAGTCAGGGGACATGGCACTGATTATGCCCTGCAGGACTCTCTGGCCTATTATGTCTCCTACTCATTTTGGCCTCGCCACAGGTAAGCTAACCCGGTGGGGGTCTCCCCTACCACTGGAGGGGCCCTAGGATATTGCCCGAGGGGTGAAGCTCGTGGTAGGTGAGTGGCTGGGTGGGGACCCGAGCTGGTCTACTGCCCAAACAGGGGAGAACACCTAGGTGTAATCCCCCTACTTCGGAGGTCAGTTCCCCTCTATGGGACACCTCCAGAGGCTGCTGAGGTCCTTTTGCGGCCATAGTGCCGGAGCCCTTCCCAACTGTGAGTGCCGTGGGGAAGGGCATGCATTCTTCCTACATTCTGGAGAAAGCGGCATTTAGCTGAGGGGGTGAAAAGGACTGTGCACCTGTCATGACAAAAAGTGGGTGCGCTAGCACCAAAGTTGTGCTGGGCCTGTGTCTGGACTGCTAATGCCAGTCGGCATGAGCCCTTGTACCAGTGATGTTTCTATACCCCTGCCACCAGCCTGCAAAGACGGGCTGGTGTGCGCAGTGGCACCATGGAAGAGCATGAGTCCGGGCCGCCAGTTGTCAGTGCACGTACACCACGGGTGCCCTGTAAACCAAGGTCATCGACCTGCCATGGCAAGTTAGTGTGTGTGCTGGTTCTCCTGTAGAGCCTTAGGGCTCTTTCCCACTGTACTGCAGTGTGAAAGTGCACGCACCCTTCCAATACAGGTGTTTGCTGCCTAGGTAGAAAGACACACGAGGGTTCCCCTACCGAAGAGGCTTGCACTTCCCATAAGTTAGCATGGGGAAGTGTCACTGGTATCTCAAGCTGCAATAAGGGATTGCAGTGGTGTAGCCACATGTTTTCTTTTGATGGCTTCGCTAGACTAAACCTGTTCCAATGGTAGTGGCGGGCTTGGCATATAATCCGTGGAAATGCCACTTATGGAAGGTGGACATTTTTATGCATCAAACCTTTTGTGCCATGATATTTAGCACCGGTCAACAACGGAGGCTCGCAGAGCATATCTGGGAATTCCCCAGCGACAGCCATAGACCACTGGGCATGCTGACCTCTGCCATTTGCGGGCCTAGGGTAATATATGGGGTGCAGAGATTGTGACACCTGGCCTCTGGGGCCGTAATATGGCCTGCATAAAGATAGCGATCTGCATTCCGCTATCTCATGGCAGACAGGACGGAAATTTAAAGGACATCTGTGGTTCAAAGAACTAACCTTTGAAACTTCCCCCAACTTCAAAGGCTCAATGGGGTATAGCTACCCAGTGCCACCCCACCATGAGGAAAGATCCGCTTGTGGGGATGCAGTACCAGAGAACCTGGTCTGCAAGGTGCACATTGCCAGAAGACTGTTGTGCACATGGAGGATCAATGCATGTGGAAAGGACGGTGTGCCTTCCTCAACAGTGGCTGGCTTGGGCCAATGGCCTGCTGACGTGTGGCACCCTAAAGTGGGCTCCCAATGACCAGTTGTGTGGTCTCCTGTTTTCTCTGAGGTCTCAGGTAAAGCAAAGATCTGCTACGAGGGGCACCCACCATCTGCCGGTAACATCTTGAGACCGGTGCCCTCTAAATGCACACATCGCCTGCTGAAAGCTGGGCAGCGTGGTGTGAGCTTGGAACTACAGAATTGTGCCTGGAGTCAGGAGCTCAAGACGTTTCCCGCATCTAGGGCGAAGTGGTTCCTGTACTATGGGGCCTCTGCACGCATAAGCGTCTTAGTGGTGAGCAGATTCACCGGTTTCGGAATCCAACGTGGCCAGCTTCATCGACTGTGCAGAATTTCTCATGTGCCACGCCGACTGCATGCTCATTGTGTGCGGTGTCAATTCACAGGTTGCAACCCTCAGATGTGGGGTGCCCAACCATTGTAGGCTCATTCTATCAAATGAGGCACGGCTGGACTTGCATCTGTCTGCGTGACCGGAACGCTCTGGTACAACCGACATCAAGGTGTGCCAGACCTAGTGCCTCATTTCCAGGGAGGTACGGAATCGCAAATCTACTTTGTGGAACCCAAAGTTTCTGGGGTGACTCATCGGGTCATGCACCAGACCCTGTGCCCAGATTGTCAGAATGAATGAAAGCAAGCATTTATAACGTTCACTCCAAGGAGCATCTTGGCGCTGGCGGAAAGCATAGGAATCTGAGGTAAAGAACTTAGTAAGCATATGGGAGAGAAGGGATCAGATGAGAGATAGCACAGTATGATCTGGGGCAGTGAAGATCCAGGTTTTTAGGAGTTTTTTGAACATAGGTTCAGACTGCGGCAGTCTCAGCTGAGTGGGAAAGCTATTCCAGGCTTTCTTTTCAAGGACTGCCATTGACCGTCCCCCTCTGGATGTCAAGATAAAGGGGGGGAGGGGGTGCTAGAAGGTTTTCCGAGGATGACCGCAAGATTCTGGACCTTAGATATTTTGGTCCTATTGCCCCGATGGCCTTGGAGAGGATTATTAACATTTTAAAAAGAATCCTTTTATGTATGGGCAGTCAATACAGTGTTCTGAGTGCTGCTACAGAAGAGGACCCCCCTAGGTAGTTTAAGTAGCAGCCGAGCTGCGGACCCCCCTAGGTAGTTTTAGTAGCAGCCGAGCTGCGGCGTTTTGGACTATTTGTAGTCTTTTCAGAACAGCCTTTTTTGCTCCTGCATAAAGGCTGTTGCAGTAATCCAGAAGTGACAGGATTAGTGCTGCTGCGGCTGTTTTCCTGGCAGTAACAGGAAGTAGATCTAGACATTTTTTGAGGGTGTTTATCATGTGGAAGCACGTGCCCGCCACAGAATGTCAGGGCACAACACTGATCAACATGTAACCACAGGGTGCCTCCTCATGCTGAGAGATTACCATGTGTGTTGTTCCCCATTCACTACTTGTTCCCTCACTGGCCTCATCATGGTGGACCAACTGCCCTCCCCCCCCATCTAGCCCTTTTGAAGACTTCGTGGCACCAGGTATGAGTGAGAGGAATTGACTCGGCTGGAGGGACGCTTCCGAGACGGTTTGGGAGCAGGTCAAGAGACTGTGACCCAACCTCCCCCCTTGCTTCGCAGAACTGGACTGGTGAAAGAAGGCCTTGGTGGACCCCTGTTTGTATTGAATTGTTGCTCTCAGCCTGTGTCTGCCTCGCAACTTGTTGGTGAACTTCCTGAGTGGTGCCAAGACCCCATTTGTTTACATCTACCTCTTGTTTATGCTTACTCTCTATCCCCAACTGCTTTCCGGGGATCCAGATGAGGTGTGACCTCAGTAATGAGTGCCCTTGTGTCTGGAGGGAGGGAATGGTAAACTTTCATCCAGGATGTCTGAGACATCAGAAGTGAATCAGAGGGTGGCGGGAAGTTTGGAGCCACGGGTTCTGCAGTGTGTGACCTATGGACCTGATTTACATCAGTGGCTCCACATTAGGGTGTTGTGTGCGTATGTGAGTGCAAGTGCCCATATGGATTGGGCTGGTACCTGTCAAATTGCATAGAAGTGTAAAGGGAGCTTGTGTGGCAGTGACAGTCTGTGAACCGCCTGTGATTCATGACACTGGTAGGTTTCTACGTGGTTCTCATGCCAAAAGCACTTAACCTCTCATCATTGGGTTTATCTGCGCGGCCTTTTGCTGCTAACAGTGTTATAATTCAGTTTATGTATATATTACTCATATCGTTGTAGCCCAGGGTACACCTGATAGCCGTGTGACATAGCATTATCAGGATTGTGAGAGTTGGCCGGAGCGGACAATGTGTCATACAGCATAAGGGTGCTATGGGGATTGGAATTGGACTTTTCCCATATGTGCATATTATCAAGATCTGATGAATACGAACTGGGCCTAATACTGCCAGTAATATTGGCAAGTGTGATTCATGCCCAAGGTTTCATGATATTCATATTGCATTATTTTAATGTGTGCGTTGAATATAAACGAAACTTCTCAACATCAAGTATGGAGTCTCTCTTTTGTGTTGTGCAGAACATATATTGTGTATGCGTACTGTGCGCTTGCTTTACACATTGCTTTTGAAAGACACCGGACTGCTCAGTGCCAAGCTACCTAAGGGTGAGCATGGGTTGTACAGTGTGTGTAATCACCTGCCCTTGACGAGAGCAGTGCCGTCTCCCTGGCTGGGGATCCCTTCGGCCAACCAGACAGTGCCGGTTCCAACACAAGGCTCTCAGGCCGCTGGTCAGTGGAGCACTAGCTCTCTGCTCCAATGGACAGCAGAGAGCACACTTTAGGTGGGAAGGGTAGGATGAGTGGATGGAGGGGATGGGTGGCAATAAACCAAGTGTTGCACAGGTCAGGGGGATGAGGAAAGAGAGGTCATGTTGTGTATGGCTCCACCATGACTCCTCCGCCCCGCACAGCTGTTGAAAAGCAGGTTTAGAACAATCAACAGTCTACACATATAGAATAGTATACTACTTTCTATATCCAGGGTAGTTATGAAGGGCTCACCCATGACTAGCCTGGGGAATTTATAGTAATATGAATTCACATATAACCCTTCTGGAACGTACTAATACACATACAACACTCAGTGGTCAGCAGCAGATTGCAGTTTCTACACGCTGCATAATGACTCCCTGTTGGACTTGGCCCTTTTTACAGACTCATCCCTGAACTTTTTGCCTTCCTTCTGTATTTTTTCTGACCTGTTGTTGGTGATTTTATGACTCTGGGCACTTTTTCACTGCTGATCAGTGCTACAGTGCATATGCTCTCATTGTAAATTGTTGTAATGGATTAGTGACTCCATGATTGGCTTATTTGATTTACTTGTCAGACCCTAGTACAGTACACCATGTGTGCCCAGGGCCTGTAAATCAAATGCTGCTGGTGAGCTTGCAGCACTGGTTGTGCCACCCACAGAAGCAGCATGTAAAATATGGCTCAGGCCTGCCATTGCAGAGCCTGTGTGCAGTCTGGGACTGCCGTGTCTACTTGGCAAGTGCACACACTTGCCAGTCCCTAAACCTTCCCTTGTCTACATATTAGTCACCCCTAAGGTAGGCCCACGGTACACCTGTGGGCAGGGTGGATTGTATGTGAAAGGTTTCATTAGAATATCTTATAATCCTAAATGACACAGGGAACAAAGTAGAAATTAGAGTTTAGTATGCCTAAACTCAGAATGTTAAAATACATCTTTTAGTGAGGGTGATTTTTACATTCTGTGTTTGAAAATACCACTTTTAGAAAGAAGGTATTTTCTTGCCTAACCATCCAGCATGTCTCTGCTAGGTTTGTAGATTCCATGTCTAGTTTGTGAGTGACAGGGGGCTGGAGAGGGCCTTAGCTCCAGCAGGCTGATGGGTCAGGGCTGGGCTGAATAGGACCTAATGAATAGAGAATAGAGGGCGGAGATTTCCTTTAACTGAGCGGAGCCCTCATAGAATAGAGAGTAGGGGGAGGAGATTTCCTTTCAGCTACCGGGGCCAGGTCTGCTCTCAAACAATGCTGTCACCACCCCCTGCCAGGAAGCTGCACTCAGGAGGACAGAGCTGGCTTTGGCTGGGCACAGGCACCCTCTGCCTTCAGAGGACAAAGGATTTTGCAGTATAAATATTGGGGCCCAGACCCCAGAACTTTAGATCACTTCTGGGAATCAAGACGAACCTTTGCCAAAGAGAAGAACCGGAGAAGCTGAAGGAAGATGACTGCCCCTGTGCTGTTTGCTATTGGGGTTGGCCTACAGTGGTTACTTTATTACCAAGGAAAGGAGAAAAGGAACTTTGTGTGAACTTTTACTATCTTGAGGAAGATCTCCAAGGGCTTGTGACTGAGCTTGACTCCTGTTCTGAAATCTCAGGGACACAAAGACTTCACCACCAGCTCCCCCTGAATTCCCTTGCTGGGAGTTCTGCCTGCTGTTGTTTGGGCCCTCAGAGACTGCGTGTCGCTGGGAGCTGGAAGCGCGACGCAACGAGGAGAAGCGTGTTGCCACCGCAGCAGTTGCTGTCACATCGCCGGGGAAGTGTGCCGCTGCTGCCGCAGAGGTCGCCGTTGCATCACCAGAGAAGCATGTCACAGGGCCTGTTGCGGCTCTAACGTTCATCGATTTTGCCGCACGGCCGTCGGGTGTGCACGCATCGCATCCACATTGTCACATCGCTTCAAATACGACATTTGGTCACATCGCACCAGACTGTCGCATCGCGGCGCCATCCTGTCGCATTGTAACGGGAACGCAGTATGAAACCGACGCATCACCTACTCTCCGGTAAGAAACCGACACATCACCTCCCCCCCGCTGCAGTAAGGAACCAACGCATCACCTTCCCCGAAGCAAGGAACCGACGCATCACCTTCCCTATGACCCCTTTGTTTGTATTGCAGGACGCATCCAAGGTACTTTGAGAGTAAAGTGTTGCATTTACCATCTACATTGAGTTAAGCTAATTCTTCCATTTTAAAGTCATTTTTGATGCAGTATTGTGGATTTTTGTCGTTAGGTCTTGTTTTAAGTCTAGTAAAGATTACTTACTTTTCTAAACTGGTGTGGTGTCCATTTGTAGTTTTTCACTGTATTACTGTATGTGTTCACAAATTCTTTACACACTGCCTCTGAGATAACCCTGTCTGCTCATGCCAAGCTACCAAGGGGGTGAGCAGGGGTTATTTTAGAAGTGTAGCCCCTTAACCGGACTAGAAGCAAGGGTTCCTATTTGGACAAAGGTGTAAACCATTGCCAACTAGAGACCCCCATTTCTAACACTCCCTTATACTGCTTAATCTCTTACACTCACAGAAGACAAATCTGCTAATGGTCTTGTCCATCACTCAGTACTGTGCCAACCCTTTAACCAGCCATCACCAACTGAACAGGCATGAATTAACTGTAGACAGCTTCCACATACTGCTGACCAATCAGCAGACTTTAATCTAGTCCACCACTGGAGGACGCACTAGCTATATACTATAACTGCTTCTTTGCATCGCGCAATGACAATCAGATGTGGGGTGACGATAAGAACGAACATTGCAGCAAATCTCTCCATTTGTCTCTCCAACCATGCCTTCTGAGGGCAATAAACCTTTAAACAAAATATTGAAGAGGACAACCCTGCGCAGTAACTAGCTATGTGGACTAGGATCATAAAGAATGGACCAAGAAAGCTTCTCAAAGCTGCCAGCTTAATGAAAACCATAAACTGCGAGTTCAACTCAAGAACCCCTCCATCCACCACACACTTAAGTGCTTCATTCCAAAAGACGATAAGCGCAACTCTGTGGTAATCACACATGTTATAGTAAAACTTCCCACAGTGAATCTAAAACAAAGACAACACCCTGCCCATCATATACCCTGCATGGCAGAGCATTCTGCCCATGCAGGCTAGCACTTAAAGGCGGATAGGTAAAAGCTATATAAATATAACAATACAATAAAATGACAGATGGGTAACAGTGAATAACAGGTATGTTTTTCAACTTCGTTTCCCAAGTATCATTATAGACAAATAGAGCTTCACTCTTGTGTCATTATTTAATATCACTCAGAACTACTCGGTGAAAGAGATCACTGTTTTCAATGTTACTCATATATAATTATATACATTAAAGCCTATCTTTAGTTTCCCTAACATACTTCTTTAATATCTCTCAAGGAGAGTGTACCAAATTTTCAATCCAGAAGACAGCCAGTCCAGCACGCATTTTACACTCACAATATGAGTTGTATTAAAAATCGAAAGAAACATTAGAAAATTACACTAATTACGCATACAACTAAAAATGTATCCGCATTAGTACAGTGTTACTAAGCGCCACGTGATAAAGGAAACGAGCAGAGCTTTTGTCAGTGGCACCCAAAAATACAGTGCAATTTTGCCAACAGGATTGGGAAACATGCAGAAAAAGCAATGAATTTGGAAAGTTTCGAATTCTACCTCTAGCGTGTTAGATAGACTGGAACTGTTATAAATCTACAGATTATTTCCACCCAAGAAAAATATTCCACCTCACTCACTAAAAATACCTCCAGCATTAAACGACAAATAGCTTTTTCAAACGGCCACAAAAATACACTTTGCGTATTTAAGAACGTTTCTCATTGAAATATATATTCTTAAAATACATGTTTTAAATGAATGGTAGGAAATATATATAGTTGTCTACAAATGAAAATACCCCTCTTTCAACCATTGTGACATGTATTTCATAAATTCCCCTGTTCGATCTTTATCTTCGATAACAGATTCTTTGACAAAATGCCTCTCATTTCATAAAGTAAATGTAAATTCCATTATCGAGTGAAATATGGCTTTCCATGTTCTTTCAGCTCTGAATAGTACTTTGATGGGCAAAACCTGTAAGTCTAGCAGTAATATTATTCAATGCAGTCAGGCGGGACACAGGCTACATCCATCTGTCACACTGAGCTACATGCAAGTAAAACCCCTCTTACCTTTCCTTCTGCATTTCCGAGAATGTTTTGGTCGATCTCTCCGACCTCTCAGACACTTTCTTCTCAATATCTTCCCGCTCTTCCTTCTTCTTTTGCAAGTCTGAGGTGAAGCTCTTCCGTCTGTTTTTCCATTTGGCGAGATCCTAAAGCAAGAGGCACACTGTCACTCACTGGCCCAGCGAGCTCACTTTCTCCAGCCCTCTGTGGAAGCCACAGGTGCTCAGAATATCCCAGGGCATCACGTTACACAGAGCACAGGACATGAATTCCGACCTGAATTCCAGCTGCTCTACACTACTGACTTTTTTCTTCAGAAGTATTTAATCCACTGTGAGCATCCAAAATACAATCTGTCCTGTGTCTGCCACTGCTTTACCTTGCCCTAGGAACATTCTTTATTCATCGGGCAAAGCTTATTATACCCTAAAGGCACGATTGAGAAATAACACGAACCCACCCACAGCAAAAACCTGCATCTCAGCAGCCAATTTACACTATCCACATCGTTGTAGGGAAACAGTCAACCGAGCTCTACTGACCTCAGGCACAATATGTATCCCAGACCACTCTTTATATCGATTAGTCTTCCCTCTAACCCGCCCCATACCCTCAAGCTGTGAAGTGGATTTTACGCAGATGCTCTCACTATGAAGCCTACCACTCTCAAGATTTCCACAAACAAGCTAAGATTAAGTCCACCTCTGTCAGATAGGAAATGCAATCGCGCACAAAGCAGCATAGCTTTGTTGCAAAGGAAGCCTTCACTGTGAATGTAGTGATTGCATAGGGCAAAAAACAAACCTTGAACGCCTCTCTGTACGATAACCTGGCAGATTGCCCTCACCTACTTTGCACTTTAAAGTCAAAGTCTCTACTTAAACTGAAGTGCTTTTAAGATGCCAGCATGTCAAGGGAGTGGCATGGGGCATCACTGACTAAAACTTTGTAAGGACCATTCCTCAGGGTGCCCACATTGGGAGTAACCTGCCCCCAATGAGGACTATAGTCTCCTTCTTGTGGCACCTTTCATGTCTCACGCAATGACTACGTTACAGAAACATACCTCGCAGCAGGAAGGCACCTTAAAGGTAATCCATGTTTCCCACAACAAGGACTGACTGCCACCGCAGAACAAGGAAACGAGGTGTGTGATGCAATGAGCAGTAATCAACCTATGCTGAGCCTGGCATGCTAAGGCACTATATGGTAAAGGAGATTTTTTGTTGCTTAGCGAGTGGCTGAGTGGGACCATCTTTAAAAAGAAGAGGAAGGTTAGAGAGATGGTTGGGAGGAACATTTTCTGTTGGGCAAAACATGTCACTTGAAGGTGAGGAGGGATGTGGCAGACGAAAACGTTTTGAAAGCAAGTTGACTGCACTGTTCACTTATAACTGACTTTAAGAATAATTGAGAATGGAGAAAAAAATGCTTAACTGCAAAGAAGAAAGTTACAATGTCATGCATGCCAACCACTTGAGGTTCTCTGAAGGTGCCCACTTAGGAGAGGTGTGGTAAGGAGGGTATGCGCCACTCCCACACCACTGCAATTCCAAAAATCTGGTTCACTGACAGTGAAGTAACTTTGTGTCAAGTTAGGACAACAACCGTGACAGAGGAGATGAGAGGGGATCCAGGGAGGTTTCAAGACTAGCCACCTTGCATTAGTCTCTAGAGACAGCTGCACACTTGGTGTATAGTGCCCTGCTATGGCAGTGGGCAGGATCCACAGAGGTCATGCCTGGAACTATTTTTGACTCATGAAGAAGAACAGGAACATTCCATCCCTGTTTTGAATAAGAGGGCAGTTACATATGGGAGGAAAAGACTACATTTGTTCACAAAAATGTTCCAATAGTTGACCAACTCAATATAATAGGTAGAATTTATAAACCCTTTACGGCTCTGATCCTGTAAGCTAGGTTTGCAGGACTCTTGACCAATCCCCTTCATTCTAAACAGTATTAATTCAATTATGCTTTTGAATTTAGGTGTCTTACCTCAGCAGGTCATCACATCTCTCCACTATTAGTTTCTCGATCCACCAGTTGGCGAAATACTGAACAATGCAATAAAATTGCTGATATATTGCTGCTTTTCTTTAAGAAATAGGTTGTTCTGTGCTTATCTACTTCTGTGTTTTGCAACATGGATACCTTTGGTAAAAGGAGCACTCCGAGGAAATCATCTATGTTAGTAATTTCCCCAGTTTCTTTGGACTGGGAGTCATGGATCCTAGAAAAACTGTTTAGCTAAAACTTATTCCAGGAAGTAGATTTTTCACCTGCATGTTTGAATTTGTATTGTTCTTGTGGGGTCTACCCAAATATTTAGCAAAATGATCTGAGCATACAAGAGCTCACCCTGAAATATTTGAAGATTTCAAAAACTTTTAACACAGTTTAAAACTTTTATACACAATCCCCAAGAGGATCAGTGTGTATCAAACTCAAATGGTAGGTCCTCAGCTATAATTGCCTGTGTGGAACAACCCTGTGTCTGACTGGTTTGTCTTTAGTTCCATTATATCCAATTTAAAATAATGGAACTTGTAATAAGGCGGATGGGATATCCGTCACGCTTGTGATGGAGTAACCCGTCCAACAAACTCGTAATCAGGCCCTTAGAATGATGTCACTATGTTGTTTTTGCTTCATTTTGAATGTTGCCCTTTATTTCTAATCAATTTAGTTCTTGCCATTATCTTTAATCCAAAGATCTAATTTTTTACAACTGGGGGTATTTTGATTAGTAAATCCTAGTCTTTTTAACTGCATGTTTTGGGTCTTTACATTCTTTAACTGTATTGTTTAGATGTGATATTACACATAACATCTAACACATTTTTATTCGTAATTCTTGCATGTTCAGATCGCCTTGATGCCAAAGGTGAACCAAGAAACTTTAAGCTGAACCAGCTCAGTTCTGTGGCCTGTATTAGTAGCTAGAGCACAGCAGGCCGCTTTCTCACAGGCAGATATAACTCATGCATGACAAACAATGCTTTTAAATATGGCACTTTTACTACTCTAAGAATTTACCTTAAGATTGTGTTTTATATTTTAAGTTGGAAAATCTATAGAATGCAGGAAAGAAATAAGTTAGACATTTCTGCAGCAAACATGGATAACTCGGCATGTCCATTCCGGTAATGTCTGCAGCATTACTGTTCATTCCTCACAGCACGTCAACATTCTCAAAGTGTGCAGCATGCTTTTTGAATCCTTTGTTTTTGTTTCTACCACTCCTATGGTTATAGAGTTTCATGTAATAACCACTGTCAAACCATATTTCCTGCTGTTCCACCTGATGCTTATCAATCTAGTTTAGCTTCCATCATGAAGTGCCTGCCTTCTCTAAAATATACCAGTACCAATCTGAAAAACATGATTGCTGTCCCACCTCCTGGTACACTGCACTAAAATTGGAAAAACCAATGCCCTTAATATGATAGTAAAGCTATAAAGTATTTTGAAGATTATAGGCTACATGGTGTACCCCTACTATATCACATGTGCTATACTGCAAGAAAATAATACTGCATCCCCTACATCAACCTAAACCCTACACTGTAAGGTATATCTAGACAATAAGATGTGTAAGGGAGGCAATACTAATGTATGTCGGTATGAACATCATCAATTTAGTGCCATGCTACCTGCGCTACTAATGTCTCTCCACATGTAAAACATTTTAGTCTTTGGCCACTGTTAATAAACCTCTGTAAAACTTTATCAGGTATGTGAATGTCCTATTTAATATTCTGGTAAGACAGAAGGAGTAGTTTCTGCCCTGTAACTCCAGTTCTGTAGTAGGGGTATCTCTGTTATAGTCAATCTAGTAAATAGTCCCGCCCATGTGCGTGGACCCCGGCAATCAAAAATAATCTCTTAAATTGTCAAAAAATGCAGAACTGCAAAGACACTTAAGAGAGAATTTAAAGACAAATAATGCAGCCTATATCCACAGGCTACACTGTCCAGTACTTCAACTAGAAATTCCACCAAAAACAACCACACAAACAGCACAGCCTGCCCAGTTTCTTCCACAGAGAAACTTGCCTCTACCAATAAAAGCCTCTGGAATGATAGAGAGGAAGGTATGGACAGACAAGCCCCATAGGCTGCCATTATGTGGCTTAAATAGGATACTGTGCCTTTAAGAGAACTTTCCAGAACTTCTCCCAGTATCCCAGAATGCACAGCAGGTCCCATTTAATTTCAGTTCTTTTTGAAGGCATAACACGCCAGTCCTGTAGCATTCCTTACACGAATATCTTTCTCCACAGGGGAGGAGGGCGGGCGCTTATGACTATAACAGAGATACCCCTACTACAGAACTGGAGTCACAGGACAGAAACTACTCCTTCTGTAGTAGGGGATCTCTGTGTATAGTCATAATCTAGTGAATAGAATGGCAAGCCCATCCCCACACCAAGCGACGGTGGAGAACCAGAAATAACACCACTATTGTGCGAACAAATTTCGCAGCGAAGCCTGCCCAACCTGATCGTCTGCCCTGGCATCAGAGTCCAGGCAGTAATGCTTAGCAAAGGTATGGACCTACTTCCAAGTGGCCGCCTTGCAGATTTCTGCAATTGGAACATTACGGAGCAAAGCTGTCGTGGCAGCTTTACCCCTGGTGGAATGAGCCTTAGGTGTACCCCCTAAGGTCTTATTAGCTTTTTGGTAACACAGCTGTATGCAGGACACAATCCACCTAGAGATGGACTGCTTCGAGGTCGCAAGACCCGTCCTGACCGATCCATAATTGATAAACAATTGGTCTGACCTACGAATATCTTTGGTTTTATCCAGATAAAATTTCAACACCCTCCTAACATCCAGGGAATGTAAAGACCTGTCCGCTGGAGAGGAAGAATTCTGAAAAAACGTAGGCAAAGTTATCGTCTGGTTGACATGAAAATCAGAAATAACCTTGGGAAGAAATTTAGGGTGAGTACGCATAACAACCTTAGCAGCATGAAATACAGTATAAGGTTCTTGGCAACACAACGCCTGAATTTCACTCACCCTGCGGGCCGATGTAATGCCACGAGGAACGCCGCCTTCCAGGACAGGTGCTTTAACGAAGCCTTATGAATAGGTTCAAAAGGCTCCATCAATCTGGACAGCACCACATTCAATTCCCATGAAGGCGAAGGAAGCCTGACAGGAGGGAATACTTTCTTCAAGCCTTCCAGAAAATCTTTGATCACAGGGATCTGGAAGAAGGAAGTCTGTGAAGGGCATTTCCTGTAGGCAGTCAATGCAGCGAGATGAACCTTAATGGAATGAACATTAAGGCCAGACTGCGCCAAATGTAGAAGGTAAGGAAGAATGACATCCTCCTTGCACGTCGTAGGGTCATAGTTCTTGGACTTGCACCAGATACAGAACCTCTTCCACTTGTAAGCATAGGAAGTCCGAGTGGAAGGTCGCTTAGACTCCTTCAGTATGTCCATGCAATCTTCGGGCAGATTCAAATGACCATATTGCACTATCTCAGGAGCCATGCCGCCAAACTCAAAGACAAGAGGTTGGGGTGCAACATCTGCCCCCCGAACTTCGTGAGCAGGTCCGGCCTGCACGGCAACCGTATGTGAGGAAGGAGAGACCGGTGAAGCAGGTCCGTGAACCACCACTGCCTGGGCCATTCCGGAGCAATAAGTATCATCCGCACCCTGGACCGGGCCAGCTTGATGAGTACTGCCGGAATCAGGGGAATGGGTGGAAAAGCGTACAGAAAGCTGTTCGACCAGTTAATCCATAGCGCATTCCCCAGCGTCCCCCGCTGGTAGTACCTGGAGGCAAAGTCTCTGCATTTGCTGTTTTCGGCGGTGGCGAACAGATCTACGTCTGGCGTCCCCCACCTTGTGAAGACTTCTCCTAGTACTTCGTCGTTTATGACCCATTCGTGGTTTTCCTGTAGCAGTCTGCTCAGTGCATCCGCCTGAACATTCTGCACACCTGGCAGATGGGTAGCCGTTATCGTCAGTCCTCGGGCCAGAAGCCAATGCCAGATCGCCTGCGCCTCCTGCGACAGGGTGCGCGATCTCGAGCCCCCCTGCTTGTTGAGGTAATACATCGTGGTCGTATTGTCCGTCTGTACAAGCAGAGCTTTGGTCTGAAAGGACGGATGAAAGGCCTTCAGTGCCAAGTGAACAGCTCTGAGTTCCAGGAAATTGATGTGATAAGTGGCCTCCATCGGGGACCACGTTCCTTGAATCTGTAGGTCTCCGGAGTGCGCCCCCCAGCCTTGGAGAGAAGCATCCGTCACGACAGTCTGAGTGGGAATGTCCTTGTGGAAAGGGACCCCTCTGAGGAGATTCTCCGCAGAACACCACCACTTCAGAGACTGAAGAGCATGCAGAGACAGTCGTATCTTGTCGTCCCAAGATCCTTTCCTCTGATCCCACTGGTCCTCCAAGCACTCGTGCAACGGTCTCATGTGCAGTCGTGCGTGTGGCGTTAGGAAGATACAAGAGGCCATCGATCCCAGTAGAGAAGACACCGTCCTCACTGTTGTAGATGGAGTGATCATAAGAGCCTGAGCCTTCCGAAGGAGTGATAATCGTCTCTCCTCCAAAGGAGACACGCTTGCTGACAGCGTATTGATGGAGGCTACCAAGTACTGTATGCACTGGACCGGAGTCGGGACAGACTTGGACATGTTGATGTGCAACCCCAGCTTGTTCAAGAGAACGCACGTCTTCTGGAAGTGTGCTTGAGCTTCCGAGAAGGAGGAGGCCTTGATCAACCAATCGTCCAGGTACGGGTAGACAAACACCTTGTTCTCTCAGGTGCGATGCTACCACCCCCATGCTCTTCGAGAATGTTCTCGGCGCAGATGTCAGTCCGAATGGCAGTACTGTGTATTGATAATGATTGGCGCCGACTTTGAATCGCAGGAACTTCCTGTGTTTGTGTGCAATGGACACATGGAAGTACGCATCTTGTAGGTCTATAGCACATAGCCAGTCTCCCTGTTGCAACTGAGGATAAATCTGATGCAACAACAGCATGCAAAACTTTTCTCTGCGAATCCACTTGTTTGCCTGTCGCAAGTCCAGAATGGGCCTGAACTCGTTCTTGTCCTTCTTGCGAACCAGGAAGAACCGGGAGTACAGACCTCTTCCTCTTTGAGACCGAGGTACGTCTTCTATCGCCCTTTTCCTTAACAGGATATCGGCCTCCGCCTGGAGCTCGCGCAGCTGAAACTGCGAGCTGACCGGTGGAATTGCTGGAGGCGGGCTGGTGAACCGAAGACTGTATCCATTGCAAACAATATTCAGCACCCACTTGTCCGGAGTAATTTTTCTCCACTCTGCCAGAAAAAATTGAACGCTTCCCCCCCACCGGAGTGGGTAACGGATGTAGGGGAAGTAAGCGCTCAGGGCCTAGACCCGGCCGGGCCTTTAGTCGCTGTTGCCGACTGTTGGCCGCCTCTGCCTGTCTGGCGGTTCTGGAACGGCCTTCGGAACTGCTGCTGCTGTTGCTGCTGCTGCCCCGAAGCCTGGCCACGCCCTCTGCCCTGTCCACCGAACCGTCTCTGGAACGGGCGGAATGATTTCTTGGTATCCTTGGGCTTTTGCAGACCCACCGCCGTGAGCGTTTCGGCCTCCGCCTTCATGCGGGCCATTTCGTCATCAGCATGTTTTCCAAACAGGGTTTCGCCAGAGAATGGTAGATTGGCAACCCTTTGTTGTGCGTCAGGTTTTAGTGACGTGAGGCGGAGCCAGGCGTGTCTTCGCTGGTTAATCCCATGGCAGAAGCCATGCACCGCCAGTAAGGAAGAATCGACTACAGCACTGATGACCTGATTCGCCACCAGCATCCCCTCATTCAACACCTCCTGGAAATCTTCTCTCTAGTCACGAGGCAGGTGTTCCACAAACTGCTGGAGGGATTCCCAGAGGGCTCGGTCATACCGCCCCAACAAGGCCGTGGCACTCGCAGCCTTCATGGAAGTCGCCGACGTCCCACAAACCTTCCTCCCAGCCGAATCCAGCCATCTAGATTCCTTATCTGGTGGGACTGTGGATGACGGAGTGGTGGCATGCTGTTTCCGAGCCGCCGTCACTATCACAGAGTCTGCAGGGGGTTCCACCCTTAGAAAAGCCGGATCCGAGTCCGGAGCCCGGTATTTATTCTACAGTCTCGAGGGGGCCGCCTTAGTCACCGCCGGGGTGAGGAAAAGGTCCATGGTTGGCTCCTCCAGGCCCGGTACCAGTGGTAGTAATGGCCGGGACAGATGTTTCTGGTGAAGCGTCTCGAAGATCACCGATGTCTTGGGCGTGGGCACCGTCAACAAGATGCCCAATTTCGCTGCACCTCTTAGAATAACATCATGAAAGGACACCAGATCGTCAACCGGAGACACCCTTGTCTCCGGTGACTCCGACAAAGTCGGAGAATAGTCCCTGGTCCCCGAGGACCTCGTCTGGGAACGAGACCTGCACCTCCTGTGGCGTCGTCTCGACCGCGTGGACGACCTGTTAAGCGATCGTTCCCTCCTCCTGGAGCGAGAGCGCGATCTCCCAGCTCGAGGACGCTCCGCAGGCCTCTGTGAAGGTGTCTTCCTTGGCCTATCCTGGGGTAGAGGTTCTAGAGTCCCCTTAGGCGGTGTAGGGAGTGGAGGCAGTGACACCGACCTCGCTGGAACAGGTATCTCCGACCGAGGAGCAGGCCCACGTGGCGGAAGCGGTGGCGGTGGTTGTCCTGCGGGAGGAAGTGGTGGAAGAGGAGGATTGATGGGAGGATCCTCTCTAGGTAAAGGAGGCGGGGGCGTCATAGGCCGAGGTGGTGTATAAACCACCGAGTACACCGAGCCCGGTGACTTCTTCGGGGGAGGTGACTGCGAATCAGCCCCTCCAGTAGGTGATCGCCCTCTCCGGCATCCTCCACCAGACCCAGCGTGACTTCTGGCGCCAGAAATCCTTCTGCGCCGCTTAGGAGAGCTGGAAAGTCTCAGAGACGCCGACCTCTTTCTTCTCGACGTCGAGCGTCGCTTTTCCGGCGTCGAACGTCGCCTCCGTGACTCCGGCGTCGAACGCCGCCTCCGCGACGTCGAGCGCTTCTTCCTCGACGCCGAACGCCACGTCGAACGTGCAGTCCTCGACGATGAGCGTCGACTCCTTCTCGGCGCCGACCGCTTGTCAGAGGTCCTCGACGTCGAGGATCCCCTCGACGCCAACCGTTTGCTCGACGGTGACCGGCGGTGTCGCTTTGACGGCGAGCACCGATGCCGGTCTGTCCTTCTTCGACGTCGATGGCTCGACGCTGACGTCGACGACGAAGTCGACGGTGATCTCGACGGCAGCCTACCCAGGCCTTTCGACGTCTACTTCTCAAGCCGCCTCGACCCGGAGCCCCGGGGAGATGGGGAACACACCGTCGTCATCCCTCTCGACGTCGTCGTCGATGCAATCGACGTCGACGGGGACCGGGACCGTTTGCTGGGTTTCCTGCCTCTGGGCAGCCCCCCAGAGGCCTCAGCAGAGGCAGAGGGAGCCTTCCCAGCCTGCCCAGACCCACCTGCAGCCTGCAGCCGTCTCTCCTCTAGGCCTTGCAGCCTAACCTTCAGCCTGTCCCTCAGGGTCCTTGTTGAAAAGGTCTGACAGATGTCACATTCTTCAGGGACATGTGCTTCAGGGAGACAGAGTATGCAGACGTCGTGTGGATCAGTCTGGGCCTTCTTCCTTCCACATGCTGGGCACTTGCCGAATAGAGCAGGCATTTTAGAGCCCTAAAAAGCCTGAACAAATACACAGGAGTGAAGGGAAACACCAAGTACACAAACTGAAAACACTTTTAAAGCCAAAAGTGCACACAATTCCAATAAACCCTTGAAAAAGGGAGAGCTCAATGCACCAGGGTCCTGTTAGCAGGAGCCGGAAAAAGAACTGAAAGTAAATGGGACCTGCTGTGCATTCTGGGATACTGGGAGAAGTTCTGGAAAGTTCTCTTAAAGGCACAGTATCCTATTTAAGCCACATAATGGCAGCCTATGGGGCTTGTCTGTCAATACCTTCCTCTCTATCATTCCAGAGGCTTTTATTGGTAGAGGCAAGTTTCTCTGTGGAAGAAACTGGGCAGGCTGTGCTGTTTGTGTGGTTGTTTTTGGTGGAATTTCTAGTTGAAGTACTGGACAGTGTAGCCTGTGGATATAGGCTGCATTATTTGTCTTTAAATCCTCTTTTAAGTGTCTTTTGCAGTTCTGCATTTTTTGACAATTTAAGAGATTATTTTTGATTGCCGGGGTCCACGCACATGGGCGGGACTATTCACAAGATTATGACTATACACAGAGATCCCCTCCTACTACATAACTAAGTATTTAACATGTGAATGAATAATGTACATTAACTCTATATACCACCCGGCAAATCTAGTGGTACTGTATGTATTTTGACAGGTTCAATCTAATTCAACGTCCACTATTGTTCCCTAGGTATATCTAACCATTAATGATCCCTGTGCTGTTGCTTCCAACCCGTGATTTACCCAAGCTGAAAACTAAAATGTTAAATATAAATATGCATACATAGTTCTATTAATTAGATCCTTTGTATGAATTTTCTGGATCACATTGATTAACGTGCAGCTATGTTACATTTTCTGGAAAGACTTTTTAAAACAAGTGTAAAATGGTCTAAGATTTGGGTTAAAGGTCAAGCAATGTCACATCCTTTAGTTTTCGATGGATCAAATAGATTTTGGTGAATATGTGGCAAAAAAAAACAAAGAAGTTCTCTACTAACCAACTTTGTATGACTGTGATTGTATGATAACCCTAGATACAGATTAATATTTATCACAGTCAAAGCTCTGACCATTTACCCAAGTGCATCTTTCTAAGTCTGCCTAACACTTCCGTGGTTGCTTCTAATCGTTTGAATGTTGGATTTCGTTTTAAACTGTTATCCTCTTCCACGAATTGCATTGTGTGTTACTGTATTTTTTATTGTATGGCAATCAAGGTTACAGAGTGGTAATTTCACTAGTTTTGCTCTTTTTTGAAAAACACACTACACATGCTCTGCTGCAATCCTCTATAGGGTTTATTTTTGTGGTAAACATAACATTAATATCCTCCTCAGAAATATGTGGGGCTAACTCCTTTCTTCTGACTGATATAAGATTTTGCGGATACTTCAAAAAGTGATCCATCTCATGACATTTAGGTTGAACTAATCACTATTTTGGTAGCTCAAGTAGGAACTTGTAAATTATGTCTTTAGATATGGTCGCCAGAATTGGATGAAATACCACAGGTGAGATCTTACTAGACACGTGCACATGTGTAAAATAACTTTCTCTTTTCTGTTTATCAGCCTGCCCAGAAGACATGAAATACCGTAATGATCACAGTTCACCAGGATCGATCCATCATTTTCTTCAGAAGTACACTTAAAGCCCTGCTAGTTAAGGAACACTTTCTCAACCTGTGACTTGTTGATCAACCAAGCTATCTGAAGAGCTGCCATGTCTTGTCCCCTCTCCCCACACAGGGTCTCCCAACCAATGACCAACCACACTTACCATTAGACTACTGGTCATACAAACCCTCATCTCTAACCAGTGTCTCATTTCTAATACTCATTCCCTTTCCATAATGTACACACACTCTACAGTACAGAGTTCTAATACTTATCAAATGCTTAATATCCAGGTTTGCCCTATATAAATCCATATTCATACATATGGCACTCCTGTTTCTCTTGGTTTAACTACAGACTTGTTCCACTGCAACGTTGATAGCTGGAATCAGATATTATAAACCTAAGATTTGTGTCCTCTTTGGTGAGTCTTAAAAGTCTACCTATCATGCACCATTTCTCCAACATAGTATTGCATACTAGACGCATACATTTGGAGTTTGTTGAGCAAAGAGCTGCCAAGCCAATTTCCGGTTTTTATACATCTGATCTCACTTTCGCCAGTGATTGCTTTCTTTCTCAATTACTGAAAATTACCCTTGAGCCACTAAGAATGCATAGCCCACAATAGAGAGCCCTTTTAAAAGCTTGATGACATTCAATTATTTAAACAAACCTTGGCAAATAAAATTTATTTGATCACAAAAACTTGACGGCACCTAAAGATGGTGGCTCCATGGTTGCATAAAACAGTTTAATTTTAAAAAGTAACAATGGCATATCATTTTCATGGAAAAGTATGGGTGCTTCCTGGCAGCCAACTGTACTTGCAATAATTATAAAAAATATGTGTTAGTTTTAATGCACATCACAAGAAAATCTAGTTGTTAGTGGCACAGAGAAAGTGCGCTGTTGCCCTTGAATTACTGCAACTTGAAGGCGTAGTTTCAGCACATTGGGATGAATAAATAAATACAAAACAATAAAGTATGCAAAAAATAAAAATAAATCAAAAGGCACTATATTAGCCCACCAGCCCTAGGACTGATGTACACTAATTAGGCAGATATACACATATGAATAGCAAAAATGCATCCAATTTCAGTGCATGAGAATCAGTGTCTTAAGGGAACGGACTGACTGCTGTGGCTGAATGCGGTGGTGGGTGAGAGAAAAAGGTGAATGACAGACTAATGGATGATGAGGGCATACCCAAATGCCCTCTTTGTTAATATATATGTAAGTATTTTATATTTATGATTTTTATTTTTTACAGATCAGGTCAGCGAGGCAGCCTAAAGCCTTCCCTAGGCCAAATCTAAAAACAGAGGCTGAACTTTTAGGACTTACTTTGGGAAAGGCAAGAGATCAACTTCAGCAGTAATAAGAGCGATTTGTCATAAAGATCGCACAAGATATAAAGGCAGGAGGCGGGGATGCTTTGCTGCAGAAGGGCAAAGGTCCGAGTTCTGGAATGTCTATGCGTGTCAAATCTCGAAATAGCCCACAATGGCAGGGTTTTATAACTTAATATACTGGATCAGAAGTCAAGGGTACGATTAAGTCCAAAGTCTAAGGAATCGTGTGGGCTTTCAAAAGCCAACATATTGCAACATCTACTGAATAGATTTATAGCAGCCCCTTATCTAGAAGAAAACCCTGAAAAATGATGCGTGTGTCCAATACTGCGATTTTACATTACAACAACAAGCCTATATTTTTAAACGTTGAAAATTCTTTCAATCTCTTTCCAGTTTAATAACCATTAACTAGGGAACAATTTGGAAACAGTAATGCGCCGTTGCTTCTGCTTTAAAGGCAACAACTATCAGGGAAGTTGGGAGGCAGCCATGAAACCGGATTCTCATGGAAAGGGGCCATTCTGAAATGCAAACCTGGGCCTCTACACAGAAGGACCTGCCTCTGACGGACACATTCAGGGGCCCTGCATAAAAAGGGTTTCTGGGATGACGAATCAAAGGAAGGCAGGGAAGGCAATCCAGTCACTTGTGTAGGATGAGCAGACACCATGAACAGTATGTCATTTCATCAGCAATGCCAGATTCTGGGAACCATCTGTGCCAAAAAGACCAGAATGGAAATTTCAGTGCATGATAAAAAGACAGGAGAGCCACAAATGTGTGAATATATATAAACTTATCTTGAAATGCTGTGTTTGTCTTGGTTTTTAGGTTGTTCCCCGACATCTGCATAAAGGGGTAGCAATGGCAAACTACGGATATTGGTCTTTTAAAGCTCAGTTATGAGTTATGTAAAGCCAGCAGGGCCTATGACAATTTATTTAGACATGAAAAGCGGTGCAGAATGGCAGTAGCAGGTGGTCACTGGTGAAACGGTGCGTTGGATATATAATTACCAGCCATAGCCGGGATTGGCCATGTTGGCCAGATTCTCAGAAACAATCAGAGGGCATAGCAAAGAACTTTTGCACCAGTCATTGGCATCAGTCTCTGATGTGGATTTCATGGCACTTACGCACTGTAGTGGCGATCCTTACGATGAAGCGCATTACCTGCATACTCTCATGGCAAACTGTAAAGATAGCAACACAACAAGGCGGTAGAATCCACAATGTGTATGTCGAGATTCAAAATAAAACAACGTGGCTGAAATACGTACACTTTGCCATTGCTGATCCTGCTCCTGTATTTGGCTTTTTATTTTCTGCAAATCTTCAAAAACTACTTGCTGGACCACCGGCACCTCCTCTTCATTGACGTCCCCCATCGACTTGCTCCTACAAGAAATGAACAGTAATTTACCAATGCAGTCAGTACAAAAAAAGACTGGATGTAATACCCGAGAAGAAACCTCTTAGCGCCCGAAAGTTTACTTTGGTACCTAATGGTTAGTGGTGATTTCATGTCTTTGCAAAGCCTTTGGTGTAAAGACAAAGCATGACAAAACAAAAATAGATAGTTAAAAAAAATATTCCAGCAAGACAGTTTATGTAGTGGATGGAGTTCAACATGTCTAATAGCCGATCATCGCAAAAACAAAATCGACAGTGAGGAAAATAAATTCAAGAGTGCTACGAAGCTGCATCTATTCACAAAGATACAGGCAAATATCGTTTCAGGACTCAGCTCCTTATCAGGACAAAAATTCATACATTAGTGCTACCAAACAAGAAACACAAATTGTTGCTGAACACCTTTTCTTCCCACTCCCAGTGGTGGTCCTGTAGAGAATAGACCATTTTAACGTCCCAAAAGACACAACGCTGACTGGGGCAGAATGATATGGCATGTAGGGTTAATGGAGTCGTTTCTATTGGGACACTGCTTCCAAGCTACGGAACCCTGGGAAGGACCTCCATAGAGTAAGTTGAGATTTTACGGTGAACGTTTAAAGGCTTTTATTTATTCCATGAAAAATCCATCAATTTGCAAAGGTATTCGTGCAAGGGTGAAACTCACGACACAAAGTAGATTTACATTTGGTGGCAACGCCTGCTGAAGGGGAGAGCTGGACAGTAGGCTTTTATAACTGACTCACTCTTTGGCAGTTAAAAATGAAGGACCCTCAGATCAGGCGGGCAACTAGAGCCAAATTATTTTTTTGTGGGGGGGGGGGGGGGGGGCTAAGACTTCCAGGAATAGGCAGAGTGGCTGTAAGAAGGGGTGAAAACACAACAAAAGCCACATTAACAAGTAATTGGTCTTTTAAAGACCTGTGAAGTACTCGGGTGCGGCAGCAATTAGACGGTCGCCAGCCCGCGAAGCTATCTCAGCCCGAGCTGACACACACGACGGGGGGGAGAGGGGGGCGGTGAGCCCAATGAGTGTTGCGGGCCTGCCTCAGATACCAGTCAGTGCGTCACCCCTTCACTGCTGCCTGTGACCTCCAAGAGGGCAGGCCTGTAGCTCTCTGCGGTCACTCACAAGGGAGCTGAAATAGCTTCCATTTCAAATCAAAATCAAATCATTTTATTTGCAAAGCGCGCTACATACCCGTGAGGGTCTCAAGGCGCTGGGGAAGGGAGGGGGGGTGGGTGGGCTGCTACTGGTTGAAGAGCCAGGTCTTGAGGAGTCTTCTGAAGGCCAGCAGGTCCTGGGTCTGTCGTAGGCTTGTAGGGAGAGTGTTCCAGGTCTTGGCTGGCTAAAATGAAAGCATGCCATGTGCCTATCACTCTCTCCATCATAAGGCTTTCACCAGAAAAGCACCTGATTTCTCAACTAATGCTCAAAAGAGTTAAGATGTTATTTTAAAACCGCTCCAACTTCACACATTTGGATATCAGGGGCAAATAGGGTGACAATTGTCCGTTCAGCACTGCCAATCAGAGACACTTTAAAATTAGGGTGGGCCCTTTCATGACTGATGTGGGTTGAACACAAAGCCCCCATGGAGGAGGCCTGGACAGTGCTTAATTTAAGCTGGTGGTTTCCAGTTCTCAGCATGGCACTTAACCACTTCCACGCTAATGACAAAGCCAGCTCGTCATGGGCTTTACCTATGCTGCGCTCATGACGAGCTGGCTTTGTCATGAACAAGCCTTTTTCTACTTCTCCAGCGCACAGCGGGAAAACGCGGTAGCGCTGTAATGGTTAAATGTCAACACCGGCACTTATGATAGTCTGCCACATTGTGCCGAGGTTTGTCTAATTTAGCGAACAGCCCAACTAGTTATTTCATAATATAGTTTACATTAAAATGACTAATACCTGGCACTCAAGCCATTCTTGTGGATTTGGGTGGCAAGGAATAGTCTGAATTGTCACACTTGTAGGAGTGTGATGGAGAGTAGTGGTGTTGGTCAGGGAACAAGTCCTAAAAAAAAGTGGGGGGACGCTGTCGTAACGACAGGAAGTGACATCATGAAAGGTGGCTTGCACCATCAGACTCATTGCCTCCCCTTGCTCACCCCTTAGATGCGATTGCATCAGAGAAGCCATCGCGTGAGCAGCGTTTTAAATGAGCTCCGATCTCACCCCAAAGAGGCCAAAGAGTGAATATGTGGCTCCATTTGCTCCAGTTATCGAGCTCCTGGTAAAATAAGTGGGGGACGCCGTCCACCCGCGTGGTACCTCAACTCGATCCCTGGTGTTGGTGCTTTCATTGGCAGCAGTGTTAAGTGTTAAGTACTGGTCTTCAGCTAGAGCAGGACACAGCTAACGCTGCCTCTACAGCAGCTTTCAAGCCTGCTTTAATTTTCTTCAGGTTAAAGAGAACCAGGAAAATAACATTCATGTATAGCAATTAGTGATTTCATAGTTTAACAGCAACATAGGACAAAAAAATAATATTGAAGCCAATGCGTTTAGCCAAGCACGGTTATTATGTCAGTACAAAGCAAGGCCAAACATGTTAGAAGCGCTCTTAAAATTCAGTTCAGTTATAATCTGATAATACGTTGCAATACGGTTGTGTTTAGTGACATACAGCGACGGAGGTATAAAAAAAAATAGAACTGCCCTTGAATGTTCTAGCATTTCATCAGTGAAATTCAGGGAATGCAACCAAACTAAAGTCTGGCGCAAAGCTCGAACAGGTCAAAGTCTAGCAAGAAATAATTTACAAAACAGCAAGTTAATAATCCTATCTTTGCAGTGAGAACAAAGGCTGTGCTGCAGGTGGAGTCCGGGCGGGGCTGATATGTCACCACTATCCAAACCGGCCTGAGGCAGCAGGCTGGAGAGGGCGCACACAGCCCTGCCAAGTACCACGCATAGGGGGTAAAATGACACGTTTTAGTGCGATGGTACACATCACTTCACTGCACTAAAATGCAAAGATGCATACATAGAACCTCTACAAGTTACAGAGAAGTGGGAGACGGGTGCGCTGCTATTAGCATTCATCGATCAAACTTTTGACTTAACTTTGATGGAATAAAGATTAGATTTCTATTAGCAGGGGAATCTATTAGTGATCAAATACAAAGCTATGTAGATGTTTTAAGATAATGATTTTAATGATTATAAAAAACCTTTTATAATAAATGAGACATATTTGCATATTACAAAAGTTCAGTGAGTGAATATTGGTGTGAGTATAGAGTGACTACATGAGTGTGGTTTATACTATCAGAATAGGGATTCTCTTTGTGTAGATTAATATTGACCCTGTCCATAATCTTTGGGTGACAAAGTGCTGCTAATTCTGTTAACTCTTAATACTATTTCCTTTCGCTGTGAGCATCTTAAGGGTATTATATAATTTTAAAAAGTGACCCTTTAGCTCAGGCTGGGGTGCATGTGAAAGGAGAAAGCCACATAATCCCAGAGGTTTTCTAACACACAAATAAAGACCTGCTTACTTTACAAAGCATACCTCTTCTCAAAATATGGTATAGTGATTACTTTTCTAACTTTACCAAGTGCTGCTAGTAACTTGGATACAGTGTGCACTGCTTGCAAATTTGTCATATAATAAAAAACAAAGTTCTTTCAATGTTCTCTTTTTTTAATCCATTAACATTACGGAATTCATGTTTTGTTTGTACATTAATACATAAACCGCTCTTGATCTTATGGACAAGAATCTCCACTTCTCTGAACAAATGACAATCAATTTTACATACAATCAATATGGATTAACAATTTTCTTTAAACAAACACTTTGTATCTTTGCCCAATGCATTTTGGGGCCTTATCCCTTCTTCAGGGGCCTCTGTGAATAAACAGTGATACATGGAGGTTTTTGAGAATTAGAAGGATAACTTCAGACACAACTAGGTGCAAAGAAACATTGGAAGAAAACAAAGGCAGGTTTATGACTGGAGGATATCCACAAATGTTAGCTAATACATCGGAGTACTGGCGTTAAATCGGAAGGATCTTCTGTCTAAAAAGTTGAACACAATCACATAGTGGTCTTTGTTTCCGAAATTTCCACAGCAATAAAAAGAACAATAAATAAACGATGGGAGCTGTTACAAAGTGAACCGGAATTTCGAGGTTTATTTGACTAGAAACTATTTTTTGCATATACTAGAACCTGGAATTTAAAAGAGCTATTGGCCTTATCAAGAGCGAAATCAGATTGCCAGACTGGAGGCATGAAGTAGTGCAACAAATGCATTCATTGTAAAACTGCACTGATCAGCTAAAACATCACACTTTCATGAACATGAGAACAAGTCAAACTTACACTGACAGCAGATTGTAATACTTCCAATGTAATCTACTGTATAAAATGTCTTTGCAGATTAATTTAAATTGGAAAAACGAAAAGTACGTTGAAGATAAGAATCACGATCATAAAAGTCCGATTCGAAACAAAACTACAAATTCAAATTTGGTTTTACATTAGATTGATTCCAGACATACCACCTGACATCTGCGACTTCAAGCTATAGAGTTCCTTGAGAGCATCCCAGGTCGCAATTACTCAAAGCTACTCTCACAAAGAGAAACAATTTGGATCAAAAGATTAGACACCGTGACCCCCAAGGGATTAAACGACAAATTGAAAGAGGACTAAAACAAGTTTAGCCTTTTCTCTTCAACAAAGATGACATGTCGTATCAGATAGTGACCAGTGAGCTGCATAACAAAAAAAAATTACATAATATATATTTTATCTAGTAAAATAGCTTGAGCAAATAGGTATAGAGAAATCTGTTAACTTTGTGGAAAAAAAACACACCTAAGGGATGGAGTTCACAGAGTATTCGGTAAAACAGAACTCCAATAGGTTTCTCCAATGTATCACTTGTCCGTCCCATTGACAAAACATGCTAAATACCAGTTTACTATTATTTACCATATATACACAGAACAACCCACACATCACTTAAAAGTGTTTTACTTAGGTGTTCGGATAATGGTGGGGAATTGTTTTTTTGGGGGAAATTTGCATAATTTGGAATTATTGTAATACGGATGTTGAGCAGATCACTTTCATCTTTATATATATATATGGACTTTCAAGTTGGACGTTATATTAACCCCTACCGCGTTTTCCCGCTGTGCGCGGGAATTTAAAAAATGGCTTGTTTATGACAAAGCCAGCTCGTCATCCGCGTAGCGCAGGTAACGCCCATGACGAGCTGGCTTTGTCATTAGCGCCGAAGGGGTTAAAAAAGCAGTTTTAACATCAGAGTAAACAGTAATTCATAGGTCTACAGTCCTATGCCTGGGGCTAGTGACCTAGACTCTGTCCCCTCTGCTTTCAGGTACTCTTCATCCTCGATCCGCCCTTGGATCCACCCGGACACTTCTCTCCTGGTCGCCAGCAGCATCTTTCTCCAAGGCTCCATAGGAATCAGCGACGAAACCCGACACACTTTGACACCTATGCACCCGCTTCCTGTGGGTGAGGTAACGCGAGTATTTCGGTACTCCTGTGGGTATTGACTACCCTAGTGTCCTAGTTTCAAGTAGCTTTTTCCTAGTCCATCCGGAAGTGTCCTAAAAGAACTAGTTTCCATTTCTTTCGTTCCCATTTAACTCTATGGTAACTTGCGTGGTTGTAAAGACACTGCACGCGCATCCCGTGGGCCTCCTGCTCTCCATCCATTGGTAGTACAGTGTAGCCCCAGCCATTCTCCAGGCCCTAGGCCTTTTCTTTGTTCGTGACGTGGTACTTGTACCACTATTTTAGTATATGGTTCGAAGTGCCCCTAGGGCATTACTGTATTTTGTGCAACTTATTGTATTTTAATTAAGTATCTTGTATTGTGCTGGTGCCTCTGACCTCATAAAGAGTTCAGAGGATTGTGTTAGAAATAAATACATATATATTTTGATATACAATCTGTATGGTGTCCTTTCACTTGGTATTAAAGGGATTGCATATGGTAAAACAGCTGGCTTCACATGCCCTCTTGAGTTTAGCCTGAGACTGCTTTGTCCATGCTACCACTAGGATAGCTGGTCTATAAGGTTGACTTTACAACCATCCCCATAAGGGTTGTTTGGACTGGTGCAAGGTGCTCACTAGAATAGTGAACATCATATACCAGGCCAACTTCTCACAGCACTCATCTCACAAACATCACAGAATTACTGGTGCTGCATACCAGCATGAAAGAGCCCCGGCAATCAGTGCATAAAAATGCAGCACGTGTGAAACACCAGGTGCATTATTCACGCCCACTATACCTCAGACGCAAGTGCAGGTTTCTGATTCCGACTCTAAATACTATGCTAATGACACACTTCAAAATGTGTTATCGTTATTAAAACATTCCACTATTAGCACTGTGATGTATTCCTATAGGTTCTGAATCGATCCCCCTATTCCTGACCCTATTCTGGTTAACAAACCAACAAGTTAACTAGCAGTCAGCCCATGAGGCAGCAAACCCCCATGATGCAGATACCGTTATCTGACGAAGCCACACTACGGCACAGGAACGTGTTATCTGATTAGGTCATAACGCTTGCGATCTAATTAGACAAGCGATATTCCTCCAGCCCCTGATAAGGCATACGGAGTTCTCATAACAAATCAAACCTATGACAACCTGGGAAAAACCCTGCGGCCATTGTTTTGATTTCACCGAGAACTTCAGCAAAAGAATGTGCTAACGACCTGGTCGTATGACATCCTTATTGACGTATCTATGTCCATCCTTACGTCAATCTCGGCACCTTAAAGGTATAAATATTACCGATATTGCCCTATGCAAACACACGCGGTGGTGACGAGACGGAGCAGCCATACTTGCCGAAGCCCAGAGCAGAGCAGACCCAGCTGGCGCAGCCCCGCCTTCCTGACGCGCTGAGAACGAGACGCGCTGCTTTCTCCTGCCGAGAAATCCAGCACCGGCGCTTCCAGGTAGCCCTCGCAGGCAGCCTGGAATATCGAGACCAGAGAAGAGAGATACCATCCCTCATTCATCCTAACTTCCAGGTACAGAACTGAATAACCCCTCACAGAGAATTCTTTAGTCAGTCACTTGGCAAAAACAAACTTAACTTAAACTGTAACTTTCTATTCCCGCCCACGTATTAGGCTTAGGTCAGGTACACGGGGTAGGCGTAGCTAGAAACACCAGTTGAGTACGTTTAGTCAAATGTATATGTGTATGTAATATATTTTATTCATTTTAAACCTTCATATGGCTTAGAAACCATATCAATGTTTTTACAGTATTATTTTATACTTCTGCTTCTAATGTATGCACTTTACTTAACGATAAGTATTGCAATAATATCGATCCATTTCTCTTGTATGAGAAAAGAGACTGATCAATAAATAACATCTTTTATTGAACACGCCCGTCTCTTCCTTTTCTCTACAATCTGATGAGACTAAGAATGCACGTACTGACTGAGTAAAATAAATTGCCTTTTGTTCACACGACTCTCGAGATACACTCTTGATTAGGGGAGAGCAAAGTTGTCATGTTCTATGGTTGTCAGAAACTAAATCCCTTCTTGTCTAATCAGGGAAGTTCATTCCTTCCTGAACATTCGAGAAAGTTTCTAGTGAACTCTGAGCTAGCTGGCAAACCCAAAACTTTAAGTCTAATATCGACAGTAGTAGACCTAGTTAACGTCTGGTCTAGGCCTATACTATTGAAGGTATTATTCCAATGCGCAGAGCCTATTGGGATAATAGGAACTACACTACAGCACTAACCCCTAAATAAGCAGAATAGCACAGAGCTGTGACAACAAGTGTGACTCAGAGTAGAAAATAGCACTGAGAACTAAAAGCAAAAGGTGGAGATCTTGGGGGTCCCTTGCCTGCTCGACTAGCTAAACAAAGTTCTAAACAGGTGAACTTTAAGATCAGGATAATTTGCTGTACAACCTCTGGTGTGTTTGTATTTATATAGCGCACTTCTACCCAGAGGTCTCGTAGCGCTGTATTCATACCGTTGTGGAACCCTTCCTGGCTTTCCTGTGAGATGTCCACTCCTGGGCACCCACAAGGTGAAGCCAGGCATCCAAGCGCTGCTGGGGCCGTTGTGGAGATTAAGCAAGCTATTGCCCAGAGTCACAGAGTGGGGCCCATGATTAGACTAAACACCGATGGCGAGAATTATCAGGTCCGGGGAGATTGAGCCCAAGAGCCACAGAGGCAGGAATTGAACCCTGGTCTGCATCAGGGTCTGCCACTCTAACCATTGAGCCACGCTTCTCCACTTCTCCACTCTTCATTAAAGCGCCTGACCAACGACTTCTTACCTAATGTAACACACCTGTGTCTTTGGCATATTTCTTCATCCATGTCTTGTCCAGGTAACTAATGCTTTCATATATTTTGTCCCTTAGATAGATCGGTTTAGAGCAATTGCCAATTTGTAAATGATGAGATCTATTGTTAATGTATACCAACAAATATGATGCAAAAAATTGTTAATGCATTAAAGTGCTAGCTGAATTTAGTGTAACACAGGGACTGAATTAAGATATACCTAATAGGATCAGGCGCTTTCATCCAAAATGTAAAGTAACTTTCATAATATTTACCTGATAATTTTAAGCAATCGCATTTTGGAGGAATAACGTCAACCCAGAGCACGACCAAACGTAAGTAACAAAGTGCACTTTCATATAACACATTGCGAGTGGAGGCCTATAAATACGTTGCCTCCGCTAGGAATCATTACATAGCGGCCTCCACCGTCTTAAGGTGCAGTCAAGTTCTATGTTAAATGGTGGTGTCAGTTAACCTAGTGAGAAGAGTGACACTATCTGCTGAGAAACCTTCTAGATATTTGTCAGCTCTGCTTGGGTATCAAAGAACTCTTCCAAAATTAAAACTAACGTTTTTATTAGCTGATGCTTCAAAAAAAAGTCCGAAAATATCCACATTCATCACTGCCATGTCAGCTGAAACTGATGATTTAAGCCATCTTTTGATCATATGGTGAGAAAACAGTGGAATATTTTGTAAAACGTGTGTAACCTACCACATGTGGGGCCGTATTATACATAGAGCCTGGGGGGCACAACAGACAGTGCCTTCTTTGTAATGTGACTGACTGTCCCGGTTTGCGCCTGGCACACCTTTTGAAAGATGTATCTATACTACTATTATAAAGGAAGAACTTTGAACCTTTGAGGCGGGTAAACTCGGGAACCACCGCGCCAATCCACACACCCGATACATCGTTGTAATTGTCAGGGTGTGCAGATGGACATAGGCTATATAAATTTAAAAAAAAAGTTATTTAAAAAATTTACGAGGAGAAAAAAAAAGTAGTCCCATGGAAGTAGAGCCGGCCGTGACGTGCGTGCTGACATCAGGAGCGCGGGGACGAGCGGTGTCCAGGAGCGAGAGGAGGAGCGGCGGACATGAGCGCCGGACAGGCGGGGAGGAGCGGTGAGGAGCTGCAGACAGGCTGGGAGGAGCGGAGAGGAGCGGCGGACAGGCGGGGAGGAGCGGCGGGCTGGTGAACTCAGGAGCACGGGGAGGTGTGGCTGATTAGGTAAGGCTCCGGGGGACCCACGGACAATGTCGGGGCGGGCGGGGGCCCTGAAGCCTGATTGCTCCCGGACAAGGTCGGGACGGGCTGCTAGTTGTATACATAATACGGCCCGGTTGTTTCTTAGAATAACCAACATTTCTATTTGTTTGAGTAGCAAAACACATCCTCCAAATAAATAAAAACTATCTCCATGAAAATGGCAAAAATCTGGGATTGCCAACCCGAGGTACCTTTAAGCTAGGCAACTCAACAATAAGCTCCTAAGGTGGCAGTGAATATAAAAATAAAAACAGAGCTACCACGGATAAAAGGAAAAATCAAACGGCACATTCAAGCTAAATGTAGACTAGAGTGAAGCACTACTTCATAATGGGTTGCAAACCCTTTATAAGTAGACCTCAGACAAAACTGTTTGCTGAGAAAGGATTACTGTGTAGTGTGAATGCAAAGTTTGACTAGACTGCTGGGGCAAATTACCGATTGCCACAATTGTAGGTTCAGTAGTGAACACATGATATAAAAGGGGACAGTGCGCACAATTATTTGGCTGTGTTGGAGGATATTATTGGGAAGGTGCTGCTAGCATAATTTCTCACATGCTGTGAGGCAGTACCCATTGGTCAGTGACCTACCCTCACAATGCACTACATTCTGCTCCAACTTTATTATTTGTCTTTCTGTTACTCCCTTTTTTTAATTTAGAACATTCCACTTTTAGTGGGTGGAATATTTTAATATCATTAGTTTTTTTGGCATGGACTACACCAGTTGTTAAACTCAGGTTTAGGGGGCTTAAACAACCAATATAAACCTCTGCAGCGGGTTCTAAACTCATTTTAGGTATCAATTTCAGTTTTTAGCTAACTGTAAGCAAACGGTTCTTGTGAACTATACCAAAAACTTAACGTAGGTTTAAACCTGCTCATTACTCATCATTGGGTGACTTTCTTGTAATTTTCCTTCCTTGGCTTTCCTTCCTCCTCTTGTGTATGTGCAGCCCTGGATCCCTCTGACCATTCTTTTGATTGAATATCCTTCCACGGCTCACATCCACTTTATTCTTTTTCTTTCAGCACCCTGTGACAGTGAATATGTTTTCTGTTGCTTTTCCTCGTGAACTGCTTCCCAACTCCCTCCAAATACCCCTACTCCCTCTTGCTCTCAATTTTGCTCCCAAACTCTCCCATCTTGTCTGTAAAAGCACAGCAGCAAGTTTATTTTTGCATGTGTACGACTAAGGAGCAGATTTTAAGGGTTTTTTTCTTTTATGTTCTGCATTCCACATATTGTAGGCCTGGGCACAGAAATACTTTTTTGGTGCTAGGGGAGAGGCTGGCTTCTGTTCTCATTCAGATGCCATTCTAGAAACAAGATGTACCTCGTATGAACGAAAAATAGCTGTCTCTTCTCCTAGAGACCCATTAATGTGTTGCCTGGGCTACTGCAAAGGACCTTAAGGCTGGAGCATGTTTAAGTTCTAAGTCCTGTGGAAATGGTTTTGCTTTAAATTCTGGCATTTTCCCTTTTTTTTAAATTATGTTTCCTGCGTGAAGGGTATTTGAACAATAAAGCAGGCTATTTATCAAGATTGAAAACATTTAACTAAATTATAAAATACCTCAAGATATGCGCTTACTTTCCGTCAGTATTTTGCAATGTTTTTATTTTTTTTTCTTAACAGATTTGAACGGCTACTAATTGCCCATTCACTTCTTTATGTGCCCTTGTTTTCAGGTCAAATTCAAATTTGTGGTGAGTGAAATTAACAATTGTTAATTTACTCAGCGACAGGCTTCAACTAATATCAGAGTCAAGGGGATAACACCAACGCATTTGAAGTGAAACAGGCTTCAATGAAATATTAACTCCACCAATCTTATTAATACAGATGAGACCCATGTAAGAGTACCACTGAGTTGGGTAACAATAAACACCTGGTATTCAGCACCAAGATACCCTGCCTTGGGTGAACATGCACTTTACAAATAAACATTATGTTACAATAAAAAACATTGTGTGTATTTGACCATTCAATTTGTCCTACACTGTCGTGAAAAATAGTTTTACTATAGTTAATGCTTTACAGAGGTGACAAACATAATTTAATGGATATCATGTCGGACCACGATTGACAGCTTAACATGTATAGAATACAATAAAAAAAAGATTCTTAACTGGTGCACCAAATGGAAAAAACACCTACACTTAAGATCCTCTGGACATTTACTTATTATAATGGCCATAACATGAAAAACAAAATCAAGATAATCCACACGGACATTTGCTTTACAGAAAGAAATTTCAAACCCTGTTGGGTAAATATTCATATGTTGGAATTAAAGTATTTTTGATTATTGATAGATCTGCTTCTAGAAGCTGGTCATCTTTTCAGAAAGACGGCCAGGATCCGATATGTAGACATATGCACAAATGCTTCAAGGTACTCTACAGGCCCTATGTTGGACAGTTTACAGATTTCTCCTGCTAATTTGTTCCACATACAGCACATTTGTACTTAGAAACGTTCTTCACTGAAAGGGGCAAGTTTAAATTTGATAGTTCCTTGTAGGTCTTATTTTTTTTATCTTAAGTATCTTTCAAGAACTGCAGGCTTATTTTTTTCTTTAAAATATTTGGGTGACATCCAAAAAAATGATCTAGTGTGAAAGGTAAGGGGTTTAAAAAGCAGTTAAGATTGTGGAAGTAAATGCGACCGGTTTTAATTCAGAGACATATATGTCCAGATTTCTGATAAAACTCGCACCCATATCACAGGCAATTGGTTCATTAGCTTGGACACAAATCTCTTTGTTAGCCAGCCCGCTAGGTTAAGCGTCTATCCTCACAAAAGAAAGATAACACATTATAAGGTAGAGTTGTTACATGCTCCATATATGTACAATCCTGCTTATGTCAAGCCTATTCTTGCTTAAATGTGTGGTATAAGCCCTGTGCCTCAAATTTTTCACTTCTTTTAAGGCATGTTTCTTTGTGCAATTTCTTGGCTTAAGCAATAGGTTTCCTCTTCTGTCTGCCTGCAGAGTTTGCCCAATGTCCCTCGATCTTCTCAAACCGTTGCAGACATATCCTGTGTGCATGCCAAGTTATCCATTATCGTACAACAATTAATTCTCCTGCACCAGTGCGCAAATTTACAACTCTCAAGGAAAGTTTAGATCTGTTGCAAAACACCAGATTGTTAATTTTGTATAATGACTTATAATGGCCTACCTAGGTTCCAACTCTCCTACACATCACCCAAGAATTTCAGTATCCTAGGCATACCCAGCAGGTTATCGACAGATGTGTCTTTGAGCCACGTCGGATCAGAAGCATTGAGCCATCTTCCTAAAACTCATTTGAAATAACCCACTACATGTATAATAGTTTAAAGTGGTTAAGGTGTTCTACATGTTCATCTAGCATATATTGTTAGCAATGTTTAAGCAGTTGCTACTGAGTATGAGGGGATACTCCACATCAGTCTCTTAAGGGTCACAAAAGATATCTAACAGATAGAGCACTATATTTTATATTGCGTCAAGATAAGGGGCTTGAAACCTTGCCTTTACAGAGGTCTTGAGCTTTATGGATGCAAAATCTTGATCACTGAATCAGCTACTATTTCCCAAGCCCTCCTTCCCACTCCTAAGTGTAAAGGTGTGCCTGCTTTCGCTAGTAAGAAAACTATGAATTTGGTTGCATGACAGTAATCTGTGTGTTGCAGCTAGTCCAAAAGATTGCATCTGCAGCTAGGATGCACAATTAATACTGCAATTTAAAATTAGGTATATAAAAACCCTGTTGACACACAACAACCATCCCTAAGATCATTTTGTTGAATAATCAACAGCAGCAATAAGTGGAGGGGCCACAATCTGGCCAGAATTGTCATTTCCCTTGGGATTATCAATGGCCCCTCAATTGACCAGCTGTGAACAGCAGAGACCTATTTTCCATCTTTGGTGTGATTAACTGTGCTTCAAGTGAGGAAAGGTGCCCAAACGAGAGGTCTCCAAAGGATGATCCAGACGGAGACATTTCTGCAGTGTTCAGATCCGACTGAGTGCTCAATCATAGCTGTAGGTCTTTCAAGGTATTTATTCATGGTTTCCCAAATTCTTCTCGAAGTACAATAAAGAATCCCAGCCCTACACTAGCCCAGACATCACCCAGCAATCGGAGTGCGTTATGTTTTCAACTCTGATATTCTGCTATTGAGTCTGCAGTTTTTTCACCACCCAATGTCCTTGTTTACACCCTGTCAGTACTACACCATGGCTTTGATCATGCAAAATTCCTGGCACTTGTGCTCCACAAAGGATAGCTCTAGATGTCTCCCTCTCGAACACTTGCAATTCTAATCATAGTTTCTGGCCTTTGCCTCATGGTCTCTGGCTGGCTGCGGGCTACCAAGAGTGAGCACCTGTAATATTTCTCTCTACAAGACTCAACCCCCTCCTCGAGTAGGGACATTTACAGTGTCTACTTTGGTATTTAGGATACTCTTGTTCCTCAAAGCCACCTTCGAAGACCACACATACTTGTAAAGTACATTAAAATGCTGGCACTTTGTGGAGGTAGTACATACACCTGCAAAGGGTTTTTACCTTAAACAATGTTTCCTTGCCTATCATTGATACCGGCAGCAGTCCCAGTTCTTAGACTTGTTAGCAAATCCCTCCGGAAAGGGGTTGCATTAAGCCTTACGACACTCTGCTTTTCAATTACAGGGTGTACACAGACCCAGATATTTACAGCAAGTCTCTTTGGGCCAGCAGAGTGCAGCTTTCCATGGCCAGACAGAATTTAACGAGTGTACAATGGCAATCCTTCACATGCTGTTTTAAATATAGACACCAACGTATCCTATGATCTTGAACTTATCCTTTCAAGCAAAAGATTTCCAAATGAAAACTGATTAAAACAATCAAGTTTTGGGTCTGCGTCACCTTTTAAAAGACATTATAGCGACTTACATGATTAGCGAAAATAGTTGAAGGATCTATTATTCTACCACGTCTATCTGTCCTTAACAACCAGAGAAAGGAATACCCTTGCGTCTAAGTGCCAACTTAAATATATAATAGTGTTGTATTCATGTGCAATGGCATGCAGACCAGTTTAGCAGATCTGATAGCGATGGAGCACTAGGACAGTATTAAGTAATATAGTGGATAAAGATAATCCAAGTGGCACCCATTAAGTGAGAGCGGTAGTCGTGGGAGCCCAGGATAACCTAGTGAGATATGTCGTTGAAAAACCAGAAACAAAACATGAAGTCTTGAACTCTCTATAAAAGATTTGAATTGACAAATGCTTTGGTGTTCAAGCACATCCCAAGCGCCAGAGGGGGATAGTAAAATGAATGTGTCAGCTACTCTTAGGAGGTAATTTCATGTTCCAATTACAACCTCATATGAAAATACAAGATGGTATTATCTAATGTGTTTGTGGTAATGCAACCAATGTTTATTAATATATTTCAACATTACGGGAATTTTTTTTATTGGTAGACAACTTGCCAGTATTTCAGGATTCATAAAGTTATTTAAAGTGTCATACAATCTCCTGATATAGGCTTACTTGTATTATTTCGGATAATGCGATTGGTGAGGAAGAGTCTCAGTTATAAACAAATATGGTCAATGGGATCATGGGATTCACTTAAGATCATGTACTCTTGATACTTATGAACTGACAAAGCTTGGAAACTAAAGTGTCTGGACTACCAATCAATAGTTCAATATGCCCAGCGTTTAGCATCATTGAGCTCTGAACCTTACAAACGGCAATGCATTCTGGCTGGGTCACTGCTTAGTTATTGCAGAGAAAACCCATCCTTCTTTCAGCAATTTTAGACAAAAAGATAGTTCTTAAAGTTAGACAGAGGTAAAGCAAATGGGAAGATTATATTATTTGCTATTGATAGATGAAGCCAATCTTTCAGGATATGGTACAAAGGTTTTCGTTCTGGTCTTCAATGGCCTTTCAGAGTGCCAGGCAAATACATGATGGACAGCTCTAAATACACGATTTAAAAACATTTTAAAATCGGTTTTTCTCCCTTTTTCCTGTCAATTGACACTACCACGTCGTTTCTCTCCCCACCACCCATGCAACTATCTTAGCTCGCCTTATAAAGATGTCATCAATAATACGAGAGAGATCTTTTGTGTCTAGGATTCTCTAAGGGTACTTCAATAATTAGGCTTCTTGCCAAATGGTTTAGTCTTTATCCAAATTAGGTTTGAAAAATATATTTTCAAACTGGAGATTTTCTTTAATGACGTTTAATTTCTCAACAATAACAGAGCAGATGACTGGATTCTAGATTTTTTTTAAAAAGCAGCTATCCCACGAGTGGTCTGCAAGATAAAATAGTAATGAGCTTTCAGCATGGTCTTCACAGAGAACCGTGTGTTATAGGAGCCCGAATTGTGTGGCTTTAGGTTAACAACTAAAGAATATATTTGGTTTTTAGTAATATTTGGTTTTCGAAGTACAACCAAATGGTGCAATGATGACTCCTCCATGGGGATGCCCAGACAGGTCAAGTAAAACTAGAAGGCATTGGCTACGAGCCTTCCATCCCCCCATGATGCTTTGGAAGATTATCACCCGCGGGGCCAGCATATCAGCATTAACCCAATACTAATCAGAAAGTAAAGAAAGTTATTGAGATTGGAAAATTTGGATTTCACACAGGCCTCCAAGTAGTATAAGAAAAACAGAAAGCAGTCTATGACTAGGCAAACCAGTAAACTAGCTGGCCATTCCAGTACCCACCATACCAGCTGTGTGCAGTGTGACATTTGTGAATGCTTGTGCCCGTGCCCTTCGTGGCCACTGGCCACACCACTCATCATGTTTTGGCATATAGAAAGGAGCAATTTTGGTCATTCAAAGTACTAAACCAGCAACGCTGGTCCAAATAGTAGTCATTTATTGACTAGTCTCCTTTAGTTTTGAATTTATTGAAGTGTACAAATTCAAGATACATGATTATATAATGTATGGTTTTGTTTAATAGTCTTGTGTTATATGTAGGATGTCAGTAATCATTTCATTTAATGCTTTTTGTATTGTCATCACTTGTTTGTGAATTGCATTGTATAATAGTGTAAATATATGGTTGTACAGTGGTCTTATTTGCTGAAAAAATGTTCTCATAAAATATTTAACAAAAAGATACAAATAGTGGGTATAAATAAAAATACCTGGTCAAATCAGACAAGTAGTGTTTTTGACCTATTTGAATAAGTTTGTTCAAAAATAATGGTGGTTTAGGCATCTTTGTGTTTTTCTCAACAGAACTACTGAGGCAAGAGCAAGGATGACGGCCCACCTAGACAAAGTGCGGGCCGAGGATAATATTAATCCCAATTTAACATGGCAAACACCAGCAGAAATGCAGCCACTTTTCTATGCTATCAAGGTCACCCCATTGCCCGCTTGTTCTTTCAGAAGGGACCAGAGTACGCCTGCTCAGAGTCTTTGCTACAGCTTTTCTTGATACTCCAGCACTGGTATTTTGATTTATCGGGCTTCTGCATTTTGGACAATGATTTATTTTGTCTGAGCCCCACACCAGTCAGTTATATCTACATGCAGCAAAAGACTGAAGAGGGGTCAAATGCAGAACTGATATGGCTGTGGCAAAGGTGCATATTTCTATTCAAATATATTTTAGGGGGGGGTGGTTGCATCATGTGCCCATTTAGTAGCAAAAAGGCCTTCTATGGTTCAATAGACCCTTTAGCCTTTTCTGTCAAGACCGTACTTTCTCTTACATCTTGCGTCCCATTTGGCTGTGCAATGTTTGTTGCAGTGACCAGAATATGGAATTGCACAAGTCCTTGCCAGGCCTCTGAAAAAGCGTTCTATACCGCAGGGCACAAATGTGGTATATTCTTATAATTTTAAGCAAAAACAAAAATGGGCTGACTGATTTAGAAGTGTACGTTGGGAGGAGCCTAGCTCGAGAGCGTAATAGCCGCCTTTTAGCTCGGCTCCGTCGGCCCTCCGGCTAACCTCGAATATCCTGTAATATATCCTGTACTGCGACGATACTTCACTACAGATTTTGGAATTTAAAGACCCACTCTTACTCACCGTCTGGTCCGGAGGCTCCTGCGTGCTGTGGGTCCGCAGCTGTGCCCTCGGTGAGATTGGGGCCTCCGGGCGCTTGAGACCGGGACCTCGCCTGTGGGACCCGACCGGCGGTGCAGAGATTGCCGGCCCCGGCCGCGAGAGTGAGCCACTGGTGGGAACCGTTGTGTGTATGTCCCGGCGATCCTGAACCGGCCCCGATTTCTGGACCGTGCGGCTGGAGGGGGACGAGATGTGTTGGGGGCTGACTGTGTGAAGGGGTCCCTTCGCCTTTGTCCTGTCCGGCAGCCCTGGACCCCGCGCCTGGCTCTCGCCTGTGGGGCCTGCCACTGTTCGGAGGGCCCCCCCATCGAGCGCCTGCCCGTGCTGTGCCGGTGAGGCCGTTGTTGGGAGCCTCCGGAGGTCTGTAAAGTCCTACATTTGGGAACTGTTTGGGGGCCCACGGTGGAGTGTGGGGCGGCGAAACTCACAAGATGGCTACCAACGACGTGGGGGGTGATCCGCTCTGCACCGACGCTCCTTGCTGGCCGGATTGTGCGGAGGCCTGGGCGTGTACTCGAGCGCCCACGCCCGGAGATGTCCTGGACGCCTTGATGTCCTTGTGCGCTGTCTTGGCCCCCGGTGCTTTTACCGACCCCATGCGGCCCGCCGCCATTTTGGGTCGCCGCTCTTTCATGCACCCCTATCGTCCTGATGCCTCCATTGCTTCGCCCCCTTCGGCTGCGCCAGGAGTTGCTGCTGTTGTTCTTCGGCCGCTTGATGGGCCGGTGGCTTTTGAACCTCTGCCTTCTCACCGCCTGGACTTCGAGGACTTCCACACGACGCGGAGATCTGCTCCTTCCCGGACAGCTGGGAATCATGGTGGGCCGCTGTTTGCTCCCGCTTCGATGGATTCGAACTTTTGTCCTGGAGGGATACCTTTGTACTGTCGAACTGCGCACCTGGACTCCGGCTTGCTTTTGCCTGCCCTGTCGTTGCTGCTACAATTGACTTGCTTTATTGACTTTTTGTATTCCCTCCGTACGGTGGCTCTCCCTAACCTACATCACTGCCGTAACTCTGGTCAACATTACGATTATTCTATGCTGGGTGGTCCACTCCATATTATCCTTTATTGGGTTGGTTTCGTGGTTAGGAAGGGTTGGGGGTAAGTTGCACAACATGATAGTTTGCTGGTTTACCTGCCCGTTGCACTGATGCTTGTATTCCCGACATTGTGAAACGTTAAAATGTTCCCCCTTCTCCCCCTCCCTGCGGGTTTCTGCTGTATGTGAAGGTGTAGTACTGATTTGATGCTCATTCATTTGTTGGTCGGGGGAGGGTCGTAGCCGAATGTGTTTGTTCATATCCTCTGGCTCCTCCCTCACATTTTATTTTTTTGTTTCATATTCCCTCTCCTCCTCTTTTTGTCTCCTTATTCACTTTCTTTCTTTACTATATTTCGGGTTTCGGATTAGGGCGACAGGCACGCTGTTTGGAGGGTAGGCCGTAGCCTTCTGCAGGGGTGCGGGGTGGGACGGGTGGGCGGGGTCTTTCAGATGTTTTCTTTTTGGTTCTATGGCCCTTTTCTATCCCTTTATAGCGGTGCCGCTTCTGTCCTCGCTTCTCTGGCATGAGTGGGTTGGGGTCTGTTGCTATGCCACTTTTATCGGTTTCGATGCTCCGTCGCGACTGCCATACCCTTCTTCTCGCCAGCTCTCCACTTTCTTCTGTACTATTAGCCGCGGGATGCCTGGCCCGGGGTGGCGCCCATCTTGCACGATTGTGTTTCTCCCTTTATATTTCTTTTTCTTTGTTCTTCCTTTTTCCTTTCCCCTGTTCTTGCTCTTTTTGGTTTCCTCCCCTCTGTTTCCCCCTTATTTTTCCCCCTTTCCCTCCCCCTCTCCCCCCCTCCCCTTCCCCCCCCCCCTCTCCCCCCCCTTTTTTCCCAGGCTTGTATGGAGAGAAATATGTTCTGTTCGTACAGTCTATCCGCTCCCCTTGCCTTTGTTAGCGTGTTATTGGGTGGGGGGCATGAGATGCTGGTAGTACTTGTATGCTTATCCACTATATTTTGCGTTTGTTTTGTGCTACGATCGACTCGTGTCTTTACATCCTCCTCCCCCCCCCCTCTTCCCGTTTTAGCATGGGTGTATTCCTGTTTATTGGTTTTTCCCGTATCTCTGAGTCTGCCATGAGCCTTGTCCCCTTATTATAAAATGGACCTCATTGATCCTGATATTGGGCCGTTAATGTCGCTTATCCCATTCCTAGCATTGTTTAAATATGTTTGCCTGCCTGCCAGCTGGCCTTGTGTCGCTTATTTTGACTTTTGATCGTCTTTGACTTGTGGCCGGCCGGATTGGTTGTAGGCCCACGCATGTTTATCCTATTGATGCAAATAAAGGTCTTCAAAAAAAAAAAAAAAGAAGTGTACGTTGGTGTAAATGGTATACCTCGGAGTCTATGAAACAGTTCTAAGGAACAGCAATCATGTGACAGCTAGAAGCCCCAACTGGCCAACACAAGCACTGAAGCAGCACGCCCAATTGCCAAGCTGCTGCCGGCATCTACTGTAGCAGCTTCTTGTTCATGCACATATCAGAGGCTGCAGCACTCAGCAGAGCAGGGCACGTGCAAAGCTCATTCCTCTGCATGGTCCACTTACCCTTCACCATCAGAAAGCTTTTGTATCAGTCTGGGGAAACCGGAGAGAATCAAAAAGAATAGTTTCACAGTCTGTTCTTTCATAAATGGATGGCTTGACAAAAAGGCACCGTGGACAATCACTTGAAAGTGCATGCACTACAGCAAAACAATCATGCAACACTTTCACCATAAATTCCGGCTAAAATAGGTTGTGCACCCAGAAAAATGCATGGAAAACTAACACGCGCGTGGGTCACTTTGCATGCTCTACAAAGAACTTGTACAAGAGTAGCTGGGCATACCTTCATGAGAATATGCCTGTTAACATTAAAATATCCATTTATGCCACTTATAATGTGTGAGCATGAAATGCTCTATTTTAAAATGTCGGATATTCTCCAGTTTAAACAAGCACTGGCAAAGCCAATAGGTCTGGTTTTAATGTGGTAATGCATGTAAACATATGTAGTTTGAGTGCGGTGCACGCATAAGCTCTGTTTACCACATTAAAGCCAGCCCTTTTGACTTTGTCAGTGTCATGGGGATAGGTAGCGGAAAAGGATTGCTTTTCTTTGTATAAACTGCGTATACGAGAGAAATTATTGAATGTGGCCAACACTGTGACAACGGATTGCACTTTTCAGATGTAATAATCCCTCGTACTGGAAGATGGCGTGAGACACCAAATAGCAAGTAGTATGAGGAGAGAGAAAAATACTTCTCAGGGTGGAGCACACTATGTACAAGTTAGAGATGTTAACAATAGAAAAAGCAAACAGCCGCCCCACCAAGTCAGACCTAAAAATAAGTAGGGCTGCTGAAAAAAAATAAGCATGGGCGAGGCTGATATTTAAACATGCTTACAATGGGATTAATCTTTCGAACCAGACCTCACAAGTAAGACTATTTTCATGTTTATTTTCACATAAAGGGAATGCCGTACATAACATGCAGATAGATTACTGTCGATAATGGTTGGTACCAAAAATACCATACATTCGAAATTATACCTTAAAAAATGCATATTTCAGGCATGCAAATTAATAGTCATAAAACTATAACTTTTCAACAATCGACGAAAAATACAAATAAAGCAAATGCAACTTTAAACAAAATATGGCAAAAGGTAACTAGGCAATACAGTATTCAAGAACAAACCAACGTCCTACAGAATTAGAATGAACAAAGAAACGTAGTTCATGAGTAAATTACTACCATAGTATCGTTTCAGCTAAAGGACACTGCAAATGTTTCTTGGGATTAATACAAAATAGAAAAGCCCCTTAAAGTTCAAAGCGCATGCCTTATGGTAAAGAGAATTGAATAGCAATATAAAACGAGGCACTGAAAAGTGTAACAAAGCACTGTGCACAACCAAAAGAATACATTTGTACATAAGACTTTAATACAGAATTTTAGCAGCGGAACAAATAAAAAAAATAACCGTAAAGGGGTAAATTAAAAGCTTAATTTCCTGATCAACAGTACTGCATTGCACGTTCAGATGAATTGACTAGACTCAAAAATAAAAATCTTCAGAGGGGGACTGGAGTGCATGCATGAGTGTTTGCTCAATAATTCAGCCCAACACACAAAAGTTAAAATGCTTCGTCACAAACACAACCTTTGCACACGCTTGGTCTGACCTCTCCACCATCTGACGCTTCCTATGTCTTATCCTGCTGGCATCTCTGATGGATTCCCATTTTCGAAAGTCCTCCTCACTGCAGGGGCCTGGAGTGAAACATTTTGCCTGAGCAGAGCCCACATTATGCCAAGAGCCAATTTTTCGTGCAAGCATATCGTCTTTCTTTCGTTTTTGTGATGACACGACAATTCGACTGCCTGTAGTCCGCTCCCTTGATTCTGGCAACTTCTTAGGTAAGCAAAGGAACTTTGCCTGTATGGCCTCTGGAAGAGTACTTGGCTCTGGGAAAGGTACAGCCTGGTACGTGTCTGGAGCTCCTGATAAAGGAACTTCTTTCTGGTTTGGAACTCGGCGAACAATCATGTCATCCTTCTCCAAATCTGGCACCTCTGTCTCACCAGACTGTAGGACTATTTCCTTCTCTACTAAACACACGTCTCGGGGGCCAGTCTGGAAATGCTCCATAGCACAAGGGTGAAGTTGAAAAGCCCCAGTTTTGCGTATAAATAAGTCATCATTTTCAAGGTCAGGATCTACGTTGGTGCTCTCACGACCGCCCTGGTTGCATACCGGACCAGTCTGCCTGTAGGTCAGGATTCGAGGGCCAGAAGTAGGATCTGGCTTACACTTCCCTTCCAGGGATAACATGTCTGAAGAACATTTTTGGAAGGCCTGAAGTATCGAAAACTGGCTGATGTATACCAGAAAGGAATGGAAGGAAGGAAGGTAAAAGGCCATTACACTTCAGAAAAGGCTGTGAAACCATCAATACTCATTTGGTTTCAGTATGCATACAAACATTGACACATGTTTAATCGAGGTCAGCTCATGCTTTTAAATCATTAGTAAGAAGTACATAGTTATGTGCAACACTGAGATAAAAGGAAAAGCTAACAGTATGCATGTGTTGCTGCAGTTTACTTATGACAATGGGTACTCCTATTTTGGTCACAGTCCCACAATCACACTGCCAGGCTTTGGCTCATTCTCTGGATAACTACACAAGTCCTTTTGATGCAAGTCACCACAATACAGTTGAGACATAGCTCAGTCATGCAGCAATATCAACCTTGGCTGCTCGGAGGTATCGGCAACTCCCCGGTCCACATTTTTTGCTGGTGAGGTCATAGCTGGTTGTGCAATCTGTTTCTCTGGAAATGCTACATCAGTGCCCAGACCGGGCTGCACAGTGGGTTTGCCGTCAATCGTTGGTTGGCTTTTCTCACACCTAAAATCTTCTTCTTCTGACTCCGACGAGCCCCTACTAAGAAAGTTATCGGAGAAAGAGAACAGAATTGGAGAAGAGGCTTGTTGCACAGAGCACTGTTCACCTTGATATAAAACTCTATTATATGAAGTGGAATTATTTTTTTCACGTGAACCACTATGCACAAATGTTTCTGGATCTATGATTAAATACTTTTGAAAATGCACTCTTTCTGTACATATTGTGATATAATTACCACAATACTATTTTCTGGCAGGTCCTTTATGTTACTATGTTCAAGCTTGTGGCAGTCACAAGCTCACAGACCTCTCCCAGGAATAACAGGCAGCAGCTCTGCTTGCAAGACTGACAGAACAGCTGTGACTCCATGCCTCACATGTTCAGGTAAGATCAGGACACAGGCGTATCAATTCCATCAAAGTGACAAGTACCCATCACTACTGACCAGCCCAGGAGCAGCAGAAAAGGCATACAATTATAAAACAAACACTTTGATGAAAACCATGGGCTGCTTCCAACTGGCTCTGCTTTGCCCCCATGGGACTTCCTATTTTACTACGAAAGCGGCCTGGGACAATGATGTGATTTTGAAAATTGCAATATCGAACAAAATTAGAAGAAAGGGAATATTTATAGTCTCCTGACAAACTTATTTTCAAGTTTTTTAATTTTGTGCAAAATGCAAAACCGGTTACTTTATAAAAAGGTTAAGAATAAAGCCTTTTCAGGCAGCTTTTAGATGGAGAAAACACTGTCTGGAAGGCTTCGTGGTCAGCCTTCATTGTATCTGCTCCAAAATGAGAGCGCTCTCAGTTAGGGAGTCGCTGCTAGCACCAGCAGTGGTGGGCCTCATGTGCTCTAGTGTACTGAAATAGGCTTATGGATTTTGTAGTCTTCCCCACATCACCACTGGCTGTCTAGGTTGAATGATCCCTACGCCCAAGGACCACAAATTCATCTTAGAAATTTCTAATAAATCTCTGTTAAAAGTAACATCAATAGCCCTGTTTAAAATAAAAAGGCACCTTAAGTCAATAGTGGGGCATTTTAAAGTATTTGACTGTTGCCAATGGAGCATACGATTAATCAAACATTTCAGCACTGAACAACATTTCATATTAGTGGAACCGGTTCAACAAGGAACACGATATACTGGTCTATCAGGAGATGTTAAGGGAAGCAGTGCCCTCTCCATCCTCAAATCATTAGGCCCAACCCAAGAAAGGGCGGATGGACAGAAACGCTCTTTCGAACGTCCATCAAATAGGGCAATCAATTCAATGACCATGTTTTGTAGAGCAGATGGATAACAACTGGTTGCTTTGTGCAGATTTACAAAGACATTTCTGCACAGTGCCACATAAGGCTTAAATGAACACATTTAAATTGGTCAATGCTAACACACAAAACCTGTTTGCAAAGAAATCTGGGAATCATGCCTTTCTTCTGCAGAATATATTGCGTTTGTTTCCACTGAGTCTTTAGATTCACTTGAAACTCTCTCCATCACACATGTTTCTAGAATAAGATTAAGCTACTCAGTCTGACAGGATCCTTATTATTGAATTTGTAGGACACTTTTGACATTGCACATGTTTGATTTTTTGCTGCTACAACAAAAACAACGGCAAGAAAACGTCCAGATATGTTAAACTGCAGACCCATTATCTACTCTTCAGCTACAATCAACACACACTGAGTAGGATTAAATTAGCTCAGCTATATAGAAGGCTTGGAAGAACTACTGTAGAGCTGCATACACTTCAAGACGGTTTTGAATGTCAGCTAGGACATGAAGTTTATGGAAAAAGTGAACGTGTCTGCCTTAAAGTCATTTTCGAGACTGAGGTGATACCTGCTTAAAGCAGTATTGGTTTCCAGATAAACGATATTTACAGTTAATGACCTAAAAAGACTGCAATAATGCCAAACTATTCATTACAGATCCGGGAACATTTATGCTGGATCATTATAGATCCAGGAACAATTACATTATTCTGGACAATTCACATAGATTGAACTAAAATTGATCAGGCTAGGAACCCCAGCATTAAACCCACATACATAACTGGAATTGGTCTAGCTAGAGGTATGGCCGCCATAATAATTGTTTGTGCAGACAAACCTGTGTCCCTGAAACTCTTTATACCATGGTCGTCTACTAGATCCTAAGTTGATCCTCTTCCAGTGGAGCTCCTCCTCTGGGGTCCAAATTTTTGGAAGAAATGAATCAAAAGAAATATTTAAGCTTGGAGCAGGCAGGTTCACTTTGCGGGCATACAAGTCATCCTTCTTAATATTTGGTACAGTTCTCACTCGCTCCTCGTCATTGTCGTCCTCATCATCTGAAGTACAGTGGCCGGTGTCTGAAGGATCTTTCGTAGATGCCCCTGATGCGACAGTTGTATCCAAATTCAAGCTGTGGTCACTGTTCAAAACACCCAACCAGTTTAGACACTGAACATCCCTTCGTCACACAAAAAAAGGGGCAGCATGCTTCTTCATCTGGCTCAGCAGGCATGTATGCTCTTTTGAAGACGGAGGCTAGTTAGGTCTAAGTCTTTCAATTACCAATTACAGAAGATGCTCGGATGCGGTTATTGCGGACAGTCAATATATTAGTGATCAAGATGGTTAGTCTATAAAGTACAAATGAAGAAGCTTAGTGGCTCTGTTAATAAACACAACGAACATTACAAGGCAAACACAATAATAAATACAAGGAGTTAAAGTTAATCAAATTTGGTAATGCTGCAGTTTTAGATTATAGCTCTGACCTCAAATGTCCCTTAGGTGCAGGAGCTACAGTGCTGGCTGGAGTGCTTGCTTCTGACCCAGATTTAGGGGGGTCAGCTGCCACAATACGAAGAACTGGAGGAATTGGATTGGAAGGGCTTTTGTTCGAACGGAATCTGCGTTGTGCCAGATCATCCACAACAAGATCAGGGAGTTTCCTGGGGTCCTCTGAATCAGAGTCACTCTCATCAGATTGGGACAGATGCTGCAAAGTTAGGACTGAGAGATCGACTTCGAGCAGGGCCTTTGGACAGGTAGTGGCCTGTTGGCTTTTGCTTCCACTGACCACCAACCAAGACATAGGAAACAAATGTGACAGGTTGAAAAAGTAAGACAGCACAAGTTTGATACGCCCGATATGCTTTCCATGTACCACAAAAGAAATCAGCCAAAAAAGGCTAGCAAAAAATATTTTATAAGGTTCCAAAGCAGCAAACAAAGTGGAATGGAGCATCAAAACCACATCAAAACGCACATTCATATTGAACACTTCTACACATTTTTCATCCAATCTATGTGGAATTTGTATCAAGTTACTCAGTGCTTAAAAGAATAGTTTGAAATCAATGAAATAATTTCAGGAATGTTTAGAATGGTTATTATTGGACGACAACCCTATTTTCTGAAACTGAAGTATACGCTTCAAAATCCCTTTTAAAAGAGGCTAGTGATATGTCTTTACAGAGTGCTGAATTAGACAAATAAAGCCAGTCAAATCAAAGATTCAAATTGAATAGTCAGTCAGATTACTGGAGTATGATGCGGAGGCCTTGCGACATGATGGACATACAAAACCATTGCAAAACTCTCAATTTCACTAAACTGTACACAGCTGGCTAGCCGATAAACAGTAGAGACTAAGGCTGATGTAATAGTTGATAACTACTTTCTTCTCATAGAGGCCACATTTAGCATGAGAAATGGTAGGCACCAGAAATTCAGCATTAACATCTTAATCGTATTCTTCCCACTAACATAACAAAAAGCTACTTAATAGTTCGAAATGAGTTTCAGATGCATTCTAGCCACAGCTGAGAAAAGCAACTGGTCACACTAACTTTTAGTGCCCCTCTCTATCTACAGCCTGTACCAAAGGAGAATTATCAAGTGACAACACTTTGGAGACATTACAGCGCAAACCATGTGTGGCCTAACACTGCCTATTGTCTCTGCTACGAAAGCCTACACTGATTGATAGAATTAATATTCAGATCAAGAATATACTTGGAGTATTCGGCACTCTTACTCGACACCCCACACTACTACAGCGGCTCTGCCCGTACTACTCATTGCATTTAATAATAAAAGACTGCACTGAAAATGTAAACTGTAAGAACAGGCACAAAAATAAATCTATTAAACATCTCCCTGGTCAACTCACCTTGTAAAGGTACCATCTGAGTTGGTGTACACAGGACTTGCCCAGCTTCGTCTATTGTCCTCATTCCTATCCACCCTCTTCTTCCTCAGTGGTGCGGGCATATACACCGGCTGTCTACTTTTATTAGGGAGGAACTGATTGTACGAAGGGAGCGGCTTGGGTTCGATCGTCGCGCTCCTACGGTAGGACACCTCATTTTTGCTTCCATCAAGCATTGTGTGGGACAATTCGGACTCTGTGTCGCTTTCACCACCTTAAAAAAAAAGAAAAAAGACAAGCAATATTGGTTATCGATTCCTCAGAGGTTAAACTAGTGAAAATGATATTATAATCTGTGGCTTGTGGTCTAAACACAGCAGTTTTAAGCATGAGAACGGAAGCTACCTAAGGCAATGTAGCACAAGTATTTTTAGAAATTTCTCACAAAGCTGCAATGAGATTCAAGTAACAGAACTTTGGTTACATGCCTGTGCGACATGCATCGAATTCTTTTACAATTTATGTGCATAGCAAAAGTGGAAAATATTCATCTGACGATATTCAGCTAACTTGAAGCACTTGGTCTAAGAAACACTGTATTCTGGGTGTTTCCCTACCTTTTATGAAACCATAATTGAAAAATATTTTATCCCTCACCCTATTTACATGGGAAATGGTTCACCAAATTAATGGTGTGGGCAAGTATTAAGGGCATATGATTAGATCGGAGTCGAGATGACTAACTTGGCATTGAAATGTCACAACTTATGTTCAAAATGTACTAATGAAAATACCCCGAAATATCAGACCATCTCAGGCTTCTTAATCGTGGCTAAATTACTCATTTAAAATTGTTGTATAGTGTCGACCAAATAGTATTTTACATCCATCTTATCCTCCCTTTAAAACTGGAAAGCAGCGACTAAATGCTAAAAAAAGAAAAAATTACAGTAACTTCATCATAGGAAGGAGTATCACAATTACAGCATACACTCCTTTGTAGGCATAGCGAAGGTGCAAACTTTGCAATGCATATTAAATATGTATGGAGCAACACAGAATGCAATTGATGTTTTCATATATAAAGCGTATATTTATGTCCATCTATATATCCCTGCAAAGCATTGAATGCTTGCAGAACCACGTTAATCTATATTTAAAACGAATAGTGCACGCATCAAACATTTAATCTTCTGTGCCATGCAATAAAAACCATAGTAATTAAAGAAAATGTTGTTTAGAACATATGCAATGGTGTTATCCTTTATACCTACAACTCAAAGTTAATATCGGCAATGACGTACCAGGTCAAATGTACTTACTTCCAATATAATATAGAGAATATGTCATGGAACAGGAGTGCCGTTACACATGCAGTGATCTCAGAAGAGAGCCCTGAAGAAGTCTTCCCGCTATGCGAGTGCTATACAAGACTACTAAACTAGGAATTAATCCAAATTGAAACGGGAAAATGACATTTGAAAGTTATTTAGCTTTTTGTCACTCAAGTGCATATTCTACACGTGCTAAGGGGCAGCCGACCTTATAAATGTCCCTATAATTACAACATATTTAACAGTGGCAGTAAGCTTGGTTGGTGCATTTAAAGAGACGTTTGTAAAGAGTGATCCACATATTTTGTTTAGGGCCAGCGACTTGATAGAATTGGCAAGTGCCTTGCAATTGCAACCATGTGTGCCTCCGACTCCCCTGGCCCCTTATAAAGTCTGATCACCTGGTCTTCCAGCAAGCAGGCACCTTGCAATACTTCTAGCTGGGTTCTCTCCTGCCTTCTCTGGCTGCCCCGTCCTTCCTCTTCTGCGTCCTTCCTCACCCTCCAGCAGGTCAAATCAGGGTCATATGAATGATCCTGGCCTGACCCGTAGGCTTCTCCAATACATCAGTGGTTGAGACCAAAACTCATGAGCCTTTAAAGGTCTGCACCTTTAGCTATTAAAGACCATGTCAAGGGGCTGGGTTACTAGATGCATCGGACCCCAAACAAGTTGGTTTTGCTGTGTCATCCTCCTCCAACCAATAACAGTATTTGAGCCCATTTAATAACAAATCTTATGCAAGTGAGAGAAGCAAAGAGTTACATGAATGACAGGACAAGAGGGGGGCGCTTGGACGCCCTTGGGCAGCGGCGCGCTTTACAAAACTCCTTCACTTCACCGGATTGGCAAAAGTTTTAAGCATGCAGATGGAATTTGTGTTAACAAAATAATTAATCTGTAGGTAGAATCATTATTCACACACATTTCTGCCTTCAGGTAGCATTTACTGCTATGCACGACCTGAAAGTTTTCTTTGCACACTGCCCACGGGCCTGAGGATGATGAGTTTTTGCTTGAACACCCACAAACCCATAAGTTAGTAAGCCTTCACAAAGGTTTCTAAGGCCTTTCTTATTTTAGATAGTAACACCTACGAATAAAAGTATTGAGCTCTTTTGCAGAGAAGGAAAAAAACAGAAAACAACCACATGTCGTTTGGGTTTAGTGGCAAGAGGCTTATTCGCAAGGAAAATTGTGCTGCGTACAGTGGGGAAGCGGGGGAACAGTTAAAATGTTGTGAACTCATCTACAGTCTATGAATGATCCACACAGCAGATAACCTACTGGAGTGCACATATTGGATCATGAGTTTGCCTGGAAAGTTACAGTTAATGTACATTTCAATGCCATACTCCTTGGGGGCACTAGAAATCTTCAATATGCAGATTTAAGCATTTTCTTTGGATGGTACCGCTAGCATATAGAAATAAAAACTATAGTCTATAAGACTGAAGCGCCTGCTTGTCTCCCTAACTGCAAATAAATGGTTTGCTTGGTATTCAGTGAGAAAGAATGCATCACGGGGTAACATGAGTAAACTGGAACAGCCCAGTGCAAAAAATAATTATCTCTGCAGGTATTAACTCAGGAATTCCTAAGTGGTCTGGAGAGGGCGTTGATGGATAAGAACGGAGTGATGGAATCACTGATTAAGAGGAGGGTGGGAGTGTTAGTGGCTATGAAGGGGTGTGGAGTCAGTGGCTATCTAGGGGATGAGCAGTGGCTAACAAAATGGGGAGACCCAGTGGCTAAGAGAGTCACTGGCAAAGAAGAGGGTATGACTCACTGAAGAAGAGAAAAGGAAGCACGAAGAAGACAGTGTGTCCATGGCTAAAACGAATGAGTAGTCTGTGTCAGAAAAACAAAAAGAAGGGGTAATAATTTGTCAAGGACATGATGGAGCCAGAGAGTGGTCACGGACATGGGAGCGTCCAAGGACATGGGGACCAGAGAGGGTTCCAGGACATAGGCACTCGAGTAACGAAAATTGAGGGGGCCTCCCTGCACGGTACGAAGAGGGCCCCCCTCCAGGCTCAATCAGGAGCTCTCTGGCCAGAGTGCAGTGCCGAGGGGGCCCCCTGGAGCTTGGGGCCAGGGCCGGACTGGCCATAGTGGGCACCAGGCAATCCCCCGGTGCGCTGCAAGGGTGGGGGCCGTTTGTTACAGGGCCCTGTACCAAAATTGGCCGAAAACAGGCCCCAGCACAGAGCTCAGTGGTACCTCCAACGCCACCCCCCGCCCCCGAGTGGGGGGGGGGGACGGGGGACAGCCGAGCACTTTGCCAGGGCTGGTTGTGGTTGAGGAGCCACAGGGGACTCTGGGTCACGGGGGGCAGAGAGGGTCAAGGTAGAAACTTTTCCTAGGAGCACTCCGGAAACACACACAACCCTATAGCATAGCTAACTGGCACCACCTTTTCTCGATGTAAATAAGGATTAGTCATGTCTTGGACCATGAAATGTGGCCAAAACTAATCTAAACAATGTGGCAGACAAGTCGTTAATCACAAGGTCATTCTTGCTGTAAGATCACGTGTGCAGATCTTCTCTGTGTTATTGGCCTAGCACCCAGCAGAGCGGTGACAGCACTGCAACACTAAGTGAATTGTAATGTGCTGTTTGGTCAGTAATAGTTTTAACCCTTGAAGATCCTCTGCCAAGCCTCATCATGTGCCCAATTTGCTACCACCAAGCTTCACTATTGCTGTGACTTGTTCATTAATCAGACATCTTGAGTTACTAGTGGTGGGCCATGGGAAGCAATCAATTATAATATCTCCATAACCTCGTCTGATATGACATAATTAAATGTAAGCTATATTAAATAGGAAAATGGTCAATATTAGCGGAGTTAAAATAAGGTAAGTGTAACCGAAACATAAAAAATTTACATTGGGAAGACCATCACTCACTGCCCACATCAAAGACGATTTAATGTCAATTGATTTAGTAGATGGAATATAGTCTCAGGGGATATAGTAGCAAACCACCATGCCTAAACTCCAAGGAATGGGCCATAGTGACACTGGGGGAAATCCTTCTCTGAGTTTGGTAATTGAAAGGAAGTTTTGAAAACCAGTATGGGCCTGGGTGCAAAGTAACACCGTCACGTCAAATTAAGAAAGGCACCTCTTAGCAACAAGCCCACACACTAGGCAAATTAAAACCACCTTCCAATACCCACAATATCTTGAAATTTAGGATGTGCAACAGCAACAAGCTATTTTTTCAGGGAATATATAAAAAGTATTAACATTGACAACTTAGTTCCCTACTACATGTTCTCTCGCTGTACTCCAGTCCAGGCAGGGCATAAATGCTACGTTTTCATATTAGACATTATGCACATACATATATATCATTCCTCAAATCCCCAAGTCACATAGTTACTCTAACTCCAAACTGCTACAATGGCTTCTGTGGCCTAATTAGATAATAAAAAATATATTTTTATGTAACTACCACATATGCCTTTGTTTTGTACATGTACGAAACCAATGTGGGCACCCAGGCTGAACTTTATTTAAAAAAACAAATTAGAGTAGCATTTAAATACCTTCACTGCTGCCCTTCAGAGTTGCCTCAGACGAAAAGCTTGCCAATGATCTTGACCCAAAGGAGTCTAAACTGTCCCAGGAGTCGTCCCTGCGATGGATAGTCGAAGGGGACAGTCGCTCACCACGTTCACTGTACCAAATATCACCACAGCCACTGTCGCGCCCACTTTTTTTAAGGCTGTTTGACTCTTCAAGAGCCTGGAGGAAGAAAGAACGTTTGTTTTTGAGAATTCCACAAGGAGGTTAAAGTAAGAACACGCTGTCTGCTTTGTAAACAACAGCACCTAAACAGTGAAAGTCATAAAAAATTAAGGAACTGTAACATTTCCATAGTGTTTGCTCACCTTAGTCAGAGTTTGTCCCAATAACCCCTCGAAGGCTTTCAAGTCAAGGTAAGGACCATTATAATAGGGGTTACTTTGTGCTTTCCGACCAAGCCAATACAAAGTAATCAAAACCTGGAATAAAACCCAGAGAAAAGTTCACGAGTTAACTATCAGTCTGTGTTCCAGTTGCAAACCCCTTTCATATGCAACAGCTCTGGTTAGGTTTAGGGTTCCAGGAATGTGGATTGGAGGGTACCTGAAGCGTTTTAGCAATTCTGCCCTTCAATACTGTGGGAGGAAGCGGCCTAGTGGTGTACTGTTATCAGTGAAACAGGAACATTATGGTTCTAAACCCCAAATAACACTCTACTGTTTGAATCTGAGCAAAACAGGATATATGCCTGGGCACCAATTTGCCAACATGTGATAAATTGGGAGGGTTTCGAAAACAAATAAAACTGCAGAAAAATGCATGACCAAGTTATGGCTTCAAATCTTTAATTTGATTTTGCCTTCCTGGGAGGTTCACTTTGGGGTCCTTCGTGTATAAATGACATTTACCCACATAACTGGGAACTTGCTGCTTGCAAGGGGAGGTTGTACACTACTGAAAAAGGAAACGAGAGAACATCAGAAGCTCAGAGGTCAATGCCACAAGGCTATGTTTCACTTGTGGTCCCAACCATTTCTGTGATTGTCTGGAAAGTTTGAAGGCACTCAAGTCCACACACCTAGCACAATGTCTCTTTAACCCACATTAAATCCTCCCTCTCGGACGTGGCACTTATTTTATTACCATCTTTCTACCACATGAGTTACAAAATGTCTTATCTTGTGCTGTGAACAGTCTGGTATTCAGGGCCCCAAAATCAAACTACTGGTTTTCGTCTCTTCCCTAAAAAAATCCAATTTAATTTCACGTCTCGCCTAAATGGGAGCACACGCGCTTAAAGCCAGGAATCGTACTTACATTCTTTAACCGCCTGTGGGTCTCTTCCTGCCTACAAAGAAACAAAATAGAAACGTTTTACTATACATTACAGGAGCGAAAAAAACACGCACACAAGAGCCGAAATCATATCAAATGTATCTGCAAGAAGAACTGACGACCGGACCTTCCTGGGAGCCTGTTTGTTTGCAATACAAAGGTCGCCCGCTCTTCAAACCACAATCACAATGATTTACTAACCTCAACACACACGAACAGAGCAGAAAAGCAAAGTAACTCCACCTGCAGCCCGGAGCCCGCCATCTTCAGTTAAACTGGGCAGAGGGGGGCACTCACGGCTGGCACACACAGGGAGGGCTGAGGCAGCCAAGGGAGGCTTTAGCGCATTGATTCCACCCCCCTGGAAGGCGCAGAGCACACTGGAGAAGCGCCGCTCCCCCCTGCCGGTTAAAAGTCCCGGGCCGGCATCCATGCCTAATGCGAAATACCACACATGGCAGAGTAATCCCGCTCTGGACAGGGTGATGGACGGGGCACACCCGCGTGCACCTGGGCAACATCACAAGAGTTTCAAGAGTCACAAGGGATGACTTTCATTACAAGCACCCCAAACGCTCTGTGCTTGGTGGGACATTGCCTCGGCGTTTTGCGCGTGCACCCAGACTGCACAATTATTATACAGGCGTGTCGCTATTTTTATTTGTATTTTATTTATGCGTTTTTATATAGCGCGGATTTTAACCGAAGGCGTCAAAGCGCTTCACAATAGAAACAGAAAATTACAAAAGAACAAAATTACAAAAGCAGATGATAAGTTACATGAGGTAAAAGTGACAATTGTGAGCAAACAATACATGAGGTAGCAAACAGTGCAATACAGGAGGAAATAGTGACACGTGTGCAAGTTACAAGAGAAAACAAAGTACAATTAGAGGTATAGTACTGCAATATATGCTAGACACTGAGACACAAGAACAAGCGTTACGTAGGCAATGGTGGCACTTGTGCGAGTATCAAAAGCAAACAAACTGTGAGAGGTAACAAACAGTGTGTTACAGGAGAAAAATGACGAGTGCAAGTTACAGAAGGGTACCATACACAGGTACAAGGATAATACTGCAATAAATGGTAAACACTCAAACTACCAGAACACACTGGGAAGGCACTTCCATAGTCATGGAGAATAGTTTTCAGTAATGGGAGGTCTTCCTTCAGATAATAGAGAGGGCATTAATTACATTTAGAAGTGTCTTTGAAGGAGGAGAACTTTGAGGTCCCTTTCACGCTATCACGCGCATCAAGCACTTTATAAACAAGGACGGAAATAATACGACATTCTGTGCTGAGACAGTGCACCACTGAGGAGTGTGATGGAGAATGGTTAAAGTAAAGATATTAGAAAAAAAAAAGAGTCTGGCTCCTGGAAGCTTAGGGAGACCAGAAGTTCAGAAGTCCTAGCCACACCGTAATCCCAAAAGGAGCCCCTTTAACTGCTTTAAACAGTTACAGAAGGGGGTAAAGGTAAGGCAAAATTGAGTGCCCCCTAGGGGAACCACCGGGAAGGACCCACCATACTCTTCACAGAAGCATCAATGGCTCCATTGCCAGGGAAGGGGGCAACAAACGTACTTCAAACAGTGTTCCAGATACCACTGACCTCCCTGCTTTCAGCAAGTACGTATATGTTTATTATGCTTGTATTCATCGAAACCTCTAGGTGTCACTACTGCAACAGAACTTGATCGACCCAGTGCAAATTCCAAATAAGCAAAGGACATAATGTGTCGTCGGTATTTGACTTTATTAGCGGTCAAAGTTAACGGGGGCTTGTTTTTGTGTTATGCAAAGCAATATTTATTGCAATATCGCTGGCAAAAAATATATAATTTGTGCAGTGTGATGCTAACATCAAGCGCTGTGCAATTTACTGCTAATCAATTTAAATATCATTCACCACTTCTATCACTGACCAATTTAAATACCACTGACCTAAAACTTTTTATGTAGTACAGTCATAATGCTTCATGCCTTCACTCAATTAATGGAAATAACGCGCTCGACTGGTGGACCAATATATTAGCTTTAGTGTTGTCATTTTCACAGATGGTTTGCCAAGAGAAGGTACGGCACTTTGCTCGGTTTTCCCATCATTTTCAGACCCCCCACCACCCCATGCGCTACTTCCTTCCCTCCATCTCATCTTGCCCACCTAGTTTCTCACCCATTGCTCCATTTCTCCCTCCTTTTCTTAAAGCCCCACGCTCCTCTATTTTTCCGTCAGGGGCCCATTATTTTGGGAGGCTTCCTGCAGCTCCATGGTGGATTCCTCAGGGGATACACCATCGCTGGCTGTATAATGCACATCACTAAGGATTCCTCTCCTCTTCAACCCCTAGGTTAATTCTCTCAGAGCATATAGCCTTGCTGGTTTTATAACCATTTCTATGGGTTGCTGCTCTACCAATTCTATGCGGACTCGACAGCTGGGACTATCCACTTCTCAGCAGTTTCACCTGTTCCATGATCAATGGGGTTCAAACTATAGGATACAAACATTGCAATGATGGTACCTACCTCATTCACCGCTGTGTCTATTCTATACTTCTCACCAACATTCATGCTTATGGAGCAGCTACATGTTGCCTTCCAAATAGTATGCAAAGTCTCGGTCACTGAGGCATGACATCAAAACACTTTCCACATAGGCTACACTGGAACCACGCAGTTGATCTTCAAGGTCACAACAACATCTAATGGTTGGGCATCCTATCGCTCATCCCTTGTAGTTTCAATACACTCTAAGGCACATAATTAAACTGTGATAGAACAAATCTGGTACTCACACACAATATCAAAACGCAAATCATAATTGCCACATAACTGGCACAAAGACTTTCATCCACAACAGACCCACAAATGTACATTCTATATATACACAAAATAACTTTTTTTGACTCACTATCAAAATGAGGCCCTTTATGAATGCAAATACAATATAATATAAGCACGAAATAGCTTCTATTTAGGCAGTGAAAGGTAAAACGATCTGAAGTACTGAGGTTTTCAGGCTGGAGCAACAGCACACCCAAAAATATTCTTCCACTCTCCCATTTATCAAGTTCTGTTTCTCTTTGCGTAAGTACTGGGCACTACAGTGAGACTGGTATGAAAATTGTATTAAATTCTATATTTTACAGCACTAAATCCCTTCATTGATGCTGAAAATGTGGTAATATAGTTAAAAATGTTTTCTTTGTTACACAAAATATCACAAAGTACTGCACTACATAGATCATTGTCTGCAAAATTAAGGTTTTTTTTATTAATTGTTTTTAAAAAGTGAACAGATTAATCACCACTTACAGTGATGCATCTGTGTGATTTGCTTACTCATCCATAACCAAATGAAAACAGATAAATTAAATAAAACAGCAAGTTTCTTAGTTATAAATGTCAGTGAGCCCTCGGGTGAGCCAGGTCCCAGGGGTATATGAGAATTAAAGGAAGGGGACACACGGGCTCCCTCTCCTGGGGCTTATAAATGCCCCGGGTACCACCAACTCCCCGGAGCTTACGTGAAAATAAAAGGGGACCGCTTTCACCCCTTTTGGGCCCCTGGGACCACCACCTACCAGGGCCAGATTACAAAAATATATTGGTTTAGCAGCGCAGAACCCACCTCCCCTCCCCCCAGCGACCACCATCTCACTGTTTTTTTTTTTTTATGTAATGCGGGGGTGCCACTCGACCACACACCCCCCAGACCTCGAGGACCACCGCCTCCCAGTGCCAAAGTAACATTAAAAGTGGGAGGAAGCTGTCAAGCGAGCAATGAAACAGAGAAATTGCTTTCAGACACAGGGAGTTGCATGCTTAGCAGCTCCCTGTGTCTGAGATCAATTTCGTGTCCCGCAGGAGGCAGGGATTGTGGGGGCCTTGAGGCTCCCCCCCTTGGACCTAATTTAACCTGAGTGCCCTGGGAGCACAAAAGACAAATGGCTAGGCCTTGCGGGATGGGGACCCAGGACCGAAATCGGCTCAGGGAGGGGGACCGTGCAGCCCAACCCCCTGGGCTACGAGGAATGGGGTCCTGGGCCGAAATTGGTCCTGGGAGGTGGGGGGGGGCACTCAGCCCCGTCCCCCCCAATAACAAATATAATTTTTTATAACAGGCCAGGCCCGGGAGGATAGGGTCACCAGGGCAGAAATCAGCCTCGGCCACCTAGCCTCCCCCCTAGTACAAATGGGCCGTGCCTTGGGGGATGGAGTCAGCAGGGTTGAAATTTGCCTGGCGAGAGGGCTATGTGCCCCATCCTCTAATAAAAAAAAATAATAACAAAATATTTTAAAAAGGCCTGCCCAGGGCTAAGTTGGAGGCCCCACCCCCTTTCTCCACCACTCTGGAGAGAACCTCCTGGCGTACAACTTGTTGGACGATTATGTCCCATTGGCTGCTAAGGGTCCTTGGGGGCAAACAACCCCTCCTGTTACCTCCAGTAAGTCTCACACAGTGAGATTGCGAGAGGTCATCCGTTGCTCCAACCCCTTTCTCCACCACTCTTTAAACACGCCTCCTGGCTCACTACTGGTTGGAGGATTTAGTCCCCTTGGTTGCTAAGGGTCCTTGGGGGTCCAAGAACACCTATTACCTCCAGTAAGTCCTACACAGCTTTCAGAGGTCGTCGGGGCCCGCCCCTTTTTCCACCACCCTGCAAGCATGCCTCCTTGTGCACTACTTTTTGGGGGATCAAGTCACTTTGGATGCTGAGGGTCCTTGGGGGACAAGAAGCCCTCCTGTTACCATCATTAAGTCCCACACAGCAGGATTGCGGAGAGCCTGTCGAAGGCCCGTTCCCTTCCTCCACCACTCACGAAAACACACCTAGTAGTTAAAAAAATCACTGAATTCATTTTAAAAAACAAAGGTTACAAGGATGTTATAATTAGGAAATAGAATTTTAAAAAAATCAAAATTTACTGAAAAAATAAAAAGGTTACAGGGACATTCTAGTTAGGCTCGGACTTAACTCGTACAAACCTACTGAAATTTAGCAAATATAACAACCTGAGCCAACTACAACTTATGCCCCGCAATACACTGTTTATATTATGAGGATTTTGAGGTTTATATAGCGCGAACTAGACCCAAGACATCGGGTATCAGAGCGCTTTACATGTGCACCAGTTTCGTTACATGAGGACACATTCAGTTTTTTAATGGGTTAAGACCTCACATTACATCACTCATGACATGGTCAGTGACATCACTGATGATATCTCAAATAACTTCACTGGTGACATCATCCACATAACCACTCACACCCCCATACCACCCATACACCCACTCGCACACCCACACAACCATTCACAGACCCATGCATGTACTCACAGAACCACTCACTCACTCATACAGCCTCTCATTCACCCATACAAGCACTCACACAGCCACACAACATCTTGCATACCCATTCACACAGCCATGCAAGCACTCCCATATCTGGTCATTCACACAGACACTCACTCTCCAATACAACCACTCACACACCAACTCACTTAACCAAGCACTCACTCAACCAGTTACTCACTCACCGGTACAGCTATTTACACACCCAGTCACTCACTCATACAGCCATTCAGACACACACTCAATCACCCATACAGCCACTCACACAGCCATTCACTGACCCATACAGCCACTGACACACCCACTCACTGACCAACATGGTCACTCACACACCTACTCACTCACCCACACAGCTACTCTCATACCTTCTTATACATCCATACTGCCACTCACACACCCATAAAACCAAAGACACAACCCCTCACACACCTACAGACCTAGTAAGAAATCCACTTACTTGACCTTCCAGTTACTCATGCATGCACTCACACTGCGATAAAGATAATCGCACACTGACACAGATCATACATCAGAGATAGTATCACTCATTAGTAGTATCATTGGTATATTAATCTAACTTTTGTAGTAGGTTAGTATATATGTTTAACATTCATAACTATGTGAGGTCATAATCAGTGCATTTCGGTGGTGTCAGTTATAGTTAGCTCAGGTAACTATAACTGCTGAATTTCAATAGTTTTGTACAAATTAAATCTGAGCCCAACTAGAACTTCCCTGTGACAGTTTTTCAGTGAATTTCTATGTTGTTTTAAATTCCAATTCCTAACTATTACATGCCTGTAACCCTTGGTTTTAAAAGAATATATATATATGCCTTGAGTGATTATAGGGATGACATTTTGAAAAAGTGACATGCCATGTGCTGAACACTTACTCCAAAAACGGTCCTATATAATTTTATCACTCAATGTAAACCAACACACTCGCAGAAAAAAAGGTAAACATAGTTACATATATTTTTATCTGTGGAGTCCTTTAAGAAGGACCACACCTCTTCTCACTTGTCGAAGCATGTTTTTCTTTCACAACATATTTACTCGGCGGTTACGTAATGCCCGTGAAGGCTCACAGATGAAAATCAGCAAGAGTACTCAGCGCAACAAGGAGAACATTTGACTGAGGAATGCTGGGCTTGACTTTTGGTTTTGGACCAGAAAGTGTCTTAGATGCATTAACTGCCAACAGCAAGAGACTACCCATTAACAGACAGGGTTGCAAATCTGTGACACCGAAAAAAATTCTAGAGAGGGGTACAATGAAGCATGACTTGGGGACGTACTACGGGTAAGATGTGCGCATGCTCGTTGCTGCTATTGGTCACAGATTCTTGTGCATGACGTGGCAAGCACAGTCACGCCTTAGAAAAACTGGCGTATGTTGCAATCTTGGATTGTGTTTTTAAGTTTCATTTAACACATCACCTCCTTTCGCAAGACATTGAAAGCGTTTATCAAAGTATAGTTCACATTCCTTACAATACACTCACCCTCACTCACACGGTAGTGAACAATATCCTTTCTTCACATTCAGTTGGATTGAGTCACCAGCAGAACTCTTCATATAAGTGAAAGCTAGTTTTAATTATATGTACAAACACGACACTTCTACAAATCGGGCACTGGTCTGTTAGAGCCCCGTTGTGCCCTGAAAATGGGCACCATTAAGGCACAGACCCATTTATCCAAACCACCAAGAGAAGCAACAGTGTTGCCCCTCTGTGGTTTGCTGTTTTTTCCCCCTAAAGAGTACACGTCAGTAACACTGCCAGCACAATGCCAGGGAGGAAGGCTGACCAGCTACCCGAAAACTTAAAATCAGAAGTGTACCCAATAATTAAAAAAACGTCTTTAAACTGATGGCTGGGGTACCCAAGGGATCGCAAAAAAAAACTAGCAAGCGCTCAGAGGGGCGGATGGATTTGGCCATGTCCCTTTTCCACCACTTGAAATATTTCGCGTATTCTAGACTATTCTTTAGCTCTTTGTGTTTGCCAGGACCTCGCGCCCTGGGCGCGCGCACGGAGGCTGTCAAGTGCTGGGCCCTAGACAGCAACTCCAGGAATCTAAGCGGTAAATGATTTGCTGTGGCTCGGGGTTAAGTTCACTATCTTAATCGCTGCAAACAAATTCCGCAGCAGTTGAACTCGGTAACCAGGCTGTTCCTTGGCTTGTTAAGGACACACAATTACGCAACTCGACCCTGCAGCCGTTGGGCACTTCAGTCAGTGTTATTAAAACAAAAGCCCGCGCCGGGAGGGCGGAATGCGTGCTCTGGCAGCCGGCTCCGAGTCACGCCAATAACACGCGCTTTTGTCCAGCACAGTTTGCTGATGAAGGCATTCGGCGAGCTTTCAGCACCGCATGTCCCAAATTCCACTAAACAAGCGCAGAGCAAGCAAACAGATCGCCTGCCATCAAGTAAACACCGCATTAAATCATACGCAACAAAAACGCCACCTAAGGAAATATTGACAGTATTGATGCGGCCCACCAGATGCCCTAAAAATACACGCGTCTGTATGTTCTTTACATTTGTAAAAGTTTACTCTTGTAAAACACATGGATGCACAAAACCACAGGAGAAGAAACTGGAAGGCAAATATTTATGAAGGTTGGCTGCTTGTTTCACGGAGCAGTGTAACTTGAACCCTACAAACACGAAAGTATAACATTCTACCCCACTTGTCCAGGGCAATATGCGTTGTACCGGTTTTTGTTTGGTATTTTGCCTACAAGTTGGCGCCACCGCTGCAATGTTTCTGCAGAAGAGTCCTGTTACGGTTTGGCTGCAGGGAGTCCAGCAGAGGGAGCCATGTGTACACTACTTCACGGACTGGGCTCCTCTGATTAACGCACTGCAATGTGCCTGTAGCCTGGAAAGTCACACCCATGAAAATGATGGCAGAATGGAGAAGCCAAGCACAGTCCCGTGGCGTTAATTATAATATACGTCACTGCAGTATCCAGTGGTGTTGTACAGAAAAACAGGTACGTATGGTGTGCATTTACAATCACAGCATGGGGACTGATAACATTGTGTACCTATAGCAGTATAGCAGCACGCACAGCAATTTACTAAGGCACTGGTGGGTATAATGGCTGGCCTCTGCCTACGGTGCCCCCCCCCCTTTTATTTTTTTGTACTTCTGGAGTTTTTTTAATATCAGCTGTGAACGAAGGCTTGCGTGCATGACGGCAAAACATTGTGCGCTGTGGAAAAAATGTGGCCATTTCTCTCAGTCCAGCCCCTCCTCTGTGGGAATAGCAAGCCTATGTGTCACGGAGACCAAAAAACGTGACCGGTTGAATGCTTGAATTAATCTCAGTCCTTGGTATTTACTCAGGAACACATTCCAGGGAATCTTTTTAGTCTGTTCATCGCTCCACTAGGGAGATGGATCACCATATGCAAATCAGCAATGGCTCAGCTCAGAGCAGGCCAGCCAGAATTGCTAGGCCAAATCCTCGATAAACAGGGACATAACCAACGTAAGAATGGTTAAGGCTCTGTTGAACCTCATCAGTGACGTGCTTAGGGCCAGTGAGCTTTGCAATTACGGTGTATCACGGAGAAATGCAAAAAGACCAATTCATGGACAGAATGCAGAACAATGTCATACAGTCACCCCAGTACAGAGATCTGGGCCTAAATCCATCGTTTTTTTGCTCACCATGCCATTCCAGTTTGGACCCAGCCATATGCAAATCAGTCTTGACCCTGCGCCCTATGGGAACAGTCCAGCCCGAACTGCCAGGCAAGGTCCTCCTTGGACTGGAAACAAGCATCCTAGGACCAGTTTCAGGCTTTCATCAGATAATGAGGCTTTCACGTCTTTGAAGCGGCGAACCAAGATATACTGCACTTCTTTCTTGCACCTGATTGAGGGTTTTTATATGGGTTACCACACCTGACCCTGGGATTACAGGTACAAGGGATCCATTCCCCCTATGATTGTTGTACTAAGCCAATCATGAATTTCCATGGAATTACTTTTTACATCAAATTCTGTGCCTTTTTGCACCAGAGCCCCTATTGCTCGGTCTTGCTTTGAGCCAGGCACACATTTCAAAAAGTGCACATAGCGCAGCCTGGGACATTGCGCCCTAATCTCAGGACTGTGCTGCCCACCTGGCAGCTGTAAACCCGCAGCTGTCGTGAGAGCAGTGCACACTCTGATAGATGGAGCGGTTGCTCACAAGCAGCTCTTTGCTTCACAGGGCAGTGGCAGCCACCTGCGCTTAAAGACAGGACAGAGATCGCCCTGCAGGCAGATGCACTAAGTACAGGGGGATATCTATGAGGGCAGGTGGGACCCCCATTCCCTCTCCAAAGGGCTGCCTCAGGGGGGGCACTAAAAATATGTTACCTTTTTGTGGCACACTGTTAGTGCTCCTAAGTGCCTGTTTGCCTCTGGAGTGGGCACAGAGGCAAAGTGATTCCACACAAAAGGGGGAACACCCTTTCGCGATAGTGCTACCGCACGTGTAGTGCATCGCTATCAGTAGTATAGAAATGGGTGCTCAAATGTAATGGCCTCTTCTCTAATACCACAGTGCCCAGGGGACGGGCAAAGCAGGCACATACTCTTGTTGCGCCCCAGGGCACTATGCATAATAGGGCCCCCAGATTTCCTTTTGAGATTCCAACTACAAGACACGGCACTGCTGCATCAAACTATTCTGTTTCATAACGGGACAAAGTTACTCATTTTACCATATATACCACCAACAATTGTCCATTCCAATGTAGACAGCATGTACGAAATACAATACTTGCTATGTAGTCCCCCCTGGTATTATTTTCATATTAACAAGTATGGATGATACATAAAATGTATATTATCGATTTCTCAAGACCGTCTTCTCCCACTGCAGAAAACGAATACAAAAGAAACCAGTTCCTCTAAAAGGTGAAAGCAAGTCTTACCTCTATGGGATGGGCATAGGCCCGAGTTAAGGCAGTACAGGGTTGTTTGCCTTGTCATTCTTCCAGAGAAGAACCAAACAATCCTGTCTACTCGCATGCCTTTCACGATATAAATCATAATCTGTTTAAACAAAGTGTGCCACAAGGGAATACCTGACACTTAGAATTCAACAGCCGAGAAAGCTTAATTGGTGCCAGTCACAAATAGTTCATGTAGGGGCTGAACACAGAGCTCTCTGAAGACTGAAGAGGATGGCGGGTGGTGGCCCTTGAGCTATATTAAGCATGGAGTATGCAGAGTATTATCTGCAACAAGTTGATGTTTTGCTTTAGACAGGGAAGGAGATTAAATTGTTTCTTCACTCCAAACTAAAAAGTGATGCGTTTAGTCACAGCACCTAGTGTTTTTGCAGAGTGCTTGGGTAAGATGTACAAAAGAAAGGGGGCAAATAGGTCGAAAACAATAACACTCCAGAAGATACAGTCATAGTTAACTGAGGGGTGGAGTATATTCAGAGCTTGCCTCCTTGCGAGTGGACTGACAAATGACAAAGCCTTGGGAGGGCGAACCACTAAGTCATGAAATTGCTCTTGGATTGTAATGCCGCAGGCGACCTTGGATATCTGACCAGCAAGGAAGCAAAATCTCATTTTATGATCATTCCAGCAAACAGCTACATAGCAGCTCTGGTGTACCGGCAGAAGGCCAATCAAAGGCCTTGAAGAAGAAGTTAGTTTTCATGGACCTCCTGAAATTGATTGTCGTTTCATGCATCGGGTAAGGCAGCACAGTACCACACAAATAAGAGTCCTGTGCCTGGAAATATCTTCCACCAAATTTCTTGCATCTTCTCTGTCTTATGGTGAGTAGGTTACAATTAGCTGGTCTCAGCCTTCTAGGTGATTGCTAGAAAGATCCAGATAGCAAGGTAAATGACAGAGAAAAGCTTGGTGGATGAGGAAAAGGATTCTGAATTGTGATCCTTTCTTCAACACAAATAGTAGCCGGACTGCATGGTTCTCTCAGTTTTGAGAGTGATCCTTTTGAGGTGAGACCAATAATCATGCCTTTACAAGAATCCAGGCAGAAAGAACATTGTCACTACCAGGGCGGGCCAGTGAGATTTCAGTATGCACAATCTGCCTCAGTATAATATACAGCAAAGAGGAGAGGGGGACTTCATGACATCTTCACATATGTGCAAACACTCACAAAAGTATATTTGTTAAACAGTAATAAACAAAGTATGTTCTAACTGCAGGATCCCATCCGGTCGACCAGGTAATGGAGTGTGTGGATTTGGAGATGGATTCTGCATGCCCTATGCACAGTTACCTGGGAAGGGTTTCCCACCTGCAGAGGTTCTCAGCAAGAAAGCAGGCAAAGTTAGAGGATTAACAGACAGAAGAACCCTGATTGAAGAGCAGATGCACTTAGTCCACTGGAATATGGTTGCACCAGGGTGAGCTGAGGCGAAAGAAGAACAGAGTAGTGTAGGCTTTTCCCTCTTTTGAGGGTTGTGCCCTAGGTCCAGTGTGCCTAAAATAAACAAGGGTCCTCCAAGCCTGTGTTGACACCCCTTACAGGAGGCTTCTTCAAAGGTGCCTTGACTTACAAGGAGAAAATATGCATGCTGCACGTCTGGCTATTTTAACTACACTGCAGCAAAAGGACTGCTTGTTGCAAAGCAAAGACAACATAAAATCAACTTTGCACTCTGCCGGAAGTCTACTGCCTCTATGGCAAAAGGGCAGCGTCACTGGGATTTTTTTTTCCTTTACTCTATCTTTTGTCACTCGTCCCCTAATTGTACTCAACCACCAAATAAAATTATTATGAATTTTGAGGACGAGCGTGGAAGAGGACTGGTTACTTAAGTGAAGGTTATTACATAAGATGAATGTCATGGGTCCCACCACGTAGTATATAAAGACGCCCAAAGCCTCTCCAAAACGAGCAATGTAGCAGTATTCAAAATAAGAGACTACTCTACAAAAAAAGTGTTAGTGTCAGTGAAAAGCAATCCAAACATGTATTTCACTCTTTTAACAAGTGTGGCAAGGTGCTGCTGCAAAAGACTGTCTCAAAGGTCACCATAGCTGGTGGTGTGCATGCTTGTAAGAAAGTAACTTGACTACTCACTTTCTACATTTACAAAGATAGTAAAACGTGTCAATGGCAGGCGTTTACGATAGTTAATTTGGTAACATCTGCTTCTGAGCACTGTTTCGGGCTGCTTGTTCTGGTTGAAGTTAAAACATTCAAATTTGGGTTGGAATTTTCATTGGAGATCCCCCACTTTGTATTTTCCAATTCAAGATAATAACGTAAAACAATCATGACCTAAAACACAGCGAAGTTACCCACAAATGCCAGTCAAAGACCTAGAAGAAGACTGTCAACTACGAACAGAGACCTAAGAATGACAATGCCTGCAAGGCAGAGCTCCAATTGTTGAACTCCTGTCTGACAAACTGTGGTTGAAAGACTAATGCCCGTTCATCTTTATAATTTATTTGGCTATTTATGCACCCCAGATCTAGCTACAAGAGAAGCAAACGGCTTTTCACACAACATAACAGGGATAAAGAACATAACACAGGTAAATCAGAATGGTTTTGCTTAATTGTAAAGCAGAATAAACGCAACACTTGTACAAGGGGTTTCATAAAGAACACAGTGGACGTCAGAAGTAGAGCTCAAGTAAACAAGAGGGAAGCAACTCCACCTATGGATTCAGAGATAGTTTGCACAAAGTGTGGATGTCCTGGAAGGAATCATTTTGTCTTGCAGATGAAGTTCAAAAGGCTGGTATGTTTTTGTCTGAAGTTAAGAGATTTGGGTTGAATCAAAAGGTGTCAGGCATCAGACACCAGAGTTTGAGGGCTCAGCCTGATTTGGGTCCATTTTCTTTTTTTTAGATTTCAAGTAGAAGACGAGATTTGTCTCGTTATTCTATTAAACATTCGATACTGTTCACTGAGTATGCAGCTGCTGCCATCCAACAGTAATGAAAGGCAGAACGGGCAGTCTAGATATACCAAAGGAGGAGAGAGTGTAGAATACACCATATGTACCAGCAACCACTATGTAGGGCAACACAATAATTCACAAGAAGTCATACCCGAAAAGTAAAAATAAATATGCACAGTGGCAAGGCCACATCAGAACAGCAGTAGAAAACTCATAGTACATCTTAAATGGACTCCAGCTCCAAGACAACAAACCATGAGCAAGCCACACTGCTGCATGCATTCAAACCAGACATGCTTCCAACCTGGCAGTAGTATGTGCAGATCCTTAGGTGGGCTTCATTCGGGAGTTTGGTCAGTCCTTCACCACCACTTTAAGACTCTAATTCTTCGTGCAACCTCCTTTTACAATGCACATCAGAGTTTTCTACCCCCTTTGATTTGTGCCATTCGTATTTAGACTGTACACCACCAGCACTTCACTTCTCTTCTAGGTGGGATTCTCAAATACACCCTTTAGCGCTTTTTTGCCCTTTGTAATCTGTTCAGGCGCACAGGGCTTTATGTGCATTTAAGGTAAATCTGGGCGGTGAACTCTGCTCACGGAGTTTGCACAGATTTCTACACTCCACGTTACGTGGAGCTCACGTTATTCCCAAAAACTCTGCGGGCTACGCGGAGCAGAGTTTTTTTGCTCGCTTGTGTTATTCAACGTCAAGTCGGCGAGCACGAACGAGGAAAATCCACCTCCCGGCGAGAGTTTTCCTCGTTCGCAATAGTCAATATCAAGTAGGCGAGCATGGAAAATCAACCTCACGGCGAGATTTCTCAACGCAGGTGGTCAATTGCGAGTGGTTGTTTATGCTCACGATCGCTCGCGTTGAAAAACTGTCTGTTTGCGTTGAGAAAGCTCCCACTCGAGTTAAAATCTACTCGAGCGTCAGAAAGGAAGCAGCGCCCGCTTGCGCTGTGCATGCTGCCGTTCACGATGATTGCACAGTGCAGACAAGCACCTAGCACTGAAAATCAATGTGAACATCATTTATCCAATGCACTTCGCCGCTTGCGGATCTTTGCGTAGCAGAGTGTTTTTTTGCACTTCGCAGAGTTCTGCATAGCAGAACTCTGCGAACTTCGCTTTGGCTTAATTTAAGGATGAGTCAGGGTTGCAAGCGCTTTGCTGGGAGACTTCTCAAACATCCCTTAGTCCATGCATGGAAATAATAAGCTCTTAAAACTTTATTTTGCACTTTCATAACAAAATTAATCAAGCCCTGTGCTTGCAGTTTTGATCAAAATCATCAGCAATGGGAGTTTCTCAAATGGCTGGGCCGCCACATGCAGCAGCAGGTCGGACAGTGTTCGTAGCTACTAAACAGAAAAAACGAATCTAGAACTCTTCACTTACTAGGAAATGTCTGAACAGCCTAAATGCAAGAGATCAATTTCTTATACAGACTATTTCAAGTGACAAGTGCCTGCTTTTTCCCTGGTTACAAAGTTGTCGTTTAAAAAACGTAAAAAAAAGAAAATAAATGACTGCACTGCGATTTCTTAAATTTAAAAAAATAACAGTTCTTTCCATATTTAGGGATTTGCCAAAAGAAACGCATGATCTATTTTCATAAGTTTTTCCTTTACATTAGGCGATTTACCGCGAGACAAGTTCTCTTCACATTAACGTGATACCCACTCTTAAAACAAGTGTTTTTTGTCCACTTCGAGGTTCTGTACGTCTGCATCTCCATCAAGCCAACTTACAGTGTTAGCTCTGTGGCGTGGGCAAAAGTTTGCTTTGGCAACCAACCTGCTCATAGACAACCGAGGAGGCCAATGTCGCATAGCAACTAAAGATTCCCAGGTACAAATTGTTTCATGGTAATTTGCAAAATAAACAAACACGTGTATATGTGGGTAGGCAATCAGAGAAAAGGACAAAGTCTAGGCGAGAACGAAATTTAGAACTGGGTTGATAAGGTGTGAGATGAGTTCAGGTCTCCTTTGTATCTGTGTGGAAAAACAAACCGATAACCACACAGAGCATAAAATATAGATACCATGTCTTCATTTCTGTATATGTCACGCATTGTGCTCTCATGCAAGCATTACTTTCATCACTAAAGGGGGGGGGGGTTATTTAGCAAGAATTTATTAGGAGCAATCAGAACTGTTAAGACAGACAGAAGAGATGCACATGTGTTTTTAATGGGTGACAAAGCCCAGCATCGCCATGACGTGGACGTCTAGTTCAGCGCCTACCAGGGAGATGTGATCGCGGGCTTCAAGGGAGTGTTCATTAGAGAGATACCTCAACTACCTTACAGGAAGGTCTGAAATGATGATATATGGGACCCGATACTGTGAGAGCTATGAAAAAATAGCAGAACAAGTACGGCACAGAGAACACGCTTGGAATGTGGCAGTGACAGGAAATGTCCCCCAGGTGGCACCATCGAAACTGGCATTCCAATATAAAGTTGTTAAGTCCTCAAGTCGCCAATCATCCCAGCTCTATTAGGTCCGTACCAATACAAAAACATACGACATTTTTTATATGGCAGCAGAAAAGGACACTTATGAAAGTAGAGGCTGCCCCCGGGAATTCGGAAAGGTTTAGGGTTGTTGGATGAATTATTATGGGTTTGATCTGCTGGAGGACGCCCAGGGGCCCCCACCATTTAGCAACTGATAACAGCATTTCCCTACTATTCATGAAAAATGACAGGTATAACTCATTCATTTAATATATGTGTATATATTTACAATGAGAAGGAACAATGTATAAAAACGATCTGGGACGGAGTCAAGGTGGCAGAGGAGTAGGACCGCCTGCCTCTCGCTCTGCTCAGGCCCAGCTTGATGTAGCGGTGTCAGGCGGCTATTAGGGACAGGGTGTTCTAAAGTGGGGCCCTCGAGCTGGCGAGGACACACCAAGTACATTAGCCGAGCAGCCACAGGTCTATTGCTGAGTTTTAGCCGCAGTCGCAACCAGCCAGGCTCCCGACTACTGATCCAAATCCATCAGCCCATGCCGGAGCCTCCTGAGAGAGCATGGAGTGCCTTGCTGGTGCTCTCATCAGTGGGTGAGGCAGGCAGGAGAAGAGGCGGGTGCCACTTGATTTGGCCTGGTCGAGAAGAGAGTCTAGACTGCAAGATGCTGCTGAATCGGCGTGGGAGGAGCACCAGACTACTTTCTTAAATATCTACACCCGAGCTGTAAGGGTGGTTGCCCAGGAGAGATTTTGGGAGGTCCCTTCTGGTGCACACAGCTAAGCAGGAGAGGAGATTCGGGACGGACCTGCAGCTGGTGGGGGGCACCTTCTGTGTGACTCTATGGCAGGCACGTTGTGAGAACTGCTACAACTTCTGGAGAAATGGCTTGTGTAATAGTAAGGCCTTTAGGGGTGTTCTTTAGGTGCCATCTTGGAGACTTGAGGTGCAACAAGCTGTGCCTGAATGGGCCCTGTCTGGTGCAGTAGCAGGGGCCACTGGGGCTAACCTGGTGAGCGAAGTCACAGAGCATGCCCCACTGTGCGGCACATACCACAGCTGGTTTGGGAGCCTGAATGTGTGACAGGCCATCAACATCCGCTACCTCTTGAACCTTAGACTAGACTCCGAATGTGTGTTTTAGCTTGGCTGATTTTGGATTCACCAGTGGGCACTACCCGAAATGTTTGTGCTGCAAATTGGGGGCTCACTGGTCTCGATGGAAGTATCTGCACAATAGTGGGCTTGGAAGAGCAGAACGAAACATCTAACCATGTGCTCTTAGTTTGGATCCCTTATTGGGGGCCTGGCACAATGGCTGCTGTGAGGGAAAAGAAGGAATCAAATTTAAAGACACGCTGACTAGGGCAGGTCTCCGGCACACGTACTGACCGCAGCAATCTGGGGGGAAGATGAGAGCTCTAGCAATGGAGGGGGAGCTGAAGCCCCGATCACCCGGTCCTTCATAAAGGAACTGTGCAAAGGCATCCGAGAGGACATAGCACACCTCTGAGTATACGTTTCTAAGACTTGCAGGGCATTTCACAGGATGTCTTACCCTTGAGCCACAGCATGGAGACTCTGGACGGTTCCAGATACACCATGGAGGTTGAACTTGAGGCCATGAGCCAGCAGTTTATCACACTACAAGAGCAGAACGTGGACCATCAGACGCACTGTTAAAACCACTAAAGGCAACAAAACGTCCACATTCAAGGGGTTCTACCGTCAGCCAAAGCTGAGGATATCGAGCTCTAAATCTACCATATTTTTATACAAAGATTGGTCATCTTGGACTGGGCACCCAGAGTGGGGCTTACATCGCAGAACTCTGCAGCCCACCTGATATCCTTACATGTGCGCATCACTTTAAGTAGAAGTAGGCCATCATGGGAGCAGCTTGGTCAAAAGCCCACATAACATTTGAAGAAGACACAATTATTTATTTCAAGCCCTCTCTGGGATCGCCTTGCTGAGGTGCTCATTTCAACCAATAATATCGTTCCTGAGATACAAAGGTGTGAAATACCACTGGGCTATCCATTCAAACTCTTCTTTCAGTAGGAAGGACGCCAACCTCGGGTGTGCTCCACTGTTGAGCCTCAAAAGATCCTGGATGTGGAAAAGGGGGAGGGCAGCAAGGAATTATCATAGGAGCAGCCTGGCCACCAAGTACCGCGATGAATAAGGCCTGGACAGGGGCAGATGGTTTAGCTGAGGCGCATTAGATCTAGGACGTCTGTTGAGATCATTGTCTCAAAGTAAGGCGGTCCTCTCTAGGATTAGGAGTTCCCGCTCGCCAGCCCTGACCTTCGAGACCTCATGGGCTTACAAAAGGTTGTTCCACTCATATGGGGGCGATTGGCATTCTGCATCTTCTGTGTACCCATAGCTGAGGTCCCGGTTTCTTGAATAAGGCTCAATCTAAAAGCAAAACGAGGCGTCAGCGACTGTACAGGATCTGTTAATGTCAACACCTCATCTGCATATAAGAAGATTTTATGCTCGTGCTTGCCAATGCATACCCCCTTAATGAGTTGTTTTGCCCTAATCACTTTGCCAATGACTCCATATAGAGGGCAAAGAGCAGAGGGGACCGGGGGCTGCCGCTGTCTTGTCCCCATTTCTATCTGAAAGGGATTAGATGCCTTCCCACTGGGTTTGCATAAATACTGGCGACCTATTTCCTAAATCTGCATCCAAACTCATAATCCTTAAGAATTGACCACAAAAACAGTCAATGCACCCAGTCAAACTCTTTTTTTGGGGGGGGCGTCAATAGCCAAAAACATTACTGGGATTTCATAATATTGTTTCTTGTTAATCCTTTGTTATCTCGCCTTCTCAGTTATGCTCTGAACCACGTTAAGTAGAATATTTGTCTGCATATTGGTATTATAGTATTTCTATTAACAATTTGTATTCCCCTGCCGGTCGAGGGAGGTAGGCAGGTGCATCTGTATTCAACTTCAATAAAACTAGTTAATCCTAAAAAAATGTCTGAGATAATATGTCTGGTTGGAAAACATCTATAAAATGTTTTTATTTTAATTGTTTGGATAGGATTGTTCAACTGGAACATGCATCAATTAACCATCATGACTTGGATGTGCATGCCAAATGGAGGAACTTTTCACATCAGACAGAAAACAGAAGGTAACACCTACACCTGGACCCGCACACACTAAAGTCAATCCTTTTATAATACTGCCAAACCTTTCCCTTCTCGTCCACCTTTTTGCATGTACTTGGGGCTGTGGTACAGATATATGCTATACTTTTAAAAACATAGGATTTTTTTTAAACCTACAGATTATATTACGGCTTTGAAAAAGCATATAGGGCTGCATTTTCATTTAGTTTAGGGAGGGGAGTTATGTGGGTACGAAGATCATCAGAAGTGCAGGCAGGGTGTTCAAAATGACCAAATAAGGGCTTTTGCACAGTCTTAAAAATACTTGTATTTTCAGGCAACGTCTATACTGTGACAGACTGGTTTTCTACTTACAAAGTATGGTCTGAGCACCCAAAACTATTACTTATGACTGCAGTGTTTCTTTGAATGGGGACTCGAGGCTTGGGTTCATGTGGGAACTCCGTTTGATGTGAAGAGGCACAGTTAATCTCCGCTTCATGTTTAATGTGGGGCCAGCATTTGATGTGAAGCTGTGTAGTGTTATTTGTCTTCACATTTACGGTGGGGCTGGCATTAGATGTGAAAGGGGCACAATGACACTAATCTCCATGCTAAAAGTGGGGTCTGTAGTTGATGCGAAGAGGTACTGGGAATACTGACCTAACACCAAGCAGCCTCCACAGAAGTGGGAATCCACCTTCATCTAGATCTCCAAAAATGGAGCAAAGCCATGAGAGGGGAGACAGAGGGATTCTAAAAAACATAACTACCCCAAGTTCAACCAAGTCTCATATCCGATGCTGCTTTGATTTCCCTGAAGGATATGTTGAAGAAGTATAAGTTCTCAACTTATTGTGTGAGTCTTTTCTGAACTGTCTCAAATCAGAAGCATGAAGGAGTGGTGTGCACGACTAAAGCCCTACATTATGGGATTTTAAATCGCTGCAATCTGCGTGGAATAGCCCGTGAAAGAGGAGGTCTATTTAGTCGGTGGAAGAAGAAATATATTCAAATGTACTTAAGAGTGCACCACTGAACTGAACTTTAGGCACTGGTATGGTCTAGTGATCATCTCAGCCGTGGTTTTAGAGGGGAGTAGATCTTACTTAAACTCTTGTTTATTCCTCAGCTGATACTGATCTGAAACAAAATGATTTCTTTTTCCTTTATTAATGAACTACAAATCATAAGAGTCCAGAACGCACATTATGGCGAATACAATGGGATACTGAAAAACTAAGCAATAACTACCTTTTGACCTTAGTTCTGGGTCGTCTTTTCTTAAATATAGTCATAGCTTTGAGGTTACGAATGAATAATTCACGGAAATCAATTAAATGTTTGATAATTAAGTCCTTGGTTTAGACCACACCCTGGATCACACACCTTTACTATGTATTACATGAGTACAGCTCACACATCATTACCTACTTGAGCAACGCCTGGCATCTGAATCCAGGACACGTCAGACTACGGGAGTAAACAAACTCCTTCGCGCCCTGTAATCCCAGATGCAGGCGCTTCACCAATATTTGTACTTGGCTAACTTGGGTGGTAAACAAATATCTAAGATTTCATGCAATTGTTGGCATGCCAACTCTTACAGACCATGTCAAGAGTCCAAAATTAGAAGTCTTGTTGAGGGAGGCAAAGGAAATGACACCTACATCTTAACAACAAAGTATTTTGAAAGCATAATTATAGGTTATACACATTTCTGTACATTATTTTATTTTCACAGTGTTTCGTAAATCAACCAGTGTCAAAAAATTTAGAAATTCGTAGCAGCACTCAAAACAACACTTACAACAGGATTAGTAATGTTAAAAAGGGACACAAATCTGACGTTTAGCCGGAGACATTTGAGATCCTGTGGGTCAATCAGAAATTGGGGAGTAGTGATCACTTCCTGTCTGCGGAGACGGACAGGAAGTGAACGTGAAGTCCAAACTGAAACAACGCATGACGATAAACATGGTCAGAGACAAGCTCTCACAGTAAGTAGGCAACAAGTGCAACAGCGAATGGCAGAACAAACAAAAAATCCTAACACGACAACGAGTCCTGAGAAATCCCAACTCAAAGTTGGAGCAATTAAGTGCTCTACAGAGAGAACCACTGCACTCCAGTGAAGGATGGCTGTAGGCACGAACCCTTCACACTGCGCCAACTACTCAATAAATAAAATCGACCACTACAACCAAACAAGAAAAAGCTGTAATTTGCAGTCTGCTTCTCTCACAGGAGCCACAACAGACGACCACAGTTTGCTGTTCACTACACTAGTCTGTCAACTCCAAATTCAGATTTTTTTTTTTTTTAAGGGGAATAAAATAATACACAATACTGGGCAACGGAATTCCCCACTTGACTGTAAAAGGGCCGATTTGTTACGTTTGGTGACCATTTGCAAAGAGTATACATGCTCTTGACTAAAATTATGCAAAAGCATGGAAGCAAGGCAAATAAACACACCAGAGTATTTGTTTTAAGTCAAAGTAATTACCCTTTCTTGAAAACCGGTCCTGATGTGTATAATTTAACAAAGTCACAAATTAGAAGCATCTATACAATTCTAATGAGCGCTTTTGTCTCTTCCACATTGGCACGGTCACGATTTAATGAATAGTATACAGACAAAAATACAAACACACCACAGTAAATTGTACTGAGTCTGTGACTTTGAGGATGCCCTGTAATCAGAGTCTTAGAACGTTTTGTGTGGCAGTGAAAAAGAACTGCAGGGTGAATGCTACAAATGCATCTATAGTGAGTAAATGGGCACATCTGTATTTAAATAACGGTTCGCTGTAAACTTGGTGTTCTGAGAACTATTAACCCTTTAATCTTCAGCATGGCTGCTCCCTGAAGTAAAGTTAGGCCCTCAAGTAAGGGTGGTCCTCAATTATCATAATGGAGATGGACCGAACCTTGCTAAACACAAACTACATCCAGTGAAAATTCACGGGGTTGGTTATTAAAGGTATTTCCATAGGTTAATAATGCAAGAGGGTCAACTCTTACCCGCAATAGCACCTGTACCGACCAGCAAACAGATAAAATGCTAATATAATGTTCCAAACATTACAATACCACGCATCGGTAAAAGTTGATATTGCAGCAAATCATTAAGTAATGGACTATGAATAACCCAGGGGTGACACGTAGATAATGGCGTTGATAGTTTTAGATTATAAATATATTTCATATTTTGCATCATCCTTTTGATTTGACTACACGCTTAGGGGTACAGATGCTTACGGGTAAATTAGCGGGGCATACAGAATAGATGCAGAATAGATATCCGGCTCAGTAGGACACAGTAGGACACGCATTGGAAGTGAAAATGACATTTGTTGCCATGTATAATGTCATTTACTGTCCTTTACTACATATATGTTTGCTGTTATTCTATAATTCAGTACAAATTGAAAATGCAAATATAGATATTTAAAAAAAAAAAAGAATAACTAATAGCCAGGTCGGTCTCAGCCGGATCAAAGGCTAAATTCTTTCTGCCGGCATTTAAACGTGTTGTAGCTCAATGAGCTTTTTCAGGCTATCCTGCAGCTGTATGTGGCCCTTCATAGATTTGGGTAAGTGGCACTGGAAACAACTATAGTAAAATGGCAGATGAACCTAGGGCATGAAACGTTGACACATAGGAACAGTGCCAAGGCACATGTGGCAGGAGTCTCTCTAAATAGCTTCAAACTTCGTCAATTCAATAATCTCCACCACACCTACTTAATACCTAGTCATACAGGGAGAATATATGGCACCGCATACACAAACTGCCCCAGCTTGGAAGGTGCGGATTTTTAACATACTATGTGGGAATGTCCTAACAGAACTTTGTTTGAGAAGCGGGGACTAACATTTTGACATCTGTGTTGGAGTGAATTAAACTCCACTGGCCCAAAAGATGTGCTTGGTATTAGGATACGATACGAACCAAGTTCAAAGCAGTGAATAGATTAACAAATAGATCAGACAATAAGTAAGCTACGCGTAAAATAGCAACAAACTGGAAATCATGCTCGGTTCCAGCTGTTTCAAGATAGAAGCACAGAATCACTAGATGGGATTAGGTCTGTAGATCTCTGAAGATGTGGATATGAACACTATTGTGCATCATCACCGTACGGTACCTCATACAGGAACAATATACCAACTTATTTAACACCATAAATGCAAGCTTGGGCCAAGAGGCCCCGACTGGGAAACTTACTTCAACAATCTATATGGGAAGTAGAAATACAATTAATAGAGTACATCTATTTTTAGGTTTATTTTATGGTTTAGTTTGGCCGTTCTGGTGTCAAAATGATAAATACCTGTGGTATTGGGCATGTGCAAGTTGTGACCTGTTAATGGCGACTGGGGGTTAATTTCTGTCAATCTGTGCATGTGTACTTACCACGATGCTAATATGATTATCAGCAATCAAATCTCGCAATTTGAGAAATATCAAACTCTGTTTCAGGACAGTTGCTGCTGGCAAATTAGTTCTTCCCTTTGTTGAAAGCTACAGCCTTACACGAGGAGAGGTAGAAATAGAGTAGTGCTCATGCAGATAGGCCAGGAATGCAGCGCAGATATTTTTTCCACAAGTGAGCTGAGGCTTAGCCGTCGAAAGTAGGTCATGACCCATGCCACTGATAGGCCCTGCACGTAGCCAGTCAGACCCTCGTTTCTGCCCTCCAAGGCGAATTGCCGGCAGGGCAGTTTCGCACCTGACTGGTGCCTTTTAAAGAAGTGGTTGAACCAACCTAGTTGTTCGAGGCTCGAATGCAGAGATTTGTGTAAGACTTAAAGTCCCAATTGGAGCAAGACTGACAGTCTCATCCCTCCCCAGACAATGAAAAAAGTTTAAATCAGCAGGGAATTATTCTGGTGTTCTTCCACCTGTCGCTCTGTCTCACTACAGTCCTCCCCTTTTCCTAGTAGCCCTCTGAAGAGCCCTATTGTTTGTAAAACTCTAGAGAGCAACCAAAGAGCCTTCACGGCACTGTTCCCTCTATGGCATGCATATCTTCCTTCCCTTTTCCAATCCCCCAACACACTCTCCTGCTCCTATTACCATTATGGCTTAGTCTAACCATAATTAAGTGCTATACAAGTGAGTTATGTAGAGTGGTATCAGTAACTAAACATCACACACACACACACAACTCGAAATGAGCACGCCTGGGTTTGGTATAGATAAATTGTTGGAAGGTATTGTTTCTATAGAGAGTATGGGTTGGGGGGGGGGGGTTAAAGGTAGGAGTTTTACCGTGTAAGATTCCTCCAACCAAGACCTACAATGATTTACTTCTGAAACACTAACCATTGTTCCACCCACATAACTCTTGACATTTACATATTTCTGCCAAACACAATGGATCAGTGTTTTGCTTTGCACAGACTTTTGTGATTATCCGTGAGGGAGCAGTCAGTACTGGATTGATCTCTCCTTTCCGGACACACCTCAATTGAAAAACAAAAGTATATCTCCGTTTATCATCTGTGCTCCTCAAATCTGAAAACTTTGGGGAAATATAACACGCAAAATGAAAAGCAATTCTTCTAAACATAAAATTATCAAGGCCTAATTTATCATTACTCAACCATGCAACCTTCTAATGATGGAATAATTACATACTATCATTAATATTAGTGACCCCACCAAACTAGACCTTCTTCTGCATCATCTTAAATATTGTTTTGATTCCAGAAGATGCACCGTACTCTCGGATTTTGTGCCTTTGTTGTGGCAAGTATTGCCATCAATTAGGAACCAGGATGAGGGTAAGAGGCAACTCTGATGTAAGAGACTGCAAAAAAATCACCGATTGTATATACGTACCTCCAACAAACGCCAGCATTTACCTAAACCTCCTATTAACCCCTTGCTCCTAAACATACCAGGAGTGGAGTTATTATAGTAAATTAAATTCTACTGTAGTTTGTATTAGGGAATTTTAAGGAGGTCAACATTGTTGCATGAGGATATTTATGAATGGTTGATAATGTAACCTTTTTAATCAAGTTTTCCAAGTATTGTTTCAGTCTCCTTTAGCATGAAAACATTAGAAATAAAACCACATTCCCAACTGCATCCAGTTACAAAACGAATGTAATTTATATGACAGACTTCGCAATAAAATTACACTAACTACTAAATTAACTTGCCCTCAAACTGAATTCTATCTCCCCTCAATGTATGTTATTATTACCCATTAGTAGGGTATTGTTATTTGACTTTTGAAAAGACGAATATGTCAAACTCTCCCGTCAATCAAACCTGAACATTTCTGATTAAACACAACTCACTGAAGACATTTTAAACCTCTTGAATAAGACGTTTCAGGAAATGTGCCCTGGCCTTACTTAAGCCTGTTAATTCCTGTAACTTCATAAACACTTAAAAAACAAGCATTTGCAATGCAATAGGTCTCGCATTTCCGCTACTTTGAGCTATTGACATTGTAAATGACAATGCCTTTTTTTTGGTTTCGTTCCTTAAAACATAAATAAAAGGCATTGTTATTTTTAATGCCAATAGCTCAAACTTGCGTAAATGCGAGACTTATTGCATTGCAAACGCTCAAGAGAACGGGGATTGCGGGTGAGAGGGATTTAGCAGCAGAAATAGGTGAGTTCCAAGCTCATTATAGGAAACAATACCCCCTTCTGCTGTTGGCAAGAGATACCAAACGAGTTTAAGCTAATGCCATTGTAAATGACAATGCCTTTTATTTATCTGTTTTGATAATTAACACAAAAATAAAAGGCATTGCAATTTACAATGCCAATATGGAACTGGCTATCGGACCCAATACTTGTTTGATGCATTTACGGATTATGGCTAAATGCCGGGGGAAATCGGGATAGTAATGCAGGATTGAATGAACATTTGCTTTGACGAGTAATAAAAAATATATATGTTAAACAATACGGTGCAAGAGGGGGGTGTTATTTTTATGCAATACTTAACAGTTTGCCAAAATGGCTGCCGCATAATGAGTCTCAGGAATGCTCAGTCATCAGCGGAAAGAATAAGGACTCTTTAGTTCCACTTAAAACTGCAAGGTCAGTACTCTGTGACTAGGTTTGCCCGCTATAAACCTAATACACTGATAATCTGGCCTCAAAATAATTGACTCCACTTTGGGCATCTCTAGCCATTCATTGCCTGCCCTTTCTTGGTGGACTCGCCCCCTCAGGCCCCTTATGCAGGCGCCAGGGATTTCCAGATTGTACTATATAACCTGCTGTACACATGCCTTCCTGGTGCAGTATTTACAGCCAAGTGGTTTGCTTGTGAAAGTCTTTCTTGCTCCTCAGTAGTAAAAGTACAAAAAAAAAATGCTTTTGCGCTTAAGATGCAACATGTAACGAAACACCACTAGGTTTCCGTTATATGGATGAAATTAAGTACAAACCATAAAGTCCCGATTTTCAGTTCTGAATTAATTCGAAAAATAAAAACAGCACATTTAGCAGCAATCTCGCTCTTGTTGCTAACAGCAGAACTATTGGTTGATGAACTGAAGTTTGAACCCGTGTTTTCGGACTGCCAGAATAAGGAATGGTCACCTGATCACCCACACAATGACTCTCTGGTGAGCACGCCTCGAAAACAATACGCATCATGGCTGTGCCGGGCCGCCGCGCTGCCCGCGACGACCCGGAAGCGGTTGGGAAGCCGGCCAATGCCAGCGCGGCCCCAACCGGAAGTCCCGCCCCATCGCGCCGAGAGACAGAGAGAGCTGCCCGAGGAGCCACTTAGGCTCCGCATTGAGTCCCGGTCCCGAGATGGGGGACCGGGTGAAGAGCGGCCGGGCGCATGGGGAAGGCGGGGCTCTCATGTGGTGAGAGAGCCCCGCAAAGCGCTACCGCCACCCGGGAGAAGGAGCCGCCGCCGTGCACCGCCAGAACAGGTAAGTTGAGTAAGAGGAGGGGTGAGTGGGGGTGGGGTGTACGCGTGTGTGTGTGTCTGTTTGAGTGTGTTTGTGCGTGCGTCTGTCTGTGTGCGCGTGTGTATGTTTAAGGGGGGGTGCGTGTGTGTATATGCAGTGTGTGGATGCCTTTGTTTGTGCGCATGCGTGAGTGACGACGTGCGCGCTCACGAGGTAGAATCTCCAGCAGGAGACGCTCCTAACACTCTGCTGTCCACATTCCCCGGAATCCCTGGAAAGTGGCGACATAAGTAGTCTCCCTAGACAGCAAAAAGCTTCGCTTTTTGCTTTCGTCTAGGCGAGACCTAAAAACCTCAGGATCGCATGTAGACTACTTACCAGCTAAAACAAACCAATGGAATGTAATCACTTGAATGATCTGTTCTTCTAGATAGGAAGGGTTAATGGACATTAACCACATCATCTGCACCCTGAGGTAATGCTGAGCTCTATGTCTAAATAACTATTGCAACAAAAGTGAATGTCAGAAAAGCATGTAAAAAAAAAAACGAAGACATTCTGGAAACCTACCATCTAATTCAATGTTTAACCTGAAAGTAGACAACCCTCTTACTCTTATATGTATACATATTTTAAGGTTATAAAGGATTCGATTAAAGAAATCATACATACAATCCCGGGCAGTACACAAACCGGTACTAATGATAGAAAAAAACAGTATCAGCACATCACCTGTAATACGTAATAGTACACAAAAACAGCAATGGTAACTCTACTAGTTGTAACATGAAATAAGACAACCATGTTTCCAGATCTATCAAAACAACGTGCCCAACAACTACAGACAGGAGCAATAAAATGAAGGCACGCAAGCACAGGGGTTTCTCTCTGCTTTCCATGGTCGCTGGAAAAGAGAAAGAAAAAGCAAGCACTGGCCAAACCAATAAGGCAAGGACATTGGGGTTTAAAAAATGGGGAGACACAGTTGGGGAGGACGGTGAGGGTGATAGTTGTGAAGTAGTGCGTCATGCACATCAATGCAAACAGTTGAGTGGATGAAGAAGGACAGACCCAACAGCCATTAGCATTGGGAGAGTGACACATACTACACTAGGCTGATCCGATACATCATTGTCAAAGTCTCAAACAAATGGCTGAAATAGTCTGGTTGATGACAGACAGTGATTGAAGGGGGCAGAGCAGAAGTCCACTATGTATACTGTTAGCAATAGGTTTGGTTGACAGCTGTGCTGTCAAAACGTAGACCTAACAACCATAGGCAACCCCAATAGACCTGGCCATGTCAAGCTGGTGCAAACAAATACCATGACAATTAAAAATAATAATCTAAAAGCCACCTAAATACAGCAGCCATATGCATGCAATAAAAATGTTACATTAAAAACATTAACCAATGCAAATAATTAAAAAAGACCAATAGTTCATCTTGGTATGTGCCGGTACATAGAGACTTCGAAGAAACATAGAAACATTTAGTTTTAAAGTACATCATAGAAAAATATGATATCTGGCATAAAGAAAAGGGACGATTGGTTTTCCATGACGTAACCTTGAAACATCATTTAAGCACATAGGATTGACAAAAAAGGGTATTAAAGAATGGAATAAAATAGCATTAGCAGAGTACTCGCCAGCCCTGGCGCTTAAGTGCTATTCCCTTTAGGTGTATGTAACAAGTAATCAGGAGAAATGCCATCAATCTTAGTGCATGAAAGCCACTGGCTGAAGTGAGCAGATAACCTCACTGCCCCACCTTTAATGCTCTGGTAGACAGAAGCAAAATGTGAATGACAGCAGATCAGACAAATGGATGTAGAGGCCGATTTAAAGCCCACATATGAATGTCTATGTTTTTTAATCATACAAGGCTGGAGCAAAAGTCAAAACGGTTTTTAGGCCAGTCTTAAAAATGGTCTAGTAGAACGGGCAACAATATCCGGTTAGGAACAGGCTCCACTCAAACACAAATTATATGTGGTTCACAGTTTTTAGCAAAACTGGAAAACTTTATTTACAAGAAATAGAGATAAAAATCGTAACTGTCCATTCTGTACTATTTTGCATATCAGGCAGATGAGATGACTATGTTAAGTGCAGGATTCTACTATGTTAATCACGCCAAAAGATGGAGCCTTTGTAGTAGCACTGCTGCTCATCAGTCTAACCTGCATTCTAGGACCAAATTAGCAGCATAAAAGAAACCTTCGGTTATCTCTACACCACAAGCATTCAACAGCTAAGTGTCTCGAAGTAACACAGAGTTGTGGTGTAAAACAGAAAACCTTTGTGGTATCCACACTGCTATGTATTCCTAGACACTGTAACCGTGACTGATGTGAATTTCACACAAATAATTAAAAGTTAATCCATTAATGAATGCACACAAAAATGTGTTAAGTTGTTCTACAATACTGCAAATATAAAGGTTTCTAACGAGTTTTTAAAATTAGGCTAAATATGTTGATATTTATAAATACCTTCAATAAAAGAATACTGGTTTAATTTTTCAAACTAGCTCCAACTTGTAGGATTCTCCCTGTGAGGATTAAAGGATTCTTAGTGAGTTATTACAGATGAAAGTCTGATACATACCTAAGAAAACAGTGGGACAAGTGTGTGCTAGGATTCTTGCAGAAGGGCTTTAGGACGATTAAATACTAGGACAGTAAACACAGAGGGCCTAGTTCACAAAGGAAATGGACACTTAAGTAAGTTTACACTTCTGAGAGTTTACTCCTTTACAGCATTCACAAACTGCACTTTTGTAGTAACTCAGTTTTGTAGTAACGTACACTTTTGTGGTAAGTCCGTCACTACACATGGCCAACCACTGGCACTGCAACACCCTCTCATTGAAAATAAAGGAGCAAGGGCCATGCTACAAATGGGCAAGTTGCTACAAAAGTGGAATTTGTGATTTAGGCCCAATAAGGTATTATGGCAAATACTGGGAAAGGCCCTGGTGACCAACCAATTTCACACCCTTGGTAAAATTAGCAACGCTTTTATCATTTTTATGTTCCATGAAGAAATTCATTCGATTATGTCATAAGCGTTTTTCCATATTGCCCTTTCTGTCACTTCAGCTGCAACTACCCACCAGGAAGACTGTGGGCATGAAGGTAAAGAGCAGTAAGGGTTATCTTCCTCCTTGGAAATGTAAAGCACTGCAAACAGGGGAACAAACCACACTCCAAACAAACGAGAGAGGGCATAAACTTATTTAGGTTTATTAAAAAGGTAGGGACAATTCTCATATAGGCAAGAAATATTAACAAACAGTTCCCTCGATAACAACGTTTGCTTTAAACAAGGCTTCTTCTTACAAGTTATTTTGGGACATCAAAAAATGCTGCTGCATGAGCAAAGGTGACTGTGTTAGTATATCCCAGATGCTTCTCATTCGCAACAGTCTGCACGCATTAGCCATGACGGACGGCTTCTCATTTAAGGCCTAGAGAGAAGGGCCATCTGATCTTCCACTTCGTGTGCTCCAGGAAGGAGCCAACACGCACGGAAGTATTACTTGACATGGTGTGCATTCCCGCAATATTTGAATTATGGGCTTGTGGCCACCTTCAGACCAGGGCTCTTTATCTCCATCCTTCGACATGAGACAGCTACAGATGCAAAGAACGACGGAGTAGGCCATCATCAATCCCTCAACATTTCCTGTCCCTTCTGGTCATTCATGTTCAAGCTCAAATGAGAGATGGTTCAAAGAAACTTATCAATGCAGACATTGTGTCTTTCGGGGGGTCCGTAATTTCACTTTATGAGCCGCACTCCGACTGGATGCAAATACTCTGACCATGGTGATACAGGCAAAGGTGGCACCATTGAAATACTTTTATAAGGATTTGCTAAGCCTATAAACTCAATATGGCAGATATTGTGGGCAGGCTCATAATGTCACCAGACAGGAAAATATTAAAGTGCCTCAAAGCAGCCACCAAACTTATAAGACCAATATTTGGGAGAATCTGACTCCACAAATGGAGCAACACCTTGTGTTTCAGCCATTCACAGGCTGACGGAAGAAAGAAGGTGCAACAGAGTCAACTGCAAGCTCTACTGTAATACTACATTTTATATCCGAAATTCCTTGGAAACTTATCTTAACGTTGTCCCCTGGGGTCAGCAACTTGGTAACCGGAAGTGATGATCCAGTGTTGCTTCAGTCAGTGGGAGAAAGGTTTTCCTCCCAGTGATTGCTCACTTGGGAGGAAAAAGTTTGTATCACTTCTGTTTACGACCTGGTTGTTTGGATAAACTAATTAAAATGTATTTCTGCAGAAAAATGTTCATAATCTTAATACAGCTTTGCACTTGCTGCCTACTACCCACCGACGTGACGGATTATAGAGCAGAGCAATGTCAAAGAAAAAACTAAAGAGGTTAGTTGAGGTTTGGTCAACGGTGCAAGTTATGTTTTTTTGTACCCTGGTGTTTCGGCTATTCTGTAAATAACTGTTTTATGTTATTGATTACTGCACGTGTGTGTAATATGCAAAGTGGCCTTTTGACAGGGACTGTCAAACAGGTTTTAATATAGCTTTTAACAGTGGCTTTAGGTGAAAAAAACGATTAGCATTATTAGTGGGTCGGTCACTGTTCATCTTTGTAACAGCCACTTAAATATGTATGCTATTCAAAATATTTGCAAAGCTGCAAAAATCTAGTTCCTTGTGTCCCTGAGCAAGAAGGAAAAAAGGATCATGTTACAACAGCCATGAATATCCTACTTAAAGGTAGCAGAAACCGAGTGCTTGCAGTATTTGTCAAAGTAAATGCAGACATTAAAATTCAAATCTAGGCCTTTCAATAAATCTGGTGGAACGATCTGGCCGCTTTAATAATCAGATATTTCCTGGACGCCATCCTTCTAAGCAACTAAACTACTTCACAACCTTTGTAAACTCAGGGACTTTACTAATCCATTACCCTCCTGCCACCACTTTACTGTAACAGTTTTTGACTTCCTGTCGTTTTGCTGGCCTTACTTAGGAGTTGATAACATTTTCCATACAGACCAATTCCTATCTTTTTATTTCCTAGCACCTGCACTAACATGGGAAGTTTAAGCTGACAGACGCAGGACAAATACGTTGGAAACATAACCTCACTTGATTTCACATTTAAGACCAGGGGTCTCAAACCTTTTCTGTAGTGAGAGCTACTTGTGATCTGTGAAAATCATGTTGAGCTAATGAATGCTAAGCAATTTGTGCATTGTTACCACCCCCCCCACACACACACCTAGCTTAACTGACTTTAAGCATATTGTCCATAGAGCCAGATGATATGGTTTGAATAAAATACTTTGACTAGGGGCACTATGACATGGCTGCCATGTGCGTCAATGAGAGAATAGTCTTTGGGGATGTAAGAATATGTGTGCATATGAATGGGATTTACGTGTATAGGTGACTGGGAGACTGTGTTGTATGTACTTGCGACACAGGCATACGTTGCCATACGTGGCACCGCTACATCTATAACACAAATTGAAGAAATTTAAAGTGCAAAAAAATGTTCTGCAGCAATGTTCAGAATATGGAACACTTTTCTGCACTTTAAATTTCTCCAACAGAAAATAATGGCTGTATTTTTCACTTATAAATATGCCACTGTATCGAGAAAATTAGACTGAAGTATTAACTTTGTTTATATTGATTCCAGAAAAATCATATACTTTTTCTCCCATTTCCAAGTGTCAACTTTACAAACATCAAGTATCTTCCTCCCAGTGGCCTGTAGATGTGGTGCCATATTTATAACAGAAAAAATAATTTGCTTAAATGGGAGGAATTTTAAGTGAACAAACATGCTTCATAAAACATTAAGACGCATTTGGCTTAACTGAAAGTGGTGAAAGACATTAATTCTGAATGTTTTGTAGATAAAGTTTCCTTAACTTTAAATTTCTCCCATTTGGAAAAAAATAACTATTTTTCAGAAATAAATATGGCACAATGTCTACTGGCCACTGGGAACACAAGACCTGCTGCTTGTAAATGCAACACTTTGAAATGGGTGAAAATTAAAATGACGAATGAATCATTAAGGTAACTTTTCCTTTTAATGTTCACCCATTTAAAGCACCCAGAAACATTTGTTTGTTATCATGCTTAAGGACCTTTATTTAAGAGTTAAATACTTCAGTTCTTCACCTCTGTGACCCAGCCTGGCCCATAAATCTGACTGAGCCCTGCTCATTACCATGCCCTGCTATCTGCAGGCTAATAGAAATGTAAAGTAAACACAGCCTTCCCTCAATGTTAAAAGAAAAAATGTGACCCTGTGCTTATTTAATGAGCATTTGCAATGCAATAGGTCTCGCATTAATTAAGTTTGAGCTATTGGCATTGCTAAATATTGCAACACCAATTTCAACAAAAGTCTATAAATTGTAGGCCAAAAAAAGTGTATTTATTTTTGTAGCAATGGTGGCATGCTGCGCTTCAGATGAATACGTTTAAAAGTGAAGTGCACCATACTGCGATTGCTACAATAGTTAATTGTGGATGCGTTAACAATTGATGTGTGCACTGATGGCTGGTGGTGTGTGTGCCTGTAGAAATTGTGCACTGATGGCTGGTGGTGTGTGTGCCTTGTGGAAGTGTGCTCTGATGGCTGGTGGTGTGTGTTCCTGGTGGAAGTGTGCTCTGATGGCTGGTGGAGTGTGCGCCTGGTGAAAGTGTGCACCGACGGTGGTGGTGGTGTTTGTGCCTGGTGAACGCGTGCACAGACGGTGGTGGTGGTTGTGCTCGGTGAAAGCGTGCATGGACTAATGGTGTCTTTGCCTGGTGAAAGTGTACACTGACGGTGTGGTTGTGTGTGTGTGTCTGTGTGTGTCTGTGGTTGTGGTTGTGTGTGTCTGTGGTTGTGTGTGTGTGTGTCTGTGTGGTTGTGTCTGTGTGTGTGTGTGGTTGTGTGTGTGTGTGTGTCTGTGGTTGTGTGTGTGTGTGTGTCTGTGGTTGTGTGTGTGTCTGTGTGTGTGTGGTTGTGTCTGTGTGTGTCTGTGTGTGTGGTTGTGTCTGTGTGGTGGTGTGTGTGGGGTTGTGCTGTGTGGGGTTGTGCTGTGTGGGGTTGTGCTGTGTGGGGTTGTGCTGTGTGGGGCTGTGCTGTGTGGGGCTGTGCTGTGTGGGGCTGTGCTGTGTGGGGCTGTGCTGTGTGGGGCTGTGCTGTGTGGGGCTGTGCTGTGTGGGGCTGTGCTGTGTGGGGCTGTGCTGTGTGGGGCTGTGCTGTGTGGGGCTGTGCGTGTGGTTGTGCGTGTGGTTGTGCGTGTGGTTGTGCGTGTGGTTGTGCGTGTGGTTGTGTGCGTGTGGTTGTGTGTGTGGGGTTGTGTGTGTGTGGTTGTGTGTGTGTGTGTGTCTGTGGTTGTGTGTGTGTGTGTGTCTGTGGTTGTGTGTGTGTCTGTGTGTGTGTGGTTGTGTCTGTGTGTGTCTGTGTGTGTGTGGTTGTGTCTGTGTGGTGGTGTGTGTGGGGTTGTGTGTGGGGTTGTGCTGTGTGGGGTTGTGCTGTGTGGGGTTGTGCTGTGTGGGGTTGTGCTGTGTGGGGTTGTGCTGTGTGGGGTTGTGCTGTGTGGGGTTGTGCTGTGTGGGGTTGTGCTGTGTGGGGCTGTGCTGTGTGGGGCTGTGCTGTGTGGGGCTGTGCTGTGTGGGGCTGTGCTGTGTGGGGCTGTGCTGTGTGGGGCTGTGCTGTGTGGGGCTGTGCTGTGTGGGGCTGTGCTGTGTGGGGCTGTGCTGT